>NC_081849.1:5652750-7068000 GCF_963259705.1 Myotis daubentonii | reverse complement strand
TTTTTAAAAATTACTCCTACTGTTGAAACTTTCCCGTTTCCTACCTGTATATTTATTTAGCTCTCATCCAGTCCTCTCAAGACAGAACTCTTTCTGATCCACACACTTCTGATCCAGATAGTGCTCATTTTTCATCTAGCCCTGCTAAAAATCCCTTGTACATCTCTCCTCCAATAGACAGCTCTCTCCTTTCTAATACTCTCTCTTTGGATAATCTGGGTGTAAAGCTCATTTGTTGTTACTTTCCCTTATTCTTCCTTCCTCAATATTTCTCTTCTGTTCTTTTCCTCCGCTTATTCCTTTCTCTCTCTCTCAGTGTCTGGCTTTACAGCCAATATTCTATCTGCGTCAGAAAAGAGCACCCATTTTACAAATGGTTCAATATCAGAACTGAGGGAAACCTGAGAGAGTAGGACAAGCTGCTTGTTTTTCCATGGTTTGGGCATATTCCCCTTCAGTTCTCTGGAACTGAGGTGTCTTCCTTTCTCCTCCCCCACAGCTTATCTCTTCCCTAGGTGTGTCTGGTTCTTCTTCTGCTCCTATTGCCTCCAAAGGTCAATTTCAAGAAAGGGCCCAGAAACCTATGATCAGGAATTGCCTTCTCCTGGCAAAGGGCAAAAAATTATTGCATCTCCTCCTGGTCTTCACTAGAATCAGCCCCCCATGCCTCCATGGGTCACTACTAAGCTGGTTGAGATGAACGGTTAAGCAAAGGCAGATCTATCCTGATGCTACAGAAGTTTAAGATTCAGGAACCCTGCACTTGCATGTGGCCCTTATTTTTCTTAAAACAGGGCCCACCAAACTGTATAGCTTTGGATGTCAGCACACCCGGATCTGTCTCTGGATGGGGAGAAGCTTTTTCGGCTACTAAGGGTGAAGGATCAATAAATAGGAAGTCAGGAGCTCTCTAAATAGATCTATTCTAAACAGGGTTCAGTTTAATACACCCCTGTCTCTATTTAGAGGGCATCTTCTTCCCATGGAGGACCCAGTGTTCCTGCATTAGCTTAGCTGAATCTCCTAGTTCCAGAATCTTAGCTGAATTCTTGACTCCAGGCTTTTGGGCTGCACCCAGCCCAGCCCAGCCCAACCTCTCTCTTGGCATCCCAGTGAGCCCTGGTCCAGCAGGTGCTAAGCCCCCTGCTAGCTAAGGTTTCCTTAGGGCCACTACTCAGTTATTACGGCTTAGCTCTAAATATGCCAGTTCAGAAGTGACCTCTTCTACTAAGATGAAGATGGGTCATCAACATGGTCACCACCACTTTAAGACCCTCCCTTTGCCCCCTGCATCCACAGAGCCCATTTGGGGTCAATACAACCTTCTCAGAAGCCAGAAGTGCCCCCCTCTTAATTGACAGCTGCCCCAATGTACCTCACCCTGGGGTCTTGCTGCTGTCCTCAGGAATCCCAACACTTGCAGCTTCTCTATTCCCAGCATCTGAGGAAAATGAAGGGATTCTGAAAAGAAGATGCGGCAGAGCCAAGGCTTGAGGACTAGAATGCAGAAAGGAAAGACACTAATTTGGAAGTCTTTGTCGAGGCTTCGGGCACTTTGGAGACAGAGCAGGGCTGCATTCTGATAAGTGCTGCTTTAGAAGTGAACTCGGAAGGGAACCGGTGTTCCCAGAACCCGCCATTTGGGGGCCTGGGATTCCAGGGCCAGGCCCAAGTGCCCAGTCTGAGTAGCCTGATGTTGGGATTTCCGGTAAGGAGCCTCCCCCCGCCTCCTGTCATCCCAGCACTACACCGCAGACTTGGCACTTACCCTGAGAATTCTTGGCAAGTCGTCTCTGCGCAGCGTGGCTCTGCCACTTTCTCGGCCGGCAGCAGTTCTTCGGCTTCCAGTCCACCCTCTGGGCGTCGGCCGCCGGGCTCAGGGTTGTTTCGGGCGGGCGGCGGCAGCAGCAGCAGCGAGATCTGGGGGCCCGTAGAAGGCGTTCCGGCGGCTCTGCAAAGCTGGGCAGCGCGGTGGTCAGCGCCACCATCGAGGGCACAGCCTGCCCCAGCCCGGCGCAGAAGGTGTTGGTAAGGCGGCCGGCAAAGGAGGCTAGCGGGGCGAGTGGGAGGCCGGTGGGGAGCGGCGCAGGGGCCAGCGCCTCGCGGCAGCACGAGGGGCCGGTAGGGCATGAACATGGGGTAGCCGGTGTAGAGCAAGTGGCCAGAGCGTGGCGGCGGTGGCCCGATCAGGGAGTCAATGGAGAAGGCAGTGCCCGGGGCCCCCCACCACTGCCCCCGCCGCTGCCCCCCCGGGGGCGCTTCCGCCTCCAGCTCTCTGCATGGCGCTGGGAGCTGTGGCCGCCCCGGGGAGTCCCCCTCTGGGCACCGCCGTGCGCCCCGCGGCTCGGGCGCCCGAGCGGACACGCAGAGCTGGCTCCTGGCTCCCGGGCCGAGGTGGCGCGAGGCTCGGGCTCAGCGCAGTGTGGCTCCCGTGCCGCGTTCCCCTCTCTCTCATAAGGAGGGAGGGGGCGGGCGAGCGGGCGGGCTGGGGGTGTCGCCCTCCGGACTCATCCATCTTCTTCAAATTACGCTTCACTTCCTTCCCTCCGCCCGCTGCGGAGCCCGCCCCGCTCCCTCAGCAAGAGCCTGTTCCCAGCGGCCCCGACCCCGCCCGCCCCCCGCGGCCCAACCAACTATTATTAATGGAGATTGATGAGTCCGGACACACCGCCTTTGTGAAAGTTTGCGGCCAACGAGAAGACGGCTGCAGCTGTTGGGCCAGTGCCCCCTCCTTCCACCCCAGCCCGCCCCGACCTAGCCAATCGGCCGGGTGTGGACTGGGCGCGGAGCGGCAGGCAAGGAGGGCGCGCCGTGAGGGGCAGGCTCAGACCGAAGTGCCCCAGCCCCCAGCCAACCCCCGGCTCAGGCTGCTGCCCTCCTGTCCGACCCAAGCCAGTCTCCCGGTGTCCCAGCCCCTGGGGCGAAAGACCTGGCAGCTCCAAAAGCAAGCCAGAGGGGCAGACGAGACAGCACCTCGGTGCCCGCTTGGGCGGCGGGGCGGGCCGGCAGGGGGCCGCACTCCGCAGCGGGGCACCGAGGCTCAGGGCACTCACATCGGCCCTTTTCCCTTCTCAGTTGGTCGTGTCCTCCCAGCCCCCATCCACACTCTCTCCCCTGGTCTCTCTTGGCATTGCTCTTCCTTCCTTGGAACCCTCATTTCCTCCTCTTCCTCCTCTATGGTGGACTCCCTTAGTCCCTCACTCTGGCCTCCTGGTCGTTTCCGGAAGGGCCCACACTATGCCAAGCGCTTAGCATCCCCTCTCACCTTTCTCCTCCTCCGTCTTTCTCCCATCCTTTCCATTCTTTTCCTTCCTTCCAATCTTCTTTCCTGCCCCTGTCTATCCCTGCTCCTATTTGATCATTTACTACTTCTCACTCCCTACCCCAGTACACCTTATTCTATTTCCTCCCTCATTTTTTCGCCTATATCTGTATCTCCTGTCTGTCTTTCTGTCGCCCCCCCCCCCCTCCTCTCTCCCTCTCTCACTATTAATTTCCCTGATTGGCTCCCCAGCTCCAGCGCTGCTGATGAGCCCTATTCATTCCTGGGCCTGACACTATCGACCTGCCCTGGCTGATTGCTGGGGGCTGGCCTCAGGCGTGCTGATGAGCCCTAAGGGTCAGCAGCGCTAATTATCTGCTAATTGCTGATGACTCTGCTCACCTTCCCCCCATTCTCACATACTGAAATGGTGGTCTTTTTTACTCTCCCCCTCCTTCTGATTCCCAGCAGAAGAGTTGTGTATGAGGCAAAAGTCATGGGCACTTTCGCTTGATAGGAGCCTCAGGTCAGAAAACAAGTCAACAGAAGAGTGACCTGAGCTTCAGTACATAGAGCAAGCCTGGCCCGCTAAAATGGGGGTCATCTGGTCACTGGGAGAGCCACGCTAGTTAGAATTAATAGTAGCAAAGCCACACAAAGTAGCAAAGTTTAGGAGGATGATTTGGCTCAGGTGAGGATGAAAACTTACGCCAAAGAGTCTCAGAGTTTCTGAGGCAAAACAGAGCAGGGGCAGGAGGGAACCCTGGATCTCCGTGACATTTGTTCAGTTCAGGAGTGTTGTGTTGGCCTAGTGAACAACACTAATGTCAGGCTAATGCATTAAAAATCAGCACCCCGAAAGACACTGTTACCAGACTGGGACAAAAGGATGGTGGGACCCAAGAAAGGAGCTTTCTTTTGTTATGCTTGATTGACAGTTCATCAGAGAGGTAAAGGGAGAAGAGTGTGATTTCCATTCCGTCCTGATTGTGGGCTCTGCATTAAACTTCTTAGATGAGTCTGGTGGGAAGATGCTACCAGGGAGAAAAAAAGAGGTGGCTTAACTTAGGTCTGGGAAGCCCAACTCACTACTAAAGTACAAGGATAATCCTTGCACATTCTTCTAAAGATATCTGTCAGAACCCTTTGTTAAATTAACCAAGTACTTCATGGCACCAATATGGAAGACTGGACTTTAAAAGTGTATTGTACTTAAAAAGTGAGATAGAGGTCAGTACTTGGTTTGATGGCTTTAGAGTATTGGATACACAATAAGAGGCTTTTTTTTTGAAAAATATATTTTATTGATTTTTCACAGAGAGGAAAGGAGAGGGACAGAGAGTTAGAAACATCGATGAGAGAGAAACATCGCTCAGCTGTCTTCTGCACACCCCCCACTGGGGATGTGCCTGCAACCAAGGTATATGCCCTTGACCGGAATTGAACCTGGGACCCTTCAGTCTGCAGACTGACGCTCTATCCACTGAGCCAAACCGGTTAGGGCAATACGAGGCTTATTGACTTGATAAATTATCGAGGGAACTTTTGGGCTACAAACTGAACTTAAAGCTCTACTAGTAACAACACCAATAAAATAAACCATGAAGGAAGACCCATTTTTAAAAGTAATTGCATTCATGTTTGCATAGGTAATAAAATCAGATAGCACAAAGTTCCAAAAGCTCAAAGGGTATATATATTGAAACATTTCCCTCCCACCAGTCCTTTCAGTAAAAGACCACTTTAATAAGCCTATCACTCTCTGGTGGGACAGAATGGATTAGTCAAAGAGCTGGTACAAGGATCAAGTGAATATGAGGAAATACCTTTCAAAATGAGTTTCTGCACTAAGTGGGCCAAGAAGAGCGGTGTAGTCAAGAATGGAAGTCCCCCCCTTACCCCCAATGAAAGAAAGAATAAATAGAATAAAATAAAATAGATGCACTAATTCTAAAAACAGAAAGAAGAAAAGAATGGAAGTCCCCAAATCAGTGGCTCTCCTGTCAGTACCAAGGACAGAAGCCATTGCTGTCAAATCTTTACCAAGAGAAAACTGGTTCTCCCCCTGAATCCGGAAACGGGTCCCTTGAAGGTAAGCACCTCCTCTCACTGCCTAAAATGTTATTCTAAAAGTTCTTCTTTAATTGTCCATGTGCTCTGACTTGTCCCACTCTCACTATTCCATCTGTCGGGAAATGCTCCTGCAGAAGAATTTTATTTTGAATCTACTCTCTCTATTCGTACAAGTCTATGCCAGAGCCCATCATCTGGCCTCCCCTTCATTGATTAGAGGTCAGAACCTAGGATGCTAAGAATAAACACAGTATTCTAAAATCAAAGCCAACAGCCCTTATCTGGTTTGGTTCAGTGCATAGAGCAGCCGTGGGCAAACTACAGCCCACGGGCCGGATCCAGCCCGTTTGAAATGAATAAAACTATTGAAATAAAAGACCGTACCCTTTTATGTAATGATGTTTACTCTGAATTTATATTAGTTCACACAAACACTCCGTCCATGCTTTGGTTCTGGCCCTCCGGTCCAGTTTATGAACCCATTGTGGCCCTCGAGTCAAAAAGTTTGCCCACCCCTGGCATACGGCCTCAGCGCTCGGACTGAAGGGTTGCCTCGGGGTTCCATTCTGGTCAAGGACACCTACCTCAGTTGCAGGCTAGATCTGGCCTGATCCCGGCTGGTCAGGGCACTTGCAGGAGGCAAACAAAGGATGTGTCTCTCTCACATCAATGTTTCTCTCTCTGTGTGTCACTCCCCCTCCCTTCCACTCTCTATCTTTTTAAAAAATACATTTTTATTGATTTCAGAGAAGAAGGGAGAGGGAGGGAGAGATAGAAACATCAATGATGAGAATCATGGATTGGCTCCTCCTGCTGGCCCCACACTGGGGATCGAGCCCACAACTCAGGCATGTGCCCTGACCGGAATCGAACTGTGACCTCTAGCTCCTGGGTAGATGCTCAACCACTGAGCCATGCTACCTAGACCCTTCCACTCTCTCTAAAAATCAATGGAAAAATATCCTCTGATGAGGATTAACAAAATAAACAAACAAAAAGTTAAAGCCAACAGATACTGCCGCCTCACTCAGGGACGGGAGTCCAGTGCCGGTGGGCAGCGACAGGCCCTGTCCGCGAGTACCCTCTGGTGGCGGCAGAGTGCAACTGCGTCGCCGCGACAGCGCCTCCCCGCTTCGGTCCGGGAGGTGCCCAGGGCAACGGAGTGGGATCCGCACAGCCGGCCAGGGCCCGGCGCGCCAGGGGCGCTGCGCTGCTCAGTGCGTACCTGAGTGCACTGGCTGGGCAGGAGGAGTGTACACGGGAGCCGTAAAGTCCAGTGTGCACGCGAGCAGGTTTGTCCAGGGACCCGAACCCTGCGTATCTGCGGTGTTCAATGTGTGCTGTCTGCGTGTGAGCACGTGTTACACGCGGTGGGTGGGTGGTGGGGAGGTCCGCGCCTCCAGCGCAGGGCGGAGTCCTCACGGAGGCGTGAAATTGGTTTGGAGCAAACACATTACGGAAAGCAATTACCGGGGAGAGGTTCTAGGCCCGCGGGACCGGCAGCCCGGAGGCTGGAGGAAGCTCCCTGGCTGCAGGAGTGTCTGGGTGTCTAACCCTGGAAAGGGCCTTCCCGGCACGGCCGGCGGGGAGGTGGGAAGCGGGCGGCAGCCTCTCCCCTGCCCGCTCCGGGGCCTCCCGGCTGTGGCCGGAGTCCTCGCCCTGATGGCCGGGGAGAGGCCAGTGCCCTCTTCCCAGCTGCCTGCCCTCCCTCCCCTTCCTCCTCCCGCCCGCGGCTCCGGCTCCGCGTTCACTCCATTGCCCCTTGCACTGAACTAATTCCTCACACTTGTTTCTCAGGTTAGGCGGAAGGTTCACTGAGGGCAGGGCAGGCCCCATTCCCAGCTACGAGCCTAAACCCAGGGCTCAGGCAGCAGGAAGCCGATGGCGCGGACGGCGTGAGGGGACTTCCGGGTGTGTGAGGGGGTGGGGAGCACAGGGGACATGGTGACGGAGGGAGGCCGCGGCGGGGCGGCAAACACATGACACACTATGCAGAGGACGTGCCGCGGCGCCGTACAGTCCCATTAGCCAGTGCCGCCCCATCAACTCAGTAAGAAGAAAACATTTTCCCTCAGAACGCACACACGGCGCTCTCGGAAAGCCAGGCATCCTCGAGAGCGGGGGTCCGCTTGGAGCTGAGCGTTCAGCCTCCGCCACCGCCCAGCGACCCCCGTGCGTCCCCGACCGGCCCTCGCCCTGCCTTCCAGACCCGCAGACCAGCCGCCGGCCCGCGGCCTC
This sequence comes from Myotis daubentonii, assembly GCF_963259705.1. Classification (NCBI taxonomy): domain Eukaryota; kingdom Metazoa; phylum Chordata; class Mammalia; order Chiroptera; family Vespertilionidae; genus Myotis; species Myotis daubentonii. Next base: position 7,060,427 of record NC_081849.1, on the reverse strand, counting down.
GGGACGCTCGTGCCCGGGAGCCCCACGGAGCCCGGTCCGCGCGCCTGCCCCGCTCCGCCGCGTAGTCAGCACGCTCGGTCCTGGCCCCGGCCGCCCGTCCTTCCGCGGGCCCGGGGTCTGGGAGGGGGCCTGGCCTGCGGCCTCCCCGTCGGCCGGGCCGCCCCGCAGCCCCTGACTCTCCCTCCCCCGCCCCCGCCAGCCACTCGGCCGAGCGACCCTTTAAACCCGTCGGTCCGCGAGCCTCCGGCGGGCTCCTCCCTGTCACTCAGGCCCCGGGTGAAAGCAGAGGCCACCTCCTCAAAGAGGGGCGTCCCTGCCCCCTCACACCCTCCCCGAACACCGCTCCCCATCGCCCGGCCAGTCACGCGGGAGCCGCTCCTTCCGGGTCTGCTTAGCGCCCCCAACTGGGCGGACCGCGCCGCTGAGCCCGTGAGCGGACACCGGGGCTTCTCCCCGGGCTGCGCCCTCCAGAGGCCGCAGCACAGAACGCCCCCCCCCATACCCCTCCCGCCCCGGCACACGCCTCGCGGAAACCGCTCTTGACGCGTCTCTCAAAACCCGCCCCGACTTGTCCCGAGGCGGGACCTGGACGCCCCACACAGCCCGCCATCGGCCTGACCTCTGTGGGCCTGGGCTCCCGGCGCCGGCCTCCCGGCAGGCGTCCGTCCTCGCGCCGCGCCCCGCAACCCCCAGGCAGCCCAAGGCCAGAGAGGCCCGGTGGGAAGCCAGGCTCACTCACCTCGGCCGGCCCGGCCGCCTCAGCTGCTCCTTCAACCCGCGAGCTCCGAGCCCTCCAAGCCCCGCCCCGCCGCCTCGCGCCCTCCAGGACAGCCCGGCTGTTGGCGGGAAAAGCGTGAACTCCGGCGCGTGCGCACTCTGTGGCCCTGGAAATCTGTCTAGCAACCGTGTCGTCACGGATTACAGTGCACTTGATTGGCTGCTCTGCGGCTCCGGTCAACTCCGCCTCCCTCCCTTCCTCCCGTCCCTGCAGGCCGGCTCCTGGCTGCTGGGGACCCCTGCAGGTTCTTAAAATCCTGGTTCTGCAAAGACCCTCAGGAACTCCCTCCTGTCTTGTTTTACAGCCCAGAGCGGGGAAGAGACTTACGTTCCGTAAGTTAATGGCTAGAACCCAAGGGCGTAACTCTCAGTTCAGCTCCTGCCACCTCGAAGCTAAATTGAAGGAGCAGATCAACAGTGGCAGGAACCAGTGTGCATCCGATGCTCCCTGACATACAGGACAGGGAAGAGGGAGAGCTTTGGGGGAGTTTATTTATCTAAACCTGGGCCTTCCACTCTCTCTTCATGCATGGTCACCCCTCCATGCTTGCCCACCTGGGCACCTACCTTCCCCTTGGCCTTTCTGTCCTCCCGCCCGCTCCCCACTCCCAGCTACCTTTACTCTCCTGCCCCACTGTCTGCACGGCCTCATCTGCTGAGGCTCTGCCCTAACCCTAGTCATCTACTGGCCGGCTGTCCTTTGGGACTTTTCTGACACTATCACGGGGCACAGGGGCAGGGATCTGCCTGGGATCCCTCAACAGCTGGTGGATGCCAGAGGGGGAAGGTGACGCGGCTGGCACCATGGAACAGATCCAGTCTGCCCATCCTGAGGCCCCAGTGAGTGGGCCAGCTCAGAGGCAGGCCTGTTGGAGATAATACCCAACAACACAGGTCTGGAGACTTTAATGTGCATGCAGGATTCGGACTGTCCAGAGGGGATCCCGGGAGACCCCCAAGGGGAGAGTATCACTTGCCATGAGTCCTAGCTCTCTCTCCAACAAACACGGGTCCATCCGCCTCTCCCTGGTGGGAATGGCAGCATCCACTCTGCCCGTGGAGATGGACCTCCAGCTGAGAGGGCCACCTGGGCTTGAGTTGGTTCCGTTCAGTCCTGGGTTTGGTGCCCTGTGAGAAGCAGGCCGGAGCCCCTGGTGTCCGGGGCACTTGCTTTTAGGCTCTCTCCAAGTGCAGCGTTCATCTGGAAGGAGAGACGTGCATTCAGAGAGGTCCAGGGCTACGGGAGGCTGGCTGGTTCTGGCCAGGACACTGCCCCCAACTCCCCTCTTGCCCCCTACCCTCCCACTCCAAAAAAACAAAATAAAACAAACAAAAAAACCCCTCCTGCTGGGACTGTCCACAGAAGCCAGGACTCACCTAGTAGAGCACATCCTCAAAGTCCAGCTGCAGGTAGCGGAGCAGGCGGGGCGGCAGGGGAAGGCGGGGCAGGGCGTGGGGCAGGCAGGCCTCTAGGTGAGCTCGGAGCACACAGCGGCTCAGGTGCTGCAGCGATCGGGGCTGCCTCACCAAGGCAAAGAGAGAGGAGTAGAATCGGTGGTGCTTCTGGGGATAGAATGGAGGGCTCAGCGAGGCAGCCTTGGACAAGAGACACCCATTCCTCCCACAGGGGTAGGCTGGTGGCCAGTGGGTATCTTCTGAAGCCTCTTGGGGTGTTCACTCTGACTTTTCTTCTTCTGGGACATCAGAGGGCCTCTGGATAATTTCTGTGGGGCAGAGTGGGGGGACCCATGGGGTTTCCTTTAGGAGGTGAGAGTCTCTTGGACAGGCTGAGCGATTGTGTGGTCAGGGTCCTGGAGTCTAACCTGCAGAATTTCAGGAGGTACCAGACCCGCGGCCTCCTCAGGAAGCTTCATGACACTGTAGGTGTTCATCAGCACCTCGATGGTCCGCGGAGACATACACCAGCGTTCCAGCACCTGGAGGAGGCAGAGGTAGTGAGTGTGCCCAGGGTTACCCCACATTGCAGGTCCCAGTCAGTCCACCCAGGATGACCAGCCAGCCCAGAACAGCTGTTGTGGCTTTAAATTACCTCCCCAAAGGATATGTGGATGTCCTAACCCCTAGGACCTATAAATGTGACCTATTCAGAGATAGGGCCTTTGCCGATGTAATCCAGTTAAAATGAGGACATTAGGCCCTAACTGGTTTTGCTCAGTGGATAAAGCATCGGCCTGTGGACTGAAAGGTCCCGGGTTCGATTCCAGTCAAGGGCATGTACCTTGGTTGCGGGCACATCCCCAGGAGGAGGTGTGCAGGAGGCAGCTGATCAATGTTTCTCTCTCATCGATGTTTCTAACTCTCTATCCCTCTCCCTTCCTCTCTGTAAAAAATCAATAAAATATATTTTAAAATGAGGCCATTAGGGTGGGTCCTAATCCAATATGACTGCTATCTTTATAAGAAGAGAAAACAGAACACAGACATCACACAGGGAGAATGCCATGTGACAATGGAGGCAGAGATTGAAGTGATGAGCCTACAAGTCAAGGAACGCCCAGGATTGTGGGCAGCCACCGAAAGCTTGGAGACAAGCATGGAACAGATACTCTCTCAGAGCCTCTGGAAGAAACCAACCTTGCCTACACCTGGATGCAGTGAGGGCAAGCCATGCCAGGAAGCTGCCCATGCTGGGAGACCATCCACATGGTCAGAAAGGCAACCATGCACAGGTGTGGCACACACAGGTACTGTCATACCCACCCATGCCTGCATGTAATACCCATAAGCAGATTCGTGCTTCACCTCCATTTCTTGCTATATGTCAAGCTACCGGCCGCAGATTCTTTGTAAAATCTGAAAACAGCCAGGTGCCATGTTCCAGGCAGCATCTCTGTACAGACCCCACTTCCCTCCCCACACTCTGGCATTAGGGGCTTTAACACCCTGCACAAGGAGAGAAGACCCATCTGCCTGGCCGGCTGGGAGTGCTGCATGGGCTGGGCACCGTCAGATAATGGGAGCAGGGGGAAGGCCTTGTCCAGGAAGCAGGACCCCTGGAGAAAGCCTCGCACACACCCACGGCCCTCTGCTTCTGGCCCTGCATCGGGGCAGTGCTCGCCGAAGCTGCCCCACCTATCTGCCCAGGGCAGGCCTCTTTGCCTCACTCCTTAGAGCTAGGAAGTTGCAAGCTGGTTACATCGGACTTCCCTGCTCGACCTGCTCCTCCTGCCTGCCGCTGGGGCCAGTCTCTGTCTGTCCTGGCCCACGTTGATTTGTCTCTGCACGCTGCCTGGAATGCCCGTGCCTCCAGCCCTTCAAGCCCAAGTCCCCTCCCCTCCAGGAACTCTCCTGCGTTCCAGCCTGTGCCTCTCTCTCCCTTGTCCAGTGACACCCTACAGTGGGATAACGCCTAACAGCTTTCCAAGTGCTTTCACATACACTATGCAATTTCAAAAACAATGCTAGCTAACAGGGGTTGCACACGGACTCCAGTTAGGCCCTGTCCAAAGAGCTTTGTATGTGTAAACTCGTTTAGTTCTCACACTAACCTAAGAATCAGGCATACTGTTATGTTCCTATTTTACAGATGAGGAAACTAAGGCCCAGAGAGACTAAGCAGCTTGCCACGGGTCGCCCAGATAGGGTGCCTGGCTCCAGCGCCTGCACTCTCAGCCACCACCCGCCTCAGAGGTTGTTGGGAGGACTAAGGGGACCCATGTAACAGGTCACACACCTTCAGACGGTGTCTGTGTGTGGGCAGGACTGTGCTGGCTCTATGCTACCCACTGTGTTCCAATCGCTTTTCATCACGGTTGGTCGCAGGGAACTTGGGTTCAAAAAATCCCAGTGACTTGCCTATAGTCACACGAGCATCAAAACCGGTCTCCTAAGTGCTCAGTCCCATATGGTGGCTCCTAGAGAACTGGCTGGGGCTGGCAGTGGTCCCAGGTGGGCCATGGAGACCTCCTAGCAGGGAGGAGCTCCTTACCAGAGAACAGGCATCCCAGCGAGCCTGGAATAACTGTCCAATCATGGGAAATGGATCCTGCACTTTCCGATCACGAAGGGATGAATGGGGCTCTTTGCTGTGTGGCCCCCTTGGTCCGGGAGGCAGGGAGGAGCAGGGCCAGAGGGGCAGGCAGGGGGGTCCTGGGAAATTCGCTCGCTGTTCCACCTCCTCCTCCCACCCTGTTTCTGACTCCGGGAATCATTAGCTGTCAGAGCCACTGTCAGATTACAGGGAATTACTTGTCTCCTAATTATCTGGTGTTAATAGGAGATTAATTAGTGTTAATTGTTGATTTTCTTGTATTCTCCCAAAGGGGAGACCAATCTGCCGAACTCTCAGGCTGCTTAATTATTTGGTCTTGCTTAGGAATCTAGACAAATGCTTCTAGGTTTGTGAGTGGAGGGGAAAGGTAGGGACAGAAGGGGAGCATCCAGGACAAGGCCAGGCTGGATGGAATAAGCAGGGAGATAGGGCAGGGGCACCTGCCCACAGCCATATCGGTCCTGACCCAACCCAAGACCCAGTGCCCTTCATGGCGTCATATAGCCACCTCCAGACACGACACTGCATGGGACAGGGCCCCCTGCCAGGGCATCAGTAACAGGTCTTCCCGGTGAACCCCCTTTGGGGACGTTAACATAAATTAGGAGACAGATTGGAAATTGACAGTGAAGGATTTTTTCCCAGGTGCCAGGACAGCCGCGCGGGCCTGGGTGATGCCTGTCCTGCCAAGCACTCAGAAACCAGGACCAAGCTCGTCTCGAACCCCGAACCCAGGCTCATCACCTGCTCAGGGGAGCCTCGCCTGAGCTTCCAGTGTCTCACTGATCGGCCCACAGCCAGGCAGAGCTGCCTAACGGCTTTTTTTTTTTATCAGTTCACTTCTGTCCGCATCAGTCCTGGCTCCTCCTCTCAGACTCTTCCAATCCTTTGTAATCTGGCCCCACTGCCCTCAGTCCATATGGAGTGCACATGTATATGTACACACATGTGTACGCACATGGATGCACGTTCACACATGTGTACACACACACTCCTCCGCTGGTCTGTGTCCTCACCTCTGCCCCTTGTTGGGCTTTGCTGGCTTGTGGAATGAAAGACAGACTGAACTGACCTATAAAATGCCCAAGTGGCCTGGGCTACATACACCCAGAGGGTGCGGGTACACAGGCCTGGTCCCCTGTTCCCTGGCCTTCGTTGCCCTCCCTCTGCCCCCAGCCCCGTACCTTGGGGAGAGCCCCAGGCCAGATTCGGACAGCACCGTGGTTGAGCAGAGCTCGCACTGCATGCTCTGGGCTCTGGGCCAGGGCCAAGGGTGGGCCCTGCAGAGCACAGTGCAGGGCTGTGTGTCCCCCATAGTCCATGGCGTTGACACTGACGCCACAGGACAGGAGCAGTTCCACGATGGCCCCATAGCCGCGGAGACAGGCCAGATGCAGGGGCCGCCGCCTGTCCTGGTCGGCAGCATCGGGGTCGGCACCGGCGGAGAGCAGCAAGCGGCACAGTTGGAGGCAGCGGGCTGCGGTGGCCTCGGGGTCAGTGGCCGGTGTGCAGCGGGTGTCACAGGCAGTCAGCAGCGGTGTCCAGCCTTCAGCGTCTCGGGCATCTGGGTCCGCGCCCCGTCTTAGAAGTAGGTCTGCCAGCTCCACATGACCCAGTCGGGCGGCCACATGCAAAGGGGTCTCCTCTTCCTCCTCGGACCGACCATCCACTTTCGCCCCAAACCTCAGGAGCAGCTCTGCACACCTAGTGAGGGTGAGAGGGCGGTGGGAAAGAAAATGGGGTGCAGCCCTTCACCCTTGCATTTCCGCCAGTCTGAGCAAAGCGAACACCGGGGAGCCTTGGGTGGCTCCTGGCTCTGTATGCCCTCACCTCCCATCTTGTCACTGGTCATCCAGCAACATTCTGCAGGATCAACAATGCCCTCTCTTCAAGCCCACACACACCCTGCAGGAATAGTGCACTAAACCCTCAATGGCAGGAACAGTCACAAGGCGCCATGGTGCACTCACAACAGGCAGCTTCTGGGCGCCTGACCTGCACTCACTTGTTTCCTAGGGCAGGTTCGGATGGGGAAACGGAGGCACTGAGAGTGTGAGGCTCTCACCCACATTCGCACAGCTAGTAAGGGGAGAAGCTGGCCTTCCAGTCCAGGGACAGCAGGGGAGTTAGAGGGACTGCAGGAGGGAATGGGGGAGTGGGGCCTGGCAGTGAGCACAAAGAAAAACAAAAACAAAACTGACCAGCCAGACTTCAAGGCTAAAGGCATTAGTCCCTTTGCTAAGATCAGCTCCAGCTTCCTCATCTGTAGAATAGGGATAATTGCTGAAATCTAGACCTAAATGACGCTGTTGTGGGCTGCATAGGCCTGAAAAGCTGTTATCATAAGGACTCTTAGCAGCAGCGTTAATGGCAGGGAGAGGTGGGCGGTATAGATGATGATGGATCATTATCTTATCCCGCCCACATTTCTGTGTTTGAAATTCTCCGTAATGATTTTAGATATACATTTGCTTACCCAGTGGGGTGTCACTTCAAGGGGGCTGAGCTGGAACATGGCCAGAACTAAAAATAGGAGCCCTCTGAAGGCTGATGAGGTCACCAGGCAGAACTATGTTGTCCAATCAGTAGCCATCAGCCACTTGTGGCTATTGAGCACTTGCAATATGATTAGTCCTAATTGATACCCACTAAGTGTAAAATCACATCAACTTGAAGATAGTACAAAACAAGAATGTAAAACATCTCATTAGTTTTTTTTGCTATTGATTATATGTTGAAATGATAACATTTTGGATATATTTTGTTAAATGAAATATATTATTAAAATTAATTTCAGTTGTTTCACAGATATTTTATACACATGTTCACAGCAGCATTATTCACAACAGCCAAAACATGGAAGCAAACTAAGTCTCCATCAATAAATGAATGAATGGGTAACTGACATGTGGCATCTACATGCAATAGAATATTATGCAACCTTTAAAAAGAAAGGAAATTCTGATACATGCTACAGCATGGATGAACCCTGAGGACATTATGCTAAGTGATATAAGTCAGTCACAAAAGGACAAACACTATATGATTCCACTTATGTGAGGTAGTCAGAGGAGTCAAAGTCATAGAGACAGAAAGTAGAATGGTGGTTGCCGTGAGGGGTGGGGGAATGGGAAGTTATTGTTCAATAGGGCTGGAATTTCATTTTGTAAGATTAAAACTTCAGGAGTTGGATGGATGGTGATGATGGTTACACAACAATGTGGAATGTACTTGCATACTTAGAAATGGTTAAGATGGTAAATTTTATGCTATGGGTATTTTACCACTGTTTAAAAAATTAATTTCACCTGTTTCTTTTTCATTTTATGATAAGGCTACTAGAAAATTTAAATTACCTGCGTGGCTCACACCCACAAGTGTATTTCTCTGGGACTATGCCGGTGTAGGACATGTCTTCAACATATTAGGTCAGTGGAGTCCTCTGAAAGCTGACGAGGTTAACAGGTGGAAGAAGGTCCATGAAAGAAGGACCCAAGGATAAAAAAATTGGCACCATTCAGGGCAGGATGTGAAATTTGGCAGGTGTGTAGTCAGTAGAGAGAGGGCCTCCGTTGTGGGTGCAATTAGTCAGGCTTCCTTTGGGGGATTCCATGCTCAAAGAATTGTGAGGACTCATCCTCCAAGGTCCCCTGCACATGGGGCATAATTATTCGGAATATTCCATACAGTAAACAATACCTTTGTCACATTTGGGTATATCCATTAGTTTCTTAGAGTTTGGTTAGCTGGACTCGGTCCCTGAGCCCATTACTGAGGGTGTCTGCCATTCTGGAAACCAGACCCTGTCCCCAGGGACCAATGCAGACTCTAACTGGAAGTCACTATCCTTACAGCCTGTCTGGATCACCGGACAGTGGATCCCTGAGGGAGGACTGTGCCTCAGTTGCTGTAGAACACATGAAAACTTTATGGCACAGGATGGATCCCCAGAATGAATCCAGACAAGTTCTCCAATGCAGGCCATGCGGCTGCCCCCTGACACTGCCCTCCTCCACCTCTGGGGAAGCAGAAACTGTCCCAAGTTCAGAACATTCCAAACGTCCTGGAACCAATGGTTGGATGGTTTGAGGAGCAATTGCATCCTGACTCCCTACCTGAGCCCTGACTCCTCCATCCAGCTCACCCAGCCTGTTAACCCCTGATATGCTCCCCCGCCCCCTGAGGTCATGGCTTTATCTCCCCTATGAGTGGGCTGGGGGTTAGGGTGAGGAGTCACTCACTCGAGGGTGCCAGCCCCCTGGCAGAGGTGCAAGGGGTGTTTCCCATCCTGGTCAGGGATGTCGGGGTCGGCTCCTGCCACCAGCAGCGCATGGACACAGGCAGTGTGGCCTGCGGCACAGGCCTCATGCAGGGCAGTGCGGCCCCCGGGGGCACTGTCTGGCTTTGCCCGCCGCCTCAGCAGCAGCTGCACCACATCCGCGTGGCCCCGGCTGGCTGCCACGTGCAGTGGGGTGGTCAGCTCCTCTTCGTAAGTCAGAGACCAGAGTCCTGGGGAGAGAGGAGACACCGGCCTCAGATCCTGGAGGGAAGCAAAGAGCTGCCAGGTAACAAGGGAGGTGGGCAGAGGGAGCCCAGAGCTCCATTCCCAGCCTCCCTTCTCCTGCTCAGACCCCCCAGTGCCCCTGGCCATACTCAGAGCACGAATATTGAAGCGGTAATCCCTCCATCGCTCTGGGTCGCTGGTATCAAAGATGGAATCTGGTGCCAGGCCAGCGCTGGAGTCGGCGAGGATGCGGGAGACGGAGCCCACGTCCCCGGCCAGCAATGCCTGCCAGAAGGCCAGGGCAGGTCCTGAGGCCGTGCGGGTGACGATGGGTCCCGGGCCAGACTCTGGGTGTTCTGCAGACCCACTGCTGGGCTTCTCCACCAGCCTGGCACAGAGGGCACGTCTGTCACCCGGGGGCTCTTCCCACCCGCTGCACTCATCTGGGGACCAGCTCATTAGGGCAGAGAGTGAGCATATGGGGAGGGGGCTCTGGGGGAGGAGAGGTTGGGGCCAAAGGCAGAGAGAGAAAAGAAAGAGAAACACAGACAGATGGAAGGAGCGGGTCTCTGTCCCTGAGCTGAGCCCGAGCTGAGCCTGACCCGGCCACGCAGTTCAGCAGGAGCTATTCTGGGCTCCGCATGACTCCACTCCTGGGCCAAGGTTTAGGCAAGCCTTGGGGTGAGGGAGGAACTGCCCGGGTTCTTTTCCTTTAGCACCTGCTACCTCTGCCTGATGCTGTCAGCCCAGCCCCCTGGTCCTCAGCCCCATCCCCTGCTGCCCCTCACCTCTCTGGTGGCTGCTCCATCGAGGCTCCGCAGCCCGGCTCTCCAGCAGCAGGTCGGCTGTGCTGTGCGGGGGGAACAGCTCCAGCAGCCTCGCCAGGTCTCCGGTGTACAGGGCATTCTGCAGGGCCATGTCACGGCACAGCAGCGGCGATGGCCGTGGGGGCTGCCGGTCTGGGCGGGACTGAGGATCCCAGACTCGGCAGGCAGGGGCTGAGGGGACGCACCCCCGATGGTGTCCCGAGTAGGGAGGGGAGCCCCTTCCCCCAGGCATGGCTAGTTTGTGGAAGAGAGAGCCAAAGAAGCAGGACTCAGGGCGATGCCAGCCGGCAGGCACTGGGCCTGAGCCAGGCGAGGCCCACTGTGGGAGGGGCAGGGTAGCCAAGCCAAAAATAGCTTGGACTGTCCTAGCTGTCAGTCGTGGGGAATGAGGCTTAGGCTGGCAAGGGGAACTAGGGAGGAGCCTGGAGATTGAGTGAGGATGGAACCCTCCAACCCTGAGCTTCACCCCGAATGGTTCGCAGCCGGATTGAAGGGACTACCCGGATGGTGGCACCACTGCGGTTTCACAGGTAAGGGAAAGTAGAGTCCAGAGGTGGGAAGTGATTGGCCCCTGGTGTGACAAGTTGTTGCAGAGCAGGGACTGGGGGTGGGGGGTGCTCTCCAGCTGCCATTTCTCATTCTTTCTCACCTATCATGTGCTCCACCAAGAGGCCTCCAGCTGCTGGGGCCGAGGGAGGGCAGGTGGGTGCACATAATTTTTCCTGTTTTCCCAAATGTCACCAATTAGTCCCACACCGTCACCCTCCCAGACCTAAGGGAGGGATTCAGAGTAGGGACAATTGCAGAGAAGGCCCCCTCTATGAGTGATCTCCTCGGTGGGTTCTGACCTGGACAGACTCTACCCAGGGGAACAGGGCTCCCACCAGCAGCAATACCTCGCGGTGCTCATCTCCCACAGCCCCCTAGTGCTGACCCCGTCTCTGTGGATGACCCCTGCATCTCCCGTCACCTCTCTACCTGCCATGGTCAGAAGGGGTCTCAGCTGGAAAGTGAGAAGGAGGAGGTGGCTCTGCCCACATTAGGATAATGAAGCGACTTTCATTTGGGGAGAGAAAATGAAAAAAGGGAGAAAGAAAACTCAAACCATCCCCTGGGCTCAGCGGAGCCACCTCTGCCACAGGAGCTAGCTCGGCCCCCGCGGCCTCGCCTTGCCGCGCCTGGCCCTCGTCGCCGTTACAGCCTGTGGGGTACCCTTGACCTTTATTCACGCTGTTTTTTAAAAATATATTTTATTGATTTTTTACAGAGAGGAAGGGGGAGGGATAGAGAGTTAGAAACATCGATCAGCTGCCTCCTGCACACTCCCTACTGGGGATGTGCCTGCAACAACGGTACATGCCCTTGACCGGAATCGAACCTGGGACCCTTGAGTCCGCAGGCCCACGCTCTATCCACTGAGCCAAACGGGTTAGGGCACATTCACACACTCTTTACACTGCTTCTTCGGGAGAACCCCAGAGTTTCCTGACTCCAGTTCCCCCGAGCTCTGCTCTCCCCACAGGGAGGACCCAGAGATGGACTTCTGCTCACTGAGCCCCTTGGGGCCAGGCTCTGGGTCAAAGACAAAGGCAGGTGGGAGAAGGTGTCCAGAGGGAAGAGGAAGTGAGGACCACTCAGAAAAGGCACTGGATCTACCAGCAGTCACAACTACCTCCATCTCCCCACCTTTTCTCCCCCCACCCGCCACCTCCCTGACTTCCCAGACACCTTGGGAGGAATATCCAACCCCAGAGTAGAAAGGAGATCGGCCAGAGGTCATCTTACTTTACAGGTGAGGACACTGAGGCCAAGTCAGGAAAGGACTGTGCAACCCACACAGGGGTCAGTGCCGAGCGGGGCTGGACCAGGCTCTGCTGACCTCCAGACTCCTGCTTTTCCTTCTTATTCTACTTACCGAGATCTGCCTTCTCCCTTCTCTCTCTCTCTCTCTCTCCTCTCTCTCTCTCTCTCTCTCTCTCTCTCTCTCTCTCTCTCTCTCTCTCTCTCTTTCTCTTCCCATTTTCCTCCCCTACATACCTCGAGGAAGAAAGGGAGTGGGGAGCCAGGACACAAAAATGACAGGGTGAGGTCAGAGGACAGAAATCTGGGATCAGAGAAACTCGACAGGGTGGGGTATGAGGTGGAGCCAGGAACACAGAACAAGGGGTGGAAGCACGGAGATGGACAAAGAGAGCTGGTCCCCAAGCCATCTGGGAGTTTATGCCTCTGCCCCCAGGCCCTTTGCCCCAGTCCCACCGCCCCTCTCGGGCACTCCTCAGCAGTCACTTCCGTTTTTTCTTCTCCTTTGCCAGCCTGGCCTCCTCAGCCTCCAGGTCCTTGTTAAATTCTATCTTCTTCATGCCCAGTGGGGTCTTGAAGTACCAGTCCTGGGTCAGAGGAGGGGGAGAAGGAGGAGGAGGAGGAGAGTGAGGGTAAGTGCATTGCACCCGGCCCTCGGTCCTGCCTCCTGACCTCATCCCTTCTGCCACTCGGGGAGCACCGATCGGATGGCTTGGAGAATGTGACCAGGTGTGTAGCCATCGGACACCTTGGCCAGGACACTGATGTCCAGGTGACCCACATGGACTCTCTGGGTGTGCAGCATGTGTTTCCAGAGCTGTGTCTGCAGTAGCTCTTTCTCTTCCCCCAGAGCCCCCCATCCCTCTGCCCGGCATCCTGCTAGAGCCGTGGTTTCTTTTAGTTCCACCAGATGCTTCAGGCCACAGTGTCAGACCCTGTGGCTCTCTCTCCTGTGCTCCCATAGCCACCTCACCACCCTGGGGGGTGCCACCGACTCAGACGTAGGGAAGTAAGGGGCAGCTGGTGCCAGAAACAACGAAGGGATCCTAAGACACAGGTGGCACTTTTCAGGCTCCCACTCTCGAGGAAACCAGGTGAGCCAGGCCTGCCCACAAGTCCTTCCCTGTGACTTCTAGTTCCCTCACAGGCTGAACTCCATGGGGCAGCAGAGAGAGGAGCCCGAGGCGTGCTGCACGCCTGGGGTTTAGAGGGCTGCCTCGCTCTGGTGCTAGCCCACAATCCTCCCCCCTGGCTGCCCCCCTACCCACCAAGCCTCACCTTTAGGGATGCCTCCTCCTCCCTGTACACTGGCTCCAGCTTCGCCAGATGAGCTAGGAACTCTGAGGCCAGCAGGGGCCGCCTGGACAACTGGAGGAGCCGCCGCTCGGTGAGCACCAGTCGGATGGCTTGGAGAATGTGACCAGGTGTGTAGCCATCCGACACCCTGGCCAGGGCACTGATGTCCAGGTGGGTCTGGGTCACGTGGATTCTCTCCATGTGCAGCATGTGCTTCCAGAGCACTGCGGGCGTCGGGGAGGAAACGGGACGAGAGGCAGTGCGCCTCTCCTCCCAGGACGGTGGGGAGCATCCCCACTCAACACAGGAAAATGAGACGGGAGGACTTAAGCAGCCGGCCCTTGTCCACAGAACCGGGCCAGGACCCAGGCCACTGGGCTGCTTGTGTCGCAGCCGGCCCTTCCAGAGCACTTGGCTGTGAAGGTGCTGCTCAGAGCAGCAGTGGGGGATGGGAATAAGAGTGGGGAGCTTTGGCAGGAACCCCTTCTCTGGCCTGTCCCCACATTCCCAGGCCTCACCATAGCGAGAAGCGTAATCGGGCCGCGGCATGAAGAGAATCCGTTCGTAGGTCCGGCGCAGCCCCTTCATCTCGGCGAGCTGCGGCTGGTTCGTGGTCCCTATCAGCATGACGCGGTCCCCGGGATTCAGCAGGCGCAGGGCCTTGGTGAGGTCCTTCTTTATTCGCTTTGGGTCCATCTGCTCGGGGAGAGGGGTGGGGGTGGGGACACGGTGACTCATTATATGGGCTTCCAAGTACTCAGGGCACCTGTCCACACGCACAGGCACCTGAGAGGCAGACCGGAGCAGCTGTCCGTCCTGCTTTAAGGAGAAGGAAATAAGGTAGGAGGAGGACAGGGGACTTGTCCAAGGTCACGCCGTGGGTGTCACTTGGAGTGGCTCACCAGGGGCCCAGGCTGCCTGCCCGTGCTGCCTTACCTCCTTTTCCTCTTTTGGGACCTTCTTATAGAAATTCTTCTCGGCATTTCCAATCCAGATCACTGAGGGCTGTAGGAGTCGAGCCACCTGGACAGGTCAGAGAATAGAAACCTGCCAATAGCCATTCCTGGGCAAGGCTCACCTCCCCATCTGGCCCATCCCAGGGTCAGGGCCGGCCTAGGGCAATGGTGGCCAGGTTCCACTTCCCACATACTGTCGACCCTGCCTGCCAGCTCATTGCACATCCATCACCCTTCAGTGCGAGCAGAGTCCTTGCCCTCCCTGGGGATTGGGGGTGGCTACATCCTACGCCTCATCTCTCCTCCCCACTTCGCCCCGCCTCCCCCATTATGGGGCTTCAGGTGTCCACAGTCTCCTAGCAGTGCTTGGTAAGGCCTCACCAGCTCCCGAACTCACACCAACTAGGCAGATGGGTAGCCTCCTGAGCACAGAGCCCACCCTGCAATGTTGTCACAGCCTGAGAACTAGAAATGCCGAACCTTAAAGACAATGTGCACTAGCATCTGCACCCCGGCCTTGCCAGGGTATTTGCCCTGCAGGTTGGCAGGTGACAGGTCGAACAGGTTGGCACCGGTTTCTGTGCACACGGCATTGACCAGCATCTTCTTCCCCACACCGGAGGGGCCCACCAGGAGGATGGAGCGGATGAGGGGAGCCATGGAGTGTATATCAGGGGAGCCTGAGAGAGGAAACAGAAGCCAGAGACAGACAGTGGGCCGTCAGGGACCCTGATGGGGCATGGTGTGAGGCGAGGTCCAAGGCCGGGGGCTGAGTGGGATGAGGTTCACATCTTGGCTGCACTGCCTCCTCCCATGGCCTGAGCAGTCAGTCCCCCAGGCAAACATGCCAGGAGCGGCAGCTTACAAGCCTTCCAATGGCTCAGGAATCACAATGACTACAGGTGGGTGTCAGGAGGGAGCCCTCTGCCCCATCCAATGTCCTTTCTGTTTCCCATGCCATCTGTTTCCACCCCTGCATTAAGAAGGGGTCCAACTAAAAGGTGTGGGATATCAACCTCTTTAGAAAGACACCGATCTTCTAGAAGTGGGGCAGACTATGGGATGCCACTTGGAATTGAGTAAGAGGCTAGAAGTGTGGTCTCCTCAGCAGGTCAAGAGCCCACATGACTTCTGGGGTGGCCCAGGCTGGAGGAACCCACTGTAGGTCCCCGGCCCGGGGCATTGGAGGCTGTGACTGGACATGCCTGCCTCAACCACCCTCCTTCCCTCCCCAAGGCTTCCCTCCACTAGGGCCTCTCACCAAGCCGAAGGACCCCGTACAAGGCCATGTTCTGTCGAACGTCAAACAGGGAAGGCATGGGCAACTTGTGGGCCAGACTCAGAGTGGATCCAAGATAGAGGTAGTCACCTGGGGGACAGGTGGCCACCCGGTGAGTGCAGGGCCAAGAGAGAGAGCCACTGGAGGAGAAGGTTCACTTCAGAGGGTGGTAGTTGGCCACCAGGAAGGCCATGGCCTGGGAGCCTTGGGCACCATTCCTTAGCCTGGGAGCAGGTGCGGGGGAGGGGTCTCACCAACGAAGTCCTTCAATAACACTGCCTTGCACTTCTTTAGAAGGCCAAAGACAACAAGCTCTTCAAACAGAGAGGCCAGGGACCTGGCAGAGGATGGCACAGGGCCTCCCCCCGAGAAGGAAGGGACATGGAGAAAGAGATGAGTGGGGTGTTGTCACAGGCATGAGGAGAGAGGCTCAGAGGCCCTTCTGCCCCACCTCCTGTGGTCAACAGCAATAGTGCCACTGGGCAGCAAGTGTCAGAAGGTGGGGCCCCAACCCACAGGCCCAGAAGGCAGTCTGCCCATACACAGCAGTGCTCTGTGGGTTGGGGGGTGTAAGAAGGACCAGCATCCTGTAACTCTCCATCCACCAGCCTGCTCACCGCCCAAAGTTCCACCAACGGAACCCAGTCGACCCCTCTTCTTAGAAACCACATTTAAGGTGAACATGGTCTGGGAGGGGTGATCATCAAAGCAGCTAACGTCATTGTGCTCATGACTCACTTCAAGAGAGAAGTGAGTGGAAAGGGACAGCTGACTTCAAGGCCCCAGGGTGGGAAGTCCATGGGGAGATGGCTTTGTAGGGACAGAGCTGACGAAGGCCAAGGCTAGAGGGAACGTTGATAACAATACGCCACTCATATCTTATTCTATATCATCATTTCAAATCACTTTCTTATGCTTCTGTTTGATCCTCACAGCTATCTTCTGGGTTTGGCAGGAGAAGTGCTTGGTTAATAGGGAGTCAGAGAGGTTAAACGACTTTCCCGAGGTCACAGAGCAACAGAACCAGGGCCAGCAGTTGGATCTGTGGAGGGTCTGCTACCTGTTCGGGGTCAGATCTTTTTCCTTCTTCTTCTTCTTCCCAGCTTTCTTTTTCACATTTTTTTTCTGGATAGAAACAAGCACATAGGACATTGTCCTGTGTTCCTTGCCTCCCCTGTTGTGCCCTCCCTCTCCTGTCCCAGCCGGGCCCCTCATCTTGCCTTCGGAGCCTTGAAGGGTCTCTCCTCCTCCCGGTCCACAGCCAGGCGCAGGTTCTTCAGCTCTTGACGCATCAGCTCATCCACCTGCAGAGACAGAAGAGTGTGTGGAGGGGCGACCAGGGGCTGGGGAGGACAGGCAGGAGAGGTAGGGATGGAGGCAGGGGTGGAGAGGAAGAGCAGCCTCAGAGCAGAGCCAGACAAGCACAGTGAAGGTAGCAGTGGCCAATAACCTTCCCATATCTTCTTTCAGAACCCTTGGCCTTGGCATTTGTCCCTATCCCTGCACCTCAATCCTAATCCATATTCTGCTCACGCATGAACCCTGCTCTCAACTGGCTATCAATGTGGAGAGAAGCCCGGGGATGGAGTGGGTCAGCTTTCAGCTGCAGCCCTAGACCCACCCTCTAGGCTCTGTGTGAACTTGACGAGTTGTATGACCGCTCAGCCTCAGTTTTTTTTTAAAAATATATTTTATTGATTTTTTACAGAGAGGGAGGGAGAGGGATAGAGAGTTAGAAACATCGATGAGAGAGAAACATCGATCAGCTGCCTCCTGCATACCCCCTACTGGGGATGTGCCCGCAACCAAGGTACATGCCCTTGACCGGGAATTGAACCCGGGACCCTTGAGTCCGCAGGCCGATGCTCTATCCACTGAGCCAAACCGGTTAGGGCAGCCTCAGTTTTTTTATAAGTAGCATCAGGAAAATCATGGTGCTTACCTCAGGCGCCATTGTGATCATGTGATCTAATGCTCCCAAAGACACATCGTAAGAGCTCTTTAAGCGCTGGTGAAGATGATGGTGGGTGTGACCCCGGCACAGAGCCCCCCATTCCCTCACCTCTGGGCTGCAGGGGAGCGAGAGGGACCCGGAGAGGCAGAGGACAGTGGGACCAGGATGGACTGAGATGGCCTATACAGGGAAGGCAGTGGCTGCTAGAGGAAGCTATAAAGGATGAGCAAGCTGTGGGTATGAGCAGAGGGAAGACAGAGGGACAGAGCCCGAAGCAGCTGAAGGCTGTGGTGGGAAGAGGGGGCCTGCAAAGAGGCCCGGAGCCAGAATGCCCACCTGTTTCCGGATCTCCTGCTCCAGTTCCTTCCTCTTCTCTGCCCGGAGGGCCTTGGGGTCAAAACTCTGATCAGGGTATAGGTGATCAGGCCGGTTCTTCCACACATCTGAGCATGGGGAGATGGGCGGAGTGGAGGGCAGAGTCACAGGTGTCCTCACATACACCATCACACACACTCACACACGTGCTCACATGGGCCAGGAACCTGTTCCAGGCTGGTCTACTTCTCTCTCGCTCTGTCTCTCTCTCTCACAGACATGCACACATGAGCCAAGAACCTGACCCAGGCTGGCCCCTGTCCTCACCCAGCTACCTGGCACTACTTCTACCACATCATAGACCAGTGATGGTGAACCTTTTGAGCTCGGCGTGTCAGCATTTTGAAAAACCCTAACTTAACTCTGGTGCTGTGTCACATATAGAAATTTTTTGATATTTGCAACCATAGTAAAATAAAGATTTATATTTTTGATATTTATTTTATATATTTAAATGCCATTTAACGCCGAAGCTGGTTTGGCTCAGTGGATAGAGCGTCGGCCTACGGACTGAGGGGTCCCAGGTTCGATTCCAGTCAAGAGCATGTACCTTGGTTATGGGCACATCCCCAGTGGGGAGTGTGCAGGAGGCAGCTGATCGATGTTTCTCTCTCATCGATGTTTCTAGCTCTCTATCTCTCTCCTTTCCTCTCTGTAAAAACTCAATAAAATATATTTTAAAAAAAAATGCCATTTAACAAAGAAAAATCAACCAAAAGAATGAGTTCGCATGTCACCTCTGACACGCGTGTCATAGGTTCGCCATCACTGTCATAGACAGAGGCCTGATCCTAAGGCCTATGACTGCAGGATTCAGGCCCAAACCCATAATGACCTCACACCCTCTCCCTTTGGTGTTAGCCCCTTGGCCTCCACACCCATCCTGCCACCTGATGACCCACGTGGCACATGTCCACCTTCCCCAGGACCAAGGGTCACTCTAAGGTCGCACACGTCCTGGGCAGCATCCAGCCTTCTCTCCCCTTACTTTTGTACTCCTCGTGCCCGGCATTGATCAGGGGGATAAATTTGGACGGCAATGCTTTCAGCATTGTATCTGCTTCCTAGAATAGAAACACCATGTGACTTTGACCCCGCCTTCACCCTTCACAAACTCTGATCCTAATAATGCTCACCAGACCAGCTTTTTGACCAGAAATCCCCTCAGACTTTGTTCCCCCTGCCCGATTATTTCACAGTAAGGGAGCTGCCTTACACCCTTCTTGCTCTTGTCTTCCTTCGCTTTCTTCTTCTCCTTTTCTTTTTCTTTATTTTTGTCTTCTTTTTTAGTGCTCTCCTGGACCGGATTCTCCAGTTCCATTTTCACCTGTGACCAAGGATAAACGATGCTTCAGAGAAGACCAAGGGCACTTTATAGGAGCAAGAGAACCCAGGCCTGTGGCTGGGGTGGGCTGGGTCCCAAGGCCTAGGGGACCTGGTGGGGCCCTGAGACGTATCTGGGATCCAGGAAGAGGGGCATCAGGTGATGAAGTGTTCTGACCAGAGCGGTTGCTCTCTCCTGGCCTGTGGGTTACTAGAGCTACAATAGTCTCACCAGACATTTCCTCTCCCTGGACAAGGATGCCTTCTCAGATGCAGGTACCCCATCCCCCCAAGCAGTCTTCCTAACTACATATATTTCCTCCAGCCACCTCTGCCTCCATTGAGACTGACCTCGCCCGGCACCCCACTGCCACCCTCAGTTTACACTCAGTACTCTCTGTAACCTCAGACTCCATCGGCCACAGAAAATCTGCCCCACCTCCAGGGTACCTGTTCTGGAGTCTTGTCTGAGAAGATCTGGTTGGATCCACCTAAAGACTCGTCTGGATAATTAGGGAATCGGCCAGTAAGGGCACTAAGTGAACATAAGATGGTCAGAGAGATGGACAGGTGGGTGGACATATGGACGAATGGATGGGCAGGTGGAAGGGTGGGTAGAAGGGTGGGTGTATGGATGAATAGATGCATAGAGAGAAGGATGGGGAAGGATAAAGGGCCAGAGAGGATGAGGGAGAGAGGGAAGGAATAGTTACAGAATAGAAAGGACAGATCACTCAGGGGACATTCCTGGATGCTTTCCCCATCTTATTCTGGCATTTTCTCTTCTATTCGGGGAAATAGCAAGTCATGGTGGAGAGAGTCCTGTAGTGGAGATGGTCCCAAGGTTAAGCCAATGCATTAGCAGAGTGCTGGTGGGACAGGGTGAATGGAGAAGAGGGCCCAGGCTAGGCCAGAGGACAAGACAGGTGTGGGGACATGGGTGAGGAGGGAAAGGGGTTGAGTCAGCCAAGGCTGGGGACACTGACTGGCACTCGATAAACCACTGTCGGATTTGATCCTTCATTTTCTCCTTGATATCGGGCCCCTCGGTCTCTCTGAGGGCATCGTGGGTCTTTGCAATGGCCATCTGGAACTCCTCCTCTTTCTCTATCTGGCAGGATCTCCTGAAATCCTTCCTGAGGTTGGCTACGGACGCGTGCTCCACTGTATCAGGCAAGGGGATCTGGGGACATGAGGAGGGGGCCAAGGGACTCAGGAGTGGGAGTGGGGAGGACCCGGCCTTAGGCTCGCACACCTGCCCCCACGCATTCCCTGCACGTGCCTCGCATGCACACCCACACGGAACATCGGGCATGCCTGCATCAGGAGAAATGGTTTGGCGCTGAAACTCTGCTGTGTAAATTACTCTGATAATGAGTTTGCTAGATGCATCCGGGCAGGCCCCCCTGCCCGATCCCCCAGCACACCCTCCCCTGTGAGCCTCAGCCCCAGCCACCCCCCCACCTCCCCGCCTGCACCCCCGCCCAGCGCCCGCCTTGGCAGCCTCACTCGCAGCCACTTTCCCGCCTCATTGGCTCCCAAATGTATTTTAAATATCACTGTGCGCAGAGACAATTACTGAAAACGCTGAGCTCACACTGCTGATGGGCCGGGCAGCAGGCTCATTCCTCACCCCCCCCCCCCCCGCTGTGCCAAAGCCCCCTCCCCCTCCCCACCAAAGCCTGACCTTGGGCCTCCTGGGGGTCCAGATCATCAGCCCCCCAAGTCTCTGACCTCCACTCCCATGAAGCAGACCCTGGCCCCTCTCTCCTGAAGTCCCCAAGCCTCTTAAAGTAGCCATCCCAGCTCTGTCTCTAATCTCTCTGCCCCGCCCCCATATCAGCCAGGCCTCCATGGGCTCTGCCCACTGCAAAGCCCCTCCCAGGGATCATGTCTCTTGCCCCTGTCACCCACCCTAAGTCAGCGGAGACCAGCTAGATGAAGGAAGCATCAGAGAACAGAGACAGACAGATTCAGGGAGTGAGGCCTGTGCACACTCTTACCAGCGTGCACAGGCCCCACTTACCACCCACACTGCCCCGTGTGCACTCTCACACTTCCCTCATGTTGTTCACACAGCCCTGCTCCCTGCATGCAGAGGAGAAGCAATTATGGGGCCCAGAGCAAGTGGGGAGCCCATAGCCCCCCAAAACACACTGTGTGAGGGGGTGTGCCCCATCCCAACTGGTTCCCTGTGACCTCCTTCTGCTGGGCCCACACATGCAGCCCCTCCTCCAGCCAGGGGCACAGACATGGGGTCCAGGATACTTGGTGCTATTATCCCTCATCCCACACCCATATTTGAGATTCTTCTAAGGGCTCTAGTTCAGGGAGGGTGGGAAGGGATGTGTTGGCTGTGGCTTTCCTGTCCTTTCTCAGCCAAGTCCTGAAGGACCCTTGGGCCCCCTGGCATTGGCCTGCTCCCCTTCATCGTGCCCACCACAGTCCTGAGTGGTGGGTGGTGTGGGCAGTGATGGCTGTCAGGGCTGTGCTCTAGGGCTGGGACACAGAAGGACATCCCATACACTGGCAGCCCTGTGCCCCTGCCTGTGCCCAGAGGACTCACCATGCCGATGAATTCCATCTCTGTTTGCCGGTCATACTGAGTGTGTTTCCTCTGTAGGTAACCTTTCCACACCTGGGGGAACACAGGCCCAGACACTCCGCACACTGCACGTCTTCTAGGATGTGGCTCTTGGGCTTAGCAGCTGCCCTGGAGGTCTGGCTGGCGAAGGTTTGGGTGGGAGGTGGGGGAGGAGCTGGGGAGCCACCTGGGGAGGTGCAGCTCATGGACAATGGCCACCTGAGCAGGGACAGTGTGAAACAGGGTGGGGCAGGGATGCACCCAAGCTGTCCAGCACCTAGGCATTGCTCCCTCAGGGCCTCCCGGCAGTCCCTCCTCATCTGCTGTAACTTTTGAGGCACAGATCAGAGTTCAAGTACTGCCATCTTCAAAAAGCACTGACCACACTCATGTCTCAGAATTCCCATAGCATTTGGAATAAATACTCGATTATTTCACCCAGGCACACAAACATCAGTTCCGTAGGGACTATGGAGCTCCCCTAAACAATTCCTGCATTTCTGACATAAGGAAACTGAGGCTGGAGACAAGACAAGATCTCTCCCAGGCCCGGAGCCTGTCACTGCAGAGCTGAGATTGGGGCCAGGTTTCCTGACTCCTCGCCCAATGTTCTCCCAGGCCACCAGCCCCTCTCAGACCTGCAGACAACCCAGTGCCAGAGGGTAGAAGGAGGTGCACTGGGCAGAGGGAGGCAGGGCGGGCGCCTGTCTGGGCTCCTGGGACTATCAGTGGAAAAGCCCTCAATAATGGCTTTTGATTAGTATTTGTACTCAAGAACTTGAAGACTGGGATGTAGAATTCCCACACCCTTGATGTCTGGCAACAGGGACAAAGTGACTTGCTTTGGTTCTTGGGGGAAGTGGGGCTCTGTCTTTGGGGTCAACCCTCCTCTCAAAATGCTGCTTTATTGACCCTGAAGGTGAGGACCTCCTCCTCCATGGGGTAGCTGGACATTGGGTCGGTCACCAAATGCAGGGGCTCTGATTGGAACACTCTGCCTACTGATCAATAATCAAAATCTATCCCAGCCGGGGGTTGTGGGGGAGGGTCAGTGGTTGAACGTCAACCTATGAACCAGGAGGTCACAGTTCTATTCCCAATCAGGGCACATGCCCAGGCTGCAGGCTCAATCCCCAGTATGGGACGTGCAGGAGGCAGCCGATAAATGATTCTCTTTCATCATTAATGTTTCTCTCTCTCTCTTTCTCTTCCTTCTCTGAAGTGAATAAAAATTTGATTTTTTTTTTTAAATAATCAAAATCTGCCCACTTGGAGAGGCTCTCTGTCCTCAGGGGTGATGTTTGTCAGTAGATTGGTTTACTTTTGGGTTTTGGTAGAAAGTGGCTCTAAGTTTCCTCTCTTGGGCCAGCAGACAGGAGGTTTGGAGGCATTGGGACTTGAGGGAGAAGGAGAGGAAAACCTAGCCCATGCCAGCCATTCTGGGCCCGCTTTGGAAAGAAAAGGTGGCAAGTGACTTCCTGTGACCAGCAGGGCCCTAGGAGGGGTGACAGCTGCAGGAGCAAAATGGCCCTTTTCTGCACTGAAATTTTCCCAGGGCCCCCCCAGGATCATCAAGCTGGTAACCACTATTGCTCAGCCTCGTGGCGGCCAATGATAGAGGCCAGGCCCACACACTGGGGGCACAGCAGGAGCTGGGAGGTGTAGAATGGCCACCAGAACAGTGAGAAGGATGGGGAAACCTGGGGACACAGCCGGATGCTCTGCAGTGAGCAGGATGCGGTGTGATTGTGTTATTTCCATGTTAAAACTGAGGGTGACTCCAGATGGCACAGACCTTGAGGATGCCTGGATCACATCAGTTCTCTTCATTATATTTCCTTTTGCCTCAGCTGCCAGGAGGGTCAGGGTATATTTTAGTGACATTTTTAACAGTCTTAAGAACTTCTAAAATGATTACCTACTCTGTCCTGCTACCTTATTATGGATCATTCTCCCCTAATTTTAATGAACCATCTGTTTCTAGGACTTTTATGGTATCCTACTTCAAGTTCTTTTTGGAGATAAGATGTAGAATAAATAAACAAATAAGATGCATGATTATTGATTATCAAGGTCCCTAGTTTAGAGTCTAGTTATGTGGCCACAGAACCCAAGCACCTGCACCTCTGTCATCAATTGCTAAGCCAGGGAGGCTTCCTGGAAGAGGTCACTACCTTGCCTTTCTTCCTGGACACGGGGGGTTACCTTCTGAATGGTGACAGCTGCTTGGTTCGGATTTAACTTGTGCCACCCGCTCTCCCTCATCTTCCGATCCCGCTCCTCCTCTCTCCGAATCTCTCGAATGAAGGTGGCCCGGAGCCTGCCTTGTCGGGCCCGCTCGGCCGTTTGCAGCAGGATTATGGCCTCAGTCCGGCTCATTGCTGGTTCCACCTGGCCAGATGAGAGCAAAGGAGCAGAAGGTGAGGGAGGGCGCGTATCCAGGTGGGCAGTCGGGGAATTAGACACTGAAGGACGTGCTGGGGGCATGGGCCCCCCAGGACGTCTAGGTGCCCAAGTCCTGCTCCTCTCTGTTGGTGTTGGAAGGTTACAAGGACACAGGAGCAGCCTTGAAGGACACTAGGGATTATCCGAAGAGCGCTCTCAGGTGGGAGTAGGGCAGGGCAAGGCCTCCCTGGGTCCTGAAGGGGGGCATCCCTAATCCCGGAGCAGGGCTATGGAGGAGTAGGGGAGAGAGTCCCCTGGACTTGCCTCCTGGAAGGCCACTGGCTCCATTCTGGATAGGATTTCTGCCAGCATCAGCTCTCGCTCCTGCAGAATGCTGGACTGCTCCAGCAGGAAGTATTTGGGGATTGGAACCTCCAGGTCAGCCTTTGGGGCAATAGGGGGGACGGAAGGTCAGGAATCAGAAGGTAGGCCATTTGGCCACTCCATTACTATTTCCAGCTACTCACAGAGATCCTGTTTTCCTCCATGCTAGATCCCTGGAGTTGGAAATTTATGGGCAACTGGAAAATCCACTCACAGTCATCACTTTCTCCCCTGCCTGGACCCTGTGACCAGAGTTGAATTCTGGAGGATCATGGTAGCTAATGGGCAGTGGTTCCAAACCTGACTGTGCACCGGAATCAACTGGGAAGCCTTTAAAATGCAGACTCCCAGGCCCTCCCCAGACCACCACTCAGAATTGCACGGCCTGGAGAATCTGTTTTTTTCAAACCAACAGCTGAGCCTGATGCAGCAGGTCAGGAAACCGAGGCTGCCCTGGATGGGAGCAGTGAACCATGGCCTTGTACCTTCATGCTCTGGAACCTGCTGGTACACCCAGATCACCTGAGGGTCTTGTTAAAATGCAAGTACAGATGAGTAGGCTTGGGGTGAGGCCTCCAGAGTCTGCATTTCCAACGAGCTGCTAGTGGTGCAGACGCTGCTGGTCCATGGACTACACTTTGAGGAGCAAGCATCTAGAGGACTCTTCACTGATCCCTCCTGGCTCATGAATCTTCCCATTCACACGAGACCTCCAGCCTGACTCTCTAGCTACACACCTCCAGCCACTTGCATGCACCTCCACCCTACTCCAGTTTCTGAAGGCCTTCTCCCCCATCCTTGATCCACCTGCTGGACCTCCCTCCCTTCCTTGCAGAGGCCCCAGAGGTGTCTGAAGGAGGTCAAGACCAGCCCCACCCCCACCCCCACCCTCCACTGGTGTGGGTGTGGCACCACGCTGTCCTCGCACCGGGGTGAGCCCGAGGTCCCGCAGCACGTGGTCCAGGCAGTGCCACTCGCACATGTCTACCCGCACCATCTCATCCTTGAGCTCCAGCACGCGGCCCGCCACGCTGTCCAGCAGGCGCCGCAGCAGCCGCCGCTTCTGCGGCTGCACCATCTGGTCATAGAGAATGTCGAACCCGCGCAGCAGCCCCAGGTAGTACAGGTAGAGCGATGAGAGCCTGTACTGGAAGGACTGCCACTCCCGGTTGGGCACGGGTTGGAGCATGGGCTGCTCTTGGTCGAGTAGCTCCTGCAAGGTCACGTGGGAAGAGTCCCAGAGGCGCTGGTAAGATCTGGAGAGGAGGCAGTGTGCGCTGGAGTGTTCTGAGCATCAGGGGCTTGGGGACGGGGGCTGCAGGGGTGCTGCTGAGCCTTTCGAGGAGTGTGCACTCAGGTTTCAGAAGGTGTGACGCTAGGGTTACTCACAGTGAGCTCAGTGAAGTGAGGGGTCCTCAGGGGCAGGAGATGGCAGCCACAGTGAGCTCACTGGGGCTTAGCAGTGTGAGATTGGGGTCACTAGAGGAATGGAGAATGGCCATGGCTCTTAGGGGCTCCCTATAAGGAAGAGGCCCTTTGGAGTTGGCAGCAGTTGGTCCGTCCATGGTGAGGGTGCAGCCCAGGGATGCTGCAGTGGTCTAAGATGGTGGGTGGGAAGTGGGGTGAGGGGTGAGTGTAGAGGATGGTTCCTTTCCCAGAGAAGAGCCCTGGCTCTGGATTTAATAGTCCAAGAGACATCTGAAGAGCAAAAGCTGACCACAGACTGGAGCAACTGGGGCTGCTGAGTGAGAATCAGGGGCCCTGGCCCAGCATGACCCGCCCCCCTCTCCCCAGTCCTTCTCCCTGTCCAGCAGCCCCAGCCTGATGGGACCTTGAGTAGGAGGCAGATTGCTCTTTGCTCTCCCAGCCCTGCGGGCTCCATTC
Organism: Myotis daubentonii; assembly: GCF_963259705.1. NCBI lineage: Eukaryota > Metazoa > Chordata > Mammalia > Chiroptera > Vespertilionidae > Myotis > Myotis daubentonii. The sequence goes on along the minus strand of NC_081849.1, from coordinate 7,034,087 downwards.
CAGCCCCAACTTACCCCTCCGACATGGTGCTCACTCCTCACGCTACCCTTGGTGAGCTGGTCGTGAAATCCACAGAAGCCCTGTGGTTCCGCTCTGACTGCACCCCCAGAGCAGCCCAGTTTTAAGGGTTCTGTCCCATTGTCTCCATGTTCCAAGGTTGGGAGGGGAGGGGCTGTGGGTGCACAACTGGGGACACATCACAGAGGACATTCTGGAGGCAGCACTCTGAGGGGAGTCAGGCTCCTTTGCAGCAAGCCTTGGAAAGCTAGGGCAGAGTGTGGGCTCTGCTGTGGCTACTTCTCTTGTGAGGATCAAATAAAAGAATGGTCCCTGTTTGAAATCACCCTGTAACTTCAAGACTCTGGTGAATATTAGTCCTGAAGGCATTACTCCAGCTGGGGGAGCCCTGTACCCCTTAATGCAGATCCAGCTCGTTCACTCTGCTGTGGGACTGTCCTGGGGGTTCAGGAGACCATTCTTTAGAAAAGACAAAGCGTTACCTCCTGACTCTGTCAGCTGGTGGTTGTCTTTTAGGCTCCATATTAAGTAGGGACTTAAAATTAAATACATATACATAAGGCACAGGGCAAAGGAAGGGGGAGAAGGGAGGAGCAGAGAGATGAGTTCTCAGGCATTAGTACTTGAGGATCTTGTCAAAATGCAGGTTCCAATTCCACAGTTTGAGGTAGGCCTGAGAGTCTGTATTCCTGACAAGCGCAGACATGGCCAGTCTCTGAATGGCACCTGGAGTAGCAAGGTAGGAGCCGAGAAAAGCTGAGGCTCAGGGGTCAGATCTGTGCCCGCCAGCTTCTAGCTGTGAAACCCAAGCGTGGATAATTAGTTCTCACCTCAGGGCACCTCCATGTGAGTCTCTTCATATGAAAAAATGTGTGTGAAGGCAGCCACTGTCACAGAGAGCCTTCTCAGCACATGGAGTGGAAGGGGATGAGCTGAGTCTAGCGCCAGCCGTGGGCAAACTACGGCCCGCGGTCCAGATCAGGCCCGTTTGAAATGAATAAAACTAAAAAAAAAAAAAAAAGACTGTACCCTTTTATGTAATGATGTTTACTTTGAATTTATATTAGTTCACACAAACACTCCATCCATGCTTTTGTTCCGGCCCTTCGGTCCAGTTTAAGAACCCATTGTGGCCCTCGAGGCAAAAAATTTGCCCACCCCTGGTAGCCAGTCACAAAGAGAACATAGCAAATTTTGGACTTAGTCACTGACTCCCTCCACTCCACCTCTCTGAGCTTGGGACAGCATTTATGGGTCACATGCCCACAAGCTGGAGCAAAGGCTGAATAAGAGAGAAAAGATACATGGGGTCAGATGTTAAGTGGTGGACTTGAGTGAGGGACACACAAATGGCCATTGTATTCTCTTGCAACTTTTTGTGGGTGTCTGGGTTTGAGATTTTTTGAAATAAAATTGGGGAAGAAAAGTTAGTCTCAAAAACCTTCCCACCAATTTGTTCTGAAATGAAGGGGAAGAAAATGTTAGGGGAGAATGAAAACATCTTACAAATCCCAGCAGGCTGTTTGCAAGCTGGTTCAGGCCTTCTGTTTTGTATCTTAAAGAATACATCTAGCCTGGCCGGTGTGACTCAGTGGTTGAATGTCACAGTTTGATTCCCAGTCAGGGCACATGCCCGGGTTCTGGGCTCCATCCCCAGTAAGGAGCATGCAGGAGACAGCTAATCAATGATTCTCTCTCATCATTGATGTTTCTATCTCTCTCCTCTCTTCCTCTCTGAAATCAATAATATATATATGTATATAAAAGAATACATCTATGTAGACCCCTATATCCAGCATGGGACAAAAATGGCAGTTTGCTGGAAATGGCATCATAAAACACAGTCTGAAGGAGTAACACAGGGGAGATTAAAAATGGCTGCAGAGCCCTGACCAGTTTGGCTCAGTGGATAGAACATCGGCCTGCGGACTCAAGGGTCCTGAGTTCGATTCCCATCAAGGGCATGTACCTTGGTGCAGGCACATCCCCAGTGGAGTGTGTGCAGGAGGCAGCTGATCAATGTTTCTCTCTCACTGATGTTTCTAGCTCTCTGTCCTTCTCCCTTCTCCGTAAAAATTAAAAAAAAAAAAAAAATGGCGGCAGAGTAGGAGGATGCTGCATGGACATGCTCCCAGGAACAAGCTGAAATTACAACTGAAATACAAAAAGTCTTCCTGAATAATCAACAGAAAAATCACAGGAGAGAACCCTGATAACCAAGGACTGAAGGTGGAGACCGCATAGAGCAGTGGTTCCCAACCTTCCTAATGCCGAGAACCTTTAATACAGTTCCTCATGTTGTGGTGACCCCCAATTTCATTGTTACAAATTGAACATAATTAAAGCATAGTGATCAATCACAAAAACAATACGTAATTATATATGTGTTTTCCAATGGTCTTAGGCGACCCCTGTGAAAGGGTCGTTCAACCCCCAAAGGGGTTGTGACCCACAGGTTGAGAACCGCTGGCATAGAGACTGGTAGGAGGGGTGGAGGCATGAAAGGCTGGCCAGGCACCCACAGATGTCAACTGAAGTCCCAAAGAGATATCTCAGCTGGGGAGTGGGGAGTAGGGGGGCTGCCACTGAGAACTCTGGTATCTAATCCCGAAGCTGGGCTCCCTGTTAGATAGCACCAAGCTGAAGAGGGTATCCACATAACATCTAGCTAGGAAAAGCAGTGGGGTGCTGTCTGCCAGGGAGTGGCAGCTGAAAGTTTGAGCACCCTCTTAAAGGGCCAACACACAAAAATTCCCTGTGGACCCACCCACCTTGTGCTCAGGCAGAGGGAAGGAGAAGTGGACTGGAGCTGTGAGAGCAGACCCCAGGACTGGGGACTTGGGGGATAGCGCTCAGAAGGCAGACACCCCAAGTTTCCTGTGCTGAGTCATTCCCTCACACAGCAGAGGACCTCTTTCCCACACAGACATTTGCGTTGCCTGAGGTGGGGGGGAAGACAGTTGACACACCCTAGTAGAAAACACCTTGCCCTGAGGCCACTTAAGAGATTAAAAGTAGCAATTAGCCTCCAGGCAGAAGCAACTGCCCCACCCTGTTGAAAAAAAACTCTCACCACACCTGAGGATGGTTGCCTGCGGGCAATTTAAGTTATTAGTCTGTAGACAGAGGCAGACTCTGGAGACTTTGAGTCTTTGCCTAATCCAATTAGTCAGAAACAGCCTTTAACACTGTCCTGCAGTAGAAATTCAGAGGTGTAGAGGACCTACCTAATACATAGTCACAAACCCAAACAAACAACCAAAATGAGGAACCAAAGAAACAACCCCCAAATGAAAGAACTAGCACATTCTCCAGAAGAGATAAATGAAGCAGAGATAAGAAATTTATCTGAAACAGGGTTCAGAGTAATGATGTTAAAAATGCTTAACAGTATGAAAAAAGATATAGTAATTATGAAAAAAGAGTCGTCTGAGATAAAGAATGGCATAACACAAATAAAGAACACATTGGAAGGAATATACAGCAGATTAGGGGAAGCTGAGGATCAAATCAGTGAATTAGAAGACAGAGTTGAAAATATCACTCAATTAGAGAACCAAAAAGAAAAAAACACTTAAAAAACAGGAGGACAGCTTAAGGGACCTATGGGACAATGTGAAATGTAACAATATTAGAATGATAGGTGTGCCAGAAGAGGCAGAAAGGGAGAAAGGCATAGAGAAGGTGTTTGAAGAAATAATGGTAGAAAACTTCACTAACCTGGTAAAGGAAAAAGTCACACAAGTTCAGGAGGCACAGAAAACCCCAAACAAGAACCCAAACAGACCTACATCCAGACACATCATAATTAAAATGCCAAAAATTAAAGACAAAGAGAGAATCTTAAAGGCAGCAAGAGAAAAGAAAACTATTACCTACAAAGGAGTTCCCATAAGGCTGATGCCTGATTTCTAATCAGAAACTCTACAAGCCAGAAGGGAATGGCATGAAATACTCAAAGTAATGGAAAGCAAGGATCTGAAACCAAGATTACTATATCCAGCAAGGCTATCATTCAAAATAGAAGGTCAAATAAAGAGCTTCTCAGACAAAAAAAAACAAAACAAAAACTAAAGGAGTTCATCACCACCAAGCCAGCATTACAAGAAATGCTGAGAAGCATTAACTAGGGTGAGAGTATTGCTGATTGGCTGATTTTCAGAATAAAAATCAATTGGAGAAGAAAATGGCGGAGGTATAGATGGACGTGTCCTGTGCCTTGTCCAGGAGCAGATAAGGGTGAGCAGCTGAAACGGGTAACATACAGACCTAATAAGCAGAAGATATTCAGCTGGGAGACAGTTTGCAGCCGGGAAAGACAGAGAACTCCTGGAGAAAGGGAACGGTTGGAGATTGCAGCTGAAATCTCCCCCGGAGCGCCGGCTCAGCAGCGGAACGTGCCATCTTGAGTGGCTGTTATTGGAAGCGTATAAAGCCAAAGACCCAGCATCCAAGGCATTCAGAGATTGGCTACTAACCCGGAAACAACGGAACCCAAGCAGTGCGACTACGTGAACTTAGAGGAACCCTGCTTCTCCCCACGGAAGGATCAGACTTCCCCTTAAGGTGCGGTTTGCAATTAAGGTTGGAGAGAGGAATGCGCATGTGCGTGGGGAAAATCTGAGCCTCACAAAGTTCACGGCCGTTGGGGCCAGTGTGATCCGTGAGTGTGGAAGGGCTCTCACAGGGCTGCTGGCAGAAGGGAATGCTAAAAATAAGCCCATAGCTGGACTGGGTGCAAAAAAAGCAGCCTTGGATTTTCCCAGTGTGCCGGCTGCTTAGCACTGGGGAAGAGAGAGTGCACGGAAGGGACTGCGCACAGAGCTGAAAGGTGGAGGGTTGTGAATTCGCGCAACCTCTCAGGCCCTTGTTCTCTCTCTTCCCATTAAATCTTTGTGTTTGATTATTAAACCCAGTACATGGGATTGCCCAGTCGGGGTCACTCGCAGAGACTGAAGGGGAAAGTTGTTTTTGTGGAAGCTGGGAAACAGAGCGGGAGTAACGACTAAAGAACAGGTTCTAGGACAGTCGACTCTCCCAAACCAATTTTAAGTGCGATAGGGAAAAAAAAACCCAACTGCTGGATAGAGAGGACTTATAGCCTCAGAGGTCAATCCAGAAACACTGCCACTCAGAGGCTGAGCCACAAACTGACTCTTATGTAAACACAAATTAAGGCAGTCTGGGAAACAAATACGACCTGCTTTAAAATCAGGACTGTGGTTTACAACATGGAGGAACAGTGTATCGCAGGGAAATTCAACACTCTCCTGAATACCTGGCAGGACTAAGGCGTGCCAGACTGAAGAGTAGAAGAACTGAAGGACCTTCACTACTGCACATTTTTATTTATTTATTTTATTCTTTTTTCACCTTGTAATTAAGAAACCAATTTTTTTCTTTTTTCATCACCTGATTTTACCCTTTTAATTACATTTTTTTTAAAACTAGTATTATTACTGCTACCATTTTACCATTTTTTAAAGTGTCGTTTTATTTTCTCTTTATTTTATTTTGGGATTAGTGTTCTACATTCTATTTTCATCATTCCTTTAGCATCATTTTTCTTTACCTCAATTTTACCTTTATGCTAAAACCCTCTTCCTCACTTTTCCCCTTTTTTTGTCCTGTTTCTCTTACCCTATTCCTGCTTTAGATTTTCCCTATTCCCTCTTTTTACCCCCTGTCAAAATTTCACCCTACTTATATATCCTATTTCCAATCCCCTGCTCTAAATCCTTATACACCTCTCCCTTATCTTTCTTCACTATCCAAACTTTTTCTTTTCTTTTCTCTCTCTATTGTTTTGTTGTTGTTTGCTTGGTTGTTGAGTATATTGGGTTTTTTTTTTTTTTTTTTTTTTTTTAGGATTCTTTGTGAGGTTGTTTTTCTTTTTCTTTTTATTTTTCTGCTGTTTTTTTTTCTTCCCCCCACCTCCCCAGTTACTTTTGTGCTTCTGTTTTCCCTTGCCTCACTTGATATTATTAGTTGTTTGTAGTTTGCATTCATCTCCAGGGATCTGTTGCTGGAATTTGTTGGGATTAGTGGCGGTTCTATCAGAATTTTCTCCTCATATAAATAGTCTCTTCCCCTCTTCTAGTTCATTCTCTCTTTTCTCTCTTTTTTCCCCCTCCCTTTTCCCAATTTCATTTTTGCACTCCTTTTTTTGTTTCTCTTTTCTCTTTTTCTCTTCTTTCTTCCTTATCCCCGAATTCTCTTTGCTCGGGTGGTCACCTTTATTTGGGGTTATTAATATCATGAATACATTTGTGTTCAGCACCTGGTACGTTGTGCCTTGTTGTGTTGTACTTTGTGCCTTTAAATCAACGCAGCAGATCCAAGCAACAGCAGCCTCCTGAGCACCACACCCTCTGTCTGAGGAACAGCAGCTGTGTGTGAAGCCTCCCCTCACCAGCCAGAAGAGCCACCACAGCTGTGAACAGCACCCACCAGAGGAGCTGCTGCCAACTGAGGAGCAGCTGCTACCACAACTGCCCGAGGAGCAACCGCAGCCCGAGGAGCCACTGCCACCCAGGGAGCAGCCACTGAACAACTCCACATCTAGATATGTCAGTGAGATCAAACATGGGTAGACAAAGAAACCTCCAAAGGAAAGAAAAGGAGGACTTGCCAGAAAAGCAGCTAAGTGATACAGAGGCATGCAACATGACAGAAAAAGAATTCAGATTAAGGGTCCTAGAGTGCATAAACTGGATGGAGGAAAAAATCAACAACTTATATAAGAAGCAAGAAGAAACAGATGAAAAAATCAACAACTTATGTAAGAATCAAAAAGAAATGGATGAAAAAATCAATAACTTAGGTAAGAACCAAGAAGAAATGAAGAGTGATATAGCTGCAATAAAAAACACCATTGAAAGTTTCAACAGTAGACTAGGAGAAGCGGAGGACCGAATTAGTGAATTAGAAGCCAAGGAAGCAAAACACACCCAAACTGAACTGCAATTGGAGAAAAAAATTAAAAGACAGGAGGAGAGCCTAAGGGAGCTTTGGGACAACATGAAACAAAACAACATACGAATAATAGGGGTGCCAGAACAACAGAAAGAGGAACAAGGGTAAGAAAACCTATTTGAAGAAATAATATCAGAAAACTTCCCTGAGGTGGGGAAGAAAAAAGTCACACAAGCACAGAGAGTCCCAAACAAGGTGAACCCGAAAAGACCCACACCAAGACACATCATAATTACCATGGCAAATGTTCAGGACAAAGAGAGAACCTTACAGGCTGCAAGAGAGAGATGGAGTTACCTACAAAGGATCCCCCATCAGATCATCAAATGATTTCTCAACAGAAACACATCAGGCCAGAAAAGAATGGATGGAAATTTACAAAGTGATGCAAAGCAAAGGACTGAATCCAAGAATACTCTATCCAGCAAGGCTATCATTCAAACTTGAAGGGGAAATAAGAAGCTTCACAGACAAAAAAAGGCTAAGGGAGTTTATAACCACCAAGCCAGCAATGCAAGAAATGTTAAAGGGACTGGTGTAAAAAGCAGAAAAATAAAAATATAAGCTAAGAAAGAAAACAGGCACAAAAAATAGAAATGGCTACAAACAAGTACCTTTCAATAATAACTTTAAATGGAAATGGACTAAATGCTCTAACCAAAAGACATCGAGTGGCTGAATGGATAAAAAACATGACCCATATATTTGCTGTCTACAAGAGACCCACCTCAGAAGAAGGGACTCACACAGACTGAAAGTGAAGGGATGGAAAAATATCTTTCAGGCAAATGGAAATGAAAAAAAAGCTGAGGTAGCAATACTTGTATCGGACAAAATAGACCTCAAAGTGAAGGACATAACAAGAGATAAGGAAGGCCACTTCATAATACTAAAGGGATCAATACAACAAGAAGATATAACCCTGATAAACATATATGCAACCAATGCAGGAGCACCCAAATACATAAAAAAAACTCCTGGAAGATATCAAAGGAGAGATCGACAACAATACAATCATAGTAGGGGACTTTAATACACCACTGACATTACTGGATAAATCCTCTAGACAAAAAATCAGCAAAGAAACAGCAATCCTAAATAACTCACTAGATCAGATGGACTTAATTGACATTTCAGAACATTTCACCCCGAAGCCACGGAATATACATTCTTCTCAACTGGTCATGGGACATATTCAAAAATAGACCACATATTGGGTCACAAGCAAAGTCTCCCCAAATTCAAGAAGATCGATATCATACCAACCATCTTTTCAGACCACGATGGCATAATATTAGAAATAAACTACAATAAAAACAACCCAAAATACTCAAACACTTGGAAGCTGAATAGCATGTTATTAAATATTGATTGGGTCACCAATGAGATCAAAGAAGAAATTAAAAACATCCTGGAAACTAATGACAATGAAAACACAGCAATCCAAAACCTATGGGAACCAATGAAAGCAGTCCTGAGAGGGAAGTTTATAGCTCTACAAGGCCTATCTCAAAAAACAAGAAAAAATGGTAGTAAATCATCTAAATCTACAGTTCAAAGAATTAGAGAGAGAGCAAAAGAAAAGCCCAGAGTGAGCAGAAGGAAGGAGATAATAAAGATTAGAGCAGAAATAAATGACATAGAGACCAAAAAAACAATACAGAAAATCAATGAAACCAAGAACTTGTTCTTTGAAAGGATAAATAAGATTGATGAACCTCTAGCCAGGCTCACCAAGAAGCAAAGAGAGAGGACCCAAATAAAAAAAATCAGAAATGATAGAGGCGAAATAACAACAGACCCCACAGAAATTAAAATGATTATTAAAAAATACTATGGACAACTCTACTCCAACAAACTAGACAACCTGGAGGAAATGGACATATTCCTAGAAAAATACAACATTCCAAAACTCAATCAGGAAGAATCTAAAAATCTCAATAGGCCAATAACTATGGAAGAAATTGAAGCAGTCATCAAAAAGCTTCCAGCAAACAAAAGCCCAGGACCAGACAGCTTCACAGGTGAGTTTTACCAAACATTCAAGGAAGAAATAAAACCTATCCTCCTCAGACTACTACAAAAAACCCAAGAGGAAGGACACTTCCAAGCTCATTCTATGAAGCCAGCATCACCCTAATACCAAAACCAGGGAAAGACAACACAATGAAAGAGAATTACAGGCCAATATCCCTCATGAACATAAATTCCAAAATCCTCAACAAAATCTTAGCAAATCGGATCCAGCAGTACATCAGAAAGATCATACACCATGACCAAGTAGGATTTATCCCAGGGATGCAAGGATGGTACAATATCCGCAAATCAATAAACGTGATACATCACATAAACAAATTGAAAGAAAAAAACCACATAGTCATATCAATTGATGCAGAAAAAGCATTTGACAAAATCCAACACCCATTTTTGATAAAAACTCTCAGCAAGGAGGGAATAGAAGGATCATACGTCAACATAATAAAAGCCATATATGACAAACCCACAGCCAACATCGTCCTCAATGGACAAAAACTAACACCATTTCCCCTAAGAACAGGAACAAGACAGGGATTCCCACTCTCACCAACATAGTACTGGAAGTACTAGCCATTGCAATTAGACAAGAAGAAGAAATAAAAGGCATCCAAATTGGAAAAGAAGAAGTAAAACTGTCCTTATTTGCAGACGACATGATATTATACATACAAAACCCTAGAGACTCCATCAAAAAACTGCTAGACTTAATACATGAATTTGGCAATGTAGCAGGATACAAAATTAACCACAAGAAATCTAAGGCATTTCTATACACCAATAGTGAACTTACAGAAAAAGAGACTAAAAAAACAATCCCATTTACCATCGCACCAAAAAAATTAAGCTACCTAGGAATAAACTCAACTGAGGAGGTAAAAGACCTCTACTCAGAAAACTACATGACGTTGAAAAAAGAGATAGAACAAGACATAAACAGATGGAAGAACATACCGTGTTCATGGATTGGTAGAATCAACATCATTAAAATGTCCATACTACCCAAAGCAATCTATAAATTCAACGCACTTCCCATTAAAATACCAACAGCATACTTCAGAGATCTAGAACGAACTCTCCAAAAATTCATCTGGAATAAAAAAGACCCCGAATAGCTGCAACGATCCTGAGAAAGAACAAAGTAGGTGGGATCTCAATACCAGATATCAAGCTGTATTACAAAGCCACTGTTCTCAAAACTGCCTGGTACTGGCACAAGAACAGACATATAGATAAATGGAATAGAATAAAGAGCCCAGAAATCGGCCCGAACCAATATGCTCAATTAATATTTGACAAAGGAGGCAAGAACATACAATGGAGTCAAGATAGTCTCTTCAATAAATGGTGTTGGGAAAATTGGACAGATATATGCAAGAAAATGAAACTAGACCACCAACTTACACCATACACAAAAATAAACTCAAAATGGATAAAGGACTTAAATGTATGACGGGAAACCATAAAAATACTAGAAGAATCCAAGCCAACAAAATCTCAGACATATGCCGAAGCAATTTCTTCACTGATACAGCTCATAGGGCACTTGAAACTAAAGAGAAAATGAACAAATGGGACTACATCAAAATAAAAAGCTTCTGCACAGCAAAAGAAACCATCAACAAAACAAGAAAGCCCACTGCATGGGAGAACATATTAGCCAATGTTATATCTGATAAGGGCCTAATCTCCAAAATTTATAGGGAACTCATACAACTTAACAAAAGGAAGATAAACAACCCAATCAAAAAATGGGCAAAGGCATCAGTAGATGAATGGATTAGAAAACTGTGGTACATCTACACGATGGAATACTATGCTGCTGTAAAAAGGAAGGAACTCTTACCATTTGCAACGTCATGGATGGAACTGGAGAGCATTATGCTAAGTGAAATAAGCCAGTCAATAAAGGAAAAATACCACATGATCTCACTCATTCATGGACAATAGAGACCATTATAAACTTTTGAACAATAATAGATACAGAGGCAGAGCTGCCTCAAACAGATTGTCAAACTGCAGCGGGAAGGCCGGGGAGGGTTGGGGGGCAGGAGGTAGGGGGGTAAGAGATCAACTAAAGGACTTGTATGCATGCATATAAGCATAACCAATGGACATAAGACACTGGGTGATAGGGGAGGCTAGGGGACTGTTTAGGGCGGGGGGATAAAATGGATACATATGTAATACCCTTTGTAATACTTTAAGCAATAAAAAAAAAAAATGGGCAAAGGACCTAAATAGACACCTTTCAAAAGAGGACATTCAGAAAGCCAAGAGACATATGAAAACATGCTCAAAGTCACTAATCATCTGAGAGATGCAAATCAAAACAACAATGAGGTACCATCTCACACCTGTCGGAATGGCTATCACCAACAAATCCACAAATGACAAGTGCTGGAGAGGATGTGGAGAAAAAGGAACACTCGTGCACTGCTGGTGGGAATGCAGACTGGTGCAGCCACTATGGAAGACAGTATGGAGTTTCCTTAAAAAACTAAAAATGGAACTCCCATTTGACCCCGTGATCCCACTTCTAGGAATATATCCCAAGAAACCAGAAACACCAATTAGAAAGGATATATGCACCTCTATGTTCATAGCAGCACAATTCACCATAGCTAAGATCTGGAAACAGCCTAAGTGCCCATCTGTAGATGAATGGATTATAAAACTGTGGTACATCTACACAATGGAATACTATGCTGTTGTAAAAAAGAAGGAACTCTTACCATTTGCAATGGCAAGGATGGAACTGGAGAGCATTATGCTAAGTGAAATAAGCCAGTCAATGAAGGAAAAATACCACATGATTTCATTCATTCATGGATAATAAAGACCATTATAAACTTATGAACAAAAATAGATACAGAGGCAGAGCTGCCTCGAACAGACTGTCAAACTATAGCGGGAAGGCCGGGGAGGATGGAGGGGCAGGAGGGGGGGTAAGAGATCAACCGAAGGACTTGTATGCATGCACATAAGCATAACCAATGGACATAAGACACTGGGGGGTAGGGGAGGCCAGGGGATTGTCACGGGCGGGGGGAAAAAGGAGACATATGTAATACCCTTTGTAATACTTTAAGCAATAAAACAATTTAAATAAATAAATAAATAAATAAATAAATAAATACATAAATAAATAAATAAGAAATGCTAAAGGGACTACTATAAGGGATTGCTGAGAAGAAGAAACAAAGATAGAAACCTAGCCATACAGAATTAAAATGGCTATAAATAGGTACCTCTCAATAATAACCCTAAATGTAAATGGATTAAATGCTCCAATCAAAAGGTGTAGGGTAGCTGAATGGATACAAAAACATGACCCAACTACATGCTGTCTATAAGAGACCCACCTCAAAACAAAAGACACACACAGGAAGAAAGTGAAGGGATGGAAAAATTTTTTCCAGGCAAATGGAAAAGAAAAAAAAAGCTGGAGTAGCAATACTCATATCTGACAAAATAGAATTTAAAAGCATCATGCTAAGTGAAAGAAGCCAGTCAGAGAAAGATCAATGTCATATAATCTCACTCATTTGTGGAATATAATGAACAACATAAACTGATGAACAAAAATAGAGCCAGAGGGGAAAATATTCTAGAATATAATAGAAGCAATCCTATTATTTGCAGATTTTTAATATTTCCTACAACTTTTGTGATATCAAACTATGTTAGTACAGTTTTGGCAATATTATTATACTTAAAATCCTTTTATTCTTGAAATATTAGTGTTTATTGCATGTAATATTATATGTAAGATCATTTTTCTTGAATAATTGTGTTAATATGTAACATTATCATATTTAAAATAGTTTTTCTTGGAGAAACCAAGATGGCGGCATAGGTAAACACCTGAAATTGCTGCCTTGCACAACCACTTCAAAAATACAACTAAAAGACAAAACAAACATCATCCAGAGCCACAGGAAGGCTGGCTGAGTGGAAATTCTACAACTAGAAGGAAAAAGAAAAGCACACTGAGACTCAGAGGAGGTGCGGAAGTCAAGTGCAGAGGTACGGAGGCTCACGCAGAAAGGGCTGGCAACTGAGGACACGGTTGTAATTTTCAATCGGGAGGGAGACACAAGGTCCTGACTACTCTGCACTCCAGTTCAGGGCGAGTCTCTGGGGACCCAGACTCATATGGGGAGAAACTGGACTGTATGGCAGTGGGCAGAACTCAAGGGCGGCTTTCTCTCAGAGGTGCTTGCAGCGATTACCGCAGGACACTGAGACCCGGGACCTCTTAGGGCAGGACTGAGGATCAGCCATAGCTGTTTGCTCTGCCCTGTTGATTTCCTGAGACCTCGCCCCACCCAAGCTGTATGCAGAGCCTTTTGCATATGAATGGTCTGGCCCTTTGCAATCTAAAATTACCTAACAAACTGCAGCTGGGTCAGAGAAACCCAGAACATACAAAAGAAGGCCCAAGGTCCCACAGCAGCTTGCATTGCTTCACAGCTGGGCCTCATCTGGGCACCTCCAAACCCCAAACAAAGAAGAGAAATCTGCAGGTCGCTCCGTAGCTCCTGCTGGGTAGGCTCAGGCAGAGGCTAAATTAGCACCTCCTTAGAGATCCAAGTGCCAGTGTACCTAGTGGTCAGAGTGGGACCATCCAGATTACAACTCCTCAGATCCATAAGGGACACACTCAAGGGGCAGACTCTGTGAGCACCAAACCCCCCTTGAAGCAAATCTTGCCCCATAAGGATGTCTCCAGCACAGAAGTTCTCCCACCATAGACACAGCTGATTCTCACAGCCAATTGGCCTGGAGGTCAATTCCTCCCAGTGATACCAACTACAATCAAGGCTTAACTACAACAAGACTGTCCACACAGCCCACAAAGGGGTGCATGAAGAGTGTCCACCTCAGGTAATTGGGGAGGCTGAGCCACTGGGCCCTATAGGACACCTAGCTCAGAAAGCCACTCTATCAACACAGGGAAGCAGCCAAAATGCGGAGACAAAGAAACAGGTCACAAATGACAGAAATGGAGGAAAGCAAACTACTGGATATAGAGGTCAAAACCACAGTTATAAGGTTTTTCAAGAATTTTCTAGAATCTGCTGATAAATTTAGTGAGACCCTCGAGGATATGAGAAAAGACCAACTAGAAATTAAGCATACACTGACTGAAATAAAGAATGTTATACAGAGATCCAACAGTGGACTAGAGAATCGCAAGAATCAAGTCAAAGATTTGAAATATGAAGAAGTAAAAAACACCCTACCAGAAAAGAAAAAAGAATCCAAAAATATGAAGATAGTGTAAGGAGCCTCTGGAACAACTTCAAGCATACCAACATCTGAATTATGGGGGTGCCAGAAGAAGAGAGAGAGCAAGATATTGAAAACCTATTTGAAGAAATGACAGAAAACTTCCCCTACCTGGTCAAAGAAATAGACTTACAAGTCCAGGAAGCACAGAGAACCCCAAACAAAAGGAATCCAAAGAGGACCACACCAAGACACATCATAATTAAAATGCCAAGAGCAAAAGACAAAGAGAGAATCTTAAAAGCAGCAAGAGAAAGAAACTCGGTTACCTACAAGGGAATACCCAGACGACTGTCAGCTGATTTCTCAACAGAAACTATGCAGGCCAGAAGGGAGTGGCAAGAAATATTCAAAATGATGAATAGCAAGAACCTAAAACCGAGATTACTTTACCCAGCAAAGCTATCATTCAGAATTGAAGGTCAGATAAAGAGCTTCACAGATAAGGAAAAGCTAAAGGAGTTCATCACCCAAACCAGTATTATATGAAATGCTGAAAGGTATTCTTTAAGAAGAGGAAGAAGAAGAAAAGGGTAAAGATAACAATTATGAACAACAAATACATATCTATCAACAAGTGAATCTAAAAATCAAGTGAATGAAAAATCTGATGAACAGAATAAACTGGTGAATATAATATAACTAGGGGCCCGGTGCACGAAATTCGTGCACTGGGTGTGTGTGTGTTGGGGGGAGTGTCCCTCAGCCCAGCCTGCCCCCTCTCACATACAGGGAGCCCTCAGGCGTTGACCCCCATCACCCTCCAATCGCAGGATCGGCCCCTTGCCCAGGCCTGACGCCTCTGACAGAGGTGTGAGGCCTGGGCAGGGGACCCTCATTTCCCCCCATCACTGGTTCTGCCCCCAGCCCAGGCCTGACGCCTCGGCCAGAGGAGTTGACCCTCATCACCCTCCGATCACCAGTCACCGGATTGGCCCCTTGACCAGGCCTGAGGCCTCCGGCAGAGGTGTCAGGACTGGGCGGGGGACCCCCAGCTCCCCGCGGTTGCAGGCTCCACCCCTGCCCAGGCCTAACGCCTCTGGCTGAGGCGTCTGGCTCGGGCAGCGGGGACCCGCAGCTGCAGCGGCCCCGCGATCGTGGGCTCCGCTTTAGGCCCAGGCAAGGGACCCCTAGCTCCCGGGACTGCCAGCTTCGACCGTGCCCAGCTCCCATCGCTGGCTCCACCCCTACTTCCTGCTATCACTGGCCAGGGCGGCAAAGGCGCCTGATTCTCCGATCATGGCTGGGGGGCAGGGCAAAGGCGGCCCCAGGGCCGCCTTTGCCCTGCCCCCCAGCTCTTAGCTACCCCCTGGGTTTCTGATCACTGTCAGTGGCAGGGGGCTTCCTGCTTTCCCTTTCGCCTCCCTGCATTGTGCCTACATATGCAAATTAACCGCCATCTTGTTGGCAGTTAACTGCCAATCTTAGTTGGCAGTTAACTGCCAATCATAGTTGGCAGTTAATTTGCATATAGCCCTGATTAGCCAATGAAAAGGGTATCGTCGTACGCCAATTACCATTTTTCTCTTTTATTAGTGTAGATAGAATCAGGGGCAGAGAAAGGAAGTGGACTGACAATTCTCTGGGGAAAAGGGGTGTGGGGGATGCGGGAAGAGACTGGACAAAAATCATACACCTATGGATGAGGATGGAGGGGAGTAAGGGCAGAGGGTGGGGTGGGAACAGGGTGAAGGGGAGCTATGGGGGCGGGATTAAGAAACAACTGTAATAATCTGAACAATAAAGATTTAATAAAAATAAATAAATAAATAAACAATGGTTTTTCTTGAAATATTAAGGTTTATTGCATGTAACATTATTATATTTAAAATCGTTTTTCTTGAAATTAAAAAAAAAGGAGTAACACAGGAGGAATTTCAGGCCCAGAGAGGGCATGTTGAATACAGCTGAGAGCAGCTGGAGGATTCTGAATCCAGCCCCAAGTCCTACATCAGCTCACTGCCGGAGAGAACATTTTCACATGTGCTCATGGGTACACCCAGAAAGCAATGTAAAAAAAAGGTATAAGTAAGTGTTGCAATTCCACCTCAGTGGCCATCAAAAGTGACAACACCTGCCCTGGCTGGGTGACTCAGTTAGTTGAGCATCATCCTATGCATTGAGAGGTGGTTGGTTCAATTCCTGGTTAGGGCACATGACCAGGTTGTGGACTCATGCAGGAGGCAGCTGATCAATATTTCTCTCTCTCTCTCCCCCTCTCCTCTCCCTCTCTCTAAAATCAATAAAAACATATTAAAAAAAAAAAAGAGGGGGAAAAGTATAATACCCTTGTCCCAAATCACACCTCACCCACACATGTCCATTTTTGAAATCACCACAGTGCATGAGAGCAGTTCACCCTTTATTTAGCTTAGGCCCCGGGTCACTTGGAGCTGGTGTACTTGGTGACAACCTTGGTGCCCTTGGACACAGTGTGCTTGGCCAGCTCTCCAGGCAGCAGCAGGCACACTGCCGTCTGGACTTCCCGGGACGTCAGTGTGGTTCGGTCTGAGTACTGGGGCCAGTCGGCAGCCTCGCAGGCCAGGCGCTCAAACACGTCATTCACAAGTGAGTTCATGATGCTCATAGCTTTGGAAGAGATGCCAATGTCAGGGTGCACCTGGATAAACAGCAGGACTGCTTTAACAAGGAAGCTCTGCTGGATGCCCCAGCCCCAGGTTGGAGACACAGCACTGCAAGGCCACCTCACCAGCCTCTTCCCAGAAGCCAAGAGACATGGAAATGGGGATTCATTTTTATACTATTATTTCCAAGTTAAAAAGAAATGGTTTGTCCCAACCGAAAGAGGTAACACTATCAGGTTCTGTATAAGCACATGTCAGCATCTATCTTTTTAAAAAAATCTGTATTGTTGAAAGTACTACATATGTCCTCTCCCCTCTCCCCGCTTAACCTCTTCTAGCCCATCCCTGCCCCCTCAACATCTATCTTTGACAAATGGAATCAGTTACACAGCACTTTGCTTTTTCCATTGAATGTATTTGCATAGTGTTTTGGGGGTTTTTTGCATAGTGTTTCATAGTGTGGAGGAATCATAGCTCATATCTCCATTCTTCTTTTAACGGACATTTTGGGGGTTTTGTTTTCCTGCCATTAGTGTTATAGTAAATACTAGAGGCCCGGTGCACAAAAATTTGTGCACCCGGGGGTGGGGGGGAGTCCCTCAGCCCGGCCTGTGCCCTCTCACAGTCTGGGACCCCTTGGGAGATAACGACCTGCTGGCTTAGGCCTGCTCCCGGGTGGCAGAGGGCAGGCCCAATCCCTAGGTGCAGCCCCTGGTCGGGCTCAGAGCAGGGCCAATTGGGGAGTTGGGGCGCTGCCCCCTGTCATGCACAGAGCAGGGCGGATTGGGAGGTTGCGATGCCACCCTCAGTCACGCTCAGGGTAGGGCCGATTGGGGGGTTGGGGCACCGCCCCCTGTCACACTCAAGGCAGGGTCGATGGGGAGGTTGTGGCGCCACCCACTGTCACGCACAGAGCAGGGCCGATCAGGGGGTTGGGGAGCTCCCCCACATCATGCACAGAGCAGGGCCCATTAGGGGGTTGGGGAGGTCCCCCCGGTCACGCACAGAGCAGGGCCCATCAGGGGGTTGGGGAGCTCCCCCCTGTCACTCACAGAGTAGGGCCGATAGGGGAGTTGGCACACCGCCCCCTGTCACACACACAGCAGGGTGTATCAGGGGGTTGGGGTGCTGCCCTCTATCACCCACAGAGCAGGGCCAATCAGGGGGTTGGGGCGCCGCCACTGTCACACTCAGGGCAGGGCCGATGGGGAGGTTATGGCTCTACCCCATCACACACAGAGCAGGGCCCTTGTGGGGGGGGGGCATTGGGGCGCCGCCCTCTATCACCCACAGAGCAGGGCCGATCAGGGGGTTGGGGCGCCTTCCCCTGTCACGAACAGAGCAGGGCTGATAGGGAGGTTGTGGCCCCACCCCCTGTCACACACAGAGCTGCAGGGTGATCAGGGGGTTTGGGCACTGCCCCCTGTCACGCTGATCCTGGTGCCGGGAGGCCTCGTGGCTCCACTGATCCCAGTGCTGGGAGGCATATTACCCTTTTACTATATAGAATAGAGGCCTGGTGCATGGGTGGGGCCTGCTGGTTTGCCCTGAAGGGTGTCCTGGATCAGGGTGGGGGTCCCCACTGGGGTGCCTGGCCAGCCTGGATGAGGGGATGATGGCTGTTTGCAGCTGGTCACACCCCCTTCGGGGGGCGGCCCCCACTGGGGTGCCTGGCCAGTCTGGGTGAGGGGCTGGGGGCTGTTTTCAGGCTGGGACTGAAGCTCCCAACTTCTCCTTTTTTTCTTTTTTCTTTTTTTATTCTGGACCAGCTTTAGCGCTGAGGCTCCAGCTCTTAGGCCTCCATTCCTGAAAGCAGGTATCTGGTTTGTTTCGGTTCTCGAAACTCTGTATCAACTCCAGCTCTGAGATCCCAGCCGGCTGAAAGCTGGTTTCTGGAGTTTTGTTTACTGTCTGTATTTGTTACAATGTTTGAAACTGCAGGCTCAGAGGCCGGTAAGGCAGGTGGGGAACGTTGGAGTCCTCAGTCACTGAAGCAAGCCAGCCTCATGTTAGTTTCAAGCTGCCTGGCTGCCGGCCGCCATCTTGGCTGACAGTTAATTTGCATATTGCCCTGATTAGCCAATGGGAAGGGTAGCGGTCGTACGCCAATTACCATGTTTCTCTTTTATTAGTGTAGATATGCAACTTTGGACACTGTGCAAGCATAAAGAAGGTTATTCCTAGAGACGACACTGCCAAGTCACAGGGTGTGTGCACTCAATTTGGTAGATTGTCATTACCAAATTACCTGCCAGAGAGCACACCTCTGTGACCCAATCTCAGTACCAGATGAGAGGAGTCAGGGCACCCGGTTCTGTGGCTGGGCTGTGACTCACTCTGTCACCTCAAATAAGGCACTTCCCTCAGCCTCCGTTTCCTCTTCTATCACACAGGATATTTTTATTTTTTAAATATAATTTTTATTGATTTCAGAGAGGAAGGGAGAGTGAGAGAGAGATAGAAACATCAATGATGAGAGAGAATCATTGATCGGCTGCCTCCTGCATGCCCTACACTGGGGGTTGAGCCCGCAAACCGGGCATATGCCCTGACCGGGAATCGAACCAGTTGGCTGAGCATGGGACAACTGGGTTATCACACAAAATTTTGAACTAGGTGATCTCTAGTAAAACAAACGGTGGGGACCTGATAAATCCTACAATGTGAGTAGGCAGACATTAAGTGTTTCTCTGTAAAGTGGAGGTAAGTAACTCCCCAGTGACATACATCAAGCCAGTGGTGGAGACAGAACTAGACACCTCTGGTTACCACTGACAACAGGAAATCTGAGTCCATACGAGGCTGGTTTAGCCTAAACCCTTGGTGTCTCATTAGATCCTGTTCTCCTCAGGGTTGCCAGTGAGGGTGAAGTTGAGACTCCCCCCACTGAAGGGTTTGAAAAAAAACCTGAGCAAGCATCCCTGCACTAGACTCACCCCTCACTCAGTTCCCAGCATCTGGCTACCTCTTACATGCTAAGGTTTGAGAGGACTAGGACGCCAATTCTTTTTTTTTCTGCAAGCTTTATTGTTTCCAGAGGGCTCCAGAGTGGTTAAAAGAATGGCTCAGGCAAAAGCCAGACATGAGGGGGATGCAGAGGGGCCCCTCAAAGGCCTCTGGGCTCCAAAGGTCCTAGTCTGCTTGAGGGGAGCTTTCGAAGAGATACTCACCCAGCTTGGGGCTGGCCAGCCTGCGGAGGTCAGTCAGGTGGTCACCCATCTTCTTTATGATTTCCTCATCCAGGAAGTGGTTTTCCAGGAAGTCAGAGATGAGAGTCTGCGCAGGTAGAACCCAGAGCCTGCAGACCCACAAGGCCCGGTTCAGGTTCCTCTTCAAGGCCATGGCGGCCTCCATGGTGTCCTGAGTTTTGTCCCACTCATCTTGGGAAGGCTTCAGCATGTCCTAGAAGGGAATCTGCCACTGCGCTAGTTTTGCATCTTTAAGAGATGCTCAGCACCCTTGTGCTTCTTCTCTGCCAACTTGTGTGAGAAGTGGCCCATGCCCTCCAGAGCACATTGTGGTGGTCCAAATAGAAGCTCAGAGAGGTAGGTGTAGGAGGCCCGCAGATGCAGGTTGACCAGGCGGTTGATGGCAGCCTCCACCTCCGTGGAAGAACACTGACGACTTAGGGAGCTCATGGTTGTTTGGCAATAAGAAGTTAAGGTAACAATAATTTTTTTAAAAAACACACCAAAAAAAACACAAACCAAAGAAAAACGGTGTTGGCTGGTTTCGAAGGCTGAAGATGGCTGAGGTGGTTCCAGAGGTTGTGACTGGAAAGACATAGGGTGGTTGAGGCTGGAAGAAGGGGCGTCCCTGGATCTGTTCTATCCAAACTTTGAAGCCAGAGACAGATCCAGGACCACTGAGGGCACCGTCAGGAGGCCAATGCTTAACCCACTATAAGGCACTGCTAATTTTAGGCATTTGCAGAAATACCTATTTGGTAAGCTTTTTAAGCATTCTTAAGTTTTGAGATTGGCTTTTCTTTTGCATAGTCAAGCCAACTTTCCTCCAGCTCTGAAGCCAGCATCCCTTCACACCTCAGGTACAGTGCACAGGGACCCAGCGACTTTCAGGGCTGTAATATAAAGCAGCCCTCCTTGGCTGAAGCAGCAAAAGCTCCCAGCTCCGCAGCTTATCATCCATCCCCGCAGCTCACTCTTGATACCATTCCCCCCGGAATCCAGTCTCTGGATACTCCAGACCAATGACAGGCCACTTTGCTTTGGACCCCACTTAGGGCACAAAGCAGCAAGCCAGGTCCTGGGTGGAATAGGAGTCCTAGCCCTTCCTCTGGCCTCGGCACCTTGAGCCACAGCTTCTCACCTGATGCTCACTTACTGTACCTCTGCCCAGGGCTGCTCTTGGACCTCATGGCCATCTGAGATCCTTCTCATCTTTCAAGTTGGAGCACCAAGTCCCACCTTTCTGGAAAACTTCCCTCCCTTTTGTATCCTTCTACCTAAATCACAAATTAGCATCTGACTTATGCCATCTTGCTCTCTAGTCTTGTTGCCTTTCTCATTATATCCTGAGCTCTGTGGGGGTTTAGACGGCATCCCAGACTTTTTCTAGTTGGAGATGCACTGTAAGGAGCACTGAAAAATCATGGCTGTGTTCTCCCACAGACATGGCTGCCGAGGTTGCAGAGGTAGAGTGAGGAATCCATGGTGGCACAAAGGTGAATGCTATTCCAGGTTCAGACAGGCTATGCCAATCCTTGGGTTGATTGTCATCTAGATAGTGCTCATGGAAATTCAGGCAAAAATACAGGTAAAATAATAAAGCTCCCTGTATGACCAGCAACAGTGGTTCACAAATTTGGGTGTGAAAATGCAGACTCTTGACCATGTTTGCACCTCTCCCATCCCACCAGATAGAATCAACAGATCTGGAGCCTGGGCAGCTGCATTTTTAACAAGCGTCCTAAGAGTGTGATACAGGTCCCACGTGGCAGGCGCCTCAGACAACTCTGAGAAACATGTTCCAGGAGGCTACTTCTCAACGTGGTCCCCAGGCCAGGAGCACCAGCAGCACCTGGGAAGCTGTTAGAAATGTTACTTCTTGGTCTACTGAGCCGGAAACTCAGGAAAGACCGTGACCTGTGACCTGACATGTCCTCCAGGTGATTCTGACTCGTTAAAGTTTGTGAACCTTAAAGTTTGTGAACCACTAGTGTAAGAAAAGGCACAATTTCAAATCAGCAAAAGGGACTGAGTTCTTCAGGATTCTATAGACTAGTCTTTTGACCACATCCATCCCGACACCCACCCCAGCTCTTGCTGAAGGGAAATGGACATTGGCAGTGCAGCGAGGAGGGGAGCAAAGGGCCCAGAGACCCGAGAAAGAAAGCAGGGACCATGGCTTGTTCTTTCTTTATTGGACGCTTTGTAGATGTCACGCAGGTCTAAAAGTTACACTTTTAAATAATTATTTAAAAACCGATCAGGAATAAGGCCCTGATCCAGAGCTCCAAACCAGAAGCAGAAAGGAATGGGGGTGGTGGGCTGAGTTGTATTCCTCCAATTTCATCA
Source organism: Myotis daubentonii (assembly GCF_963259705.1). Taxonomy (NCBI): domain Eukaryota; kingdom Metazoa; phylum Chordata; class Mammalia; order Chiroptera; family Vespertilionidae; genus Myotis; species Myotis daubentonii. Next base: position 7,011,643 of record NC_081849.1, on the reverse strand, counting down.
AAACTCAGAAAACCAGGATCCTAAGCTCCTTCACAAGCCAACCAGGGTGTGGGCCCTTGGGCTAACCCTCAGGTGCCTCTGGCTGCATCACTCAGGGTCAGGAACCAGCAAGGGGCTGGCAGGAACAGCCGGCTGAGTCCAGACATGGACAAAAATAATGGGAAGGACAGAAAACGGACAGGTACTGTCCAGCTGTAGATAGGATCACAGAGTGTAGCTAAGGCAGGTGGGGGCAGGGGAGGAGCTGGGGAGTGGTATTGCAGCAATGCAGGAGTGCGGCCCCAGGGGCCTGGCCCATCTGGCCAGGGTAGGGCTCACACATTGTGGGTCCTCCTGCTAAGCTGGGGCTCTTCGCCCACCAGCTTGGACTTGAGGTGCTCCTTGTAGGCCAGGATGTCTCCAGGCCATTTGGTGATTGTCTGCTTCTCACAGACCCAGATTTCTTGTGCTACCTAGAAAGCAAATCATAGACTTAATGATCCTGGCCAGCATTCTCTCTCTCCCTCCCAGAAAGCTGTTTTTGGGGAATTCCAGGAAAAAGACTCCACAGCCTTTCCAAGCCCCTTCACCAGCCTCATATCCAGCTCGTGGTTGGTTTCACTATCTCCACATTCTTTGGGATGGCTTAACACAGAGGAAATATAACGAGCAGGTTTGGAGACTCCCAGCCAGGAGCTGCTGTCCTCCTGATTACCAGTCCCCTAGCAGGGCCTAGATCTGTTCACAGGCTTCACTCTCAGCTCCACCCCATCTTCCCCAAAGCTTCAGAGAAATGACCAGCAGCTTTTTCACAAAAGACTGGTGGTAGCTCTCTGTCTAATCGAAATCCTCCTTAGTATACCATTAGGCTGAAGAACCTTGGGACAGCAGCAAAAGCACTCTGTTCTCTACCCAACTCCCACCCTGATTTTGGCCAACAATATTAAATAGGCTAACATCCCCAAATCGCTACTGAAGAAATGAAGTATGTCCATTAAGGCTTTGTAAGTTTCCCAAAGAGCCATAAGATCTGATCCAAACCACCCCATCTATGCCCTGAGCCCCTTTCCCAAATCAAATAAAAATGTGTTGCCCTAGCTGGTTTTGCTCAGTGGATAGAGCAGGGGTCCTCAAACTTTTTAAACAGGGGGCCAGTTCACTGTCCCTCAGACCGTTGGAGGGCTGGACTATAGTTTAAAAAAAAAAACTATGAACAAATTCCTATGTACACTGCACATATCTTATTTTGAAGTAAAAAAACGGGAACAAATACAATATTTGTATTTGCATGTGGCCCGTGGGCCGTAGCTTGAGGACCCCTGGGATAGAGCATTGGCCTTTGGACCAAAGGGTCTTGGGTTCAATTCTGGTCAAGGGCACGTACCTAGGTTGCAGGCTCCTCCCCAGCCCAAGCCCTGGTCAGGGCTTGTGCAGGAGGCAACCAATTGATGTTTCTCTCACATCGATATTTCTATTTCCCTCTCTCTAAAAATCAATGGAAAAATATCCTCGGGTGAGGATTAAGAAAAAAATGTGTTAAGTGCCCCCTATGTGTCATGACTGTCCTCCATCCAACCTTCTCCTATATGCCCCCTACTAGGCCTCCCACCCGAGCCAGGAGCCTCACCTGCTGAATAAGTCTGAAATCATGGCTGACCAGCATCATACCACCCTCAAACTCATTGATGGCATCAGCCAGGGCATCAATGGTCTCAATATCCAGGTGATTGGTGGGCTCGTCCAAGAAGAGCATGTGGGGGTTCTGCCAGGCCAGCCAGGCCAGACACACCCGGCACTTCTGCCCATCAGACAGGTTCCGGATCGGGCTCACCTGAGTAGGACCGTGATATTTATATAAGTTAGTGTTACCCCACCAAACAGCACAGTTCACCTCTTCCCCATCACTCAACAAAAGCTGGTGTCAGGAACATCCAAGTTCAGGCAGCAAGGTGGTGACACAGTCATCAGTCTCTCAGGCCTTAAGGAATGCATCCAGAAGTCAGAAGCTCCTGCAGTTACCAAGGCCATGACTCTCAGCACTTAAATCTTAATGATTCAGCCCTGGCCTGGCTGGGCATCATCCCATACACCAAAAGGTAGCAGGTTCGATTCCTGGTCAAGGCACATACCCAGGTGGCAGGTTTGATCCCCAGTAGGGGTGCATGTGGGAGGCAGCCAATTGATGATTCTCTCTCATATCAATGTTTCTGTCTGTCTCTCTCCCCCACTTCCTCTCTAAAAAGAAATAAATAAACCTTAGGATTCAGAGCAATCCAGTGGACCTTCAGTCCAGACCTGAACCCAGGAACTTGTTTTCTACGTTTAATTTCCCTGGCCCTCAAGCACAATGGCTCAGAGACTGCATGATGTGCTTGCCCCTTCCTCATAGAGAGACCTAAATACTCTACTATAGCAATTTTCAACCGTGTGCCACAGAAATTTTTAAAATATGAAATACCCGACTAGTCAAAGGCCTCTTTTCCCTTAGACTGTCAAATAAAAAAAATGACAACAGCCTGGCCATGTGGCTCTGTTTTGGGGCATTGACCCATAAACCAGGAGGCCACAGTTCAATTCTGGTCAGGGCACATGCCCAGGTTGTGGGCTCAATCCCCAGTAAGGATTGTGCAGGAGGCAGCTGACCAATGTATCTCCCATCACTGATGTTTCTATCTCTCCCTCTCCCCCTTCCTCTCTGAAATAAAAAAATAAAAATAAATTTTTTTTTTAAATGAGAACAGCCAACACAATAGCCGTCCAGTGTGCATGTATCAAAATTATACCTTTTTGGGGTCAAATTGGCAACAAATATATTTTTTGATATGCCACAGAATTTTAATAGTTTGTGTGTGACATCAGATGAAAGAGGTTGAAAACTGCTGCTCTACTACATAACATCCTGGGGCAGAGGAAAGGGAATGGTGGCCAGGACAGTGTCCCCTGACCATCCAGCCAGTCTCCCAGTTCTCTGGGCTTCTTCCCACACCCGCCTCCACTAACCTGCTGTTTCCCAGTGAGACCATATCGCCCAATGATCTTCCTCATTTCTTCCTTCTCCTTGATCTCTGGATAGCACTTCATCATGTACTCCAAAGGGGAAAGGTCCAAGTCCAGCTGCTCTTGTAAATGCTACAGGAAAAAAAGGAACCCACCCAGGTTCGACTGACGTCCAAGAACCCTGCTGGGTTACTTGCCAAGTAACTTACTCCCTCTACCCAGGCACCACCTGTTCAAGGAGAAGCAGGTAGGAGTTGACTGGGTCACATGCAGCCCAATTACCACACACCGGGGAGTTCCCCCACCTCAATCCCAGGCCTGTCATACCTGATGGTATCGCCCTATCTTGACATGAGAGTGTTTTCGGATCATCCCATCTGTGGGTAATAGCTAGAAAAAGTAGTAAATGGAAAGACAAGCACACAAAAAAGGAAACCAGTCAGAAGCAGAGACAGGCAGAACTGGGAAACTAACATATGTTCACACTGAACAAAACTCATACAACTTCCTATACTGAACCTACATCACCTCCTCACAGACTACTACTCTGGTCCATAAAAAATATTTAGGAAGATATACTGAAGTAGATGTTCAGCACATCTCCTCAGTGGTGACTAAATGTCTACTACAGCATGCAACATACTGTATAACAAAGGACTCAAACATAGGCACCACACATATTTTCTAAAATGAAAGCATATCTGTAAATGCCAGACGTTCCTATACTCTAAATCAGCCGTGGGCAAACTACGGCCCGCAGGCCGAATCCGGCCCGTTTGAAATGAATAAAACTAAAAAAAAAAAAAAGACCGTACCCTTTTATGTAATGATGTTTACTTTGAATTTATATTAGTTCACACAAACACTCCATCCATGCTTTTGTTCCGGCCCTCCGGTCCAGTTTAAGAACCCATTGTGGCCCTCAAGTCAAAAAGTTTGCCCACCCCTGCAAATGCTCTGATTGAAAATACAAAAAATAGACCCATGCATGTGTCCTCTCTCTTACACAGTCTCGTACTCTCTCTGGGAAGTCCCACCCCATCTGGCACCATACCTCTCCAGTTAGCAGCTTCAAAAGAGTTGACTTCCCTGCTCCATTGGGCCCTACCAGAGCCACTCGTGTGTCAAGGTCGATACCAAATTCTAGATTGTTGTAGATGCAAGGCTGAGGTGGATGAGAGAGAGAGAGAGAGAGAGAGCTGGATACCAGGCCATGGTACCGATCAAACTGACTGGCAGACCAACCCTACTGAGTGCCTGGAGGAGGTGGCAGTGTGGAGGAAGGAGGCAGCTCTCATGGCAGACTCCAGCCCACTGTCCCCACCATAGGCCCAGCTGAGTACTCTTCCTCCCAACTACGTAAGAGGGGCTACTGAATCCCTGGATGAGGCACCTCAGCTGCCACACCTGAAAATCCCCCACAGCCCAGGGGTTACGAGGTATACTCAGCACAGAACAGAAGACTCTCCCAGCCAGTTGACACCTTGTAAAATGCACCCCAGCCTCCCAACCACACAGGAGACTCACCCCATCTTTTGTATACTTGAAGCTCACATTCTGCACCATAATGACGGGTGGAGGGATCTTGCCACATGGTGGAAAATAAAATGACAATGTCTAGGAAAAGGATAGGGCATTTATCAGGTTAGGTGCTTTCTTAATCACCTCACTTTAGGCCACCTCTCTCCACTCAATTGGACCCCACCTTGTCGCTCACGACCCTCTCTGTCAGTCCTGATGCCATCATTTTCTGTAGCGTCTTCTCCTTGCTCTGGGCCTGCCGGGCCAGTTTAGCGCTGCCATGACCAAACCTAGCAATGTAGTTCTGAAAGAGATCAGAAAGGGGGCTTGGAGAATGGGCAGGCATCAAACAACTCGTCTTAAAAGCAGAGTAAAAACTTATGTGCCTCCTCCTGACCACCTCCAGTACCCCTAAACTCTCCCGAAACCTTCATCCTACTCCCTGGATGCCCTACCCACATCCCAACTGCCCTACCTTCATGTGCGCAATCTGATCTTGCTCCCAGTGAAACCTCTTCATCTGGTTCTCCTCCAGCTCCAGCCGTGTCTTCACATACTGGTCATAATTACCCTGTGGGGAAACGCGCCAGTGAGGGGGGCAGCGTGAACCTCGTTCCTGGGTTCTCACCCAGGGTTTAGGGGATGCAGATGGCATGTGACTAGGCCTTGGCTATAAGACTGTGCGGTAGGGAAAGAGGAAATGCACTAAAAAAGCATATCCTGATCTGGAATCTGGGGCCTTTCAAATTGTATGCCTCAGCCAGAGCAGGGCGCCAGACCAAATCCTCACTTTAGCCATAAACACACCCATAGCATTGGGAGCAGCCGTGAAAACCACCGTCGTACAGACATCACAAGGCTCTCCCTAACACACCCCACCCCTAGAGGCTGAAGCCCCCTGCAGTTGACAAGAACTGCTCCCAGGAGGGAAGACACAGACCAATCAGATTTAGGACCTGGCAAACCCTGCACAATTGGACTGCCATGGTTTCTATCTGCAAAACACTGGACTCAACCTAAATATCCATTAAAAAGGGTTTGACAAATAAGGTATAGGATAGCCACACAACGAAATACCATGCAGCCACCAAAATGAATGAGGTTGATTTATATATATATTCATATGAAAAGCAGTCCAAGATACAGTAAACTTTAACAGCAACCTACAGAAGAGAATGATTATTAAGATTACAACTGTGATATGTATACAAGAAATTTTCCACAAATGCTTGCAGGTACACAGGAAATTTCTGGAAGGCTATTTAAGAAACTATTAGTACTCCCATGGCAAGTATAGTTATGAATGAAGAGGACTTCTATTTTTCATTTGATATGATTTTTGAAATAGAGACTATGAAAAGGCACAAAAGTAGGCTGTCGAGATCCTGACGCCCATTCTTCATGGAAGGAGGGTAAATGTGCCGACGGCCATGAAGCAGTTAAGCAGCCATTCAGGAAGACAGAGGGCAGCCTAGGTACCGTGAAAAGTCAATCTCTTTGCCACAATGCAAACATACACTGTGTGCACTGGCTGACAATCCAGGCTTATGGCCTGAAAGCAAATACTTTGGGACTAAAACAGGCTGCAAGATTCCTTGTCCACATATTTTTATAGCAATAGGTAGAAAAGGCTGCTAAGTCTGTTTTTTGGTTTGTTTGTGTGTTTTTTAAAGGAGAACTTCAGGGAATTGGTAAGCACAGAGGTTTCTGTGGAGAAGGTGGGGCTACTCACCGTATAATACTTCAGTTTCTTGTTGTGCATGTGAATGATGTTGGTACAGACACCATTCAGAAAGTCCTGGGAATGGGAGACGAGAACCAGGATGCGCTTAAAACTGCAAAGCCAAAGAACCAGTCAGGGGGGTGCTCACAACTGGAAGATAGTCCACAACAGGTAAGCTGAGAGTCAGGCCCAGAAAACCTTCATCCTTGTTCATCCTTACACGTGAGCACCTGTTAGACTTATTGGTCAATTCCCAGCTCTCAGCAAGCACTGAAGCCACTAGTGCACCATTTACCTATAAGGACGTTTTAATGCCTTTCAAAGTGTGGTGAGACAGTCTGAGATTCCCTCATCTTCTAATTTTCCTCCAGGTTCTAATTTTCAACAGAATGGAGTAGAGATGGTAGTACCAGTGATGGTAAAAAGAAAAGTGTATGTGCACAGACCCACCCATAAGTGTATTGGAACTATGGGTGAGAACTGGAATCGGCACAGTCAAAATCCTGACACTCTTCTTTTTGAAAGAAGGTACCAAGTCACTGCAGAGACCACTGAAAACCTTCGTCTAGAGCTGGCACAATACCCCAGGTTATTCAGCTCTTTAACCAGAGAGACCATTGCCATATCTGCTATTTTTCCTTTGTCACTACATCATGATCTTAGATAATGTCTATAAATACAGTTAAAGAAATTGACTTTAAGCATAGCTGGTGTGGCTCAGTGGTTGAGCGTCAACCTGTGATGCTCAAACCAGAAGGTCACACTCAAACCAGAAGGTCACGGTTTGATCCCCAGTGTGGGGCGTGCAGGAGCAGGCCCTCTCATCATTGATGTTTCTATCTCTCTCTCCCTCTCCCTTCCTCTCTGAAATCAATAAAAATATTTTTTTAAAAAGTAATTGGCTTCCCTGACCAGTTTGGCTCAGTGGATAGAGCGTCAGCCTGCGGACTCAGGGGTTCCAGGTTCGATTCTGGTCAAGGGCATGTACCTTGGTTGTGGGCACATCCCCAGTAGGGGGTGTGCAAGAGGCAGCTGATGGATGTTTCTAACTCTATTCCTCTCTCATCCTCTCTGTGAATAATCAATAAAATATATTTAAAAAAATAAAAATAAAATAAAAAGAAATTGACTCTAATATAAACAAAAATGATATCTATATGTGATGGCTAGAAATATAGTTAAAGATAATATACTGTGAACTGAAAGGTCCCAGGTTCGATTCCAGTCAAGGGCACATGCCTGGGTTACAGGCTCAATCCCTAGTAGGGGTGTGCAGGAGGCAGCCAATCAATGATTCTCTCTCATCATTGATGTTTCTACCTCTCTCTCCCTCTCCCTTACTCTCTGAAATTAATGAAAAAAAGAAATCAGCTTTAATGAAAACAAAAAACCACCCACACGTTTCAGACAAAAGAAAGACAATCAAACACAAAGGCCAGCCCTAAAGGTGCTTACCACTGTCACTGTGGCCTTCGTGGCCTCACACCATTCATTTGTTAACTGCTCTAATATCAGTGCGGTTTCCAGGTATCCATTTCCTCTGGACTCTGCTCAACTCCCTCCTCAGCACCTGCCCACTCCCAACCCCAGCCCTGTCCCCTTACGTCTTTAGTTCCTCTTCCAACCACACACAAGCATCGAGGTCCAGGTGGTTGGTGGGCTCGTCCAGGAGCAGCATGAAGGGCCGAATGAAGAGGGCTCTGAAGGACAGGAAAGGACAGAGCCACCTCAGTCTGATGGGTGCGACACAGAAAGGGACTGCCTTGCCTGTTACCGCAATTTGGGTCAGGCCTGGCTTGAGTCCTGAAACCAATTCTAGGTTCTATACCTCAGAGGAAAGGGAGAACTAGGAGAGAAACCAGAGTTGAAGAGCAGAGGTTAAAGGGCAGAAACGGGGTTGAGAAGCAGAGGGATGATATGCTTTGGAGATGAGACTGTAAAAGTCCTTGAGTCTGTCAGTCTTTTACACTGATGATGGTGACCATCAGGAAGGAAAAAGGACAGAAGAAATCAATCATTGCAGCGAAAAGTATTCAGGTTAGAGCTATCTGGCAGGGTTGCTGGCCTCTAGCAAGGAGTCCAGAGAAAGCTCTTTTCTTAGATGGAATCTCAAGACAGGAGAAGCAAGGGGATAACTCTGGTTCCCACATCTGTGGAGTTTTATAGAAATAAGACCAGGCTAGGAAATCTGTATTTTTAAAAGCTCTCTAGGCAACCCAAGGCAGCTAATCCTTCTCACACGTGGGATCCCTGCACTCCTGTTTAAAGGTGCACACAGGCAGCCTTGCTGAGGCAGCGTGTCAGGCTCACCAAGGCACCTGGCAGACAATGGTGGCTAGGGAACCACCTATTTAATCGGGACTTTCTGGGGGGATTGCTAAAGGAATGATGGTTATGAAGCTCAGTAAAGGGATTAAGTGAAGGAAAAAAGAAAACTCTCATAGACACAGACAAAGTATGGTGATTACCAGAGGGAAAGGGGAGTGGGGGGAGGTAGAAAAGGGTAAAGGGAGAATAAATAAATATATTTTAAAAAAAAGAAAGAAACTCATTTCAGGTCCAAGTCACAAGAAGATGAGAAAACAGATCTTAACAGCTAGCATTCTAACATTCTCTCATTATAGAAAAAACAATGAGAAAGACTGAAGCACAAAAAAGGGTGAGAGGGGAGTCAGGAGGAGAAAGGCAGGCCTATTCCACCATTTACCGAAGATGCCTAAACACTATGCCAGAACCCAACAGCGACCACTCCGTCAGGAGCCCACTCCTTAACCCACACACATCAGCCCTCCACATCGTCGATGTCGGTGTCCTGTTTGGCAGTTACTGACCACTGACCCCTGTTCAAAACACTTCTACTAGAGCGAGCTTTCATCCCTGAGAGAGAAGGGGAGCTACGGGGGGGAGGGAGAGGCACTCACCTGGCGAGGGCAACCCTCATCCTCCAGCCTCCACTGAAGTCTTTTAGTTTCTTGCGCTGCATGGCAGGTGTGAAACCCAGTCCGTGCAAGATCCGCGAGGCTCTCATCTCTGCCTTGTCAGCATCCAGCTCCTCCAGACGCTCGTAGAGCTCCATGAGCTTCTCACACTCCGCTGTGGGCAGTGAACAGCCGTCAGGCTCCCTGGGCCCTTCCCGGGAGGAAGCCTCGCACCTCCACCCCCCAGGTCTGGAGCCCTACCGTCCTCGTGAGCCAGCCGCTCAGCCTCCTTCTCCAGCATGGCCCGCTCCGTGTCGACCTCCATCACACACTGCAGGGGTGTCTTGTCACTAGGGGGCATCTCCCGAGTCAGATGGTAGATGTCGATGTGCTCAGGGATGGGCACTTCACGCTTCCCAATGGCAGAGAGCAGCATGGACTTGCCTGAGAGAGGCAGGCAGAGTGGGAAGGGGACACTCAGCAGTTTTGTGTCATTACTCCAACCAGTTCCTCCAGCCCAGCCCAGCCACAACCTCACCATTTTTAAAAAAATACATTTTCATTGATTTCAGAGAGGAAGGGAGAGGGAGAGAGAGATAGAAATATCAATGATGAGAATAATTGATCAGCTGCCTCCTACATGCCCCCTACTGAGGATCGAGCCGGTAACCCAGGCATATGCCCTTGACCAGAATCAAACCCAGGACCCTTCAGTCTGCAGGCCAACGCTCTATCCACTGAGTCAAGCCGGCTAGGGCACCATTTTTGTTTTTTTTAGTACTTTCCTTCCTTCCTTTCTTTTTTAAAAAAATATGTCTTTATTTCCCAGCCAATGTGGCTCAGTGGTTGAGCATTGACTCATGAACCGGAAGGTAGCGGTTTGATTCCATGTCAGGGCACATGCCTGGGTTGCAGGCCTGTTACCCAGTGCGGAGAATGTAGGAGGCAGCCAATCAACAATTTTCTCACATCATTGATGTTTCTCTCTCTCTCTCTCTCTCTCTCTGAAATAAAAAGAGTTATTTTAAAAAAGTAATAATAATAAAATGTCTTTATTGATTTCAGAGAGAGAGGAAGAAAGAGGGAGGTACAGAAACATGAGAGAGAGAGAGAGAGAGAAAGAGAGAGAGAGAGACACGGATCGGGTACCTCCTGCACACCCCCTACTGGGTATAGGCCCGCAACCCATGCATGTGCCCTGACTAGAATCAAACCAGTGACCTCCAGCTCAAACAGAGCCACACTGGCTGGACCCTTCCTTCCTTTCATTCATTCAAACCCTATTACCCGCTCCCCGTTCTTAGGACACCTTCCCTCCAATTCTTGCCTCACCCCTCCTCTGTGAAATCTGTTCATCTACAGCAGCCTCACACTGCCAACCCACCCCTCCCGCCCACTTTTCCAGCACCTATTGTAACTACTCATGTGGTACTTACCACACACTGCTCTGTATTGCTAGCTCCTTTCCCTGGGCATTTCTGCTCTCCCACCCATACTGTAAACTCCTTGCTTTGTACATAGCTGGTGCTAGGTAAATACTCGCTGAGTGACAGATGAGCCAAGGAGAGATACCTCCCACCTCGCCTTCCAAGGGCCTCACCAATTCCATTTAAGCCAATGAGACCATAACGACGGCCCGAGTTTAATTCCAGTTTGGTGTCACTGAGCAGCTCTTGGCCATGAAAAGTGAGGGAGAGGTTGATAATGTGGACGTCAGTACTGTTGGGGTGAGAGGCAAGGACACCAGTGACAGCTCGAGCGGCAGCTTTCTTCATCTCAAAGTCCTCCAGCTCCTTGGACAGCAAATCCACTTCTGGGGACAGAGAAGAAAAGCAGTTTGGGAAGAGACACAGCTCTCAAGGCATATGCTAGAGCAGTGATGGCGAACCTATGACACGCGTGTCAGAGGTGACACACGAACTCATGTTTTTCGTTGATTTTGCTTTGTTAAATGGCATTTAAATATATAAAATAAATATCAAAAATATAAATCTTTTGTTTTACTATGCTTGCAAAGATCAAAAAATTTCTATATGTGACACGGCACCAGAGTTAAGTTAGGGTTTTTCAAAATGCTGACACGCCAAGCTCAAAAGGTTCGCCACCACTGTGTTAGAGTGCCTGGATCGCTCTGTTGGGAGAGCATCAGACTTTTAACCTGAGAGTCCAGGTTTCCAGTCCCTGTATGGACATTTGTGGCTTTTCCCTTTATTCAGGTTACTCAATATTACCATACAGAATTCTGAATGCTGAAAAATGCATGTGTGTTCTAAAGGACCTGGACTCCAGACCAAGTTGAGCAGATTCAGAGGTCTACAAACTTTAAACAGGGGATACTTTGTATATAGATCTGCCCTAATACCCTGCTTTTTTGGATACTTTTTACTTCATAACTTACCATTTTTTAAATCCTCACCCAAGAATATGTTTTTATTGGTTATTAGAGAGATGAAGGGAAAGAAACATCCACTGAGAAAGAAATAGCAATGTGTTGCCTTCCGTACATTCCCCAGAGATCAAACATGCAACCTAGGCATGTGCCCTGAATGGGAATCAAACCTTTTGGTGCACAGAATGACGCATCAAACCAACTGAGCCACCTGGCCAGGGTTTATAACTTATCCTTTTAACCTCCCGTTTCTAGATTATATAAATACATGGTGGGAATGACTGTAACTGCAAATTGTCCTCTGTATGTATTAAGTGACTAGTCCTAATGCTCCCAGAAAGCAGATACTATAGAGGTGTAACTCTCTAATTTCACAAGCTAAGAAGCTCCTAGATGGTGGGGGGGGGGGGGGGGGCTTTTTTCTAACAAGGGCCATTTAGATATTTATAACATGATTCTCAGGCCATATAAAATTATCAACTTAAAAATTAGCCTGCTGCCCTAGCTTGTGGATAGAGTGTTGGCCTGCAGACTGAAGGGTCTCAGGCTTGATTCCAGTCAAGGGCATGTACCTCGGTGACAGGCTCAATCCCCGGCCCGGTCGGGGGGTGGGGTACGTGGGAAGCAACCAATGGATGTGTCGCTCACATTGATGTTTCTCTCTCTCTGTCTCTCTCCTTCCCTTCTACTCTCTCCAAAAATCAATGAAAAAATGTCCTCGGGTGAGGATTAACAAGAAAAAGAAGAAAAATAAAAAATTAGCCTACTATATTTAGTCAAACTTTTAACTAACTCACCCCTAATGCCTCTGCAGGGCCAGACCAAATGATTTCGCAGGCCTTATAGGGCCCAAGGGCCAGACATTCCCCACCCCTGTTCTAGAAGATGCTTCCAGGAAGCTTGCTGCCCAGAAGGGACCAGTGAGGAAATTTACAGAGGGAAACCGCAGGCAAGGCCAAGGCTGGACAAGCCAGAAGTCCCCAAATCTGAAGGGTTTCAGAGGTAAAGTGATCCTGAGACAAGAGACTAGCTGTCCTGTCTCTGTGGTTTTTCATGCATGACTACATCTTTAGGTTGAGAACTATTACTTTTTTTTTTTACAATAGTAAATAAAATAAACTTATTTTGCATTTTAATGACAATGTCTTTCATTTACCTAGATTTGTAAAGTAATGCTATACACATTCTATCAGAACACTGTTACATACTTTAAAAATCTTTACTGTTGAAAGTATTACATATGCCTCCTTTTTCCCCCTATTCATCTCTTCTAATCTGCCTCCACACCCACCCCAGGCCTTCACAACTTTATTGTCTGTGTCCATGGGGTATGCATATATGCATACAAGTTCTTTGGTTGATCTCTTTCCACCCTCCCCCAAGAACGATTACTATTAATGGCTAATATAACTGGCTAATAGCTGAGTTTACTCTGTGCCTGGGACTGTGCTGTATCACCTAATTTAATACTAATAATCCTTATTAGTATTAGTAATAAACCTTATTTAATACTAATAATCCTTATTTCCTATCTAATTTAATACTAATAATCCTTATGACACATATACCTATAAACCCCAGTTTATAAATGAAGAGGTTAGATAACATAGTCAAGGCCAAAAAGGCTAGTAAGTGACAGAGTCAGAATTTGAACTAGTGCTTGTCTGGTCCCAAAGCCCATGACCTCACCTGCTTCACTATACTACCGTTCTATATAGGAAAGTGCCCACAAAGAGTTGTTGAAAGTGGACAGAAATGGGAGTGGAGGGAGTCTTAGTAAGCTTAGCCAAAACAGAAAAGGTGATCTAGTTACCTTTTCAAGTAGGAATCAGAAACTACACACGCGGTTGCAGAACGAGAATTTTCTGACTTTTTAGTCTGTTACCCTTATCTGTGTTCCCTTAGTGATTTTAGAGTAGAGCCCATGAAATGAGAAAAGTCATGAGCTTGTTCTCAGGACGAGTAGAGACGTAGTAGAGGGGGGAAGACAGCTCGGTGCCCTCCTTGGACAGGTAAGCTTGGGGAGAGCAATGCCAAGACAGGAGGTGTGGTGGTACGTAGTCAGTCTCAGAGGTCACTCTCCAAATACCCCATCCTGTCAGATTACCTGTGCTGGCACCATTACCCACCTTGCTGCTAAACCTACTCTATTTGCAAGGAACCAGCACTGAGGGCGGAGAATGCTCCACAAGACAGATAGCAGTCATTCTGTACCTACCTCAGCTCCTGAACACTATGATATATATGTAAGTGCTTGATAAGTACTTTTTGAATGGAGGACTAAGTTTTTAGTTTTGACTGCAAGGAGGAATTTTAAGTCTTTTTTCAATATGGTTGTGTTACCAAGCTTCCCACAGCCTTGCTTTGTGCCAATCCCTGTTCTAGATGCTGAGATGATTATGGAGTAGGGAGAAAGAAGTTCATGTCTAGATAAGTAGTTGATAAACTTTTTCTTAAAGGGCCAGATGGTAAACATTTTAGAGTTTACAGGACAAGTGGTAAAATCAAGATCATTATTTAGTATCTCCATTACCATTGAAATGTAACCCTCTAAAAAAATGTAAAAACCATTCTTAGCTTAGGAGAGAAGGTGGCTTAAAAAAAAGGCTGGCCAACTGCCTACTTTTATAAATAAAAGTTTTATTGGAACACAGCCACATTCATTATTTACATATTGTCTATGGCTGCTTTCTATTACAGTGAGAGAATTGAACAGCTGCAAGATATAGTCCATATGTATAGCCCACAAAGCCACAAATATTTACTATCTGGATTTTTTTTTTTCTTGTTCAGTGACATTAGGAGAAACCCACCAATACCTTAATACTCTTTTTTTTCTTTAATTCTTTATTGTTTAAAATATTACATTACTATTTGGATCTTTACAGAAAAAGTTTGACAATCCCTAGTCTATCTCTTCATCTGCTCAGGCAGGGGAAGATCAAAATTAAGGGAAGGCTACATATATGCCATTTTCTTTTGATCTCTTCCAGTTTATAGCATCTATAACCTAAGTCATCTTCTAAGCTTCAAAAGAAAGACACTTAGACAGACCTCATTGTCTAGCCTACAATATCCCAGAAAACAGGCTCCAAAGACAAGTGAATAGCTTTGAAGAAATGGAAAAAAGATTCTAGAACAAACTTCACCAGAGTGAGTACTGTCCCTTCTACTCATTCTCCAGTGCTTATCTTAAAGTGTCTCACATTGTAAAGAAGGTGGAACTGTTGGTCAGAGGTCACTTTCTTTGCTATTTATCTTGGTCTTTTCATACCTTGCTATCTAAGGAAGACCACATGGTAATGGCAATTGGTAAAGGTTGGAGAATGGTCACTCACAGTATCAAATAATCCCAAACCCAGAGAGGAGATGGGACTCATTAATTATGAAAGCAGAAATGACATGGCTCCTGGCAATAAGAAATGTTTTGAGAGGGTTTGTCACATTTCATAATAGTATCTCCCTGAGGGAGCAAGGTAAAATCCAAAGATCCTGTATCATTGAGATAGGGATGCTCTATCTGGGTTCCCTGGGAAATTCTATTTTCATAGAAGAGGAAGGGTGAAGAAATTTGTAATGAGGACAGTGGACAATAGTCTCAAAGTAGGATTCAGTTTTCTACCTTTCCAATTCATCCAGAAAGTCCCCACAGAGCCAATGATACAGCTTACCATGGTTCCTGAGCGTCTAGAGGGGACCCCAACTCTCTACTTTAGAGATCACAACTCAGCCTGTTCACTCCCACCATTCTTAACTTCTCATCCCTCCTCCTGCCAAGAATAAAACTTCCCCATGGCCTGACTTCAATGCACCAGTTTTTTCCTATAATTCTTATTTTGGAGACAATTCTTACCACTCAACTCTCTACTCTCAATCATTTTTAACTCCTCCTTTTCTGAATTTCTATCTGACTGTCATAATTTGCATTAGTAATTCTCCTCTCCTCTTCAAACATTTACTTAGCATCTCTATCTGCAAGGCTAGTCATACAAAATAGCATTATTCAAGACACAGTCCCTGCAAAAACCAAACAATTTAAGTGGAAAAAAAAAAGAGAAAATATAAAAAGGTAATGGTATACGATAGCACAGGAGTGTAGTAAATGGAAAAATTAAGGTCAGGTTTGATTGGGAAAGGCTTTGAGAAAAAATGTCAAATGTAACTAGCATAAAAATTGTGGTATTAGAACTCAGTGTGTAAAAGGACAGAAACATGGTGACTATTCAAGGAATAATAATAGTCTGTATTGAGAAGGCCTGTTTAGAGAGCCTTCAGGGGGAAGGGGGAGGGCTGGAAATAGACTCCCAAGAGCCTGGAATATTATTTTTCTTTCCTTTTATATATTTTTATTGATTTCAGAGAGGAAGGGAGAGGGAGAGAGAGATAGAAACATCAACGATGAGAGAGAATCACTGATTGGCTGCTTTCTGCACGCCCCCCCACTGGGGATCAAGCCTAAAACCCCAGGCATGTGCCTTTGACCGGAATCGCACCTGGGACCTTTCAGCCTGCAGGCTGACGCTCTATCCACTGAGCCAAACCGGCTAGGGCTGGAATATTCTTTATCACACACTGCCATGTTCCCCCACCTAGACTGTCAGTTCTGCGAGGGCAGACTGTGTGTATAGCTGAGCACCTCAGTATGTAGAACAGTGTCCAGCCCTGGAGAAGTGCTACATATTTTCCAAACTATAACAGAAATTATCTCTTTCCCAGGAAAAACCCATAAAGTAATTCATAAGTTTATGAATAGAAGTCATTACCCCAGAGAGGACAAGGGTGTGATTTGGCAAAGAGCCTGGCACGCTGACCACCAGGTGTAGAAATGGGAACTGAGAAGGGGCAGGGAGCTGACCTCCTCACAGTCTAGCAGACAGAGCAACAAAGTAGCACAGCTCTCCCAGCTGCCTGCCCCGGGTATGGGAGGAGCCTGTGTTTCCCTGAACAGTAACAGGATGCCACAAGCTCCAACGCTACTGTTCTGGTTCATGCGAAGTTTCGAGGCACCTGATACAGTGTTCAGTGCCCCCAGCATCCGGATCCGGCCTCTGGCTGGGGCCCGCATCCATCAAGTCCTAGCAACCCTCCCTGGCGCCCACCTCGCCCTCAACGCACCTGTGGTCTCCTGGCCGTTGACCCCCTCGTTTCTCTCCTCTGCCACCTGTGGTTCTGCCGCAGCATCTCCGTTTTCGTCATGCCCCTTCCTGGGCCGCTGCCGCGCTTTGGCAGCTTCCTTCTTTTTCGCCGCCTTCTTTTTGGCCAGGTCGGAGGGCATGGTGATGAACCACAGGGGTCGGTACTGCTCTTCCAGGGAGCCTGAAGGAAGGCAAGCACCCTAAGTCTACGTTAGGGAGAATGCCCGGGCCCTGCTCCGTCCCTGCCGGGAATTTTCCTAGCGAACCTCGGGACCAGCTCCGCCCCTGCCCGGTAGCTCCCAACTTTGTCAGTGTCTCGAGCCGATGCTGATCCTCGGCCGCTCTTTTAACCTCAGCATCTCTTCCCTCGGGCTGTGTCCGCCAATCCCCACGGCCTGCCTCGCTCCGGAAACGCTCCTCCTTCCAGGGCGCCCGGTGGGCACCGGGTTCTGCCCCTCGGCAGAGGGCAGAGGTCCCGTCTCCGGTTTCCCCGCAACTTGGCGCTCCGCGCTCCAGCCGTCCGCCTCGCTTTGCCGGGCTGCCTCCTCCCGTCCGCCTCGGGCCTCCGCTCCGCTGTCCCCTTGCTTCCACACCACCCAGCCGGCTCCCCCCGGGACGCACTGTCCCCCCTACCCGGGTGAGTCCCCTCGGGGTCTCCTCACACGCCACCCCCGAACGGACCCCAACCCCCGCCCGTCAGCTTCTCCCCCTTTGCCTTTTCTTCTCCCTCGAAGATTCCTCCATCCATCCCGACCCCGTCCCTCCTCCCTCGTCTCATCCTCCTTCCCCTTCACTGGCCGGCACCCTCCCCCCAGCGTCTCTTCCCCCAACTCACTGGGCCTTGCCGCTCGGCCTCTGTCGCAACGGAGCTGCTCCTGGGGCTCCTCCGCGTGCGGCCGGCTCACCAGCCAATCACGGGCCCGCGCGGCTCTCGGCGCGCCGCCGCTCAGACTCCTGGGAAGTGTGGTCCTCAAGTCGCGGCTGCCAGGCAGAGAACACTCCTCGAGAACTACCGCATATCCCAGGGGCCTCACAGGCCCTGACGTCATTACGACGCGCGAGGCCGGGATAGTGGGCGGAGGGAGATTAGAGTCCTGGACCCCTCTGTTCGCAGAAGCGCTTTGGCTGCTGCAAAGTGCAAGTCCCAGATAGCTCCTCGGATAAGCGGGCTGGATCTTCCACGCTTTACCCCACCTCTCGAAAATCTGTTGAGTTGTGTGGCGATACCGAGTTTAGAGGGCCTCCCGGTTTAGGTAGGCGGGCGAGCGACTACACTTCCCAGACTGCATCAGGCAGGAACGGGGTCGAAACAATGGGCCAAGCAGAGGAGGGAAAAGGAGGAAGAGAGAGGCGGTTGAGAACAGAAAGCTATCCTGCCCGAAAGAAAGGCGTCCCCGTTTCTTGAAACCGAGATTTAAGAGGCTAATCCAGCGTTAACCAAACTTGTAGAATGTGCCGATCGTTGTTCCTGAAACTTGCCGCTTAGCCTACCCACTCCAGAATTGTTAGGTCTGCTCGAAACCATGCAGCTTGGTGGGAAGACCCTCTTTCCGAGGGCACCTTTATCATCAGTTAGTCCGTTACTTTTCCTGTGAGCCTCACAGATTTCTCATCGCCTACGCTGTAAATCCCAAATTTGTAGCTTCAAACGCAAAGCAGGCGTTCTGTGATCCCTGTTAACCTCCCCAGGCTTCTGGCCAGCAGGGCCACACCATCAGTGACACGGCTGTAGGGAAGCCAACTCACTCCGCCACCCACATAAAACTAGTTTTCTTCCTCAAACTTGATTCTCCAATAGAATCTAACTGCTCGTATTTCAGATAATTCTATTTCACACATTCATGCCTTTGAAAGTAACTTTTTCTAGATTACCCTCCACCAATTAAGTGTCCAGTGTATGTTAGGCTCAGAGCTAGATGCTGGAGGCCAGTGGTCGGCAAACTCATTAGTCAACAGAGCCAAATAGCAACAGTACAACGACTGAAATTTCTTTTGAGAGCCAAATTTTTTAAACTTAAACTATATAGGTAGTTTGCTTCTTCTTTGTAGCCATGTCAAACAGGGCACCTAAAAAAATGTTTCATTTTATAATAATAATAAAGCCACCAACACAAAATAATTACAATTCTTAAATTGATGACAAAAATACCTGTAGGATTTGCAGCTGGTTGGAAAAATACAGGTAACTTTATGCTTCGAGTAGGTACTTTTGTCACCCGCCTGTGCCGTGTCTCCCGTCGCCCGACTGCCCGACACCCCCCACTTCTTCTAACGCCACTTCTTCAAAATAGACTCCCCCAGGCCGAAAACCGACTTCTGCGCATGGGCCACGAAGGTTCAATTGCACTGTACATGCGCGCCCGCACATAGTATTTTGTGGAAGAGCCACACTCAAGGGGCCAAAGAGCCACATGTGGCTCGTGAGCCGCGGTTTGCTGACCACTGCCCTAGGGAGCTTGCAGTTAAGAAGGAACTTTTGTTTTTTTAAATATATTTTATTGATTTTTTTACAGATTAGAAGGGAGAGGGATAGAAACATCAATGAGAGAGAAACATCGATCAGCTGCCTCCTGCACACCCCCTACTGGGGATGTGCCCGAAACCAAGGTACATGCCCTTGACCGGAATCGAACCTGGGACCCTTGAGTCCGCAGGCCGACGCTCTAGCCACTGAGCCAAACCGGTTAGGGCACGAAGGAACTTTAAAAAGGTGAACAAACCATGGCATTTAGGTGGTAAGTGCCTTAAAAGAAGTGACTTGTGCCTGCTACTGGAATTCCTGGATGGGGACCTCACTTGTCATAGCATAACCAAGCGCATGAATTCTGGGAGCAAACTGCCTGCATTCAAACCCCAATGCTACCATTTACAGTGTGTGACCTGGAAAAAATACATTCTCTCCTCTGTAAAGTGGGACTGATGATAGTACTTACCTCATATGGTTCTTAGAAGGATTAGAGTTTTGTTGGTTTGTTTTTGTGTTTTGGTTAATTCTCACCCGAGGATATTTTTTCCATTGATTTTTTTTTTGAAAATTAGATATTTACTATTTATTAGAGCATCAAAAATATGAAATATTTAGACATGAATCTGAGAAAAGGTGTAAAATATCTAAACAGTAAAAATTATAAAACACTGCTAAATTAAGATCTAAATAAATGAATACATTTACAATGTTCATGAGTCAAAAGACGATATAGTTACAATGTCAGTTATTCCAAAATTGATCTACAGATTCAATACAATCTCAATAAAAATCTTAGGATATGTTTTGTAGAAATTGACAAATCGGTTCTAAAATTCACATGGAAATGCAAAGGACCTAGAACGGCCTAAACAATTTTGGCAAAAAACAAAGTAGGATGACTGACACTACATGGCTTCCATTAAGGCAGTGTGTTAATGGCATCAAAATAGACAAGTAGATCAATGCAACAAAACAGAATCTAGTTCTGGGCCCCACAGACATGGACAACTGATTTGAGGCAATGGTGCAAAGGCAACTCAGTAGAAAAGGAACCATGCTTTCAAAAAATGGTGCTACAATAGGTGACCCATTTAAAAGGGAAAGGAGAGAGGAACTTAGGTCCACACCTCACATCCTATACAAAATTTAATTCAAAACAGATGATGGATCTAAATGTAAAATTTTAAGTTATAAAAACAGGAAGGAACCATAGGAGAAAGCCTTTATACACTTGGGTAAGGCAAATATTTCTAAAATATGATACTAAACCCACAATCCATAAAAGAACTGAAAAATTGGACCTCATCAATATTGAAATCTTATGTTCTTCAAAAGCTGCTGTTAAGAGAATTGAAAAGACAAACCACAAGCCGGGAGAAAATATTTGGAAATCACCTCTATGAAAGAGGACTTGTGTTGATAATATATAAAGACCTCTTACATATCAATAAAAAGAAAACCCAATTAAAACATAGGCAGAAAATATGAACACCAATGATATTTTTAGAGAGAGTGAGACAGGGAGAGAGAAACATCAAGGTGGGAAAGACATAATCAATTAGTTGCCTCCCACACACGCCCAGACTGGCGTGGGGGATCAAGCCTGCAAGCCAGGTACAGGCATGCCCTTGACTGAGACCCTTCAGTCGAGAGCCGATGTTCTAACTACTGGCTAGGGCAGGATTAGAGTTTAATTCTTTTAAACTGGCTAATAGTTACTTAACCAAAGTTCTGATAGGCTTCCTTTTGCCTTTTCTGCTACTAGTAGAAGCCTTGCCTAAGTATACACTGAATATTTATTTTATTTAATACATTTGACAAATAGTAAGCATCTACTCTGGACAGAAGCATTGTTTTAGGTAAAGAATATAGACAATAGCTAAGCAAAGCCTTTCTTCTAAGCACCTGTCTAAAATATGCCTCCCTCTCCCAGCCTCATTAAAATGTCTGGTTATGGGCAGGCTACAGGTTACAGAGAACTAACATTTATTATGCCCTTTCATCTATGCAATTCCATTTAATCTCCCCCAACAGCCCCCAAGGTGGGTATTATTACCATTTTACATACTGGAAACAAAGGTACAGAGCTGCTAATAACACATCACTGCCAGTAGGAGACAGTGGCAGGATTTAAGGCTGAAATTCGCTGGTTCCAGAACTCCAGCTCTAAAATGGCTCAGGTTAGCAAGAGAAAGACTACCACCAGTTAGATACTTCAAGAAGCCACCTACATAGCCACCAATCATCTCCAGGATTTCTCATGAATCAACAGTTGCTTGGCAGTCTTCCTTCAGCACAGCATGAGTGGCTTAGGAAACTTGTTGGCCACTTAGAAGTTCTGCCATTCTCACCCAGGGTTTACTTATCTTTCAGGGAACAGATCTGGCAATGAGGGGAGAAGAAATGGGGAAATGGAGAGAGAGAGAGAGAGAGAGAGAGAGGTAGGTAGAGTAGGAAGGACTGGCTAAATATGAAAAATCACTGAAGGTCAGTGCTGCAAGCAAGAACACTTGGTCTGAACTCGTTATTTATTTATTTATTTTATTGATTTTTTTTTTTTACAGAGAGGAAGGGAGAGACAGAGAGTTAGAGACATCAATCAGCTGCCTCCTGCACACCTCCCACCGGGGATGTGCCCACAACCCAGACACATGCCCTTGACCAGAATCGAACCCGGGACCCTTCAGTCCGCAGGCCAACGCTCTATCCACTGAGCCAAACCGGTTTCGGCTGAACTCGTCATTTAAATATGAAGAAATGAGACCCACGGAAGGAAACGTCTCATCCAGAATTACCTAGGAACTCAGTGAGAAGGGTGTGGAACTGTGCTGTTCAATGTGGTAGCCCAGGGGTGGGCAAACTTTTTGACTCGAGGGCCACAATGGGTTCTTAAACTGAACCGGAGGGCCGGAACAAAAGCGTGGATGGAGTGTTTGTGTGAACTAATATAAATTCAAAGTAAACATCATTACATAAAAGGGTACGGTCTTTTTTTTTTTTAGTTTTATTCATTTCAAACGGGCCGGATACGGCCCGCAAGCCATAGTTTGCCCACGGCTGTGGTAGCCTCTGGCTATGGAGCACTTGAACTTGGACCTGAAATGTGACTAGTGTGAATTGAGATAAGCTGTATCAAATATGCATTCAATTTCAAAGACTGCATATGGGGGCGGGGGGGAGGATGTAAAATATGTCAACTTTTTATATTGGTTATATGTTGAAATAATATTTTGGAACCCAGCCTGCGTGACTTAGTGGTTGAATGTCGCCCTGATCTATGAACCAGGAGATCACAGTTTGATTCCCAGTCATGGCACATGCCTGGGTTTCAGGCTCCATCCCCAGTAGGGGGCGTGCAGGAGGCAGCCCATCAATGATTCCCTCCCATCATTGATGGTTCTATCTCCTTCTCCCTCTCCCTTCCTCTCTGAAATCAGTAAAAATATATATATTAAAAAATGAAATATTTTGGATATATTTAGTACTATAATAAAACATATATAAGAAAAATTTAAATTACATATATGGCTCACGTTTGTGGCTCAGATTATATTTCTATTGGACAATGCTTCTCTGGAACCTATTATCATCCCACGTCCATGACGTGATTGTCCCTATTCTCCTTTCTAGAGTTTCTTCTAACAAGTCATTTACCACCTTTTATGTGCCAGCTGCTGAGGGGAGCTCAAGTTGTGGTCTGAGGATAAGATCAAAACGCAGCAAAGGAGAGCAGTCCTGGTGAGTTCTATCTTATATTCTTCCTAGAATGATGGTTCTTAAACTCTATTAGCTCTGGTGTTCCCTTTTAATAGCAAACACTTTTAGAAAATATATTTCACTTACATGAATGTTCAATAGGGCAATTTTTTTTCTTAATATGTTTTCATTGATTTCAGAGAGAGGAAGGGAGGAGAGAGATAGGAACATCAGTGATGAGAGAATCATTGATTGGCCCTCAACTGGGGATGGAGTCTAAACCCGGGCATGTGCCCTGAGCGGGATTGGAACTGTGATTGCCGGTTCATGGGTCCACGCTCAACCACTGAGCCACACGGGCTGGGCCCTAGGACGTGGTAAAGGCCCGGGACAGACCATTGTTACTGGTGTGATACTGTCTTACAATCTGCAAGGCATCTGACGTTCTTGGCTCTTCCCCTCGAACATTTGGCAACAAAGTTGCTCCTGCACACCTCCCGCTTGCCCAGAGGGATGTGCCGTCCTGGCCGGGGCCTCCGTGGTTGCCAGGGGCCCCGCCGGCCCCGGGCTGTGTTCCCCCCTCTCGGGCCCTAGCTGCCCCGGCCTCCCCACTTCTTCTCTCAGCCAGCCTCTCTCCTCTTTCTGGGCTCTGCTTTTTACCTGGAAATCTCACATTTCGTTTGGGTGACTCACTGAAACTCTGGATTCTCAGCCTTCCCAAATTCCCAGTCTAATTCGTCCTGTCGTGCTTTCCCACTGGACTCGCCGTGTCCGCCGTGGCACGTGTGACAGCTCGGGACATCTGCCCGCGGGTGTTCTGCCGGTCAGCGTGAGTTTAGCGTCGACTCTCAGCTCCCGAGGGAGGGACCACGCCCACCCGCCCGGCCGGTCACTCGGCACCCACGACGATGGCCGGCAACTTCCAGGCCAACACCTGGCCGCCTGACGGAGCGGAGCGGCGGGTTCCGGGCCGCGGGGGCAGTCCCGGGGCGGACACGCGATCACTGGGGGGCACTTTCCTGGGCGGGCGGGAGTTGGGGTGGGAGGTTTGCGGCCCCCCAGGGCCACTCGGAGGAGCGGCTGTGGGGCGCACGCCGGCTCGAGAGGGGCGGCGGCACGCGGTCCCGAGGAGGAGCCGGCAGACCATAGAGAGGGCGCGGCGGAGCGAGCGGCCGGATGCGGTCACCATAGAGACGGGCTGACAGCGGGCGGAAGAGGAAGGAGGGGCCGGCCGTGAGGTGGCAGCGGCCGCGGCGGAGCCGGCGCCTCGGCGGGACCTGGGGTCTGTTCCTCCTTCCCGCCCTGCCCCCGCCCCACGCCCTCGCCCGGTCCCGGGGACGGCGCTGCTCGCGGCGGTCGCATCCTCCCCGCCTCGCCCCGGGCCTGCTCCCGGCCTCCCCCTGCGCCCCGCGGAAGCCCCGGGCACGGGGTCCTTGCCCTCCTCTCAGGCCCCCGCCCTCGGCAGCTCCGTGACGCAGCCGGTTTTGTTCGTTTGGAGGCTAACAGCTAACAGTCGCCTTGAGCCTTCTTTCCAGGACTGGGATGGGTGCGTGATCGCAGAGGGAGCACCGCGGCCGGCCTGTCCAGAACCCGCGTGGCCTCGAGCCGCTCCTCGGCCTCTCGGTTCGGTTTGGCGTGGGAACCTGGGGCCTTGGGACGCCCGGACAGCGAGGGGCTCTGACACCGCCCTCCGCAGCTGCTGCCAGTTGCCTCCTGTCCTCCCGGAGAGGGAGGTGGCAGCACCCGCCTCTGAGCATCTGGGCTTGGGGAAGGAGGTGCTGCAAAATGGCCCCGGCAGCCACCGTGCCCCTGTGAGCGCTGGGGGCTGGGGCTCGCTCTCTGCCCCTCGTTTGGGTGGGCAGAGCTTCCGTGTGCCATGCCAGTGGCTCTCGCCCCCTCCTGAGCGGGCGGAGGGTCCCTCCCGCCCCGTGTTTCCTTGGCACTCGGGAGCGGAGTAGGAAGAGGCCGGATCCCTTTCAGCAGCCTGAGTGAGGCCGCCAGGCCAGGCCCCGGGGCAGGGTAGGGGGCAGCGCCTCGGGGGGCGCCCTGTTCTGATGCAGCAGGTGCTTCCCCCTGCCCCTTCTACAGCAGCTGCTGCTGGCTCCTGACTTGGTCGACAGGTGTGCGTGGGCCTTTTGGGTTACGTTTGGCAGGAGTGAGTGGTGTTGCCTCCCTTTTCTACGGGAAGACAGGCCGTAAGCCGTTAGTGGGCGAATTGGAGTCTAATATTTATTACCGTCTGGACTGAGGGTTAGATCTGGCACTTTGATAACTGGAGACCAGCCAGACAGGATTGTGAAGACGGGACCGTCCAGCTTCCTGGGGATGCTGGGCCTGGAAGCAAACACGCCTTGTTCTGCTGCTGAGCTCATGGGCCCCAGGTTCCCCGGTTAAAACTGCATGCCTACCACTGGCCTGGCACCCGTCAACCCACTGCGTGATCCTTGAGGCTGTGCCCTCCGGAGCATGCGCACAGCAGGGCCTACCACCATGCGACTGAGCTCCCTGTTGGCTCTTCTGCGACCAGCGCTGCCCCTCATCCTGGGGCTGTCTCTGGGATGCAGCCTGAGCCTCTTGCGGGTTTCCTGGATCCAGGGTGAGGGAGAAGATCCCTGTGTAGAGGCTGTGGGGGAACCAGGAGGCCTGCAGAATCCTGACTCAAGAATTGGGCTTGACCAAAGTGATGAAGAGTTCAAACCCCGGATTGTCCCCTACTATAGGGATCCCAACAAGCCTTACAAGAAGGTGCTGAGGTGAGAGCTGCATGCGTGCATAGCCCCCGACCCCACTTTAGGGCTGCTCTAAGGCCTTGCCTCTGCCTTCAGTGGTAATGTGTGTTGGGCCCCGTGGAGCAATTCTTACCATCGTGGTTCTATTTCTTTCTTCCCCGCTTCCTCAGACTAAGAAAGTCTCACCTATTGGTGTTCCATTAGTGCTGGATGTTCTTAGATAGGGTAGGAATTGCATCTACTTCGTCTAGTCCATCATTAGTAAACCCCTCCCCAATGCCAGCTGTTCAGAGGATGCTTACTCCAGGAGCTAATTAATACTGATGAGGAGGTCTCTTGCTTCTCTTTTCTCACCTCCAACTACCTCATTTCTAGAGGGATGTGTATGCTATACAACCTGGGTTCCTGAGATGAGGGAGCTGACCCTTGACAGACTGGTCTCTCCACAGGACTCGGTACATCCAGACAGAGCTGGGCTCTCGGGAGCGGTTGCTGGTGGCGGTCCTGACTTCCCGGGCCACGCTGTCCACTTTGGCCGTGGCCGTGAACCGCACAGTGGCCCACCACTTCCCGCGGTTGCTCTACTTCACTGGGCAGCGGGCGGCCCGGGCTCCAGCAGGGATGCAGGTGGTATCTCATGGGGACGAGCGACCGGCCTGGCTCATGTCGGAGACCCTGCGCCATCTCCACACACACTTTGGGGCCGACTACGACTGGTTCTTCATCATGCAGGATGACACGTATGTGCAGGCCCCCCGCCTGGCAGCCCTCGCTGGCCACCTCAGCATCAACCAAGACCTGTATTTGGGCCGGGCGGAGGAGTTCATTGGCGCCGGCGAGCAGGCCCGGTACTGCCATGGGGGCTTTGGCTACCTGTTGTCTCGGAGTCTCCTGCTTCGATTGCGGCCACATCTGGATGGCTGCCGAGGGGACATTCTCAGTGCCCGTCCTGACGAGTGGCTTGGCCGCTGCCTCATCGACTCTCTGGGCATTGGCTGTGTCTCACAGCACCAGGTGACAGCCCTTTCAAGTCAGTTGGGGTCCCTGACAACTTAGTAGTGACTGAGGGATTGGTCTCCAGGCTAGGTGATGCTGGCTCCTTCCCAGCAGCACATGCGGCCTCTGGTTTGCCCTTCACAGATAGGCAGTGTGCCTCTGGCTGCCCTGCTGCCCTCAGGCAGTCTTAGCCCCGGGGGCATCTTGTCAGGGACCCTGTGAGAAGATAAAAGGTACCCCCTCCTCAGTCCTCCATCCATCTGCCCCCCTTACTCCACCCCTTCCCTGACACACGCACAGTCGTGAACAATCTGGGAATGTTCTAGAGATGGCTACGCTCCTGGAGAAGTGAGGTAATCCCTGTTTTAGCCCTGAGAGCTGCCCTGTCTCTGGGACTGGTATCATAGGAGTACTTGCTGGCTCGTGGTGTTCATTCCCTGGAGAAACAGTGGGGCTCTCTGGGGAAGAGGGTACCCTTAGTTGCCTACTGAACATTCTTTTTTCCAAAATTTAGCAGTGAGAGTAAGGCCAAGGTTAAGGGGACACTGGACTGAGCCCCCGCTTCCTCCGTCCTTGCAGCAGCAGTTATGGGGGTGAATGCTGGGTTTGGTCAGGGCTGGTTGAGACGGCAGCCCTCCGTGTGTGGCACTGATTGGTCTGATTGGTCCCTCTAGGGGCAGCAGTATCGCTCATTTGAACTGGCCAAAAATAGAGACCCGGAGAAGGAGGGGAGCCCGGCTTTCCTGAGTGCCTTTGCAGTGCACCCTGTATCGGAGGGGTCCCTCATGTACCGGCTCCACAAGCGCTTCAGCACCCTGGAGCTGGAGCAGACGTACAGCGAAATAGAGCAACTGCAGGTGAGCCGGGTCGGCTGGAGTGAGTGGCAGCTGAGGGGGAGGCTGGTGGGGTAGGAAGAAGCTGACCATACCTACATTTTTTTTATCCTCACCCGAGGCTATTTTTCCATTGATTTTTAGAGAGAGTGGAAGGGAGGGGGAGAGACAGAAAGAAACATTGATGTGAGAGAGACAAGACACATCCATTGGTTGCCTCCCACATATGCCCCGACCAGGGCCGGGGATCAAGCCTGCAAATGAGGTACATGCCCTTGACTGGAATTAAACCCAGGATCCTTTAGTCCTCGGGCCAGTGCTCTATCCACGGAGCCAGACAGGCTAGGGCTAAATTTAAAGCAGCTCCAGAGAGAAGGGGCTCTTGGGTCCAGGCCCATCATCAGATGAGCTCCTGGAAAGACCCGGATGCAGTTAGAAGGATTTGATGGTGAACTGAGAGGGTCAGGGCTCGGAACAGTGCGCCTCTCCCCCAAGGAGGCCACAACCCCAAAGTCCCCTAATTTCTATCACTGTCCTAAAAAAACCAAGGGCTTGAAGAGTATTCTAGTTTATTGTGGGGTTGTCAGAGGGGAAGTAAGGTGCACACAAAGGTGTGTTCTCAGGAGGATGGGGTACTTTGGTTTTGGAGGGGGAGCTGTTGAGCTGTATCTCAGGATGCTTTAAGGTCTGTCTGCCAAAGCACATTCCTCCTCGCCGGCCTCCTCACTGCATCTGTGTACAGGGGGTGTAGTTCCTATGCCGACTGCGTTTGTAGAGGGAGGATGTAAGGTACAGGGAATTGAGTGATTAGCCAAGGGGTACCCCACTAAGTGTCAGGACAGAGCGCAGAGCCCAGGCGGGTCGGGTCCTGAGGACTACCTAGCTCCCCCGGTTTGACTAACTGTGTGTCCCTCCTGCCCTAGGCTCAGATCCGGAACCTGACCGTGCTGACCCCCGAGGGGGAGGCAGGGCTGAGCTGGCCTGTGGGGCTCCCGGCCCCGTTCACACCACGCTCTCGATTTGAGGTGCTGGGCTGGGACTACTTCACAGAACAGCACACCTTCTCCTGTGCAGATGGGGCGCCCAAGTGCCCACTGCAAGGGGCTAGCCGGGCGGACGTGGGCGATGCTGTGGAGACGGCTCTGGAGCAGCTGAATCGGCGCTATCAGCCCCGGCTGCGATTCCAGAAGCAGCGGCTGCTCAATGGCTACCGGCGCTTTGACCCAGCGCGGGGCATGGAGTACACCCTGGACCTACTGCTGGAAGCTGTGACGCAGCGTGGGCACCGGCGGGCTCTGGCCCGCAGGGTCAGCCTGCTTCGGCCGCTGAGTCGAGTGGAAATCCTACCTATGCCCTATGTCACAGAGGCCACCCGTGTGCAGCTGGTGCTGCCGCTCCTGGTGGCGGAAGCTGCTTTGGCCCCTGCTTTCCTCGAGGCCTTTGCGGCCAGCGTTCTGGAGCCACGAGAGCATGTGTTGCTCACCCTCCTGCTGGTCTATGGGCCACAGGAAGGTGGCCGAGGGGCCCTGGACCCGTTTCTCGGGGTGAAGGCTGCAGTGGCCGAGTTGGAGCGACGCTACCCTGGGGCGAGGCTGGCCTGGCTCGCAGTGCGGGCGGAGGCCCCTTCCCAGGTTCGGCTCATGGACGTGGTGTCCAAGAAGCACCCGGTGGACACGCTTTTCTTCCTCACCACTGTGTGGACCCGGCCGGGACCAGAGGTGCTCAACCGCTGCCGCATGAATGCCATCTCTGGCTGGCAGGCCTTCTTCCCCATCCATTTCCAGGAGTTCCACCCCGCCCTGGCACCACAGAGGTCTCCCCCGGGGGCTGGCCCTGACCCCCCATCCCCTCCTGGTGCTGACCCTGCCCGGGGGGCTCCCGGAGGAGGCCGGTTTGACCGCCAGACTTCCGCGGAGGGCTGCTTCTACAATGCCGACTACCTGGCTGCCCGTGCGCGGCTGGCTGCTGAACTGGCAGGCCAGGAAGAGGAGGAAGCCCTGGAGGGGCTGGAGGTGATGGATGTGTTCCTCCGGTTCTCAGGGCTCCACCTCTTCCGAGCCGTGGAGCCAGGGCTGGTGCAGAAGTTCTCCCTGCGGGACTGCAGCCCTCGGCTCAGTGAGGAACTCTACCACCGCTGCCGCCTAAGCAACCTGGAGGGGCTGGCCGGCCGGGCCCAGCTGGCCATGGCCCTGTTCGAGCAAGAGCAGGGCAACAGCACCTAGCCTCGGCCTGCCATGCGGTCCCCTTTCTGCCTCAGCCCCAGGAGGGCAAGGCAAGATGGATGGAGAGCTTGTGGCTGTATTTTTTTAAAATAAGAAAATGTGATTAAAAGTGTCTTCTGCCAAAGTGATTTTAGGTCTAGGGAAACGGAGTCAGGAGAAGAATCTGAGGGAGGGGCTGGGGAGTTTTCCCAGAGGGACCTACTGCCTCCCCCTTCCTCCTCTCTCCCAGTTGCCAATGACCACACGGCTGCTAGCAGATGAATGACCTTTAATCCAGTTCCCCACCTCCCACAGGTGGGCAGAGGGGTGCTGGCAGAGCCTGGGTCAGGCGGCCCTGGCCCGCGGTGCTCATTTGCAGGGCTCCTAGGTGTTGCGCACCACCAGCGACTGCTCCAGCTCCTGCCTGCGCTGCTGGATCTTTAGAGAAATGAGAGCAGGAGCAGGGTTACAGTGTTGCTGGTGAGTGACAGAACGACCCCAACCGCCCGCTGCCCACCCTGGAAGAGCATCTGGGAGCAGGGAGGGCTCCCAGGAGGTGAGGGACATGGTGGAGTGGCAAAGGCGCCGGAGGCTGAGGAAGGAAGTTTCTCAGTGAGGAGGGGCCTAAGGTGCCCGGGCCCCTTCACACCTTGCAGTAGAAGTAGCGGCTGACCGCTTCCTGAGACCAGGGCTGGTGGTAGAACTCAGCCCGGCGCTCCTCCTCAGGGTTGCCTGCCACATCTGTCATCACCTGGGAGGGAGAGTGGAATCAGCCCTGAGCCCGGGCCCTTCCCGCCCCTGTGTACCGCCTTTACTGTCTTCCTGATATGCTTGTCTTCCATCCAGTGCTCCCCAAGTCCCCTTCACCTTGAGGTCCCGGCTCTGGGAGCAGAGCAGGTCTTGGATGTAGCCTTTGGGGTCTCTGGAGAAGCTTAGCATGAAGTCCCTCTGGATCTTGAGCTGGTTTATGGACTCAATCGTCTCATGGATCTACAGGTAGAAAGACAGCAGCTTTCACCTGGCTGTGGTCATGTGGAGGACGGGGGAGGGGAGGCAGGCACGTGGGGGAGGGCTGCTGCTGTCCTTTGAAGAACAGTCCCTGGGCCCAGGCCTCTGCAGTCCCAGGGGAGGGGTAAGTCCTTCATCTCCCCATAGGCCCGTGCTCGTGTCTGTTCTGTCGTACTCTGTCATTTCTGGGTTAACATCCCACTGCAGCTCTGGGCTCTGGCCCCACCTTACTGTCCAGAGCGCTGATCTCCTGCTGGTTGGCCGTGGACAGGAGGAAACTGCTCATCTGCCCCTTCAGTGGCTCCTCCACCTCCACATCAATGTCATAGCACGCCGTCTTCTTCTGGTCCGACGGGTCCACGCTGCCAGGAAGCCCAGCCCTTGGTGTTCACCTGCCCCACAGAGGCCGAGGGCCCCAGGGCAGACGCAGTGGGGGGGAGGGGGCATTGGGATGGGAGGGACAGGCAGGACAGGAGGAAATGATTCCCCGGTCTGAGGAGCAAGCCGGGACCTCACCTGATGACGTGATTGATGACAATTGGGTCAGGGGGCAACAGCAGGGCTGTGAGGCGTTGGGGAATCTCAGAAAACTTCAGCCGGGGACAATCAAAAATCTGAGGCAGGAGGAAGAGGTCACTCTTTTGTGCTTGGAAAGAGCATAACTACAGCTCTAGATCCATTCTGGAAAGGCCACAAGAAGCCAGGAGCATCTGATTCACGGGTCTGAAACTAGGGGCCCATGGGCTGGTGCGGTGCAGTGGTTGGGGATGGACCCTGGGTCTGCCTGCCTAGATACCAATCCTGCTCCCACCACTTACTCTGCAGCCTGAGCAAGTTACTTAATGACTCAGACCTCAGTTTCTTCATCTCTACAATGGGGATAATAGTAGTACCCCCTCTCTCAGGGTTGTGGTTAGAATTCAGTGCATCAGTACACTCAACGTGCTTGGAACATACCTGCCTGACACGTGGTATGTGCTCAATAAACATCAACTGTTCTTTTTACTCCTCAGGTTTATCTGCTGTATTTATTTAAAATGTATGAAGAATAATCTCAACTGCCCTGGCTGGTTGCTCAGTGGTTAGAGCATCAGCCTGTGGACCGAAGGGTCACGGGTTCAATTCTGGGTCAAGGGCACATACCTCAGTTGCAGGTTCTATCCCCAGCCCCATAAGGGCACATGCAGGAGGCAACCAGTCAATGTGTTTCTCACATTGATGTTTCTCTTTCCCTCTTCCCTCCCACTCTCCCTAAAAAGGTCAATGGGGGAAAATTATTGGCTCAGTGGTTGAATGCTGACCCATGAACCAGGAGATCATGGTTCGATTCGCAGTCAGGGCACATGCCCAGGTTTCAGGCTCGATCCCCAGTAGGGGGTGTGCAGGAAGCAGTGGATTGATGATTCTCTCTCATCACTGATGTTTCTATCTCCCTCTCCCTCCCTCTCGCTGAAATAAAAAATATATTTTAAAAAGATATCCTCAGCCTGGCCAGCATGGCTCAGTGGTCGAGTGTCGTCCTGTGAACCAGGAGGTCACGATTCAATTCCCAGGTTGCAGGCTCGATCCCCAGTGTGGGCTGTGCAGGAGGCAGCAGATCCATGATTCTCTCTCATCATTGATGTTTCTATCTCTCTCTCCCTCTCCCTTCCTCTCTGAAATCAATAAGAATATATTTAAATTAAATAAATAAAAAGATATCCTTGGGTGAGGGTTAAAAAAAAAAATCTCTACTTCAGTAGAATTTTTGTCAAAACCCTTTCAAAGCAATTTGATTTTCCTAACTGCCCAGTGGGTTAGATGGGACAGATGAGGAACAAGGCTCAAAATGGCCAAGTAATTCACCCAGAGTCAGGACCCAGGACCAGACCCCTGAGATCCAACTCTGAGTGCCAAGAATATTACATTCCTGAGAGCTTTGTGGGGTTCCAGACCTCCCTGACCTGGGATGGCGAACATGCAGCACAGAGCTACACCATGGTAGGGCCTGGACTAGGACTCTGGCCTCTGGCTCTGAGAGACTGACTATGGGTTCTAATACCTGAGAATCTAAAGGTCAGGGTGGTATTAGCTTCGTAGAGGCACTTCCCCTACCGGTGACTCTGTCTGCTCCCCACATCCCTGGGCGCAGGGTACCTGCTGGAAATACTTGTCCCCATTGATGTATTCCTTGTCGTGGGAGTCCTGCAGCCTGTTGGTCTTCACATACTGCCACAGGGCCTGCACGATGGCTGAGCGGCTCTGCGTGTGCAAGCCCAGCAGCCGGGCCAGGCGGGGATCCAGTTTGAACTGGGGAGGCTGTGAAAAGGTGACCATGAAAATTAGGGAGTGGAAAGAGTTCAAAGCCAGGCAGCTTGGGACTGGGGTGGAAGTGGGGGGTACGACATGGTGATTGGGCTCCTTGGAAATGTGCTTCTGGAGACAGAGTTAGGATGGGTCTCTTGGGATGCCTACCTTGGGGACCTTCGCCCACCTGTCTAAGAGAAAGGGTGTGGGGGGCCAAAGGGTGTGGGGCACTGGCACGGACCTGGTAGTCCAGCATGAGGAGCAGCGTGCAGCGCACACTCAGGTCCCCCGGCCTCTTCACCTGGAACCCATCCGTCTCCTGGGTGGTGGGCGTCCGGTGCCACTGTCCAGGGGAGAAGAGCTGGGTCACATCACAGGCCCATCTGGGCTGGTGATGCTTGGGGCTCTAGGGTGGTCCCTGGTGCAAACCTGTGCAGCGGATGGGACTGCGGGACTTGGGCCTGTGGAAGGGTGGCAATTCTAGGGCAATGTGGGGCCTGGGTCTTACCTCAACTAGGTGGTTGTCAGGGCCATAAAGGTCTTTGTCTAGTTCAATGACCAAACTCTTGAAGAAGGAAGAGAACTTTCGCTTCTGCTTGCTGGGCTGTGGGAGAAGAACAGGGA
Organism: Myotis daubentonii; assembly: GCF_963259705.1. Taxonomy (NCBI): domain Eukaryota; kingdom Metazoa; phylum Chordata; class Mammalia; order Chiroptera; family Vespertilionidae; genus Myotis; species Myotis daubentonii. The sequence goes on along the minus strand of NC_081849.1, from coordinate 6,978,141 downwards.
CTGTGGGGGCAGAACAGGGACCATGGGGGCAGAACGAGTTGGGAGGGGGTGGGGCTGGTTGGGTAGGGCAGCATGGTTAGAAGCAGGCCTCTGCACCTCTGGTCCCTCCAGGCCACCCACCCTGGGCAGGGCTGACTCCCTAACCCTCAGTGCAAACATCTAGTTCTGTCCTCAGTCCAGCCCCATACCCACCCCAGGACACCTGGAGAGACCTGGGCCAAGACGTACGTCATCCAGGAGTTTCCCCTCCACCCGCAGCTCCCAGGAGGCGATGCTGCCGTCAGAATCCTCAGCATCGGGCTTCGCAGGGTTAAACGTATTGGAGATATAGAGACGCAGCTTCCGCTTTTGCTGTAGAAACAAAGAGTGTCCCACAGAGCAAGCACTGTGTGCCCACCCCGCAACCCCACGTCTCCATTCTGGGAACAGGACGTAGAGCGCCTTCCCACCCCTAAACCAAGGCACCTTCATCGGCCTCTTCAGAGCCTCCTGGATGTCCACCCGCTTCCGCATGATGGTTTGATCCAGTTTCCTCTCAAACGCCAGGAGGTCCATGTAAGCCTGGGATTCAGGGACCAGCTCCCGGATCTGGAAGAGGAGGAGCAAGGCAGGGAACAGGGGCTCAGCCAATCTTGTAGGTGGAATGTGTGCGTATCATGTGATTCCAGGTACACAGAGATGGAGGGGAGCTGGCTGGTTCTGGGACTTTTGAGAGTGAGAATGGGACCTCTCCTCAGGACTGCGTGTCCAGCAGTAGCAGCCTCATGTATAGGGACAAAAACTGCTTCTCCCTCCAGAACAGTGGTTCTCAACCTTCCTAATGCCGCGACCCTTTAATACAGTTCCTCATGTTGTGGTGACCCCCAACCATAAAATTATTTTCGTTGCTACTTCATAACTGTAATTTTGCTATTGCTATGAATCGTCATGTAAATATCTGATATGCAGGATGTATTTTCATTGTTACCAATTGAACATAATTAAAGCATAGTGATTAATCACAAAAACAATATGTAATTATATATGTGTTTTCCGATGGTCTTAGGCGACCCCTGTGAAAGGGTCGTTCGACCCCCAAAGGGGTTGCGACCCACAGGTTGAGAACCGCTGCTCTAGGGAGACCCGTGCATTTCATGATTAGGAAGGCCAGAGCCACCATGGACCCCAACAAACTCGGGCTTCACCTCCTCCTCTGGCTCTTTCCTTTGTCACACAGCCTCTGGGCTGTCCTTGGGTGTCTGCAAACTGGCTAGGACCTTGGTGTCCCTGAGACAGTTAGGGGATGTGGCTGCTTGCCTCTGCCCTGGCACCTCACCCAGTTACTCCAACTGATGTCTAAACCAGCTATCCCCCCCGCACCACCGCCCCCCCCACAGCTCAGCATGTGTTTGGACCGCTGCAATGCAGCCCACTGCACCCCAGGCCCAGGATGATACCCCTTTGGGTTCTGTTCCTTCCCTCTATCCCACCCCCTCCCTCTGGCCTGGGGAGCCTCACTTCTTAATTAGCTTTTTAAACAAAAAGTAAAAGTGATTGTGACCGCTGAAGCTCTGCTCCTTAGGGGGAGGGGAGACAAATGAGGTGGGGCAGCAAGGGGTGGGGGTCTTCTGGGGGCTTCTGTGAAAGGCACTCACCCTTTGAGGGAGGATTTTGTCAGCCATCTTCCTCCTCTTGGCACTGTACATTTTTTAAAGAAAAAACCAGGTTACCATGGTAACAGATCTGGGAGTAAGGAGGCCACCTGCTAAATTATCCCCCCTCTCCGCCCGCCTGGCTGGGGTTCCCACAGCCCACTCCTCTGCCTGCTCAAGGGGCAACAACGGTGGTGTGTGGCCTCGTGCTCTGTCCTCTCTAGGGGGGCAGAGGTGACTCCTCCTTTCTCTGGCCTGGGAGCCTCCTTCTGCCCCAGGCATGTGCCCTGACAGGGCCAGACAGTCGTAGACTTAGGGGCTGAGGTGGGGAGCTGCAGAAGTGTTTGGGGAAAGCTGGGAAGGAGAGAGGACAGAGGAGAGGGAGGACGGCCCCTGAGGACTTTCCTATGCTGCCAAACTGGGGGGCACTGTCCAAGGAAGGCAAGCCGACCCCCGGACCCCAATCCCTGGAGCAGGAGGTGATGACATGAAGCTGGTGAGGACTGCACCTCTGCCACCCTGGGCTTGGAGGAGATGCTGAGAGGAGAGGGAGCTGGTGCCCTTGAGACACCTGCCAACAGGGTCCAGGGACACTCTCCTAGGGACTCAGAGAGAGTGTGTGGGGGGGACATTCTCCCCTGGGACGTGACTTCGCGGGGGGGGGGGGAATTGGACTATTCTTGACCAACTAGCTGCTTTTGACTTCCAAATGCACCCCAGAGAATCCTTGGCAAGTGAATAGCCCAGCCTAAAGGATGGCTCTATACTGCCCCCATGTGGTGTTCTCAACTACTGCCCCTCCCTGTCCAGAAATCTATTCTAAGGCTAGACGAGTAGCTTTCATTCAAGGTCTGACTTGTTTTTGTTTGTTTTGTTTTTGTGTTTTTGTTAATCCCCATCCAAGGATATTTTCCCATTGATTTTTAGAGAGAATGGAAGAGAGAGGGAAAGACAGAAAGAAACAATGATGTGAGAGAAACACATCGATTGGTTGCCTCGTGCTCGGGCCCGGGCTGGGGAGGAGCCTGCAACCAAGGTATGTGCCCTTGACTGGAATTGAACCTGGGACCCTTTGGTCCGCAGGCTAATGCTCTACCCACTGAGCAAAACCAGCTAGGGCTGTTTTTGTGTTTTTTAAAAGACATTTTTATTGATTTCAGAGAGGAAGGAAGAGGGGAAGAGAAAGAGAAACATCAGTTATGAAAAAGAATTGATCAGCTACCTCCTGCATGCCCCTCACTGGGGACTGAGTCTGCAACCCAGGCATGTGCCCTCACTGGGAATCGAACCTGTGACCTCAGGTAGACGCTCAGCCATTGAGCCACACCGGCCAGGCAGGTCTGACTTGTTTTGAACAAAGTATCTATGTGAGACTCTCCATTTGCACAAAATAAATCAGGGACTTGTTAACTGTATAACAGGATGATTTATTTTGAAGGAGAATTCACCGTAGGATTCCTATGAACAGGGAATTTTCCTCGATGTGTAAAAAATATTTTATAATGAGGTATAATCCATATTACACATTTTACAGGACTCCATGTGGTGAGCAGAGGGAAGCATGTGTGTTTGGCTAAATAGTGAAACCCAAAGGGGCATTTCTCTTGCCATGCACCAGCAGGGGCTTTGGGGGTGCCACCAGCTGGCCCCAACAAGGACATGGGCTGGCCCTGGGGGCTTGGGGGCAGACCTGGTCCAGAGGCCAGATTATGACAGCTCTTCAATCTTTGAGTGCCTGCGAGCAGGACTGGGCAGAAGACACCCCCTCACCCCAACAGGGCAAATTCCCAAGCTACACACACACACACACACACACACACACACACACACACACACACGCCAGGGATTCGGATTCCCAAGATCTGGAATGGGGCTTTAAACAGTCAAGCCAGAGAATTCTGGGGAAGGTGCACCGGACAACCACAGTTTGAGAAACACAGTCCCACAGCTCTGCTCTCAGGCCTTCTGCCAGCACCCACCCCCCAACCCCAAAGACTGAAGCATCACCCTTAACCTGGGAACAAGGGCTGGAGAGAGGGCTGGAGCAGGTGACAAGGAGAAAGGGCGCTGCGGCCACAGCTCGTCTACGGTGGGCACACAAAGGAGCCAGAGCAGTGCCCCTCACTCCACTTCTCCAGAGGGCATCCCTCCCGGGACGCCTCGGCCCCTGCTGCTCATGCCTCCTCGCCCCTGCCAATCCCGCTCCTCGCCCACCCCGTCCCTGCGGCCCGCCCCCTCCGCGCCGGGCCCCACTCACCTGCGGCTCCGCGCGGGGGCGGTGGGCACTGGCTGGCCCTGGCTCTGGGCCTGGCTCTGGCCGGGCGGAGGCGCTGCTCGCTTGCGGGCGGGCTCCATGCCCGCGGGGGCCAGGCCGGGTCGCACGGCGGGGCTGCCCATGTATGGGGAGCCCGGGGGGCCCATGGGCGCCCCCTGGTGGGGCATCCGGGCTCCAGACGGCATCCCGGGGCGCTGGGTTGGGGAGGGGGGTGGCGGGGGTGAAGCAGAAACAGGCGCCCGCCGGTCAGAGCAGGGCCCGGCTCCAGGCGTCCTGAGCCGCGTCTCCCCCACCCCAAACCCCGGCTGGTGACCCTGCTGCCGCGGCGTGAACGAGGGTGGGAGGGGCAGGGGCGCCGGAACCGCGCGGCTTTGGCGGAGGGGGCTTCGCGTCTCGCTGCAGGAAGCTAACTGCAGCCAGGCAACTGCACGGGGCATCGCCAGCTTCGGATTTGCGGAAGGTACCGCGGAAATGAATATTAATGGCGCCTTTGAACCTTTTCAAAGGATGTGCACATCCACATGCTGCTCCGAAAAACAGACCCGGAGGGTCCTTCCATCCCCACTTGACAGATGAGGCAACCGCGGCTCAAGGAGAGGCGTGACCTCGCCAAGGTCACACGGCTCCTCCTGGCACAGGCAGCCCGAGTGGCCAGTTGGCTGCACCTAGGTCAGGGCCGAGCTCCCCGCTGGGACTCCCGCAGGCCCGCTTCCCTTCATTCCCTGCTTCCCGGGCCGTCTTGCCCTGCACTCGCGCCACTCCCTCCATCTCCACCCTCTCTTCTCTCTGGGCCCAGCTTCTGACCCCTCAGCCCCACCCCCAACCCCCTTCAGCTATTCTAAGCGTCCACACCTAGGGGCTTCGCTGACTCGGTCCATCCCATAATTTGCTCCCAAGGTGAGGCTGGAGGTGGGTCTGGAGGCAACCTGAGAGGCTGAGGTCAAACCCCACCATCACTCTCTGATGGGGGGGAAGGAGGGGAGCCGGGAGGAGCCGGAGATGGGCTGCCACAAGGCTTGGGTAGGTCAAAAGCAGCATATTTCCTCTTAGAATCATCTTTCCTTCCTGTAGGCCTGAATCACCAGAGATGGACTCATCATATAGACCTCCTCTACTTCCCACCCCACCCAGTGAGGTCACAAGTCAGGGTTCAAAGGGGGCTATGGATGGATGAGGCAGGTGTATTCCCTTGACACTATCCAGGTGCTCAGACGGGATGTAAATGAGATGCAAATACACGGAGTGAAGTGTTCCACAGACTTTTGAAACCCCACTTGTCTAGATTCCAGATGAGAGATTGGGGAGGACCAGAGGGGCTGTAAAGTGGATGCTGGGTGGGATGGGGATTGGGACCTGGAGAGCAGGAAGAAGATTAGGGAGCAAGGGATGCAGCCCCTTGGCCCTCTTATCATTTAAATATTACCACTTTAGCTCAGTGGTTGGAGCATCAGCCCTGGGTTCGACTCCTGTCAAGGGCATGTACCTCAGCTGCAGGCTCAATCCCGGCCCAGGATGGTGCGTGTGTGGGAGGCAACCAATCAATGTGTCTCTCTCACATCGATGTTTCTCTCTGTCTCTTTTCCTCCCTTCCACTCTGTCTAAAAATCAGTGGAGAAAATATCCTCCGGTGAGGATCAACAACAATAAAAATACTACCACTTTACCCCCAGGAGCGCAGCTGCCCCCAGGCACAAGGAGGAGGAGCCCTGACCCCAAACTGGGTGAATTCCTTCTAACTGCCAACTCTCCCTCCAGCCCCACTTTATGTCTAACCCTAACCTGCAGCCAACCAGCTGTCTCTGTCCGTCTCTCCCACAGTGAAACCTGCCTGTCCATGTGTCTGCCTCCCCCACCCAGCTGACCCTGTCACTCACCCCTCCAGGGTGGTGGCCCAGAAGGGAGCCTAGGCCAGCCGCTCCCCACCAGCACAGATGAGGCACTGGGAGTGGGGCAGTGGGGGCTCAGACCCATTCAAGAACGGAAGCTCTAAGTTGACCAAATAAAAAAATCCACAAGTGTAGCTTTCCTCCCACCTAGATGGGCTTTCTTAAAGGGACTCCCCAAACAACAAGGTTAGGACTGGCAACTCAGCAGGCCAACACGAACACCCCTGGGGCGTTGCCCCAGAGGTTCAGGCTGGAGGACAGGCCACCCCAAGGAAACCCATTTTCCTTATCAGCTGCTCTCCCATTTATCAAGGTCAGTGATACTCACGGCCCTGCTGAAGAGGCCCCAGGGAGCTGTGGCAGCCACCAGGGCCACCCCGTGATGGGCCGAGGCTCCAGGGCCTCCCCACTGACAGCGTGCCTTCCTTGGGGTCAGAACCAAATTTGGCCACAGTCGATCTGACTGCTTCCTCTACACCTGGCTCCAACCCTAGTACCCATGTCAAGTTCTGAGGCCCCTGCCTCTCCCGTCCACCTGCCCTCCACACCTCTCCCCACCTGGCCCTGCTGCCTCCGCTGGAGGCTCCCATGCCCCCAGGTGGCGGTGGGCTCCCTCAGGCTCCCGGTGCTGCCTCCCCGCCTTGGCCTCTCGGCCTCACTCCCTGACGCCAGCCCTTCCTTCACACCTTTGAGGCATTAGGGAAGCAGCTTTTGGGGGCTGAGTCTGCCAAGGGGATCCATCTCAGACCCTTAATTTTGGGGTCTGTCCCTAGAGAGGGCCTCTCTCTGGCCCTGATGGCAGAGGCCACCAGCAAAGCCCCAGAGTCCTCCTCCTGAGATGCACAGGCTGTTCAGCCAGAGAGCTTCCTGCTCCCAGTGCCTCCAGGGGTCACCTGCTCCCTGCTCCCGAGATACAATCAGAGAGACACTCTCCCAACGATGGACACAGTCCAGCCCACGCCATGCCCCCCACCCCCACCCCCACCCCAGGGCAGGGGTAACACCTGGGCCCACAGGGGAAAGAACGGAAGGAAACATGTCTGGGACAGAGGGGAGCCCCACTTGGGCGTGGGGGACAGTCTCCACGTCCCCACCCCAGCCCCTGACCAGAACCCAGGCAAACGCCTCCCTGGCCGCCCGGGCACCCATCCCCGGCGGCCGCCTGGCGACGTGTTCGGTGCCAGCGCGCCGGCTCCGTCCCGGGCTGGGCCGAGGCTGCGGTGCCCGCCGTGGCCGGGGGAGAGCGGCCCCCGCCACCCCTCCCGGCGGCCCTCCATTCAGCCCGCGCCAGGAGCGCACCCCCCTCCCCGACAACTTTCCCCCACTCACCACCCCATGGACCAGAAACTCAAAAAGTTTGCTTTTCGTGGCTTTGCGCGCCCCTCCGGCAACTTCGTCCGCGGCCATCGGGGTGGGCTCGGCGGCTCCTCGCACTCTCTCGCTCTCTTTCTCTTTCTTTCCCTTTTCTGCCTTTTTTTCCCTCCAACTCTCCCCTCCGAGTCCTGCTGGGCGCTCTCACACTTCTACTCGAGCGGAGTGGGGAGGGGGCCCCTTCAGGGCTGCCCTGACGGCCCACGGCCCACGCCGCCGCCGCCGCCGCGGCTGCCGCATTCCTGCGCCGATAAGACAGAAATAGTCCGCCGCCGGGGTCTGCCGCCGACTCCGCGGGGACCGCCGGCCGGCCTTCCAGCCTCGCTGCCCAAACAGCGCTGATAAGCGGCCGGGCGGCCGGCGAGCCCGGCTCCGGCGCTGGGAGCCGCACGGCCGCCGAGGCCGACCGGGGGCCGCGGGAGGCGGCGCGGGGAGGGGCGCCGGGGAGGTGGCCGGGGGCTCGCCGGCCGCCCGGCTCCGCCACAAACAGTGTCCCGGGTGGGGAGTCCGCCGGCGGGGCGGGCAGGGAACAGCCAGTTCCAACTTTTTCCCAAGTGGCTCCCGCCGCATTTCTGAGGCCCTTTCCCCGGGGACCTGGCAGGCCAAGGAGGGAAACATTCGCGGGAGGAGCGGGGGCGCCGAGCCGGGCCAGGCCTCCCCCCGCGCCGGCGGCGGCGGTGGGTGTGCCGAGGGGCGGCGTCCCGGGCGCCCGCATCTGTGAGCGCCCTTGTCCGCACCGCGGCCCGGCGGCGGGTGGGGTGTTTGCGCGCACAGACGGCGCCTCTGTGTGCCTCCTCCGCGGGGCGCGGGGCGCGTGCGGGGCGGCTGTGTGTGTGGCGGGACCTGGCCGGGGCCTCCCAGCTCCGTGTGCGTCTATTTCTGGGCCTGCGAGGCTGTGTGTGTCTCTGTGTGAAAGCGAGGGCAGGAGGGATGTCTTTTGGGAAGAGGTGGATCGGGCTCATGAGAACAGGAAGAGGAAAATGTGGGGGGAGGCAAGGATGGGGGTGCTTGTCAACGGATGGGTAGAGAGCACGAGGCAAGCAGCCCGGCGGCTTTGGAATGGGGTGCGGGGTGGGCGACTCGGAGCAGGTGGGGCTCCTGTGGGTTTGGCAGAGCCAACCTCAAGACCCCAAAGAGAGCAGGCGGTGGGGGAGTCACGAGGGCGCTGCAGGAGGCTGGTGTGGTGGGAGCAGCCAGTCCTCTGGGTTACGAGGGACAGGAAATGGGAGGGGCAAGTCATGAGATCTACAGGCTAGGCACCCTGGCCCCGCCTATGGCCCCCCAAACCACACCCCTCTCTCCTCCTTCAGAAGGGAGAACCCAGGGGTTTGGGGACAACAGTGGGTCAAGTTTACGGCCCTCCTGGGGCTGCACTGTCAGAATCCAGGTGAGGAGAGGGGGCAACTTGTTGGAAACGTATTTGAAGTTAGGCCTCCAGATCCAGCATTGCACTGGGGGTGGGGGTGGGGGGATAGGGGCTGTGTGGAGGGGGCTGGGCCTCAACCCTTCAGAATGCCTTCAGAGGTCAAGACCAAGACTGTGGGAGTATTCTGCATGGGGAGTCTCTTCTGACTGCACCCTGGTTTTGCGTGGGCATCCACTGTCAGTCCCCTGAAACGCCAGAGAAGAGGGGTGGTCCATGATGCCCCTTCTCCACCGGGGCTTAGCTGGGACCTAGAGACCCCCTTTCTGCCAAATCTCTACCTAGCCTCCACCCCAGACCCAGACCCACAGAGACTGGGCCCTGGGGGTGGTGGGGTGGGGAGGCAATCTCTCCATCCTGTTCACTAACTTCTACCCCCCTCCTGGGCTCAGTCCCATTTCTAAGCCTCTGTTCCTGATATTCTTTGCCTGGAATGCCTTCCACCTCCTGTCTGCCTGTTCTGATCATACTCATCCTTGAAAGCCCAGCTCAGGCCCCACCTCCCCGAGAAGCCTTCCCTTGTCCACTCGTGTACACGGATCTTTCTCTTCTCCGAATGTCTTTGCCACCTACCCTGTGGCATGAATTGGCACTGGGCTGACTAAGGTCTGACGTGCTTCATGTGTGTTAGGTCTGTAGTCCCCTGAGGTCAGGGACTGGCTTTAAGTCTCGCTCGTCTGCCATGCCTGGGCACAGGAACTCCACATGACCAAATGCCTGCTAACTCTTGCAACCACCCACACTCAGTGGCCAGTGGACAGAACTCGTACTTGGCCACTTACCTGAAGGCGTGAGTCACCATGGGCTGGGCACCCCCACCCTCTGTGGGTGCTTGGGCAGGGTAGACTCCCCTCGGCTTTGTGTAAAGCAGAGCTCTCAATTCTTGGAGGGGCTTTTTGGAAAAAGAAAACAGCAGAGGAGGGGGTGGGTGCCCCGCCTTACGCAGCTGGGCAGTTTGAGGGTAGGACGGCCCAGCATGTGTGAGGGGGCTTGGTCTCCTGGTGGAGTTGTCAGAGGGGTTGGACCAAGGGCTGCGGTGGACCCCAGGAGCTGGTATCACTCAGGTCCATAAGAACCCCCTTCTGGGCCAACCAAGGTCAGGGCCTCCCCTGCAGCCACCCTTGGGAGATATCCATCCCTATGCTGCCTGTAACGCACGCACGCCCCGCCCCATAGTCCAGGCACCCACCCTAATGCAAACACCAGGGGACAGGAGCCACCAGGACCCGCACCTGCGGGCGCACCTTAACCAGCTCCACAGCCCGCTCGCCAGGCCAGATCCACCCGCACCCGCCCGCAGACACGTTTGCGTGCCGTCGCTACCGGGGCGACCCTAGCGGTCGGGCACAGGGAGCCCTCGGGCCAGAAAGCAGAGGTGCCAGTGTGGGTACCGGCCAGAGCGTCCACGTCACACGGGCCAGGCGCCCCAGCCGCTCAGCCCCAGGGGCAGTCAGCAGCGCCCCGCCGCCGCGTCCCGCCGGGTGGGAGGAGGCCGGGGAGAGCCCAGATTCCAGCAGGCAGGGGCCTTCCTCCGAGCCCCTCCGCTCGTGCCGGCCGGCCCCGCTCGCGCTCCGGCCAGGACGGGCGCGTGCCCAGCGGAGGGCGGTCGCCGGCGGCCCGGAGCCGGAGTCCCCCCTGCCGTCCCCCCATCGCTCCTTCCCTCGCCGCGAAGCTCCGCCGGCACCAAATGGCCAAGCGCCGCTCCCCGCGCCGAGAGATGCGCCGCCGCGGCGGGACGGGCTCGGCGCCCCCCGACCGCGCCCGGCGCGGGGACGTGGCCCGGCCGCAGCCGCCCGCCCCGGCTGTCCCAGCCCCGGGAGGCGACAGGGGCCGCGGCGGGAGCCCGGCCGGGCATGCGCGCTGGGCCTCCCTCCCGGTGAAGGTCAGCCCCGGGCCTAGCGGCAGGACTCGGAGCGCGGGGGGCGGGGGAGGCGGCAGGCGGCGGCGACTTAACTCCTTCCCTGCGGGAGGGTGGTCACGGCGCTGCGCCGAGCTGGAGTCCCACCTCCCGTCCTCCGTGGAGGTCCCATTCCGAGGACCCCACTCGGGGGAGGCGGGGAGAGTGAAGAGCGAGGAGGGGAGGCGGGGAGCTGGGAAGGGGAGGCGAGGGGAGGGGGGGAGGCGGGGAGGAACAAAGGAACGCCGCCGGCTGAAGGGGAGATCTCTTTCTGTTGCCCCCTTTCCTCTACCCCAGCAATAAAGGTTTCCGCAGCAGAATGGAATGACCCTCTTGGATTGGTGTGTGTGTGTGTGTGTGTGTGTGTGTGTGTGTGTGTGTGTGTGAGAGAGAGAGAGAGAGAGAGAGAGAGAGAGAGAGAGAGAGAGAGAGAGAATGGAAATGAAGCGAGACCACCAGAAGCTCAGGCTGACAACCCCTGATTTCAGGGGCCTGGGCCATCGCTAAACCCAGCCCCCACTTTGCCCCCTGCTCACTAAACCCTAGGGCACGCCAGGGGCTCCCTGCCTGGCCTAAGTCCCTGCCCCCAGGGAACCCTAGGGAGACGGAGGGCCAGCCCAGCCCCGAGAGGTGAGTGGAGGGGAGTCGACACCTTAGCCCCACCTACACTGAGGGGCTTCCTCCCGCCCGCAGACAGGACATTGGAGGACCAGACCATGGGTGGGGGCACTGTCCTCCACCCCCTCCTCCACTGCCCAGGCCAGAGCCATGGTGCAGGGACCTCTCTCTTCAAGCAAGAATGTTTCTGTGCCCAGGACGCCGTCTGCTACTATTAAGGGGCTGTCTGTCTTTCTCTGAGACTTTGCCTTTCTGTGTCAGCTTGCAAACATATATAAGAGAGAAATATGACAGAAAGAAGCAAACAGGAAAAAAAAGTAGGCCACCAAAATAGGTGTGTGACCATCGCCCCTCAGCCTCTCAGGAGGAAAAGGGCCCTCCTGCCCTGAAACCCAAGGGTTCCATCAGACAGACACGGGAACCCAGGCAGACAGACGGGAAGGAGAGAGACAGACACAGAGAAGCAAGGACCATGCCAAGCCAGGGCTGCTGCTAACCCACAAAGACACCGGGTCCCTGTCCCACACACACCTCCGTTGGTCCCTCACTACTATGCTGTCAGCCCCCTTGGAGGGGGGCAAGGTCCCCCAAGGGCTGCGCAGAAAGCAGGTGCAGGGTAAAGGTTAGTCAGATGAGTAAGTCCTTCCCCTGTTTGCGTGAGTGGGTTTCCTCTGTCTATGGGGGCTCCGTGACCCCCTCGCTGCCCCTCACATACAGTGAGGGCAAACACCAGGATGCTGAAACTGCCGGTCAGGGAGGAGAGAAAGCCGAGGCTCTGGGGCCTGAGCACGTGCAGCCCAGAGGGAAGGCACATTTCGGATTCACAGCCAGTTTTCTCTCACTCCCCTCTCCCATTCTTTAGGTAACAGTTCATGCCCAGCAGCTTGTGGCTCCGTGCAAAAAGGAGCCACACTGGCCTGGTCCCCATTTCAGCAAGGATGGGGTTGGTCCTGAGTGGTGCTCTAACAGCCAGGCTGCCAACTGCAGCCGACTGGGTGGGACCAGCATGGTTCTGCCAGGTCGGGCAGCAGGGACGTTCCCATAGAAACAGCCTCAGTCCCATAGAAACATCCTCACTCCTGGACCAGTTACATTTAGGGAAAACGCAAGGAGGACCTGTGGCCTCGGGACTCGCAGGCCTTCAAGACACCAAGTAGCAGCAGCAGCAGCAGCACAGGTCCCTCCTTGCCTCCCTGAGGCCAGGAGCCTACCTGCATCCACAGGGCTGGGAACCCCACCCATCCTCACAAAACCCTCTCTCTAGCTGAAGCCTTCCCTCCAGCTCTGCTCCTGCCATCTGCCAAATGCCTGAGGCTCCACGGAGTCACCTACCCCTCTTTATGTCCTTAACATCCTGGCCCACCTCAAGTCTACCAACAGATGCTGGTCCAATCCTCACTTTGTTCACTGCCTGGGAGGCTGGGGACCACATTCAGGGGCAGCTCATGACGTCCTGTGGACACCCAGCTCTGCTCATGGCGGCTCCGCGTGGTCCTGGGAAGGCGACCTCCGCCCCAGGTGCTGCGTCCTCCTCTGTGAAATGAGATACTGCTGCCGTACCCAGACCTCCGAGAAAGCCAGAAGGGCCTTGGCTGGCATGCCGGGGAAGGACAGTTGCCGCCCGTTGCCGAGCCTCAAGCATGGACCCTGGCTCCCTGTGCTCCCTGGCTGGGAGACCCTTGGCTGCACTTTATGACCAGTGTCAGGACAATGTCATGGTGACCAAAGATCCTGCTCCTCACCCTGGAAAACTCCTGAGGCCTGAGCCACTGCTCTGACCAGGTGGTCAGAGGGATTTCCGCCAGCCACTACATTCTGAGGTCTGGGATGTCACCCAAGTGAAGAGAACTGAATAGAGAAAAGAATTCATTTGCATTTCCTTGAAGACATTTTTTAGGGAAATTAGACCAAATGGCAACGGGCAGTGGAATGTACAGATAAAACATCCATGGAACAGCCCAGGGACCTGGCCTCCCAGGTGTCTTCAGCTTCACCTGGAGTCAAGGGTGAGCTCCGCTCTCGGGGTCTGAAATGCACTTTCTCCTCTGCATCCGTGGGGCCCAGGGAGCCCTGCCCTCTGCCCCTCACCCGACACTCTGCCTCTCCACCACGCCTGTGGGCTACCTGTGGCGCACCTGCCTTCCTGCCATAGGAAACCCCGCACTTCCCTCCACTCCTGCAGGCGCGGCTCCGCAAGGCTCCAGCACCCTCTCTGCTCCCCTCTCCCACCAGCCCGAGCCCTTCCACTCTGTGCTCTGTCATAAGTAAGATGTCCGATCCACTTGGCCCCTTCTGTGAACATCCCTTTCGCTTTCTTGTGACAGAGCTCGGCTCCCCTTGACGATGTTTTCCCCAGAACTGCCCCACCCCCACCCCTGGCGCGCACTGACCTTGAGGTGGGGCAGTACCCCTCCTGGCCCATGGCAGCAGCTTCCAGGCCCTAGTTTTGCATCTTATCCCCACACATGGTGCCTTCATTTCCTGGGGGTTCTAGCTCCAGCTCACTGTCACTCCCGCCAGTGTAACTCCCTGCCCTCTTCCTGCTGCTTTTCAGATCCTCTGGTCTTGATTCCTTGGCCTCCTCACCTCCAGTGATCCTCCCCCGAACCCTACCCCCAGCCACTCACACCCAGGTCATTTCTTGTGCCTTGTCATTCCAGGCACTGCAGTCCGCACCCCGGTATCAGTCTCAAGCACTCCACTCTCTGACCACTCTGTCCAGTGCCTTGACCCCCAAAACCTGTGACCCCACTGGAACCTGGGTCCATTTCTCTGACTCACATCCCTCATTGCAATGACACCGGCATATAGACGCTCTTCTTTCAAGTTATGGTGAAATATATATAACATAAAAGTTCATTTTAACCTCCTTTGCATCTATTCTTGACTCTCTTAAGAGTTAAATCCAGTTCACTAACTCCTCCCCTGCACCCAGCAGCTGACTGTGGCTGGAGTGAAACATACCCCTGCCTGGAACTGGTCTCACTGTCACTTTAGGAGCACAGAGTTCAGTGGCCTCATGCCATCTCTGGTCCATTCATTTCCTTCCCTGGTCCCACTTCGACACGAGTCTTCTTCTTCTCCCTCCTCTGACTTCAAAATCCTCCTCCCCTCTGCACTCCCAGATGGTAGGCGTGCTCCGTGCTTCACTGAGAAAATGAAAGAAACTTCCAGAGACTCCCACCAACCTCCCATCTCCCAGCAGCTCTCTCCCGTTCCCATAGGAGTCACCTGTGCTGTGGCCTCGGTCCTATAGGAGTTGTCTGTGCTCTGGTCCGGAGCTGCCATCCTGGTATCCTGGCTCCTGTCCCTTCTCACACCCTCAAGGACGTTGCTCCAGCAATTCTCTCCCACACCATCACATGGTCAGCCTTCCCCTCGTTCCTGGATGCTTCCTGCCAGCACGCAAAGTCCTACCATTTCCCCATCTGCTCATCCTATCGGTCACTGCCCAGTTGCAACAAAGCTTCTCAAAAGTGTTATCTTCTCCCAATCCAATCCTTGCTGGCACACATCCTACTCACTGCTCCACTGGAAATGCTCCTGTCGGAGCCGCCCTCAGTTCTCAGGAATCATCTTGCTTAAGCAGCTGCCTCATTCCATACAGTTGGCCACTGTCTCCTCTTGGAAATACTCTCTAGCCTTGGCTCAGAGCAGCGGTCACCAACCGGTGGTCCGTGGGCCACTGGTGGTCCGTGAGGTCCGAAAGGTTGGGACCGCTGCTCTAGAGCACTCCCATCCTTGGGTTTCCCTCTTGCATCCCTTGCTGCCCCTTCTCACCTCCGGGGCTGTCCAGCTCATCTTCCCTCTCAGGGTGGGGCACTTCGGGCCCAGGCCTTGGTCCTCTTCACTTCTCCACAATCACTTCCTTGGTGACCTCACCCAGTGTCATAGCTTTAAAGACCATCTATATGTTGACAACTACCAACGTTTTCTTCCCGAGCAGTCCCCTTGCCCAACTCTTAGACTTGGATATGCAATTGTCTACTCAACATTCCCACCTGGATCAGTCACAGACGGCTCCACCTTCATATCCCCACAACAAACTCCTGCTCTCTGCCCACCAACATTGGAGTGACCCCAGAATCCTGTCTTTCTCTCACATCCCGCATCCACTCTGAAGGCAAGTCCTGTTGGCTCTGGATCCAGTACCCAACCCCTTCTTACCTCTCCTTGCTACCACCTGCTTCAATCCGTGAGTGGTGGTTAGCTTGCTTCCAACCTGCACCAAATCTATTCTCAACTTGGCAACCAGAGTGGTCCTTTAAACAGGGAAATCAGCCTGGCCGGTGTGGCTCAGTGGTTGAGTGTCGACTTGTGAACCCGGAGGTCACTGTTTGATTCCAGGTCAGGGCACATGTCTGGGTTACAGGTTGGGGGGTGAGGGTGTAGGAGGCAGCTGATCAATGATTCTCTCATCTTTGATGTTTCTATTTCTCTCTCCCTCTCGGAAATAAAAACATTAAAAAAAAACCACAAAAAATAAAAAGGGGAATCAGATCACATCATCTCTCTGCTTGAAACTCTCCCAAGTCCCCCTATCTTATTCTGAGTAAGGACCAAGGTCCTGCGGGTCCCAGGACCCAGTCCCAACGCTACTCTCTGCTCCCTCTGTCCCTCACCTCCTGCCAGTCCTTCACTCTTGTCTGTGCCCCAGCCTCTGGCCTCGTTGTGGTTCTTCAGAAACTCCAGGCATTGGGCAGCCCTGGGGCTTTGTTCCCTCCGCCCGGAAGGCTCTTCTGCATGGCTAACTCTCCTATCTCCCTAAAGTCTTTGTTCAAATGTCCTCTTCTCAATGGGTACAATCTGTCCACACTATTAAAAACTGCAGCCCTCCCTCCCCGCTGCAGTCATCTCCCATATTCTGCTCATCTCCCCGTGGTGCTGCACACCTTCCACCATTCTATGTCATGGACTTACTTACTGTGTTAGTGTGTCCCCCTCCTTCCCTCTGTTTGAAGGTAAGCTCTACAAAGGCAGGGACCTTTCTGGCTTGTTCACGAATAAATCCCGAGTAGCTGGCACATGGTCGAGACAGTGATTCCTCAGAGGTGAAGGCAATGCGGGATTTCTACATGCTTCCAAATGACACCTGCATATATGCTACAATCTGTGCTCATGTCATGGTAAGATTCATAGCAATAGCATCGTCTTAGGTCTGAACAGGACTTTACTGTTGGCCAGCCAGGCACCTTCACACACAGTAACCAGCCTAGTCCTCACAGAGACCCTACCAGGTAGGGGATAGGATTCCTGTTCTAAAGATAAGGAAAAAGGGCTCTAGGAGCCATGTGACTTGCCAGCAGTCACGGTGCTATTACGGGGTGGGGTCGGGACTGCAAATCCATCTCCCAACCTCAAGGTTTCTGGGTTTTCTTCATCCCAAGCTGCCTCCCTGACATCTCCATGTAGAATGCCTGGCCCCTGGGAATAATCACACACACACACACACACACACACACACACACACACACACACACCTCCCCCTTCCCCAAACACCTGCCTTTTAGAGAAGAAAATCAAGATTCCCAGAAGCCTGTACATTTAAGCTGAATTACTCTCATTTGTCTTTTAAAATTCACCCCAAAAGATTTCAAGCAGATTGTTTCAAACACTAAGAATACAAATTCTAGGAATGCACCATCAAGATGTCTAAAACAAATTTCAGTGCATTTTTAGGAGGTCCCTTTAAGTCCTATGTTAGAAATATCCTTTAGCCAAAAAAATGAATCTTAGTTCAACTTTGAATAAGCCCTTCGCTCTTGTGGGTGGAGCAGTAGGCAGTTTGGTGGCTTCTCCTGGCCGTGCGGAAGGACACACGTGTGCATGTAACTCTTGGGTGGGAAACGCACACACGATCACCAGGTCAGCAATGCCTCTCTGTCCTCCCACCTGGCCACCCCGGTTCATGCTTCCTGCAGGGACATGCTACCTGTCCATAGGCAGGTGGTGGTCTTGGACAGATCCAGGGCCACCTTGTCCTGCCTTCCTGGTGCTGTTTGGTGGCCACAGGTCTGAAGAATTCAATCTGGCCTAAGAGGGTAGGAGAAATGATGTGAGCAAAGGCAAGAGGCTCCATCTGTGCCAAGAGGACCCCAGACTTCTTGGGGAACCAGGCAAAAGTATGTGGGGTTGAGAGGAGATGGGCCTGCTAGGGATCAGGGTTCACAAAGCAGGGCTCAGCCTCCCCCAGGTCCCCACACAGCAGACCCTATAAGTCAGCAGACCGTGCTTTAGTTCTGGGTCCCAATAGTGCAGCGACAGCCAAG
This sequence comes from Myotis daubentonii, assembly GCF_963259705.1. Taxonomy (NCBI): domain Eukaryota; kingdom Metazoa; phylum Chordata; class Mammalia; order Chiroptera; family Vespertilionidae; genus Myotis; species Myotis daubentonii. The sequence continues at coordinate 6,960,771 of NC_081849.1, read as the reverse complement.
AAACCCCATGAAGACTCACCATGGAGCGGCTGAGGGGAGGATGCAGGTGTTCTCAGGGCATGGACCTGCTAGGTGCACCACCCCTGTCTCCACCAACCTTTGTAACAAAGTCTGCTTGGTGCCCCCGCCCACCTGTATAAGGATTCCCCACTCCGGGAAGTGTTTGGCCCTGCCCTGACCATGTCCTGGCTCCCAGATCTAGGCTCTTGCCTTAGGTATTGCAATCCAGCCTGTCTCTGCCCAGGGCTGTGACAATGGGTCCTAACTGCCCTGCCCATTGCCCATCGCTCCAGTGACTTATAGGGTCTGCTGCGTGGGGACATGGGGGAGGCTGAGACCGGCTTTGTGAAATCCCTGACCCCTTGCAGGCCCACCTCCTCTCAACCCCACATACTTCTGCCTGCTTCCCCAAGAAATCTGAGGTCCTCTGGGTTCAGGGCCTGGGGGCCAATCTTTCCCCAGGTCCCGAACCCACTGTTCTAGTAGGTTCTCTGCAGGCCCATGGTGTGATAGCTCTGAGCTTCAACCTGGGAACAAGGCTTCTAAAGTCCTCTTGGCACTGTTGACATTTTGGGCTGGATAACTCGTGTGTGTATGCGTGCGCGCATGCGTGTGCATGTGTACGTGTGTGCGTGCGTGTGTGTAGGCTGTGCCATGCATTATACAATGTTAGGAGCATCCCTGGTTTCTATTCAGTAATTTCTACCACCACCCTCAGCCCTCTAGTGCAGCGGTTCTCAACCTGTGGGTCGCGACCCCTTTGGGGGTCAAACGACCGTTTCACAGGGGTCGCCTAAATACATCCTGCATATCAGATATTTACATTACGATTCATAACAGTAGCAAAATTACAGTTATGAAGTAGCAACGGAAATAACTTTATGGTTGGGGGTCACCACAACATGAGGAACTATATTAAAGGGTCGCGGCATTAGGGAGGTTGAGAACCACTGCTCTATCTAGACAAGCAAAAATATCTCCAGACACGGTTCCGTGTCCTGGAGGGAGAAACTGCCCCGGACTGAGAATCACTGCCCCAGAGTCAGTCAGTGGTGGGTTCACGCCTGGCTCAGCCACTGATGACCAAAACTTGTACAAGTTACCTGACTGTCTACGCCTCATTCTCTCCATCTGCACAATAGGGATCCTTACACCTGCCTCGAAGGTGGATGGGAGTGTCAAAGTGAGGTCGCACATGTGCAGAATTCAGCATGGCGCCTGGCACAGGGTAGGCACTGCATGAGAGCTTGCTGCTGTTGCTGGGTTCCCGATGCTGCACCTCTCAAACACTCCCCCTTCTCCACCCCCCCCCCCAGCTCCACTGCCACTACTCTGCTTACCTCTGGGTCCCTGGTGGTCCTGCTGCGGACCACCCCCCAGCTAGGGGAGCAGTGAAACCAGGGAGCCCTTGGAGCCCTGCAGCTGTGGGGATCGTCGTGGCTGATCATGATGGCTATGGGGGCCTGGGGGAGTCTGGGTTCTCCCCAAACCACCAGAAGCTTCCTTGAGCAGAGACTGGCCATCAGCATGCAGGCCGGGCCTGGCGTGGTTAGCCTGTGTATGTGGCCCAGAAACACGGTAGGCGCTGCAGGAAAGAGGGAGATGCTTCAGGAGCCACCACAGCAAACCAAGTGGATTTAAATCCAGGAATAATTCCCAAGGCGGCTTGTTGGCCCGGGGAAGCCGAGGTTTGGGAGCTGCTGCTGAAGACACCTAGAGGGAAAGCAGGGCCTCCCCCTGCACCGTCCTTCCCCACCTCTCCTCTGCCTCCCCTTCCCATGCTTAGTGAGCACCCACTAGGGCAGCCGTGGGCAAACTACGGCCCGCGGGCCGGATCCGGCCCGTTTGAAATGAATAAAACGATTGAAAAAAAAGACCGTACCCTTTTATGTAATGATGTTTGCTTTGAATTTATATTAGTTCACACAAACACTCCATCCATGCTTTTGTTCCGGCCCTCCGGTCCAGTTTAAGAACCCATTGTGGCCCTCGAGTCAAAAAGTTTGCCCACCCCTGCACTAGGGACTGCTTTGTGAGAAGTGCTGCTGACTCACGCGCTAGACACAGCCTCAACCCTCGAGACACCTGAATTTAAGGACCAGAAAGGGGCTGATGGGACTGAAGGCCTTGACACACTGCAAGATGCAAGAAGCTCATGTCAGCTGCCCCCCACCCAGGCGCCAGGAAGGCTGCAGTTCCAGTACTAGGTAGTGCGTCCCATTCCAGAGCCCTGGGTCCGTGCTAAGGTCTCTCACGATGAAGCCGGCAGTCAGGGGAGCCTGGACCAGCACCGGGTTAGGAGGATGTAGTCCTTGCGGAGGAGAGAGGGAATTACCCCTAGCAGCTGCCGCCTCAGGGGCTGTGGCTGGGCGGCGCAGCGGGCCTCGGTGTCCGTGGAGGAGAAGCCAGCAGCTGCAGCCCTGCCGAGAGTTCTGGGGAGCTGGCTGCAGGGTTGCCATGGGCTGGCTGCCAGCGAACCTGTGGCACATTGACTGTACCAGTGGCCCAGAAAGGAGGCCCCCTCCGGCTCCGCACAGTCCCCTGAGGGGAGAGCTAGAGCCAGGTGGGGAGCCTGTGTTCCAGCCACCAGGGCCCAAGGGATTGCACGGTGGCAGGGAGTCCAACTGTCCCCTGGGGCCTTGGTTCTTCCTGTGGCAGGTGTAACCCAGGCTCAAACCTCCTGCAGGTTCTGGGCACTTAGAGCTCATCTCTCTCCTGCAGAAGACAGGACTCCCAATGCTGAAGGCAGCGATCACAGTCCCGTTAGGGGCTGAATTATGTTCCCCACAAAGTCATTTGTTGGGGTCCTAACCCACAGCACCTCAGAATGTGATCTTATCTGGAGACATGGCATTTACAGAGGTCATCGAGTTCAGATGGCCATTAGGTTGATTCTAATCCAATGTGACCGGCGTCCTTAAGAAATAGGGGACTTTTGGACACAGAGACTGACATGCACAGAGGGAAGATGATGTGAGGGGACAGAGGAGAAGATGGCCATCTGCAGGCCTTCCCCACAGGTCCTTCCTCACGGCCCCCAGGACGGACCAGCCCTGCTGACACCTTGATCTCAGGCTTCCAACTCTAGGCTGTGAGAAAACGCATTTCAGTTGTTTCAGCCCTGGTCTGTGGTACTTCGTGGCAGCCCTAGGTACTAATTACTAGCCCACCCCAACACGGCTCTTCACGATCCCTACAGTGGTCTGCATGTGACCTGCTGGCCAGTCCGTGGGCCATCCATTCTGCTCCCATGTCCTGAGGGCAGCCCCTACAGCGGTTCTCAACCTGTGGGTCGCGACCCCTTTGGGGGTTGAACGACCCTTTCACAGGGGTCGCCGAAGACCATCCTGCATATCAGATATTTACATGACGATTCATAACAGTAGCAACATTACAGTTATGAAGTAGAAACGAAAATAATTTTATGGTTGGGTCACAACATGAGGAACTGTATTTAAAGGGCCAGAAGGTTGAGAACCACTGCCCTAGAACAATGTGTTGCACAAGCACAACACAGGGCAGAGCCTGGCCCAGAAGACCTGCGTCTGAGCGTTCACCCCACGGCCTATTGACCAGAAGACAACAGTGTGAAGTCATGTCAACCGGTCTGACCCTCATTCCCTTCATTTTTAAAATGGGCATACTAACGTCTCATTGGGTTACTGTCAGTAGCAAAACAGTAATGAGCGGACTTGTGAAAATTCTCCTTAAGTCGCAGAGGGCTGAATAAAGTACCACTGTTAATGAGTCACTCCTTGGTAACCACCCTTCCCACTCTGGCCTTGTATTGAACTCACTGTCAATTAAAACCTCAATTCGCTTCTTACTCCAATTGTGCCAAAGCATGTCTCCCCATCCCATTCTTGTAATGTTGCCTTTGTGGACTCAAGAACAGACACATCGGGAGAACCAAGATGGCGGCATAGGTTAACGCCGGAGTTTGCTGCTTTGAACAACTACTTCAAAAGTGAAACCAAAAAACGGAAGGGACATCACCCAGAACCGCAGGAACGCTGGCTGAGTGGAAGTCCTACAACTAGGAGGAAAGAGAAACGCACACGGACACTCAGAGGAGGCGCAGTGCTGAAGTCAAATTCTGAGGTGCGGAGTGCGCGGAGCGGGCTGGCGGCGGAGGGCGCGGTTGTTGTTTTCAATCGGGAGGGAGTCGCAGACTCTGAGCACCAGATCCGGGCGAGTCTTTAGGGACCCAGACTCAAACGGGAGAAGTGGGACTGTCTGGCTTCGGTCAGAGCGAGTGCAGCTTTCTCTCCCAGCTTTGCAGCGGGTCCTGGGACTCAGAGAGGCAGAGCCCCTGGGGACAGGACTGAGAGCCGCCATAACTGCTCTCTCCGGCCCACCCTGTTGATCCTGTGCGACCCGCCCCGCCCAAGCCCTGCACAGAGGCATTTGCCGGATAGCCTCAGGCAAAGGCTAGATTAGCACCTCCCTAGAGGACAGAAGTTCTCTCACTGCTGACACAGCTGATTCTCATAGCCACTTGGCCTGGAGGTCAAACCCTCCCTGGAATTAGCTACAACAATCAAGATTTAACTATAAGACTGCGAACAAAGACCACTAGGGGGTGCACCAAGGAAGCATAACAAAATGCGGAGACAAAGAAACAGGACAAAATTGTCAAAGGAAGATATAGAGTTCAGAACCACGCTTTTAAGGTCTCTCAAGAACTGTTTAGAAGCTGCCGATAAACTTAATGAGATCTACACGAAAACTAATAAGACCCTCGATCTTATATTGGGGAACCAACTAGAAATTAAGCATACAAGGACTGAAATAACGAATATTATACAGACGCCCGACAGCAGACCAGAGGAGCGCAAGAACCAAGTCAATGATTTGAAACGCGAGGAAGCAAAAAACATCCAACCGGAAAAGCAAAATGAAAAAAGAATCCAAAAATGCGAGGATAGGGTAAGGAGCCTCTGGGACAGCTTCAAGCGTACCAACATCAGAATTATAGGGGTGCCAGAAGATGAGAGAGAGCAAGATATTGAAAACCTATTTGAAGAAATAATGACAGAAAACTTCCCCCACCTGGTGAAAGAAATGGACTTACAGGTCCAAGAAGCACGGAGAACCCCAAACAAAAGGAATCCAAAGAGGACCACACCAAGACACATCATAATTAAAATGCCAAGAGCAAAAGATAAAGAAAGAATCTTAAAAACAGCAAGAGAAAGAAACTCAGTTACCTACAAGGGAGTACCCATACGACTGTCAGCTGATTTCTCAACAGAAACTTTGCAGGCCAGAAGGGAGTGGCAAGAAATATTCAAAGTGATGAATACCAAGAACCTACAACCAAGATTACTTTATCCAGCAAAGCTATCATTCAGAATTGAAGGTCAGATAAAGAGCTTCACAGATAAGGAAAAGCTAAAGGAGTTCATCACCACCAAACCAGGATTATATGAAATGCTGAAAGGTATCCTTTAAGAAGAGGAAGAGGAAGAAAAAGGTAAAGATACAAATTATGAACAACAAATATGCATCTATCAACAAGTGAATCTAAGAATCAAGTGAATAAATAATCTGATGAACAGAATGAACTGTTGATTATAATAGAATCAGGGACATAGAAAGGGAATGGACTGACTATTCTTGGGGGGGAAAGGGGTATGGGAGATGTGGGAAGAGACTGGACAAAAATCGTGCACCTATGGATGAGGACAGTGGGTGGGGAGTGAGGGCGGAGGGTGGGGCGGGAACTGGGAGGAGGGGAGTTATGGGGGGGAAAAAAAAAGAGGAACAAATGTAATAATCTGAACAATAAAGATTTAATTAAAAAAAAAAAAAAAGAACAGACACATCGTTATTCCTGTTCATATTCATCTTGTAAGCCTTAGCCCATTGTTCTGGCTTGAGAGCTTTTGAATCTCAGTTCCATTATCCAATATATTTACTGTCCTTTCCAGCTGTGCCTCATTCATAAATCCAGTGAGCATAACCTCTCTTCATCCGGGTCTTTGCTGAAGGTATTGAAAGAAGACAGGCACCAGGACAAAACCCTCTCTCCAGACAATCTAGCCCCTTGGGGCTTAGTCTTCGCCTGGCAGTAAACTTACTCCATCACAGGAATATCCAGTCCCATGACGGAGTGTCATGTGGTAGTTAAAAATCAGCCAGTGCCCTAGCCGGTTTGGCTCAGTGGATAGAGCGTCGGCCTGCAGATAGAAGGGTCTTGGGTTTGACTGTGGTCAAGGAGTTGCAGGCTCCTCCCTGGCCTGGGCCCTGGTCGGAGCTCATGCAGGAGGCAACCAATTGATGTGTTTCTCTCACATCGATATTTTTCTCTTTCTTTCCTTTCCCTCTCTCTTCACTCTCTCTAAAAATCAGTGGGAAAATATCCTCAGGGGAGGATAAATAAATAAATAATAAAATACAAGCAGCCACAGTAGGAGTATTTACACCATAAGAATTGGCAAACAATACAGATCAGAGCTCAGCTCCCCCTTCCCAGCCTGTGAAGAGCCCGTTGTTGGGTATTTAAACACACACCACTGCACCCAGCCCATGTTTATGTGCCAAACTCAAAATATTGGGGAAGACTTTATCAAAGTCTTTGTCAAATACTTCGGATATATGTCCAAATTAACATATATATCTTAATGAAGCTTAATAGCCTGTAAAACAATTCAATATTCATTATATAATCTGGTTCTTTCAACATCCCAGGAAGTGAAAGGGAGGATATTACTATACCCTTTTTAAAAATGAGGGGCACAAGGTTAATGATTGACACAGAGCCAGACAGCAAACTAGTGTGGAAGGTGGGGCCACTGCCCCGGGTTTAAACGTAGACAAGTTGAGAGGGGGGTTCCACAGCAGTTCCCACCCCTCCCGTCAGCAGCACACCACTGAGGATTAATGAGCAATGCTTCTCAAAATGGGACCCCTGACTGATACTTGGGACGGGGTCTTCACATTTTGACAAAGTTCTTCACAGTTTGTATATAACTCATTGATGACAAGAGACTACCTAAAGTGACAGCAACTCTTAATGCAATATTTCTCAAACTGAGGCCCTCAAGTTCTCGGGGTGAGAAATGTACTGAGCCTGAGGGATAAAAGAGACAACAAGGGGTAAGGAAAGTTCAGGATGGATGTTACCAATTGGGCCAGGCGAACAGCTCTCGCTTAGCCCACACTGTGTCTTACGCACTCTTAGAAACCTTAAAAATTGTCAGATTTCACATGAAGAAACAGATTTCCAGTCTCTTAAGAAACGGGAAATCTGGCAATAAGCCCAACAAGACCTTGGACAGTCAGATGGAGGTTAGAAGGGGGTGCCCCTTTTTGAACGGGCAAGAGCTCTCTAATCCACTCCTCCTCCTAATTCCCTATTTTAGGGACCACAAACTCTAATGCCCCTAGGGGCTCAGCAATTAATGTAAATAAGTGGTCTGGGCTTTGAGCACCAGAACAATTAGCCTTTGACCTTAGGTCTCTGCTGGAGGCAGAGGGCCTGGCTGTTTCCCTGTGGTCTGGGCCACACACACCTCCAAGAGCCAGATGTGGTCGAGAGACCCCACCTGGGACTCTTGCCCCGACCATTCAGAGAATAATTAACCTCTCTGTGCCTCAGTTTCTCATCTTAAAAGTGATGAAGATAATAATGGCATTCACCTTATAGTGTTGTGGTAAGGATAAATGTTAAGCCATGAAAAATTCTAAAAACAGTTCTTGAATTTGCCATGAGTCCTCCATCAGCACTATTATTCTGACTCCACATGCTTTGCTCTGTTCCCTCCTGCAGGGGGTGATCTAAGCCTCAGATGCTGCTGAGGAAGTGAGGGGTGGGCAACAGGGGGTGGGCAGTTGTGGGGTGAGGGGGGTCTTGACAGATAGAGCTATCATCTACTGAACAGGCAAATTTTTGAAGGGTTTCAAAGACAGAGTTGTAACCTGAAGGGAGAGGCCAGGGTGAGATAGGATAAGAGGGAGTAAAATAGGGGCTCAGAGGGTAAACTGAGGCACACAAATAAAAGCAAAATGATGGCTTGCTGATGGGTGGGGGAAGTCAGATTTGCGACAAAACCAGGTCTCAGCTTCTTCCCTCTCTACTCAGGCTGCCACCCAAAGGGACCTCGCCCCTCCTCCTGCCTCAAAGCGACCCACCTGCAGCCCTGCTGCTGATTCAGCTGCTGAAACTCAGCCAGATGTGTCTACAGCCCCAGAGAGCTGGGGGGCCACAGGGCTCTCTCCTGGAGCCCCACACCGGTTCATTCACCACCCCCCCTTCCAACTGAAAACTCTATTAGAGGAAAGAAGTTAGGCCTCTCAAATATGCAGGTTACGTCAGGCCGATGGAGAGCTGCTGGCTGGGAAGATGACTGCACAGGCATGGGACTAGGAGAAGGCACAACTTGGCTGGTGGGAGGAAGCCCCAGGGGGTCCTCACTGGCCCCGGGCCTTTATGAGCCAATGGTGGGTGTGGCCTGGAACCAGGGGAGACCCTGGTCACTGCTAAGAAATCGTGCTCTGGGGTCTACAGATGACACCTGGAGCCGGAGCAGCCCTAGAAGGACATTTAACCCATGCACTGAGGAGGGCGTTCCTGACATTCACCACACATGAGGCCTCGGGTGGAGTGCCTGTTACTCAGCATCCACTGCACCCTTATGGAAGGGGCATTAAGTCCCACTTTACAGATGAAAGACCAGGCCTGAGTAAATACAAAGGCTGACCCACTAGGCAGCCTCGCCCCCTCTGGCTGTCTCTCCCCAGTGGGCACCAAGGTCATGAACAGCCTGCACATGCCCCAGGTAGGAACATTTGAAGAAGCCAGAACTGGTTGTTCCCGAGAGCAGGTGCAGAGTGTGTGACGACTGTCTCCAAGTGTCTGGGGGCGGACAAATGTCGTGGAAGCAGAAATATTCTCCAAAGGGCAAGACCAAGGTCACCACAAGAACAACTGAGGAAGGACTAAGCTTTGGAACATGGTGAACAGGTCCTGTTGGGGAGGGACTGCCGGGTGGGGACCAAGAGCAGCTGGATGGAGCTGCTCAGGTGTTGGCAGGTCAAGGTGGGCAGGTAAGAAAGGCCCCCTCTTGGGTCATGGGGGTGGAGGGAGGGCATGGCCAACAGCAAAAGGGATGGCAGGCTCATCTTAGGATCAGCTGTCAGGGCCATCTCCTTTCTTCTCTGACTGCCTCATTTATTCACTAGCTCATTCAAGAAATATTTTTTTGTGCTATGCTGAACAAGACAGATGCATTCAGTCTGTGCCTTTAAGGGGCTCTACAATGAAATATTTAAATTTCTGGTACATAAGAAGGTGGGACTGACTTTACTGACTTTTGGGGAGTGAAAAAGTGTCCCCGGAAGGAGTGGCATTTAAGTCTAGCCTTGAAGAATGAGCATACTTATTCAGGTGAAGGGAGCTGAAAGAGTATTGCTGGCAAAGGGAATGGCATGTGTGAAGGCCGTGAGCGAGGGCAGTCATTTGAAGGCCATGAGGACATGGAAGACGGGCCAGGTCATGTTTCAGGAAGCCCACTGTGAATGCCCTGGTCGGTTGGGGCTTGGGGCAGGGGGCCAGACTGAGTGTGGGGCACCAATTAGGTGGCTACTTCAGTGATCTGGGCAGAAGACAGCAGCAGATGGACCAGGATGGTGACCTGAGAAATAAGCCGATGGAATTGGGATGGGTCTAGGAAATAAAAATCAAATAAAAGAATGAGGTGATTGGAAAGAGGAATCAAGATGGCGACATAAGTAAACGCCGGTACTTGCTGCCTCCCACAATCACATCAAAATTACAATGAAACTACAAAACAACCATCATTCAGAACTACCTGAAAGCTAGCTGAATGGAAGTCCTACAATTAGAGAAGTAAAAAAGAAAGCACATTGAGACTGGTAGGAGAGGTGGAAGTGCAGAACAGGCTGGTCAGACACGCACATGTGCCATTTTTTTAATTGCAAGGGATATATTGGCTGCAGAGGCACCCTCTGTGAGGAGTAAGGGGTCCCAGCCCCACATCAGGCCCCCAGCCCGGGGTTCCAGAGCTGGTTAGAGACGTCCCCATAACTTCAGGCTGTAAAAACCAGCAGGGATGTGGTTGAGTGACACAGAGGCTGCTGGAGACCCAGAGAGCTCCTTTTAAAAGGCCAGAGCACGAACTTACTCAGACTCTATCCCTCTGAGCTCCAGCACCAGATGGCTTTGGGGGACACAGGGACATACAGGGAGGAGTGTTTAGCATAGTGGCAGGAAATCAGGGATGGCTTTCTCCCATACAGGGGGTGCTTGCAGGCAGGTGTCATTGTTCTTGTGCTAGGACCTCCTCTCCCCTTTTACCCCTCTCTGAGCCCCTTTCCCTCCTCCCCCTCAGGTCACAGAGCTGACTGGCAGCCATATCTGAGTTTCCATCAGCCTGGCTCACACTGTTTGCTCCCCACTGGTGATTCCCTGAAACCCTGCCCCATCCAATTTGCAGCCCCACCCAAGCTGTTTGCTGCAACTTTTCCATTTGAAGAGCCTGTTCTAGCTCAGGCTTCAAACTTTGCTAAAATCTCTCAAACAAGCAGCAGCTGGTGTCAGTGTACCCCAAACCTATCAATAAAAGGCCCAATACCCAGCACTAGCACCAGCCTGTCTTGCTTCACAACTTGGCCTTGCCTGGGCACTTCATAAGCCCAATATAAGTAGCAGCCATCTACAGACCTCTCTGTAGCTTCTGCCAGGTGGCCCCAGGCAGTGTCTGACTTTGCACCTCCCAGAAGGACCCAGAGCCAGTGTACCTGATGGATAGCTTCAGACCATACCAGATTACAACTCTACACATCCACAAGCAACACACTCAAGAGGAAGACTCAGTGAGCACTAAAGCCTTACTAAAGCAAGTCCTGCTCCATAGGGGTATCTCCTGCACAGCTGCTCTTCCACTGAAGCTGGTTCTCACAGCCAATTTGGCCTAGAGGTCAATTCCTCCCAGTGACGCCAATAGCAATCAAGGTTCAAGTACAGGACTATGCACACAGCCCACACAGGGGCACACCTACAGTGCCCAGATCAGGTGACTGGGGAGGCTGAGCCACTGGGCCCTACAGGACACCTACTACACAAGGACACTCTACTAGTTCCAGAAGACATAGTAGCTCTACCTAATACATAGAAACAGACACAGTGAAGCAGCCAAAATGCAGAGATAAAGAAACATGTCACAATGGAAGCAAGCAAACTACTGAATACAGAGTTCAAAACCATGGTTATAAGACTAATCAAGAATCTTAATGAGAGCTTCAAGGGACTTAGTGAGACTTTCAAGGATCTTAGTAAGAACTTCAAAAGACATGAAAAGGAACAGTCAGAAATTAAGCATATACTAACTGAAATAAAGAATAATTTACAGGGATTTAAGAGTCGAGTAGAGGATTCTGAGAATCAAATCAACAATTTGAAATATAAGGAAGGAAAAACCATCTAATCAGAAGTGCAAAAAAAGAAAAAAAAATTTAAAAATATGTAGATAGTATAAGGAGCCTCTGGGACAACTTGAAGAGTACCAACATTCACATCATGGGGGTGCCAGAAGGAGAGGAGAGAGAGCAAGATATTGAAAACCTATTTGAAGCAATAATGACAGAAAACTTCTCCTACCTGGTTAAAGAAATAGACTTACAAGTCCAGGAAGTGCAGAGAGGAACCCAAAGAGGCCCACACCAAGACACATCATAATTAAAATGCTAAGGATTAAAGACAAAAAGAGAATCTTAAAAGCATCAAGAGAAAAGCAGTTAGTTACTTACAAGGGAGCACCCATACAGCTGTCAGCTGATTTCTCAACAGAAACTTTGCAGGCCAGAAGGGAGTGGCAAGAAATAGTCAAAGTGATGAGAAGCAAGGACCTACAACCAAGATTACTCTAGCCAGCAAAGCTCTCATTTAGAATTGAAGGTCAGATAAAGAGCTTTACAGACAAGAAAAAGCTAAAGAAGTTCATCACCACCAAGCCAGTATTACATGAAATGTTGAAGGATATTCTTTAAGAAGAGGAAGAAGGAGAAAAATATGAACATTAAAATGGCACTAAATACACATCTATCAACAACTGAATCTAAAAATCAAAATAAACAAACAAGGCATCAAATGAGCAAAATAAACTGGTGAATAAAATAGAATCAGAGGCATGGAAACATGGAACAGAATGATGAATCTCAAAGGGAAGAGGGGGTGGAGGTGGGAAGAGATTAGCCAAAGATCTTGCATATATGCATTACCTATGGACACAGACAATAGGATGATAAAGGCCTGCAGTGAAGCAGGAACTTAGTGGAGGGGGGCAATTGGGGGAATAGGGGGGCATCTATAATACCCTCCACAATAAAGTTATTTTTTTAAAAAATAAATGCATTTTTAAAAAAAGAATGAGGTGATTGTTCTTATGCAGAAAGAAGGAAGGGGTAGGATCAAAGGTTACTCCCAGGTCAGCAATGTGACTGGCCCCACCCGCACTGGAGAGGCAACCCTGGCCTCTTGTGTTCATGTGTTCACAGAAAGCTTCTACTCTATTCCTCTGAAGAGAAGATTCCTTGCCCAGTCTCTCCACCCTTCTCTTGGGTGGGGCGCTGTCTGACGAAGTGGTGAGAGTCTGACACCTGCTGGACACGTTCCTCTCCTGGGCAGGGCGGGGGTGGTGGCGGGGGCGGGGTGTTGAATTTAGGCATCCCTGCCTTTCCCTTGAAGCCTGCCCATCTCCTCTTGTTCCCATGCCCCAGTGAGCACACAGGTCTGCATCTGGGCCTCAGGTGCAAGCCCCTCTTCAGTCCAGCTTTCCCGCAATAACTGAGAAATCCCTGCAGCCGTGCTCTTTCTGAGTGGGTTCAGGACCTGGTGGGTAAGGCAGGTGATGGGGCCCTCTCTCCACCCAAGCTCACCGTTGGGCACACATGCTGGGAGGGTCTCTATTCTCCTAGGAATGAGACTACATGATTCCTGGCTGGAACTGAGCCCTCCTGCCTGATATTTATCGGAAACACTGTTGTAAATATTAACAGAGAGGATTTCCTGACGGCAGGCAATGCATTCCTCTAGTTTTTCTAAATTTTATCGTTGGATTGAGCACAATCAGCAATATTTCTCTGGCTGCCCAGCTTGTGTTAGTCCTTGTCTTAGCCCAGGAAATTCAGGGTGTGGTTAAGGACATCACTTAACTTTGTCACCCAGTGTCCCCCTATGTCATCATACAGGAGAGACTTCTTGGGGTGTCAGGGCCAGAAATCACAGTGTTTCTGAACAAATGGTGTGCTTTTTGTCATAAGGGCAGTGTGACCCGCATGAGTGCTCATGTCCTGCATGTGGGAGGGTCCCAGGGCCTCTCGGTTTGCATGTTGTGCACTAACCCCTTCTTGGCCATACATTTCCTCCCTCCAACTCCTCCTGGAATGAGGTGGGCATCCTCTCATCTCCCGTTCTCTCTCTCCCTTCAGGCCCAGAATGCTCTGCAGTCTGGGAGACAGTTGACATGGAGTGATCCAAGTTCGTAAATTCCAGTCAAGGCACCAGGGGGACGTGTGCATAAGACCAACTCAAATTTCCTGCAGGTCTGGGTCACAGAGAAATCAGGTTCACAGCTTGGGAAGCAAATCAAGGGCCAGCCTGAGAGCAACTGCTCTCCCATCGGGTCCCTCACGGTCACCGAGGGTCTGCACACACCTCGCTTTGGGGGACACGGCCCCACAAAGTGTCCCTCAGCTGAGTGCCCACCAGACGCAGGCTGACCCCACTGGTGCAGCAACTGAAGAGAGTTCAGAATCCACCAAACCCAGGGCCATTCAGCCTCCTCCTGGCGACACCTTCGCCTTCGCCCATTACCTCCGCCATGTGACAGCTCACTGACCGGGAGCTCTCACCTGCCATCGCACTGCGAAGCGCTGGGGGAGGTGGGGGGCGGGGCGGGGTGATAGTCCAGCTCTGGACGCCTGGTCTAGACCCGAGCTAGCTCAGAGCTTGTCAGCATCCAAATGAGAGCACGTGCCCACACTGCCAGGTGTCCAAGCCAGCTCCACACCCACCACTGTACACACTGAATGAAGGCCACGTTAGGCTAATGTGACTCTAAAATAAACTGCCAGAAACTTCCTCTAGCACCTGACTCCTCACCACCTTCAGCACATGGGGAGGTTGGGGCTCCTGACTCCCCAGGAATCCCAGATAAGCCTTAGACCCACCTTGTGACTGGGGCCACTTGGGGACCAGGTGTCACCAGGATGTACTCACTGTCCCAGGGCCTCCCAGTCTTCTCAAGCCTCCCCTCCCCCACTGCCCGTCCTCACAGCCTGAGGCACCTGCCTACTGCTGCTGGGGAGCCCCTCAGGGCTTAGCTCAGTGCACCCCAAATCGGTGGAAATGTACGAGGCCTTACCATTTGGGGACCTGACTCGGGCGTATCTCCCAGGGACCTCAGCTGCCTCCCACCAGCCTCCCCACCCCCTGGGACCTGGCCTCTGCCCTCAGACACCCCAGAACTTAAGAGCACCCAGGGAGGACGTGTGTGGGACACTAGCTCGTAGCTTTCCTCCAGGATTCCGCATTAAAACCGACCCGCAAGCTGAGGAATAGGTCCCCACTTCCCCTCAGGCGGTGCTTAGGTTTGGGGGCAGTGGATGGGACCTCTGCTGGGGCCTTGATTTCCTGCCCCTCACTGCACGTGTTCCAGGGTGACAGCGCGGATGTGGGAGCTCCCTGCCACCCCGCTGCTCCATCCTCTGGGCCTGCCAGCCACCAGTGCTCACATCTTCCAGCCACAGGGGGCGGGGGGGAGGGGACGGGGCTGCCCCTGCCTCAGAGCAGCCACACCAGGACGCTGAGTCCTCAGCAGCTTCTGAGGAAGGAGAAGCTGAGAAAGCCATTCTCATCCAGCTCGCCCTTGGCCCTGGCACCAGCGGACCCGCCTCCGCTTCTCCTAAAGGCTGCTCAAACGGCCCATCCAGGGCTTCCCCGTGTCCCTCCCAGGGCCCTGCGGCACTTCCTGCGGGATGGGCTGTCCGCTCCTCCTGCTGGGACCGGGTCTCACAGCCTGTTGGCAGGTGACCCCACCAGTGAGGCAGCCAGAGAGGCAGGTGGGGCTGGGCAGGCGGAGCCCAGACCAGACGGCAGGCTTCAGACCAGCGCCAGCCCCGCCCCAAGATAAATGCGCCCTCCGGCAGGTGGCCTTTCCATGCGGTGCCTCAGTGTGTCCTTCTGGGCCAGGGGGGCTGATGTGGGACTAGCCAGGCCGTCCTCCTCTCCCTCTGCCAGGAGGAGGCCCAGGCGGGTCCAGCTCACGTCAGTGGGCACCGCGGAGCGCCTCTGAGCCGCAGGCCTGCCTAGCGGCAGCACAGGGCCGGCTCCCCCAAGGCTGTGCCACCGGCTGCTACCTCCCCCTCCTGCTAAGAACAAACCCGCCGGCCCTGCAGACTTTGGCACGTCTGCCACAGCGTGTTTGGGGTTAGGTTTCTGGAGGCCACCTGGTGCCAGGGGTCAGCAGGTTCCTCCCAGCAGGGGGGGCACGTGTGTGCACATGGGGGTGTGTTTGCACATAGGGGTGTGTTCACACATGGGGGAGAGGAGAGATGTGAGTCGGGGTGTCCGCTAGTGGGAAGGAAGTGGAACAAGCCATAGACACAGACCATTTTCACCTGAACCAAAAACACGGCTTCAGGCTTGCTTGTCCCTGGCTCAGCTGGCGGCTCCGAGGCAGGACCCAGGGACAGGAGGGGGGAAGGTGGAGGGTGTGCCAGCAGGGCCTGGGCCGAGGCTCCAGCTGTGCGAGGGCTAAGAGGCACCACCATGGGCCTGGCTGGGGCAGAAGTGCCAAGAGGGGGCCAGATGCCAGCAACTTTCAGTTGGGCCCCAGGGCTCCTGCTCCCAGGCTGAGGGAGGCAGCGCCTACCTGTACCACGGTGGGTGGGTGCTGAAGGCCTGGAGTCATGGGTGGCAGGGTCCTGCAGCAGGGCACTCATCCGGTGCCCCCTCGGGGTGCGGGCCCAGAGCCCACCTCGCCTGCAGCTCCAAGCGCCATTCTGAGGAGGATCTGAAAGGAGAGGGCAGTGGGAGGGCCGGCAGACCTCGAGCCCCAGGCAGATTCAAGGGCGCCAGGAGGCTGGGGAAGAAGACAGTTGAGGGGCCACCATGGACCAGCCCCTGACAGGGAGTGACCAGGACTGAGGTGGTGAGGCCCAGGCTGGTGGCACGAGGAAGAGCATGGGATGGGGCAGGGTGCGTGCAGGAAGCCGTCAGACACTGGCTCCTGAGAACCCAGGCAGGCCCAGGTCCCTACAGGGGTGAAGCTGGGCACTGGAGGTAAGGGAGTGACCGGCAGGCCAGGATGGGAGCTGGGTGGCCTCTGGCCAGCCTAGGCCTCGCGAGGGAACTGTAGGAGCAGCAGGCCGGTAGTGGCAGCCATCCCCTCCACTGTGCAGGGCCCCCCGGATTCGCCCTGTGGGCCCTGGGCTTCAGGGTGGCTTGTGCTGAGGTCCCCGGGGAAGGGGCCGGACGTGGGGATTGAGGGTGGTGCTGTAGATAGGGGGCGGGAGTGGAGGGCTTGAGAGTGGCTCAGGTCATGTGCAGGGGCTGGTGGCCAGGGGGTGACTCTGGGAAGGGTGAGGAGGAAGGCAAGGCCATGTAGAGGAAGATGCCAATAGGGGAGAGATTACCAGCCCAGGACTGGGGGAGGTGCCCTGCAGGAAGGTGGGAGAGAGAGAAACACCTGAATAGGAGAGAGGTATACAGCCAAGTAGAGACAGGGGAGGTACCAGGCAGGATGTGAGGAGGGAAGATGCCAGGCAGGGGGGAGGGAAGATGCCAGGCAGGGGGGAGGGAAGATGCCAGGCAGGGGGGAGGAAAGATACCAGGCAGGGGGGAGGAGGGGAGGTACTAGGCAGAATGGGAGGAGGGGAGGTGCCAGGCGGGATGGGAGGTGCCAAGGAAGGGGGAGGAGGGGAGGTGCCAGGCAGGGAGAAGGAGGGAAGGTGCCAGGCGGGATGGGAGGTGCCAGGGAAGGGGGAGGAGGAGAAGGGCCAGGCAGGATGGGAGGAGAGAAGATGCCAGGCAGGGGGAGGAGGGAAGGTGCTGACAGGATGGGAGGTGGGAAGATGCCAGGCAGGAAGGAGGAGGGGAGGTGCCAAGCAGGGGTGTAGGGCAGAGGGCAAGGATGCCAGGCAAGAGTTGAATGGGAAAGTGCTAGGCAGAGGGGAGGTGACAGGTGACGAGGAGGAGTAGGTGCAAGACAATCGTGGAGGAGGGAAGGTGCCAGACTGGAGGGAGGAGAGTATAGTACCAGGCAGGAGGGCGCCAGGCAAAGGGAAGGAGGGGAAATGCAGGGGGGGGGGGGGGAATGGAAAGGTACCAGGTAGGGAAAGAGGGATGAGGAGGGGAGGCATCCGAGAGGACAGGACGGCGGGTGGGAACTTGGCAGTCATGGAAGAGGTGCGAGACAGGGGACAGGAGGACGAGGCACCAGGCTGAGGCTGGGGGTGCCAGGCAGGGGGCAGGGAGGAAGAGTCAGGAGTGAGGGAGGCATCAGGAAAGGGAGGGAGCATCCAGGCGGGGAGAAGGGGGATGCCAGGTAAGGGGAAGGTGCCAGGCAAGGGATAAGGCGGGAGATGCCAGGCGGGGGGAGAGGGATGCCAGCCATGGAGAAGGGATGCCAGCAGGCGGGAGGAGAGGGAAACCAGGCAGGGGGGAGGAGGGATGCCAGGCAGGAGAAGGAGGGGTGATGCCAACAGAGGCAAGACGGGTACTTCCAGGCAGGGAAGGCGGGGGCGGGGGCGGGGGCGCGGCGCGGCCTGGCGGCGCTCTTCTCCGTCTCCGCCAGGGCCTGGAGGCCGAGCGGCACGGGTCGCTCACCTGCTCCCCCGGGACGGCCGGGAGCACGGCCGCCCGCTCCCGCTCAGCGATCGGCTGGGCCGGCGCCTGCGCCGCTGCAGCCCCGAGAGGGGGAGGCGCAGGGAGCGTCTGCAAAGAGCGAGGAGCTGAATAATGACTTAGGGATCGGAGCAGGCGCCGTTGCCCCAGCGAACCGACCGTGCGGTCCCCACGCCCGGGAGCGCCATGCCGCACCCTGGCCTGCGCACAATGCGCCCTAGGTCTGTAGGCGCACTTCGCGCCCACGGATGCACCCAGGCCGTCAGGACATTCTATGTGCTCCTGTGTGACCCGAGACATGACCTCTTCAGGGCCACACACACGCACACACGCACACCTTGGCGGGGTGGGGGTGGGAACTTAAGTTCCACGCCAGGTTCAGGGTCAGGCTCTGACTGATGCCCCCGCCCCGCTCCCCAGTCTTGATGAGCTCGCCCGCCCGCGCCTGGTCTAATCCAGGTCCCCGTCTCCTTTCCTCATGTTTCCGCAAGCACCCTGACAGCCAAGAGGCGTCCTTTCCGGGCATGCAGCCAGGCAGGGGGTTCTGATCACTCCGTGACTACTCTGGTGCCTCACGTCAGTGGCATCATATAGTATTTGTTCTTTTGTGTCTGGCTTATTTCACTTAGCACAACACCGTCAAGGTTCCTCCGCATTGTAGCCTGTCAGAATTTCCTTCCTTGTAACTCTGAATTAGACCCCACTGCATGTGTATGTGCAATGTATGTATACACAGACCACATTTTGTTTATCCATTCACCTGTCTGTGGACAATTGGATTGCTTCCACCTTCTGGCCACTGTGAATAATGCTGCTTTTACAGCCCTTTAACAATATGCAACACTAAACCGCCCAGAAACTCCCTCCGCTCAGCCCTGGGAAGATGTGTTCAGTTCCTCCCAGCCCCATGATACTGAACGCCTCATCCTGCGCTCCTTCTGGTGAGGGGATGAGTGCCTGTGAGTCCCGCTGCCCTTGCCGGGATGCTGGCCTGTGAGCCAGGGGCTCCTGGTGGTCAGGGGAGGGTGTGGCGGTGGGTGAAGTGATGTGGGAAGGCTTGCCGAGTGACCTGGGGGGCACATGGACAGCCGTCCGGATAGTGGGACCTGAGGGGGCTTGGGTGGCTTCCCATGATAGGGGCCCTGGTGCCCTAGGTCAGTGCTGGCATCTACTACTCTGGGCCAAGAAGAGTTCATTTAGACCAGCAGTTCTCAACCTGTGGGTCGCGACCCTTTTGGGGGTCGAATGACCCTTTCACAGGGGTCTCCTAAGACCATCGGAAAACACATATATAATTACATATTGTTTTTGTGATTAATCACTATGCTTTAATTATGTTCAATTTGTAACAATGAAAATACATCCTGCATATCAGATATTTACATGATGATTCATAACAGTAGCAACATTACAGTTATGAAGTAGCAACGAAAATAATTTTATGGTTGGGGGTCACCACAACATGAGGAGCTGTATTAAAGGGTCGCGGCAGCCCTAGCTGGTTTGGCTCACTGGGTAGAGCATCGGCCTGGCGACTAAAGGGTCCCAGGTTTGATTCCAGTTAAGGGCATGTACTTTGGTTGCAGGCACATCCCCAGTAGGGGGTGTGCAGGAGGCAGCCGATCGATTGATGCTTCCCTCTCATCGATGTTTTTAACTCTCTATCCCTCTCCCTTCCTCTCTGTAAAAAATCAATAAAATATATTTTTTTTTAAAAAAAAATAAAGGGTCACAGCATTTGGAAGGTTGAGAACCACTGATTTAGACAGTATCCACCCTCTTGCCCCCAATCCCTCCCCTCCCATCACCAGCTATTAACTTGGTGGAATAAGCTTCCCAGAATGAGCCCTTCCCATGGGACAGATGGTTAGTTTCAAAAGTGAGCAGAGGTGGTTCTGACATAAGGGAGTGAGCTGTGGGGTCACCAGAGGGGGAGCAGGCAGCGAGGGCACAGGTGGGGGCAGCAGCAGACAGCAGACCAAGAGCTGGCCTAGGCCTGGCCCAGACCGGGCAGGCAGAGCAGCCATATGGGGAGCCCCGCCTCCTCTGACCCTACCCTGTGTCCCCCTTCCCCCCCTCCCACTCACAGTCAGTAAGGAAACCACCCCGGCAGCCTGGATCAGGGGTAAGATTATCTGGGATTAAGCCCAAAGCCCTTCCACTTGACTTCCCAGGTGGGCGGGCAGCAGGCCTGTTTCCCAGCACTTAACACCTTGATTTTAAGTGACTGCTCCCTTGTCCATTCCCCCTCAGGGCTGTGAGCTCCAGGAAGGTGGGGCTGGGGCTTGTTGGCCTGGACACCCAGAAGCCAGCACAAGCCTGGCACAGAGGGAGGCTCGGGAAGGGTTTGGAGGGGGATGCAGACAGGGGGGCCATGGCTGTGGAGGGGGCGGCAGCGCAGCCCAGGAGAGCTGGGGAGGCCTGAGCCAGAGGCTGGGGCACACCAGGCTTGAGGAAAAGGGCCGAGACTCAGTCCCTGGTGAGGCCCAAGGTTGTTCATGTGTCACCTCTTGTACAGCAAGAATTTGGAACAGCCTAAATGTTCATCAACAGGTGACAGGTTAAATAAATGGTGTGACAAGGATAGCCAGTGATAGGAGGCAGAATAAACAGGTGACAAGGTAAATACATTCAATGAATGTTGTCAAACAATGGCAAAGCTCTCTATATGCCGATAGAGAAGGATCTCAAAGATAAGGCGTGTGAAAAAATGCAAGGTGTGCACAAGAGCATGTAAAACATGCTAATGTGTGAGCACGCACTCACACACGCTCACAGTCCTCTGGAAGGATGCAAAAGGAACTGGCTGCAGAGGTTGCCTCTGGTGAGGGCCTGGAGGATGGGGTGAAGGGTTGGGAGGGGTAAGGGATTTGAATTTAGAATATTTTATCCATTCAAAAAATAAGTAAAAGTTTACAAAAATCATCTATATCATCATTTCGATTTTTAAGATATTCTGAGCACCCACTATGTAAACTCAGACCACAGAGCTATGTGCCTCTGACCACGAACCCATAGGGAGCCTTTGTTAATTTCCCACATTCGTTTTGCCTTCCTTCCTCCAGCCTGTATGACTGTGTGGCAGGCACCATACTGGGCTCTGTGGGGCAGGGATGGATGAGAGCTCTCAACCAGATGGGAGCGATTAATACATGTAAACAACTCACCACACCAGGTAGAAGGGACGATGTGCAGTCACAGAAGCTATTATGAATGCTGCAGGGGACAGAAATAGAATGGAGGTCACCAGGGGGTGGGAGGAGAAGGAATGGGGAGTTAGTGTTAAATGGAGACAGTTTTTGTTTGTTTGTTTTTAATTGATTTTAGAGGGAGAGGAAGGGAGAAGGATAGAGAGATAGAAACATCATTGATTGGCTGCCTCCTGCACGCGCCCTACTGGGGATCAAGCCGAAACTTGGGCATGCACCTTGACTGGGAATAGAAGCAGTGACTTCTTGGTTCTTGGGTAGATGTTCAACCACTGAGCCACATCGGCTGGGCTGGGGACAGTTTCTGTTTCATGAGAGTAAGAAGTTCTGGAGATGTTGGTGGTGGTGGCTGCATAACAATATGAATGTACTTAATACTGCTGAACTGCACGTAAACACGGTTCGGATGGTAAATTTTGTTACTTGTATTTTACCACAATTTAAAAATTTTTAAATGCCAGCAGAAAGAGGTAAAGAAGTGCTTCCTCACCTTCACCACGTGCCCAGCACTGTGTCCGAGTTTGGTCTTCCAAACAACCCTGCATTGACAGAAGATACAACGTGAAGCTCAGAGAAGTGGAGTGACATGTCCGAGGCCGCATAACTAGCATGTGGCAGAGCTGGGATTCAAATCCACATCCCCCAGGCTTCTTCCCAACCACACAGGCAACCCTGGCAGACCTATTCCTGTCTGGACTGGCTGCCCACAGCTGTCATCCTGGAATTTCCTTTCAGCATAATTTTGAGAATTCCCTTCACCTCTCTACTGTTCTTTCACACATTCATCAAGTAAGTAGTGAGTGCTTGCCTACACCTGGCATTGTTTCAGGCACTGGGATACAACAATGAACAAAATGAACCAAACAGCTTCTGCCTCTTGGAACTTAGCTGCAAATGGGAGAGACAGACAACAGGTAAGAAACGTATGTGGGATGTTATTCCAGGCATGCAAGGCTGGTTCAATATTAAAAAATCAGTCAATGTAATCACATCAACCACCACAGAAAAAGCATTTGACAAAATTCAACAATCATCTTGGTCCCAAAGATATGTTCACCTCCTAACGCCCAGAACCGGTTGGTATTAACATGATTGAAAAATATCTTTGCAGGTGTGATTAAATTAAAAAGCTGTGATTAAATTAAAAAGGATCTTAAGATGGGATTACCCTGGATATTCCGGGTGGGCTCTAAATGCCATCACAGATGTTCTTATAAGCGAGAGGCAGAAGAACATTACACAGTCAGACACACACACACACACACAGGAGAAGGTGATGGGAAGATATGGCAGAGAAAGATTCAGCAGGTGAGCTCCAGAAGCTGGAAGAGGTAAGGAACATTGAGCTCCCAGAGCCCCTGGAGGGAGCACCTTGATTTAGGACTTCTGGCCTCTGGAACTTTGAGGAAATCAATTTCTATTATTTTAAACCACCCAGTTGGTGATAATTTGTACAGTAACTAATATAACTGTATATTGCACTACAGTTTTGCAAGATGTTATTATTGGGGGAAGGGGATACATATATTTGTTGTGAAACCATCACCACAATCAAGATAATGAAATTATGAATCTATCACCCCCTGTGATGGTTAATTTTATGTTTCAGCTTGAGTAGGTCATGGGGCACCCAGATATTGGTTAAAC
The DNA here is from genome assembly GCF_963259705.1 of Myotis daubentonii. NCBI lineage: Eukaryota > Metazoa > Chordata > Mammalia > Chiroptera > Vespertilionidae > Myotis > Myotis daubentonii. Next base: position 6,938,046 of record NC_081849.1, on the reverse strand, counting down.
ATGTTAATGTGTGGTCTGGATGAGATTACATTTGCGTCGGTACACTGAATAAAGCAGATGGGCCTCGTCCAATTCAGTGGAACCCTGAATAAACAAAAAGGCAGGGTGACAGAACCAAGATGGCGGCATAGGTAAACACCTGTACTCTCCGCCTCCCACAACCACATCGAAATTACAACTAAAATACAGAACAACAGTCATTCAGAACCTGCTGAAAGCTGGCTGAAAGGAAGTCCTACAACTAGAGAAGTGAAGAAGAAAGCACATTGAGACTGGTAGGAGGGGCAGAGATGCAAAATGGGCTGGTTTGACACCCACATGTGGCATATTTCTTAATCAGGAGAGATATCTCCGCTGTGGAGGCCCCCTGTGAGGAGCAAGGGGTCCCAGCCCCACACCAGACCCCCAGCCCAGGGTTCCAGAGCTGGTTAGACAAGTCCCCGTAACTGTGGGCTGTGAAAAACAGGGGATTGTGGCTGAGTGACATGGAGGCTGCTGGAGACCCAAGGTGTTCCTCTTTTTTTTAAAAATGTATTTTTATTGATTTCACAGAGGAAGGGAGAGGGAGAGAGAGAGAAATATCAATGATGAGAGTGAATCATTGATTGGCTGACTCCTTTACACCCAGCACTGGTGATTGAGTCCACAACCCAGGCATGAGCCCTACTGGGACTCGAACTGTGACCTCCTGGTTTACAGGTCGATGCTCAACCACTGAGCCTTGCCAGCTGGGCACAGGTGTTCCTCTTAAAGGGCTGGTGCATTTACTTACTTGGACTTGCTCCGTCTGGGCTTCAGAGCTGGGTGACATGACAGTTTTGGGGGATCAAGGGACATACAAGGAGGAACTGGATTGTCTGGCAACAGGGCAGGAACTCGGGCAGCTTTCTCGAGGGGCGGGGGTCATTGTTTCTGTGCTGGGACCTCCCCTGTCACAGGGCTGACTGGCAACCATATCTGAGTTTCCATCAGCCTGGCTCACACTGTTTGCTGCACCCTGGTGACTCCCTGAAACCCCGCCCCATCCATTGTGCGGCCCCACCCAAACTGTTTGCTGCAGCTTTTCCATATGAATGGCCTGTCTCAGACTTTGCTAAAATGTCTCAAACAAGCAGCAGCTGGCATCAGCATGACCCAAACCTATCAACAAAAGGCCCAAGACCTGGCGCTAGCACCAACCTGCCTTGCTTCACAGGTTGGCCTTGCTGAGCACTTCCAAGCCCGATACAAGTAGCAGCCATCTGCAAACCTCTCTGTAGCTCCTGCCAGGTGGCCCTAGGCAGTGGCTGACTTTGCACCTCCTGGGAGGCCCCAGAGCCAGTGCACCTGGTGGACAGCTTCAGACCACGCCAGATTACAACGCTACACATCCACAAGCAACACACTCAAGGGGCAGACTCAGTGAGCACCAAAGCCCCAGTGAAACAATTCCTCTCCATCAGGGTGTCTCCTGCACAGCAGCTCTTCCAGTATAGTTGCACCTGGTCCTCACAGCCAATTGGCCTGGAGTCAATTCCTCCCAGGGATGCCAACTACAATCAAGGCTCAACTACAACTAGACTGTGCACAAAGCCCACATAAGGCCACACCTAGAGTGCCCAGCTCAGGTGACTGAGGAGGCTGAGCCACTGGGCCCTATAAGACATGTAGTTCACAAGGCCACTCTATCAGTTCCAGGAGACGTAGCAGATGTACCTAATACATAAAAACAAACACAGGGAAGCAACCAAAATGTGGAGACAACGAAACATGTCACAAATGAAAGAACAGAAGAAATCTCCAGAAAAAGAACTAAATGAAACGGAAGCCAGGAAACTACTGGATACAGAGTTCAAAACCATGTTTATAAGGTTAAGCAAGGATCTTAATGACAGTTTCAAGGGGCTTAGTGAGACTTTAAGGATCTTAGTGAGAATGTCAAAGGCCTAAAAAAGGACCAGTTAGAAATTAAGCAGACACTAACTGAAATAAAGAATAATTTACAGGGATTCAACAGTAGAATTAAGGATTCCGAGATCAAATCAATGATTTGGAATATGAGGAAGGAAAAACCACCCAATCAGAAATGCAAAAAGAAGAAGAAAAAATTTAAAAATATGAAGATAATGTAAGGAGCCTCTGGGACAACTTGAAGAGTACCAACATTTGCATCATGGGGGTGCCAGAAGGAGAAGAGAGATATATATATATATATATATATATATATATATATATATATATATATATATATATATATATATATATATACATATATATATATAATTTTTTTATTAAAAGAACTCTCAAAATTTAATGCCAAGAAAACAAACAATCCTCCAAAAATGAACAAAATATTTGAATAGACATTTCACCAACGATGTACAGATGGCAAATAAACACATGAAAAAATACTCAACATTCTTAGTTTCTAGGAAAATGCAAATTAAATCCACAGCAAGATGCCACTGCATGCCTATATTTTAGGCTAAAATAAAAGGAAACTGACAATCTCAAGTATTGGTGAGGACGTGGAGATGCTGGAATTCACAGATAGCTGGTGGGAAGGGAAATGAAATAGCCATTTTGGTAAACAGTCGGGGAGTTTCTTATAAAGTGAAACAAACACTTACCATATGACCCAACATCCTCATTCCTAGTTATTTATCCAAATGAAGTAAAAACTTATGTTCACACAAAAACCTGAATCTTAATGTTTTAGCTGCTGTACGATAGTCATCATTGACCTAAACTAAAAACAACCAAAATGTCCCGCAGCTGGCAAATGGGTAAACCAACGGTGCTATATTCATAAGTGGAATACTCCTCAACAATGAAAAAGAAATGAACTGCTGCAGTCATAGCAGTCATATTAGGGAAGAATCTCACCTGCATTATGCGAAGTGAAGAAGCCATACTCAAAGGCTGCAAACTGTGTGACTTCATTGAGGTGACGTGCAGCATGTATGTGTAGGAACAGAAAACTGTGGTTTCCAAGGGCTGGAGAAGAGGGGAGGGTTGACTCCTGAGATGGGGAGGATTTGGGGCAGCGGGTTGCTCTGTACCTTGATTGTGGTGGTGGTGGTTACATGGCTGTATGCATTTGTCCAAACTCATAGATGTTGGGGTCCAACCCCAGCAGGTCCAGGGGTTCCCAAAGGTGTGGACGGAGTCAGCGAAGAAGGAATGACACGGAGACAGCGTTCAGTTGATCAGCAGCCTAGCCAGGATCTCCAGCCAGATTCTAGCCAGGATCTCCAGCCAGATTCTGTCGAGAGAGCTAGATATTGAAACCTATTTGAAGAAATAATGACAGAAAGCTTCCCCTACCTGGTGAAAGAAATAGACTTACAGGTCCAGGAAGTGCAGAGAGTCCCAAACACAGAGGAATCCAAAGAGGCCCACATCAAGACACATCATAATTAAAATGCTAAGGGTTAAAGACAAAGAGAGAGCCTTTTTTTTTTAATTTCAGGATTTCTTTCTTTTCTTTTCTTTTAAATATATTTTTATTGATTTCAGAGAGGAAGGGTGAGGGAGAGAGAGATAGAAACATCAAGATGAGAGAGAATCATTGATTGGCTACCTCCTGCACACCCCCTACTGGGGATTGGGCCCACAACCTGGGCATGTGCCCTTGGCCAGAATTGAACCTGGGACCCTTCAGTCTGAAGGCCGATGCTCTATCCACTGAGCCAAACTGGCTAGGGCCAAAGAGAGAATCTTAAAAGCAGCAAGAGAAAAGCAGTTAGTTACTTACAAGGGAGCACCCATACAGCTGTCAGCTGATTTCTCAACAGAAACTTTGCAGGCCAGAAGGGAGTGGCAAGAAATATTCAAAGTGATGAGTAGCAAGGACCTACAACCAAGATTACTCTAGCCAGCAAAGCTCTCATTTAGAATTGAAGGTCAGATAAAGAGTTTTACAGACAAGAAAAAGCTAAAGGAGTTCATCACCACCAAACCAGTGTACATGAAATGTTGAAGGGTATCCTTTAAGAAGAGGAGGAGAAAAAGGAGGAGGAGAAGGAAAAGAAGAAGAAGCCCTGACCAGTTTGGCTCAGTGGATAGAGCGTCAGCCTGCGGACTGAAGAGTCCCAGGTTCGATTCCCGTCAAGGGCATGTACCTTGGTTGCGGGCACATCCCCAGTAGGGGGTGTGCAGGAGGCAGCTGATCAATGTTTCTCTCATGGATGTTTCTAACTCTCTATCCCTCTCCCTTCCTCTCTGTAGAAAATCAATAAAATATATTTAAAGAAGAGGAAGAAGAAGAAGAAGAAGAAGAAGAAGAAGAAGAAGAAGAAGAAGAAGAAGAAGGAGGAGGAGGAGGAGGAGGAGGAGGAGGAGGAGGAGGAGGAGGAGGAGGAGGAGGAGGAGAAACAGTAAAATGGTAATAAATTTATACCTATCAACAATTGAATCTAAAAATCAAAACAAACAAACAAGGAATCTAATGAACAGAATAAACTGATGAATGAAATAGAACCAGGGGTATAGAACATGGAACAGACTGACAAATATGGGGGGGGGGGGCAGGAAGAGACTAACCAAAGATCTTATATACATACTAGGGGCCCGGTCCCTCAGCCCAGCCTGCCCCCTCTCACATACTGGGAGCCCTCAGGCGTTGACCCCCATCACCCTCCAATCGCAGGATCGGCCCCTTGCCCAGGCCTGATGCCTCTGGCTGAGGCGTCCGGCCCGGGCAGCGGGGACCCGCAGCTGCAGCGGCCCCGCGATCGTGGGCTCCGCTTTAGGCCCAGGCAAGGGACCCCCAGCTCCTGGGACTGCCAGCTTCGACCGTGCCCAGCTCCCATCGCTGGCTCCACCCCTACTTCCTGCTATCACTGGCCAGGGCGGAAAAGGCACCTGATTCTCTGATCATGGCTGGGGGGCAGGGCAAAGGCGGCCCCAGGGCCGCCTTTGCCCTGCCCCCCAGCTCTTAGCTCCCCCCTGGGTTTCCGATCACTGTCAGTGGCAGGGGGCTTCTTCCTGCTTTCCCTTTCGCCTCCCTGCATTGTGCCTACATATGCAAATTAACCACCATCTTGTTGGCAGTTAACTGCCAATCTTAGTTGGCAGTTAATTTGCATATAGCCCTGATTAGCCAATGAAAAGGGTAGCTCGTACGCCAATTACCATTTTTCTCTTTTATTAGTGTTGATTAGCATTATGTATGGGCACAAACAATAGGATGGTGAAGGCCTGGGGTGGGGTGGGAACTGGGTGGAGGGGGCAATAGGAGGAAAAATGAGGACATCTTTAATACTCTCAACAATAAAGATTTTTTTAAAAGGCAGGATAACAGCCCAGCTGACATGGCTCAATGGTTGAGCATCAACTTATGAACCGAAGGTCACAGTTCAATTCTTGGTCAGGGCACATGCCCAGGTTTCAGGCTCCATCCCTAGTGTGGGGTGTGCAGGAGGCAGCCAATCAATAATTCTCTCACATCATTGATGTTTCTATTTCTCTCTCCCTCTTCCTTCCTCTCTGAAATCAATAAAAATACGTTAAAAATAAATAAATAAAATAAAAAGGGTAACAGAGAATTTCCTCTCTGCCTGCTGTTTGAGCTGGGACATGGGTCTCTCCGGCCTTGACCTGGGGCTTACACCATCGTCTCTCCTGGGCCTCTAGCTTGCCAATTGTAGTTTGTGGAATTTCCCCATAATCATATACAGGGTGTCCCCCCCAAAATATATGCACATATTTAACCCATTATTAATTCCAATGAGTTAAATCTGCAAAGAATTGAGCAATCAGCTGTGAAAGTGCTTTGGGGATATCCTGTGTATATCCAGCATCCCAAGGAAATCGCAACCTCCCTCCTGAGCCTGGGATCTCTGATTTTAGGAGACTTCTGGTGAATCTGTGCAAGTCCCACTTCAAACCTCCAAGCACCTGTGGAGGTGAGCGCGTCTCCAGTCTCTCGGGTTCCTCTGGAGTCTCTCTGGTCCAAACAGTCAAGGGGAGGAGTGAAGCATCAGTACTCTGGTGTTGGGGTGCTCTTTGCTCTTCCAACTGTAACAATCCTACCAGGAAGGTGCCAAGGAGGCTGGGAAGGGACAGGTGAAGTGTGCTGGTAGAAGGATAGTGATGAGGGACCGTCTCACCTCCCTGCTCCTTCAGTCTAGGAATCCTTTCAAAAAGTAGATGGGCGTGCCTCTGGGCATCAAGATTCCAGTTTACTGGCCCCTCAGCCTCAGCAAGGGACAGAGCACCCCCTAGTGGTCCCTGTGGGAAAATGACTCATCAGTGGGGAGCTGGCGAGAGCAGGAAAAGAACTGAACAGGAAATATCCCTTAGGTGGTTGACAGCCCTCGGAGGGGCCCTATGTCTTTTGTCTTTCTAAAATTTTTTAACCTTTTCTTATGAAAAAATTTAAACATATACACAGCTGACTGGCTAGTCTAATGAAACCCCATGCACCCATCACCCAGCTTCAACAAGTCATACTAGTCACGTCATCATCTATGTTTCTACCCACTCCTCCTTTCTTGTATTATTTATAATAATAAAAGCATAATATACTAATTAGACCAGACAGCTGAACGACCTTCCAGACATCATTCCGGACATCCTTCCGGATGAAGCCACAGCAGCAGGGGCCGAAGCAGAGACAGTTAGGGGTGATCAGGCAGGCAGGCAGAGTGGTTAGGGGCAATGAGGCAGGCAGGCAAGTGGTTAGGAGCCAGCGGTCTCCGATTGTGAGAGGGATGTTCGACTGCCAGTTTAGGCCCGATCCTGCAGGGGTCGGACATCCCCCGAGGGATCCCAGATTGCGAGAGGGTGCAGGCCGGGCTGAGGAACCCTCCTTCCCCCATGCACAAATTTTGTGCACTGGGCCTCTAGTCTATATGTATAAAAGCCCAGTGACCGAAAAGCGGAATGACCAGAACGACCAATCGACCAGTCACTATGATGCACACTGACCACCAGGGGGCAGATGCTCAACACAGGAGATGGTCCCTGGTGGTCAATGTGCTCCCACAGTGGGAGTGCCATTCATTTGACCAGGATGAGTGGCGCTCCCACAATGGGAGCAGCTGCTCAGAGGGTGGGTCCACAGCTGCTCTGCTGACCAGGATGAGCAGCGCTCCCACAGCAGGCCAATCCCCGCAAGCCACACACCTCACCAGTGCACAAATCCATGCACCGGGCCTCTAGCCTTAAAGAAAATCCCTGACATAATATTATTTCATTTATAAATATTTCAGTGTGTAAAATATTTTAAATAATTTTAAATACGAAAGATAGAATATTTTAAAGCTTAAAATATTTTCATAAAATATATTTAAATGTGCAATATATTTGAATACACATAATATCTATAATAATAAAAGCATAATATGCTAATTAGACTGGACAGCCAAATGACCTTCCAGATGACCTTCTGGACAAAACCAGGGCTATGAGGGCCGAGGCAAGCCACCATGGCTTCGAGGGCCAAGCCCCTTGCACAAATTTTGTGCATCAGGCCTTTATTATAAATATAAAACATTTAACTTTTTATTAAAAATATATAACCATAACACCATAATCCCATCTAAAAAATTAACCATACCTTCTCAGTTTCATCAAATATCCAGTTTTAAAATGTCTTATTAATATCATTTTTAAATATCTTGCTTATTTGAATGAAAATAAAGTTCATAAGTTGTCTCTTTTATCCTATAGGTTTCTTGGCTGTGTGTGCACACATGTGTGCGTGCCTGGGCGTGTGCATGAGTGTGTGTGCAGGTGCATGGGAAGGAACCAGTCTTTTCCTGTAGGGTTTCCAGCAGCCTGGATCTTGCTGGCTGCCCCACTGTGATGCAGAGCTGCGCTCCCTCACCAGGAGGCGCACACAGTCTGGTTTCTGTCTTGGTGATGTTAATAGCAATGGCTGATTAATGATAGAGTCATTAATTCAGTGTTTGATCCCACGCTGGGGCCGGGGTCCAGGGGTTCCCAAAGGTGTGGACGGAGTTGGCGAAGAATGAAGGACATGGAGACAGCGTTCAGATGATCAGCATAGCCAGGTTCTCTCTCTATTTTCCTGTTACGTCTGTATTTATACCATTTGATCCCATAAGCATGCCTCTATAGTCACATCATGGTATGTTTTGGGTCCTCCCTTGACCTTCTACAGTTCCTTGTTTCATGTCCATAGTTTCTTATCTGACCTTTGCCAAAAATCCCATCTCCATCTAGTTCTGTTGATTTTAATCCTATCCATTCTATTCCAAAGGTTAGGGCTAGTTTGTTATCTCCATTCCAAGGTCACTACTCTACTGTTCTGTTAAGCTACAAGGAAGTAACTGAAGGAGATTATCCTATTCTATGGCCTAAGTAAAGATTATGTAGCTTAAGCATGATTGTTCGTAGTTAAGGTGATTAACTACCCACCAGGCACTTAGTTAAGAGGTTTTACTGATTTATTCCCTTCCTTAGTTCTGTTAATCCCTAACTCCAGGGAAACATCCCCACCTGGGGAAACAACCTTTCCCAGGGAGGTGGCCCTGGTTAGAACACATAGCGCTAAGAAGGGGAGCAAACATATTAAGAACAAACAGTATGCCAGGTCCCTTGAAACATGCTATGCAGATGTTTCTTCCCTGCAGCGACTGTGTCAAGCAGCAAGGATGGACCGGCTTCCTGCATGCTGGTTCCTCTTTCTGGTCTGGTTTTGGGGATACGGGACAGGATCAGACAGATTTCTCAGTGTCCTCTCCCGAAACTCCACTGTGGTTTCCCCAGGCCTGCCCGTCATGGGGCTCAATCTGGATGTTCCCTGAGCTGGGCACTCCCGAGAGGTGATGGCAAACCTGTGGTGTGAAGGCTCGGGTGATGGATGCAGTGAGGTTTCCCTCGCTCTGCGGGTGTCCCTGTAGGGAACCTGGGCTCCCAGGATTCCTGCCGTAGGCTGGGCCAGGCTCTGAGGGAAAACACCTTCCCTGCTGGGAAAGCTTTCTCAGCATCTCTCAACTCCCGTGATCACCTGAGCAAGCCCAGAACTGGACACTTCTGACGGTAGCCCCCGAAAAGAGACTTGAGCGGCACAAGGGAATAAGAGCATGGGTTTTTCAGGCCGGCAGACCAGTGTTCAGATATCGGCTTTACCACTTAACCAGCTGTGTGACCTTGAGCAAAGTGCCTATCTCCCGGTGGTAGGCTGGTGATGACCCCAAAGATATCAGGGCCTGATCCACAGGACCTGCAAACGCTGCCTGCTTTGGGAAGGGGTCTTTGCAGATGTGATTAAGTGGAGGATCTTGATATGGAGACACTGTCCTGGAGGAGCTGGGTGGCCCTAAATGTAGTCAAAACGCCTTTCTAAGGTAGAGGCAGAGGAGACGACCCCCACACCGAGGAGAAGGTGCTGTGAAGACGAGGCTGAGACACTGGGAGATGCTGGCCTCGAAGATTGGAGCGACACGGCCTCAGGTCAACGAGTGACAGCTGCCACCAGAAGCTGGAACAGGTAAGGGACGGATTGTCCCCTACAGCCTCTGGAGGGAGCATGACCCTGCTGATACCTTGATTTCAATCCTCTGGTCTCCAGAACTGGGGGAGAATAAGCTTCTGTTGGTCTGAGCTGCCAAGTGTGGAGGGATGTGTGGCAGCTGCCACAGGAAGCTCACCCACCTCCCTGAGCCTCAGCGTCCTTGTTTACAAAAACTATACTGGGCCCCGATAGGTGGGGAAGAGAAATGCTCTTGGGGGGCTAGGAGGTGGCGACCTCAGGGCCCCAGCCGCCCCGCTTCCTCCTTCGACCTCACTGTACAATGTGACCCAGTTGGTTAAACTGACGGGGCAGTGGGTCAGAGTTCTTCTGATTGACTCAGTGTCTCTCCGGGCGGCTGGGCTGCAAGGAGCCTCCTCAGGTTCCTGGGGCCCCTGTTTTCCACCTTGTGGGCCAGAGGCTTGGGAAGAAAGAGACAGCAGTGAGGCCCAGGAGAGAGAGGAGCCAAAAACTGGGGAGAAAACGTTGTGGAAGAGACATATGCTGGGTAGGGTATCAGGTAATGACCTGGGGAGCAGGGGTCCCGAGAGATCCCACCAGGTCCTCTGGCTGGCACTGGACAGGCTAGGTGAGCCCACCCTGGGGGCACCTGCCAGCACCCGCCCCCGGAAAAGCCCTGCTCGTCTGGAAAGCCGGCACCAGGTTCCCGTAACTCCTTGAGCTGCACACTCGAAGCCCACATGGCCATGGTCCGGTTGTGTCTTCTCCAGAAACAGCGCACAGGCAGGGCTCACTGAGGCACCCCTAGCACTGAGCTCACAGTCAGCGCTCAGTACATATTTGTCAAGCCCTGGCTGGTGTGGCTCAGTTGGTTGTACGTCGTCCCATACATGGAAAGTTCCCTGGTTCAATTCCCAGTCAGGGCACATGCCCAAGTTTCTGGCTTGGTCCCCGATAGGGGGCAGCTCTGATTGATGTTTTGCTCTCTCACAGACGCTTCTTCTTCTCTCTCTCTCTCTCTCTCTCTCTCTCTCTCTCTCTCTTCCCCCCCCCCCCCCAGAATCAATAAAATAAAATCTTTTTAAAAAAATACATATTTGTCAAGAGGACAGATGAGTGAACAAAGAGGCCCAGAGTGAGAGTGGCCAGTCTAAGATGAGGGCCTGGGAGGGGCCGATTTAATGAGAACATTGCCAAGGACCAGGCATTGAATCCAGCATTAAGAGAAACTGGGAAAACGGAATTAGCCTTTTTGTTATACCCTTTGGTCTGATTTTGTATCTACTTGAATTTTCCATTGAAAACAATTTCTCCCTGGATGCTGAGATGGCCCGAGATCCACCAACTGGAGACTGGCCTGGGCCTCTCCCTCTGGGTGAGACCTGGGAGCCCAGGAAGCTGTGGGCTGGTACGGGCTCTGGCGCCACCTGGCGACCATCAAGGGGTCAGCACCCTGTGATGCTCTCCAAACCCCACGCCACGCCAGGCGTGGACTCACCTGATGCTGCCTTGGCCCCCCTTCAGCACCCAGACCAATTATACCCTTTCCGGACCCTAACCTTTGACCCTCACTTCCCACTCCCCGGTGGAGGCCACATGGCTCCTCCAGGCCCGGGTGTGAATGATAGGCCAGGGCCGGGCGCCCTGCTTGCTAGGGGGCCTCCTGAGCGTGGGGATAGCCCGGCCCACCCACACGGCACAACCAAACAACTCTTCATGGTCTCATTTTTTGTAATGTTATCAAAATTATAGTTTAAAGTCCTATATGTAGTTAAGGAGACTTGTAAGAAAAGGCAGTTCCCAACTCCACACTCTGAACTCTTCCAGCTGATTCTTCATTTACCGCCATATCTCCAACCACAGATCTGCAGTCTCAGCTCTCCCATTTCAGGTGTTCTCTGCTGAGGATGGAGAAGGACTCAGCACTTCCTGCCCCCCTCCAGCCCCCCCCTCCACACACACACACTTCCTGTCTTCTCCCCTCCCAGGTATATGTTATTTTGGGTTAAATCAATTTTCAGCATTTATGTTAATACAGTAGAGAACTATTAGTAGATGACTATGAACTGTATATGATGATCAGTTTTCTTTTATGCTACAGTCTTTTATTTACTCTGGATTTAATAATTCCCTCGCAAGTTCTTTTGCTCAGTTCTCCACATGTTCATTACTATTTCACCACCAAATTCTTGCCCAGTTGTGTAAATCTCCCTTTGACAAATTCAAATGTGGTGGATACTCTGTGAATTTCAGTCTTGAACGATTCTTTCCCAGGTCCTTCTGCTCTGCTCCGATGTGAACGGGCTGCTATTTGTGCCTGGTGCCACCTGGCTTCCTGGAGCTCCGCCTCTCCCTTGAGTGGCAGCCCCAGTTTCCTGGGCCCCTTTTATTCTGCGATTTTGATTGAATACAGTAGCTTCCTGATACAGGATGCTTCAGAGATGAACTTTTGAGATGTTTCATATCTGACCAGGCAGGGGTTCAGTTCAGAATGAATCCAGTGCTTAGTTTTGCATAAAGGTGGCTGGTAGTGAGGAATGGTGATGGTACCATTCCTCTTGGCGAGGTTGGGGTCAGCTCCTCAGTGGCCTGCACGGAGACCTATACACACACAGGGCTAAATACCTGACAGGGGTCACCGCCTGTCAAGTTGAATTGGTCCCCCCAAAGACGCTGAGGTCCTAACCCCAATACCTGTGAATGGGACCTTATTTGGAAATGGGGTCTTGGCAGGTGATGCGTTAGGATGAGGTCATGAGGGTAGCCCCAACCACTATGACTGTGTCCTTATAAAAAGGGGAACTCGGACACAGAGACAGACAGACACGGGGGAAGAATGCCATGTGGCCATTGGGGTTCTGCTGCCACAAGCTGAGCAACGGGGACGTCTGGCCTCCAGGACCTCGAGACAGTAAGCTCTGTAGCGTAAGCCGGTCACGTTTGTGGTCCTCACGCACTGCCCAAAGCATCACCTGCTCACCTCCCGCCCGCCAGGCTGCTCTGCTGGTCTGTCTGTTGGCCTCTCCTGGATGTTTCCCAGCCCAGCCATCAGCGGGCGACATCAATAAGGAGGGTCAGGTCCCCCTGGCCCACAGGCAGCACGTGGAACCGTAGCTCTCTACCAACAGACCAGAACCTACCGTGCTCTCAGCACAAGAGCATCAGGCGAGGCCCAGCCGGTGGGGGCGCCCAGCCCAGGCCTGGAGAGCCAGGTCTCCTTCCAGTTCTGTCACAGCAGGGAGGAGAGCCTCAGTAGCTGCCACCACTCAGGCTCCTCGCTGGGAGGTGAGGCCTCTGCTGGCCTTGGGGAGGGCGTTTTGGCTGTCATGAGAACTGGGGAGCTTCTAGCATGTGGGGGGATGGAATGATAAGCACCCTGCGGCTGCAGGCACAGAGCCTGCCCTGCTGGAGTCCAAGGAGGCCTGGGAGGCACATGATGTGAGCTCTGCCCACTGGCTTTTCTAGGAAGGGCATGTCATTCCTGTTGTTCCTCAAGTCCCTGCTAATTTAATGTCATTTGCATCTTCAGCCTTTTAGGCTATTTAACTTGTAAATTTCCCTCAATAGTTCCAGCTACATTACTTTCAGAGTCCTGATTGCAGCATTTAAATTTTTTAGTATTCAGTGCACCTCCCTCGCGGCACAGGCATCATCAAGGGAGTCAGAAAGGCCGGGCCCTCCAGCCCGCTGAAGGCCTGGTCCCTGGAGATTGATGTGCTGAGGCTCCAAGGGGAAACAGCTGCACAAAGGGCTTGACCAAGGTGTCTGTAGCTGAGCAAGTCCTCAGCTGCTGGTGCAAACCCTACCTCACAGTTCACAGGTTTCCCCTTTGTGTCCCCACAGCCCCACCCCAGGTTCACCCCACACCCTTCCTGGTCCTGCTCTGAGTCTCCTGGCTGGCCTTGGCAGCTGGGCCCCTCCTGAGGCTACCTAAGGACCCCAGCCACCCCCCCAACCGCACCCCCGCTCCCCCGCCCGCCACCATACCCTACACCAGTGATGGCCGCCACCATACCCTACACACGTGTTTAAATATATAAAATAAATATCAAAAATATAAATCTTTGTTTTACTATGGTTGCAAATATCAAAACATTTCTATATGTGACACGGCAGCAGAGTTAAGTTAGGGTTTTTCAAAATGCTGACACACCGAGCTCAAAAGGTTCGCCATCACTGCCCTACACACACACACACACCCGCCATCTCATTGGCATACAAAAAGACACTTGTCACTTCAGATACTGGACACTTTAGGAGCTGGGTAACAGAAAAAAGGGACAGATACCCTAACCGGTTTGGCTCAGTGGATAGAGCGTCGGCCTGCGGACTGAAGGGTCCCAAGTTCGATTCCGGTCAAGGGCATATACCTTGGTTGCGGGCACATCCCCAGTAGGGAGTGTGCAGGAGGCAGCTGAATTGATGTTTCTCTCTCATTGATGTTTCTAACTCTCTATCCCTCTCCCTTCCTCTCTGTAAAAAATCAATAAAATATTTTTTTTTTTAAAGAAAAAGGGGGCAGAGACCACACAGATATTTCCTATCATGTCACAGGCATTTTTTAAATCTGTAGGCTCATTTGGCCACTGTCTATTTTAAGTCTCTCTAGCTTCACACAAATGTGCCCCCTTTTCCCGGGATGTGCAAAGAATTCCTTTTCACAGAAATGGTCACGTCTTACTTTGTACTATGGTTTGGAGTGGAAGAGGTCATGTCATATTGATATATATTTGAGCTGGAATGCCTAACTGCATCCACTAAATGTGGCAGGAATACATCTCCTGCCTCCTGTACTAGATGATGTGAAAAATGCTCATCACCTGTCCGAATTAAAACAACAGAGTGGGAGGGAGAAGTACGGCAAAAACTAGACGTTTAATATGTTCTCGAGAGCGGGTGTCAGTCTGGTTGTACAGGCACACGTGGAGTAGCAATCACAGCCAATTTATTCCCAAGGTATGAGAGTCCCTCCTCCGGTTCCTCATTGGCTGAGTACTACGGGGTTAATAGTAGGTTTTGCTGTCTCCCATTGGGCCATTAAAAACAATGGGCTGATGTCTTTTCTAGTTGTCTCCACCTCCTCCTGTCTAGTTGAGGGGGCAGGTTTCCGCTGTGATGCTGGCTCACGTGCACAGTTCTTTATTCTTATAGCTTCTTCCTTTCTCCCTACTTCTCTTTGCCCTGGGGAAATTCAGTAACCGTTTCCATTAAAAGTTGTCTCTGCTGGAGATGGATCCCAGAGGCTTATTTCCTACAGATGACAAGCCCCTTGAGGGCAGAGGGAGGGTTAAAGCTGGGGGAATTCAAAGCTCAACCGCACTGAGCCACACCCAGCCAGGCCCATTTACTCTTTTATATATATATACTATTTTTATTGATTTTTTTTTTTTAGAGAGAGAGAGAGAGGAAGGGAGAGGGAGAGGGAGAGAGAGATAGAAACATCAATGATGGGAGAGAATCACTGATCGGCTGCCTCCTGCATGCCCCTAACTGGGGATTGAGCCCGCAGCCACATGCCCTTGACTGGAATCGAACCCTGGACCCTTCAGTCTGCAGACCGACACTCTACCCACTGAGCAAAACCAGCTAGGGCCCATTTACTCTTAACTGTCCTAGGTTTAGGGAAGATAGGATTTACTAGGTGGCTGCAAACTGCTGTTTAACTGTCTCAGTTTCCCTATTCCACTTTTCCTAGTTTCTTACTATTCTAAAATAGTCTTAAAGGGAGGGCTAATGGATTAAAAGGTTCTAGCTTAAAAATTTTTCTTGTATTCATTTTCCCTCAAATTATACCAATGTATACCCTCATCAATGTATTACCCTTGTCAGCCTTGGATATATTATCAAACCTGTGCCAATCTAACAGTAGGCAAATGATTTATCATTGCAGTGAAATTTTTTACTTACTAGAGACCCAGTGCATAAAATTTGTGTGTGTGTGTGTGGGGGGGGGATCCCTCAGCCCCGCCTGCACCCTCTCACAATCCAGGACCCCTCAGGGGATGTCCGACTGCTGGCTTAGGCCCAATCCCGCAGGAATCTCTATGGGATCAGGCCTAAACCGGCAGTAGGACATCTCTCTTGCAATCCGGGACTGCTGGCTCCTTATCGCTCGCCTGCCTGCCTGATCGCCCCTAACTGCTTGCCTGCCTGTCTGATAGCCCTTAACTGCCTCTGCCTCGGCCTCCGCCACTGCAGCTTTGTCCGGAAGGTCATTTGGAAGGACGTCCAGAATGACGTCCAGAAGGTCATTCGGCCGTCTAATTAACATATTATGCTTTTATTATTATAGATTATTACTATAAACTAGAGGGGCTGACCATCTTTTCAAATGTTTGTGGGTCAGTTTCATTTGTGTGTGTGTGTGAGGTCCTGTGGTTTCTAGTTATTGCTGGGCTCCTCTTTTATTTAAGAACTAGAGGCCTGGTGCACGGATTTGTGCACATTGAAAGTAAATTAATTAGAAGGTGGCCAGCAGAGTGGGACTGGAGAGACAGGTGAGACACGCCCAGGAGCCAACCTCCAGTGGTCCCTCCCTGGCCTGCCAGCTGCACCTGGGGCGGAGCCAGGGCTCAAAGGGCATCTGCGAAGTGAGCGGGGTCCCTTGGGCAGGTAGGGTCCCTTGGCCTGGCCTGTGGGGATCGGGCAGATACTGGCAGTCCGACATCCCCCAAAGGGTTCTGTAGTGCTAGAGGACACTCTGCAAAGTTGCTGTCGCTCGGCAGCTCCTGCTTTAAGCATCTGTCCCCTGGTGGTCATTGTGTGTCATAGCTATTGGCCAGTCGGCAGTGGGCCGTTGGCTTAGGCTTTTATATATATAGATGTCCTTGAGCTTTTTAAGAGAGAAATAGAGGGCAGATCCCACCAGTAGGTCATGGAGTTTCATGCCTGGCGCATAGTAGGTACTCAATAAAGCTGTCAAATTAATGCGTGATCATCAAGGTCCCACTTGGTGAGGTGTGCAGGGCACTATTCTGTCCTGCGCTTTGCCCTCCTGGCTGATTCTGGGGTTGGGTAGAGGAGTAACATCTTTTTCTGCTTTTGGGGGGAGGGAAGCCAGGGTGGAGATAGGATAAGATGGTCCAACGTGAACAGGATGCTGAGTCATACAAGGCTCAAGTTTTATAGTAAAGATCCCAGGAAATACTCCAGGAAGGGTGTGGCTTGCCAAATGTGGCACTTAGTTCTTGCAGGATGCTTCTCCCCAGCTCAGACCCACACAATTCTGCCTTGTACCACCAGAAGGAGCCCTGCCCTGAGATAGACCTTGAAGTTTGGGGAGGCATTGTCTTCAAAGTTTGGAACTACCCTGTACCCCTCACAATTTTTTGTTTTCCGCCTAAAATTTTTCCTCGTGCGTTTAAGTGGATGCAACTCCCAGTTTATCATAAGTAATAGATTTTAAAATATATTTTGATTTTCAGAAAGGAAGGGAGAGGGAGAGAGAGATAGAAACATCAATGATGAGAATCATTGATTGGCTACCTCCTGCACGCCCCCCACTGGGGCTCGAACCTGCAACCCAAGGATGTGTCCTGACCAGAAATCAAACTATGACCTCCTGGTTCATGGGTCAATGCTCTACCTCTGAGCAACACTGGCTGGGCAATATTAATATATTTTAAAACAAAACTCTTATGTGACTTTGACTCTGTGTTCAGTGATATCTAAATACCATAGCAATTTGATGCTATTTAAAATACATAAATAAGTTATTCTTTTTTTAAAAAAAAATAAGTTATTCTTTAATGGTTCTTTTTTCTTCATAAGCTTGCCTTTTCATTTGGTTGCCTCATCTAATTTTATCCTAATATATGTTATGTTTGGAAGCCTTTTATGTGTTATCCTTGTCATACTTCTCAACAACAAAAATATAAATTAAAATTGAAGATAATTTCATATCCCATGAACAAAAGTCTCTAAGAACTGTGTCAACAATAAATATAAAGTTTAAAAAAGTCTCTAGGCACTGAAAAGTTTCTTATTAGTAATGCACATTTGATTAAAGCAATATAAATATGTTGCCAATTTTGATAATTGTTAAATGTAAAAAGGTAACATTGTATTGAAAATGTATCTCTTAATGAGGTGAATAAGATTGTTTTCATTCTCCAATCAGTTTATCTCTCTGCTGGATTAAGACACATTATTTTTATTTTGTGTTAATCCTCACCCAAGGATATTTTTCCATTTTATTTATTTTATTTTTTTGGCATATTCCTTTTGGGGGGGGCAGGATTCCATTGATTTTTTAAAAAATATGTTTTTTTATTGACTTCAGAGGAAGGGAGAGGGAGAGAGAGAAACATCAATGGTGAGAGAGAATCATGGATTGGCTGCCTCCCTCCCACTGGGGATCAAGCCTGCAACCTTGGCATGTGCCCTGACAGGGGACTGAACTGTGACCTCCTACTTCATAGGTCGATGCTCGACCACTGAGCATCAGGCTCCATTGATTTTTAGGGAGAGTGGAAGGAAGGGAAAAAGACAGAGAGAAACATTAATGTGAGAGAGACGCATCCATTGGTTGCCTCCTATATGCACCCCGACTGCGGTGGGGACCAAGCCTGCAACCGAGGTACGTGCCCTTGACCGTAATTGAACCTGGGCCAAGGCTCTATCTACTGAGCAAACTGGCCAGGGCAAGACACATTACTAACATCAATTCTATTCCTTCTTTTTATTGTTATAAATGCTGGTACTGAGAAACTTTTTCACATAGTAAGTAGAAGAGAATGGAGAACTTGTTCTTTTTTACAGCCACAGAATAGTTTGAATCTTTTCTTCTTTTAATTTAAAAAAATTTATTTGAGAGAGAGAGAAACATTGATCTATTGTTCTACCCACCTATGGCATATTGGGATGACACTCTAACCAACCGAACTGCCTAACCTGGGCTGTTTGAACTATGAGTTATAGTCCAGAAATCGCAGAGTAACCCATCTTTAGTAATTTTTGTAATGATGTATCAGCTGATGATACAATCAAATTTTGTTTTCCTTCCTTGGTTAGGCAGGGTGCCTGTGGTGCTAATATTGTCTCCCCTCGGTACCAATGCCACACACTGGGGCTCTCCTCCACCACGGACTCATTCCTTCAGTTTGGGAGGAAATACTTCATTCCTTATGATCAGTGTGGGCTGCACTCTTACTAGTTTTTACTTAGAAAATAGAGATGGTGGAGATTTCTGATTTTACCTTTTAAATTAAATTTTTTTTTATTGATTTCAGAGAGAGAGAGAGAGAGAGAGAGAGAGAGAGAAACATCAATGATGAGAGAGAGCCGTTGATCAGCTGCTATCTCCACACTCCCTACTGGGGATGAAGCCTGCAGCCCAGGCGTGCACCCCGCCGGCACCCCTGGTTCACAGGTCCACATTCCACCACGGGGCCACGGCAGCCGGCTGTTTTACCTTTTAAATTGTCATGTATAATATGTGATTCACAAATCTTACCTGGAATTAAGTTCTTGTGGGATTTTAAATTTCTTCATTGAGTTTCAGCGAGAGAGAGAGAGACTTGGGTTTGTTGCTCCACTAATTTATGCATTCCTTGTTGATTCTTGTATGTGCTCTGCCCAGAGATCGGATCCCCAGCCTTGGTGTATGGGGATGACACTCTAACCAACTGAGCTACCCCGTCAGGGCCTGGAATTACGTTTTTAAAAAAGTAAATTCTAGCATTCCAGAGGAGTTTCTCAAACAGTGAACCTACAGCAATGATTAGCTACTTTCTTGACTGCCTCGTTACCTTAGTTTTCATTCGCCCTTAAACTTAAAATCACAAAACTAATATTGTATTAAACTTCATTTTAACATTAAAAATGGGTTAAGCAACAAAACAGATGATCCTGAACTGAATTCAACAGCACTGATACTATGGTTTGATAACTTCATCATCTCTGCCCTGTTTATCTTTTCAGAGTTAGTCTATCACCTACCGGTCCATTAGGTGAGAAATGGGTGCACTTGGGTTTAACCTCTGGGACCAGAATATCTCAGCAATTCCAAACCAGGATACAGAATGTGAGGGCTACATGCTTTCAGAAAGATTCCACCCGAGTCCCAGGCTGTCGGACAGTACCGGAGGTCCATCCTCTCAGCCCACCTTCCCTGAGAACCAGAGTAACTCTCTTATCTGATCTTTTCATAACAGAGCTCCTCCAGCACGGCCAGGTGTGAACCTGAGGAGGGGTGGTGAAGGATTAAAGAAGACAGACAAGCCCTGACCGGTTTGGCTCAGTGGATAGAGCGTCGGCCTGCGGACTCAAGGGTCCTGGGTTCGATTCCGGTCAAGGGCATGTACGTTGGTTGCAGGCACATACCCAGTGGGGAGTGTGCAGGAGGCCGCTGATGGATGTTTCTCTCTCATCGATGTTTCTAGCTCTCTATCCCTCTCCCTTCCTCCCTGTAAAAAAATCAATAAAATATATTAAAAAAAAAAAAAAAGAAGAAGAAGAAGACAGACAACAGAACACAGTTGGGACCAGGTGGATCACTTCCTGGATGAGGAAACAGTGACACAGCCTGTAAGCAGAAGCTTCATTTTATAGTCAGATCACACAAAGCAAAACAAGGGGAGTGGTCAACATGTTTGCAATGTTCTTGTGTGTTTCAAATTTATTTCAAATCTGTTTCCTTACTCAAGCCTTATTTTGGCAGCACTTGCTACACCTCCCACAGCCCATTAACTACCTAGGGACAAGGGAGGACTATAAGGCCAAGCTTAATTTTGCTAGCTGGGACTTGTATGTGGCTCTGCTCCCTACACATAACTTCTCTCAGCTTCTAACATCTTCAAGGGTGATTGAAATGATATATTCCCAATCAGGGGGGAACGTATTTCCCTCTCTACCTGCTTGTCTTCTCTGTTCTTTCCATGTTCTTCTCATCCAGCCAATATGCTGAGTAAAATGACCATATCTCCAAATATGGTTATCAGTAACATTGAAAGCCTCCCAGGCTGAAAGTGAGTCATCATTCAAACTCCCCGAAAATTCCTGCTTATAACCACTCCCCAGAAAAATACTTATAAATAGAGAACTCAAGAATGTGCTTGGAATCTTTTTCAATCCACTTCCCCATTTATAAAAGATTAATTTACCACACAACTTAACCCCATGCATATATATTGTTCTTATCAAAACAGCTATAAATAAAGCTGAAAACCCAACTTCCTGTTACTTATTACTTTTCTAGTAAGTACTGGTAACATTCAGCATTAAATTTCACTGTCGTGCAAAGGTATTTAAGGGTTTTCTGATTTTACTCCATCAGAAGTAAAATCCCTTCTGCAAATGTTCCCTAATTCTCCCCCCTCCCCCCCGGTAATTCTTTATCACTACAAAAACCCACCGCAACAAAAGCACAGACATGAATTAAGAAGACATCTTCATCTCAAGAAATTTTAGTTAAAACCACTAATGTCAGTACATATTTGGAAAAACAGGACTGGGGCAGGTTAACAAAGTACAGCAAGAATAATAAAAGTTGAATTACTGGGTCAAAGAGACTATGCATTTTGACTCTGATACATCCTGCCAGATTTCCCTTCTAGCGTTCTATCAATTTAACCTCCACAAGTACTGTATGAGGGCACCTGTGTCCACACAGCCCTGCCATCATAGCATGTTACCATTTCCCCCGTCTGATAGGTAAAAAGTGACATCTTGGTGTAGTTTTAATTTATATTTATCTCATTAGGAGTGGGGTTAAGTAATTTTTCACATATTTATAAACCATTTCTAATTCCTAACTTTTGCCCAGTTTTCCATTTTGGTCCCTTACTTATTGAATTGAAGAGCTCTTTACATACCAAAGAGATTTGCCTTTTGATGTGAGCTGACAATATTTCCCCCATTTTGCCATTTGTCTGTTGCCTTGACTAAGAAGTTCATTTGGCCCAAGGTAAAGCACTTTAATCTCAAAGATTATGTGAGTGATTGTGTACCCACAGGAGGCTGAGACAGAAAAGTTTTATTTGGAAAGACAGAAATCTGCCAGCTTTGCAGGCTCTGCTGCGTCGGTGGACGTGCCTGAAAGATAAGGAAAGGGGAACTGAAATTGCTCTGCATCACGAGCAGTCCCCTCTGTGATGGGCAGGGACACTGGCACACATGGCGCCTGCGGGAACACACTCTTCCTTTAAATGGATGTAGGCGCACATCCCACCCACGGCTTCCTCCCAGAGAGTGGAAGGGCACCAGGAGGGGTGCACTCTTCTGGCCAGTGTCAGAGGCTACACAAAGCTCCTTCGGGACCGTTTTCGGCAGGGCTCCCTGGTGTTATTCTAGACCCAATACAGCCGTTTTTGGAAATGTACTGCTGGGGCCAATCCTGGGAGTTGTCCTGGTGTAGTGACAGCGGCAGACCCTAGCCCAAGGTTTTACCCACCGTGCCCGGTGGGCAGTGTCACAGCTATTGCCGCTGAGGCCGAGCGCTTGGTGGCTCCCCAGGGACCCGCTGCCCGCACGCAGCACCTGCGCTTCCAGCCGCACCAGGGCGGTGCTCGAGCGGGTCCGAGGACGGGCTTCGGGCTGGAAAGGAGGGGCCAGTGCTTCAACCAGCCAGCTCTCTGCGACCGGGGCTGGACTCCTGTCTTCCACCGCAGCTCTGCCAGAGCCTGTGCTCACCCACCGGAGCTCTGCCCGGTTCTCAGGACATTTCTCCAGCCGCCCGTAGCTGTTCCGCGAACGTCAGGTTCCCTCACCTGGACGCACGGACACAGCCCAGGCCACAGGCTGACTTGTATTTACCGCAGCTGGCGCTCTGGAGGTTGGCGGATCTACGACATTGAACTGGTCTAAGAGAGCGTGGCGCACACGAGGTTAGCGGGGCCTGCGGCGGCAGAGAAACTTCACCCGCACACGAGGTTAGCGGGGTGCTGGATGGGGGGGGAGGGGCGGGGATGGAGGGCGGGAGGACACCGGAGGCCTAGGACCGGCGAGGGGGCGGCACCCGGCTGCAGGAGGCCCAGACCTCCCTCCGGGTCCTCCTGCAAGGCACTCTGGCCTCTTTCAAGGCTTTTGGAAAAATGAAGCCAGACTCAATTCCTCTGAAGTCGGACAAACTGGGTCGGGCCCACGGTTCCCACTCGGTTCCCAGCGGCGCGGTCCCGGGTTTCCACTGCCTCGCTCTCGGCCAGGTTCAAGCTCCGGCCCTGCCCCGCACCACAGTCAGATCCCGCCCCATCTTTGCTCCGGCCACGCCCCCACCACGGCCAGGCCCCGCCCCATCTTTGCTCTGGCCACGCCCCCACAGCCTACTCGCCAGTCCGCTTTCTCCCTGCCTAAGGCCCGCCCCGTCTAGCCCCGCCCACAACCCTTCTTTCTGGCCACGAGAGGGCGGGGCGGGGCGGGACGGGCAGCAGCGGCGGCAGCGGTGGGGGGGCGTGGCCGGGCTCACCCGGAATGAAAACCAACGGCGGCCGCCGCCGCATCCGGGCACTCCGCGGGTCCTGGTGGCGCAGCGGTGTCGCAGGTGAGGAGACAGCGGCCGAGCCTCCAGCCCTGTGCCGGGGTCTCCGCGCCGCCGCCCGGTGCCCCTCGTCTCCGGCGCGACCCCGACGCCTCCCCGCCCGCGGCGGGCGCTGGGCGTCCTGCGTCGAGGCCAGGCCGGGACCGGGGCGGCGGCTGGGGGTCTGGACGCTCCCGCGGTTCGCGGGGCCCGAGGTTTGCGCTGCGCTGGGCTGGGCGAGGATGGCGGGGTATTTCTGAAGGACCGAGGCCGCGTGGGAGGGAGAGGGAAGTGTGAGCACATAGATGCGAACCTCCTGAGCCGGCGAGCGCGGATCCGGGCGCCGGTGTCCGCAGATGCCATTGCGGTTCATGTGCAATCAGAGCCAGATTTTCTCTGCTATTTAGTGGGAGAACGCGGGTGCTCTTCTCCAGCCTTGACGGTCTGATCCAGTATTTCCCACTTCCCTTACTCTTATTTTTAAATACAGGAACTTTTAATTTTACGTATAAATATATTTGAGGAGCACTGGGTACAGGTTGCGTAGATCAGTCTATTGTAAAAGCGAAAGTGAAAACTTACGGAGGTTGGTAACGTTTCACTTTCGGTTCGGAGCAGCGAATGGATTTCTGCCTTGGGGGCTGTAATGTGGGGCAGGGTGTGGCACCCACGGTACTTCCCGTTCTCCAGTTCAGGTGGAAAACGGGTGTTTTAAACCTTTTTTCCTTTGGGTTGGACTTGAAGTCTGTATCCTCGCTTTTCTGTTGTCTGTAACTGAAGTTTTGTCGGTTTCACATTATGGTTTCATCTTCCTCAAAACATGAGTGGGGCGGTGCAGACTCTGTTGATTTGCTGGTGGGTGGCGTGCGGGGCGCCCACTGGGTGTCTGAGACCCTTTGGTCAGGTGATGGCAGAGAGCTGTACATTCAACCTTCCAAATATTTTATTCAGAATTTCTGAAATGTTGTGAGCCGGGAACTGGTTTTTGTGTAGTGGTCATGTTATTTGTTTGCAAAGCGAATACACGTCGCCCTTCTCTGTGCTTTTGCTGTGTGAGAAGCAGTTGGTGCTGCAAGGCCTAGACAGTGATGGCGAACCTTTTGAGCTCGGCGTGTCGGCATTTTGAAAAACCCTAACTTAATTCTGGTGCCTTGTGACATATAGAGATTTTTTGATATTTGCAACCATAGTAAAACAAAGACTTATGTTTTTGATATTTTATATATTTAAATGCCATTTAACAAAGAAAAATCAACCAAAAAATGAGTTCGCGTGTCACCTCTGACACGCGTGTCATAGGTTCGCCATCACTGCCCTAAGATTCTCTCTAGATCACCTGGACAAACGCACCCCACCCCCTTCAGATGTGTTTGTTCCTTCCTCCTCCCTGTCCTGGTGACCCTCTTTCTCTCCTCCAAACTGATATAAAATAGAATAGATTTGGAGTTTCTTTTAAAATCCTTGTTTATGGGATACACCGAAGTTATCACACTTGATTTTAAAAATCGGGTGAATTGGGCCTCTGGCTGGTGTGGCTCAGTTACCTGGAGCATCATGTGGTACCCCAAAAGGTGGTGGGTCGATTGCTGTCAGGGCATACACCTGGCTTTCAGGTTTCATCCCCAGTCAGGGTGAGTGGGCGAGGCAGCCGATGTTTCTCTCTCTTCTCCTCTCCCGCACTCCTTCCCTTCCACTCTAAAATTAGTAAAACAAATCCTCGGGTGAGGATTAAATTTTAAAAACCAGAGCCACATTGGCCAGGGTTGATTTTTTTGAGCATCATCCATTGCATTGAGAAGTTGCTGGTTCCATTCCTGGTTAAGGCACATGTCTGGTTGCAGGCTGGATTTCCAGTAGGGGGAGTGTAGGAGGCAGCCGGTTGATGTCTCACTCTCACATGGATGTTTCTCTCTTCTCCCCTCTCTCTAAAAATCAATAAACTGTTCTTTAAAAAAAAAAATCAGGTGAATTGGGTTTTGGGGAGTATGGAATACAGGTCCTGAATAGAAAAGTTACTTATCTAGGTTACATTACTTCCTGTTTTTCTTTTTTTATCCTTACCCGAGGATATTGTTTCCATTGATTTTTAGAGAGGGTGGAAGAGAGAGAGAGAGAGAAACAATTGGTTGCCTCCCACACATACCTCAACCAGGCCAGGGATCAAACCTGCAACTGAGGTATGTGCCATTGAGCAGGAATCAAACCCGAAACCCTTTGGTCTGAGGGTCGACACTCTAACCACTGAGCATACTGACTAGGGCTAACTCCTATTTTTTTTTGCTCTCTAGAACTTATCTTCATTCTCAGTACCTAAGAACTTTCTTTTTTGTTTTGTTTTGTTTGTTAACCCTCACCTGAGGATATTTTTCCATTGATTTTTAGAGAGAGTGGAAGGGAGGGGGAGAGAAACATCAATGTCAGAGAGACACATCCATTGGTTGCCTCCCACATGCATGGCAACCGGGGCTGGGGATTGAGCCTGCAACCAAGATACGTGTCCTTGACCAGAATTGAACCCGGGACCCTTCGGTCTGTGGCCTGACGCTCTATCCACTGACCCAAACAGGCTAGGGCCCTAATAACTTTCTTTAAAAAAATTTTTTTGATTGATTTGAGAGAGACAGAGGAAGGGAGAGAGAAACATTGATTTGTTGTTCCACTTATTTAAGCATTCATTGGTTGCTTTTGACCAGAGAATCCACAACGTTGGCGTATGGGGACAACGCTCTAACCAACTGAGCTACTCAGCCAGGGCAGGACCTAATAACTTTCTACTTCTTTTTACTGCTTGTCTGATTTGGCTGCACTTTCCCTTCCAGCTATTCCCTGACCCTGGCAGCCTCACCGAACCCTTTGACTGCTCGGCGACTGAGGTTCGAGTAGCCAGCTCCGTTGCTGGCAGGTGCTTCTTTGGGAGAGGGCAGTTACGTACATAGGACAGAGAAGCAGCAAGAGACTCGAGACAGAATGCAGAGTCCCATGTTGTAGGCAGAAGTCCCAGAGCTAGTGATGGTGCTGGCTAATTATGTGACCTTAGCTGGGTCGTTTTTTTACAAACCCGGGGCCTGGGTTTTCTCAGCTGTAAAATGTTGGTTCAAGCAGTTGGTGTTAAATATGTAGGTCTGCTGTTGTGCTGTTGTCACAGAGGATCATGCAGTACTTTTCCTGTATTGTAAGTGCTGAATTTTAAAAATTCAGATACAAAGAATATGTATTATTGATAGTCCACATAAAGTTTTTCTTTATGCTTATCTATCAGAGTATTTGTTTCATGTTAAACTAGCCAAAATACAAGAGACTTTATAAGCTCCGTGTTGAGTTTCTTAGAAAAGTTCACTACTTTAGGGATTCATCTTTGTCTTGTTTTATCTTTTTACATAGCTTAGAGAATAATAGGTTAACAAATAAAAAGGTGCAATAGACCTTGCTACATATTAGCAACTTTGAAATACATATTTAATGTAATGTATAATTGACTGTATAAGAAATATATATCCCAATACATATAAATATGTATATTTTAGAGCAGTCTGGAGCTAGTTAAAATCTAACCTACAAGTAATTTAGATTAAACTGGAGTGGAAAGAGTGTAGGAGCACTGCTTATGCTACAAAACACATCAGCATGTAGGTAGTTATAAAGCACCTTGAGATGTGTGGGGGTATCATTGCTACACTGTTTTGCTTTCAAGGATGGCGCAAAAGAAGTATCTCCAAGCAAAATTGACCCAGTTTTTAAGGGAAGACAGAATTCAACTTTGGAAACCTCCATATACAGATGAAAACAAAGAAGTTGGTTTGGCATTGAAGGTATTTATCTTTTAAGACATAATTAGCAGTGTTACAAGTCTCCTTGGTGTCGACATAAGAATGTCCAAACCAGTTTCGGCTCATTTTTAAATATATTTTTATTGATTTCAGAGAGGAAGGGAGAGGGAGAGATAGAAACATCAATGAAGAGAGAGAATCATTGGTTGGCTGCCTCCTGCTTGCGCCCTCCTAGGGATCGAGCCTGCTACCTGGGCTTGTGCCCTCTTGGATCATAGGTCGATGCTCAACCTCTGAGCCACAGTAGCCAGGCCATATACTCTCTTTAATATCTTCACGGCACTATCTAAAGTTACGAATCTGGCCCTAATCGGTTTGGCTCAGTGGATAGAGTATCAGCCTGTGGACTCAAGGGTCCCAGGTTCGATTCCAGTCAAGGGCATGTACCTTGGTTGTGGGCACATACCCAGTGGGGAGTGTGCAGGAGGCAGCTGATCAATGTTCCTCTTTCATCGATGTTTCTGACTCTCTATCCCTCACCTCTCCTCTCTGTAAAAAATCAATAAAATATATTTTAAAATAAAAAAATAAACTTACTAATCTGGAGACTACCTTTGACCTGCTAGTGTGGCAGTACCAGTGCCAGTGAGTGAGTGAGTGAGTGTTACCTGTGCAGGGTGAGTGTCCTGGGTGGGGCTCAGCCCCCTTTGTTAACATGGTCTGCTAGGAAACAATTGCTCCCTCTCCTGTGGCTCTGTTCATTTTCCCAAACTACCATATTTTCCCAGTAGTTATGCCTCAGTTTTTCATGGCATCAGAAATGGCCTTATTCGACATAAGTGAAATTTCTAGAAATTGAAAATTTTCTGCTTTTTTGAGCAGAGAAAAACATTAATTTTTTTAAATAGAAATCTATTGGAATATCCTAGCATACACTTTTCTGCTTTCTCAGTCTGAGTATCTTGAGATAAATGATATAACATTTATCAGGGATGAAGGATTGTCATGAGGGTGCCAGATTGTCCTGTGTTGTGACACAGTGATGCACTTGGAAGGTGACAACTGTATCAAGGTCTTAAGAGTTTTCCTATCTCCTGTCCCTGACAGGCCTCACTTTTTACTTTTTGCAACCACCTTCTGACTTTTCTGAATTTACTTATTATTATCTCTTGGCTCAGAAGTTAGGTGTGGCGTGATAAGAAAGCTATTTGGTTCCTGGCACAGAACTTCTAAAACCCTGGGCGATAGGAGTATCTTTTGTTCTAATTGGGCAGCTCTTGGCAACAGCTTCAGGATGGGGCTGGTCACCAAAAGTCCAAACTGATTAGAGGCTTGGGACTCAGCCCCCCCCCTCCAGCCTCTGGGAAGGGGGGAGAGGAGAGGGCTGGAGAGCCAGCTAATCACCCATGCCCAATGGTTTAATCAGTCCTGCCCACATAATGGAACCTCCATAAAACCCCTTAAGTGGTGGGTTTGGGGGAGCTTCCAGATTGGCAAACATATCCATGTGGTGAACCCCAGACCCTTTCAGACTCCACCTGTTTCCCTCTCTAGCTAGATGTTCATTTGTGTCCTTTAAAATAAACCATAATAGGAAGTGGAGCACTTTCTTGAGTTCTATTGAATAAGTCTAGCAAATTATTATTTTACAAGCAGTATCAGTGATTCAGAATTTTCTTGAATTTTCTGTTAAGAAAGTTATTTATGTTTACCCTGACTTGTTCTCACAAGTTAGAAAACTTAGAGTGTTTTCTCTGTTTTGTGTTTTCCCCCTCCAGTGGAGTTGATTAGTTCACTCTTTCTTTTTAAAAAATGTTATTTGTTGATTGATTTTAGAGAGAGAGGAAGGGAGAGAGAGAAACATTGATTTATTGTCCCACTTATTTAATGGATTTATTGATTGCTGCTTGTATGTGCCCTGACTGAGAATTAAACCCGAAACCTTGGCATATCTAGGACGACGCTCTAACCAACTGAGCTACCTAGCCAGGGCATGTCTTAAAATAATTTTTATATATTACAGTCGCATAAGTTATAGTTCACTTGTCTTTTTTCCCTAGAATAATCTCAGTTATTTTCATTTTTTCTCTTGAGTCTGTTTTCCTATCCTTTATTTGTTTCTATACCTTGCAAGATATCAGGCCTGGCCAATTTGCTCAGTGGTTAGAGTGTCAGCCAGAGGATTGACGGGTCAAGGATTCGATTCCTGGTCAAGGGTGTGTATCTCGGTTGCAGGTTCAATCCCCAGCCCTGCTCAGGGTGCAAGCGGAGACATCCAATAGATGTTTCTCTCTCTCTCTCTCTCTTCTCTCTCTCCCCTGTTCCCCCCTCCCTCCCACTTTCTCTAAAAATCAGTGGAAAAATATCCTCACTCTGTGGGTGAGGGGGGAAAAAAGATCTCAGGCCAGCCTGCATTTCACTATAATGTGACTGCCACTCATCAGAGATTTTTGCAGGATAGCCATTTAAACAGCAGGGCCCTAGCTGCCCATCAGGAGAAGATCCATTCTCTGTACCTTCTGCAGCCTGAGTCATCCATGTGCTAGTCTGTAGTTTGACCTCCATCTTATTTGGGTTGGTACTACACTGAACTGTTTTCTGGTTTTTCTTAGGACCTTGCTAAGAAGTACTCTGACAAGCTAGAATGTTGTGAAAATGAAGTAGAGAAGATAATAGAAGAAATACGTTGCAAAGCAATTGAGCGTGGCACAGGAAATGAAAATTATAAGACAACAGGAATTGCTACAATTGAGGTATTTTTACCTCCACGACTAAGAAAAGTGAGTAATTTTCTCAAGTTTATGTAGGTAGTAATGCCTAGTTAACTTAGTGAGGTGATCAAATAAATTATGATATATTTTTTAAAAAGCTATAATCCAGCCCTGGCCGGTGGCTCAGTTGGTTGGGTGTTGTCCTGTGCACCAAAAGGTTGCCAGTTCCATTCCCGGTCAGGGCACATGCCTGGGTTGTGGGCTTGATTCCCAGTAGAGGGTGTGCAGGGGGGAACTGATTGATGTTTCTCTCTCTATATATATATATATTTATATCTATCTCCCTTCCTCTCTCCCTAAAAATAATAATAACAATAAAGAAAGCTATAATCCAAAGTTATTTTATTTGTCTGATTTTTAAATAGGATAGGAAGAACCTCTTAGAAACTCGATTGCACATCACTGGCAGAGAATTGAGATCTAAGTAAGTATTCGTGTGCCTGGTGCCCCCAAACCTTTTAAGTTGGGGCATTTGAATCTGGTGGCCAGCCTGGAAGAGAGAGAGGGCAGGTGTTAGTCTCCTCACTTTATGGAAGGGAAATTGAGCTTTGAGGCTGCAGGACTTACAGGCTCACACTGGTAGTGAAGGACAAATGAGAACTCGACTCGCACCACTCTTCATTTCCTGGTAAAACTCGAGATCAGGTGGGAACTCCAGGTCCACCATCTAACAAGCACTTGATGCATGTGTGACTAATGAATGACTAATATAAATAGGAGACAGCTGGGGGTCACCAGGTCCTTAGCTTTGAATTTTGTTCCTTAGTACCCTGATAACTTGCTGAGCCATTCAGCAAAGTGTTTCAGACTGTTGGCCCATCTGTAGAAAGAAAAAAATACCTGCCTGTCACCTACTAGTGAAATTCTAACTTTGGAGACCTGGTCAGTTGTTTCACTCACTGGTGAGTGTCTCCAGGGCTAGCCAGCCCATATTTCTGAAGCTGATTTTTCTCATTTTCTTCTTTGGTCTGCATCAGGGCTGTTAGGGATGGATTCAGGATTGTGTGGAACAGCTCCTTATTATGGGCTCCTCCAGGGGGCTGCAGAAGGTACAGAGAATGGATCTTCTCCTGATGGGCAGCTAGGGCCCTGCTGTTTAAATGGCTATCCTGCACCAGTGTCTCCACTTCATGAGGAAACAAGTAAATAGCTAGTTTTAAAAAGGACATTGTCTCTTGCATATCATGAAGTGATGTTTATGAGTCAGTAAATTGAAGTACTGGGTGTTTCTGAGTAAAATGTATAAGATAGCTAATCATGGTTAAACTATTTAAGGGAAAATAACAAATTTGATTACAGTTTTCACTGGTTTATTTTACAGAATAGCTGAAACCTTTGGATTTCAAGAAAATTATATCAAAATTGTCATAAATAAGAAGCAACTTCAACTAGGTATGTTATGACAAAATATGCAGAATTTAAAAATAAAGTTAATGTAGAAATAATGGCTTTGCATCTTTTTTTCTCTTCCCCTATTCACAAATGTCTAGTGGTTTTATTGCATATTTAATCCAAAACCAATTATTTTAGAGTTTACTAAAAAAAGTAAAGCAGCAAACAGCTTTTCCAGTATTCATTGTCTGCTATGTGCTAGTGGGGAAGAAAGACATTCACTATTGTAATGCTTGCTTGGTGGTGATGAACTCATTTAGCCTTAATTTTTTTTGTCTGGGAAGCTCTTTATTTCATCATCTATTTTGAATAATAGCCTTGCTGGATATAGTAATACTGGTTTCAGATCATTGCTTTTCATTACCTTGAATATTTTATACCATTCCCTTCTGGCCTGTAAAGTTTCTGATGAAAAATCAGCTGACAGCCTTATGGTAGCTCCTTTGTAGGCAACAAATTGCTTTTCTCTTGCTGCCTTTAAGATTCTTTTTTTGTCTTTAATTTTTTGCATTTTAATTATGATGTGTCTGGGTGTGGGCCTTTTTAAGTTCTTGCTTGGGATTCTCTGTGCCTCCGGGACTTGTGTGACTTTTCCGTCACCAGAGTAGAGAAGTTTTCTTCCATTATTCTGAACTCTATGTCTGATAAATTTCTTATTTCCATTTTATTTATCTCTTCTTCTGAAGAATTCTCTTGTTCTTTCATTTTTGGTCTTGGTTTTTGTCTCCCCATTTTGGCTGCCTGTTTGGGTTTGTATCTATATATTAGGTAGAGATGCTGTGTCTCCCAGTCTCTAGTGCATGACAGTGTCAGACGCTGAATTCCCTTTTTGGAGCTATCAGCAAACCACAGCTTGTGGCTCCCTCCGCTGGGGCTGGGTACCTTTGGAAAGGACCAAGATTTGTACAAGGGTCTGCTTTTCCTAGCCCTGGGCCCTGACGTAGATCAGGCAAAGACTCAAAGTCTCCAGAGACCTGCCTCTGCCTGTAATCTGATTGTATTCAGTCTTGATTAACCTCAGGCTATAGACCATAGGGTGGGGCAATTTCTTCTGCCTTCAGGCTGATTGTTATTCTTAGTCTTTTAATGCAGCGGTCACCAGCCGGTGGTCCACGGATCACTGGTGGTCCATGAGGTCCGAAAGGTTGGCGACTGCTGTTTTAATGGGCACCAGAGAAAGATGTTCTCTGTAGCATGAGGGAGTGACTCAGCATAGTAAACCAGGGTGTTTGCCTTTCGAGTTCTAGCCCCAGAGCCACCCAAACCTTATTTCTGCTCACACAGTTCCAGTCCAGTCTGCTTTCCCTCTGCTGGAGCCCTAGGTGAGTGGCTGCACATGAAATTTTGTGTGCTGGCCCTTTAAGAGGGTGCCTGCATTTCCAGCCATCTCTCCTTGGCAGACAGCAACCCTGTTGCTTTTCACAGCCAGATGTTATGTGGGCACCTTTCTCAGTTCTGGTGCTCTGGGCTGAGGAGCCCAGCTTGGGGTTTAGACCCGAGTTCTCAGTAGGAACCTCTCACAGCTGCGCTTTCCTCCTGTTGACTATGGAAGGCCGGCCAGCCCTTTTGCACCTCCACCCTTCCTACCAGTCTCTATGAGGTCCCCACTTTCCATACTTGGTTATCAGGGTTCTCTCCAGCTAGTCTTTAGTTGGTTATTCAGGATGGTTTTCCTATATTTTAGTTGTAATTCCAGTTTGGTCTTGGAAGCATGTCAGTGTAGCTTCCAATTACTCTGCCACCATTTTTAATCTCCCTACTGTGGTTTTATTATAGGTTTAAAATCTAGTAAAACAAGTCCCCTCTTGGTTCCTTACCAGTGTGACTTGGCCATCAGTAGATCTTTATGTCAAGTTTTTTTAAAATAATATATATACTGGAGGCCCAGTGCACGGATTCATGCACCAGTGGGGTCCCTCGGCCTGGCCTGCAGGGATCAGTGGACCTCCATGCCATTGCAGCCCGCCCTTACCCGCCAGCTCGTCGGGCTCCAGCCCGCTGTCTGCATCAGTCTGCACTAGCGGCAGGTAGCCAGGGAGGAGCCCGAGCCTGGGCTGGGTGACGTGCCGCTCCCGCTCATCCCGGCCCTGCTTCGCCTGCCACCACTGTGGCTTGGGTGCATGAGGAGTGTCCGTGGGAGAGGCTTGTGCCGCTGTAGCTGCGCTCGCCAGCCATGAGCCCAGTGTCTGGCACCCGTCTGTCAGCTGAGCAGTGCGCCCACTGTGGGACTGCACTGACCACCAAGGGGCAGCTCCTGTGTTGAGCATCTACCCCCTGATGGTCAGTGCATGTCATAGCTACTGTCTGGCCGTCTGGTCGCTTAGGCTTTTATATATATGGACTAGGGGCCCAGTGCACGAATTCGTGCATGGTTGGTGTCGGCTGGCCTGCCCTGATGGCCAGCGGGGGGCGGGCATTTTGCCCGCCTGCGATCGGGGTGTAGGGAGCTGATTGGGGGCTGGGGCCAATCAGGGCCCGGATCATGCTGGTTGGTTGTCACAGTGAATGTCATAGCCACTGGTCGTTCCGGTTGTTCCACCGTTCCAGCCACTGGGCTTTTATATATATAGATAGCCCTAGCTGGTTTGGCTTAGTGGATAGAGTGTCAGCCTGCAGACTAAAAGGTCCCAGGTTTGATTGCGGTCAAGGGCACATGCCTGGGTTGCAGGCTCGACCACTAGTGGGGGGCATGCAGGAGGCAGCCGATCAATGATTCTCTCTTATCGATGTTTCTATTTCTCTCTCTCCCTTCCCCTCTCAAATCAATAAAAATATATTTAGCCCTAGCCGGTTTGGCTCGATGGATAGAGCGTCAGCCTGCGGACTGAAGGGTCCCAGGTTCAATTCCGGTCAAGGGCATGTACCTTGGTTGTGGGCACATCCCCAGTAGGAGGTGTGCAGGGGGCAGCTGATAGATGTTTCTCACTCATCAATGTTTCTAACTATCTCTCTCCCTTCCTCTCTGTAAAAAATCAATAAAATATATTTTAAAAAATAAAGTAAAATTATATTTAAACATGTATATACATATATATATACACACACACATATATGTATGTGTATATATATTATATCCAAATAGCATTTTCCAGAACTGTGTTCAGATTTTTATATTTGTAGTTCCTAATTTTTATTTTAAAATCTGTTTGCATTTGTGTTTACCCTTTTTCATTTTGGTGGTGGTTTATTTGTATCTTTGACTTAATTTTTGTTAGGTTTATATATTTGATTATATTTTTTATTGATTTCAGAGAGGAAGGGAGAAGGGAGAAAGATAGAAACGTCAATGATGAGAGAGAATCATTGATCAGCCACCTCCTACATGCCTCACACTGGGGATCGAGCCTGCAACCCAGGCATGTGCCCTGATCGAGAATCAAACTGATCTCCTGGATCATAGGTTGATGTTCAACCACTGAGCCATGCTGGCTGGGCATTGATTAATTTTTTTCATAGAGCCAGCTTATATATTAGAAAACTGGGTCCTGGAAGATAAGTAGCTTACTCAGGGCCTCCAAGTTAGAAGTGATAGAACCCAGGGGCTTTGCTCTTAACCTCGACAGTAAATGACTTCTCCCAGTGCACTACCACACCGTGGCTGCTCTTTCACTGCTCTGAGTTGGGTGGGTTACTTCTCGAACCAGGGGGTAGGAAAATTTGCGTATTACATTTTCTCGTTTTCTTGTTCTGTTGTCTAGTGTAGTGCTCTCCCAGTGATAGTCTCAAATATGTATTGCTTCAGTCTGATCTAATGATGAAAATAAAGCAGATTGGAAAGAATGAGTTAGTCAGCTCTGTTTTCACTGGCTGATTTTACCCACTGGTTAATGGTCATAGAGTTACACAACCAAAGTTAAACGTGTCCTCGCCATGTAACCTGGCAGTTTGCAAGTGCTAAGGCAGGGTTAAGAATCCCGGTGAGCATGGAGAGAGTGGCCTGCTACGTGGAAGGGCTTTTTACAGCGTGCATTTCTCATTTTCACAGGGAAAGCACTTGACGAACAGGGAGTGACACACAACGTGAAAGCCATGGTGCTGGAACTAAAGCAGTCTGAAGAGGACGCAAGGAAGAACTTCCAGGTCGAAGAAGAAGAGCAAAATGAAGCCGAACTCAAAGAAAAGAGAATTCAGAGGACAAAGAGAGGACTAGAGATACTGGCAGAGAGAGGTACACGGGGCTTTGGGCTTTTCACCTCACTGAGTACTTCAAGGTAGCAGCCAATCCTACCATGTGGGGACATTACAGTTCTCGTGGCTTTTCTTCTTAATATTTTTATTTTATTTATTTATTTATTTATTTATTTATTTATTTATTTATTTATTTATTTATTTATTCATTTTAAATGTATTTTTATTGATTCCAGAGGGGGTGAGAGAGATAAAAACGTCAATTCAGTGCACGGGATGATGCCCAATCAACTAAGCCACACCGGCCAGTGCTCTCATTGGTTTTCTTCCCAATAGTTTTAACATTTTAAGTATGTATAACCGTCATTGCTTTTTAACATTGAATTCATAAAGTTCCCTTTGGCCTTCTTGCAGGTGAGATGGTGGATCCAGAAACCACACCATACTTAGAGATAGCTAACCAGACAGGCAGATCAATTAAAATTCCTCCATCAGAAAGAAAAGTAAGTACTGTAAGAAATTTACAGCCCTAGCTAATTTGGCTCTGGATAGAGCTTTGGTTAGGCCTGCGGACTGAAGGGTCCCGGGTTTGATTCTGTTCAAGGGCACATGCCGGGGTTGTGGGCTCGATCCCCAGTAGGGGGACATACAGAAGGCATCAGATCAATGATTCTGTCTCATCATTGATGTTTCTATTGCTCTCTCCCTTCCTTTCTGAAATAAAATAAATAAATAAATAAATATATATATATATATTATTTTTTTTAGGGGAGTGGAGGAGACAGAGGGGAGAGAAAGAGAGAAACATTGATATGACAGAGACATTGATCTGTTGACTCCCACACACATCTGACCATGGGGTGGGGATCAGACCTGCAACCCAGGTATAGGTCCTTTTTTTGTTGTTATTACATATTTGTATTGATTTCATAGAATTGGGGAGAAGGAAAGAGAGAAACATCAGTAATGAGAGGGAATCATTGATTGACTGCCTCATGCATGCCCCCTACTGAGGATTCTGCCTCAAACCCGGGCATGTGTCCTGACTGGGAATCAAACCCTGATCTCCTGGTTCATAGGTTGATACTCAACCATTGAGCCATACCAGCCAGGCCAGGAATCAAACCCGCAACCCTCCAGTGCCTGGGCCGACATTCTAACAACTGAGCCATACTGGCCAGGGCACTTACAGCTTGTTCTTGGATTTGCTGTCAGAACAGAGCTGGTTTTCTAGTCATTTTATCTTGGAATGTTACAAAGGATCAGAAGCAGTTTTCTGTCTCCAGCTTATAAACAGGATATAACCATACAATGCACAAAGCATATTCATTCTGTGATTTCCAAGGCAGAGGTACAAAACAGCGACCTCACTGTCCTGTAGCATTCCCAAGTGGTGCGATGCCCTGCCTTCAGTATTGGGGGTTCGGTGGGGTTGATTTTGCTAGAGGGCCAAGTCCCCTAAGGGATGGATTAGAGTGCGAGGCTGGGGAAACTGTAGTTTGGGGAAAGAATGACAGGTGATTCTACTGTGTCTCCCTTGTCTTTCCACTCCCCCAGTCGCTGTTCTAGAATTTGGAATAGGTAGGAGGGTGGTTTTACCTTTGAACACATCCAAGGGGTTCTCTACGTAGCAGCACTGTACAACCTGGACCCTGAGCTCGGTCTCTAAGCTGGAGTCCAGTAACTTCTTACAGCAAAAAACTAGTGACTTGGTCTAGGTAATTTTAACTTTTCTATCTTTAAAGGACAGTCTTGAGGAGGTTTCACTATATGAATTACAGTGGGGCCTTGACTTACAAGTGTCCCGACTAACGAGTTTTTCGAGATACGAGCCATCTCTCGGCCGATTTTTTGCTTTGAGTTGCGAGCTAAAATTCGGGTTACGAGCCAGCTTCAGATACCCCACCGCTAGTTGGCGCAGCAAACGTCACAGTGAACAACACAACATCAGCCCAGCATCACGTGTCCCACTTGTTCACTTTTTGATTTGAGTTACAAGCTCCGTACGGAACGAATTAAACTCGTAAGTCAAGGCCCCCTGTACTATGTTAAAATTATTGAGGATTAAAGTTAAGTTTTAATAAGAGAACTTTGTAGCTGCCAATGTATTGGTGTTTGCTTTATTTTTTTAATTTTAAAAAAATGTTATTGATTTCAGCAATGAAGGGAGAGGTCTAGAGAGATAGAAACATCAATGATGAGAGAGAATCATTGATCGACTGCCTCCTGCACACCCCACAAAGGGGATCCAGCTTGCAATCCGGGCATGTGTTCTGACTGGATTCAAACTGTGACCTCCTGGTTCATAGGTTGATGCTCAGGCACTGTGCCACACTGGCTGGGCTGTTGTTTTTTAAATGTTGGAACTATTTGTCCAATGCTCTCTTATATTAAACTAGTGGCCCGGTGCACAAATGACGTGCACATTGAAAGGAAATTAATTAGAATTCATGGGTGACACTGTTGCTCGAAGGGCATCTGCAGAGTGAGTGGGGTCCCTCGATCTGGCCTGCGGGGATCTGGCTGAAACCGGCTCTCCAACATCCCCCGAGGGGTCCCAGAGTGCGAGTTGCTGTCATACAGGGTGTGGAATGCAAACACAAGTGTGCAGTAAACCAGATTCTGGGTGACAGTGCCCCAGGAACAACATAACCCATGGCCAAAGGTGGAATCGCATGGCCCCGCCAGGAATTGGGCTCCCTCCCCTCTGGTTTGGGGTGCATCACCCGAGAACTGCTGCTGCCAAGTCACTGAACTCGGCAGGTCCTGCGTTAAGCGTCTCCCCCTGGTGGTCAGTGTGTGTCATAGGTACTGGGCAGTCAGACGATCAGATGGTCACTTACCCTTTTATGTATATACTAGAGGCCCAATGCACAAAATTCGTGCAAGAGTAGGCCTTCCTTCCTCCGGCACTGGCTTCCCTCGCAGCCCTGGCTTTGTCCGGAAGGATGTCCTGTCTAATTAGCGTATTATGCTTTTATTATTATAGATAGATGATGACATCCAGGTCATTTTGGAAAACTTTTGCAAGGTTGAATTACATAAGTGAAATAAAGCTTTAATTATATTTTCTTATTTTTTAAAAATATTTTTATTGATTTCAGAGAGGAAGGGAGAGGGGGAAAGAGAGATACAAACATCAGAGAGAATCATTGATCGGCTGCCTCCTGCATGCCCTTACTGGGGATCGAGCCCACAACCCAGTCATATGCCCTTGACCGGAATCTAACCTGAGACCCTTCAGTCTGCAGGTTGATGTTCTATCCACCGAGCCAAATCAGCTAGGGCTAATTATATATTTTTTAATTTGGGCTTTTAAATTAGGTGTGATCTTTTTTTAAAAAACTTTGATTTCTTTAGACTTAATATGCTTTTAATATAATGTTTTATTATAGTTTAAAGTGATGTTTTTAAAAATCCTATTTTTTTCCTAGGCCCTTACGTTAGCTATGGGATATCATGAGAAGGGCAGAGCTTTCCTGAAAAGAAAAGAATACGGAATAGCCCTGCCTTGTCTTCTGGACGCCGACAAGTATTTCTGGTAGGCACCTTTGTACTTGGTGAACACCACGTATAAGGAAGAGGCCCAAAATTATCCGCAGCACCCTCCCAACTTCTGTACACCGCAGACTTCCGGTTTTCACCCCAGGCAACGGTTAATGTGAAAGAGTGGTTACGGTGTAGGCCAATTTGTAAAGTATTTCTTTTTTAAATATTTCTAATTGATCTCTCTTCCCTGTAAAGAGTGTTATAAACATATGCACTTACGTTTTTACAACAAGCGTGTAGGTCATCATGTTTGTTTTCTGCAAGGTGTTGTCAGCCTGAATGGCCCAGTCTCCAATCCCCATCAGCTTTTCATCCATTGGCTTCGTTGTTGATGACCATTCCCCAAATCCAGTGTTTCTTTGAGGATGCAAAAGTGATACCTTCCTACTCCTTCTGCATTTGTTGCTAGAATTCTTCTTCTTTTTTTTTTTTTTAATTAAATCTTTATTGTTCAGATTATTACATTGGTTCCTCTTTTTTCCCACCATAACTCCCCTCCACCCAGTTTCCACCCCACCCTCCACCCTCACTCCCCACCCACTGTCCTCATCCATAGGTGCACGATTATTGTCCAATCTCTTCCCTCACCCCACACCCCTTTCCCACCCCCACAAGAATAGTCAGTCCATTCCCTTTCTATGTCCCTGATTCTGTTACAATCACCAGTTCCTACTGTTCATCAGATTATTTATTCACTTGATTTTTAGATTCACTTGTTGATAGATGCATATTTGTTGTTCATAATTTGTATCTTTACCTTTTTCTTCTTCTTCCTCTTCTTAAAGGATACCTTTCAGCATTTCATATAATCCTGGTTTGGTGGTGATGAACTCCTTTAGCTTTTTCTTATCTGTGAAGCTCTTTATCTGGCCTTCAATTCTGAATGATAGCTTTGCTGGATAAAGTAATCTTGGTTGTAGGTTCTTGGCATTCATCACTTTGAATATTTCTTGCCACTCCTTTCTGGCCTGCAAAGTTTCTGTGAGAAATCAGCTGACATTCATATGGGTACTCCCTTGTAGGTAACTGATTTTTTTTCTCTTGCTGCTTTTAGGATTCTCTCTTTGTCTTTTGCTCTTGGCATTTTAATTATGATGTGTCTTGGTGTGGTCCTCTTTGGATTCCTTTTGTTTGGGGTTCTCTGCGCTTCCTGGACTTGTAAGTCTATTTCTTTCACCAGGTAGGGGAAGTTTTCTGTCATTATTTCTTCAAATAGGTTTTCAATATCTTGGTCTCTCTCTTCTTCTGGCACCCCTGTAATTCGGATGTTGGTACGCTTGAAGCTGTCCCAGAGGCTCCTTACACTATCTTCGTATTTTTGGATTCTTTTTTCATTTTGCTTTTCCAGTTGGGTGTTTTTTGCTTCTTCGTATTTCAAATCTTTGACTTGATTCTTGCGATCCTCTGGTCTGCTCTTGGGAACCTGTATAACATTCTTTATTTCAGTCAGTGTATGCTTAATTTCTAGTTGGTTCTTTTTTTTTTTTTTTAATTAAATCTTTATTGTTCAGATTATTACATTTGTTCCTCTTTTTTTTTCCCCCCATAACTCCCCTCCTCCCAGTTCCCGCCCCACCCTCTGCCCTCACTCCCCACCCACTGTCCTCATCCATAGGTGCACGATTTTTGTCCAGTCTCTTCCCACATCTCCCACACCCCTTTCCCCCCCAAGAATAGTCAGTCCATTCCCTTTCTATGTCCCTGATTCTATTATAATCAACAGTTCATTCTGTTCATCAGATTATTTATTCACTTGATTCTTAGATTCACTTGTTGATAGATGCATATTTGTTGCTCATAATTTGTATCTTTACCTTTTTCTTCCTCTTCCTCTTCTTAAAGGATACCTTTCAGCATTTCATATAATCCTGGTTTGGTGGTGATGAACTCCTTTAGCTTTTCCTTATCTGTGAAGCTCTTTATCTGACCTTCAATTCTGAATGATAGCTTTGCTGGATAAAGTAATCTTGGTTGTAGGTTCTTGGTATTCATCACTTTGAATATTTCTTGCCACTCCCTTCTGGCCTGCAAAGTTTCTGTTGAGAAATCAGCTGACAGTCGTATGGGTATTCCCTTGTAGGTAACTGAGTTTCTTTCTCTTGCTGTTTTTAAGATTCTCTCTTTATCTTTTGCTCTTGGCATTTTAATTATGATGTGTCTTGGTGTGGTCCTCTTTGGATTCCTTTTGTTTGGGGTTCTCCGCGCTTCTTGGACCTGTAAGTCCATTTTTTTCACCAGGTGGGGGAAGTTTTCTGTCATTATTTCTTCAAATAGGTTTTCAATATCTTGCTCTCTCTCATCTTCTGGCACCCCTATAATTCTGATGTTGGTACGCTTGAAGCTGTCCCAGAGGCTCCTTACACTATCCTCGCATTTTTGGATTCTTTTTTCATTCCGCCCCTCCGGTTGGGTGTTTTTTGCTTCCTCGCATTTCAAATCATTGACTTGATTCTTGCGCTCCTCTGGTCTGCTGTCGGGCGTCTGTATAATATTCGTTATTTCAGTCCGTGTATGCTTAATTTCTAGTTGGTTCCCCAATATAAGATCGAGGGTCTTATTAGTTTTCGTGTAGATCTCATTAAGTTTATCGGCAGCTTCTAAACAGTTCTTGAGAGACCTTAAAAGTGTGGTTCTGAACTCTATTTCTTCCATTGACAATTTTGTCCTGTTTCTTTGTCTCCGCATTTTGTTATGCTTCCTTGGTGTACCCCCTAGTGGTCTTTGTTCGAAGTCTTATAGTTAAATCTTGATTGTTGTAGCTAATTCCAGGGAGGGTTTGACCTCCAGGCCAAGTGGCTATGAGAATCAGCTGTGTCAGCAGTGAGAGAACTTCTGTCCTCTAGGGAGGTGCTAATCTAGCCTTTGCCTGAGGCTATCCGGCAAATGCCTCTGTGCAGGGCTTGGGCAGGGTGGGTCGCACAGGATCAACAGGGTGGGCCAGAGAGAGCAGTTATGGCGGCTCTCAGTCCTGTCCCCAGGGGCTCTGCCTCTCTGAGTCCCAGCACCCGCTGCAAAGCTGGGAGAGAAAGCTGCACTCGCTCTGACCGAAGCCAGACAGTCCCGCTTCTCCCGTTTGAGTCTGGGTCCCTAAAGACTCGCCCGGATCTGGTGCTCAGAGTCTGCGACTCCCTCCCGATTGAAAACAACAACCGCGCCCTCCGCCGCCAGCCCGCTCCGCGCACTCCGCACCTCAGAATTTGACTTCAGCACTGCGCCTCCTCTGAGTGTCCGTGTGCGTTTCTCTTTCCTCCTAGTTGTAGGACTTCCACTCAGCCAGCGTTCCTGTGGTTCTGGGTGATGTCCGTTCCGTGTTTTAGTTTCACTTTTGAAGTAGTTCAAAGCAGCAAACTCCGGCGTTAACCTATGCCGCCATCTTGGTTCTCCCCCACATCAGTCTTGAGGTTAAATTCTCTAGTTGGTTCTTTATCACAACATCAAGGGTTTCACTAAATTTCTTGAAGATCTCACTACATTTATGGGCGGTCTCACCAGTCTTCTTGAAGATCTCACTACATTTATGGGCGGTCTCACCAGTCTTTTCAAGGGCCTTATTAAATTTATCGGCGGCTTTTAGACAATTCTTTAAAGACCTTAAAAGTGTGGTTTTGAACTCTATATCCAGCAGTTTGCTTTCCTCCATTTCTGTCGTTTGTGTCCTGTTTCTTTGTCTCGGCATTTTTTATGCTTCGCTGTGTCAATAGAGTGCCTTTCTGTGCTAAGTGTCCTAATTACCTGAGGTAGACACTCTTGGTGTACCCCCTTGTGGGCTTTGTGCACAGTCTTGTTGTAATTAAGCCTTGATTGTTGTAGTTATCACTGTGAGGAATTGACCTCCAGGCCAATTGGCTGTGAGAATCAGCTGTGTCTGCAGTGGGAGAACTTCTGTGCTGGAGACACCCCTCTGGAGCTAGACTTGCTTCGATGGGGCTTTGGTGCTCACTGAGTCTGCCCCCTGAGTGTGTCTTTTATGGTTCCACGGAGCTGCAAACTGGATGGTCCCATCTGATCTCTGGGCTTCCTGGCTCCTGGATCTCTAGGGCGGTGCTAATCTAGCCTTTGCCTGCAGCTATCCAGCAAAAGTCTCCCTGCAGGGCTTGGGCGGGGCGGGTCCCACAGGATCAACAGGGCGGAGCTAGCCATTATGGCTGCTCTCAGTCTTGCCCTCAGAGGCTCTGCTTCTCAGTGTCCTGGCTGCAAGCCCCTCGTAGAGAAAGCTGCCCTAGGGTTCTGACCGATGCCAGACAGTCCCGCTTCTCCTGTATGAGTCTGGGTCCCTAGAGACTCGCCCAGAACTGGAGCTCAGAGCCTGAGACTCCCTCCCAATTGAAAACAACAACCGCGCCCTCAGCCACCAGCCCGCTCTGCATGCACTCTGCACCTTAGTATTTTACTTCTGTACTGCGCCTCCTCTGAGTCTCGGTATGCTTTTCT
This sequence comes from Myotis daubentonii, assembly GCF_963259705.1. NCBI lineage: Eukaryota > Metazoa > Chordata > Mammalia > Chiroptera > Vespertilionidae > Myotis > Myotis daubentonii. The sequence continues at coordinate 6,895,131 of NC_081849.1, read as the reverse complement.
CTTTCCTTCTAGTTGTAGAATTTCCACTCAGCCAGCCTTCCTGTGGTTCTGGATGATGTCCATTCCGTCTTTTAGTTGTATTTTTGAAGTGGTTGTGTGAGGCAGCAATCTCCGGTGTTTACCTATGCCGCCATCTTGGTTTCTCCGGTATCAAGTCTTATCGCTAGAATTCTTCTGAAAAGAAAGTTTTTTCATCGGCCGTTTGGTTATGCTGAGGTACTATTGTATCAAAAGACAGAATAAAATGCTTGGTTCTTTTTCCTTATTTTCTTGTCCTCCAGAATAAATGAGTGTATCGCTTCTCAGCCTTTTGCCCAAGATCAAGTGCAGAATAAATGAGTGGCCTCCCTAGCATCCTCCAAACATGACGTTATTTTTAAGTATCAATATGGATTTTAACACATTTGATGTATTTCATACGTCAGTGCTTAAATTGGCCATCTGTGGCCGGCAGGCAGGTCTTGCATCCTTCTGACCTAATCCTGGTAGTCTCTGGTCTCTGGTGCCCATGGTGTTCCAGAGTCATCGTGGGCATTTCCAACTCCACACCATGAGCCAGCAGCTTCCCAGGGACTCTTGTCCTCATAATGCAGTGGTTCTCAACCTTTCTAATGCCGCGACCCTTTAATACATTTCCTCATGTTGTGGTGACCCCCAATTTCATTGTTACAAATTGAACATAATTAAAGCATAGTGATTAATCACAAAAACAATATGTAATTATATATGTGTTTTTCCGATGGTCTTAGGCGACCCCTGTGAAAGGGTCGTTCGACCCCCCAAAGGGGTCGCGACCCACAGGTTGAAAACCGCTGGGAAATGGTACTGAGACACTACGATCCAGGCAGATGAGACATTTGAAAAATAGATATGTTTGAAATGATCAAAATGACTTTAGTGTCATTTTCTTTACGATTTTGGTGAATTCCCAAGATATACTGTACATTCAGGAAGATAAATACAAATGTGTATAGTTTGCCAACTGTATTGGCAGCACCCTTGGGTTTTAAGTGAGTAAATCCCAAATTAAGCAAAAAGATTTATTGTCTCAAATATTTGGGAGGAAGGGCAACACTAGAAGTTGCTAGGACAAGGGCTTGGTGCCTCTAGGCTTTTCTTGCTCGCCTCTGTGTCTGCTGCTTGCTGAGCGTCCCTGTCACTCTACACTGCTGCAGGCAGTGCCGGCTGGAAGTTAGGTCCTTAAAATGCAGGCACATTTTTCATTTCCTTTGATCGTTGTTCCTAATTCATTAGGGAAAATTTCAAACATATATAAAAATAGGGACTGGTGTAATGAATTTCTTGTACTCATAATCCAGTTTCAGCGAGCAAGACATGGCTGGTCTTTGTTGGTCTTTATGTGCCTCTCACTCCTCTGACCCTGGGCAAGTCCTCACAGTGATTCTCGGGTCTCGGGGAGCTCCTGAGCAATAATGACAATCCCTTCAGTTCACAGTAAAGCAACATGTTCAGTAAGTAGTAGATATAATCCAACAATACCTGTCAGTGTCTTTAAGTAGAGAATGACTTTTCTGAGGATCTGTTTATTAGGCCAACTATTTAGCATAATTTTTGTGAGTTTCCCCTCTTCATTGAGGAGATCATATCTCATGCAAGTTGGTCATGTAACTAGAAGTTTCAGTATATTTCCTTTCGAACACTTGATGTTTCCCCTCTCTTCTCCAAAAGGGCTAGTAAACTTTGTCATACACCTCGGGGAGTGGTATGTAGTATGGTCAAGAATCATTTCTTTCTTTACTTAAAATAAGAAATGGGAATTGTGCTTTTGGCCAAGAGGGAATAACCAGGACCAGATTTATCCTCCCACCTGAAATAACTGAAAAATTGGGCAAAATGTATGAAAACATAGGTTTTTTGCAATTCAGGACAGTAGTCCCTGAGGTGGAGAAACAAAGGTGGGAGCCGTGGTGGTTACAGCTGCTGGGCAGGGAGCAGCCCTGCGTGGTCTCCCCCAGTGGAAGATGAGCTGGGAATCAAGGAAGACCAAGGTGGCAAAGGAGAGAGCTTTGTGGAGTCCCGTACCAGGCCTTCACCACCCTGTTGTCTGTGTCTATAGGTAATACATACTATATGCATGGAAGATCTTTGACTAATCTCTTCCCACACCTCTCTACTCCCCTCTGAGATTCGTTACTCTGTTCCATGTTTCCATGCCTCTGATTCTATTTTATTCACCAGCTTATTTTCTTCATTGGATTTCTTGTTCATTGATTTTGATTTATAGATTCAGTTGTTGATAGATATGTATTTAGTGTTATTTTAATGTTCTTCTACCACTTTCTCCTCCTCCTCCTCTTCTTAAAGACTACCCTTCAACATTTCATGTAACTGGTTTGGTGCTGATGAACTCCTTTAGCTTTTTCTTGTCTGTAAAGCTTTTTATCTGACCTTCAATTCTAAATGAGAGCTTTGCTGGGTAGAGTAATCTTGGTTGTAGGTTTGCTATTCATCACTTTGAATATTTCTTGCCACTCCCTTCTGCAAAGTTTCTGTTGAGAAATCAGCTGACAGTCGTATGGGTGCTCCCTTGTAGGTAACTAACTGCTATTCTCTTGCTGTTTTTAAGATTCTCTTTGTCTTGCCCAGTCAGCATGGCTCAATCGTTGATCATAGGCCTAAGAATAAGAACCAGGAGGACAGGGTTCGATTCCCAGTTGGATCACATGCCTGGGTTGCAGATTCGATCCCCAGTGTGGGGTGTGCAGGAGGCAGCCAAGCAGTGATTCTCTCTCGTTATTGATGTTTCTATCTCTCTATACCTCTCCCTTTCTCTCTGAAATCAATAAAAATATATTTAAAAAACAAAAGATTCTCTTTGTCTTTAATCCTTGTCATTTTAATTATGATGTGTCTTGGTGTAGTCCTCTTTGGGTTCCTCTTGTTTGGGACTCTCTGCGCTTCCTGGACTTGTAAGTCTATTTCTTTCACCAGGTAGGGGAAGTTTTCTGTCATTATTTCTTCAAATAGGTTTTCAATATCTTGCTCTCTTTCTTCTCCTTCTGGCACCCCCATAATGAGAATGTTGGTATGCTTGAAGTTGTCCCAGAGGCTCCTTACACTATCTTCATATTTTTTTACTCTTTTTCTTTTTGCTTTTCTGATTGGGTGTTTTTGTTTCCTCATATTCCAAATCGTTGATTTGATTCTTGGAATCCTCAACTCTACTGTTGAATACTGTAAATTATTCTTTATTTCAGTTAGTGTATGCTTAATTTCTGACTGGTCCTTTTTTATGTCTTTGACATTCTCACTTAGATCCTTGAAAGTCTCACTAAGTCCCTTGAAGCTCTCATTAGGATCCTTGAGTAACCTTATAACCATGGTTTTGAATTCTATATCCAGTAGTTTGCTTGCTTCCATTTCTTTCATTTGTGACATGTTTCATTGTCTCCGCATTTTGGCTGCTTCCCTGTGTTTGTTTCTGTGTATTAGGTAGAGCTGCTATGTCTCCTGGAATTGGTAGAATGGCCTTATGTAGTAGGGGTCCTGTAGGGTCCAGTGGCTCTGTTATAAATTATCTAGATTGGTTCTCAGCATCAGTATTAATAAAGAAATGAGAGAGAGAGGAGAGAAAAGAGAAATTTCTCATATCCAGGTGATTATAATTTGCACTCAGGGTTGGAAACCACTGCATTAAAGCATGGTGTCCCCATGTTTGCTTAGGGATCTGAAACAGGGATCTCAGCTTCCACTTTCTGCTAGGTCTGTTTCCCAGCATAGCAGAGTGGTGTGTGGGTGTGGGTGTGAGATTATAAATATAGCTCCCTTCATAGACATCCGGGTCTCTGTTTTAGAGCAGCCAGTCTTTGGAAATATACCAGAACTGGAGAAGAATCCTAGGAATTCCCAAAAGGGTGTTTAAGGCCCTGTTTGGGTGATGACATGCCTTTCTCTCCCCAGTGAGTGTTGCAGAGAGCTGCTGGACACGGTGGACAACTACGCAGTGCTCCAGCTGGACATAGTGTGGTGTTACTTCCGCTTGGAGCAACTGGAATGCCTTGATGACGCAGAAAAAAAATTAAACTTGGCCCAGAAATGCTTTAAAAATTGCTATGGAGAAAATCATCAGAGACTGGTCCACATAAAAGTACGTTACTGTAATTTGTTAGAGTTATTATTGAGCCTGTTTCTAGAACTTGAGTTCGTTCCTACCACAGTATTCAGACTGCTGCCCAAAGGCGATTGATTGGCTGTTACTTTGGTCTGTGCAGCATTTAACCCAGAGGAACACGGTTACCTACTCATGGAATCCCTCTGATCACCTGACTGAGGGGGCAGGTGACTGTTCCGTTGAGTCTATTAGGAGATTAAAATGCAGAAAATAGATATTTTGAAGAGTAACAGTTCCCATGAATGAGTCACAGCTCAAGTGCCGTGTTTGAATAAGGATTTCTCTCAGGTGATTTCCACCAGTCATCAGAATTCTGCCTGGGGAGGACAGGTATCATAAGCTATTCCTGGTTTGGGTTTTGCATTCTTCTCACTGACTAGCGGGCCACTGCCCTGGAGATTGGAGACAGGTTTTCTGATATCATTTCTTCCATGTGGGCCAGAGGATGTCATTGTCCTCTGGGATCTTCACCATGACCATCAGCAAGAGTGAAAATACAGACATCTTAGGAATTCCGTTTTACCGCTGTGGAGATGAATGGAATTATAAATGCGACTGTCATTGACCTATAATTAGAAATAAGACAGTTCAGTTTTATCCTTTTTTCCCTCCCTATAATTTTAGGGAAATTGTGGAAAAGAGAAGGTGTTGTTTTTAAGGCTTTACCTGCTTCAAGGCATCCGAAATTACCACAGTGGAAATGGTGAAGAGGCTTGTGAGTATCTCAACAAGGTAAGAAATGAGCATCAGAGCAGTAACCACTTCACCTATTTTGTTTTGTTTTTTAAATCTTCACACGAGGACATGCTTCTGTTGACTTTTAAGAGAGAGAGAAACATCTATCTGTTGCCTCCTGTATGCACTCCAACACTCTGGGGATCGAATCTGCAACCCAGGCATCAAACCAGGAATCAAACCCACAACTTTTTGGTGTACAGAACAATGCTCCAACAGCTGAGCCACCTGGCCAGGGCCACCTCACTTCTTTTTTTTTATCCCTAGAAGTTAGGTTTTTTGTGTGTTTTTTTTTAAAATATATTTTTATTGATTTTAGAGAGGAAGAGAGAAAGATAGAGAGAAACATCAATGCTGAGAGAGAATCATTGATCAGCTGCCTCCTGCACGCCCCTACTGGGGATTGAACCTGCAACCCAGGCATGTGGTTGCAGGTTCAAACCTGGGACCTTTCAGTCTGCAGGCCGACGCTCTACCCACTGAGCCAAACCAGTTAGAGCGAAGTTAGGTATTTTATAAACTCAACTGGAGGCCTGGTGCATGAATTTGTGCATGGGTGGGGTCCGGCTGGCCCACCCCAATCGGGGCCGATCTGGCTGGACCAGGGGCTGCAGGGAGTTGGCCTGCCGGCCTTGCCCCCTGGTCGAACTCCTGGTCGAACTCCCGGTTGAGGGGACAATTTGCTTATTAGCCTTTTATTATATAGGACTAGGGGCCCGGTGCACAAAATTCGTGCACTGGGTGTGTGTGTGGGGGGGGGGGGAGTGTCCCTCAGCCCAGCCTGCCCCCTCTCACATACTGGGAGCCCTCAGGCGTTGACCCCCATCACCCTCCAATCGCAGGATCGGCCCCTTGCCCAGGCCTGACGCCTCTGGCCTAGGCGTCCGGCCCGGGCAGCAGGGACCCACAGCTGCAGCGGCCCCGCGATCGTGGGCTTCGCTTTAGGCCCAGGCAAGGGACCCCTAGCTCCCGGGACTGCCAGCTTTGACCGTGCCCAGCTCCCATCGCTGGCTCCACACCTACTTCCTGCTATCACTGGCCAGGGCGGAAAAGGCACCTGATTCTCTGATCATGGCTGGGGGGCAGGGCAAAGGCGGCCCCAGGGCCGCCTTTGCCCTGCCCCCCAGCTCTTAGCTCCCCCCTGGGTTTCCGATCACTGTCAGTGGCAGGGGGCTTCTTCCTGCTTTCCCTTTTGCCTCCCTGCATTGTGCCTACATATGCAAATTAACCACCATCTTGTTGGCAGTTAACTGACAACTCTGCCAATCTTAGTTGTCAGTTAACTGCCAATCTTAGTTGTCAGCTGCCAATCTTAGTTGTCAGTTAACTGCCAATCTTAGTTGTCAGTTAGCTGCCAATCTTAGTTGGCAGTTAATTTGCATATAGCCCTGATTAGCCAATGAAAAGGGTAGCTCGTACGCCAATTACCATTTTTCTCTTTTATTAGTGTTGATAGTTTATGACTTGTGATGACTATATATGTTTCCCATCCCCCCTCTCTCACATATACCATAAACATATTTTTATTTGTTATGGGTCAGACCAGGTACCACACAATAAGGAAACCTTAAAAAGATGGTGACTTTAATTAGCCTAGAAGTTTCTTTGTGTCATCCAGCCACCTAGAGGCAAGTAGGCCAGGGCAGCTGAGGCCCTGCTATGGCATTGAAAGTTGGTCCTGTCAGTGCCTCTTCCAGCCAGCAGAGGGGGCAAGTGAGTCTTCAGAGAGAGAGGACCAGAAGTTATGCCCCTCAGTATTGCTGCATGCCATCATCTGGACTTACCAGATGGCTACCCCCAGCTTAAGGGAGGGTGAGAAATACCGGCGCACAGCTCAGATTCAGGGAATTTATTGCAAAAAGGAGAGGATGACGGGTATCAGCCCCTTCTACACTATTCAGCCTATTTTCTCATGTTATGTTGTGGATAAGTCATTTTCGTGGAGAGTTTTTAGAGCCTGACACTCCCTAATTCCCATTGGGAATAGTTTAATTAACTCCAGGCTTAGCTCTGTGTTTGTATTAATGTTGCATTGGTTATATGACTCTTCTATTTTCCTGTCTATAGGCTCGTCAGCTCTTTAAAGAGCTATATATTGATCCATCAAAAGTTCACAATTTGTTGCAGTTGGGTTTTACTGCCCAGGAAGCCCGGCTTGGCCTCAGGGCCTGTGACGGGAACGTGGACCACGCAGCCATCCACATTACCAACCGCAGAGAGGTACCTTAACGTGGTCTCAGGACCCTGGTTTGCCGCCTGTGCCTGTTAGTAGGTGTGAAACCTGAAGCATAGCCAGCTCATTTCTGAAGTGCCTTAGCTCTCGGATATGAAAGAACAGGAAAAGATAATTCCATAGTAGGTATTAACAAGGAACTCCGCCACTTCAGGCTGGGAAGTCAGGAGGAGCTGGTCATTTTAACTGCGTTCAGTGTCAGTGCAGTTTCTTATCGCCTGCTCTGGTGGCAGGTAGCTCCTAAGTACAGTGATCCAAGCAGCCTCGCTTTCCCATTCGTATCATAGTACAGTGCTGGAAACCCTTGCAAAGGGGGTCACATTTTCCCATAGGGCCATGGTTGTGGTTTGAGATTGTATTCTTGCCTAGAAACATGAGTCAAATCATAGGAACAATCAATATTATGTTACGGACGTAAAGGCACAAAATCATCGTTTAAAACAAGTAGAAGTAAGTACAGTAAAAGAACTAGGATTTTGCAGTTGGAAGGAACGTCACATGACTAATATGCTAGTTTTACAGTAAAGAAGCTGAGGTCCAGAGAGAGTGAATGATGGGATAGTGAGAGGTGGAACCACTTTCTTCTCTCTAACACACGGAGCTGGTGTAGATTACCTCAGGTCCAGGAGCTGTCAACCCAGCCACAGAAATCTCCAGGTTAAGGCAGAGACTCCGGAGAGCCCGGTTCTGTGTGCTTGCATTGGTCTCAGGCTACTTCAGTACTTATGGAAAGCAAACATCGCTGATACCGTATTTATTACTGTACCATTACTTGATTATCAGTAAGATTTCATTAGCATTTGGAAAGCCGGTGTTTTAAAATGAGATAATTTGAAAATTCTCATTGTTTCTTACACCTTATAAACCCAGAGTGAGGTGGGGGCATCAGCAGCTATGGCATCACCCAGGACCCCTCCCCCATTCAGAATCCACATTTTACCCAGAGCCCAGTGATTCATCCGAGGCTGAGCAGCCCTCCCACCCATGCAGAGCGTTCTTCCAGCCCCTCCCTGGAAGGGGTCCGTCCACCTCTCTGGGACCCAGCGGTGAGCTCGCTGATTCTGTGTGGCAGTTCTGGTGCTGGCTGGTGGTAGCTGTGAGGTGCTCTCTTTCCCTCCGACTGAAGTCTCCTGCTCCCACTGGCCTGCACCGGGAGCCCCTCCAGGGTGTCTGCCCTGCAGCCCTCATGCTGTTGACTAGCCGAGATTGGCAGGGGGTCACCTGCCGTCAGCCCCACAAATCCTGTAGAGCATAGATTGAACAGGCTTTCTACAACACCTCAGTCCCCACTTAGTGAATTTTGCTGTTTTCCTGAAGGAATTGGCCCAAATAAGAAGAGAGGAAAAAGAGAAGAGAAGACGCCGCCTGGAGAACATCAACTCTTTGAAAGGAATGGGCTACTCCACTCACGCAGCCAAGCAGGCCCTCCATCAGGCCAGCGGGAACCTGGATGCGGCCCTGAAGGTAACACCCGTCCCCGAGGGGCTCCTTGGCTGCCCTGAGCAGCCCCTGTTCTCAGCCCAGGCACCGCTTCCTCCAGTTCTCCATTTGAGCTCCTCTCCAGTGGCCCTCCCACTGCACGGAGCCCCACTCCTGTGGGCCCCTCATTCCTGGTTTGGATCTGAGGGTCAGTACTGTCTTGTTTTCGAACCCTGTGACAGAGACAGCATGATGGGCCTCATCTCGTCCCTACCTTTGGCAGGAAGCCTTTGAACACCTGCCTGCCCACCCACCCCATTTGGGGTCCCTCTTCTCTGCTTCCACGGCACCTTTGCATAGTTAACCACAATGTCCCCAGGTGTGTGAGCCCTGTGGCTGCATCCGCCTGGCATGTAATAGCTTCTCAGTCTCTGCATAAGTGAGCAGGTGTTTGTGCTGAATAAAGGCTATTTTTGTGTGTTTTAGATTCTTCTCAGTAATCCTCACATGTGGTGGTTCAATGATTCCGATCCTAACATCAACAACCATCAAGAAAGCCCTTCCCAGGAAAATATTGACCAAGTAAGTGAGAGTCATTTATACCCCGCTCCGCCTGCCTGGCCTCAGGTGGGATTGGTGGGGTGACATGGTTGGCAGTGGGACAGGGCTGAGGCCTGGCTCCCCGGACTCCTAGTGTGACGAAGGCCCATCCCAGGGTCCAGCCAAGCACCAGGAGTTGTGGTGGGTGGAAGGGGAGCAGGAGGAGTAAGAAAGGTCTGTGGAGCTCCTCGGTCCACGTTTATCCCCCTTCGCATGAGGACACCAAACTGTGGCGGCTTAACCAGTGGCCTTAGTAACAAGTTTGGGTAGCACTTTCCTCAGCCCATGAGCTTGTCGCCTTTCTGATGACCAGGCACCAACAGGTGTGAGGCCGTCTTCCTCCACGCGTCCCAGGCCGAGTCATGGTGCTGGTGAGCGGCGTGTGCAGAAGGCCCGTGCCGAGGACACGCATGCCGAGGGTTTTAAAAACCTATTCCCCTGACAATAAGGCTGTCCTGGCCGCACGGGGGATCGGAGTGTTGGACATGTGCCATCTCCGGGCAGCCCAGCCTCAGCAGTGGCCACCGCCCCCTATGTTCTCCCCCAGCTGGTGTACATGGGCTTTGACAGAGGAGCAGTTGAAGCTGCCCTGAGAGTGTTCAAGGGAAACGTGCAGCTGGCAGCTCAGACCCTCGCTCACAACGGAGGCAGTCTCCCTCCTGACCTGCAGCTCCCGGTGGCCGAGTCTCCATCAACACCAACCACGTCCCTCTCCGATTCTGCAGGTCAGACTGGGCCTCTGCACACGGAGGAAGTGAGGGTGGGGATGTGACATCGGTAGACCTCCCTGGGGACGAGCAGGGCGTGGACATCCAACCCGGCTGCGTGGTGTGGCCAGGGAAGTTGTGGCCGAGGCTGACGTGGATCAGTGCGGTCTCTCCGTGGGTTTTTCTCCGCTTTCTGTTCTCCTGTGACTCACTTGTCACTGCGTGATTGTGTTGCAGGTACCTCTGGGGTCTCCACAGATGAAGATATGGAGACAGAGGCTGTCAATGAAATACTGGAAGATCTTCCAGAACACGAAGAGGATTATCTTGACTCGACTCTGGAAGACGAAGAAATTATTATTGCAGAGTACTTATCCTATGTAGAAAATATAAAGTCAGCAACAAAGAAAAACTAACGAACAGAAAGAAGCACTGAGTTTCTGCTTATAAATTCCATCATTATGAAAAGTGTAATGCAGGTTTTCCCTTTTCTTCTTTTCATCCAATTTTGCTCCAGAGTGCTTCATACTTGAGTACAGGAGGGGCAGGCAGGGGGCAGGGACATATAAAGTTAGTAGAGACTTGGGGTGGGGGCCAGGGTGTGGTCCCTCAGGGTGATTTGGGGCAAGAGCTCCCTGCTGGGTTTCTTTCCTCCCGGAAATGGGAAGGACTGGAGATTAGGGCGGCCTGGGGAAAATCTCAGGTGAGATCATGGGGAGGGAGTGCTCTGTCGCCTCACCTTGCCTGGCTCTCCTGCCCTGAGCCCACTGCTCATCTTTTCGTTCTTCCCATGATGCAGCTCTGCCTGCCTGCTTCACTCTCTGCCCTGTCCCTGAAGGTTCTTTAAATCTCCAACCATTCCAAGTGCTTTGGGGGCATAGAGATGGGGCATCGGCTTTAGCAGCCAATCCGAATTATGCCAGACGCTTCAGCCTGCAACGTCAGTGTTTCATGCTCTTAGTTTAGTAAAATATGCTCTTGAAATTCAGAACTTATGTGTTCAAATTCTTTACAAAAATAAAATTTATTAAATAGGAAAGTTTTAAATTCTAACAAAAGCAACTTATTTTTAATTAGCATTTTCAGACGCTGTACTGCTGGCTGAGTTACCTACAGAGAATAAGATATGTTTTCTGCAGGTTTTGTGGGATTTAGGAGGATGGATATACACACACACACACACACACACACACATACATATTACAGAAGACTCTTTCGAAAGGTACATGACCTCTTATTGGCTCAAATAACCATTCTCACTGTGCCATGCGGTCCTCTGTAGATGGATATTAAATGAAAACTTCTAGCACCAGGACAGCTGGTGGCAGCGGGCACTGCCAGAATCAATGGCCAGATGTGTTCCCACATCACTGGAAACTCCCTGGCTGAGGGCAACGGGCACGGCCATGTCTTGTCGGGACTGGCTGAAATGCAGTCACTTTTTCACTAGTCATTTTCTTTTTTTTAAAATATATTTTATTGATTTTTTTACAGAGAGGAAGGGAGAGGGGTAGAGAGTTAGAAACATCGATGAGAGAGAAACATCGATCAGCCGCCTCCTGCACATCTACTGGGGATGTGCCCGCAACCCAAGTACATGCCCTTGACCGGAATCGAACCTGGGACCCTTCAGTCCGCAGGCCGACGCTCTATCCACTGAGCCAAACCAGTTTCGGATTCACTAGTCATTTTCATAAAGCTTGGGCAGCAGTCCAGTTGGAATGGGTGGAAATATTTTCTTGTCATTCTAAAATGGATGATACAGAGGGAAATAAAAGGAAAATATATTCAAAACTTACCAGCCTAACTTAGTAAGTTACTCAAACTTCTAAACTGTTCAAGTGTTGAAAATGCCTGGGTGGCCTAGAGCATCATTTTGATTAGTAACTTTTGCTTCCACCAAGTTCATGTGGAAATCAAAACACCAATGCCTGTTATAAACAAGGCAGGGCAGGGGCTGATGGTGGGGAGGCAGGCTGAGTGGGGAAGAGGGATTGTGCTGACGGCCCAGGTGATGAGGGGGTTCTCAGCCTTGATCGAGACCATGTCAGACTGTCAGATTTTGGACCTGAACTGCAGCTTTTGGCTAATAAGTTACTATCCTGGGCTTGGGCCAGGCATGGCCTGTAGCTTCCCAAATGCTGTCTTAATGATCACGGAAAAGGCTAGGGAAGCAGAGCCACACCAGCAGGTCTCTGACAGCTCCATTTTCTCATGAAGAAACGCAGAGAAGCCAGTTCTTGAGTTAGGGGCAGTCCCAGGTTACACTGTTCCCCTGTGGGGCTGCCTGCCTCCAGCTGGTTGTGTGAAGCGGGGCAGGCAGCGACCACGTGCCACTCCTGCTCTGGTGGACAAGGGAAGAAGCAAAGGACATTTGTGATGAAAAGGCTGTTAAAGTGAACAGCAGGGAACAAACTGGAAGAGGAGATGGGCCTGGGAGGGGCTCTCCTTGGATAGAGGAGAAAAGAACATTCCAGACCTGGGACAAATGGTAAGATTCGGGGTATGGCTGTAACCGGCTCAGTGGTTAGAGCATCAGCCCACGGATTAAGGGTTGTGGGTTTGATTTCCAGTCAAGGGCATGTACCTGGGTTGGAGGTCAGGGTGAGTGGGGTCTCTCCCTCCCTCCCACTCTCTCTAAAGGATCCTTGGGTGAGGATTAACAAAATAAAGGGGGGTAGACCAAGTGTGCCATGTTTATGGGGTCGCAGGGCTGTTCTAGAGCCACCAGCGTGTGTAGGTTGGGAGAAGAGAATGAGGTTGGAAGGGTTGCTGAGTCCCACTGCAGAGCACCCTGAAAGGCACCTACATTGGAGTGGCAGCATACCAGGTCCGTCTCAGGACTCCCAGGAGGGGCCGCAGGTGTCGAAGGCAGATCCGTCAGCCAGAGTTGGGGGGGCGGGGGGGGCGGCGGCTGTGGCTGGGACCTGCTGCCCTCTGTCAGATCTGATGCCATCACTTTTCTTTGGAAACCTGTCTGCTCTTGGCTCTGGTGACACTGCCATGTCCTATCTCTGTTTGCCTGCCCCTGTGTCCTTTACTTCCTGTCTTTGTTGCCTTATCAAAGGCAAGAAGATATCAAAAGCAAAGAAATAGCTTTTGGTTGTCTGGTCTTTATTAAAGCTGACCATCTAGCCAAGGCCTCTGTGATGCTGAAGGACACATTTCCTCAATGCTCTGCTACATGATGCCGAATGGTGCTTTTCTATGGCCTCCTCTCGCTCCAGGAGAGGCGGGCTGGAGAAGCAGTGCAGTGACCCCGTAGCGTCTGCGCCCAGGGGCTGTCCCCGTATGTGAGGCATGTGTGCTTACCGTCTGTTGTGTGTAGCTATGACGGGGCTCTGATGACGTAAGAGCTGGTGATCCAGGAATGCAGTGTCAGTTGGTAGCATCCCAGCTCTGGTACTCAGGCTGCCTCTGCAAAGCAGTCTGAGGAGCGGGGAGACGTGGGCACAAGTCCTCCAGGTGGTGCTCCCCTGCCGCCCTGACGTGAACTTCAGCGTCCTGGGAAACCCTCTTGGGGTGGGCGGGCCCTGGCTAGGACGTGAGTGTTCCCAGATGTGGTAAGTGGCACCCAGGGAGCTCTACACCTGGACCGTGTGCTGTGAGTCCCACCCAAAGGGTGCCTACTGAGTCATGTGGCTTCTGCAGGTTCTCACCAGCAAGCCCGTCTTCCCGGGCTCCTAGCGTGTGAGGGTGGGCACCCCTTCCCACCGCACGTGGCACCAGTACTGTCCTGTTCATCGGGCCTGGACCTGAGCACCAGGGGAGCAGGTGACGCCCGTCCAGCCGTGCATCTTGCTAATGGAACACCTTTGCACTAAGACATGGAGTGTCCACTTCTCTGTATCAAGGGTCGCCTCTGCACAGGGAGGCCTGTCCTTGGAGAGATACTGAGCTCTCAAGGACAGACATGTCTACTGCAGCTTCCTTTTGTTGTTGTTGTTCTTTGGTTGATCACCTCCCACCCACCCACCTTCCCCTGCCTTCCCTCCGAGATTCCTCACTGGTTCCATGCTTCCATGTCTCTGGATCCACTCCATTCATCAGTTTATTTTGTTTAATTAGATTCCACATATGAGAGATCGTGTGATACTTGTCTTTCTCTGACTGACTTATTTCACTTAGCATGATACTCTCCAGCTCCCTCCATGCTGTCTCACAGGGTAAGAGATTCTTTTTCACAGCTGCATAGTATTCCATGGTATAAATGTACCACAGCCTTTTTATCCACTCGTCTGATGGGCACTTAGGCAGTGTCCAGATCTTAGCTATTGTAAATTGTGCTGCTGTGAACATAGGGGTGCATACATCCTTTCTGACTGGTGTTTCAGAATTTTTAGGATATATTCCTAGAAGTGGGGTCACTGGGTCAATGGCGGTTCCATATTTAATTTTCTGAGGAAACTCCATACTGTTTCCCATAATGGCTGCACCAGTCTGCATTCCCACCAGCAGTAACTAGGGTTCCCTCTTCACATTCTCACCAGCACTTGTCATTTGTTGATTCGTTGATGGTAGGCATTCTGACAGGTATGAGATGATACCTCATTGTTGTTTTAATTTGCATCTCTCTGATGATCAGTGACTTTGAGCATTTTTTTCATGTCTTGGCCATCTGTATGTCCTCTTTGGAGAAGTGTCTATTTAGGTCCTTTGCCCATTTTTAAATTGGATTATTTGTCTTCCTTTTGTTAAGGTATATGAAAGGTGTATGAGTTCCATATATGTATTTTGGATATTCATCCTTTATCTTATGTATCATTGCCAAATATGTTCTCCCATACAGTGGGCTCCCTTTTTGTTTTGTTGATGGTTTCTTTTGCTGTGCAGAAGCTGTTTATTTTTATGTCCCATTTGTTTATTTTTTCCTTAGTTTCCTTTGCCCTAAGAGATGTATCTGTAAACACATTGCTATGAGAGATGTCTGAGATTTTGCTGCCTATGGTTTCTTCTAGGATTTTTATGGTTTCCCAACTTACATTTAAGTCTTTTATCCATTTTGAGTTTATTCTTGTGTGTGGTCTAAGTTGGTGGTCTAGTTTCATTTTTTTGCATGTATTTGTCCAATTTTCCAAGCACCATTTATTGAAGAGACTGTCTTGACTCCATTGTATGTTCTCACTTCCTTTTTCAAATGTTAATTGAGCATAATGGCTTCGGTCAATTTCTGGGGTCTCTGTTCTGTTCCATTGATCTATATGCCTGTTCTTGTGCCAGTACCAGGCTGTTTTGATTACAGTGGCTTTGTAGTATAACTTGATATCTGGTATTGTGATTCCTCCAACTTTGTTCTTCTTTCTCAAGATTGCTGCAGCTATTGGGGATCTTTTTTGGTTCCATATAAATGTTTGGAGTGTTCTAGATCTGTGAACTATGCTATTGGTATTTTAATAGGGATTGCATTGAGTCTGTAGATTGCATTGGATAGTATGGACATTTTAATGATCTTCATTCTACCAACCCATGAACACAGGATATTCTTCCACTTGTTTATATTTTCCTCTATCTCTTTTTTCAACATTCTGTAGTTTTCTGAGTACAAGTCTTTTAACTCCTTAGTTAAGTTTATTCCTAGGTGTCTTAATTTTTTGTTGCAGTGGTAAGTGGAATTGTTTTAGTTTCTCTTTCTGAGAATTCATTGTTGGTATATAAAAAAGCCATCAATTTTTGAGTGTTGATTTTATATCCTGCTACCTTGCCAAATCCATTTATTAAATCTAGTAGATTTTTGGTGGAGACTTTAGGGTTTTCTATGTACAATAACCTGTCATCTGCGAATAATGAGAGTTTTACTTCTTCCTTTCCAATTTGGATGCCTTTAATTTCTTCTTCTTGCCTGATTCCTGTGGCTGGGACTTCCAGTGCTATGTTGAAGAAGAGTGGAAAGTGGACATCCCTGTCTTATTCCTGTTCTTTTTTTTTTTTTTTCTTAATTGATTTCAGAGAGGGAGAGGGAGAGATAGAAACATCAATGATGAGAATCATTGATTGGCTGCCTCCTGCACACCCCCTACTAGGCATCGAGCCTGCAACCCAGGCATGTGCCCTTGACTGGAATCGAACCCGGGACCCTTCAGTCCACAGGCCGATGCTCTATCCGCTGAGCCAAACCAGCTAGGGCTTATTCCTGTTCTTGGGGGAAACGGTTTTAGCTTTTGCCCATTGAGTAGGATGTTCCCTGTAGGTTTGTAACATATGGCCTTTATCATGTTGAGATATGCCTCCTCTATTCTCATTTTACTGTGAGTTTTTATCACAAATGGGCATGGGATTTTGTCGAATGCCTTTTCTGTGTCTATTGATATAATCATGTGATTTTTGTCTTTCAGTTTGTTTATGTGATGTGATTTGCAAATATTGTACCAGACTTGCACCCCTGGAATAAATTCCCCTTGGTCATGGTGTATGATCTTTTTAATATATTGCTGGATCTAATTTGCTAATATTTTGTTGAGGATTTTAGCATCTATGGTCATCAGGGATATTGGCCTGTAATTCTCTTTCTTTGTAGTGTCTTTATCTAGTTTTGGAATTAGGATAATGCTGGCCTCATAAAAAAAGCTTGGAAGTATTCCTTCCTCTTGAATTTTTTTTTTTAATAGTTTGAGGCATATAGGTGTTAGTTCTTCTTTGAATGTTTGGTAAAACTCCCCTGTGAAGCCGACTAGACCTGGGATTTTGTTTGCTGGGAGTTTTTTTAATTACTGCTTCTGTTTTCTCCGTTGTTATTAGCCTACTCAGGTTTTCTGATTCTCCCTGATTCCATTTTGGGAGATTGTATTTTTCTAGGAATTTGTCCATTTCATCCTCATTGTCCAGCGTGTTGGCATATAGTTGTTCATAGTATTTTCTTACAATCCTTTGTATTTTTGTGGTGTCAGTGGTTACTTCTCCACTTTAGTTTCTGATTTTGTTGATTTGGGTCCTCTCTCTTTGTTTCTTGATGAGCCTGGCTAACAGTTCATCAATCTTGCCTATCCTTTCAAAAAAACCAGTTCTTGGTTTCATTGATTTTTTTGTATTTATTTTTAGTCTCTGTGTCATTTATTTCTACTCTAATCTTTATTATTTCCTTCCTTCTACTTACTCTGGGCTTTCCTTGTTGTTTTCTAATTTTTTAAGTTGTAGGGTTAATAGTTTATTGTTGGTTTTTCTTGTTTTTAAGGTTGGCCTGTAGTGCTATGAACTTCCCTCTCAGGACTGCTTTTGCTGTGCCTCAGATTTGGGGTTGTTGTGTGTTCATTTTCATTTGTTTCCAGGAAGTTTTTGATTTCTTTCTTGATCTCGTTGGCAACCCATTCATTGTTTAATGACACACTATTTATTCTCCATGTGTTTGAATGTTTTGGGGTGTTTTTTACTGTAGTTGATTTCTAATTTCATTCTACTGTGATTTGAGAAGATGTTTAATATGATTTCAATCTTCTTGAACTTGTAGAGACTTATTTTGTGTCCTAACATGTGGTCTGTCTTTGTGAATGACCCGTGTGCACTTGAGGAGAATGTATATTCTGTAGCTTTGGGGTGAAATGTCCTATAAATGTCAATTAAATCCATCTCATCCAGTGTGTCATTTAGAGTCACTGTTTCCTTGTTGATTTTTTTGTCTGGAAGATCTAAGCAGTGAAGTCAGCAGGGTGTAAAAGTCCCCTGTCATGATTGTATTGTTATTGATCTCTCCTTTAAAGTTCTCTAAAAGTTTTTTATATATCTAGGTACTCCAAATTGGGTGCATATATGTTTACCAGGGTTAATCTCTTGCAGAATTGATCCCTTTAGGATTATGTAGTGAACTTTGTTGTCTCTTGTGATGGCCTTCATTTTGAAGTCTATTTTGTCAAATATGAGTATTGCTACCCCAGCTTTTTTTTTTTTTTTTTCCTGTTTCCATTTGCATGGAAAAAAATTTTTCAGCCCTTCACTCTCATCCTGTTTGTCTTTTGTTCTGAGGTGGGTCTATTGTAGATAACATATATTTGGGTTGTGTTTTTTGTCTCCATTCAGCTACTCTATGTCTTTTGATTGTAGTATTTAATCCATTTATACTTAAGGTTATTATTGACAGGTACTTATTGTCACTTTAACTCTGTATGCCTACGTTTCTCTATTTCTTCTCATTACAGCAGTCCCGTTAGCATTTCTTGTAACGCTTGCTTGGTGGTGATGAACTCATTTAGCCCTTTTTTTTATTTGGTCTGGGAAGCTCTTTATTTCACCATCTCTTTTGAATGATAGCCTTATTGGATATAGTAATCTTGGTTTCAGATCCTTGCTTTCCATCACCTTGAGTACTTCATGCCATTCCCTTCTGGCCTGTAGAGTTTCTGATGAGTAATCAGGTGTCACCCCTTACAGGAGCTCCTTTGTAGGTAACAAATTGCTTTTCTCTTGCTGTCTTTAAGATTCTCTCTTTGTCTTTAATTTTATGCATTTTAATTATGATGTGTCTGGGCATGGGCCTGTTTGAGTTCTCTTTACTTGGGATTCTGTTTGTCTCCTGAACTTGTGTGACTTTTTCCTTCACCAGCTTAGGGAAGTTTTCTGACATGATTTCTTTTTTCTCTTTTTTTCTTAAATATATTTTTATTGATTTCAGAGAGGAAGGGAAAGGGAGAGAGAAACATCAGTGATGAGAGAGAATCATTGATTGGCTGCCTCCTGCACGCCCCCCTATTGGGGATCGAGCCTGCAACCCGGGCATGTGCCCTTGACCAGAATTGAACCCAGGATCCTTCAGTCAGCAGGCCGACGCTCAATCCACTGACCCACACCAGCCAGGGCCCTGCCATCATTTCTTCAAACTTGTCCTCTATCCTCTGCGTCCTTCCCCCTTTGGCCATCTATGCAGATGTTATGCTTTATGTTGTCGCACTGCTTCCTTACGCTGTCCTTGTTTTCTTAATTGTCTCTTCTTTTGGTTCTGAGTGATTTTTTCTACCCTTTCTTCTAATTCAGCGGTCGCCTGCCTCTCGGACCTCACAGACCACCAGTGGTCCACGGGCCACCTGTTGGCGACTGCTGTTCTAATTCACTGATTTGATCCTCAGTTTCCCCTAATCTGCTGTGTTTTCTTTCCAATGTGTTCTTTATTAGTGCTGTGTCATTCTTTATTTCCAACTGTTCTTTTTTCATAGTTACTATAACTTTTCTCATGCTGTTGAGCATCTTTACTATCATTCTAAACTCTGTGTCAGATAAATTTCTTATCTCCATTTCATTTATCTCTTCTGGAGAATTATCTTGTTCTTTCCTTTGGGAGGGTTTTTTGTTGTTTTTTTGTCTCCCCCTTTTGGCTGCCTGTTTGGGTTTGTGACTATGTATTGGGTAGAACAGCTACACCTCTCAATCTCTGGTGCAGGACAGTGTCAAATGTTGTTTCTCTACTGCACCTTCTTGTCTTCCTGCACCAGGGGCCAGCCAGGGCCTGGCACACAGGGCAATGTGGATGTAGAAAGCTGTACCAGCTTCTGATAATGAGAGGGGCTGCTGGGGGCGGCTCCCCTCCCAGCCTCTCCAGAGTCTGAGCCCCACTTCCCATGAAGCACCTCTTGGCTAGTACTACTACAGCTGCTCCTATGGCTGTGTCCCACCTCACCACACAGGACAGAGCTGGCTCCTGTGCATGGCCAGGGGGCTACTGCCCCAGACTGAGAAGAGACACTCCCTGACTCATGCGGAAATGGGAGCTCCAAAGCAGGGTTGGTGGGTCCCCACTAAAGAGCTGGTCCCTTGCTCCCTGACTCTTCCACAGCCACAGCCCCACATTTCACCCACTGGGAGGAGCAGGTGTATGAGGCCCCAGGCGTTGAGACTCAATGTACAGAACAAAAGGAATTCCCCAGCACTATTTTTTTTTTTAAGTTGACTTTTAGGGAGAGGAAGGGAAAGGGAGAGAAACATCTAAGCTGTCCTAGCATTGGCCTGCAGACTGAAGGGTCCCTGGTTTGATTCTGGTTGGGCTCGATTCCCAGTAGGGGATGTGCAGGAGGCAGCCAATCAGTGACTCTCTCATCATTAATGTTTCTCTCTCCCCCCCGCCCCCCTTCCTCTCTGAAATCAATAAAAATATATTTTAAAAAATTCTATGTTGCCTCTTACACGCCCCCTACCAGGGATCCTGCCCTCAACCCAGACATGTGCCCTGATCAGGAATTGAGCCAGCAACCATTTGGTGCATGGATGATGCCCAACCAACCGAGCCACATCAGACAGAGAATCCAGCGCACTTTGAAGGACATTTATTTTGGTTCTTGACCAGTGTCCTCAGGACAAACAATTTGCAAAAATAATCTGTGGCTCAGGGCTTTTTGAAGAAACATCTGTTTCCTCTCAGCAGGAAAGGCTAGGCTTCTGGGGACTGGAGACCATGGAGGGTCCGGAGCAGGCCGCTGTGCGGGGGGGGGCCTGGGGTGGAGGCGGCGGGCAGGTATCCCCGCAGGCGAGCAGTGTCCTGTGGGCCGGCTCGCAGTGGACAGGGAGAGCTTCAAACGTCCACGAACACAAGGGAAAGGCAAAACCGCCACCTTGTGCCCTCCGGACACCAGGGGAGGACGGGCGCGCTCCCTCTGTGGGTCTCTGGGTGGGTCCGTGGGTGGCGGGTGTCGCGGGCTCAGGCCGGCTGCAAGGGCGCGGCGGCGCAGCCCACCTTGTTGCTGAAGAGGCGGGAGAGGCTGCGCGGCGGCGGCGCGCGGGGGAGGCCGCGCACGTCCCAGAGCCGCAGCGCGCCGTCGTGGGAGGCGGTGTACAGCACCTGGCCGTGCACCTGCGGGCGGGACGCGCGCGGCGCTGGGAGGAGCCGGCCGCCACTCCCGCCCCAGTAGGTCCCCGCATCGGTCCCGCCGTTACGGATCAACCACGCACAGACCCTGCTCGACCGCAGCCACTGCAGGCCGGGCATCCTGCACATCCGCTACCGAAGCCGAGGACGGGCCTGTCAGCCCGAGGACCTCGGCCTTGGGGAGGTCCGCCTGTGGGCGCGCGGGGCGCGAGCTCCTTCCCGCCCCCCTCCCAGGCAGGCGGGCGTAGACACGCCCCGGGGATGCGGGGTGGGGAGGGGGGCCTACCTGGATGCAGTTGATGATGAAGGCGTGGCCGCGGAACACCCTCTGGAGCGCTCCGGATTCGGCGTCGAAGGCGCGCGCGCGGGCGTCCCCGCTGCCCGTGAACACTGTGGACACACGCGCCACTGGGCACCTGCCCGACAGCCCTTCGCCTCCAGCACGCGCGGGGCAGGGAGCAGGGCAGGCCCCATCACCTGGGGGCCCCGTCCGCCCGCCCACACAGGACGTCCTAGGTTCCCGTGGGGCCTAGCGGAAGCCCCCGGACAGACGGACGCAGCACCTTCATTATCTGACCACCTCCCGGCATCTGGGACCCTGGGGCCGGGAGAGGCTTCTTCCTTGGGCTCCCACCGTCCTGCGCTGCCCGTCCAGGGGCCCCCATCCCTCCCAGCACCACCTGGCCCAGGTTCCCTCTCAGGCGTTTGGTGGAAGCCATTGGTGAAACTGGTCTCATCTGCCCCGTGTTCCCGCAGCTCTGAGGCGCGGCTCAGGGGAGCCTCCCCTTCCCTGCCGTGGCCATCGGGGCAAGCACCGGCCAGATGATCCTCCCGCACTCATGAACTTCGCCTCCCAGCGCAGGCCCGGGGGCAGCAGCGTGCCCTGCCCAACCTCTTGCAAGGTAAGCCGGTTTCTTAGAACTTAGTAGAGTTCTCAAAGCCCGGGGTCATTAGAATCACCTGCTGGGCTTAAGCACAGACTGCTGGGCGCCCCCGAGTTTCTGATTTAGGGGCTTGGGGTGGAGCCTGGGGACCTGCACTTCTAACCAGTTCTAGGCGATTCTGATTCTGCTGGTCAGGAACCTCGCTGAGAACACGGACCCTCAGGTTCACGTATGGTCTAGCCCGGGTTGTCCCAGGAGCCCACCCCAACACTAGGAGTTCAGTGCCAATAGTTCATCTGGCAGGCGTTCCAGGAAGTGGGAGAGAAACACGGATGGACATCACACAGGTGCACTAATGAGGCCTTGGGAGAAGGTGCAGACCACGTGTCAGAGTTGTCCCACCCCAGGGCAAGGATGCTGGGCTACCTACCCAGCAGTTCTCATTAGTCATTGGCTGAGGGCCTCTCTGGTGGGTGTCAATCCCAGCTCTCCGCTGCCCCGCCCCTCACAGGAACACACATGCGGGCTATGGACCTTAGGTGCTGCGGCAAGCACCCCTGAACACGGTACCCACAGCATCCGCTACACCCACCTGCAGCCTGAGCAGGTCACAGCAAGCAACCCCAGGGCTCCCTTTCTTACCCACTTCCTGTGTACCAGCCTTTCTGCTACAGCTACCCGTCAAGGTGGCCCTGGAGGGGTAGTTTCCTTTTTGGGTTTTTCAGCTCCTCTCCTGCCGTCCCTCCCCCACCAACCCAGCTGGTCTCTGTGCATCCCATGGGTGGGAGCAGGGTCAGGAATTAAGTCTAATCATCCCACAGCCTGTTGGGAAGACCAAGTTCCTTCACAACTGGCAACAACAGGGAGGGTCCCTGTGATCCAATAGTGGCAGCTTCCATCCCGGCTGCTGCCAAGGGGAGGTGCTCTAGGCGACAGTCTTTTTAAATTAGAGCCTTTCTAAGTGTCCTGACTTGGGAGCTGAGACACAGTCACACTTACAGGTTTGGATATAGAAAGAAGAAAAAAATAATTTGTCCGTGTCAGACACCTAAATCCCGGGGGCACCTCAGGCGCTATTTTCAGATTTACATTCCATCTTCATTTGTCACGTATGCTGTGAAGTCAGTGTGAGTTTCCCACTGTGACTCTTCCTCCACCCGTCTGCTCCCTCACTCCAGTGCTAGGAAGATGACAAGCAGGCTCAGTGCTCTGTGTGTATGTGTGTGTGTGTGTGTGTCTGTGTGCGCGCGCGCGCGCGGTGGGGGGGGGGGAGTCCACGCGCACACATTGGGGGGAGGGAGGCTGATGGCAACACAGAGCACTGGGCATCACTTTGGGAGCGGTGCTCAGGAACCTGGGAGCCCCCTGCCATGCTGATGTGATGAGGCTGGGGCTCGCTTCCCTGGAACACTGTCTGCCTTCTTGGTGCCTGGGGTGTAAACACACAGCCAATTGGACAGAGCCCGCACAGCCCAGCTGTGTGGCGATGTGAGCCTGGGGGATAACAGCTTGCTGCCCACCGAGTAAGCCATTTGCCCTTCTTCCTTCACAAAACAATCCCGGCTCCTCCTGGGAGCTACGTCCCCAGAGAAGAGGTTTCCTTCAGCCGCCCCTGCAGGCAGTGGTCTGAGATCCAGGGAAAAGTCTTTGGGTGGCACTTCCAGGGAAGAGTTTTAAAGGGGCCTTATCAGCTAGAGACACATCCTTTTGCCCTTCCCTCTTCTTCCTGCACAAAACAGGAGAGCTCCAGCCGCTATCTTGGGCCATCAGCCCCTCAACGATAGGAAGTATGTGCGGTGAAGCAACGTGACAGAAGGAATCTGGGTGCCTGATAACTGAGAGCCCCTAAAATTCTTCTGAGAGAAAAATAAACCACCATCTCATTTAAACCACTGCTCTCTGCGTTTTCTCTTATCTGTACGCAAACCTAAACTCCAAGTGAAGCCAAACCCACGTGGCCCTCACGCTGGCTGGAGTAGCGGTGTCGCTGTCTCACTGAGAATTAGAATGTGTCCTTGAGACGTGCTCTTGCCCTAGGACCTCTGAGCATCCAGGTGGCTGCATGTTCTTGTGGGTAAAGTTAGGGGAGTCCCCACCCCCACATGTGAATGGAGGTGGCCTGGCCACAGCTCTTGGGTGCTGCCCGTCCTGAATGACAGCTGCCCATTAGTCCTGAAGTAGAGAAGCAGAGGTGCTGAGCAGGGAGGATTTGGGGGAGCGGAGTGGGGGGCAGGCAGAACAAGGTGGGCTGGGCAGGTGGGGTGGTGCAGGGAGTCACTTACGGGTGCCCGCATGGTACTTGAGGGCGCTCACGCTGTGTCTGTGGGCTGGGAACGTGCGCACACACTCCCCCGTGTCCGCCAGCCAGCACTTGACGGTCCTGTCGGCGCTGCCCGAGTACACATGCTGGTTCACCAGCTGCGGAGGGATGTGCGTACTGCGGCTCAGAGGCCCTCCCAGCCTCTCCGAGTGGAAGGGGAGGGGATGTGCTGGGCTCAGTGGAGAAAGTGCATGAACCAGAAACGCCCGGCTGTGGGTCCCACCTGACCACCTGCTCCGGCACCCAGGACCTCCCTGCTCTCCCCGCTTCCCTGGGAGAGTGGGCTGGGCAGGCAGGCAGACCCGGCTCAGGTCTTCACTATTACTCGCCCTTGGCCAAGTCACTCACTGCTCCTCAGCAGCTTCACGGAAGCTAAGGACCGTGCCAGCACCATACTGGTAAGAGCAAGGACCCCCAACATTCGCCGGCATAGACTACTTCTGCCAGGTGCCGATGGGTGATTCCTGCCTAACCCAGTAGGACTGGTGTCCTTCTAGGTAGCGGAAATGTGGACACAGAGGGAAGGCCATGTGTGGCCGGAGGGACCGGCCTCAGGAGAAACCAGCCCTGCAGACACCTTGATCTTGGACTTCCAGCCTCTAGAACTGAGACACCGAGCTCTGCTGTTTCACCCCACCCCTCCCCCACCCGTGGCACTTTGTCATGAAGGCCCAGCCGACTGTACACCGGGGCAGGGCAGCACAGAGGGGGCGGCGGTCTCACCTCCAGACAGATGACAGAGCCCTGGTGCTCCCGGAACACCCGCAGCTGCTCCCCACTCAGGATGTCCCAGGCGCGGATGGTGGTGTCCGTGCTGCCCGTGAAGGCCGTGTGGCTGGGCGTGTCCAGCACAAGGCACAGCACGGCACCCGTGTGGCCCCGCAGCGTCTGGTGGCAGCAGCCACTAGCCACCTGCCACACCTTGGCCGTGCCATCCGTGCTGCCTGTTACCAGCAGCCCCCCGGCCACAGCCTCCTCCTCGAAGGGAGCCCCGGGCAGGTCCCAGGGGGCGGAGTAGGCGAGAGTCAGCACGCAGTTGCGGTGGCCCCGGAACTCCCGGGACACCTGCCCCTTGTCCACACTCCAGGCGCGAGCTGTCCGGTCATAGGAGCTGCTGAAGAGCTGGTTGTTGGTGACCAGGATCCTGGTGGCAGAGGGAAAGGCCAGGGGTTGGCCCACAGGGCTGCCCGGCAGGCTGTCACAGGGTCCCTTTGGCAGGTCCTCCATGTTCACTGAGCCCAGGCAATGGGGAGCAGGAAATGCTCCCAGAGAAAGTCCTGGGCTGGAGTACCCCAGGCCCCTGCTTCAGGGGGGACTGTGAGGGGGTCAGGAGAACACCCCAGAAGTCGCAGGGGCCCAGGCAGAGGCCACCACCCACAGAACAAAGCCCAGACTGAAGGCGTCCTGGTCACTGCCATCGTAACCCCACCACCGGCATGGACACCTGCCCGGGCCAGGGGCCGGCTGCCTCTGCACTGTGGCTGGAGACACTCCCTCTCCACCCGGCGGCCAGTCACCCCCGGGGTTCAGCTGAAGGCCCTTCGCTAAGACACCGCCCAGAATCCCCACCACGTGCTGGGCCGTGGTCCACTCAGACCTTCCCCGCAGCAGGGCCAAGCTCCGATGCTTCCATCCCGCCCAACGCGAGGACCACAGCAGCCGCTCGTTATAGGAAGCGGCGTGGGGAGGACAGGTGGGGAGGCCCACCCTCCGGGTTTGCCCCGAACTGAAAGGCTGCGGGAACATGGGACTTGCAGTTTAAAAACCAGGAACGTTCTGGGCCAAGTGGGACACACGGTCACCCTAAGGACAGGTCAGACTCGGGGGCTGGGCGGGGCATCGGGACGGTGGAGCCCTGGGGAAGCTGGGAGTTATGCGTGTTTTCTGAAAGGCCTCTGTGTCACTCTCACAGCGCCCGTGCCCGATCAGCCCACGAGTGACTTCTGTAGTCAGGGCCACGGGAGACACAATCAGACAAGTCTCGGTGGGGTGGGGGTGGGAGCGGGCATGGCATCTGTCAGCTCGCACGGCCAAATGTCATTTGGGCCGACGTCTGCTGACAACATTCCAGCCAAGGGCCCCAGGGAACTCTGGGTGAGAGGAGCAGAGAGGGTCTGGCCACCTCCCCCCGCCCCCCAACCCCCAACCCCCAACCCCCAATGCAGGAAGAAAGGCCGCTCAACAGTAAAAACTGGTGAATCTTTTTCTCCTTTCGATTAATGCTAAGGCCGTCTTCCCAGAAAAATACACATTTGTCTTTAGTATAGAACACTGGCTGTGACTTCAAAGGGCCCGTGTTGAGGAGGCTGAGCCCCCAGGAGCAGAGACCACAAAGGGCAGAGGCCAAGGCTGAGGCTGGAATAAGGCCGCGTCCTCGGTGTGGGGACAGAGGGGTAGGTTAGGGACACCTGGCACTCTCTCCGTCCTGGAGGCTGGTGCGGCGGGAGGAGAGATGGACCACGAGAGGGAACAGACCTGCCTGCACCGCACCCAGACCCCGCATCCTGCAAGGTTCTCACCCCCTGCAGGTAACTAAGGAAACAGACTCACTGAAACAGCTCCTGCCCTGGTAGATGTGGTTTCCACGACGTATGTATTTCTAAAGGAAAGTGACGACCTGCTGTCACATAGCACCATGGGTGACGTTCTGGGGGCCTGCAGGCTGCCGGGTGTGGCCTGGTATGAGAGCAGAGACGCCAGGCCTGGTGGGCGCCCCCAGAAGCTCACACACCTGGCCCAGCTCTGAAAACACGGGAGGAAGTGAATTCCACGTCCTCACCTCAGGGTGTCACACATTTGCAAGCACAGTTAATAATGCAAATGTCTTCCCAGATCTACCGCTCAAAAGTAGTGTGTGCACTGGCCGGTTTGGCTCAGTGAATAGAGCGTCCGCTTGTGGACTGAAGGGTTCCAGGTTCGATTCCGGTCAAGGGCACATGCCCAGGTTGCGGGCTTAACCCTCACTAGGGGTTTGCAGGAGGCAGCCGATCAGTGATTCTCATCATTGATGTTTCTCTCTCTCTCTCCCTCTCCCTTCCTCTCTGAAACCAATAAAAAGCAGCTGATAGTTTCCAGGCACAGCCTGAGAGCAGGCTGGTCACCTGAGGTGTGGCCTTCTCCCACCTGTCAGCACTTCCAACCACTCACGCCTCACACAAGGAGACTCCCCTTTCCCACACTTTTCCTCAGTCACAAATTTTTCTCAAGAGAGAGTGCTGGGACCTGGCTGGGTGGCTCAGTTAGTCAGTGTCATCCCGACACACCAAGGCGGTGGGTCTGACCCCGTCAGGGCACATACAGGAACCAGCCAATGAGTGCGGAACGAACTGATGTCTCTCTCTCTCCCTCTCTCTCCCCCCCCCCCTCTCAAAAGAAAGAAGGAGCCCACCCAGCATGGCCCAGTGGTTGAGCGTCGATCCATGAACAAGAAGGTCACGGTTCGATTCCCGGTCAGAACACACATCCCCGGGTTGTGGGCTCGATCCCCAGTGTCTCTCTCTCTCCCTTCTTCTCCAAAGTCAATAAAAATATGTTTAAAAAAATACAGAAAAGAGTGAGAAAGAGAGGGAGGGAGGGAGAAGCAAGAGCGCTGGGAGAGGCCAGCAGAGCTGTGAGTCCCGAGCCCTAATTCTACCCCTTTGCTACCACGACTTGTCCACTTGTCTGCTTGGCCCTGGCCGCCCAGGTCTCCGGCCTGGCCTGCTCCAGCTAAGAGTAGGGGACAAAAGCTGGGCTGCTGGAAGGTGGGCGGGGGCCGGGGCCTGCCTTCCCCACTCTGAACCGTCGTGTGTGTGTGTGTGTGTGTGTGTGTGTGTGTGTGTGTGTGAACATGTGTACGTGTGTGGTGTGCCAACACAGCTCTTTACTGTCTTTCTACTTAGGGGTGTTGTTGAGTTCCTGCCCCGTGGGTGCACCATTCCGACTGCAGGCCGCTGGAACTTGGTCAGTTAATGGTCAGCCTGGCCATTTCTGGGCACTTGACCATTAACAACTCGGGTCCCACCCGACCCAGGTGTGAGTAAAGCCCGTGCTGGCAGCGTCCCTCCTGGCTGGGAACATCCTGGTCCGCCAGCCCAGCCCCGCCCGCCTGTCCCCTCAAACCACTGCCTGCACTGGGTCACTTATTTACCGCCCAGGCAGGTGGCCTCCGGTCAGCAAAGCATCGGGAGGCCGAGGGCGGGGCCAGACTCCTGCTTATCCTGGGCAGTCCCTCAGGGGCCTGCGGTGGCCGATGGCCGCAGTTACATAAACAATGTTAAATTGATCTGATCAGCAAAGGAATTTCATGGCTCAGCTCAGACCCAAATCCAATAAGGGAAAACTCAAACCGAGGCGGGGGGTGAGGGTAGAGGGAGGAGAACAGTTTCAAGTGCAACATGGAAAGGAGAGGTTTAAAAATACCCTGGCTTCATCTTCAGAGCCATCCCCATTGGCTGCTCCACCAAGTCCCTGGCCCACCATCGGGTACCAATTAAGCCATTTCCTCTGGAATCTGTTCCACCCTAGGAGTTGTGGCCTCCAGATGCCTTTCCCTGCGCCCAGCAGGGGGCAGTATGCAGCCAAGCCAATGTGTTCCCTACCTCTACCTCCCAAGCCCCCACCTGGAGCCCTGGGTAGTGGGCACTTGTCACACCTGGGGACACTTCTGTCCTGAGCTTCCCACTGCTCTGTGCTCCTGGTGACCAACCTGCGTGCCCACAGGCGGCTTCCCCACAGAAGCTACGTTCCTCCAGGGCAGCGGCCTCAGGGCTACACCTCTGTCCCCTGGGGCCCAGCCAGGTAAGATGAGAGGCCGAGTCCTCACCGCCTGTCAGCCCGGCCCGGCCATGCTGACCTGTTCACAATGGACGTGTGTCCTCGGAACACCTGCAGGCACTGCCCGGTCAGCACATCCCACTTCCTGATGGTGCGGTCGGCGCTGCACGTGAAAGCAGCCTCGTTCTCCAGCTGGCAGAAGGTCACGTAGCTCTCGTGTCCTGTAGGCGAGGGCAGAGGTGAGCCTGGGGCATGCCAGCTTCTGCTTTTCCTCTAGGACGAACGCTTGAGGCGGCGCGGGGCAGGCGTGTTTGAGACCAGTCCAGAAGTGACTAGCCCTCTAAAATGAAAAACTAAGTCTGGGAGAGTCTGTGGGGTGCCAGGAGCAACTCAGGGGACACTCACCCTGCCCCCCGAATCCTTCCGTTCCCTCCTCTTCATCATCGTCTTTCGGTCTTCAAACTATTCACTCAGTCATCCCACGCACTCTGTACCTCAGTGTTACGGAGGCAGGAAGCACAGAGGCAGGGGCATGGTCTTCAACGCCCCAACGCTGGGCTAGCGCCCTGAGCTACTACTGACTGACCCCCGGCAAGTCACCTCGCCTCCCTGTGCCTCGATCGCCTCATCTGACACAGGGAGCGGGCAGCGCCTGTCTCCCAGGGCGTCTGTGCAGACTGAGCTGCTAGGTGTCAGCTGCTTTCGCGCTCGGGGAGAAACACTACGGCAGGCAGAATATTGAGTCCTAATTCCTGGAACCTAGAAATGTTACTTTGCTTGGAAAAAGGCACGTTTGCAGATGTAATTAAGTGAAGGCTCTTGAGTTGGAGAGATTATCAGCATGGGCCCTAAATGCAACCACAGGTGTCCTCATAAGAAGGAGGCAGAGCCCTGAGTGGTATGATCAGTGGTTAGAGTGTCAGCCTGCACACCAAAGGGTCACAGGTTCTATTCCGGTAAAGGGCACATACTGGGTTTCAGGTTCGATCCCTGGTTCCGGCCGGGCACGTGCGGGAGGCAACCAATCAATGTGTCTCTTTCACATCGGTATTCCTAGCTCTCTCTCTCTCCTTTTTCTCCCCCCTCCCACTCTCTAAAAATCACTGGAAAAAATATCCTCACCTGAGGATTAACAAAAAAGAAAAAAAATCCTTAGATGAGGATTAACAAAAAAGATTTTTTTAAAAAAAGGAGGCAGAGCCCTGGCCGGGTAGCTCAGTTGGTTAGAGCGTAGTCCTGAAATGCTAAGGTTGCAGGTTTGAACCTTGGTGGAAAGATAGCCAATCGGGGGATAGGGGAGGCTAGGGGACTGTCTAGGGCGGGGGGATAAAATGGATACAAATGTAATACCCTTTGTAATACTTTAAGCAATAAAAAAACAAACAAACAAACAAACAAAAAAAAAAATAAAAAAATAAAAAAAAAAAGAAAGATAGCCAATCGATGTTTCTCACATTGATGTTTCTCTCCCCGCCCCCCCCCCCCCAAAATCAATAAACATATCCTAGGGTGAAGATTAAAAAAAAGAATCAACCAATGAATGCATAAATAAGTGGAACAACAAATCAATGTTTCTCTCTCTCTCTTTCCCCCCTTTCTCTCCCTCTCTCAAATCAATTTTTAAAAATTTTTCAAAAAGAAAAATTTCTGTCTTCTTGGATAGCCTAGATCAGGCCTCTAGGAAAACAACGTTTGTGCGAATTAAATAAACACTTGAAGAAACTGCAGATTATGTTTCCCTTAAAAACATGTTAGTTTAAAAGTCGAGGGCAAAGTTTGTTTGGCAAAGCACAGCCCTGCTTTTGGCCAAACCCAAAGAGTTTATAAGATAGTTTAAGATTATCAACAAACCTTCCCTGAGACCAGAGCTGTCCGTTGGAGGGCTCAGCACTGTGAGGGGAGGGCAGCCGGGTGCCCTGAGGCAGGGAGGTGCCACCGAGCTGGCCACACACAGGCTCACTCACGCCCAGCAGTCCTCCACCGACCGACTGAGTGCGGACTAACGCAGGCTAACCAGTGCAGGCTAACCCAGGCTCCTGGGGGGGGGGGGGGGGCGTCATCCCCATTCACTCTGCTTCCTTCCATCTCACAGGAAGGCCAAGTCAATTAGGGCAAGAAAAACACTGAGAAATGTTAGTGCCCTGGGACACCTGAAACCAGGGATGCTGAAGACCATGAGCTTCAGGACTGCTTTTATGACACACGGAAGTAAAAAGGAAAAAAGAATATAAACACTGATTACGAATCAATAAAAATAGAACACACAAACAAAAACCTAAGAGGTGATAATGAAAAGAAGTTTTTCAATGTAAAAAAACCTCATCTTGCCTGGCTGGTGTGGCTCAGTGGTTGAACACTGACCTATGAACCAGGAGGTCATGGTTCGATTCCTGGCCAGGGCACATGCCCTGGTTGCGGACTCGCAGAAGGCAGCGGATCAATGATTCTCTTTCATCATTGATGTTTCTCTCTCTCCCTCCCCCTCTGAAATCAATTAAAAAATATTCTGAAAAAACCAAACACCCTCATTTCTTAAGCGGGGCCAGACTGACCCTCTGTCTTCTGGGACCCGGCCCTGAGCTGGCTGAGGCTCCCGCAGTGGTCAAGGCTCCCCAGTGGACAAGCCCTTTCCTCTGTGAGCCAGGCACCCACCGTGAATCTGAAAACAGAAGCCCACTGAGTCCTGGCTCAGAGCCTCCCAGCAGCGGGGCCCTGTGAGCTGCAGAGTGCGTCCCTGACCCTGACCTACAGACCGGAGACAGGGCTCAACTCCCCCAAGGCCTTTAGGGCCGCCAGGGGAGCAATGCCTCCCCCCATCCTGGGGAAGGGTGGGGGAGAGCAAGGGGGAGAGAGGGCACGGAGGAGGGATGGCCCATCCTGTCTCCAGGGACCACAGCGCCTTGGCATCGAGCTGTTGGAATTATGCAGAATAAGCAAAAAAGCCAAACTAAAAATATTTTCGAAGGGATGAAGAGTGCAGATAAGACGCCGTTATTATGTTCAAAAGAACATGCTGAGGCTCAGGGGCTCCCGCCAAGGTCCCGGGCCCTCCCGGCCTGTGGGGAGCAACAGGTCAGTCCGAGGCTTAACCCTCTATCGGCTGCCCACACCGGCCCCCGTCCTTACACCCTGAGACTGGCTGAGTTCAAAGTGCCCCTCCTGTACATGGAGTCCAGGATGGACGCAGCGCTGGGTCCAGATGGGCTGGAGAGGGCATGAAGTGGTGCCCCCTTGCCCTGTGCTATCCCTGCGGTCTTCTGTCTGTCCCTCCAGAAACCTCTTCTCCAGCCTGCTCTCTGCAGCTTCTCCGCCCTGTATAGGTACCCCCCCCCTCCGCCCTGTATAGGTACCCCCTCCCCCTCCCCTCCACCCTGTATAGGTACCCCCTCCCCCCCATAGGTACCCCTTCCCCCTCCCCTCCGCCCTGTATAGGTACCCCCTCTCCCTCCCCTCTGCCCTGTATAGGTACCCCCACCCCCTCCCCTCCACCCTGTATAGGTACCCCCTCCCCCCATAGGTACCCCCTCTCCCTCCCCTCTGCCCTGTATAGGTACCCCCACCCCCTCCCCTCCACCCTGTATAGGTACCCCCTCCCCCCCATAGGTACCCCTTCCCCCTCCCCTCTGCCCTGTATAGGTACCCCCACCCCCGCCCCTCCACCCTGTATAGGTACCCCCCTCCCCCCCATAGGTACCCCCACCCCCTCCCCTCCACCCTGTATAGGTACCCCCTCCCCCCATAGGTACCCCCTCTCCCTCCCCTCTGCCCTGTATAGGTACCCCCACCCCCCTCCCCTCCACCCTGTATAGGTACCCCCTCCCCCCCATAGGTACCCCTTCCCCCTCCCCTCCGCCCTGTATAGGTACCCCTTCCCCCTCCCCTCCGCCCTGTATAGGTACCCCCTCTCCCTCCCCTCTGCCCTGTATAGGTACCCCCACCCCCTCCCCTCCGCCCTGTATAGGTACCCCTTCCCCCTCCCCTCCGCCCTGTATAGGTACGCCCTCCCCCTCCCCTCCGCCCTGTATAGGTACCCCCTTCCCCCTCCCCTCCGCCCTGTATAGGTACCCCTCCCCCCACAACACACACACAGGGTTCAGAGAGCTGGGAGCCCCAGCCCAAGACCTGAGATGAGGTGACAGGGACCCAGGTAAGAAATATATCCACTTCCAGTGAGTAAGTACACAAATATAAACCCACATGTATCTGAAAACTTTTATAAAGTCCCTGCTACGTCATCCAGTTTTCAAATAAGCTGAACTGCAGATAAAGGGAGGCGGCCGAGCGCAGGGCGGGTGATCCAATTTCAGCTCTGTCCTCGCCGCTCCTTAACTCGCGCCTCGGTTTCCCTGCCTGCGCGGGGCAACAGCGGGCGGGGACTGCAGCTCAGGGCGCGGAGCCAGGGCACTTGCAGGCCCCGAGGCTGCCCGAACAGCCGGAGGGAGATGTCCAGCCAGAGGTGCCCTGGCCAGTGAGAGGCCAGAGAAGGCGCTGCTCATCTGGGGGGGGGGGGGGCATTCCTTTGTGTTAACTGTTGTAAAGGGAACATTTCACGCTCCGGGTTGACAAGTGACAGCCCCGCAGAGGGCGCCCCTGGGCCACTGACCCCACTGCAGCCGGCTCCGCGCCCCCCTCCCAGCTGGATATCCACCCGCTGTCCTCAGCTGGCCGGGTTGTGGGCCCGCGATGGGTGGGGCCGGGCTTTGGGGAGGGTCTGTGGGTGGAAGAGCCGAGGTCTGAGCCGGCAAGAGGATGGGAAGGACAGAACCGGGGGAGCGGAAGGCGCGCGTGTCTACCTCGCAGGAGGGCGCAGCACTGGCCGTCCGCGGTGCTCCAGAGCCGGGCCGTGCCGTCCTCGCTGCCCGTCAGCAGGCGCTGCCCGTCGGGGCTCAGGCTGAGCCAGTTGATGCCCCCGCGGTGCTCGGCGCAGACCCTCAGGGCCGACCCGCCGCCGCCCATCCCGCCGGCCGCTAGGGGGGGGCGCCCGGGCGTCCGCGCTCTCGGCGGCTGAATCCCCCGGTCATCGCGGGGACCGGACTCCAGGCTCCTGCGGGGGCCCGGGGCGCGGGGATAAGAGGGGGACCCTCGCTCCCGCGCCGCCCACTCGGACCCAGCGGGCAGCCCACTTGGGACCCCGTCCTCCGAGGGGCAGTCCCAGCCCCACCGGCACAGCGCGCCCCCTCCCCGCGCCCCTCGGGAGACCCCGCCCCCACCTGAGCGGCCTCCCCCCGGGCCGGGCGCGCGGGGCGAGGCATCTCGGGGCGCGGCGGGCAGGGGACACCGGGAAGCCGAGCGCCCCGTCCCGCACGCCTCCCGGCCGGGCGGCGCTCGCTCGGGCGGAGCGCGGAACAATACAGCCCGCTGGCTCCTCCTCGGAGACCACCCCCGACCGGCCCTCCCCCTGCGCGGCGCCGGCCCCCACCCCCAGCCCGCCCCGGCCCCGGCAGACGACTCCACGTGCCGCCTCCCGCTCTCCCGGGCGCCCGCGCTCTGCCGCCCCCGCCGGGACCGGGACCGGGAGGAGGACCGAGGTCCGCGTGGGGCGACGCGCGCGCCCGGGGGCTCGCCGGGGCCGGCGGCTGCGCGCTTCCACCGGACGGTCGCTTCTTCCCAGCTCCCAGGCCTAGGACCTACCTGGGGGCGCTCGGGGGCTCGGGAGCGGCCGCCCTCGCTGGGAAATCACGTGCACCCCAACTCTGAACGAGGCTCGCCGAGGGAGGGGCGGGCGCGGGGGGCGAGCCCCGGTGGAGGGTGGGCTCCCCGCAGAGGTCAGGGTCACTCCCCGGAGCAGTCCCGGTCCTGGGGGCTGGGCTCCAGCCACTGCTGTCCCTGCCCCCGCGCCCACTCGGCTCTGCCCCGAAGGGTCCCCCGAGGTTCTCGCAGGAACCCCGACCCGAGCGCCGGTCACTGGCTCCTATGAAAGCAGTTCCGGCGCCGGCTTCGCGGGGGGTGGCGGTGGAGGGCGGGAGGGGAGGTACTCCAGGTCCGAGGATTTCCGGAACCGCCGGGGCTCTTTCCAGAAGCCAGTGGGGGAACCTCGGTGGGATTTGTGATTGTGTTCGGGGTGGGGTCGAGGTCGGTGAGCGGGTGCCTTTGGAAAGCGGGCCCACGTCACCACAACGGGAACTTCTCCCAAAGGCTGACCATAAAAAACTCTGGGGAAAAAACCATAATGGGGTTCCCCAGGGCAGTGGTCGGCAAACAGCGGCTCCTGAGCCACACGTGGCTCTTTGGCCCCTTGAGTGTGGCTCTTCCACAAAATATCACATGCGGGCAACAGCCTACAAACATGACTTACCCAAACTTTCCAAGGAGATGCAAGGCCATTGTTCACATTAGTGTTTGTCAGTCATTGTCATGATTTAATTTTACGGATAAGGTAAATTGTAAGGAATTTAATTTTATCAATAAATAATATCATTAAGTATGATGGTATCAAGTTTTATTCAACGTACCTATAGTTTAACTAAGACAAAACTTTAAGTAAAGTTGATTAAGTTGATTTTAGGGAACATCGTGGAAAGAAGATGTAGTGTGGAGGATGGAGAAAGGTGTGTGGAGATGGTTTGGACATACAGAGGGTGAACGAAAGGAGGCAGATGAAACAAGTATCCGAGACGAGTGTGGATGGGAGAGTTGGAAGGGGTCGACCTCAGCGAACATAATCAGATTGAGGACGTTTTTAGCAAAGGCCAGCTTAGGAGGACCCTAATTAAGTTAATAACAATGTACCTACCTATATAGTTTACGTTTAAAAATTTTGGCTCTCAAAAGAAATTTCAGTCATACTGTTGATATTTGGCTGTTGGCTAATGAGCTTGCCAACCACTGCCCCAGGGCGTTGGGCAGTTATTCCCGGAGAGGCCTAACGGGAGTCAGCTGGCAGCTCAGCTTTAGGAGCAGGACCCTACTCTGTAGGCGGTGAGGGAGGGTCCCCGGAAGGCGGGAGGAGTGGGGACAGTAGGTTTGAAGTCAAAGACGCTGGTGGAGGTGGGTTAGTTCAGAGGAGGCGGGAGGGGCGGGCAGAAGCGGAGCCCGGTCCACAGGTGGACTCTTGAGAAACCGGACGTGCGCAGGAGGCAGGAGGACCCTGGGGGTCTCCCCCAGCTGTATTTTTCTTTTTTACCATGCACAAGCACACTGTGCCATTTTTAAAAAGAAGGCTTCGAGAAGCTCCAATATTATTACTACTATTATTAATGTTTGGAGGACAATCATCAGAGAATTAAAGTTATTGTTGGGAGAATAATACATGGCCGCATATCCTCAGAACCCTGGATACCTGTGTTCCACACGGTCAGCGCTGCCAGGGCCCAGAGAGGGAGGGGACAAGCATTAGATGTCACAGAGAGTCCCTTGTCCGTGAGTGAGGGTCCAGGGCTAGGCTGAGCTGGACCACTGGGCTAGCCCCACTCCCTATATCCCCTCATTCCCAGAAGGACACTCAGTCTGCTTCAAGGGGTCACTGACCATTCCATCAGGTTCAAGACTAAGAAGGAAGCAAGCTTAAAAATCAAATCTCCCTCTCACGCCAAGAAAATCTTTGTATTGGCCACTGCCTCTAGCCGCTGGCCTCAGAGGTCAGAAGTCAGGTCCTCTGAGCAAGAGAGGTTTTGCTCAGACACTGGCCCCGAGGGAAGTGAGGAGTCTGGACAAGCATACAGCTCTCTGAGGTCACCCCCGCATTTGGGACTGGAATGTGTGGGCCTTTCCTGGGTGTCTGACCAGGGCTGTGTCAGTAAGGACATGTAGTATGAAAGCCAGCTGGTAAACATTCCCTCCGCCCAAATTTTTACTTTATCTCCCCCTCACACGCTTCCTGGCAGCCTCAGAGAAATGTCAGAGGCTAACTGGACAAAAGGGGTGGGTTTTTTGGTTTGTGTTTTGTGTGTGTGTGTGTGTGGGGTGTGTGTGTGTGTGTGTGTGTGTGTGTGTGTGTGTGTTTTGTTTGTTTTAGGAAGGCGGTTTTAAACAACTTTCAGAATTCACTAGCTTTGATTTCCATCTCAGGCCAAGATGGAGTCATAAGGATCAGATTTACCCTACTGCTTCCGCCTGAAACAACCAAAAAACGAACATATGAAATATATGAAGCAGCAGTTTTCAAGGCGATGGATGGGAGGCAATGAAAGACAGCAATTCCTGAGAGAGAGCAGAAAAATGGGTGAGCCCTGCCACGGGCCCAGCTCACCGCCCTGAGAGCATTCCAGACGCGAGAGCAGGCAGAGGGAACCCAGAGGGAGCCAGTGGACCCCCCTGGGTTGAAGAAACAGCTGCGTGTCTGGGAAGAACAAAGTGGCTAAGGATGGCAGGATAGAGCTCCCAAGAGGAGAGAGCCTGGAGACCGACAGAAGGCCCCTCTCCTGTGCGCAGCTGGGGACTGGCCAACACATGCACGAATGAGCAAACTACTCCAGGTGGGAGGAGAAATAGAGGTAACTGTCCACCCCCACGTGGGGTGGAGGGGAGTGCAGCAAGGACAGGAAACCCATTATTATAACTGTAGTCCATGTGTTCACAGGTGTAGATGCACAGATGATCTCAACAAATCCCGGCTGGACTTCTAGAGATGAAAACAATGTCTGAAATGAAAACAACAACAACCCTGAATGGGATTAACAGCAGATTGGGTAGGACAGAATAAAATAAAATATTAGTAAACTCGAAGACATAGCAGCAGAAACTATGCAAAATGAAAAGCAGAGGAAAAGAAATGCTTAAAAAAGGAAAGAACAGCCGTGAGCTGTGGGACAACTTCAAGCAGCCTAATATATGAGTAATTAGAGTGCTTGAAGAAGAGGAGAGAGAAGAAGGAACAGAAAAAATATTTGAAGAAATAATAGCTGAAAGTTTCCAAATTTGATAATTATAAATCCACAGACCCAAGGAACTCACTAAACTCAAGGACAGAAAACATAAAAGACACAAACTCCATCAAGAATATATACTCTGGCCATGGCTGGTTTGGCTCAGTAGATAGAGCGTCGGCCTGTGGACTGAAAGGTCCCGGGTTCGATTCTGGTCAAGGGCATGTACCTTGGTTGCGGGCACATCCCCAGTGGGAAGTGTGCAGGAGGCGGCTGATCAATGTTTCTCTCTCATCGATGTTTCTAACTCTCTATCTCTCTCCCTTCCTCTTTGTAAAAAAACCAATAAAGTATATTTTTTAAAAAAGAATATATACTCTGAATAACCCTATATCTATTTTTTAAATTGAATATGTAGCTAAAACCTTTCCACAAAGAGAATTTAAGACCCATATGGCTTCACTGGGGAGTTGTACCAAACTGTTAAGGAAGAAATAATACCAATTCTCCACAAATTCTAGAAAATTGAAGAGGGGAGACAACTTCTCAATTCATTGCACTAAGCTAGTGTTACTCTGATACCAAAATCAAAGACATTATAAGAAAAATACACCAAATGGATACATATGTAATACCCTTTGTAATACTTTAAGCAATAAAAAAAAAAGTAAAAAAAAAAAAAAGAAAAATACACCAATATTCATCAAGAGCATGGATGCAAAAATTCTAAACAAAACTTTAGCAATTGAATTCAACAATATACATAAACCATAAGATATCATGACCAAGTGAGGTTTATCCCAGGAATTCAAGGTCAGTTTAACATTCAAAAATCAACCAATGCATAGCATAAGGATAGAAATATAGACCAATGGAATAGAATTGAGAGCCCAGAAATAAACCCATACATCTGTGTTCAATTCATTTTCAACAATGGAGCCAAGAGAATTCAAAGAGATAAAGAACAATCTTTAAAAAATAGTGGTGCTGGGACAACTGGACAGCGCATGCAAAGAATGAACTTGGACTCCATACCTCACACCACATACAAAATTAACTCAAAACGGAGCATAGACCTAAATGTAAGAACTAAAATTCTACAACTCTTAGAAGAAAACATAGGTGTAAATTTTTATCACCTTGGATTAGGAAATAATTTCTTAGATATGACACGTAAAGCATAAGCAAACAAACTGTAAGAGGAAAAATTGGACTTCATCACAATTAAAAACTTTTACGTTTCAAAGTCCACTCTCAACAAAGTGGAAACGTAATCCACAGAATGGGAGAGGGTATTTGCAAATCATCTCCAATAAGGGTTTTGTATCCAGAATATACTTAAAAAAACACAAAACTCTTTTTTTTAAAAAAACCAACAAACGCAAAACTCTGACAGCTTAACAATAAAAAGACAAATAACCCAATTTAAAAATGGGCAAAAGATTTGAATAGACATTTCCCCCAAAGGAGATGTACAGATAATCGATCAGCACATAAAAAGATCTCAACATCACTCGCATCAGGGAAAAGCCAATTAAAACCACACTGGCACATCAGACACACCCATTAGAATGGTTAAAATGAACGTCTGATTGTTCCAAGAATTCTTGTTGGCAAGAACATGGGGCCACTAGAACTTTCATATAAGTCTGATGAGACTATAAAATGGCACAAGCACTTGGGAAGCAGTTTGGCAGTTTCTTAAAGAGTTAAGCACACCTACCGTATGACTCATCCATTCCTCTTTACCCCCGAGAAATGAAAGCATATGTCCATATGAAGACTTACACATGAATTTTCGTAACAGTTTTATTTCCAAGAGTCACAAGCTGGAAACAGCCCAAATGTTCTGTCGAGAGTTTAGCTAAGCTACTCCACGTTACTGCTGCCTCACCATCCATTTTACTGGCCTGCGGGGACCTTCCTCTGGTTGCTGCTCTCCTGTCAGGGATGCCGGTTCTCCTGTCAGGGTCCTGGACTGATTCCTTTTACTACTACTACTACTACTACTACTACTACTACTACTACTACTACGTAGTAATCTAGAGGCCTGGTGCACGAAATTCGTGTATGGTAGGGTCCCTAGGCCTGGCCAGTGATCAGGACCAATCTGTAGGGTGACCAGTGGGGCAATTGGGGCCCCCGCTCACACCTACCTTGGCCTGGCACTGCCCGCTCACCTGCTCCACCGTCCCACCATGGTCCCATTCTCGTCGGGGCCCATGGGGCCAGCAGCACCTCCACTGCTGCCCGCTGCCAGCACCACTAAGGCCCGCCATGTTCTGTGCCATGTTCTATGCCGCCCCCTAGTGGTCAGCGTATGTCTAACTCGCGGTCAGTTGAACTCCTGCCCATGGGGCCAGTTTGGATATTAGCCTTTTATTGTATAGGAAGAAGGAGGATTGGGTTTGATTCCTTCTTAATTACTGAGCTTCCATTTGCTGTGAAGGGGACACCAACAAGCTTTGCCCTGCGTTCCATTTCCAGCCTTTCTGAGGCAGAGCCCTTCCCAAGCCCCTGGGCTTTCCACTGTGCGGGCAGCAGCCAGCTTGGTTTATGGTTTCAGGGCAACTCCACGAACTCCCCGTGCAAGTCATCACCTGAAGCAGCCACCACCCACACTTGTCACCAGCATCCTGCCTGTGGCAGGTCACAGGAGATGAAACCAGGGCTCTGTATTCACTACCTGGTGGGAAAGTGACGGTTTACAAGGCTGGTGCAACCTTTCTGTATATATTATTCCCCTAAAACACAAAAACAGAAATTCCTGTGCTATTGGATTTTTCACATTATTTCACTATAATCAAGTAACAACTATAAGGCAGGCACTATGCTCAACACATTGTATAATAACTTTTAACTTTATTTAAAAAATTTTTAAATATATATTTTTTATTGATTTCAGAGAGGAAGAGAGAGATAGAAACATCAATGATGACAGAGAATCATTGATCGACTGCCTCCTGCAGGCCCCCTACTGCGGATCAAGCCCTCAACCCGGGCATGTGCCCTTGACGGGAATGGAACCCAGGACCCTTCAGTTCTCAGGCCGAGGCTCTATCCACTGAGCCAAACCAGCTAGGGCTAACTTTTGACTTTCCTAGCAACAACCCAGGATGCAGAGTATCTTCCTGCTTTTACTGTTGAGGAAACTGAGGCCCAGAGAGATTAAATAGACAAAGTCAACTCAGCTAGTGAGCAGATCTCAGGTAGGCCATGATCCCCGTCTAAATGAGGTGTTTGCCAAATGACAGAGAATCCTGGCGAGGGAGCGGCCCACACCTCTGTGCTGAGGCACGAAGGCTCCCGGCCCTTCCTGCAGCCCCACTGGGTTTTCCTGGAGAGAGACCGTGAGCGAAGGCCTGAAGAGTGCCTTTCCCTGAACAGTAAGATGAGGAATGTGGGCGCCACCCCTGAGGGCATCTCTCTGTGGACGAGACAAGTGAGAGGACACAGCCCTGCCGTCCCCTCAGAGACCTCGGGTATTCTGCATGTAGGCATCTCTCTTGGGAGCAGCATTTATTCTCACCCAACACGGTGAGGCACGCTGGCGGGCGTGCGTGCTTGTGTGCGCGTGCGTGTGAGTGTGCGTGTGCTTGGCGGGGAGTGGGGGCTGCCTAGGCAGGACCATCAGGGAGCCTGATGTAGCAGCATCTGTTTCCACTCATTCCAGAAGACTTCCAGCTGCCACAAATGATGCATTTGCTTGCTCTCCGTGGGGATTTTGGAGGCAAGCTGAATTCGTACAGAGGTTGTGAATCCACAAAGGGCATTTCACAGGAGTTTAGTGTCCGTCCGAAGGGGAGCCAGGCCAGCTGAGCCCCTCTCTAACCTGCCTTTATTTTGTTGGGAACAGGACAGGGGAGTTAGCAGGGTCAGTCAGGATCTGTGGTTGGGGTGAAAGAAACTGGTGAGTTTAATCAAGAAAAGGGCATTCAGCCTGGCCAGGTCGGTCAGTTGGTTAGAGCATCTGCCTGATACACCAAGGTTGCTTGTTCAAACCCTGATCAGGGCACATACAAGAATCAACCGATGAATCCTTAAATAAGTGGAACAACAAATCAATGTTTTCCTCTGTCCCCCTCCCCTCTCTCTAAAGTCAATTTTTAAAAAGGGGGAGGGACATTCAGCCCTGGCCATCGAGGCTCCGTTGGTTGGGTGTTGTCCCTTGCATCTAAAAGGTGTCAGTTCAATTCCGGCTCAGGGCACTTGCTCAGGTTGGTGATTCAGTCCTCAGTAGGGGGCATGCAGGAGGCAGCTGATCAATGTTTCCCCTCTCACAGCAATGTTTCTCTTCCTCTCTCTCTAAAAATCAATAAAAAAGAAAAGGGGATTCATTGGGAGGGAACCATGTGAAGGAAGACATGAGCACCCAGGTTTAAAGAAAGATAAGAGCCCTGGCCGGTTTGGCTCAGTGGATAGAGCGTCTGCCTGCGGACTGAGGGGTCCCAGGTTTGATTCCGGTCAAGGGCATGTACCTTGCTTGTGGGCACATTCCCCAGTGGGGAGTGTGCAGGAGGCAGCTGATCGATGTTTTTCTCTCATCGATGTTTCTAACTCTCTATCTCTCTCCCTTCCTCTCTGTAAAAAATCAATAAAATATATATTTAAAGAAAAAAGAAAAAAAAAGATAAGGAGGAGGGCAAGGCCCGGGGTCTCAGCAGCCGCACCTGGAGGAACCTGTCTCCAGGGGGCTGAGTTGACTTGGCTCTGGCCGCCCTCTCTCGGCTCTACTTCGGCACCAGATTTCATGTCCAAGGACAGAGAATTTAATTGCGTTTAATTTGGTCACTGACTCATCACAATCACAGCCATCATGGTGGATGTCGCTCACGGCCAGCCACTGTTTGGCTTCCCAGTGCCAACACACAGTCACCCTTCTCTCTGTGGTTGCAGTTCCAGCAGCGCCCCTGCTCTCCAGGGACCACCTCATGCGAGCCATCCACGCACCACTCCATTCCCAAAGGCAGTTCCCCAAAGAGAGGGGCTCTGCGTAAACAAATGCAGCCCCACTCTTAGACACCCGACGTGTGGCCTTCATTGTTTTTTAAAAATATGTTTTTATTTATTTATTTTTAATATTTTTATTGATTTCAGAGAGGAAGGGAGAGAGAGAAACATCAACGATGAGAGAATCATTGATTGGCCGCCTCCTGCATGCCCCCTACTGGGGATCGAGCCCGTATCCGGCATGTGCCCTTGACCGGAATCATATCCGAGACCCTTCAGTCGGCAGGCCAACGCTCTATCCACTGAGCCAAACCAGCCAGGGCGCGAATCCCTTCATCTTGCAGGGCCTCAATATCTTTATGGGTCACCGAGGAACCACAACCCTTGTCCTGCCCTCCTGACACTTGATGTGCTGCCGAGGGACATCTTGCCCCTGCCCCTGCGCTCTCTAATCCAACAGCCAGGCCCCTCCGCGGTCTCCAACGGAGTCACAGTGCCTTCCCTCTGGAACCTTCCCCATCCTTCTCCCACAGGAGCCACGTGGAAGGTGGCATTTGAGGTTATACAATAGCCTTCTAAGTCTATGTCTTCAACTGTCAACGAGAGAGAATAGCCTGCCCGCCTCACTATCTGTAAAACTGGTTTAACACCGTCTTTCGGGCACAGTAATTGTTCAGGAGATGCCGGCTGAGCTGTTGTTGTTGTTGCTGTTAGTATTTACTGACAACCAAGTCTGGCCAGGCCCTGCTTTAATAGCCCAATTAGGTTTGCTTAGAATCAGCTACATGTTCCTATGTAAACACGGGATGTTAAAATCTTCTCCCCCACAGAAAGTTTACCTTGGCACAACGCCACTGGCCGAGCCATGTGGGATGTTAGTAACAAAAATCCCAGGAAGCCGTGATTTTCTCTGCAGGAGGGGTGCCCTGGGGATGCCTCGCGGCAGCCCGTGAAATTCAGCGGGTCCTGAGGACGCAGGGAAGCGTTTCCTGGCCCGAGTCCCAGGAATTGCTGTGCTCCTCCTGGGCAACTGGCTTCTTTTTATCTTGTGGACCCTGCGTCACAGAACCCATCCCGTTTCCCTGCTGCTTTACCAAGCCGGGGTCCCATTCTGCAGGCACTCAGGCCTCGGTGCTGCCTGCGATACTGGGGATGCTCACCTTACCCCGGCT
This sequence comes from Myotis daubentonii, assembly GCF_963259705.1. Taxonomy (NCBI): domain Eukaryota; kingdom Metazoa; phylum Chordata; class Mammalia; order Chiroptera; family Vespertilionidae; genus Myotis; species Myotis daubentonii. The sequence goes on along the minus strand of NC_081849.1, from coordinate 6,851,640 downwards.
CACCTCTTCTCTTCTACCTTTTCCCAAGATTTCTTCACGTACCTTTTCTATCTTGTTTTTTGAGTAGGATGGACACCGTCCCTGCCTTGGCATCCAGCCCTCCATGAGGCATAAGATGGCATTTGAGCGCCCCTTCTCTTCCCGGGGGGCTGTGCCATCTCTGAGGCTCCTCTCTCCCCCCACCCTCAGCAGCCCCACCTCATGGGTGGCGGCGCCCATTCTGGTTGTGGTTCAGGACTCCCGGGGTCCAGGTAGCTTGGGCCCAGTTGTGAGGTGGACACGCTACCCTGATCCTTGTGCCCGAAACCCAGGGACAGCCTCCCCAATCTTCTATGGGGAAGGGACCCTGGAGACAGACATCTCAGCCCCCCGTCGTGGGAGCTGGGGACGGGCAGGTTGTGTGCAGAGAGCGTGTGGTCCGGTCCGTCTTCCTGCCTCTCTCCTAACTGTGACCCGTCAACCTGATCCCACATAACCTCCACACCCTCTCCAGGTGCACATGGACCCCTCTCCCTCCTGCTCTCCACCCAGGGTGTTCAGGCCTGGGAGACCCGGGCAGGCTTGGCCAGGAGCAGGGGTGTCACCTCTGACCGCTCAGCCTGCTCCCCCACACCCTGAGCAGGGGCTGGCCTCAGCTCCGAGAGGCCTCCTCCAAACCCGCAGGCCCCCTGGCCCCTCCCCGGCGGAGCCCACACCAGGAGCCGCGTCAGCTGCACTCCTTGGGATGTTTTCAATCAGATTCCAGACGGGCTCCGCTGCAGGCACAGATGCTCATCTTACCAGTCCAGGCCTCACACTCCACCATGAAGTCACCCCCCGTGTCCCCGGGCTGCCCCCAGGCATGGGTGTGGCTGAGCAGGGTCTGGGCTCAGGAGGTCAGGGTTCAGCCAGGGCCTCCCCGGCTCCCTGAGCCCCCTGCGGACGGAGGCCACCTGTGCACAGCACTCAATGGGAAACCAGATGGGATTAGTAAGGAGGTGACAGATTCTTCAGAGTCCTCTAGGGTTCCGAAGGTCTCGATACCCAAATTACACCCCCCCCCCCCCCCCCCCCCCGCAGCCTCAGCAGCCCAGCAGCCAGGTGCTGGAGTTCTGTTTACTGCGGTGAAACGCACAGAACAGCTTCGCCGTCGGGGCCACACACAGTGTGCAACCGTCACCACCCGTCCCCCCAGAACGTTCCCATCTTCCCAAAATGAAACTCTGGAACTACATTTTAAAAAATGTTTTAATTGATTTTTAGAGAGAGGGGGAGGGAGAGGGGGAGAGAGATAGAAGCATCAATGAGAGACAAACATTGATTGGCCGCCTCCTGCACACCCCACAGTGGAGATAGAGCCGCAACCTGGAGGAGCTAAATTTTTAAGATTCTCTTATTTTATTCATCACGTTTTCATTGAAAATCCATGTGGTTTCTTGAGGGGAACACAGATACGCGGGGCTTCTGAGGGCCATCACTTGGAGGGGCGAAGGTGGAGACAGGAGGCCTTCAGCAGAAAATGCAGGGAGGCCAGCTGGGCTCAGCTGGAGTGGGGGGAGGGGACAGGTGGACAGAACGCTCCTGGGCCAGCCCCCTGCTTCCCGGGAACCTCCGTGGGGCCTCCAGGGGGAGGCTTTCCGTGCTCAGACCTGATAAACACCACACGTGGGGGCCTGGTCAGCAGCGCCCAGCGGGCAGGGGCACCGGGGCTGAGGACATGCAGGATGGCGCCCTGAGAGCCCAGCTTCCCCAACCACAGAGCGGAGACAAATATGTGAAGCATGTGACTCCTCAGAGGCCTGGCCCTGGGTCCCCGACCCCCTGGACAGGCTGCCCGCGAGCATTCTGGTGGGAATCTTGTTTTCCTTCTTTCAGACAAAAGCAGATTTGCTGACAGATTAGGGAGCAGGGGGCTGGGCTGGGGGGGGGGGGGTCGCCCGGGAGCACCAGCCTATCCTGGAGCATTGCATCGACACTTGGTGAGGGACACTTGGTGAGGTGCGGCCCTGGCTCAGCCCTGGGAGCGAGGACAGGTTCAGGGAAAACTCTGGAATGCTCGGAAGGGCTGCAACCCTGGCTCCTGGGGAGCTGGCCAGTGGGAGGGCTTCCTTCATCCGTAGTTTCCATTTACTCCCCTAGGAGGGGTTGCTGTGGATATCCCCACCGTACAGCTGGGGAAACTGAGGCATGGATCAGTGTGTCCACGGAGGAGCCAGAACCCAGACCCAGAGCTCGCTCTTAACCTCGCTCTTCTCTCACGTGATGCAGATGCTTCTCCCTGGTCCCCCGATGTACCCGGGGCCATCGAGCGCATCACTTACGACTAATAACCACTCTCCACACAGCACCTTCTCATGGGTGACTGGTTTGGCTCCTACAACTATATACAGTTGGAACCACATATGACTGCAGTCATTCCACAGAGCAGGAAACTGGGCCGGAGAAGCTGTTCGTTTCAGATTATAGGCTGAGACGAGTCCCTCCCCTTCATATGTTGAAGTCCTAACCCTCAGAACCTCAAGACGTGACTGTCCTTGGCGGAGGATCTTCGCGGAGGTGACAAAGCTAAACTGAGGTCATTAGTACGGACCCTAACCCAACATGACGGGTGCCCTTAAGAGATTAGGACACAGACACATGTAGAGAGAAGGTCACCGAGAAGACAGCTCTCTATAAACCAAGGAGAGGCGCCTAAGGAGGAACCAAGCCTGCTGACCTGATCTTGGACTTCTGGCCTCCAGAATTATGAGAAAACTAATGTTTGTTCTCTAAACTCTCAGCGGTGATATTTGTTACAGCAGCCCAAGCTGACTAATACACTTCACTCCCAGTTCCTCCCATGTCCCACTTCTCCCCATGAGCCCTACTCCAGGGCAGGGACGCCCAGCTTCTATTCCTCTCCGGTCACAGGGAGTTCGAATGAGGTGGAACAGGGAACAATGCTTTTGCCAGTAGGGTGCCATCACTACTGGGTGGGACTCCTGTTAACGTAACTGCTGTCAGATGCACCGATATGTGCAAGAGAGGGGTAGGACAAAGGGACCCACCCGACCTGGGTTTGAATCCTGCCTGCTCTGTGACCGAGAGCAAGTTGCTCAAACGCCCTGTGTCCAGCTGCCCTCATTTGCAGTGTGACAACAAGCGTATCACAATCTTGGTGTTATTGTGCATCATAAGTAAAACTATACAGATTCTGCTAGTAGAGTGTGGCACACCGTCGGTGCTCACTAAATGCTCACTGACGTCACCGCCATCATCAACAGCGGCTAAGAGGGCGTGAGGTCCTAGAGGTCTGCTGACCCTCCTTTCCTTCCTGCTGTGGAGGTTGGAGGGCCTGGAGGTCAGGCAGTTGCAGGAAAGACCCCAGTGTTCGGAACGCCCCCCCTCAAGTGTGAGTGGGACGGGGTTGGGGGCAAGGACCTCATATTCTCAGAAATCCCGCTGCCTCCAGGGCAGGCTCTTTCCTCCCTCTCCCCCCGGAGGCGGTGCCCCCACTCCCAACAGGATGGACGCGGGGTCCTGGAGGGGCCCAGCCACAGAGAAGTTCCATGGGCTCACCTGTGGGGGGGCTGGAGTGGAGGTTGTGTCCCCTTCAGCCCTGACAGCTCCCTTCCCCGCCTTCCCCGCTGAGCCCACCTGTTCATGCAACAGCCGCCTGGGCTGCCACCCTCCCCCATTTCCCTGTCCTTACAGCTTGGAAGGAGTGAGTGTCCCTCGGGGCCGGCCCATCCTTTCAGGGGGCTGGCGGCCATGTAAACCCGAGGCCAAGAGGAGAGCACGGGGGTCACCGTGTCCCTGAGTCAGAGAGAGGCACAGCCTGGAGGAGCCTCAGGCCCTCCCATCACTTCTCCATCCCTGTCCCTCTGTCATCACCTCCTCCCTCCTGTTGTCCCCTAACTGGGAGGGGGTGCCCAGGGGTCGGAGAAGCACCCTGGCCCGTCCTGGCTCCCGGGGAGCTTGCTCTGGGGCCGAGGCAATCACTCCACTCAGGCCTGGGCTCCCCTGTGAAAGGAAAGGGTCCCTTCCAGCCCTCATGTCCCCCTGTGGCTGCCTCCCAGTGCCCTCCCCGCCCTCTCGGGCCCCTGGGCCTCCCTGGGCGTCCGTCAGCCCCCCGTCCAGTGCCCTCATGTCAGGAAGGGCAGAGACATCATTCAGGCCGCTCACTCTCCACTTTTAGGACTTTTATTCCCCGTGGTCCCCAGGCCACACGGTGGCTGGAAGGGACTACCCCTGTCCTGGCTGCTCCTGGGCCTGGCCCGACAGTGGCGGCCCAGTTAGAAGTGGACAACCCTTTGGAGGGACTGGGCACGAGTACTGGGGGCCTCCCAGCCGGAGAAGCTGTGCCCCCCCCCCCCCTCCACCAGGTGTGTGCCTTGGTAGTTGGGCTCCGGGTCCAGGACCCACCTAGGGCAGGAGGGGTGGCAGGTCAGGCAAGAGGATGCTGAGCATCGCAGGGCCACCCAGAGGCCCAGCACCCACTTCCTCCCCTGCACCAGCCCGCCCCCCTGCTGGCCCCTCCCCCCCTCCCCCCAGTCCATCCTCTCACTCTGGGGAAGCACGGGGGTCCCCAGGGCGCTGGCTCAGAATAGGGGCCAATTATTGCCTCAGGGACGTCCCCTCCAGTGGGAAGCCTGTGTGAGGAGCGGGCCTCCAGACGCCTCGGAACCCCAGGGGCCCTGCTCCCTCCCAGCACAGCCCTGGCTGCAGCTGCCACAGCTCCAGGCCCCTGGGCAGCTCTGGCAACCCTGAGAGCAAGAGCAGAGACCACAGACAGGGCGTGGCCTAGTCTGCGAGCTCCTTGGAGGTTCCGGCCTGGGCGGGGCAGGAGAAAAGACGCCCCTCCCTCCATCACCTCCCTTCCGGCTGCAGCTGCGGGTCAAGGGCGCCCAGGTCATTTGGAAGGTTCCCCGGCTCAGAAAAGCCAAAGGGCAGTCCATGCGGTCAGTCTAGTCACAGTGACGCACCATGTGTCTCCTGACTCCGCGCCCTCAGTGATGCCTGAGGGACGGCTGCCTCGGGCCAAGGCGGCGGCCAGGGCCATGTGTGCCTGGGGCAGGGGGGGCAGCTGAGCCGGGAAGAGGGCTTCTGGGGCCGGGGACAAGCTGCCCACTTGCCAGGGTCTGACCCACCCGCAAGCCCCCACACCTGCCTGGTAGGGCCCAGCGACTGGGGGCCGTGCCATCTGCACGCACACTCCACCCCCCGACACTGCGGTGGCACTGACACGGATCTCGGCTCAGCCCCGACTCCTCCTGGAGCTCCAGGCACTGGCCCGAGAAGGTGCAGCCCTCGAAGACTTCTAGGCGGAAGTGCTCCCTGAGGCCCATGTGGGCGGAGGGAAGGAAGAGGTCAACAGTGCTGCGTCCCTCCCGGGAACAGAAGACCCAGTGCGGGGCAGTGGGGCAGTGGGCAGCACACACACTTCGCCCAGCACTCCCCTTGTTCGCGCACAGGAGGGGTGTTTGGGTGAGAGGGTCTGTTACTTTAAAAGCCGCAGAGCCCCGGAGCAGGCCCAAGCTCCTCTGTCTCCAACCAGAGGTGCAGAGCGGCCAGCCTGCCCCGGTCAGTGGCTGCTCCCACCAGGCCCCGGGGCGCTGGGCTCCCTCCTGTGCTGGGGCTGGGGGACTCCTGCCCAGCCACAGGGCACTCTCCCCTCTCCCCGCCCCCTCCCCACCCTGGGCCACAGGCCTGGCGCAAGCCTTTAAATGATAACATTTTACAAACTATAAGAGAACCTTTTGTTAAAACATGAAGCCAAAGTCTAAAGCAAACGCAGAGATCTCGCCGAATGCCTGCTGCGTCCCTGAGACGAGGACAGAGATCTCCCTCCAAGAGTCTCCGTGTTTCCGAAGGACAGAGGTGGGCCCGCGCCCAGCTGGCCGTGGGGGGCTGGGTCTGCGGCACAGCTGGCCCGGAGGGCAGCTCTTAGGAGAAGATCATTCGAAAGATACCTAAGATGTTTCTCATACAAATCGCATTACGCAAGATCCGGGCCAGCCATGTACATTCCTTTATGTCGGTGGCCTGGGGGTAACCCTGAGAAATTGCTCTCACAATGTCAGCTGCCAGAGCCCAGCTGGTTTTGCAAGCCTGTCGGAAAGAGAGGGTATGCCCTGGCCGGGTTGGCTCAGTGGATAGAGCGTGGGCCTGCAGACTGAAGGGTCCTGAGTTCCATCCCAGTCAAGGGCACATGCCTGGGTTGCAGGCTCGATCCCCAGTAGGGAGCGTGCAGGAGGCAGTCAGTCAATGATTCTCTCTCATCATTAATGTTTCTAGCTCTCTCTCTCCCTCTCCCTTCCTCTCTGAAATCAATAAAAATATATTTAAAAACTAGAGGCCCGGTGATGGATTCGTGCACATTGAAAGGAAATTAATTAGAAGGTGGCTGGCGGGGCAGGACTGGGTGAAATGGGCCGGACATGCCCTGGGGCCAACTTCCCTTGGTCCCTCCCCAGCTGGCCGCACCTGGGGCAGCACCGTGGCTTGAAGGGTGTCTGTGGAGGGAGCGGGTCCCTCCAGCAGGTGGGATCCCTTGGCCTGGCTTGCGGGGATCGGGCTGAAACCGGCAGTCCAACTTCCCTCAAGGGGTCCCAGAGTGCGAGAGGGCCCTCTGCAAAGTTGCTGTTGCTCAGCAGCTCCTGCGTTGAGCGTCTGCCCCCTGGTGGTCAGTGTGTGTCGTGCCTACTGGCCGGTAGGCCGGTCAGCCAGTCTGCTGGGCAGCCAGTAGCTTAGGATTTTATATATATAGACAAGGAAAAGAAAAGAGAGGGTAACCCCAGACAGGAGGCCCCTTCTCCGGGTTCCTCGATGTTCAGCAGCACCCCCAGCCCTGCAAGCCACTCACCCTGGTCTCAGGCCTCAGCCATTTCCCACCAGGCCACCCGGAGCTCACAGCAGGACGGTTAGGAATTGTGACTTGGGAAAATCCCAAGGAATGGGAGCGCCCAGTCCTCAAATCCCGCCGTGGGGACAACTGGACACACAGTCGGAGGGACCTACACACACTGTGCGATGGCAGCCTCCTGTTGGCTCCTGCCCCCAAACCACGCTTACTGCCCAGGGATGGAGCTTCCCCACCCTCTTTCCGCCTCAGAGCACCGAAGGGTTTTGAAAAATGCTCTTTGCAAGAGGACCTGCCTGGGGGACGCACCAGGCCCAGAGCAGCCTTACTTTACGCAGCGGTTCTCAACCGTGGCTGCACATTAGAATCACCTGGGAATCTTTTTAAAATCCTGATGTCTGGGCCTCATCCTCCGGAAATTCTGTTTCTTTGTTATGGGGTGAGGCCGCAACATGAGTAACAAAGAAACAGAATTTCCGGAGGATGAGGCCCAGAAATCAGGATTTTAAAAAGATTCCCAGGTGACTCTCATGTGCAGCCGAGGTTGAGAACCACTGCTCTACAGCTAAGAGCTCCCCCATCTGGTAGCAAAGCCAAACTTCTAGTATTTCCAACAGCATTTTAAGCTGAAAATTCAGCAAGATTTTTGGATCAGAAATGTGAGAGCTTTCCTGAAACATGCCTGAAAACACGGGCATAAAAGGGCCAGGGCTCTCCCCCCGGGCTCCCAGCATCCCGCGCGCACGGGAGGGGCTGGGTCTGTGTGGCCTGTCCCTCCGGCTAAGACAGCCCATGGCCCCATCAGCTGTTTTTTTTTTTTTTTTAATTGCATCATGCTTTTAAACATTTTTTAGATATATTTTTATTGATTTCAGAGAGGAAGGGAGAGAGAGAGAGAGAAATAGGAACATCAATGATGAGAGAGAATCATTGGTTGGCTGCCTCCTGCATGCCCCACACTGGGGATCGAGCCCGCAACCCAGGCTGTGCCCTTGGCCAGAATCAAAGCCGGGACCCTTCAGTCCAGAGGCTGACGCTCTATCCACTGAGCCACACCTGGTGGGGCCCCGTCAGCTCTTAAAGCTGGGAGAGCCATGCTGCCTCATTACTGTCCCATGTCGGGCCAGGCCTGAGCCTCAGTCATCTGGCCCAACGCCCCGGGGTGCAGTGCCACCTGCCATTCCCACAGGCCGACAGGAGCCATGTGGTCGTCGTGGCCATTCCACCAGAAGAAATTGGGGTGGTCGCGGCTCCAGGACGAACTGCTCCCCACTCGGATGGAGTTCACCCGGTTCACAAAGCCTCGGTCCTGGAAGGTGTCACAGGCCCCGAGGCCTCCAGCTTCCGCCTGTGAGGTGCTTACCCTCCCCCCTGGAAAGGCGGGGTGGGGGGGGAGAGAAGAGGGGGGCTCAGGTCACAGGCTTCTCTCTGTTCAGTGTTGGGAGCAGACACCTGGCACCCAGCACCCTGGGCTGGACCCTGACGCCCGGGCACACAGCAGGGGCTCTGCTCCGTCTGGCAGCGGGTGGAAGGGTGCCTGGGTGGGGCGGCCGGGCCAGACCCAGAGCACATCCCTCCGCCCGGAGCTCAGTGAGCAGACATCCCAGAAGGTGCGTGGGGCAGGGACTGCCCTTTGTCCGGGGGCTCCATTGAAATTGGGCTTTTTCCAAACTCCCACTGCATTTTTTAAACTCAATTTTTGTTTATTATTAAAACGTAACATCTAAGGAAATGTTTTCGAAAACTGACACTTCCCCATAACCCACTATCCTAAGCCAGCACTCTGTTCAGAAAGTCAGGTTCGGGGTCCCCTCCTCAGAGAGACTGAGCCCCACGGCGAGCCAGGGCCTGGCTCGGGTTCGTGGCCCAGACGGGCTTCTCAGCACGCCCGGCCCTTTGCTCACCAGGCCCTGCTTGGGTGGCAGGCGCGTCAGAGCCTACGGCGTTCAGGCACAGTGCCCTGTGGCGCTGCAGCACTGACGGGCTCTTCTTGTCCCCGGACTACACATGACCCCCAATCCCAAACTCACCTTCTGCCCAGGAACCGAACATTCCAGCCAGTCAGTAACTCTTTGGGTTTCAAGTATTGTGCTCCTAAAAGGGCCCTGGCAAAGTACAAGTGATGTTACTTACCTGGGGCCCGTACCCCTTGTAGACCTGGGTGCCGTCACCGGCCACCCAGAGCAGCACTGCTCCTCTTGTAGCCCTGGAGTGAGGCGAGGTGTATGCTTCAGCCACGGGGATGAGTGAGGGTGTGGAAGCTTCGAGAGCCAAGGCACCATCACCCCTTCTCACTCTCACTCAGGGGCTCACGGGAAGGTGTGAGTCTCGGGATCTTGGGCTGTTTGTCACTGAAGCATAACCTAGCCCATGCAGGCTGATTCAGAAACCTCGAATGTAGCCCCTGGTGACATCAGAGTAGCCAGGATGGGGAGCTAGAGAAGGGGTAGAGATCCAAACTTGCCACTTTCCTGCACCAGACAGGTCGGGTCAAGGGCTCCCTCCAGATATTCAGGGGAGCTGGTCACCCACCGGATTCCAAGTCCCTCAAATCCCAACATTTTGCAGAGAACCAGCCTCAGGTGAGAGCAGCCACACCGACCAGCCTCAGCAGGGAAGTGGGGCCCAGGGGCTGCAGGACAAGCCAAGTCCCCTCCTCCCCAGCCCAGGCCCCTCTCAGGTCTGACCCTACCCCTCCCTGCTCCTGACTTGAGGGAGTGGGGTGGGGCCCCAGAGCCGCACTGAGGGGCAGGGGAGGAGACCTCCCCACCTCCCACAGCAGAGGGGAAGGGAGGGAGAGAGAGAGAGAGAGAGAGAGAGAGAGAGAGAGAGAGAGAGAGAGAGACAGAGAGAGAGAGAGAGAGAGCGCGAGAGAGATATTCATTGTTTCAATTATGCATTCATTCATAGATTCTTTTTCTTTAAAATATATTTTTATTGATTTCAGAGAGGAAGGGAGAGGGAGAGGGAGATAGAAACATCAATGATGAGAGAGAATCAATGAATGGCTGCCTCCGTCACGCCCCCTACCAGGATCCAGCCTGCAATCCAGGCATGCGCCCTTGACTGGAATGAAACCCGGGACCCTTCAGTCCGCAGGCTGATGGCTCTATCCACTGAGCAAACTGGCCAGGACCATTTGTTGGTTCTTGTATGTGCCCTGGCCCGGGATCAAACCAACAACCTCGGTGCAGTGGGAGGATGCTCTACCCAACGGAGCTGCCAGGCCAGGCCACCCCTTTTGTTAAGAAACTCAGCCAATGTTGCTTGGGTTGGTCAAATGCAAAGGGCGCATCAAGCAACAGTTTGCCCCCAACCCCCGCCCCTGCCCTCAACATCCGGAGTGCAAAGAGCAATGGGGGTGGGGGCCTTGTTTTGGGGTTGCACTCACCTTCCCGGAGCGCTGTGCCAGGTGGCCTGGCCCCCAGGTATAGCAGCAGCGCCCTGCCGGGTCAGCACCTGGGGCAAAAGATTTGCTGGGCCGGCACGTGTATGTCTGAGAGGGGGCCACCCAACCTGGGACCCACCCCACGGCTCTCTGAGCCCAGGCCTGCAATCAGTTTGGCGCTCCTGGGGTCACTGCAACAGGGAGCCCCCCTGCCCCCCCCAAAAGGCCTCCTCTCTCTGACCCCAGCCTGATGCTGTCCCTGCTGAGTTAGGGTTTCACACTCAGGGCCCACTCCGCCCCCCTCTTCTGTGTGTGTGTGTGTGTGTGTACGTGTATGTGTGTGTGTACATGTATGTGTGTGTGTGTGTGTGTGCCCCTGACCCCCTCCACCAAGCCGGCCCTGACCGCCCCCACTCACTTCTCACGGTTTACCCTGAGGGCATTGGCCGCCCCTGCCGGCTGCTCAGCCTCAGCTCCCAGCCCCACCTTTGACTTTTTGCTCCTACAGCCTGAACCCTGGCTGACCCCCACCTGTCTTTTCAGGTCGCCCTCACTTCCCACCTCTGATCCTGCTGAATGCCGCCCCGTCCCTCTCCATGCCTCCCCTGCCCCCCAGGGGTCAGTGCTCACCCCTGATCCATTCGGGTGTCACCACCTCTGACCAGAACCACCCTCCCGCGGACCACAGTGCTCCGCGCCAGACCACCCTGGGTGAGGGCAAGGTCGGGTTGGGAACATGCAGCTGAGACTTTCTGGGGGCATGGAAGTTCTTGGCACATCACAGAGGTTCAAAGAGTGTTTGTGGAGTGAGCAGTCAACATTGAGGCCACCAGATGTACAGCCCCAGACTGTGCGGGATGAGCTGTGCACACAAAACAATGACTCCTGCGGCCGCAGCCAGCCCTGAGATCAAAGGAGGGAGAGCTGCTGCTCAGCAGGGGTGACCCTCAGGGGCTCCAGGAGGGGGTCCTGCTGCATGGGGGCGGGGGTGGGGGGGCTCTGAGCAGCAGGCTGAGCTGCTGTCAGGAAAGAATATTTTTATCACCATTTCCCAGATGAAACACTTAGGGCCAGGGAAATGAGGGCATGCAGTTCCTGGGGCACAGCAGTGGGGGCTGAAAGGAATGTTAATACTGCTCCCCGCCTGGAGGTATCACTCTAAGTGAAACAAGCCAGTCAGAGAAAGACAAGTGTCACATGGTCTCACTCACATGTGGAATCTAATGAACAAAATAAATCGATGAACAGAATAGATCCAGAGACACAGAAGCATGGAACAGACTGATGGGAGGGGGTGAGAGAGATTAACCAAAGAATTTGTCTGCATATATGCACAACCCATGGACACAGACAATAGTGTGAAGGCCTTGGGGGGTGAACTGCTAGGGGGTGGAAGGGGTCAATGGTGGGGGGTGAAGGGGCCATCTGTAATAATTTCAATAATAAAGGTACATTTAAAGGAATACTTTTCCTGCCCTAGCCAGTTTGGCTCAGTGGATAGAGTCAGCCCTCAAACTAAAGGGAGTTCTCCAAGGGGTACTCGCAGGTGCACCCACAGTAGATTTGCATCCAGCTGCTCAACATCTGTCCATTGCACACCATCCATTTGGGTTTGCTCTGCTGTAAACTGCTTATTCATATTCTTTGCCCATTGCTTCTGAATCTTTTCTTATTGATGTATATCTGGGCACACATGTGCGCGTGTGTGCACGTGTGTAACCTGTTATCTGTTCCTTTGCTGTGTGTGTGCATTGTAAGGACCTTCTCCCAGTTCATGGCCTGGATCAGTGGCCTGGACCCATTTTTGTTTGTTTCTTGGGTTGGGCACGTTAACGTAAAAAAAACATTCAAACCTGCAAAGAATTTGTGTGAGTTTCTTTGAGACAAACGGTCGACAATTGCCGGGAAGCAGAACCTCAGCGGATTGGGATAAAGCTCCGGAGAATGGCGGGTTACATCTGTATTTATACATTGCAATCAAAGGAGGAGACGTAGGTGGGTTACACGAAATCCATTGGTAAGAGATTAGAGAGGCCGGAGAAAGCAAGGCGGGGAAACCTCTGGGATTGGACAAAAAGTAAAATGATAGACACATATTTAGATGGGTGCAGGATAGCCAACAGTCAACAATTAACATGGTAACAATGAAGGAATTTGTGGTCTCTGTCCTGGCATCCAGGCTTATCAGGTTGTGCCCCAAGGGGTCCAGAAAAAGGGAAGTTACAAGTTACCCAGACATTTCAAGGGTGTTATCATAGATGCAAAAAGACAGATAGGCTCAGTTAAGGTAAAGGTTGACCTTGTCAGTGAAGATACTGGCCTAGGAGATGACTACCCGCCATAACTGCTTTTAGTTAAAGTTTAATTTCAGACCATCCTTTGTGGTGACTTTAGGTCTCTGAGTTTGCAAGACCGCCATGCAGGCCTCCCCTGAGCTGGTCAGGTTAGCATGTGGCCCCTTTTGTGCACAGGCGTTCCCAGAGCACATGGATAGTGTGGGCTCAGCATTCCCCTCTAAACTGAGTCAGGCCACTCCCACCGCCATGCTGGCGCGGGGTGAGTACTGGGCTGGACAAGGTGGAGGGGAAGCTCACCGGCAGCAGCGCACTCAGGAGGGGAACGTGCGGGTGATGATGGCAAGACCAGGCTCTAGCTCTGGGGCCGGTAGGGCCAGGAAGCCTGAGAGAAAGATGCAGCCCAACAGCCCCACTCAGGGCTGTGATCTGTGAAAACACAGAAGGGCCTCCCACATCACGGCCTCAAGTCTTCTTTCCAGAGTCGTGGAGGCGTTCGCTGGACCTCGGGCCCAGGACACCTGGTGACTTGAGCACATCTACCCATCTCTGTCACTTCCCACCGTCTTTGAGAGGATTGATGTGCAGAGCATTGGGTAGAGCAGCACCCAGCAGTGTCAGGGTCCCAGCCCTTTCCTAGGGAGCCCCCTGCTTTCAATATCCCTTTCTCTTGAGCCCAAAAACCTGAGAAGGAGACCTGTGAGGTTATCAGTACGGGACTGTGAGCGCCAGAAGGGACAGCACCCACGATGGCCGCTGGGCCAGCTGCCATGAGGCATGACCTGCACTTTCCTGTAAACACCTTGGGAACCCACACGCTCTTAAAAGCTGTAGAGGGTCAAGAATGTGGAAAAGGAGCCTTGGCCAGGTAACAGTTGGTTAGACCATCGCCCAATATGCCAAGGTTGTGGGTTTGATCCCCAGTCAGGGCACATACAAGAATCAACCAAAGAATGATTCTCTCTCACTCTCCTCCTTCCTCTCTCTCTCAAATCAATACATTTTTTAAAACCCTGGCTGGTGTTGCTCAGTGGGTTGGAGCATCATTCTGTGCACCAAAGGTGGCAGGTTTGATTCCAGGTCAGGGCACATACCCAGGTACAGGTTTGATCCCCAGTTGGGACATGTGGGAGAGGCAACAACCAATGTTTCTCTCTCTCCCTTCCTAAAAACAGTAAGAAAGAATGTGGATAAAGAAAGTTGGCACAGACATTAGTGTCTTTCTCAGACTCTAGGGGGTGATAGAGCTCTGAGCACAAGGCCCTCTGGTCCCGACTGCTCTAAACGCCCTCTGGCAGCATTAGAGTATTTTGACACAGTGACCTTGAACTTAAAACAGAAGTACATCTTGGGAGAACCAAGATGGCAAAATAGGTAAACACCCATACTTGCCACCTCCCACAACCACATCAAAATTACAATTAAAATACAGAACAACCATCATTCAGAACCACCTGAAATCTGGCTGAGTGGAAGTTCTACAGCTAGAGAACTACAGAAAGCACATTGAGACTGTAGGAGGGGTGGAGGTGAGGAGCGGGGTGGTCTGACATCCAGGTGTGGCCTTTTTTCAATGGGGAGGGATATCTCGGGTGCAGAGGCCTCCTGTGAGGAGCAAGGGGTCTTAGCCCCACACCAGCCCCTCCAGCCCAGGGTTCCAGAGCTGGGAAGAGAATTCCCCGTAACTTTGGGTTTTAAACACCTGTGGGGTTTGTGGCTGAATAACACAAAGGCTGCTGGAGACCCAGCAGTTCCTCTTAAAAGGCTGGTGCACAAACGTACATGGTCCCGCTTCCTCTGAGCTCCAGTGAGGAGGGGAGGCTTTGGGAGACCCAGGGATATAGAGGGAGGAACTGGATTGTCTGGCATCAAGCAGGAACTTGGGGTGGCTTTCTCCCAGATGGGGGTGCTCAAGGGGTCATTGTTTCTATGCTGGGACCTCCTCCTTCACAGAGCTGACTGGCAGCCATATCTGAGTTTCCATCAGGCTAGTTTATACTGTTTTCTCAGCTTGGTGATTCCCTGAGACTCCGCCCCATCCATTTTGCAGCCCCACCCAAACTGTTTGCAGCTGCTTTTCTATATGAATGGCCTGTCTGGCTCAGGCTTCAAACTTTGCTAAAATCTCTCAAACAAGCAGCAGCTGGTATCAGCATGCCCCACATCTATCAATAAAAGGCCCAAGATCTGGCACTAGCACCAGCTTGCCTTGCTTCACAAGTTGGCCTTGCCTGGGCACTTCACAAGCCCAATACAAGTAGCAGCCATCTGAAGACCTCTCTATAACTCCTACAGGGTGGCCTCAGGCAGTGACTGACTTTGCACCTTCCAGGAGGTCCCAGAGCCAGTGCACGCAGTGGACAGCTTCAGAACATACCAGATTACAACTCTACACATCCACAAACAACACACTCAAGGGGCAGACTCAGTGAGCACCAAAGCCCCACTAAAGTAAGTCCTGCTCCATAAGGGTGTCTACTGCACAGCTGCTCTGCCACTGTAGTCTCAGCTGGTCCTCACAGCCAATTGGCCTGGAGGTCAATTCCTCCCAGTGATGCCAATAGCAATCAAGGCTCAACTACAACACTGTGCACACAGCCCACATAGGGGCTCGCCTAGAGGGCCCAGCTCACGTGACTAGGGAGGCTGAGCCACTGGGCCCTACGGGACACCTACTAAACAAGGCCCTTTACAATTCCAAGAGATATAACAACTCTACCTAATACATAGAAACAAACACAGGGAAGCAGCTAAAATGCAGAGACAAAGAAACATGTCACAAAGGAAAGAAATGGAAGCTAGCAAACTACTGGATACAGAGTTCAAAACCATGGTTATAAGGTTACTCAAGGATCTTAATGAGAGCTTCAAGGGACTTAGTGAGACTTTCAAGGATCTTAGTGAGAATGCCAAAGACATGAAAAAGGACCAGTCAGAAATTAAGCATACACTAACTGAAATAAAGAACAATTTACAGGGATTCAACAGTAGAGTTGAGGATTCCAAGAATCAAATCAACAATTTGGAATATGAGGAAGCAAAAAACACCCAATTAGAAGAGCAAAAAGAAAGAAGAATCAACAAATATGCAGATAGTGTAAGGAGCCTCTTGAATAACTTCAAGCATACCAGCATTTGCATTTTGGGGGTGCCAGAAGGAGAAGAGAAAGAGCAAGATACTGAAAACCTATTTGAAGAAATAATGACAGAAAACTTCCCCTACCTGGTGAAGAAATAGAGTTACAAGTCCACAAAGTGCAGAGAGTCCCAAACAAGAGAACCCAAAGAGGCCCACACCAAGACACATCATAATTAAAATGCCAAGGGTTAAAGACAAAAAGAGAATCTTAAAAGCAGCAAGGAAAAAGCAGTTAGTTACCTACAAGGCTGGGTTTGATTTCACCCATACAGCTGTGAACTGATTTCTCAACAGAAACTTTGTAGGCCAGAAGGGAGTGGCAAGAAATAGTCAAAGTGATAAATAACAAGGACCTACAACCAAGATTAGTCTAGCCCAGTGGTTGCCAACCTTTTGGACCTCACAGACCACCAGTGGTCCGCGGACCACCGGTTGGCGACTGCTGCAGTCTAGCCAGCAAAGCTCTCATGTAGAATTGAAGGTCAGATAAAGAGCTTCACAGACAAGAAAAAGCTAAAGGAGTTCATCAGCACCAAACCAGGATTACATAAAATGTTGAAGGGTAATCTTTAAGAAGAGGAAAAAGAAAAAGAAGAAGGAGAAGAAGGAGAAAAAAGGTAAAAAATATGAACAATACAATAGCAATAAATACCTATCTATCAACAATTGATTCTAAAAATCAAAATAAACAAATAAGAAATCTAATAAACACAATAAACTGATGAAGAAAATAGAATTAGAGGCATGGAAACATGAAAAAGAATGACAAATCCCAGAGGAAAGGCAGGTGGGGAGGGGGTGGAAAGAGATCAACCAAGGATCTTATATGCATATATGCATTACCTATGGACACAGACAATAGGGTGGTGAAGATCTGGGGCGGGGTGGGAATCAGGTGGAGGGGGGCAATGGGGGGAAGGGGGCATATATAATATTCTCAACAATAAACATTAAAAACGAGAAAAGAAGTACATCTCAGGTTAAATCACACTGTTGGGGCTGTAGCTGTTACACATTTAAGAAAAATGGTGGGGAAAAACAACCCTAAAATTGAAAACAATTTGGGGAGGGGGCTAAAAATTGGAAAATAAAATTTTTGCATTGGAGCAACTTAATCCAGCTTGAGAAACATGCAAAATCAGAACAACCAATTTAGGTCAAGCGCTCTTTTTTTTTTTTTTTAATATATTTTATTGATTTTTTACAGAGAGGAAGGGAGAGAGATAGGGAGTTAGAAACATCAATGAGAGAGAAACATCAATTCAGCTGCCTCCTGCACATCTCCTACTGGGGATGTGCCCGCAACCAAGGTACATGCCCTTGACCGGAATCGAACCTGGGACCTTTCAGTCCGCAGGCCGACGCTCTATCCACTGAGCCAAACCGGTTTCGGCTCAAGCGCTCTTTTATCTTGCAGGCGGGAAACACAGGTGAACCCAGAAATGTGGTTGTCGCCCGGGGGCAGGGCAGGGTGGGAACATGGCCCTAGTCCTCCCCAGCAGTCCGCCCAAGACCTTTCTTCATTTATTCCGGGGCTGCATCTTCCAGAGGGGTCATGTAATCAAGACAGAATGACCCTCCTTCCCCTCCCCCACCATCCAGCAGCGTGGACATCACCGTGCACTTGTCAGAAATGCAAATTCTAGCCCTAGCCGGTTCGGCCCAGTGGATAGAGCGTCGGCCTGTGTACTGAAGGGTCCTGGGTTCGATTCTGGCCAAGGGCACATGCTCAGGTTATAGGCTCGAATCCCAATAGGTGGTGTGCAGGAGGCAGATGATCAATGATTCTCTCTCATTATTGATGTTTCTATCGCTCTCTCTCCTTTCCCTTCCTCTCTGAAATCAATAAATATACTAGTATATATTTAAAAAAATGAAAATTCTAGGGATCTATGTGGCCCTGAGAGACTGAGCCTGAACCTGCACTAAGTACCGCCCCCAACCCCCAGGTTGGAGGGCTGCTCCCACATTCATTCAAGTGTGTACATGTGTCTGTATACATGTGTATGCAAATTATCAGGGGGTCATGGTCAACTCTTAGAAAATGAATTTTACTCTTGGTCTCACATGAATTTGCTAGGTTACCCTTGGCAATTGCCACAGACTAAATGATTGTGGCCCACCTCACAGTTCACAGGTTGAAATTCCACTCTCCAGTGTTGTATAGAAGGTGGTGGGAAGTGCTTAGGTCATGAGGGTGGAGCCCTGATGAATGAGATTAGTGCCCTTATAAAGGAGACCCAGAGATTTCTCTCACCCTTTCCACCATGTGCGGACCATGTCTATGAAGCAGGACCTCACCGGATACTGAATCTGCCACCACCTTGACTTTGGACTTTTAGCCTCCAGACCCTGAGAAATACATTTCCCTTGTGATAAGCCACCCAGCCTTGGCATTCTGTTACAGCGTCCTGAACGGACTTAACAGCAGGTCACAATGGCTCTGAGCATCCATCTCCTCTCGTGTAAGCGTGGGCTTCTGGCCATATGTCACTTAGGTT
Source organism: Myotis daubentonii (assembly GCF_963259705.1). Classification (NCBI taxonomy): domain Eukaryota; kingdom Metazoa; phylum Chordata; class Mammalia; order Chiroptera; family Vespertilionidae; genus Myotis; species Myotis daubentonii. The sequence continues at coordinate 6,833,498 of NC_081849.1, read as the reverse complement.
GGCTTGTCAGGGACGGTCCTGGTTTAAAGAGTGAAAATCCCACACTCAGGACCTCCTTGTGTTTGTTTCCTGTTACAACCATAACAAAGTACCACCATCTGCGTTGTTCGGAGGCCAGAGTCTGAAATCCAGGTGTTGGTTGGTTCTTCCGGAGGCTGGAAGGGAGACTGTCTCATGCCTCTTCTCGCTTCTGGGGCTGCTGTCAGTCCTGTGTTCCTTGAAGGTCACTTCAAGGTACTGGGGACTGGGGATTAAGACTCTTGGAGGACACAGTTCAACCTGTAAGGGCCGTCAGTCCCAGGCAAGTGGGGCAGTGGCCCCTCCTGCAGCTCTGTTGTTAGGGACCCCCCCACCCCCCCGCTGCGCCCCTCATTCTCAGGTACATTACCTGAGTCCATGGTTCTCAGATGTGGTCCCCGAGCTGACCCAGCACTGTACCCGCCCCCTCCCCGCCTTTGTAAGTTCACTCAAGGCTCCGTTACAGGCACAGACAAGGTGGCCATGGGAATGGCCTGTGAGGAGCGGAACCTTCCCAGCCGCTCCCCCCCAGCGCCAGGCGGGCCCTCTGCTTACGCCTTTTAGGGTAAAGTTCAGGACACATCAACGCCGCAGCCAAGCCACCCATGAAAGTCAGAGCCGAGCTTGTGGATTTATGTGATTCCTGGCTAATCTGCTAATGGTGGGGACAGGAGGAGGGAAACAGTGATAACACGGAGACACCCTGGGAAGCTTAGGCGGGCGCAGCGCTCCGGCTCCCCTGGGCAGGCCAGCCTGCAGCAGTTTGGTGTGGGCCCCCTTTCTTGGGCAGCAGGAAAAACTGGATGAAAGGTCTTGCTTGCTGAGGCCATAATGTTTCCAGAATCCTCTGCTGTTTCTTGAGAAACTTCAGACCTTAGCGGTAGAAGCCAAGGCCATTTCCCAGGTTGTAATAGAGTGGAAGCTGGAGAGACCGTCAGTCAGACGAAGCCCTCAGATGAAGGACTGAGGTCCCTGCTCGGAGTTGCGGGGGGGGGGGGGGGGGGGGGGAGGGGGCGGGGAGCTGTCTGTCCCTGGACCGGGACACACCCCCGAATCTGCGAGTGTGGGGCTGAGCTCCGCGGGGCTGACCTTCAAGGCACCTGCTGTGTGAACTGTGGCTGACCTGAGTTTTTTATGATCACAGTAGATCATCATGTTCTTGACGCCTTGGGACAGACTAGAATGAAATATTTTATTTTTGGATTTGATAAACCTGCTTGGAGAGGTAATTCTTGCGTCTCCATCTCGTCTCTGGGTGGTGTGGCCCAGGCGGCACCCTGGATTCCGCCTGCCGCTGGAGGCCTGCTGCGCAGGCGCAGGCAGCTCAGAAAGCAGCGGGGACCCTGACATCAGGGGAAAGACCTCGGACTGCAGGCCTGGCTCAGCTCCTCGGGACTATGACTCTGCACTTCACAGGCTCTGGGAGCAGCCAGGGCTCTCATACTTGCGGCTATTACAACAGTCCCTGGCAAAGGGCTGGCTCAGACGCTGGAATCAAGACTAGAGTTAAAGGGAGTTGCCCAAAGACACACTTTAGCTGCAGAGTCTTAATCCGAAGCCCCGTTTGTTCAGGGCTCCCCGTGGGTATCGGTGTCAGGCTCAGGGGCTGCGTTCGCACGTGGTGTGGTGCCAGGACCAGGCTGAGAGTTGGTAGGTCTCTCTGGCTCAGGTCCCTCCTCTGAAAACAGGGACGCTGAGTCAGCTGCTCTCAGCTCCTTTCCAGCTCTGACTCCAGAGCAGACGTCCCTGGTCGTTCTCGGTGTTAACGTAAAAAAAACCATTGAAACCGGTAAAGAATTTTTGTGAGTTTATTTGAGCCAAACTGTCGACATATGCCGGGAAGCAGAACCTCAACGAATTGAGATAGTGCTCCAGAGAATGGAGGGTTACATCTGTATTTGCAGTCAAAAGAGGGACATAGGTGGGTTCCATGAAATTCATTGGTGATAGATTAAGGAGGAGGGAGAAAGCAAAGCAGGGAAACCCCTGGGATTGGATAAAAAGTAAAATGATGGACACATACTTAGGTGGGTGCAGGAACAATGAACATGATAATGAAGGAATTTGTGGAATCTGTCCTGGCGCCAAGCTCATTTGGTTGTGCCCCAGGGGCTCCAGAAAAAGGGAAGTTACAAGTTACCCAGACATTTCAAGGGTATGTTATCAGAGATGCAAAAAGACAGACAGGCTCAGTTAAGGTACAGGTTGACCTTGTCAGTGAAGATATCGGCTTAGTACGTAACAGCCCACCATAACTGCTTTTAGTTAAAGTTTAATTTCAGACCATCCTTTGTGGTGACTTTAGGTCTCTGAGTTTGCAAGACCGCCATGCAGGCCTCCCCTGAGCTGGTCAGGTCAGCAGGTGGCCCCTTTTGTCCACATAGGACAGGTAACAAAAATTTTGCTCAATGTAAACTTTTTTTGTGCCTAATGTAGATCTTTCCCTTCTTGTGGGAGGTGAAGAAGAGGGAGGGTGGGGCTGGAACTTTCTGAGCATTGCTGGGGAAGGGGTGGTGGTTTCCTGCAGGTACAGCCTGGTGGCAGACTCAGCTGGCGTTGCCAGGGCAGCCAAGGCCTTCTGCAAGCTTCATTGCTCCTGGAGACACGGCGGACAGGCCCGACATAGGGTGGCAGCCTGCACACTGCTCAGCTGGGGCTGCAGTCCCCAGAAGCTAGAGTTTCTTGGGAGTCCAGACCTGTCCAAGGTTGTGAAATGGAATTTTTGGACTGGAACCTGGATTCTTTGTCTGTCAGAGTCGAAGAATGAATCCACGGACAGAGGGTAGTCTAGCAAAGGTGGAGATTTATTGAAGAACAAGTACAGACTCCCACGTGGGGAGGGGGAAAGGGTCCCACTGAGTTCCTTTTCCCTGTGGCTTATAAAGGCTGCAGAGCCTGGTGCCTTGATATCCCCTCTGATTGGTCACTAGACTGGTAACTATAGTAACTCCTGGTGCAAAGGTTGAACCTCACATGGGACATGTGACGTTCTCCCCCTCCTTCCCTATTGTTTTCCTGTTCCCTCTGGGCTCTCTTCTCCTCCTTCTGGATGAAGGGCTTCCTTCTCTTTATTTTGTAAACATAGACCTGCTGTTCCAGCTCCCCCGTTCTATGGACATGTGCCTTCTGCTGCTCTGCAGCCCTGTGCTTCCTTCATGGTCCCCTTAATTTCTAATATTTCCTAAAACCTGCCTTTTTCACCCCTAAAAATTCCTGTTTCAGTTGTTAACCTGTTCTCCTTTAGACAACAATCCAGGAGCGACGGCACATCTGGGTCCTGGTAACCTGGTAACCGAGCGCTGGGGCCACCCGAGTCCCAGGCACTTTGCAGTGACAATGGCGGGAGGCCCCCAGCCGCCTGCCTTGTTCTGAGCCCACGACCACGGGTGGACTCAAGAAGTCGCGGCCCTGTGAGAACTGTGGGGAATTTCAACCGCCCTGCGACAGACACGGAACGTGTCCCGAGCGCAGCCCCGTGGAAAGGTTCACCTACTCATCCATCAGCAGGCCGGTGGCTACTGTAGAGACACCATCGGGGATAGTGCAGTAGGACCTCTGAGAACCCAGGGAGGAGGCTGCCAAAACTGTCCCCTGAAATCAACTTCGCCACAACTCTGCGCACTGAAGGATTGCTGCAGTCCGAGTCTTCCTCTCAGCACTAGCTCGGTGGCGTGCCACTGCCCTCTTGCCAGACCCCCCCCCCCCTCCCCTCAGCAGCCCCTGGAACCCTCCAGGTGGGGCTGGAGTGCGTCAAAGCCCTTTGCTCTGAGGATTGTCAAAACCTGCAGTGGTGCCCGGTCAGTGTGGCTCAGTGGTTGAGCATCGACCTATGAACCAGGCGGTCATGGTTTGATTCCTGGTCAGGGCACATGCCCAGGTTGCAGGCTCAATCCCCAGTAGGGGGCACACAGGAGGCAGCCGATTGAGGATTCTCTCTCATCATTGATGTTTTGCTCTCTCTCTCTCTCCCTTCCTCTCTGAAATCAATTAAAATATATATATATAGAAAAACCAAAACCCTGCAGTGCCTGGCAGTTCCCTGAAAACCCCACCCACAAGGCTTGTCTTTAATTGTCTTGCCTTTTCCCTGAAGGCAATTAGCCCAGATTTATTTGGCATGGGGGAGGCGGGGGTGAGGGTGGAGGTGGGGACAACAAACTAAGAAAAAAAGCTTTTTTTCTCCCCCCCCCCCCCCCCCCCACCAAACAAGAAAATGCTGGAAAGTGAGATTCCCAAGGTGGGCCCTGAAAGGCAAGACACTCCTGCCTCTCATGTACCTGCTCATGAAAGACTCGGACAAGGTGGGACCAGAGCTGGGCTGAGCAAGGTGGGCTGGGAAGCCCGCCACCAAGAGCAAAGGGGAGCGAAGGCGGAGAAGTCACCGCTGGCAGACTTGTCCCACAGGAAACACTAAAGGGACTACCTCAGGCTGAGTCAGAGAACGCCAGACACTTCAGCGGAACTCGTTTCTCCAACTTAATTCGTTCCGGAAGGCTGTTCGAGAAGTGATTTATTCGAAAACGGAATCATTTTTCCCATTAGAAAGGATGTAAAATGCATTGATCCGTTCCAGACCCCCAAGTGACTCCCTGCTTTGACCTTTCTTATATACAGCACATGTCTAATGTCCTGTTTAATTTATAAATAAACACATCTTTTCCTAAACTTATGGAACCACTCCCTACTGGCCTTAAAGGAAATTTTCACGTATCACTGCCTCTGAAATGCTGTCACCAGCTAACTGCTTTTCATTTATTTATCCAATCAACAGTTTTTGCTTTTGTTTATCCTATTCAGTAGCCTGTGATTGTTCTTTTGTGAGCACTTTCACACCCTTAGCAACATCAGCACTCTTGATGGTCTCTTTATGTTTTAAAATTGTGCAAATCTATGTCACCAGCAGCAAAAGCACTCTCTCCTTTGCCTGTTGCCTGAGAGAGCTTTCTCTCTTGCTGAGGTTTTGGTGGATAACTGAGACATTTTTTTTGTGAACAACTTGGTCATGAACCGAATTGTTTGAGATGGAAAACGTTCGAGAAACGAGGTTTGACTAACTTTAATCCCATGGTCAGCAAACTGTGGCTCGCAAGCCACATGCGGCTCTTTGGCCCCTTGAGTGTGGCTCTTCCTAAGCCTTAGGAGTACCCTAATTAAGTTAATAACAATGTACCTACCTATATAGTTTAAGTTTAAAAAATTTGGCTCTCAAAAGAAATTTCAATCGTTGTGCTGTTGATATTTGGCTCTGTTGACTAATGAGTTTGCCGACCACTGCTAATCCACGTGAAGGGAAGAACACCAGTAAAAGTAACAGGTGATTTCTATAAAAGACAGGATACATGTATTTTTTATTGTGACATTTCCTCTCCTATTAGATTTAAAAGGAGACTTCATAAAGCAATAGCAGGTCTGTTGATGGGAATGCAATATATAAAAATATAATTTGTACAATAGTACAAATGCGGTGGAGGGGATGGGACTACATACAGGGTATTTACCCAAACTGCGTTGTTAATTGTAATTCCTAGGGCAACCACGAAGAAAATAGATAATAACATACATTCATGACTATGAAACTACAAGGAATACAATGGTATTCTGGAAAGTCTCTACAATATTCACAGGCCTGTGCTAGGAGCTGGGGAACCAAGGAGTTGGAGACACACGGGTAGGCCCCCGTCTCTGCTGTAGTCACATCTAGTCCAGTAACAGTACACACAACACAAGGACCGAGCTGACCGTGGTGACACATGCTGCGCTGGGATCAACCCCGGGGCTCTGACAGGTGCGCGGAGCGGAGCCCACGTGGAGCCCCGGCGGATGAGCAGCCTCGGGAAGGGGCAGCCTGGGCAGAGGGTGGCGGCAAGGTGTGGGGGGGGGGGGAGTTTTTTCCCCCGGAAGGGACCGGGCCCAGGGTGACGGGAGCCTGGCCTCGCTGGCAGGTGAGGTTGACAAGCAGCACAGCTCAGGCGGGGCCTCGAGGACAGGCAGCTCGGCTGTGGACATGATTAAAGGACTCTCAGCCAGGGAGCAACACAAGACTGTGTTTTCAACAAGTTGACTTGTAAGTACTTTGGAGGGTGAGCTATGACAGACCAGCGTGCAGTGGAGACGGAGGAAGTGGGTGGAGGCAAGCGCGGTCCAGGAGGCAGTGCCTTAGCCTTTGCTGGACTGGATGGGCTGGGGAGTGTGTAGGAAAGAGGGAGAGAACGGCCCCAAATCCCCAGCTTTAGTAACTGGCGGACAATGGTGTTTTCCCGAGACAGGGTCTAGGGGAGGCCCAGGTTTTCAAGGAAAATCAAGAATTCAATTTCCTAATAAATTGGAGACACCTATGAGGCATTAAGACAAGGTAAGTCTGGAATCCACAGAAGTCAGGGTAGGAGAGGCAAATGTTGGTGTTCAGGTAACAAGGTAGTGAAAGCTATGTGACTGGATAAAATCAAGGAGGGGGTGGATAGGAAAGGGGCCCGTTTAGAGGACACACACAGTGAGCTGGGAGGACAGGGGGCTGTGCTGTCAGGGAAACAGGCGTCCAAAGAAAAGCAGTTGTCATCTGTCTGCAATGCGAAGGGTCAAGGAAGAAACCAGAAAGAACCCATTGGATTTGGTGACAAGGGGGGTGATGAGCAATTCAGGTGAGAGTACCCTGGTGACACGCCGGGGACTGGCAGGCTCGAGAGGTAAGAGTGGACAGATAATTCAGTTTTAGTAAAATCTCACCACATTAAATTTGTGTAATTTGCATTTATTATGATTTGTGACGTAGTTCTAAATGTCTAGTTTTATATTTGCACTTAAAGAACTTGAACAAATTTTAAGACTGCATTACCTTTTATGACACAATGCTTTGTCACTGATTTTAGACTCATTTCGATTTCAAAAATGTTAAGAGGTAAAGAAGGCTCAGAAGTATGAAATACAGTATTAAATAACAAAACGTTTAAGTCAAACCTGGCCGTTGCAAGAATTCCTTCAGCTCGGATAATACGTTAGCTGCATCTCAGACACAGAAGGCATTTGGTTTAGCTGCATCTCAGACACAGAAGGCATTTGGTTGACCTTGGCCAATTACTACCAGGGCTAAGGCAGTGTCCCTCCATGTAGGTAAGGCGCTACCTTCTCCACAGGGGGAACATGAGTGAACAGAACCCTAGCGCACCACAGGTTCTACCACCCCCACCCCCACCATCGGGGGGCGGGGGATAATGAGCAGCCCATCACGGAAAGTCCTGAGCTACACCGCCACTCGGAACCTAACAAGCTCAGGCCATCGGGGGAGTGAACCAATGGTCTGGTGGGCGGGATCGCTGCCCGGGGGAGCAGGATGGACCCGCCCTGCGGTGTCCTGTGGGAGCCCTGGTCAGAGTAGGCCAGATGCTCAAGGCCAATCTGAGTGTGGGAATCCTAACCACGGTGTTCAAGGCTAAGTCGCTATACGCAGGTGCAAAGCAAGGACACAACAATCTACACACGACACAGGCGTACCTTTCTGCAGCCCCAACTATTGGGCACAATGCCTCTCGTCTGAGCTTGTTTATGCTTGTATGTAAGTTGCCACTGACCAGCCAGCACAGGGCTGTGTTATGGGGAAGATGTATTACTGGCCGGCCGGTGCCCGGCGGCTTGGTCGGGCTACTGTGTTTGTAGAGCTTCTGTGCTGGAGGCTGCTTTTATGTAGGGCTGTGTGTACAGCAGCTGCTTGGTATGGCTCCTGTGCTTGCCACTGTGTTTGCAATGGCTGCTGTGTTAGCAGCGGCTACTGTGTGAGACTCCTTTGAAGAGCTACTTGGCTACCACAAAGACTGTCTTCCATACCTACCACGTCCCACGTCTCCTCTGTCGGAGGCCCAGTTCCTTGTAGAGGAGCTCGGACCCAACAGTTGGCGCAGGTGAGCAGGTCAAGGAAGAACCTGCTCCCATGTCCCCAGGTTTGGGGTCAAATGCAAGCTCTACAAGGGTTCAGATTTCTGTTGTGTTTGACACTTAGAACAGTGTCCAGCACATAGTAGGTGCTCAGAAAACGTGAACGGTACACCCACAGGATGTCACGCTGCCGCCCAGCAGGAGACCCAGCCCTGGAGGCCCTCCCTGTGCAGGGACCTGTTTCCAGGTGCGTGGCCCGCCGAAGTGCACGCCCCCAGACAGCTTCAGCGGAGAAGGCTGACGGTGACCCGGCCCGGAGCCACCGTGGTCCATACACTGAGCACCGAGTCCTAACATCAGGCCTAAGAACAAGCCCTGTTAACGAGCCATGATACTATATTGTCCAAATTTATTTTATTTAAAAAGTATTTGGTGGAGGCCTCCTAAAGCTCCAATTTCATCCTGGAATGACGAGACAGATACTTAAACGATCCAAAATAATGGCATATTCTAAAAGCAATTTTTCATTAAAAAATTAGTCACAAAGCAAAAGTACATTTTGTTAGTAACATTTCCTAATGATAGCAATGCCTTGTGGAATTTAACTGGGACGGGCATTTAACGCACTGCTGGGCTTGAACCGACTTCCAGTGAGTGGGAGCTGCCACATCAGACCCGCTCTCCGTCAGCTGTGCCTCCGAGCGGGTGGGGGGCGTGCGGCTGGGCCTGGAGAAGGTTCACGAAGCCCCCCCTCACCTGACTTACCCGTTCTTTAAACGACTGGAGGTTTGGGGATGGTGACAGGCAAACATCTATGCTCTAGGTCAGATGCTGTCTGCATGGGACGTAAAGCACAACACTGGGAATAGAGCCCATGGTATTCTAATAGCACGTGTGGTGTCAGAGGGTGCGAGAGTCAGTGGGCGGGTGATCACTTAGTGAGTTATGCAATGGTTAGTCACTGGGTGGACACCTGAAATTAACATAATGTATATCAACCGTAATTGAAAAATAAATTAGATCCCATCTGCCATGGACTAAGCATAAGGAGGGACAATAGCCCTAGCCAGTTTGGCTCAGTGGATAGAGCATTGGCTTGCATACTGAAGGTTCCCAGGTTCGATTCTGGTCGAGGGCACATGCCGGGGTTGCAGGCTTTATCCCCAGTAGGGGGCGTGCAGGAGGGAGCCAATCGATTCTCTCTCATTGACGTTTCTCTCTGAAATCAGTAATATATTTAAAAAAGGAGGGATAATAAGTGTCTCTAACATCTCTTTCCTTCATGCAGCTGAGATAAGCAGTTGGGCAAGAAGGCTTTGCCAAGTAACCGCCACAGCCCCCACTGCAGGAAGCCCTCCAGTCAAGGCTGGGATGGGGGTCTCTGAGGGTGGAGAGAGAACAGCCATTACTGGGAGTGACTCCCTCACAGACCCCCAAGACCACTCAGCTTTAGTGAACAGAGATCCCTCCCCAGTTCCGGCACTCTGCCCCCACCGTCACTGCCACCCAGTGGGCCCCGCTGGCCTCCGCCTGTGGCCACATCCTCCACCAGTTCCTGGAATCCAACCTGAGCCTTCCTGGGGGCCGGGAAGGAGCCCTCACCGACATGGTTTTCTTAAAAGCCACACTAAGTAGCGCGAGGGATTAAGGTTTGCAGCTATTTTATTTACAAGTATACATTTAACACAATGAAATAAACACTGATATATGGAAGCCTAGTTAATAGTAGTGTAACAATATGCATCTTTGATGATTACATTATTTTAAACATCAAACTACACTTAAAAATTAATGCCGATAAAATTCTTGGTCATAATATTATTAAGAAATACAATATATAAATTGAAAATATGATTGCTTAAAATTTGAAAGTGGAAGTGAACTCAGAAGGATAGTCAGAGTTCAACATAATCTGAAAGGGGGGCAGGTGGGAAAAAGCTCTGACCCAAATAAATCTTTCAGGTTAACAGAAGGAAAACGAAGCAGAGTTTATCTTCGAGGATGACGGGCAGTTTGCGTCTCCGGGCAGGACGGGTCCCAGTGGCCTCGGGCCCACAGCAGAATTACATCACCGAGCAGGAAGACTTTCCCTGTGAAGCGGCCCCATCAATTTTTTCTGCCTCCAAAATTATCCTTCTGAAAACATCAACAGCAGTCTGAAAAAGAAATAAAACGCGACTGTGTTGGCTTTACAGCGGAAGCCTGAGACTCACTCTTACCGCTGCTGCCAGGACTGGAGAAGGCCTGCTGTCCGCCCCTCAGCTGCAGGCACAGGCGCAGAGGCCAAGGCCACCCCACAACCCGGAGACTGGTCTTCCTTCCTCCCCACTGCACCCCCTCCCACCTGACCTGAGACCAGAACTAATCTTCTCTCGTGCGTCTGATCCTGCTTTCATGGTCACCACAGGGAGGGTCGGCTCCAGCCCCGCCCTCCCCTGGTGCCTCTGGATTTCCAGGTCCAGCACCAGCCTAGCCACCTCCCTGAGGGCTGTCCTTTCCCTCCGACACTGCTTCCCAGGGCCAGGCTCCCTCCTTCCTGGCACCCTGGGGCCTAAGGCTGGGCAAACCCTCATTCTTGCTGCCCTTCCTCCGAACCTGTTTTCCTCCCCCTCCCTTAAACCTGTGTTGACACTTATGCCATGAGAGGGCATTTTTCACCTTTGAGCCCGATCTTTCCGAGCCACTTGCCCTTCCTTCACTGTCTGCAGACCCAGAAGCCTGGCCTCCCAGAGCCCCCCAGCCCCTCACAGGAGGAGCACTGCCCCTTTGGACGGGGAACCCTCCCTTATGCTGAACAGCGGTGAGGACCGCCAGTGCCTGTCCTGTAAGTGTGCTCACTGTGATGATGAAAGAAACCCGTTCTCAAAAGCCTCGGGGGCAGTCCTAGATCTCGTCACCGTCACCGCAGCCACCCAATGTTAAGTCTCCCACCACCTCACCATCCTTTCACTTTCAATAGCCTCAACTCAACAATCCTTGGTCCCACAGGGACCTGCCTCCCCAATCCGACCACCTTCTCCCTGTCCCTTAGCCACTTTCTCGTTCACTTTCCTCCTGGGGCCAGCAGACTCCACAGTCCACCATCGTGCTCATGGACGTGGACTCCCTTCTCTGCCAATAGCCTGCGCGGTGCCTGCACCACACATCCAGTGCAGCCTGGGAACACGCTGCGACAGCTGTCACCTCCAGGACCGTGAATGCAGTGGACCCTCGATGCCACCCAGCAGCCCAGCTCATGCCCCTCATTCAGTTATTCCCCCAGGTGAAGGTTTCATGTCTTCCCTTTCCTCTGAGTTCCTAAAGCCTCCCCATTCCGTGGTGACTGTTTTAAATTTCACCAGGAAAACAGAATCGACATCCAGAGAGACCGTCAGGTACCCTATGGGTTCATCTACTCTGGTCCCTTCTCTCCAACTGGTAGGAAGCAGGACTCGTGGTCAAGCCAAAGCCAGCCACAGGCCCAGCCCTCCTGTCTAACTGGTTCAGCAACCCTCCCCTCCTCCTCCAGACTCACCCCCTCACGTCCCATGGTTATACAAACAAGCTATTTATTTCATTCTGAAAATAATGCACAGAAAAATGTTGGGAATGACACTTGCCAAACTTTTACCAAGAAAATAGTGTGTCTGGGACCGGGCTTTCTAGATAAATCTTACAATTTAGTAATCCATGTAATCTGATTGTCAAAAAATATTCTCTTTCATCAAATTGCTGAACTATAGCCGAAGGCCTCCATGGTAAATAAACCAAACTGCAAATGTCTCAGACTCCATTAACAGTTAAAATGCAGTATTCTCACAGACTTGGCAATTTTTACTACCATGATGTTATCAATGAAACTGAACTCTGCCGAGGAAAGTTTTTTTTGAAATATTGTATTTTTGGCAAGTAATACAAATTACTTGAAAATCTATCAATAAAATTTTGATCAGTTCACAGGAACTGGTCTCTGGTCACATGACCACTTGGGTGTGGGTGTGCGAGTGCACACTAGACAGATTTCTCTCCCTACTACACAGATAGCAGTAAGCATTCCAGTATGTGTGGGGATTAGAATCACTCCAGCTCTATGTCAGGGATTAGGATTACTCAGTTTCTCCCCACCTGACTTGGAGACCTTCACTAGGCTTAGGGCGCTCTCATCATCTCCTGCACATTCCCAGAGGATGTAAGCAGGAGTGTCCCACGACATGACAGAGTGAGAACCATCTAGAATGCCAGTGAGGGATCTGCTCAGGACCTGCTTCCCAAGGACATGCATGTCTCCAATGCATGCACCTAACTTGGGTGTAACAGTCTTTTTGCTTTAAAGGGTTCACTTCAGGCCTGATGATGATGGTGCGAGAGCAGCCCCAGACAGTGAGCAATGGGAACACCTGACCTCAGCGCTTGTCTGCCTACGTCGGCAGCACATTCACCTTTTATCTGGGTCTTCGAAAGCAGTTCGCCACCTTCTAAAGGAACTGAAAGGTTAACGGGCAAACCTATCCAGAACCACATTAAACCCTTCAGCTACAGTAAAGCACAACACAAACTGGAGAAAAGGCCTGCACCCTGAAACCAAACAACACTCTTTAAGCTAACCATTCAAGTTACTCTCAAAAACACAAATTAACCTGAGCCATGCTCCCTACTCAGCAATCCCTCTTAACACATTGGAGGTAGGCTCCATAAGGCATGTACACTGCTAGAAGGATTAGTAACTGCCAGACACACACTGAGAAGTGGTTACACCCACCTACATGAATAGTCCACACTGCTGCCGCCGCCTCCTTAACTCTACTGTCAAACAGAACAACTGCTTTAAGACCCTCAGTTTTTCACCAAAGAGAAGCAAACACAGTGAAGTCAGCAAACAGAATTGAACACAGCTTGAGGCCAACCATTCAACTTCACTCCCCCACCTCACAAATTTTCAATTATACAGAACAACAGAAAGAACTGTACAAGAACCACCTAGCCCAGGGGTGGGCAAACTTTTTGACTCGAGGGCCACAATGGGTTCTTAAACTGGACCGGAGGGCCAGAACAAAAGCATGGATGGAGTGTTTGTGTGAACTAATATAAATTCAAAGTAAACATCATTACATAAAAGGGTACGGTCTTTTTTTTTTTAGTTTTATTCATTTCAAACGGGCCGGATCTGGCCCGCGGGCTGTAGTTTGCCCACGGCTGACCTAGCCCCACTGGCTGGATTCAGCGAATGTTAACATCTTTGCTGTATGTATTTGTTCTCTTTTTCTCTATCCATCCTCTCATCCCATTTGAAAGTTAAGTTGCTGACATTATGAAACTTTGCTCCTAAATACTTTGGTTTGCATTTCTCAAGAACAAAGATATTCTTGTCATAAGCCTAATACCATTACCCCCCTAAAAAAATTAACACCATTTTCCTAATACATCAAAAACATAATCCAATCTCCCCAACTAACCAAAAATATCTTGGACATGAGAACTTAGGTGCACACAGCTTTATCCAGAACAGTCTGCCTCTCCCCAAGCAGACCCGAGTCTCTGCTACACTTGGTCATGCGCACGGCCGCCTCGTCCCACCCAGGTGAGTCTAGACTTACTTCTGTAGCAGCCTTAGTATAAAACAAACACGATAATGCATGTTCACAAAGGCAGTATTTCCTTTACTATCAATTTCTGTTTATCCTACAAATATTCCAGGTCCCATGAGGTTGAACACTGGCTGAAATAAAACAGATGGTGTCTCCCTGAGGCAACCCAAAGCCTGATGGGAGGGATGGGGGGAGGGTCAGGATTAAACAGGAGCAATGAAGACAGTGCTGAGCTGCTACCAGGAGCACAGGCCTGGACTGGCGGGATGCAGTGCGAAGTGAGCTTTAAAAAATACCTACTTGATTCTCTTTAGCAGAAGATTCCAAAAAAGCTGCATTCCAAGATTCTGCTAACGCCTTCCCTTCTTCATAACTGATCACCCTAAAGGACAAAAATTCTCATTAAAGAGCTTTGCTCTTTACTATATGAAACATCTACTGTACTTGGGTTTCTGAAACAGGCTCCGTGTTTATGAAGTTTCTCCTCCTGGAGCGTTCAGTGCCCTCAGCTGGGGAGCGCTCTATTTCTACACTGTACAGCCCCCTTCAGTGCTCACAGCCCAAGGGTAAGGAGGCTGGGCAATGGTTTGAGGCTGCAACTTCCTCTGGCATGGGTCCACTATGAGAGGCCCACAGACAAGGGCCCCCCATAAATCATGACCATGCATCACTCCCACCTGAGCCGGGGAACAGACAGACACTGTCTTATGGAAGTACTAGTACTCATGCCCTGGCAGCCCTCACAGCTCACAGGAGGCATTTACCAACACCCCAACATCTTAGAGAGAGCTGCACATGCCCGAGGACAGGGGCAACCCCCAAAGGGCCATGGCTATGCTGCGCACAGGCTGCCAGCATCCGGCCGGCGTCTCCTGCCGGCGGGGCCACTGCTCTAATCCTAACCCTGCACTCAAAAAACAATTTGTTGAATAAATGAACGCTCCCATTGCCTTGTTAGTGTCTGCTTTGCACAAAATGATAGAAGAAACGAAAGATAATTTTCTACCGTGTTTGCTCCCCCTCTTCTCCAGGAAACATTTTTCAAGGCAGGTGAGTTGGCTTCTGCCAAGCAGCACCGCGCACCTCCCTGTACACAGAACACAGGCGCCACAGCTAAAACCCCCGCCGGCGAACAACGGAACCCGTGACTTCTGGGACTAAACATCTCAGGCTCAATTCTATGAATCAGCAATTATTAGAAGCGACATACCTTTCCATATGTAGGTCTTTCTTATTCCCAACCAACATAATAGGTATTCTGTTAATATAAGAAAGAAAGGCAAAGAAAACGAGTCAGTTTGTCCAGAAGGTGCTATTGGAAAGAGTATATCTAACGAGAAAAATGTTCCTACTTACTGCACTTTCCCCACCATGTCCAACAACTTGCCATGGATAACTTTAATCACCTCAAAACTATAAAAGGAAAAACATGAAGTCAGACATCCAACTTAATTTTTTAAAAAAATATATTTTTTTTATTGATTTCAGAGAGGAAAGGAGAGGGAGAGAGGGATAGAAACATCAATGGTGACAGAGAATCACTGATTGGCCGCCTCCTGCATGCATTGGGGATTGAGTCTGCAACCTAGGCATGTGCCCTTGGTTTGGAATTGGGATCCTTCAATCTGCAGGCCAATGCTTTATCCACTGAGCCAAACCAGCTAGGGCAGACAACCAATTTAGTGTTCATGTTTTAAATGTTAATTATGTAAAGTTTTAGTGAGAAACACAGAAAATGTCAGATTCACCATTTCAATAAAATAAACTGAACACAAAGAATTCCTTTCTTTTTCCTACCAATATTTCACATGTACATGTATTTGACACTCAGTAACCCCAATTGAGAACATTCAAAATGAAACAGGTCTGACATTTAATGGGAAAAGTCTAACACTGAGCTGACAAACCACAAAATCTCTAAATAAACATTTGTAGAACATTCCTTAGCTAGAGGGCCCCAGCAGTCAGCCCATGTTCCACATTTACATGATGAAAACACAGAAAAAGTAATCACTATGCATTCCCTATTTCAATCAGCAGATAAGTTCAGACTGTGTTCAAGCACTATTTATCTAGAGCATCTATCAGGATATTGTTTTTCCTTTAACAACCTGTTTGTCCCACAAATCATTTAGCTTAGTAATTAAGTCTAATTGTTACTACACCAATTCCAGCATAATCCTTTATAAGGATTAATGCTATCTCTGCATAGCAAATAAACTCAAGCAAGGAAGAGGCGTTGAGTCTTACCTTTTGATCGATGTCACAGAATACACGAGAATATAACCATTAATATCTATGGAGTACGTCTGGGGAAAGATGGAATATTCATCCTGTGGAAGAAAAAGGATTACACTTGGCATAACAAGCAATCTTCACCCAAAGTTCTTCACATATTTCTTGGTCAAAGAAATCAAAGTAAACAAAATGTGGATTACAATATTATTCTAGAAACATAGTCCACACACTCAAGATTTATTTAAGACTGGCCTGGGGGTGATCATGTGCTTTAAGCCAATATTAAAAATTGACTCCTGTAAATCTTGGGAGAAGAGGATGTAAGATATGAAAAGATGACTGGTCTGTGTTCTCTTTTATGGATGAAAGTCCAGAATCTTTTAGACCTCACAGAAAATTCACAAGTGCTACTGGTTTATTCCACACATCTGCATTTCCCTACATAAAATAGTTATATTATCACGTGCCCTGTTTTCTGTGTGTCACAATGGCCTGAGCACTGATCATTGGGTTTCTGAAACAGGCTCCGTGTTTATGAAGTTTCTCCTCCTGGAGCGGTCAGTGCCCTCAGCTGGGGAGCGCTCTATTTCTACACTGTACAGCCCCCTTCAGTGCTCACAGCCCAAGGGTAAGGAGGCTGGGCAATGGTTTGAGGCTGCAACTTCCTCTGGCATGGGTCCACTATGAGAGGCCCACAGACAAGGGCCCCCCATAAATCATGACCATGCATCACTGGCTGGGTGACCACCAGCACTCGAGAGAGAGGGGAGGAGAAGAGAACGGAGAAACTATAGAGTGAGTACCCAGACATCTGAGGATGGAATGAGTTATTTACTGAGCAGCTTTAGGAATTAAAAACAAAGGTACAGCCCTAACCGGTTTGGCTCAGTGGATAAAGCGTCGGCCTGCGGACTCAAGGGTCCCAGGTTTGATTCCAGTCAAGGGCATGTACCTTGGTTGCAGGCACATACCCAGTGAGGAGTGTGCAGGAGGCAGCTGATAGATGTTTCTCTCTCAGTGATGTTTCTAACTCTCTATTCCTCTCCCTTCCTCTCTGTAAAAAAAATCAATAAAATATATTTAAAAAACAACAACAAAAAAACACAAAGGTACACATTGTGCAACAGGGTACTGGCACCCAGTTTTATATGGCTTTATGAAACTGCTTTAGATCTGGAATTATCAAAGCACAGAGAGGCTAACGTCAATGCAGCCTTCATCAGTGCACACCCCTGCTTGGTACAAATATGTTGCTCTCAGTTGAAACAGAACTGTCCACATACCACACACACCAAACACTATTATAGAAAAATCAGGGCAAGTAACTGTCTGTTAACTTTGCAATTCCATAGTATGGTTACAACTAGTGTCCATGACAACCCCGAATTTCTGCCCTATGGTCAAGTGTCTTTTAAAAACCAAAAGGAAAATTTAGTTGTCCTATCAACTCTCTGACATCAAAAATAGTGGTCATTAATCAGAAAATAGCATTTCTACATCACAGAGCTTACTATCTATGCAAAATCTTTATTTTTCTTATTAGTACAACTTTTATTAAGGTGAATTTATTTTAGTGTTGATTTTTAAAAAATATGTTTTTATTGATTTTAGAGAGAGAGGAAGGAAGAGAGAGAAAAACATTGACCAGCTGCCTCCTATAACACCCTGTACTGGGGCTCGAGCCCACAACCTGGGCATGTGCCTTGACTGGGAATTAAACCAGTGATCTTTTAGTTCATGGGACAATGCTCAACCAACCGAGTTGCTCTGGCTGGTCTTAGGGTTGATTTTTGAAAATAAATTGTTAATGGAATGACAGATCTTTCTACCCAGATTAAAAACAAAATTCCAAATGATTTTAGTCACCAGCTCAGCTACAGTGGCTCCAAAGTTCAAATTATGTTTCCTCTGAAGGGAAGATGTGAAAAAAAAGAGTAATCCTATTTAAGTTGGCGCAAGCAACAACTAGTTAGAAAGTATAATGGAGGAACAGATCTTCTGCTGTAGCAGTAACCAAAAAGGACAACATTCCTAGGAACAAACTGAAGGAAACAAAAATATATGCTTCATTTAAACAAAATCTTAAAATACTCCTGAGATAAAGGACTTAAATAAATGGAACAGCGAGCATGGCTGTCTTTAGCAAGAATATGCAGAATTGTAAGGATATCCACTGATTAGCCCTAAATTAATATATAAAAGTAACATGATGCTGGACAAAAAGCATACGTTTGTTGTTAATCCTCACCCGAGAATATTTTTTCCCATTGATTTTTAGAGAGAGTGGAAGGGAAAGGGGAGAAGAGAGAGAGAGGTAGAAACATCGATGTGGGAGAGACACATTAATAGGTTGCCTCCCACCCATGCTCCAACCAGGGCCAGGGACTGAACCTGCAGCCCAGGTAAGTGCCGTGACTGGGAATGGAACCTGAGACCCTCCGGTGCTTGGGCCCACACTCTAACCCAGGCCAGGGCAAAAAGCATACTTCCTGACAAAGAAAACCAACTGTGGAGGCAGGTGGGTGGGAACCACAGAGTGGCAGTAATTAAAGTAGTGCAGTACTGGCTCATGAATGGAGCTGACTGAGAATTCTACAAGAACCAACAGATATGGGAATTAGGTATATGATAATGTTGGCATTCAATTCAGGAAGGATACAAAGTAACACATAAGGAACAAATGCGGAGCCATCTGGGGGAAATGGCTAAACTGGATGTCTACCTCACACCTTAGCAAACACGTATTCCGGAGGAATGAGACTTAAAGATGAAAATTGAAGCTGCGCATGGTAGACCGGAGAATTTAAATGGAAAACAAAACCATGCCGCTCAGCTCATGTACCAAATGCTAACTTTCTTCAAATCAGTGAGACCAACCAGCTAATAGAAAAAGGGGAAAGTACATGAATAGACATGATAGCTCACAGAAAAGATGGATGTCCTCAAAAAGGGAAAATAGGATCAAACTCCTTCATAAACACTAATTAAAATGACAGATACTAATTTTCACCTAGCAGATGGACAGATATAAAAAATTTGGTAACACACTGTGTTGGTGATTCACTGCTGGTGAGAATATAAACCATGACCCTATGGCCCAGCAATCCCACACCAGGCATGTTCTTACACACATACCATCTGTCTAAGATGACAGTGTACAACGGAGGCACTAATGGCGGGAGAGACTGGAAACATTTGGTTAAATGATGCTATAGCTCAAATAACAGGACATTATGCAGCCATGGGGAAAACAAAAAGAGGCCGCATGCACTGATATGGGGTAATCTCCAAGATGGAGACATAGATCTGTGTTACTTTGTGGGGTACAAACAAACAAACAAACAAAAACCTTAAAACTATACTTGAATGTTGGTGATAAAATATCTTTGAAGCAAATACTAGAAACTGATAACGGGAGTTGCTGCTGGGGTGAAGCTAAGGTAGATAGAGAGGAAAAGACTTAAGGTTCACTATTTGCCTTTTTGTGTTGCTTTCTTTCTGTAACAGGTGCATTTATTACTATTTAAAAAAATAAACTTAGTTCTTTTTTGGAAGGGGAATTTGACGGTATAAAACTGACTGTCATTGATTAACTTGTCATTGACTCTACTGAAATTAGACCAAAACAAAGTATTTCATGCAAACTAAAAATAATCAATTTGCATTTAACTATGTTCACCATCATCCCTCGCTGCAACGACACCAGGTGTAACACAAACTACCATAGAGCACTTGCTGTCAGGTATTGCTATACAGCCATTTATTATGTGTAATTAATTTTCCTCCTAAAAAGTGCAAGCTAGTGAACAAACTGACGAGGTTACTTTTAAAGAATTTGCCCCCCACTCATCTTTCCCTCCTACTAGCAGTCTTAAGCCCAGAATAAGCCCACGTGAACCCAATTTAAAAAGAGCCCGGGAGCAGTGATGTTACCCCAGTCAGTTTTACAGAACCAGGGTGGACCGCAGAAGGTAATACCTGTGTCACACCATCATGAGTGGTAAATACTAGCATAGCCTTTTATTTTCTGGTCTCCTAGCCATGAATATAGCCTTTAAGAACTGTTAGCTGCAGTGAGAACAAATTATTCCAAGTAGCTAAATTTGGATATATTTTTTGCGAAAATTCTCTAAATATTCTTATCTGGCAGTAACAGAACCCAAAACATCAAAGACAAGCAGAGCTGGAAATGGACCTCGCTCTGGCCTCTCCCTCACTCCTACACTCACTCCCTGAGATGGGATCCTTTTGGGGTCATTCTTTGTAAAACTCTATCATTAGAACAATTACAGGAGTGTGATGGCCAAGTGGACATTTCTGCTTTAGAGCAAAACAAGAACCTCAGAGGAACACACCTCCTACAGTGGCCAAGAGAGTCAATATAAAGAAACTAGAGGCCCGGTGCAAAAAAATTTGTGCACTGGGGGGCGGTGTGTGCGTGCGTGCGTGCGTGCGTGCGTGTGTGTGTGTGTCCCCTCAGCCCGGCCTGTGCCCTCTCACAGTCTGCCACCCCTTGGAGGATGTCCACCTGCTGGCTGGCAGTCAGACATCCCTCTCACAGCCTGGGATCCCTTGGGGGATATCCACTTGCCACTGAGTCACCCGGGCCAGGGCAAAAAGCATACTTCCTGACAAAGAAAACCAACTGTGGAGGCAGGTGGGTGGGAACCACAGAGTGGCAGTAATTAAAGTAGTGCAGTACTGGCTCATGAATGGAGCTGACTGAGAATTCTACAAGAACCAACAGATATGGGAATTAGGTATATGATAATGTTGGCATTCAAATCAGGAAGGATACAAAGTAACACATAGGGAACAAATGCAGAGACATCTGGGGGAAATGGCTAAACTAAATGTCTAGCTGCAGTTTGACATCCTTTGCGCTGCTGAGGAGGCAGGAGAGGCTCCTGCCACCACCGCTGTGCTGGCAGCGGCAGCCTGGCTTGTGGCTACACAGAGCTCCCCCTGTGGGAGCACACTTACCACTAGGGGGCACCTCCTGTATTGAGTGTCTTCCCCCCCCTGGTGGTCAGTGTGTGGAATAGTGACCAGTAATTCCCAGTCGTTTTGCTGTTAGGGTCAATTTGCATATTACCCTTTTATTATATAGGATAGAGGCCCGGTGCACGGGTGGGGGCCGGCTGGTTTGCATTGAAGGGTGTCCCAGATCAGGGTGAGCATCCCGCTGGGGTGCCTGGCCAGCCTGGGTGAGGGGCTGATGGACGTTTTCAGGCTAGCCAAGCCCTCCAGCGACCCAAGCTCCCAGCCTCTCCTTTCCTCTTTTTTTTCCCTGGGATTTTTCTATCTTCTATAATTGAAACTTTGTAGCCTTGAGCGGGGTGGAGGGCAGGCATCCATCGCCGGGAGCAACCCAAGCCTCCTGCTTGCTCCAGCTCTATGGCCGCCACTGCCATTAGTTGGGTTAATTTGCATACTAGCTCCTGACTGGCTGGTGGGCGAGGCTTGAGCATAGCAGAGGGATGGTTAATTTGCATATTCCTCTATTATTATATAGGACTAGAGGCTGTTTGCAGTTGGTCGCACCCCCTTCAGAGTGGGGGTCCCCACTGGGGTGCCTGGCCAGTCTGGGTGAGGGGCTGAGGGCCGTTTTCAGGCTGGCGGGCGACTGAAGCTCCCAACCTCTCCTTTTTTTCTTTTATTCTGGGATTTATTTACCTTCTATGGCTGTCACTGGAGCTGAGAGCCGGCTTTAGCTCTGAGGTCAGCTCCAGCTTGAGGCCTCGGCTGCTGAAAGCAGGAATTTAGGGTTTGTTTGGCTTCTATAATTGCAACATTGTTGCGGTCCTGCTCGCTCCAGCTCTGACGGCTGAAAGCAGGTATCTGGGGTTTGTTTAGCTTCTATAATTGCAACATTGTTTCTTAGAGTGCAGCTCAGAGCCTGGCAAGGCAGGCGGGGAACCTTGGCTTCCTCCATCACTGGAGCAAGCAAGCCTCCTGTTC
Source organism: Myotis daubentonii (assembly GCF_963259705.1). Lineage (NCBI taxonomy): Eukaryota > Metazoa > Chordata > Mammalia > Chiroptera > Vespertilionidae > Myotis > Myotis daubentonii. The sequence continues at coordinate 6,811,851 of NC_081849.1, read as the reverse complement.
GCTTCAGCTGCCTGGCTGCTGGCCGCCATCTTGGTTGGCAGTTAATTTGCATATCGCCCTGATTAGCCAATGGGAAGTGTGTCAGAGGTACGGTTAATTACCATGCTTTGTCTATCATTAGATAGGATGATCTTTCCACGCAAATGTTTTTAAGGACAGCTCTTCTCCAAGTAGGAGACACCTGCGTTTCTCTACCCCAGTTTAAATGTCAATTGAGCTGCAACGTGAGGCCGTTGTTCTAGCCTCAGAAGCATCACAGATCCACAAATAAGGACCAAATCCTCTTCAACCCCACAATGATGCTGTGAAGGCATGCACCACAATTACTGCCATCTCACAGATGAAAAATCCGAGGCACAGAAAAGTTGACTGACTTTCTCAATGTCATTGGTTAGTAAGAACAGCAAGGACTGGAACACTCCATACAACCATGAAGTGCTGGTTCTCCTGGCCGACCACGAGGGCTACTTCCACAGTAACACTACAGGGATGTGACTGATCAATTTACACCCTCAGCCCCAGTTCCCATGAGCTTAGGTGAAAATCCAAAACAGGGATATAAAGACAGCCCTGGCCAGGTGGTTCAGTGGGTTAGAGTGTCGCCCTTTGCAACGGAAGATTGAGGGTTCGATCCCTGGTCAGGGCGGGCACAGGAGGCAACCAGTGGATGTTTCTTTCTCACATCTCTATGCTGCCCCCCCCCCCCCCCCCCCGTCCCTCTCTCTAAAATAGAAAATCAACAAAAACATATCCTTGGGTCAGGATTAAAAAAAAAAAAGGTATAAAGGCAAACTGAAATCCTGATAATGTCCACTCCACTATAAACAACATGGCTATTATTTCTTTGCCCAGAACTCTGGTATACCTGCTGTCCCAGCATAATTACACCTGTGCCCTTCACTCTTAAAAGTGTCTCATTTTAGGCAATAAATTATAGTCACTTTATAAGAGATACAAACCCTAGAAACCCACAGCAGGTCCCGAGTCTCCTCTGTACTAGTTTACAGGTCAGGCTGCGTCCCCTGTGCCATTATTCCCTTCTGGCGACTTCTCTTGCTCCCCATTCCAGCAGCTCCCAGACCCCATTCTGCCCCTGGACGGGACCCTGTACAATAAGCCAAGGGTGGCTCTGCTCTAAGAAAACCGCGAGGTCTGACGACATTTTCTTGCCTCACTAGGGGCTACGCTTTCTTCTATCTATGTTCACATCAAAGCATAGAGCAGAGGCAGTTTATTCCAAACAAGACAGGACAACCCCAACTCCCCCAGGTAAAAGCCCCCACCTAACACAGCCGGTACTAGATTACACCACACACACCCCCTGCCAGCTGTCCTTCGTCATTCGTAAGATGCAAGGTGAGGAGTTAGAATCCAACATCGCGGCTCCTCCTACTCCCCACCCACCAGTGAAATGTAATAAAGCCAGCCTAACAGAATGGGTTCTATACAAGCTGGACTGGGTGCCATGGCAATAGGGAAATGAAGCCGACAAAAAGGGGCTTCTTTGTTCCCTTCAAGTTCTCTTAATTTCTTCCACCCTTTGCTTCCAGTCAGTTCCCCTGGTGATCCAGTCCCCACATTAACCTGTGAAAAGATCCTGTTTTTATTAAAATTACTTAACCTTTGGCAATTACCTTTTGTCCAGCAAATCAAACCAACACTCCTTAATCTAGTAATCAAATAATCAATCTATAAGCCAGCTGGGTTGCCCTACCTCTCATGCCTTTCCCCTGGAAAAGACTTACTTTTGTTCTCAATGTAGGGGAACACACATCACAAAGGGAGAAAAAACACGAATGTGAATCTGACATAAAATTTAGAAAATAAAAAACTCCTCTCCTGTAGTAAGCATTAACCTTCACAATGTTATGAATATATTTAAGACAATTCTAAAGTACAAACCCAAGTTAATTATTTGAAAAACAGCCACAAGTGACTTAAGAAAGACACAGTAGATGGCCTGAAGTCCCAGGGTCTTCCTGGCCTTGCTGCTGTGTGTAGTCAGTGCCTGGGCCAGGACTGCCACAAGTGCCGTAGGAGAGAAAGAGACGAGAGATACTTACTTGCCCAGCTGTGTCTACAAGTTGAAGATGATATTCTTGTCCATTTACTGTGATCAATTTTGTGAAAGCTATAGGAGGAAAGGGGAATTAAATATTAGTTAGCTAAACAATTAAATTTAGATCACTTAAAGCTTGAACAATGACAACCAAGTAAGCAGAGTCCCTAATAATCTCCTAAAAAGGTTCCATAAAACAAAAAGGACACATCTCTGAGTGTATAGATCAGGGGTCCTCAAACTTTTTAAACAGGGGGCCAGTTCACTGTCCCTCAGACCGTTGGAGGGCCGGACTATAGCTTAAAAAAAAACTATGAACAAATTCCTATGCACACTGCACATATCTTATTTTGAAGTAAAAAAACAAAACGGGAACAAATACAATATTTGTTTTTTTTTGTGTGTGTTTTTTTTTTATATACATTTTAGTTTACTCAACATTGGATGAAGATATAAAAATATGGCAGAAAAACTCATGGAATATGAAATGTGAGACAAGGAGAAGGAATGCTAACCTGTGTGAATGAATAGAGTCAATAGTTTCAAAATTATCATCATAATAACAAAGCAAATTAAAAAATGGATATTCAAGAAACAGGATTCAATTCTGTGGTAAATTTTTCACATATTTGTAAGGGAAATGACATAATTTACATTTATAACAAATTTCTGACAAAATTTTATTTTCAGTAAAACTTGAATGTTAAAAAACTAACTTAGAAATATATCAGAAATTCCTTTAAAAACTATACATATATGTAGTAGGGGAATGCTACACAGAATCTAACATCGTCCCATAAGAAGAAGAAAATGGAAAGAATGCCAAGAATGCAAATGATATTTTTTTGTTAATCCGGCCAGAAATCAAAGTGCTCTGAAGGCTTCCCAAAGTTGCTTGAAAAGAGGAAAGATAGCATATTAAGTAGGAACAGAGGCTAAAGCCAGATTGGAACAATAAAACAACAAAAAAGAAACCACCTTGAGCATGACACTTTACCACTGGACAAAGCAGAATTTGTAAGTTTAATAGAAGGGACAGGCACTAAGGGATATGGATGGAAATAGAGAAACAGGAAGCAGGTGCAGTAGTAGCAGAAGTTTTCCAGTCTTTACAGTGGTAGCCAACCCAATCCCTATTTCTATCTGATTGAGTAGACAGGAAGTGGCTTAGCTATGAATGAGGTCAAGTAAGGTCAAATACAATATTTGTATTTGCATGTGGCCCGCGGGCCGTAGTTTGAGAACCCCTGGTATAGATTCTTCTCTACTTCCATTATGTAGCTTAAAAACATTGCCGGCTGACTGAAATCAAGACTGGGCAAACCTTGGACTTTTTCAAAGAAATTGAAATCAGGCAATAATTCATATCCTGTAAAAGAAATTTGAATGCTCTGTGGACAGTCCTTTCTCTTGTGAAAAAGTGAAATCCTATCTAATAAAGAGGGAATATGCTAATTGACTCTCACACTGTGGCAAAATGGCACCCATAGCCAATAAGGAGGGAATATGCTACTTGACTGCCATGCCCCCAAAGTTGGCGGCGCCCACAGCTGCCAGATGGCTGGCAGGGGAGGGCAGTTGTGGGAGATCAGGCCAGCAGGAGAGGGCAGTTAGGGGCGACCAGGCCAGCAGGGGAGGGCAGTTGAGGGGGGACCTGGCCCGCAGAGGAGGGCAGTTGGGGGCAACCGAGTTGGCAGGGGAGCAGTTAGGCATTGATCAGGCTGGCAGGGGAGTGGTTAGGGGGTGATCAGGCTGGCAGCAGAAGCAGTTAGGGGCAATCAGGCTGGCAGGCAGGCGAGTGGTTAGGAGCCAGCAGTCCCGGATTGTGAGAGGGATCCCAGATTGGAGAGGGTGCAGGCTGGGCCTCTAGTATATTACATAAAGCATGAATTTCGTGCACTGGGCCTCTAGTATATTACATAAAGCTTGATGTCAAGAATAAACCAAAAGCACAAACCTTTTCACTAACTTATAGGAAGTCTGGTGTCAGAGCACATAGAGCTAATATTAATTGAAAGGCAACGAACTCCCAGAATGTAAAAAAGCCCCAATCTTACTGACAGATTAACACAGCATTGGAACAGATGTTCTATGTGAAGCCATCATTCCCACTTAGCTTAGGATCCAAACAATTTGTCACAACTTCTTTTCCCTAACAACGTGGGAGAAATCAGACTCAAATAACTTCCGGAAAAGTCAATTCAGAATTTCAAGGAGACAGACTTCAAGCAAATATAGACAAAAGAGGAAAGACTATTAATAATAACTATTACAAAGAACCACCTGGAACCCTGACAACCAAATGGAGAAGGTGCTGCGCCCCATCCCAGCCTTCTTGGCTCATGAAGAGCCTACATCTCCTAGCTGCCCGCTGGACTTGATCAGAGCTGCCAGTAGACTCTACCCCATGCCAAAAGGGAAAGACAGATGCTGACAGTTACGAGAGAAACTGTAAGTGACAGAGGAGAGGAACAACAATCCGGGAGAACCATACCAGCATCAGACTCTCTGAGTGCCAGCAGGGCACAGACCGCACTACTCGAGCAACTGCACAAGAGCATTCTTGTGCCCTTTCTGGAAATTATCACTTAAAGAAAGAATTCTAAGAAAAAGTTCTACTGTATTTTTTTTTTTCCACACTGCAACCTCTCTGAACTTGGGGTGCACAGTGCATCAACTGTGCGTTCCATCACTGTGGGCCAGGGGGCAGCCATGAGGCACCTGGGTGAAAACCTGCCTTCCACACCTCACCTAAGATCAACATATTTCAGACTTGATGAAAATTCTAGAAGAAACATTGGTGAGCAATAAAATAGCAACCTTTAGTTAGAACTAAGTAATTGTGGTTATAAAGTATAATAATTATGAAAAGATTATCTACAAAGAACACCATTCACTCAAGAACTATTTCTCGAGTGCCTATTATTTTTGCCACTAGGTGATGGGAGTTACTGGGTCCCTGACCTCAGTGAGCTGACACCATGAAGGAAGGAGGAGAGGGACAGACCTGCTGTCAGGTATCTGCTCTGGGAGCAGCACCAGGAGGTCCAATGGCACGGAGAGGCTCAGTGAGAAAAGAAAGAGTCAGTGCAGCCCAGCCGGAGCGGCTCAGTTGGCTGAGCATTCTGTGCACAGAAAGGTTGCTGGTTTGATCCCTGGTTGAAACTAAGGCAACCAATCGATGTTTCTCTTACATCAATGCTTCTGGCTCTCTCTTTTTCCCTTTCTCTCTCTAAGCATGTCTTCGGGTGAGGGGAAAAAAAAAATAAAAAAAAGTCAGTGCAGCTGAGACTGAGAATGGTGGGCAGGCACTTAGGTAGAGTAGGGGCAGGCGGCCATAGAGGACTTGGTCAGAACTTCAGATTTTTATTTGGAAGTGATGGGAAACCAAGGGTTTCTGAGCAGGGGAGTAACTGGATCCGATTCATATTTTTAAAGGATCACTCTGGTTAGGCTGTGAATAGAAAAATGGACAAGGGACATGGTGGGAGCCCATAATAGAGTGACCAGGGGGGCAGAGATGGAGGTGTGAGACATGCGGAATTCTGGATATACTTCAAAGGTAGAACCAAGAGGATTTTCTGGTTGCCTGTGGTAGGGTGTGAAGAACAGGCAGGCAGAAAGACTCCAGTTTCTGGCCTGAGCAACTGGAGGCACGAGTTGCCATGAACCGACACAGAAAAGCCTTTGGGAGGGGCCCTGGGGCAGCAGGGGAGGGGCAGGGTTAGGTGTGGTCAGCCTGAGAAGCCCATTAAATACCCAAGGGAACTGAGGGCAGCTCAGTAAAAGGCCCGGAGTTGAGGGGAGAGGCTGGGGCTGGGTATGGTGAGATGGGCAAATTCTCGAGGGGAAGACCCCTGGAGAGCAAGGGCAGAGAGAGCCTGAGCCCGACATGCACACCCAGGGGCTCCCTGAGCTGCCAGGTCAGAAACACAGGAAGATTCGGCCACAGACACTGGAAAGTACTGGCTAGGGAGGTAGGAGTAAAAAGGCAGGAGATGGAACTGAACATAAGACAGAAAAGAAATAAAATATTAACAAACGTTTAGCATATCCTTGCACATAAAAAGGATGTAAACCCTCCCACACAAAGCAGTAAGATGAAACCGAAGATCTTCCATCTGTCCTGGGAGAAGTGCCTCCTGTTGTCACTACAGAAAAAGGGAAGCATCCTGCGATCCGACTGCCAGTCCAGACTGGGAGCAAACTCTTCTACCGCCTTGTGGAGAAGAGAGAAGCTGGCTTTCCCCTGACACCACTTTCCTTGAACCCTTTCTCCCTTTTTCAATCTCCAGAGAAATTAATCTAATTTCTAGCTTAAAACCCTGAAACTTCTCTAAGCAGGCAAACAGCTACTTACCAGTAAGATCTAATAAACAAGGCTCAGCCTGAAGACTTCTTAAATCTGGTGTTCACAAAGTAAGATCTGCGTTACTAATGTGTATGGTGAACTCTTCACCCACACCCCACTGGGCAGTCTGCCCACCACACAAGGCTTGGAAAATTCCCGATTCCCACTTTCGAATGTGCTGGGCTTCATTAATTCACCAGCAGTCCTGCCTGGGGATGGCAGAGCTGTGGCTTGGTGCAATTCCTCTTCAAATTATAAACGATTACTCCATGTCCTCGTGTCCATCTAGTGTGAGTTGTTAGATTAGCACAAAGGCACATAAGAAAGCACATTTGCACAGGCAGGATCATCGGTGTACATATTTCCCCAAACACAAAAAATATGTGGTTTTATCGATGTTTTCTCCTATGTTTTAAAAGTCCCAGACTTTTTGCTTTTGCAGTGATAATGCATATAAATGTATCAACACTGAATGTTTGTTACAAACACCCTGTTCTATATTAGAGTTAAGTGTAAAATAATTACTGGATCATTTCCAGATTCATTGTGTTTTTTAGAACCACAAAACCATCTATTTATGTGGTGAGCAACAAGTTTATGACGACAATCCCATTCCTCTCCAATCCCCTGTTATCCCTGAGCAATGTTTTTCTACTAAATAGTGGGGGAAGGGTCGAGGAAGGGTTTCTGCCCTGTGTTACTTTCAGAAGCATGGGAAATAGAATCAGATGTCTGAATATGTTCATGAACGTTTAAAAAAAATACATTTTTATTGATTTCAGAGAGGAAAGGGAAAGTGCAATAGAAACATCAATGATGAGAGAGCATCACTAATGGCTGCCTCCTGCACACCCCACAGTGGGGATGGATTCTGTGACCTAGGCATGTACTCTGACCAAAAATCAAACCATGACCTCCTGGTTCATAGGCTGATGCTCAACCACTGAGCCACATCGACTGGTCGGGCATGCTCATGAACTTTTAATATACTCTGATACTCATTTCTGCTCTTGCCTAAAGACTTTAAATAAATTCACTTCTGACACTGAAAAAAAAGTATTATTAAACACCAAGTATCAGATAGGAAAACATTAAAAACATGACTAAAGATGATGCTGACAGCCTTCGAAGTAGGGTCCTTTAATTCTGTTTCTGAGACAGTATCAAGGTAAGGAAGTTGGACTTTTGTCTGATCCATTACTTACACATAAAGAAAACGCATTTATAGATAACACCTTGACTTTTCTTCCCACTCAATCTTAAATGGCACAAAGATATACAATTATAAAAATCACTTTTATAAGCAGAGCTTACCACGAAAACTATCTTCTATTGTTCTATGAATAAAATTCTTAAACGAGCCTTATCTCTTAAAGGACACTGCATTCTAAATTGCTATGTAGAGCAAATATCAAGGCCAAGAGCATGGTTTTCTTGTGTTCCGACGCCAATGGAGAGAGAACCAAACTTGTTCACTCAGCATTCAAATTAATCTGTCCTCACAGGGCACACTATTCCGCGACAGCTAGGGAAATCAACAGGATGCCATCAAGACTCCTCCTTCCAGATAAGGCAGAGGTTACTTTCAAACACGTGACTTCCCAGTTAGTTTAGCAATCAACAGGTTTCCTTCCCTGCTACCAGCGAAGGGGACAAAGGACAGCTGGATATTTTAAGCCAGAGGTCAGCAAACTTCCTGGAAAGGACCAGACAGTAAATATTTTAGGCTCAGTGGGCCACATGGTATCTGCTGCAACTGTCCACCCACTCTGCTGTTGCAGAGAAGCAGCAGCCACAGACAGTATGTACATGAGTGAGAATGGCTGTGTTCCAATAAAACTACTTATGGATGCTGAAATTTGAATTTCTAGTTGTATACTTTCACATGTCACAAACATTCTTCTTCTTTTGACTCTTTTCAAATACTAAAAATGTAAAAACCATTCTTAGCTCATGGGCAACTTGGCCCAAATTTGTCAACTCCCATTGAGAGCCTCTTTTTAAGTCTCTTTTGCAAGCTTTGGGCGGGTGAAGTCTATGAATCTAGTTGTTAAAGCTGGTGAGCCTGGCTGTTAGGTAGGCTGCCTGTCTAATATGCCAATCAGGTTTTGTTGAACCCCATGTTTAAATCTGTAAGTTCCTGGTGACAAATCCCAGGTAAGCCCTGCTGTCAACAATCTGAGAAGACTGGTTCCAGGTGAGCTGGGGTTCTAAGATGGCCTGAAACCAGACTAGCTTCAACAAGCAACCTCCCCGGACGAAGTGCCTCAGGCTCTCCTCCGTGAGCCCCAGAATTAAGATTTGGCTCAAGGTCCTAGAATCCTTCAGGGAGATTCTGAAACCATGGATTGAAACTGGACCAGGTAAAGGTCGTGCTGGCTCTAGTCTTTGGTGCTTGTGCTGCACACAACCTGACAGGCCAGCAGGCTCTGTTCTAACACTGCGACTGCTCTGTCCAACCCCAGAACAGCTAGCTCACTTCTCCCAGACTTCCTTCCTTAAGTATCCACGACTGGCCGGGCCGGGCAGCTGGGGCCTCCACAATAGTAAGGTACAAAGAACTCGTAGTGTTTGCATCTTCCTTCTCGAGCTTAGAACCCCTAGAGAGGGCTACTGTTAAGAGGAAGGAAAAGGGGGGGGGGGGGAAGCACTCTCTCCATCTTCCTAAAGCAGAACCTAGAATATGGGGTTCCGATACAGGACTCTGATTCCTATGGAGATGAATAACAATTTCTAAATGGCAGGATCTGGATGCGAGATAAAAAAAAATCACTCGCTGTAAAGTGGGTCAAGTTTTTGGAAGCATTTTTTGGACCCTAGTTGGTGATCTATAAGTCTAACTGAATACTCTTCCATCAAAGCCTCCAAACACACAATGGCTGTTTGTATGCAGAAGGCAGGCTCCTCAGTTTATAAATCCTTGAAAACAATACTTACTGTTCTCTATGGTTGGGTCATAGGAGTCAACAAATTGGCCTTCAACAAACTGAATCGTCAACGAGGATTTCCCTGTAAAAGAAAAAGACAACTCAGAATGCATGGGCATTATCAAGGCAAAAAATTGTAATTCTAGTATTTTACAAAAAACCCACCACTGTAACCAATGAAGAAACTGAAGGTACTGAGATCAGAAAATGTTCCTTTAATTAGCATTTAGGCAATCTTAAAATTCTGTGAAAATATGACAGAAATTTAAGCAAATAAGCTATTATGAATTAAATGCTTTGTGACATTAACAAATATACTGACCAACAAGCACACGGCATATTCTGTTAAAGGTAAACAACTCTTAAATAAGGTGTAAGCTAAGCTGATCTCCTCTGGTATCCTTGAAATCTGGCTATTAATTTTAATATGGCAATGAGTAAAGCATGATTAATTTCTTTGGGTTTTTTCATATATGGCTGTTTAGAGGGTAAGCTGAAAAAATAACGAAAGTTTTTATTTTTAATACTTGGTGAAGGTAGAAACCCTGTGTCTATCATCCAGTGTCAAAGGCCTACCAGTGTCCTGCACACGGACAGTTCAGAAATGTTCTGGACTCACCAAAACACTGTGATAACTGAGCCCTATGTTCTCAGGGCTACGTGTCATATAGAATTTCTACTGGAGGACATCAGAGCAGGGCTCCCTGGGAAGAAACAGTCCAGACTATTTTATCACCAGGAAGCAGGGAGTGGTTCCTCCCTAATTCCATCCCAAATCCTTCCCTCTCAGGTCCACCCTTAGACATGCTGCAGAATCAACTTCCATCTCAGGACCTGCAGGGAGAGCCAGGGAGGGCGGGACTCCTGGAGTTTCCTGTCTGCCTGTCTCCCCGAAACCACAGAGAGGAGTTCACAGGGGGCGTGAGGTTTTCACACCAAAGGCAGTCAGTCCTCTTATACTTAGAAATTTATCAATTGATAAACTGGTTTAAAAGTGGGAGCTCCTGGGAGACAGCCAGAAAATCCCCAAGTTGGCAGGCTTGTTATTTATTCCTCCCAAGCAGCTAAACACAAAGTTCACGGTGTCTCCAGAATTACTGACAACTGAAATCATTCTCCACAAGGAAGCCTACAAGAGCTTTGGAAAATTACACATTACTTCTCTGCTTAAAATCCTAATTGTGATTAGAGCTGGTTCCCCAACTCAGAACCATGACCCACACACAACGGGGGAGAGGGCCTGCTTGCCCACCTCCCTAACCTCAATGGCTACCACTCTGCCATGGGGACCTCCCAGGCTCCAGTCACATTCTTCTGTCCCTGTCTGTTCCTACTAGTCTTAGCGCCTTTGTTCTAACCAGCCCCCACATCTCTGAAGGTCTGACTCACTTTTGTCATTATTCTGGTCCACACTCAAATGTCCCTTCTTCAGAGAGGCCATTGCTAAAACTACCCCATCTAAGGTGGTGCCACCTCCCTGATGCCACTCTATCAGGCCATCCTGTTTTATTTCTTTTAGTGCTTGAAGTTATCTGCAAGTACCTTCATTAATTAGTCTTTGCACGCCCTGCAGACACGCCAAAGGGCACTCTCATACATTCAGATGCTACAAAAGATCTCAACTTTATAAATGTGACTAGGAAACAGTTCAATAGAAATGAAGAAATAACTGTCTAGTACTTATTGGTCCCCAAACACGGGCCTGCCTGTGATACCGGATACAGTAGTTGTCCAGGAACTGTATGCATTTCAAAAGAATTGTGCTCAAAAGACCATGTTATATAAGCTAGCTCATAAAGAAGCATTTAGCTCAAGATATAGAACAGCTTTTATGTAATGAAAATAACAATAAAAAACGCTCTTTTATGTGAGCAAAACTGAAAAATTTTAAAGAATAAGAATATTCTTATTTATATCGAATGCTATTGCTTGAAGCAAAATGTTTAATTAGGGAGAAAGAAAAGAGCCTTCTTCAGGGCTTCTTAAGAATACTTCCAGACACTGGGGGTTTGTATTTTTTGTTTTTTTTGGGGGGGGGGTCTTACAAATGGAAAGAAGAGAAGGAAGAAAGAAGGTTTTTTCCCCTTAAAGATAAGTGGTCAAGAGTTACAAAGCTGAAAAGAAAGGGATTAAAAAGATTTTTATAACTTTTTTTTGGAAGCAGAACTGGGCTAAAACCAGTAAAGAAAGGAGTTAAGTGTGATGTATGTGATAAACTCCCCCAACGTGGAGGAAAACCAGTAGGAAACACTGGATTAGACAGCTCTCCGCCCTGGCACCAGGTGAGTCTCAAAAACCTCACCTGCAGGGGTGAGGGGAGGGGAGGACAGCCTCAGGAGCTAGCACAGGAAATTTAGGCAGCCATAACCAAATTGGAAAGAAAATCCTATACACTGAACAAGACAGCATGAGATAAATAGTTACAGCTAACAAGTGGACCACATCTTAAAAATACATTTATTGGTTCATATCGAAAGAAGAGTTCCTCATTTATATCACAGAGGGCACAGAGTATTTGCCCATTTAACTTGAAAACATAAGCAATCCTTCTGGCAAAAGCACACAATGTAACCCACCCTGAATCAAGTGGAGAATGACGGCGAACTCCTCCTGAGTGACTGGGAAGCCAGGTCGGAAACCCGTCCTCAGGGAGCAGCTGGATTTCTCAGTCAGGCGGGCCTGGGAGAAGGCGTTAATTCACCAGCAGAAGTGGGGCTGAAGAAAAGCTAAGTCTCCCTTGGGTCTCTCCTCCACTGGGCTCTCCCTTATGGGAAGATCATTAATTATTTAAATTAAGAAGGGACAGGAAGGCTACATTTGCTGACATGACAGCTGTTTTCTGCTGTTTCCATTAAAAGCAGAATTATTAGGCAACTAGTGTTGAAATCTTCAAGTCAGCACTAACTGATAATTAATCTTAGTAAATGAATCCCACTGCTCATAATCTTCTGTCCTGGTTCTAGTAATTTCTGGCTTTAAGGGACGTCCTCATCCTCTAGAGCAGTAAATTGGCTCCTTTGGCCAAGTTTTCCAATGCAATTTGCTTGCAGCTACAAAAGGCCTTGTTGACCTACAGCAAATTATATTATTTACTTGATCACCTTTTATATTTTTCATCATAATAACCTCCTACATCTACTTGGGCCTTTGTCCTTGTCAAATTCACATCCTGGAAATACCAATTATTTCCTGAAGATGTTTTAGCACCAATCAGGCTCTCAGAGGCTCATAGGTTTGTATAACCTGGGCAGAACCTCAAACTCCTGACCAATTCTTGGAGAAATGCTATATGATAACAACACAGGAGTGAGCTGAAGTAAACTGAAAAGCAGCACATACCTGGATGTGTGTATCAACACAGAGACAAATCTTCCAATTTGGTAACACATTATGCAAGATTTGAAAATAATATATCCCAGTATCCCACATTAACTTTCTAATACTCTTCCTCAAAACTAAAAACCACCTTAACTTTAAAAATCATAAAAACAATTTTTTTTAAAGTCTCACCTAAACTTTTACCAGGTAAAAACTGCACATATATTTCACAATGACAATATGGCACAGTACGTTTTTCCACCCAATATTTTCATTACAGAAGATCTATTTTCAAGGTTGTCAACTAAATCTCATACTTCATGATCATTGCAAAGTAGGTACTGTTTACACAAAACACTTTAATAGTTTTCAGATGAATTCTGAACTAGTTTTCATGCTTATTCTCCTAAAAAACCCCAACTACTTGTACATTACCTTCCTTCCCCTTCAAAGCCACACTCCCTGGAACCGTAGGATTTAACAGAGAGCAGAGGGTTTCAATCTAGCAACTAATCTATCAAGTCACTGGGCAGAAGGGTCCGCGAGGCCCACATGGTATATCTGGGACACAACCCATTCCAAGGACTGCTTTCACTTTCACTTCAACTTCTTCACATCACCTTACAGAACTTTGATGTCCACAAGCTGTCTGTCCTAACAGTTTAGCTTCAAAGTTCACTGGTCTTGCCACCAAAAATTGTCTCCATGCCACTTCAGTGACCCACCCCAGGAGCACACCATTGCGTGGTGACCACCTGGTGACTCCACCTCCGATATCTACAGGCACCGATCAGTAAGCAGGGCAGCATTCTGCGAGTGTCCTCACTTTCTGACTCTAATCACAACCATCTCTGGAAGTGATGTTTTCCCACCAGGTCACAAAATTCACATACTATGCTACGATCACTGTTTTCAAAGAAACAGGAACACCAGAGTGGAATGTAAATAAGAAAGGTGTTATGAAACTTTAGATCAGTTATACTCACATTCGTGATTGGGGGGCAAAATAAAATGTATTTCTTACTACAGGCTACAGTGAAAAAGGTTAGAAATATACTACTCTAAATGATTATACCCACCATTTCCTTCCCTATCAGTTGAGGCCCTAAGATCAATCACTGTCCACGAGCCTTTCATCAGAAACCTCCCATTTCCGTTCCCTGGGCCTTCCAATAAATTGTGTGATTTAATCACTTGCTTTGAGCCTATTGGACTCAGTTGCAGGCAAGTCCTACAACTATGTGGGTTGGAGACCTCTCTCAAGCTTCAGTGCCTGCCTGCACCCCACCACGTCCGGTCTCCTCAGGAACCCTCTCTGTGCTTCCTTTCCTCCGACAACAGCCAAGTTTCCCAGCAGCATCACAGGGTAATGTGACATAAAATTCCTCAAGAAACTTAGGTCTTTGTAAAAGACTACAAATTCTTGAGTCCCACCCAAACCTACAGGATGGGAATATTAATCCCCTACCCATTCAGCTGCACACTACAGTTGAAGAACCACTGCCCTCTGGCAAAAGTTCAAATTGAACGGATCACCCTACTTCTCCAACCTCCAGGGCGCTCCCAAATCCTCCAGCTCCTCCCAGCAGCTCAGATCATAAGCACTTAAAGTAACACTTGTTATGGACCAGGTACTAGAATACAGCCATGAATAAGGGGTAATGCCTAACCTCAGAGGTCACCTGCTGTGATCACCTCTACTTCCCAGATCAGTCAATGTGAGCAATAACTACAATTGTTGAATGGGTTGTGCTGTGCAGCTCTTCTTCCCACAAAAGCTGCTCTAGCCCCCTGTCCTCGAGATCCCATTCCCTCCTGGTCTCCTTCTAAACCCTCCTCCCTCCTGAAATAGTTACAAACACATTCTTGGTTTCTCCATTGGTTTACCCCATTTCCATGTGCTTTGTTCACAGTGCCTCTGAAATATTTAAATAGTTTTCAAGTCCAAGGTGGTATACCAACTTTCGTTCCCGCTCTGCTCTCTGCACTACAGACAGCTCTTGTTGGGTGCTGCAGCTGTTGGGTGTCCACGCTTGACCATGAACATGGGTGCACCCTACAGAAACGATCTCAGTCACTTAAAGCTCCAGTCTACTAACCCAAGTTAAACACACCCAATGGAGACACATTTGACCTGTGTGGCTTGCAGTAATGGGACCATAACACCTGAAAAGTGTGTAGACCCTGGTTTAAAAAGACTTCAAGGAAAATGTCAGGTAAGAAAAAGTAGCAGCGGGAGAACCAAGATGGCGGCATAGGTTAACGCCGGAGTTTGCTGCTTTGAACAACTACTTCAAAAGTGAAACTAAAAGACGGAACGGACATCACCCAGAACCACAGGAACGCTGGCTGAGTGGAAGTCCTACAACTAGGAGGAAAGAGAAACGCACACGGACACTCAGAGGAGGCGCAGTGCTGAAGTCAAATACTGAGGTGCAGAGTGCGCGGAGCGGGCTGGCGGCGGAGGGCGCAGTTGTTGTTTTCAATCGGGAGGGAGTCGCAGACTCTGAGCTCCAGATACGGGCGAGTCTTTAGAGACCCAGACTCAAACGGGAGAAGCGGGACTGTCTGGCTTCGGTCAGAGCGAGTGCAGCTTTCTCTCCGAGCTTTGCCGCGGGTGCTGGGACTCAGAGAGGCAGAGCCCCTGGGGACAGGACTGAGAGCCGCCATGCCATAACTGCTCTCTCCGGCCCACCCTGTTGATCCTGTGCGACCCGCCCCGCCCAAGCCCTGCACAGAGGCATTTGCCAGATAGCCTCAGGCAAAGGCTAGATTAGCACCTCCCTAGAGGACAGAAGTTCTCTCACTGCAGACACAGCTGATTCTCACAGCCAGCTGGCCTGGAGGTCAAACCCTCCCTGGTATTAGCTACAACAATCAAGGCTTAACTACAAGACTGCGCACAAAGACCACTAGGGGGTGCACCAAGGAAGCATAACAAAATGCGGAGACAAAGAAACAGGACAAAATTGTCAATGGAAGATATAGAGTTCAGAACCACACTTTTAAGGTCTCTCAAGAACTGTCTAGAAGCCACCGATAAACTTAATGAGATCTACAAGAAAACTAATGAGACCCTCGATGTTATGTTGGGGAACCAACTAGAAATTAAGCATACATGGACTGAAATAACGAATATTATACAGACTCCCGACAGCAGACCAGAGGAGCGCAAGAATCAAGTCAATGATTTGAAATGCGAGGAAGCAAAAAACACCCAACCGGAGGGGCGGAATGAAAAAAGAATCCAAAAATGCGAGGATAGTGTAAGGAGCCTCTGGGACAGCTTCAAGCGTAACAACATCAGAATTATAGGGGTGCCAGAAGATGAGAGAGAGCAAGATATTGAAAACCTATTTGAAGAAATAATGACAGAAAACTTCCCCCACCTGGTGAAAGAAATGGACTTACAGGTCCAAGAAGCGCGGAGAACCCCAAACAAAAGGAATCCAAAGAGGACCACACCAAGACACATCATAATTAAAATCCCAAGAGCAAAAGATAAAGAGAGAATCTTAAAAGCAGCAAGAGAAAGAAACTCAGTTACCTACAAGGGAGTACCCATACGACTGTCAGCTGATTTCTTAACAGAAACTTTGCAGGCCAGAAGGGAGTGGCAAGAAAT
The DNA here is from genome assembly GCF_963259705.1 of Myotis daubentonii. Classification (NCBI taxonomy): domain Eukaryota; kingdom Metazoa; phylum Chordata; class Mammalia; order Chiroptera; family Vespertilionidae; genus Myotis; species Myotis daubentonii. The sequence continues at coordinate 6,795,571 of NC_081849.1, read as the reverse complement.
ATTCAAAGTGATGAATACCAAGAACCTACAACCAAGATTACTTTATCCAGCAAAGCTATCATTCAGAATTGAAGGTCAGATAAAGAGCTTCACAGATAAGGAAAAGCTAAAGGAGCTCATCACCACCAAACCAGGATTATATGAAATGCTGAAAGGTATCCTTTAAGAAGAGGAAGAAGAAGAAAAAGGTAAAGATACAAATTATGAACAACAAATATGCATCTATCAACAAGTGAATCTAAGAATCAAGTGAATAAATAATCTGATGAACAGAATGAACTGGTGATTATAATAGAATCAGGGGCATAGAAAGGGAGTGGACTGACAATTCTTGGGGGGGAAAGGGGTGTGGGAGATGTGGGAAGAGACTGGACAAAAATCGTGCACCTATGGATGAGGACAGTGGGTGGGGAGTGAGGGCAGAGGGTGGGGCGGGAACTGGGAGGAGGGGAGTTATGGGGGGGTAAAAGAGGAACAAATGTAATAATCTGAATAAAGATTTAATTAAAAAAGAAAAAAAAAAGAAAATGTCAGGTAAGTAGAGGATGTGGGACTTTACATTTCTACCAAGCTCCCCAGTGATGCTGATCTCCAAACCAAGTTCTCCAGTTTAGAGTGCCGGTTCTCAAATTTAGCTGCACTCTGTTATCACCTAGAAAATTCCAAAAACTACAGCCTGGGTCTCACTCCAGTAGTTCTGACTAAACTAGTACAGGGTGCAGCCAACACCTTATTAAAGCCAAAGTCAAGAATGGCTAAATAAAGAGATGGAAGAACCTCTATTCTTTTTAAAAAAAAATATTTACTTATTAAATATATTTTTATTGATTTCAGAGAGGAAGGGAGAGAGGGAGATTGGAACATCGATGAGAGTCCTAGCCAGTTTTGCTCAGTGGGTAAAGCATTGTCCTGCAACCCGGGCATGTGCTCTAACCAGGAATCGAACCATGATCTCCTGGTTCATAGGCCAATGCTCAACCACTGAGCAATACCAGCCAAGCCAAGAACCTCTGTTCTTGAATTGACTAACCACTCAGTCAACCACTAGTCTTCCACTTATGTGTGTAAATAACTTTCCTTACTGTTTAAGAAGCATGAGTTAAATTAATTTGTAACCCAAGCACCTAATTGATTATAATATTAATCAGTATTACAATAAAACTGAAATATTTAATGTCTTTTTATGAACATCATTCCTCTGATAAATTTATATTTTACAGAAATAGGCGTCCTCTCTGATAGGAGTCGTCACTGCTTTAATCATAACACCTGACCCCACACCCACTCTTAATTGACAGAATCTAGACATAAAATTCCTCAAGAAACTTAGGTCTTTGTAAAAGAAATAGGCATCAGGTATGCCCTCATAATGGACTTGAGTAACCATCATAAGATGCCAATGCAGAAACTTAAAGAAAGCTGCTGACCACTGGGGCCACGTTTTCGTGTTTGGGAAAGGGTGGCAACTGGAACATGATACAGTCACTGATTCCCTCCCAGGAACCATGCAAGCTCCCCAGAGAGGACCCTGGACTGGGCCAGATGAAGGCTGATGAAAAACCCAAATGATACGAGGGACCGAGATAGGAGGACAGGGGAAGTCAGCGTAAACAGGCACCTGGCAATACTAGGTCCCCGACTACATGAAGAACTATTGTAAGAAAAAACACCCATCAAAGTAATTGGAATAGGTGAAACTGATTTTCTAAAGGTCTGTCAAAGACTTTAACAAAAGAGTTAAGCATTTCCAAAGACATTATTGAAGGCATCACTTCTATTTTTAAAAATTTATGAAAAGAGACTAAACAGAATCTAATGCATTTGAAAAAGTTCTTTCACAAACATTCTAAAGAAATGTTTAAAAAACTTGGGTAACATCTTTTGTAGTAAGTTCCTACTATTTTACATAAAATATAGACCGATATCCATTCTGGCCCTGGCTGGTTTGGCTCAGTGGATAGAGCGTCGGCCTGCAGACTCAAGGGTCCTGGGTTCGATTCTGGTCAAGGGCATGTACCTGGGTTGTGGGCACATCCCCAGTAGGAGGCGTGCGGGAGGCAGCTGAATCGATGTTTCTCTCTCATCGATGTTTCTAACTCGCTATCCCTTTCCCTCTCCCTTCCTCTCTGTAAAAATATATCAATAAAATATATTTAAAAGAAAAGAATTCTGGTAAACTTCACAGGGCCAAAAGTATTCACCACGCAATAATCATTTTTTTCCCCCATTTCTAAGACTCCATTTATTCTAAAACACCTCACCTGCTGATGGCAGCTTTGGGGGGCAGGGGTTGATGAGAGTACACAATTAAAATTAGAATACAACTTATAATGTGTTCAGCAAATGGCTATTAAATTCCAGTACTGCATTCTAAAGTCGATAAAGCTTCCTCCAAATCATGATCAACACAGTTTATCTTGAGTCTGTAAACACTGACTGTTCCTATTCCATGCGTGATTCTGAAAAGGATGTCAGTGCAGTACACCTGAATGCCAGCTAGAGGCATTCTCAACAGAGGGAACGCAGTCATCTTAACAGGAAGAAAGGCATTCATGTGAAAATTCAAGCTCTACTACATGTAAATTATACCTCAACAAAAAAGTATAAAAAAGAAAAACAAGACATTTATCATTTTTTTACTAAGCAGACTAGGACAGTGATGATTAGCTATGTGAGTGCAGGCAGTTTTCCTGAGTTTGTTTCCTCATTTGGAAGATGGAGATAATAATAGCATCTACTTTATAGGTGGCTGTGAAAATTAAATGAAAATACATGTAGAATATCTAGTATGTAATAAGTCCTCAATAAACATTATTAGTAATGCTCCTAAGACAAATATAAGCTGCTTAGGAGAAAAATGCATGTTAATGATTATACCTAGTAATCTGAAATATAACAAAATGACATATACTAACAACTACTTCAGCAGCAACATACAAAAACCAATAAATATAAAAATATAGCCCATTCCCTAAGTAGAAAACTAGTGTCAATTTCTCCACTGCTGTGTAACAAACTGCCCCACACTCAGTGGCTGAAGCTGAGACCAACATCCCCTTCATCTGTTTAGGAGTCTAGTTAAGGCTGCGCTCCACTGGGTCCTCTGCTGGTGTCTAGTCACTCCCAGCGGCCCTGGCTGATAGTGGCCAGGGCTAGACTCAGGAGGGCCAGCTGCACCTTCTTCCTTCCCAGTGTCCTCTCCCCAGGCCCTCCCGCATGTCTCTGGAGGCTCCAGACAACACAACAGCAGAAGCTGCTGGCTTGTATCGAGCACAACCTGGCATTGGCATGAGCCTGCAGCATGCTGCAGTCCAGGAGTGCCACAGGGCTGGCACCAGTGCAGGAAGGTGCTTCTCTGGGAGCCACCACAGAACAGACACCAATAAATGGACCAGGTTTGCAAACAGCAGAGAGACTACAGAATCACCTGGTTCTAAGTGGACTGCTCCCTGAATGTATCATCACTGATAAAGAGCCAGAGCCGCACGAAGGTTTACCAATGTGTCCCGTACATGACAGCCATGACGATTACATGCTTGCCAAGTGCTGCATCCATTTCAGTAATAATGTGTAGTGCTGACTGCAGCATCAGGGTTGCAGCTTCCATAAGGGGTGGGTGTATGTACACACATGTATATACATCAGTCACCAAGGAAGCCTTTCAAAAAATACACTCATCTCAGCACTCTGATTTACAAGGAGGTGCGGAGGCGTTGCTGTGTGTTTTCCAACGGTGCCCCAGGCTTCTAATATACAGACCCACCTCGAATCCCCACCACATGCAGGGTCAGATGAGGGCACGTGAAACAGGGAATTCAAATTTAATAGTTCACCACAACCTACAAGCGAGACTTTGTTTTAAGAGTTTACAAAAACAGTTTTGCATGAATTATCTCACTTGTGCCTATGAGTGAAGCACAGTTGACATCATCTTATTCTTTCTCACACCCCCTTCCCAATTTTTAAAAATAGATGCTAGGAGGGAAAAAACCCCCCACACAAAACCAAGGTGCAATTATTATGACAAAGACAAGACAAAGACTACTAGTAACCAAGTAAAACTGGTTCATAAAATTATTACTCAAATACTCACTGGGTGCTTACTATTACCACCAAGCACTATGCTTCCAGATATATCCCCCTGAGAACACAAGAGGTAAGTTTATAACATGAAAATAGATATGAGTTAGAGAAATAAAAAAATGTATTAACTGTCAAGGTTATTATACTAAAAGGAAAGAAGTGCCCTAGCCAGTTTGGCTCACTGGATAGCCAACAGGGTCCCAGGTTTGATTCTGTTCAAGGGCACATACCTGGGCTGCAGGCTTCTCCCCGGCCCGGGCCCTGGTCAGGGCTCGTGCAGGAGGCAATCAATCAATGTGTTTCTCTCACACTGATATTTCTCTCTGTCTTTCCCTCTCTCTAAAAACCAATGGAAAAATATCCTTGGGTGAGGATAAATAAATAAATAAAAGGAAAAAAAATGCTGCCAGAAAAGGCCATGAAACTGCCCAAAGATGATTAAATAGGATACTCATGCTGGGCGCCACTGTGGCTGAGCAGTTGAGCCTTAACCCATGAACCAGGAGATCAAGGGTTCGATTACCAGTCAGGGCACATGCCCCAGTTTCCAGGCTCAATCCCCAGTAGGGGGTGTTTTCTTTCTTATGGATGTTTCTATCTATCTTCTCCCTTCCCCTCTCTCTGAAGTCAATAAAAACATATTAAAGAACTTAAAAAAATAGGATACTCATTTCTATAGGAAGAGTTGGAGATGAAGCTGATTTGGAAGGCAAGGGAGGGAAGAGACCTGGTAAACTGCAGGAAATTAAATATTTGGCAACAATAAAGAATGAATTTTGCTAGATTTGTGGGCAACTGGGAAGAAGGTTGGGGGTCAGGGTGGGAAAGAGCTGAAAAAAGCAAATAAGAGATGAATCCTCAAATTTTAACACAATCTTTAGCATATTCAAGAGCACGAAGTTTAAGACTGATCAAAACTAGTAATGACAAAAAATTAGGACAATCAAGTGATAAAATAAAGCGTATTCAACATCAGCACGAATAGTTATAAAGATTATTTCAAGAGTTCTTTCAAATCTGCACTAAGCCCATTTACTAACAGCCCCGGCATTCCTCACTGTACCTGTGCTGTCCACCAGCAAGCAGCCACCAACCACAGGTGGACAGTGAACACTTGAAAGGGGGCCAGTCCTAACTGAGATGGGTCATAGCCTAAAATGTATAGAAGACTTGAAAACTTAGCATAAAAAATGTAAAAATATCATTACATATTGAAATAATATTTTGGACATATTGGGCTAAAGTATATTAATTTTTTTTACCTTTTTGTTTAATGTGACTACTAGAAAACTTGCAATGCTGCTCAATACCATAGTTGAAGGAATAGGAACATCCTACTTGTATTAACACAGCTGTCTACGAGAAAGACTCCCACAGAGGTCTAAGAAATAGAAGATGTGTTCATTTTGTCCAGTTTTTTAGGATAATGCTCATTCAGAAACATGGTCAGAGTAAGAAAACAACTTATTTCATTGGATATATTCACACCTTTTGGTAGCAGTTATGGAAAATGAAAAGGTTTAGACATGGAGCCCAACTTCCCCTTCTCCCAGCAGGAAAATGGAAACATCCTGTAGTCAGTCAGGAATCCTCAGCACCCTCTTGGGCACAGTGAGCAGTGTGCGGCCAAGTAGGTTTTGCAACCTCCTTTGCTGCCAAGGCAACAACCCTGCAGAATGAAGGTATGTTGGGGCAGATCCTCAGGCAACATGAGGACCCGGGAGCAGCACACCCCAGAACCACAGTTGCAGGAGCAGCCACCTGTCTCTAGACCAGTGGTCGGCAAACTCATTAGTCAACAGAGCCAAATATTAATAGTACAACGACTGAAGTTTCTTTTGAGAGCCAAATTTTTTAAACTTAAACTATATAGGTAGGTACATTGTTATTAACTTAATTAGGATACTCCTAAGGCTTAGGAAGAGCCACACTCAAGGGGCCAAAGAGCCACATGTGGCTCGCCAGATGCAGTTTGCCGACTATGGCTCTAGACCAGTAATGGCGAACCTTTTGAGCTCGGTGTGTCAGCATTTTGAAAAACCCTAACTTAACTCTGGTGCCGTGTCACATATAGAAATTTTTTTGATATTTGCAACCATAGTAAAACAAAGATTTATATTTTTGATATTTATTTTATATATTTAAATGCCATTTAACAAAGAAAAATAAAAAAAATGAGTTCGCGTGTCACCTCTGACAGGCGTGTCATAGGTTCGCCATCACTGCTCTAGACCATCGAAATGACAAGGCAAATGTGTGGACTGGTGGGTAGACCATCACAAATTCTGGCCCTTTTCTACCATTTCTCATTTTAGCCAATGGCACCATTACCCACTCAGGCACTCGTGCTAACCACCAAATGTTATCCTCAACGTTGCACACATCAAAGTTTGATTCTTCCTCTAATTAACAATCTTTAACATATTCAAGAGCATCTCAAATCTGTCTCCTCTTCATCTCACCAGCACTCCACTAGTCCATGTCATCTTTAAAAAATATATTTTTTTATTGATTTCCGAGAGGAGGGGAGAGGGAGAGACAGGAACATCAATAATGAGAGAGAATCATTGATTGGCTGCCTCTTGTACACTCCACACTGGGGATTGAGCCCACAACCTGGGCACATGCCCTGACCAGAAATCGAAAAGTGGCCCCCTGGTTCATAGGTCCACGCTCAAACACTGAGCCACACTGCTGGGCTGTCCGTGAGACCTTGATGGTGAACTTCAATACGTGGCTGTCTTCCCACTTCCCTTCCTGACCACCCTCATCCCCGACACAGAGCAGTGGGGGGATCCCCTTGAGGATATAAAACAGGAGAAGCAAACTATAGACCAGAGGCCAAATTTGCTCAGCCTAAGAGCTACGAATAAGAATGGTTTTTACATCTTTTATTTTTCTTGTGTTAATCCTCATTTGAGGATATTTTTTTGATTGCTTTTCAGAGAGTGGAAAGTAGGGAGGGAAGAGGAGAGAGAGAGAGAAAAAAAAAACAACCACCACATTGATGTCTCAAGACACATTGACTGGTTGCCTCCAGCACACACCCTGATGGGGGCAGAGAGCGAACCAGTAACCCAGGTATGTGCCCTTGACCTGGAATCCAACCCGCAACCTTCTGGCACGGGCTTACACTCTAACCACTGAACCCACCATCTAGGGCTGGTTTTTACATCTTTAAATAGCTGAAAAGAATCAATGATATGTCATACTATGTAAAAATTAGATGAAATTCAGATGTCAGTGTCCATAAATAAAGTTTTATTGGCACACAGCCATGTCTACTTGTTTATATACTGTCTGTAATGCTGTGTGCTACAAAAGTTAGAAGGGAGTAGTTGCAAAAGAGGCCATGTGGCCTACAAAGCCTGACATAAATTTTCCATCTGGCCTTTTACAGAAAATGTTTGCCAAGCCTGGTATAGACAAATCACCTTATGGTGCTTACAACCCTTCAGTGACTTTCCGCATTTCTAGGAAGTCTAACATTTCCAACAGGGCCTACAAGGCTGTTCTTGGTAGACAGCTGGCATACAGATTAGTTCCTCCTGACCTCCTTGCCACTCACATCTTACTCTTCCCCTCATTCACCAGTCAACACCGGCCTTCTCTTTATTCCTCCTGAGTGCCAGGAGGTCTGCACATGCTGTTCCTTTCCACTGGAAGGCCCTGCCCTTCTTTTGCCTCCATGCTCCCCACCCTCTGCCCCACCAACTCCAGCTTTAATGACAGTTTGCTAGGGACAATTCTTCCGCCCCACCCATGGTTATGTTAGCTCTCCCTTGAATTATTTCTCTAAGCATTTATCCCAAATGTTTTAAAATAGTAATTGTGTTATTATTTAGTGTTGGCTCTGAAACCACTGCTTAAATTCAAATCCTAGCTCTGCCACTAATAACTGACCTAGGCCAAATCACTTAACCTTTCTGCAGCTCAGTTTCCTGCTCTGCAAAATAGGCATAATAATGGTACTTACCTCACAGAGTTCAGTAAGTACTTTTAAAACACCCGCCAATATCATTAGTAGAAACTGTTTACAGTGGTTCCTCACTAGACTGAAGCTCCTTGAAGGCAGAGATCAGGATGGCCCTAGCTTTTGTGACTAAGTACACAGGCCTGGTACAGTGATGAACACCTATTTGAATTACATGTGACACTTAAATCACACACAGTTCTCTTCAAACAGTCATTTTAGAAATTCAATCTTTTGGGGACTGAAATCCTCTGGATAGAAGATGGATGATAAAAGCCCTTGACTCTTCCCCTGGAAATATGCACATCTCAGGGAAGCTCATGAACGGCAAGTGGAGAACCATGACTCTGAGCTGGCACTGCTCTTCAACACATGCCACCCAGACTGCAGAGAAGGCTCCTAGTGGTTCAGAATGCACAGTGAGAGCACGGCCAGCTAAAATGCTCAGAAACGGAAACCGGGTCTCAGCCTGTACACACACAGGAGGTTTCTTCTGAAACGTAAACACAAGGCTTTAATTTCAGGGCTTGCATTTTTGTGGTCCTCCTGCCCTCCAGTATGGAGCTCAGAGATGTTGCCAGCCACTCCTAGCCCCTGGTGTACTCCAGGCCACACAAACCAGGTCAGAAATTCACCATCCACATCTAGTCACTTCCCGGCAGACAGACCAGAAAGTCCATAGTGTGTTCCACTTCCACTCACGCCAGGGCGTGTCTCCAGTTTGCCAAGGTCATTCCAAATCCTCTCCTTCTGGATGTTCACCTATGGTTAAATTTCGCCATATGTTTTATTCAGTAACTCATACAAGTCATGAACAAGAATAAAGAGAACCTATATTTTAAAATATTCTCTTTAAAATAAATTCCAAATGTGATTGAGACTTGATGAAAAGCAAGTGATCAGCCAGATGCATTTATATCTAAGACATACAAAAGCATTTCCATTTCAGAAAACTATATTAACTGTAAAAGCCAGTCTCTTTGTTTCCATGTTCACAAATTATTTACCCTGCCATCACAGTTACTTTTAATCTTGCAAAAAGAAGGACCACACATATTGTTAAAACACCAATTTGTTTCAAAATTCCACCCCCACCTCAGGCTTTCTTCAAGTAAGTAAGCACAAGAGAAATGGGGGAAGGGTGGTGGGGAGGTAAGGGAACTCAATTATATTACAGTTACACCACCAGCCAAGGACAGGTAGGAGTGAACTGTTGAGATCCTTAAATTGCCTACTTCCACTTGTCCACAAAGCCCTACACAAGGATCCTCAACAATATACATTTAGAAATATGAAAATACTAAGATAACATTCCACACAAAAAATAAAATAAAGTAGTATTCCAGGACCTCTATGTTTTGAGATACTAAGTTTATCAGTTTAAGACAGTGATTTCTCTAGCAACTGTTAAGACTTAATTTGGTACTTCAGGATAAACTAGAAACAAGAATAAAGGTTCTCTTAAGTGTGATCACTAGAGACTTCATAATGCTTTAACTTGTACAATCATGTCCAAGTTCAGTTTTGGTTTAGCCCAATAACTAAGTACAACCTACTCATGAACAATATTAAAATCACTAATATTGTAGACCTATACTAGGGAAAGTGGTGTACATTTTAACTTCATAATCACAGGTAGAGATGGCTGTTTCTCATTTGTGATAAAGTGGCTGTTTTTACTTCCACCCTGTTACCTGTATTTGAACCATGTCAGTTCAGTATTTAGTATACAGGTCTTGGGTATGCTGCTACCCTCGGTGATTTTTATTATTTTGGGGGAGCCTCACCCTTACCAGGTCAAAAAACAACACACCCCAAATTGCACCACAATCAGAGGCCCAGTCAACTGGTACTGAGATACCCTCACTCTCCTCAGGCTTTAGCAACTCCCTGCTTGCTGCTCAGAAGGAATGACTCCCTACCATTCCTTCCAGGCCCTGCAAAATCCAGCTACTGACTACCTTCCCAACTTAATTTCCTACTCCCACCTCATTATGCTTGAGCCACCCGGCTTCCTTCTGTCCCATGCAGGCAGGCCAAGTTCTTCCTGCCCCCTCCAACCCTGTCTCTCATGCCCCATCCCTGCCTCAGGATGCTGCAGGGACTCCTGGGAAGGCTCCTCAGCAGTCACCACAGCAGCTAGGATGCAGCTGGTCTTGATTTGACTCTGCACAACAGTGAGCAGTCTAGCAAGATTCTGTACACCACAGTGTAATGGTTCTCAAAGTGCAGCCTGGAGACCTTTTCAAGGGACTCATGAGGTCAAAGCTATTTTCATAAAAATGCTAAGGTATTATCTGCCTTTTTAACTATTTTCATATTTGCAGTAATGGTGCAAAACCAATGGTGGGTAATACCACTAGCTTGGTACCCCTCAGCACAAATCAGGACAGTGGGAGCAAGCTGCAGAAAGTCATCATATTCTTCACTACCATGTACCAACATTAAAAAATAAAAAAGAAGCCATTTTCACTTAACAGTGTTCTTGAGGAAGCAGTAAAATTATTACTTTTATTAAATCTTGACCCTTAGAGCATGTCCTTTTAGTATTCTGCATGACAAAACATGATATATGCACGGAGCATCCTGCTATGTACTGAAGTGTGATGGTTGTCTCCAAACGAGGCAATTGGTTGCAAAGTGATCTGAAATAGCCACTTTAATCATGGAACACCATTTTTCCTTTCAAGACTGACCAACAAACAATCATTATTTCAAATGTGGGTATTTGGCAGACATTTTCTTGAAAAGAAAGTGCCGGAAACCATTCATTGTCTTCACTAGCTGAGTTTAAACAGAGACCCTCCAAAAGCTAGTAACCTTTGAAGTTCTAGCAAAGGTCAGAACTGTGCACCACCCAGTTAATCTAGATAATGATAGCTGAAGCAACCTCCCTACCTTTAATCATGTAAATTGCCTAAGGGTGATGTCATGACCTAATCTGTGTGTCATTGAAACCTCCTTACCCTAGGGCTACCCCAGACAAACCACCTTACCTTCGGGCTACCCCAGACAGACCTCCTTACCCTAAGGCTACCCCGACCTCAATAAAAGATCGGAGCGGCCTGAGCTTAGGTGGAAGTCCTTCAGGACTTGCCCGCCTGGTCCCCCAATATTGCAAAATTATCTCCTGTCTTTTTCTCTCATTTGTTGTGCGGCTCCTCTTTCAGATACCGAACCCTATTCCACACAGAACGTGGAGGGAGTCATACTTGACAGAAAGAAATGAGACTGTCACTCCAAGAAAAACTGCTAGCACTTTTCCAACAATTAAATTCGAACTTTCAAGAGGAAATTAGGTTGGAAAACTTGCATCATTCAAGGTGAGCTTAACAGCTTCCCAGTATCCAGATTTTTCTGAAACTGGTGATGATATTAAATGTGACTTTTAAAAGTATTTACATATTGAAATGTATCAAAATGTAGAAGGATCTACAAAACAGTAGACCAATATTTTCCAAATAACCAATGTATGATGTAACAAAATCAGGCATGGGAAGAAGACCCATTCAAAGTGCAAAACAACCCAATAGAGTCCAATGTAACAAGGCAGAAACTTCATCCATATGACTTCATATTGCACACTACAACTAACCTTTAAGAAACTACCACCTGTGAAGTTTCGGTGGGTATCAAAAAATATCCACAATTATCTGAGAAAGCTATTAAATACACCCCCCTTTCCCAACTATGTAGCTGTGCAGGCTGGACTCCCTTCAAACACCCTATCAAAACCCAGTTGCTTTTTTTTTTTTGTAGAAACTGATAGAAATGCAAGGGACTCAGAAGACCCAAAACAATCTTGAAAAAGAATAAAGTCAGAAGACTCACTCATCCCTATTTTGAAACTTACTACAAAACCACAGTCATCAAGACAGTGTGATACTGTCATATGGTCATACATATAGATCATAGGAATAGAGTCCAGAAATAAATTTTCCCTCACATTTCTGGTCACTCAGTTTTTGACAAGGATGTCAAGACAATTCATAGAGGGAAGAATAGTCTTTAAAAAAAGGGGGGGGGGGCTGAAAAAAAGGTTGGGACAACTTGATGCCCACATGTAAAAGAATGAAGTTGTACCTCTATTTCCTATCATATGCAAAAATTAACTCTGAATACATCATAAACTTAAATGTAAGAGCTAAAATATAAAACACTGAGGAGAAAACACAGTATTAAGTCCACACGGCCCTGGATAAAGCTTCAAAGGAAGCAAAAAGTTTCCACCCACAGAATGAAAATTATTTGCAAATCATGTATGATACCACTGTCCCCATAAAGATGGCTAGAATAAAACAGACAGACAATAACAAGTGTTGGTGACTGGTGAGGATGTGGAGAAACTGAAAGCAATGTCAGTTGCTGATGGGAATATAAAAATGGTACAGCTGCTTTGGAAAACAATTTGACAGTTCCTCTAAATGTTAAACATAAAGTTACTCTATGTCCCAGCAATTCCACTCCCACAAATATACCCAAGATAAATGAAAACATACACTTCATACAATTAACACAAAAATTTGTACAGGAATGTTCATAACAGCATTATTCATAATAGCCAAAATGTAGAAACAACTTACATGTTCATCAGTTGACGAATGTAGAAATAAAATGTGTTATATCCAAACAATGGAATATTATTTGGTAATAAAAAGGTAAATTCATAGAAACAGAAAGTAGATTAGTGGATGCCAGGGGCTGAGGGGAAGGGAAGACAGTTTCTTTCTGGAGTGATGAGGGTAAGTATGGATGAGTATATTCTACATGGACATGTAGTAACATTCAGCACTGAAAGTGATCACCACAAATGCAAACTCTGGTTATTCTCTTGTACAGAACAATGAACGATTAAAAAAAGTTAACACCAGCGAGGCTCAGTGGTTGAGTGCTGACCTATGAATCATGTTAAATTCCCGGTCAGGGCAACCTACCCGGATTGTGGGCTCGCTCCCCGGTAGGGGGCATGAAGGAGGCAGCCGATCAATGTACTTTCTCATCATTGATGTCTCTATCTCTTTCTCCCTCTTTGAAATCAATAATATATAAAAAGTATAGCCCTAGCTGGTTTGACTCAGTGGACAGAGCGTCGGGCCTGCGGACCGAAGGGTCCTGGGTTCAATTCCAGTCAAGGGCACATACCCTGGTTGCAGGCTCTGGGCACGTGCAGGCTGCAAACAATCGATGTGTTTCTCTCACATCAACATTTCTTCCCCTCTCTAAAATCAATGGAAAAATATCCTCGGGTGAGGATTTAAAAAAAAATTATAAAAAGAACTTCAAGCTTCAACACAAGGTGACCACAGCAGGACTACCACCTCCCACCCCATACACAACCTCAAAATGTTATTAAGCGCTTGCACATACAATTTCACATGCTAACAGATTTTATACATGTTTTACCTTAAAATATTTCAGTGAAATGTGTCCAAAAAGGATGATTTAAAAATAGACAGTAAACGAGAACACAATTGGCTTGTATTCTATTTGGAACAAATCTGATGCTATCTTTTTTTGTGAAGTATACAAATCAAAGGAAGCATCTTTCCTACTACCTAAAACATTTGAGAAGGTCATATTTGGAGTTACTTTTTGCTAAACTGCCTTTTATAAAACAGAGTGGTTTCATTTTCTCTCATGATTGTTCACATTCCTGTGATCCCCTCTTTCATTAACCTCAGAGGCTTACATATGGGAAACAAACTTTTGGATTACTAGTATGCTCTGATGGTAAACTAGATTACCAAAGCCTCTCTAGAAAATTCCAGTGAAAGATGCGCCAGATTTTATTTGAAGATAGTTACTGACACTACAACTTTAACTTGATTAAGTCGAGCTACCTCCTACTATGGGACTACTTGTTTGTATCAGAAACAATGGGTGTAAGGGAGCTGGGACACTGTCCACCACTGAACAATTGATACCAAGCACTCCCTGAGCGCCAGCCTGCGTTACAGGTGACGTGGCCTTAACCGCTTAACACTGTAAACAACAGGAAAAGCACTTCAGGGGAAAAATGAGAAGTATAAATTATTTGAGAGTTGTCTTTTCCTTACTGATAGTTTCATCAGTGTTTAAAAAATGGTAACATTTAGTAGTTTTATCTGAAGGCAAAATTTTAAAATAAAGTCTGTGGCATGGTTAAAACTCACTCGTCAAAATGGCATAAGATGTTTAATCGAGAGAACATTCTGAGAAAAGTATGGTTTCTAGTCGTGCCTTTTTCTACCACTCTACCTCATCAAAATGACACAACAGCTTAACAATACAAAATAACACAATCTAGAAACACAATAATCCAACTCCTCTAGCACAGCACCATCTGCAAGCAGACATACAGTAAACTCCTGGAGTCTGAAGACTGAATCATTCTCCCAAGAGTGGCCAGTACAGGGAATCAGGGAATTACTTCCTTTCTGATGCTGGCAAAACAAAACAGAAGACCCCACAAACCCCAAAGTGTCCTGATTCATAACAAAGGTCAACAACTCAAAAATCAAATACAAAGCCTGGGAGTAATTTAACCTTTACTTCAATCGTCACTACCCCTGAAAGTAAACGTGGAGAAAATGGAAGAGGTCATTATATTGAGGGCACAGGGAATAGGGACCAGAACTGAATCTGTGCTCCCCGGAGGCTACTTAGAAGAGTGCTGAACCAACAGCAGTCACACTAAGTGTCTGTGAAGCGACCTGTCACCTCTGGGTGTTGACTAGAAGGGGGGATGACTAGAAGGAAGACGAAACAGAAGGATTTCAATGGAACATAAGCAACTTTTTTTTTTAGCAAAAGTGATAGAACAGTAGCCTTGCTTACTGAAGCCCAGAATCATCTCAAGAATCTCAAGGGGGAAGTAAGTAAGTGCGGATCGTTGGGGCATCTTTTGCGTTGAAATCTGGTAGCCCGGGTACATGTCACGTGTCACCTGATTACTTGGAGAGGGCTAGCTTCAATTAGTGGGCCCTGCTCATGTGTTAGACAGAGCTCACGCAAGAGCCAGGCTATGTCATAGGCCCACTCTTCAAACGCAGAGGAGGCAACAGCGCAGATAAGCGAGGGCTGGGCGGCTCGGGCTGCCAGTAAAGGCTGCACGCCGGTGCCGGTGCCATATGGGCGCTCAGGGCGTGGGCTGTTGGCCACCCCACAGGCCTCACTTGGACGCATGGCCCTTCATGGCGGCAGCTGTCAGGGCTGTCACCTCCGCTTCCCCCTCATATGCTTACGACTTGACGCCGCCCCGCCCCAGGGGTGCCCGATGACTCGGAGCCTCCGGACCCCTCGCACCGAGGAAGCGACGACAAAAGGGTGAGCAAGCAGGCTGGAGCCCATCTTGGTCAAAGAGCACAGACCCGGGCACGGGCGGTGGAAAAGGGGGGAGGAAGCCGAACAGAAAGCGGAGTTGGGGAGTCCTTCCCGGGAGCCGCAGGCAGCGGCCCCCTCCCCGGCACCCACCGGCGACCCAAACCCTCACTCTCACCTCCTTCCTCCCACTACGCTCACGCGCGCATCTTCCTCAGGCAGTTCCTTCCTAAAACAACACGAAGAGATCCAATTCCCCAGGCTGCTGGTTGTCTGAGACAATAAATAAGGCCTCGCCCAGAAACACGGTGAACTTCCACGGTTCTGCTTTCTCGCTCTTTTTTTTTTTTTTCTGGCCCCCTGTCCGCCCCGCACCCCGTCACAGATCACCCCGGCTCGGCAAAGCGGCGACTGCCAGCAAGTTTCAAATACATGTCAACCCCTTGGGGGGAACAACAACAAACTTTTGAATGACTTCAGCAGCGTGGTCACAGCGCCTGACCTTATTTTCTCGGGAGAAAATAGGACACCGAGACCAGGAACTGACCGCCCCCCCGCCCTCCCACTGGGCGGGCGGCTCACGGGGCTGCCGACGCCGGCTGCCTCTGCGTTTCTTCGGCAGGAAACGCGCCCTCAGCAGCCACACGGCCCGTTTTCTTTAGAAGGTGAACTTCCACACCGACAGTGAAGCCCGAGGCGCCGCTTCCTTTGTTATGACCCCACGGACTTGCTTCACTTCGGGGCCGAAAGGCTGCTGGCGGCGATCACGACCGCGCGCCGCGAAGAGGCGGGGAGACAGGTGCGCTCTCTCCCCCCGCGGGTGCCCGCGGCGGCTCGGGCAGCGGCCGACCCCTCCGGCGCCACCCGGGGCCCGGACCAACCCAACTCCCCGGGCGTCCGCGGCCTCCCCGACTCGTTCTCAGCGCGCCCGGCCGCCCCGCGGGGCCCGGCCTCACCGCCGCCTCTGCTCAAAATGGATATGGCGGCGGCGGGCGGCTGGTTACGAAACGCGCGGCCGCCACATGGCCGCGCCGGCCCCAAACTTGGCCGGGCCCGCCGAGTCCCGGCGCCCAGGCGAGGCCGGGCCGGGCGCTTGGAGGCCGCGCCGTCACTCACCCACAGACCGGTAGCCCAGGATCGCGATCTTCCGGGACTTGGACTGCGGCATCTTGGCGGCCTCCTCAGCCCCAGGCCAACCACATGAACCGCGGCGGCGGCGACTCCTGTGCTGCGATCGGCGGCGGCCGCGCCGGGGCAGAGCGGCATCCAGGGGCGGGGCGGGCGGGCGCGGCTGCCTCCGCTCCTCGCTCGCGCGCCCAACCGCCCGGAACCGCCGCGCGGCCCCGCCCCCAAACACGCCCACGTGACCGCCGCCGCCGCCGCCCGCCCCGCCGTGGCTGCGTCAGCGTCGCCCTCCCCGCAGGGCTGCCGCTCCCGCCCCCGAAACGCACGGAAGTGGGGCGGGCGACGTTTTACTTTAAAGGGGAAAAGAGGGGACGCTCAGAAGCCTCGGGAAAAGTCACGACGGAAACTCGCTGCGTCATGGCCCTCCCACCGTCTTCCGCCGATGTTTAATTACGCCAGTTGGCCCAGAGCACTGATTGGACGACTCCCGCCCGCCCGCGCGACGACGCGGCGGAAACTCCGTCTCCCATTGGGGGCGGCGGAGCGGCAGCCCCAGGGCGGGGCTGCTCGAACGAAGCTAAAAATAAAACCGGGCAGCCGCCGCGCTCGTGCGAGCCAGCGGGGTTTGAAGGCTTTGAATGTCGCCTGGCGTGGGGGTTCGGTGGGGGGTGGGGGTGGAGAAAGAAGCTGGCTTCTCAGTGATTGGTTAAGAGCAGGGCGAGGGGCGGGGTTAGCTGTGGAAGGCACGGTCATTGGTGAGCCGCTGAGAGATCGGCGAACTGGCTCCCACTGAGCCCTTAAAAGGTGCGAGACGCGAGGCGCGAGGTCGTTACCTGCTAGCCTCCGGGTTTCCTGCGTTTTCCTTTTTTAGTCTCTTCACTATGGTGGTGTTAGGAAGTCTGGATTTGAGAAAGTATTTGGTGATTAAACCTAATCCGCTGGTGATGGGAACGATAAAGTAAAATAAAAGACACCCGCAGTGAAGGACTGTGGGAAGAATAAAATGTGTTAATTCAAAATGTTTTGCATTTCATTCAAAAAGTTTGCGCCTTATCGGTTGATTTCTATTCTGCGACATGCGGACCCCGCAAACCTCACAGATCAACACATCTTTAATTTTCGACACTTGCGTGGCTAATTGAGTAGACAAACTCAGTGGGCTGAGCATTATCCCATGGACCGGGAGGTCCCAGGTCCCGGGAGGTCCCAGTCTGGGCACATGCCCAGGTTGCGGGTTCGGTCCCCAGTAGGGGGCGTGCAGGAGGCGGCCCATCGGTGGTTCTCATTGATGTTTCTCTCTCCCCCCCCCCCCTTCCTCTCTGAAATCAATTAAAAAAAGAGAAGGAGGAGGAGGAGGGGAAAGGGAGGGGGAGGAGAAGGAGGAGGAGAACCGTCCTTCCAGAGGGATCTAATCCGCTGGGCTCGCGCCCTAGTGTGGGCTGACCTCTCCAGACGCTGCTCTATTTTCCACAAAAGGCGCCCTGACAGCCCTTTTCCTGGTGGCGGTGGAGCGCTGTTGGGTGGCACGGATACTGAATGCAGGAAGGGACGCCAGCACGGGAGGCCTTGGTCACGGGAAATGAACGGGAAAGCACGGCCTGCGAAATGAAGCGATCAGGTTTCCAGCCAGGGAGACTGCCCGCATAGTGGACACTCGTTGCCCTTGGTGGTGGTTAAAAAAAAATAAAATAAAAAAGCAGATACCCCGCTGCTCCTGTGAATGCCCCTGTTGTCACCAGTCTGTTGGGCAGTGTTGACCTGCTTAGCCGGACAACCGCTTGCTGGTCGCGGCCCATTGCCTTTCCCGTGAGCACAGAGAAGGGACCCTCAGGAAGCTGAGCCCCAAGATTGGATTCGTCGGTATGAAGAATTAGAGGTGACCGTCCCGTAGATGTGCCTTGCTGAATGAGAACACTGGTATGAAGGCAGAATCCTTTCCATGCTCAGCTCTTGTACTCCTAGGAGAGGGGCGGAGGACATTCTTTTTTGGAGGGTCTATAGAAGCCCCAGGCGACCAGCTGCAACTGAAAAGTATCTTTGAAGTTCTGTGCTTTAACTGAATGGGTTTGTGATTCTACTCTATAATTAGTTGAAATATTTGAAAACTTCAGCTCTTAAAATGGACTCTCCAAGAAAATGTATCATTGTTATCCTGGGTGTTTGGGTGCCCCCTACCACAGTATTTTGAACTGATGGTAGGGGGTTGTGAAATCAGCTTAATGGGTGTCACCTTTAAAAAAGAAAATAGAACAGAATAGAGAAAATGGTAAGAGGAAGTATTTTCTCATGGCATTTTTGCTCACAGTGAGGTATGACCTCATGACATTTTTGTGTGTGTGGTATGTCACAGATGTGCTATATATGTATATATTGTGTACTGAGTTCCACTGTAAGATGTATTTCTAACTGTGGTTGCCTCAAAAAGTTTGATAGCACTGCCCTAACCTGGGAATTTTAGGAGTCCAGATGGAGAAGTGCAGTTGTAAAACACAAATTCATTCAAGAACTGTTCTAACTGTCTTAAATCCTTTAAAGTCTGTCAGGCCCAGGAGCCTTGAAGATTCCTTTATTCCAGAGTGGGGAGAATTTGGTTTAATAAGTCACTCAGATTATCTAAAATAATTGGGATTGATGGTATGAATTCACATAGAAATAACTGACTGCAGCCAGACCTTTTAGGAACACGGGTGGGAGAAATGGACTTGCTTCTAAATTCAAAGTCCTTCTACCCATTGAGATCACTTGTTAACCTTTGAGCAGCTGGAACTTCCAATAACGTCTCTTCAGGTTCTAGTTCGGAGCTGCTCTGCCTTTGGCCTCTGCGTGCTGCCTTCTCTGTGTGTCCTTCCACTCTGTTCTGTTTCTCTGGGAACTGAGAACGCTGTCTCTTCCATTTAAATTCCAGAGAGAGAGAGAACATGATTGGTTCAGCAATTACCATCAGCTCTTGAGTGAGGAGCTCATGCTAAACCTGTGGGTTGGCCAGGTAAGCTCTGCTGGTCTAAACCGCTGGGGTTGGTGGGTAAGGCAGTTCATGGCAGTTATCGGAAGCATGAACTGTCCACTATCATGGGATCATTATTAACTTTCTGTAAACAATAACAAGTCCAATGACATCTGACTTCTAGTTCCAACATATATATTTTTAATTCCCAGGGGTAATATACAAAACTTTTTTTCTATCTTTGGGTTAGACTAAGAAAGAGAAAAGTGGAAACCACTGCTATGCTTGTATTTAGTAAGCGGACATCTGTGAAATTATTTTATGTTGGGGAGCACACGAGACTTGGCTGGAAAGTTGTTAGGAGGACATTCTGAGAAAAGGGGAGTGTGTGGAAGGCCGCCTGCCCTATTTATAGGAATTCTGACTAAGGGGAGTGTTGAAGGCGGCACCCCTAATTACTCCTTGACCTTTCCAACCAAGTCTGTGCCCTGCAGACCCCCAGGTGTTTACTGGACTCCTTATACTTAATCTCTGGATGCCCTGGCCTAGAGGACAATGTAACATGTGTCCTCCCAAGGTTACTCACCCTACTGATTGCATCTAAAGATAAAAATTCCAAGAAAGCCTAACCAGGCAGGCAACCGAGGCAGCTTGGACCCTTGAGCCAGGGGCCCCTTAGCCCTCTCTTTCACAGTCAAACTGTGTCTGAGTCATCTGTTCATCCGTCGTTCAGGGGCTGCTGGCCGGCCCCGGCCATTTTACCTTTTTAACACGTGAAAGAGTGACCCTCTATGAAAGTAGACATGGAGGCATATCGTTGTTTAAGTATGTGATGAAGGAAGATTGGAGAAGAACTAGGCTCCCCTTAATCGTGGCACAAGCCAACCCAGACAGACCTGTTATGTGTCACATAGGCATGCAGGCTGGGGAAACGTGCCAAGGTCATTTCGTTGTGTGGTTATATTGTTGGAGTCAAGGGGACAGGTCCTACTCTTGTGGACAGGGGCATGGATTTCTCAGCAGGGCCTTGACCGGCCTGTCCTCAGCATCCTAGCATGAAGCCATCCTGGGCAAGGCGACGATTTCCACGGGGATGACAGAAAACCCTCTACTCTCTGAAGCCGGGGATCAGTCTGGCCTCAACCCTGAGGTATGGAGTTGCATGGAGCGCTCCCAGAAGAGGGAACTGGAGTAAGCCAGCCCTAAGAGCATGGATGTAAGCCACGCTTGAGGGAGGAAGTCGGCTCAGCAAGGAGTTCTCAGGACAGGTCTGGGCCTATGCAGTAGTTGTAAATTGTTCTTAACCAATAGGGGTTGAATATCCCCCCACCCCAAGATATACTGCAGTACCATCCCATTCAGAATGTGATCTTATTTGGAAGTAGGGCTGTTGGGGGGGTGGTAATTGGTTAAGATGGAGTCATGCTTGAGTAGACTGGGTCCTGATCCAATAGGACAGGTGTCCTCCTGAGAAGAAGGGACTCAGGCACACAGACACAGAGGGAAGATAACCGGCAAGCCATGTGACAACAGAGGCAGAGACTGGGGTGATGCTGCCATAGCCAAGGAACACCTGGGGTCACCAGAAGCTAGAAGAGGCAAGGAGGGATTCTCTCCTAGAGACAGAGGGAGCGCAGCCTTGCTGACACCTTGATTTTGAAGTCTAGCCTCCAGAACTGTGAGACACCTGTTCCCAAGAGCCGGTGTGACACACCTGGGGGTGCTCAGGAAAAGCCAGGCGATGGCTGGTGCCAGTAAGGCTTGGGTGACATACGGCCTCAGATGTTCCTTAGATGTGGCATTTAGTCACAGTGTTCATAAGCCTCCGAGAGTTGTAATTACTATTTGAGGGACATATTCACTATTGGTTCCTCTTCCTGTGTGAAGAGTTGTCTCAGTGTTGGAGTTTCTTCCATTGGTGTGCAGGAAAAAATATACAATTTCGATTTTTAAAACACTTTTATTATTATTATTATTTTTATTTTTTTAATTAAATCTTTATTGTTCAGATTATTACATTTGTTCCTCTTCCCCCCCGCCACAACTCCCCTCCACCCAGTTCCCACCCCACCCTCCGCCCTCACTCCCCACCCACTGTCCTCATTCATAGGTGCACAATTTTTGTCCAGTCTCTTCCCGCATCCCCCCACACCCCTTCCCCCCCCCCCAAGAATAGTCCATTCCCTTTCTATGCCCCTTATTCTATTATAATCACCAGTTCATTCTGTTCATCAGATTATTTATTCACTTGATTCTTAGATTCACTTGTTGATAGATGTGTATTTGTTGTTCATAATTTGTATCTTTACCTTTTTCTTCTTCTTCCTCTTCTTAAAGGATACCTTTCAGCATTTCATATAATACTGGTTTGGTGGTGATGAACTCCTTTAGCTTTTCCTTATCTGTGAAGCTCTTTATCTGACCTTCAATTCTGAACGATAGCTTTGCTGGATAAAGTAATCTTGGTTGTAGGTTCTTGGCATTCATCACTTTGAATATTTCTTGCCACTCCCTTCTGGCCTGCAAAGTTTCTGTTGAGAAATCAGCTGACAGTCATATGGGTACTCCCTTGTATGTAACTGACTTTCTTTCTCTTGCTGCTTTTAAGAGTCTCTCTTTGTCTTTTGCTCTTGGCATTTTAATTATGATGTGTCTTGGTGTGGTCCTCTTTGGATTCCTTTTGTTTGGGGTTCTCTGCACTTCCTGGACTTGTAAGTCTATTTCTTTCAACAGTTAGGGGAAGTTTTCTGTCATTTCTTCAAATAGGTTTTCAATATCTTGCTCTCTCTCTTCTTCTGGCACCCCTATAATTCGGATGTTGGTACGCTTGTAGCTGTCCCAGAGGCTTCTTACACTATCTTCATATTTTTGGATTCTTTTTTCATTTTGCTTTTCCGGTTGGGTGTTTTTTGCTTCTTCGTATTTCAAATCTTTGACTTGATTCTTGCGATCCTCTGGTCTGCTGTTGGGAGTCTGTATAATATTCTTTATTGCAGTCAGTGTATGCTTAATTTCTAGTTGGTCCTTTATCACAACATCGAGGGTCTCAGTAGATTTCTTGAGGATCTCACTACATTTATCGGTGGTCTCACCAGTCTTTTTGAGAGCCTTACTAAATTTATCGGCGGCTTCTAGACAGTTCTTGAAACATCTTAAAAGTGTGGTTTTGAACTCTATATCCAGCAGTTTGCTTTCCTCCATTTCTGTCATTTGTGTCCTGTTTCTTTGTCTCCACATTTTTTATGCTTTCTTGGTGCACCCCCTTGTGGGCTTTGTGCACAGTCTTGTTGTAGTTAAGCCTTGATTGTTGTAGGTAACACTGGGGGGGATTTGACCTCCAGGCCAATTGGCTGTGAGAATCAGCTGTGTCTGCAGTGGGAGAACTTCTGTCCTGATCTCTAGGGAGGTGCTAATCTAGCCTCTGCCTGAGGCTATCCAGCAAATGCCTGTATGCAAGGCTTGGGCAGGGCGGGTCCCAGGGGATCAACAGGGCGGGAGGAGTGAGCAGTTATGGCTGCTCTCAATCCTGCCTTCAGAGGCTCTGCTTCTCAGTGTCTCAGCAAACCTCGGAGAGAAAGCTGCCCTCGAGTTCTGACCAATGCCAGACAGTCCCGTTTCTCCTGTATGAGTCTGGGTCCCCAGAGACTCGCCTGGAGCTGGAGATCAGAGCCTGAGACTCCCTCCCGATTGAAAAAGACAATCGTGACCTCAACCGCCAACCCTCTCCACATGCACCTCTGCACCTTTGTATTTTACTTCCGCACCACACCTCCTCTGAGTCTTGGTATGCTTTTCTCTTTCCTTCTAGTTGTAGAATTTCCACTCAGCCAGCCTTCCTGTGGTTCTGGGTGATGTCCATTCTGTCTTTTAGTTGTATTTTTGAAGTGGTTGTGCGAGGCAGCAATCTCCGGTGTTTACCTATGCCGCCATCTTGGTTTCTCTCCGGTTAGTCTTATTTGACCTGACTCAGAGCTCAACACAGTGAGAACTAAAACACTTTTATTTTAAAATGAAAATAATTGAGCTTTGCTAACATGTAGAGTATGGATTGACCATGGCACCCTCATGGCCTGCACAGCAAACGGCACCGTGTCCTGGCGGGACCTCCACAACAGGGAGGTTGTGTTGCCCTCACTGCTGAGTGCTCAGAATATTATAAGGTATTGGTTTGCATGTCTGGTTCTGAGGAATTGCAGAATATATTACCTAAGTTTTGCTAAACTAAATTCAATCTCACAAAATGGTAACTGGTCTCAAAAGAGTCCTTTCAAATAAAGCATGAATTAATGAGGATGAAAATGCAGTATAAGCAAACCTGAGAAAAATGTGAGAGCCACCTCATCTGCCTTGTGTGAGCTCTTTGCCAGCTACATTAAAGGCACACATGATAATCTAATCATACCTGACATGCAAGTGCCCAAAAATGTTTACAAAAAAGTAAGAGTCGACAGGAGAAGCATTTAAAATACGGGTTCCTGTCCACTGTCATTAATGATAAGTGTAATTAGACCTGATGACATTGTAAGTATCCCTTAACAAATAGCAAGACATTAATAATTAAGCATCTGAAACACAAGGAAGACCGTACACATTTTTCTGCAAACTTTTTTTTTTTTTAAACCACACACACTAAGCCTTGGTTTGTTCATCTTTCTTTTTAAAAATTTATTTATGGATTTTTAGAGAAAGAGAGAAAGAGAGAGATCAATTTGTTGATCCACTTACTAGTATTTATACATTAATTGGTTGACTCTTGTATGTGCCCTGACCGGGGATCGAACCTACACTCTTGGGGTTTCTGGATGATGCTCTAATCAACTCAGCCAGTGCTGCAACATTTTGTGTGTGTGGAAAATTTCAAGTGCATATAAAGTTTGAGAAATGAGTGCAATGGGCCCCGGCCCATCATGTTTACAGAGTCAGGGACTATCCTGTTTCATCTAACCCTACCCACTCCCCTACCCACTCATGGATTATTTTGAAGCAAATCCTAGCCATCATACTATTTCATTCATAAATATTTCAATATTTTCTCTGAAAGATGATTCTTTTAAAAAATATAACATGCCATTTTTATATCATAAACAAGACCAATGAAAGGCTCCTCAACACCACCCAGACTATTCAAAGGTCTCATAATGCTTCATAATCATTTTAACAGTTTGTTCAAATCAGAACCCAAATAAAATCCATATAGTGAAATTGGTTTCTATATCTCACCTTTTATTTTTTAAACTTTGTCTTTTAGAACTGTTTCAGATGTACAGAAAAATGGTGAAGACAGTATAGTGTGTTCCCCTACACCCTGCACCCATTTTCCCCACTGTTAACATCTTACATCAGTGTGGTCCATTTGTTAGAATTAACAAATACCGATACACTATTATTATTTTGGTTAGTCCTCACCTGAAGATATTTTTCCATTTATTTTAGAAAGAGTGGAAGGGCTGGGGAGAGACAGAGTGAAATATCGATGTGATCAGGGCCAGGGATTGAGCCTGCAACCTTGACCGGAATCGAACGCGGGACCCTTCAGTCCACAGGCCGCTGCTCTATCCACTGAGCCAAACCGGCCAGGGCTGATACATTATTATGCACCAAAGCTTCTATTTCCTCGTTGTTCCCTGCTGTCCTTTTTCTGTCCCAGAATCCCATCCGAAAGACGACTTTACATTTAGTCACCCGGCTCAGGCTTTCTTGTTTTTGGCGACTTTGGCTGCTTTGAGGCGTGCTGGTCAGGTGTTTTATAGATTGTTCCTAAAGCGGGATTCGTCTGAAGTTGTTCTCAGGTTTAGTGTGGGAGCATGGGCTCCAAGAGGAAGGCCACAGAAGTAAAGCGCCATTCTCATCACATCCTGTCAAGGGAATGTATTCCCAGCATGATTTGTCACTGTTGGTGGTGACCTTGATCACCTGGCTCAGGGAGTGTCTGTCAGGCTTCTCCACTAGGAAGTCAGGCTTCTCCACTAGGAAGTCACTCTCTCCTTCCCTTTCCATACTGTTCTCTTTAGAAGGAAGTCAGTGTGTGCCGCCCTTGCAGACTGCAGGGCTAAGCTGTACTAGTTCCTTCTGCAGAAGAATTTCCTGTGGTCTCCTGGCAACAAACTTACAATTGATGTATTTGAAAATTGTCTTTATTTTATGTCTCCATTTTTTATTTTGAAATAATTATAGATTAGTAGGTACTTCAAGAAATAATAGAGTTCCCATGTCCTATTCTCTGGATGGTGACATCTTACCTAAATACAGTACAGAAGAGACTCAAAGTCATACAACCCACAGAACTTGTTCAGATTTCACCAGTTTTACATGCATTAGTGTGTGTGTGTGTATGTGTGTGTGTAACTCTGTTCAATTTTATTACATGTGATTTGTGTAACCAAAACTACATAACTGTTCCATCACCAAAAAGATACCCCTCATGTACCTTTTTATTTCTCATTTTTGAAGAATTCTTTTTTGCTGGATATAGAATTTTAGGTAGACAGTGGTGTGTATGTATGTGTGTGTATGTTTGTCCTTAAACATGTTCCAGTTCCTCCTGGCCTCAATTTTTTTCTGATAGAAACCAGCTATCCTGTTTTTCATGTGATATATTCATTCCTTGCCCTGTCTGCTTTGATTTTCCTTTTATATTTGGTGTTCAGAGTTTGACTCTGATGTGTTTGTGTGTAGTTTTCTTGGCTTTTATGCTGTTTAAGGTTTACTAACTTTCTCTGATGTGTGAGTTACTGGTTTTGATCCACTTTGGGAAACTTCCCAACCTGTATTTCTTTAAGTATTTTTTTCTGCCCCCTATTCTTTCTCCACTCATTCTGGGACCCCAATTTCATATATACTGGACAGTTTGATAGCTTTCTACCAAAAGAGCCCTTATTCTTGTCTCTGTTTTCCCCTTTCTAATGTAATGATTTCTAAAAATCTGGATAACATTTTTTAGTTCTAGGGTTTCTATTTGGTTCTTTTATAGTTTCCATCTCTCTCCTAAAATTCTCCCATCTCTACCCAACATACCCATGTTTTTTGTAGGTTCTTTAACATTCTTTTTAAAAAATTCTTTATTGTTGGAAGTATTACATATTTAATACTTTTCCCTTTTCCCCCATTGACCTCTTCCCACCTGCTCCCACCCCCCAGCACAGGCCCTCAGCCCCCTACTGTCTGTGTCCATTGGTTGTGCTTATATGCATGCATTCAAGGCCTTCGGTTGATCTCTTACCACCCCCCTCCCACCCTCCCCTGCCTTCCCTCTGAGGTTTGAAGATCTGTTCAATGCTTCTCTGTCTCTGGATTTATTTTTATCAGTTCATGTTGTTCATTATATTCTACAAATGTGTGAGATAATGTAATACTCATCTTTCTTCGACTGGCTTATTTTGCTTAGCATAATGCTCTCCATGTCAATCCATGCTGTTGCGAATGGTAAGAGTTCTTTCTTTTTTATAGCAGCATAGTATTCCATTGTGTAGATGTATCACAGTTTTTTTAATCCACTCATCTGCCAATGGGCACTTAGGCTGTTTCCAGATCTTAGCTATTGTAAATTGTGCTGTTATGAACATAGGGGTGCATATATTCTTTCTGATTTGTGTTTCTGATTTCTTGGGAAATATTCCTAGAAGTGGGATTACTGGGTCAAATGGGAGTTCCATTTTTAATTTTTTTAGGTAACTCCATACTGTTTTCCACAGTGGCTGCACCGGTCTGCATTCCCACCAGCAGTGCACGAGGGTTCCTTTTTCTCCACGTCCTTGCCAGCCCTGTCATTTGTTGATTTGTTGATGGTTCTTTAACATTCTTATCAGTTATTTTTAAGTCATTTATAGGCCTGCTGTTGTTGAATGACTTTTCTCTTGATTATAGGTCATATATTTATTTCTTTTTACATCTAGTAATTTAAAAATGTTTTTATTGATTTCAGAGGAAGGGAGGAGAGAAAGAAACATCAATGATGAGAGAAAATAATTGATCGGCTGCCTCCTGCTACCCCACACTGGGGATCAAGCCCGCAATCCAGGCATATGCCTTGACCAGGAATCAAACCGTCACCTCCTGGTTCATAGAACAATGCTCAACCACTGAGCAACACTGGCCAGGCAGATCTAGTAATTTTTATTTTATAGTGGACATTATGGGTATGTTTTAAAATTTTTGGATTATGTATCTTCTGAAAACTGTTTAGCTCTGTTTCATATTTGTATGTGGTGAAAGGTATGGAGCAAAGTCCTTTTTTGCATGTGACTACAGTATGTCTTCAATGTCATCAATAGGTTCTTGGAAACCACGATTCTAAGCAAAATGATGTATAAGGAACTCAATATTGCCATAGGCTAATTGACAAAAAACAAGAGTTAAATTGCTAAGGCATATATCTGCTCACAAAAACATCACCAAAACAAAAACATGAAGACTCAAAACGCTTCTTCTAATAGTAAACATGAAAATAAATGTGAGCTATACATAATTTAAGAAAGATTAATAAAAACAAGATTTACCAATTTTTAGTGACTCAGTGAGTGACGTGGTTGTAGTGGTGAACTCACACCCCCTACACACACTCACCCAGGCTGGGTCACTTGAGACACAGAAGTTCGCCTCACTGCACACCTTTGGGATGGATGTGGGGAAGAAACCAGTTCCCGGAAAAAAACATGCAGACGAGAAGAACATGCCAACTCTACAGACTGTGGTCTCGGCCAGGAATCAGTTTTTTCCCATGAACATTATCATGATGTTTTTTGAAGACCTGCTGTATCCAGTTGTTCCAGCACCATTTGTTGAAAAGACATTCTCCATTGAATTGCCTTCGCACGTTTGCCAAAATTCAGTTGCCCGTATGTGGGTGGGACTATTGCTGGACACTCATCTGGTCTGATGTATGTGTCTGTTTTTACATCAACAGTATACTTTACTGTAGCTTTATGTAATAAACCTTGAAATCAGATAGTTTTATCCTTCCAACCTTGTTTTTTTTTTTGTTTTTTTTTTCAGAATTGTGGCTAATCTAAGTCCTTTGCATTTCCTTTGAATTTTAGAATCAGCTTGTCACTTTCTACGAAAAGCCTGCTGGGATTTTGACTGGCACTGTTTTGAGTCTATAAGTCAATTTTAGGAGGACTTATATTTTAGCTAACTTGAGTCTTCTGACTCATGAACAAAGTGTTATCACTCCACTTATTTAGGTCTTCATTTTCTCTCAGCGGTATCAGGGCTTTTCAGTGTAGAGGTTATGCATTTCTTTTTATCAGATTCACTCTAAATATTTCATATTTGGTGCTGTTATAAATGGGATCGTAAATGTTTTCATTTTTGATTGCCCGTTACTATATAGAAATACAATTGATTTTTGATGATCTTTTATCCTTAAACTTTGCTAAACTCTCTTGTTAATTTTAGTCTTTTTTTTTTGTGTGTGTGTGTGTGTGGAGTCTATTTGCTTATGCATATACTAGGGGCCCGGTGCACGAAATTTGTGCACTGGGTGTGTGTGCGGGGGAGTGTCCCTCAGCCCAGCCTGCCCCCTCTCACATACTGGGAGCCCTCAGGCGTTGACCCCTATCACCCTCCAATCGCAGGATCGGCCCCTTGCCCAGGCCTGACGCCTCTGGCTGAGGCGTCCAGCCCGGGCAGCGGACACCCGCAGCTGCAGCGGCCCCGCGATCGTGGGCTTCGCTTTAGGCCCAGGCAAGGGACCCCTAGCTCCTGGGACTGCCAGCTTCGACCGTGCCCAGCTCCCATCACTGGCTCCACCCCTACTTTCTGCTATCACTGGCCAGGGCGGAAAAGGCACCTGATTCTCTGATCATGGCTGGGGGGCTTGTATTTCCAATGGCTGGGTTTCTGATCACTGTCAGTGGCAGGGGGCTGCTTCCTGCTTTCCCTTTCGCCTCCCTGCATTGTGCCTACGTATGCAAATTAACTGCCATCTTGTTGGCAGTTAACTGCCAATCTTAGTTGGCAGTTAATTTGCATATAGCCCTGATTAGCCAATGAAAAGGGTATCGTCGTATGCCAATTACCATTTTTCTCTTTTATTAGTGTAGATACCATTCCTCTTATATCTGGCCAACTAGGAATGGAAAAATTGAAAGCTAAGCACAAGAAAGTCTGCATGGCAGTTTTAAATTAAATATAGGGTGTCCCCAAAAATGTCTACACATGCTTGGAATAATTATAATGGCAGTGTTTATTAAAATACATTTAATTTCCAAAACTGAACTATCAGCTGTTAAAGTGTGTATACATTTCTTGGGGACACCCTGTATGTGCTATTTAATAATGGAGTTGAGGAATTGAATCATTAAGGTTATTTTTGGATGATGGGAAAAGGATATGAGAATTCATGTGCTCCTTTATTTGGGGAGAAATATCTAAGTGGAAACTGCATATATTATTTTAATTAATATATGCTGAAACACGTGGTATTTTAAAGAACTCCTTTAACAAAATTATAGTTAAGATTTATTTTAATTTTTCAATCTGAAAAACAACAAACAAACCCCAAAACAAAACAAAAAACTATACTGATATGTACAATGTCAACATTTTCAGAGCACTTACACTAGGACACTGTGTTTCTCTTCAATCATATGACAGCACTGTACGTGCCGCAATCACATTTACAAAACCACCGCGTCAGCAGTCACCCAGGCAGCATGATTTTACATTCCACGCACAAGAGAAACGGCCGTCTCCCCGGCACTCGGCGTCCCCCTCACGCGGCCCGCCTGCGGCCCAGCAGAGCAGGTCCCCGCATGCCTTCAGAGCTTCGGCTTGTAAAACCCACGGTGGCTGTTAGAAGCCACATCCTTTCCAGACCCAAACTTAAATAATGAGAAATTTGCCATTTAAAAATAACAGCTGATGGCTTATCGATGGGCATGGTGACATTTACCCGCCAACAGGGGTGTAAAAAAACTGTATGAAAGGGAAAAATAAATACAGCTGTTGTAAGTAGTCTTGTTTACGCTACATTTCAGAACACTTAAACATAAACGTGCCCTTAAAGTTTTATAAAGTAGCTATTTATGATCAAATTACAACTGCTGGACAAATCTAATGAAGACAAAGTGATTTGGTAAAGGTTCAAAGACTCACGCGCCAGCAGGCATTTCCCCGCGCCCGCGCCGGCTGCTGCGAGCAGCAGCGTGGCGGCGACCTGCCCCTGTGTCCGACATAAGGCACTAGGTCTGAGTATGCCGCACACTCGCCTTATGCCCCGTTACCTGTTCCATACCAGTGAATTCTTTGAAATAAAAAAATAATAAACATTTCAGGACACAGTGCACTTTAATGACATACAGCACTTGAAATCTTTCAGACAGAGGTCTGAAAATAGCCTTTTAATGCAAACCTGACCCTTCAAAAACATATAGTCCTCTTCTTTTATGCTTAGTTTCAACATCACTGGAAAAGATACCCATCACTAAACCCTGATATACATTCTTGGCCATTCTCCTCTCTTCCATGGCATCAGTGTTCATGAGGCAAAGCGTGACCCGGAATCTTGAGTTCAAGTCCTACAAGGGCTCCATTCACAAAAGTCATTCAGTTTTCGGCTCCTTTTGTTTGACTCCTGTCAGGAGAGGGAAAATGAAAGTTTCAAAGGGATATCAAAACCCGACAGCACGTGCTCCTCCACATCGGAGGTCCCCGTGTACCGGGCAGTGGATGGGCGGGGACTGAGCAGGTGGGCGCCAGGCCCCCCACCCCCACCACCATGACCGCAGCATGCTTTCAATCCGTATAACATATTGTAATTCTAAATATGCAAGGTTTAATTCAGAAGAGGATTCTGCTGCTAAAGGATTGTAAAATGAATGTGCATTTACATTTTAATGAAGATGCAAAGTACTTCCATTGTACATATGAAAGTGTCTTTAAAAAAAGCATTATACGTGTTTAGGATAATTGCACATAACACCAACTTGATCTGGCCAGGATATTACAAAATGGGTTAGGAGGGAGAGTTATTATGTTTCTCATCACAGCAGCTTCTCTCCTATTTTCTCAGCAGACACTCAACTTTAGAAAGAGATTAACAATCTACAAAAAAAATAAGGGGCCAACCGTGGCAGTGTGACTCAGTGGTTAGAGTGTCGGCCCTCACACTGAAGGGTTGCAGATTCAATACTCAGTCAAGGGCATGTACCTGGGTTGCAGGTTCCCTCCCTGGCCCCTGAGGGGTGTGTGGGAAGCAACCAACTGATGCTCTTTCTCACACCTCTCTCTCACTCTCTCTCTCCCTCCTTCCCTCCCTCCTACTCTCTAAAAATCAATGAAAAAAATACCTTTGGGGTGAGGATTAACAAAAAATAAAAATAAATAAGGGACTAAGAAATTGTGGCTAATGCCCTCTGACTGCTGACTCATTGGTTGTATGTGTAGACACTTAGGTTCATTTGGGGAGTCTGAGTTAAGTGTGACAATGAACTAGCTTTTTGAAAGAGAGACAGTGTCATTATATTGTATCAGTATCCTGCATGGGGAACTGTGTCCATTATCTGGTGAGAAGAATGACTCTGGTACCTCTTATTCACATAATAGTGGATGCTTAAAAAGTGCCTCTTGATTATTCCATAAACACCCACCCAGCAGTGCTCTCCTGGGGATGGCGCCTTACTGTGCACCAACAGCTTGCATTCACGGTTTGGGTTTCAACTCCAAGCACCCCGGGAGGGACCGAGGGCCTGTATCGGCCTGCTCATTTCTAGCTGAAGGAACAGAGGGGCCCCATGAGGCGAGCGGCTGGCCCACACCCCCAGCTCTCGGGTCCCGGGCGGGGCTCACCAGCCAGGCCCTGGGATGCTTATTGCAGGCCGCTCCCACGCACGGGGCATCAGGCCCTGCTGCTGACCTGTCCCACAGCCCCCGCCTTCTGACAGGTCTGCTCCCGATGTTCGCTTGTCCTTATCGGAACACAGAGCGTTCTCTTAAACAGACGGCATTATGCACTCTATATTATAGAGAATTCTAATTCGGCTACCCCTGTCTTTACCCCATCACCTCTATGGTAACAGACGTTTCCAATTCCCGCTGCACGGCAGGCCCCTCTCCACAGAGGAGCATTAATGACTTAGAGTTTTTGAAACAGCAAATCTGGATGGAAATTTAAACCCATCCAGCCCAATGTGCTCATGGTTCAAGACACGAAGGCACACCGAGGATGAAGAGCTGCACTGTTTACTCTGAGTCTGCGATGCACAACGAATCTTGGCTGCAGGGACAGCCGAGGGCGCTACTCCACCCGGAGAGGCTGCCCTTCTCTGAGCTGCCAGGTTCTGTGCCCACATGGATGCTCTGCCCAGAGAGGGGGCCTCTTCCTGCCTGATGTGCAGGAAGGGCCGTTCGGCCGTCTGTACGGGTAATCCCTCTCTGGGTGGGCAGCTCCTCGGCTGGACGCTGCCTCCGAGGGCTGTCCGCTGCCCACACAGCTGCGGCTCACGGCCACTGCTCGTAGCATTCCACTGCGCGAACAGAACAAATCCGTCCATTCTTCTGCTCAAGGAGACCCGGCTTGTTTCCAGCTTGAGTTTAATGCTATGAACAATCTCACATTCATTTGTTCTTTTTATCAACATCTCATGATTATAAAGATTATCATGAGCTTCATGTTCCCTAATATCTGAAATTTTAAAGTGACCACACCAGGCCCCATGTCTGGGTTCTGATTCGGAAGGCGTGGGGGGCCCTCGGGGGACATTTCTGACGAGCCCAGGTGCTGCTGCTGCCCTGGGCCTCGTGCGTCCCTGCTCTACTGGAATCACAACCTGGGGGCTCCCGCTCAGGGAATGCGATGCCTTCTCGTGGGCGGTGGGGATCCTGAAGGGCGGCATCTTTAGGTGAGAGGTCAACTGTAAGAACTAGTCTCAGCTAGCTTGATTTCTGAATGAAAGAAAAAATCAATACCCTAACGTAGTACACACACTTGAATGTTTAACTTTAAGAGTTCAAAGTGCATGTCTCTTATCTCCTGTCTTAGCATTCTGGGACTTGGTCTGTGCGGCCCAAAGCTGGGTTTGTATTTTTTTAAAATATATTTTTACTAGAGGCCTGGTGCACAAATTCATGCACAGGTGGGGTCCTTCGGCCTGGCTGGCGATCGGGGCAGATAGGGGGTCGGGGTGGGGACCGGCTGGCTGGGGGGAGGGACTGTGGGAGGTTGGCCAGCCGGCTGTCCCCCGCTCCCTCCCCATCAGGGCCAAAGGGGGGTGGCCGGGGGGGAAGGATTGCAGGAGGTAGGCCGGCCAGGGGGAGGGGCCGCAGGAGGTTGGCTGTGGGAGCGCACTGACCACCGAGGGGCAGCTCCTGCATTGAGCATCTCTCCCCTGGTGGTCAGTGTGCATCATAGCAACCGGTCATTCGGTCACTTAGGCTTTTATATATATAGAGTGATTTCAGAGAGAAAGGGAGAGGGAGAGATAGAAACATCAATGATGAGAGAGAATCATTGACTGGCTGCCTCCTGCACACCCCCTACTAGGGATCGAGCCTACAACCCAGGCATGTGCCCTTGACTGGAATCGAACCTGGGACCCTTCAATATGCAGGCCAACGCTCTATCCACTGAGCCAAACCAGCTAGGGCTGGGTTGTCTGTATTTGGGGGCAGGGAGGGGAGGAGGGGAAAGAAAAGGAAAGGGGCTGGTGGGGTTACGACCCCTACAGCCCCCCACTATTAAACGTGTGCCACAGAAGGAACACCAACTCTTTTCCAAGGCTGCACCCCCCTGCACGCTCCCGGCCGGGACCCGAGGGCAGGCTCAGAGCGAATCTGGCAAAAATGAGTTTAGCCATCGGTGCTGTTTGGCAGTTAATGTGATTTCCATGTACTCGTCATAGAAAAAAGTCTGTTATGTCTTTTGTTTTATATACTCAACACACTAGAAAGTCATTTGTTTGTGAAGTATAGATGGTGTCAATAGTTAGAACCCAAAGAATTTCCCTCCTGTTTTCCAGTTAGCAGTCCTAAAAAGAAAGCAAAACTGAAGAGCCTTAGCTTTTTAGTGGAAAAGGGCCTGATGACCTTGGCAATGAAGCCTCGATTACGCGGGCACTGCTGGGCAGAGGGGCCGAGTCAGGATGCTTTCGGTAAACTTTAAAACTTCACAACCACAAAGGAAAAGAAAATGGTTCACAGAGGAACGCACAGAAGCCCCCCTCCGGAGGAAACGTGTTCCTTCTGTGGCACACGTTTAATAGTGGGGGGACTGTCGGGGTCATACACCCACCAGCCCCTGTGCCCTTCCTGTCTCAGGAGGTGAAGGTCAGAACCGGCCTCTGTACCTGGCGGGGTGAGGATGAGGGCTTGCAGAATATCTGACAGGGAAATAATACCCACAATACTATCTGCTTCATTCACCACCACCAGCCGATGGACCTGCGAACAAGAGGAAAGGAGGCCACATAAGCAAGTTTAAATAAAATGCCTTAAAATGGAAAATAGGAAAAAAAATATCGTTCACATTCTCTACAGTGAATCCATCCCACAAATCACAGAAAGTAGCAGCATACAGAAACATGGAAAGGTCTTTGGCTCTGAAGCTCAAATGTGGTGCTGATCTGCTTGACTACTTTTTTTTTAAATTTTAAACTTTTACTGATTTCTAGAGAGAGAGGAAAAGGGAAAAACATCAATGTGAGAACCTAACATCCTTCGGCTGCCTCCTGCCAGGGATTGAGTCTGAAACTCGGGCATGTGCCCTCACCGGGACTCCAACCAGCAACCTTTTGGTGCATGGATGACACCCAACCAACTGAGCCATATTGGCCAGGGCTGCCTGACTACTTAATAAAAAAAAATAAAAATGTATATATATATATATATATTATTGATTTCAGAGAGGAAAGGAGGAGAGAGAAACATTAATGATGAGAGAGAATCATTGATTGGCTGCCTCCTGCACATCCCCTCCTGGGAGATTGAACCTGCAACCTGGGCATGTGCCCTTGACTGGAATTGAACCCGGGACCCTTCAGTCCACAAGCGGACGCTCTATCCACTGAGCCAAACCGGCTAAGGGCATGCCTGACTACTTTTAGGAACAATTTAGCCAGCCATGTCCAGCTGAGTTTTCAAATTTCACAATATTAGCATATGAAAGATACAACTCAAAACATGAAGTACAATGTAGCTATCATATTCTCTTAAACAGTTTTTATTTTTCAAAGTATCTCCGTTTCTCACAACTCTCAGATTCTGTTTCACGTGGGAAAAGTCCCAATGAGCACCAACTGGCCGCCGCCCTGGGACTGCTTTTTATTTTTTCATCATGTCTCTGTGAAGTTCATGTATTAAGAATACTCACAGGATAAACGAATAGTAAAGCAAAGGAGGTTACAGTCATGTCTCTTTTTCTACTTGAAAGTCTTTTATAAACAAGTAGGTCGTGTTCTGAGGTATTACTACAGCGAAGCATCCTTAGAGCAGGAAGGAAGGAGAGCATCCCACGTCTCAGATTTAAAAGCTTTAGAATTTACTACGGTCAGTTCCTTCGGAGACCCTCTTCTCCATACGGAACCATTAGCACCCTGGTCCCCCGGTGCAAAATGGGGATGCAGGGAGGAGAAGGGAAGAGGGGGAAGTTGTTTTTATATTTTGTCTTTTTAGTTGTGTCCACCAGCCCTCTGCCCTTTGGCGACTATCAGCTTGTTCTCTATACCTATGGGTCTGTTTTCTGTCTTATTTATCCATTTGTTTATTTTTTTAGAGCCCACATGTAAGTGAAATCATATGGTGTTTGTGTTTCTCTAACTTATTTCACCCGGCATAGGACTCCCTCGGTCCATCCATGTTTTCACAGATGGCAGGCTTTCATGGCTTTTATTTTTTGGCAGCTGAATAATATTCCGTTGTATATATGTCCTTCTTTATCCACTCATCTATCGATGGACACTGAGGTTGCTTCTACACCTTGGCTGTTGTGAATAATGCTACAGACACATGGGGTGCATATATCTTTTCAAATTAGTGTTTTCACTTTCTTTGGATAAATACTAGAAGTGGAATTGCTGGCTCATAAGGTCGTTCTATTTATACATATTTTAAGGAGCCTCCAAACTGTTTTCCATAGTGGTTGTGCCAATTTACATTCCTATTAACAGTGCAAGAGGGTTCCCTTCTCTCCACATTCTCGCCAACACTTGTTGTTTATTGATTTACTGGTACTAGCCATTCTGACAGGTGTGAAGTGGTACTTCACTGTGGTTTTAATTTGCATTTCCCTGTTGATTAATGATGTTGAGCATCTTTTCATATGTCTGTTGTCCATATGTACGTCTCCTTTGGAGAAATGTCATCACTGGTACTGCATACCCTTCTCCTAACAAACTATACCGAAGCTGAAAATTGGTCTCTGTCCCCCACTGAGAAGTCACCTGGTGAAAGAATTATTTTAATGAGGAAAGTTGAGAAAACGGTTCAATTCCATATTTCCTCAATGGCCTATTTCATTCGACAATGAAGTTTCTTTGTTCATCAGATGAACTTCTAGGACTGGCCAGGTACCTTTTCTTCTACCTGACGTGACAGGTGCTCACAGAGAGCCAGGGACACAGAGGAGCCTGGCACAGCCGGAACTCTGTCCCCCGGAAGCAGTCCCTGTTACCGCTGTGGTGGGAGTCTTTCTGGCTGCTTTTCTATGTATATGCATGTGTATTAACACAAAGAGTCATGCTGTTACGTAGTACTGTAATGGGCTTTTTCTCTTAGCAATATTCTGTTAATGTTTTTCTATATCATCAAAATTCTTCAATATGAATTTTTATCATTTAAAGGATTCCACCATTTGGATGTCCATTGTGCTTATAAATAGGAAGGGTGCCTTACCTATTTCTGATTATGATCTTCAAAAGACATGCAATTCTAAGGACATTAATAAAAAAGTTAAGACATATTCCTAAGTCAATTAAACCCCTCTGCAAAACAAGTGGTGACTGGTATTAAATTCAGGTAGAAAAAGGAAAGACTCTCCCAGGCAGTGTGGCTCAGTGGCTGAGCGTCAACCTATGAGCCAGGATGTCACAGTTCAATTCCCGGTTAGGGCACATGCCCAGGTTGGGGACTCGATCCCCAGTGGGGGGCATGCAGGAGGCAGCTATTCAATGATTCTCTCTCATTGATGTTTCTATCTCTCCTCCCTTCATCTCTGAAATCAATAAGAATATATTTAAAAAAAGAAAAGAAAAAGGGAAGACTTCATATTGGGATTCTAGTGACACACTGCCAGCCGTGACAGTTGGAGCTGGGAGTCACCTCAGAGGCGGACAGGGGGCAGGGCTGGGTGGGTTCCGCAGGCTGGCTCCCAGGATGGAGCACTGCGCTCTGTTTCACACCAAGCTCTCAGAAAGCAAGCTAGTCGCCTGTTATGAGCCTATAAAATAATCAGGTACTTTTATTCTTGGACTGAGCTCTTGCATTTATGATAATCATCAAAGCAGACTTATCGTCATGAATTGATTTTGCTTAATTAGGGGTTGTTCTAAAAGGAACATAGCTGCATCCTTCAGCCCTAGAGTGACGAACAGAACATCCCTCTCCCTGTCTAACAAGGAAGGAGAGGAATGATTTTAGGAATGGGCATACTGAGTTAGATAAACGTCTAGTAACTCGTCTCCTGACCCTCGGCACTCATGTCCCCTTATACTTGAAAACCCTACAGGCAGTAAGTATAACGGGGCATGAGTGCTGAGGGTCAGGAGACAGGGTTACTAGACATTTGCTATGTACCTAAATCGGGAGGGAGGTACTGGCGGGGGGGGGGGGGGGAATTACTTTATCTTGAAAAAATCAGAATACATTTTATTATTTACTTTGTTAAAATCATATAATTGCACCTTAACTTTTGATTTGTAAATACCCTATGGAACTTGAAGCTCTTGAAACCTGTTTCCTCCAGTATGTATTTTTTAAACCATGGCAGTACCTTGCCAGTTTACTTGATATCAGGCCTTATAAACTGTATTCAATGAATATTTACAGGTGACCTACTATGTGCTAGGTAACATGCTAGGTTCTGGAACAGGGAAACTGTCCTCCAACCGAACTTGAAGGTGGCCCTATGGGCCGGTCCTGAGATTCACAATTCTGGAGGCGCCATTCACTGGTTAGAGCTCGTATGACTTGGGGGGTGGGGTGGGGGAAAGGAATGGGGAACAGCCATCTCACCTCCGCTCTTACTATTCTATCCACAATGGTCTCCAATATTTCCAGCTTACTGCACTTGACCACGCCCTCAAAGTACTGGGAACGGTGCTGAAGTGCCTGGGTCACGGTGATATCTAGGTTATTGTATGTTTTTTCAGCAGCAAGGTTCTGTAATAAAGAATCAGAATGCATTACATGCTTTCATTTAAGTTCACACGAGTGACCGCGATTCGTAAGTTTAAAGCCACCTGATTTTAAACACATCCATGCATATTCAGTACCAGCACACCAGCTTGTAATGTGTCATCGCAGTGATAACTAAAGCTTACAAGGCGGACCTTAATGGTGGAGTGACTTTGTTAATTTGACTGCATGTCCTTCTAAAGCAGTGGTTCTCAGCCTTGGCTGCACATTAGAATCACCTGGGAATCTTTTTAAAATCCTGATTTCTGGGCCTCATCCTCCGGAAATTCTGTTTCTTTGTTATGGGGTGAGGCCGCAACATTAGTAACAAAGAAACAGAATTTCTGGAGGATGAGGCCCAGGAATCAGGATTTTAAAAAGATCCCCAGGTGACTCTCATGTGCAGCCGAGGTTGAGAACCACTGCTCTAAAGGTATCCCCTCCCCACCAAGGCCCCCTCCTGAATAAGTCGTCTTCTGAGAGTCGGACTAGCGTCGGGTGAGGAAGTGTCGATGGACCCTCCTTAGAAGCCCCTCCGGTTCTCATTAACCTTAGCAGACCCCACGCAGCCACGTTCCAATGGCCGGATTTTCTGGCGTCTCTTATGTTAAACAGAACAGGATGAAAGAGAGGCGCTGGGGCAGCTGCAAAGGAGTGTTCAAGGCTGGGGTCAATGTGACGGCCCCCAGGATGCGCACACGTGGCACTGCCAAGTTTCAGTTCCCATTCTTAGAAGGAATGGAAGGCTCGAAGGAAGTCCATTCCGAGTGAACGAGAAGAAAAGCATCACGGGGGAAGGTGGAGCGCTGAACTCAACCTAGATTTAAGCCAGGACGCACGTGGGATTTACGTAACTATCTGGTACATTTGCTGTCTTCTTTAGGACAGTTGTCCCCAATCATCAAACAACAGGACGCACGTGACTACAAGTTCACGCGCACTCAGTTCAGACGCACTAAACACGTGCCCGTTGGTGGAATAAACAACATCTCCACATAGAACAAAGACCGTTTAAAATATATACGCACGCTGCGGTGATGGATAGACTATACATGTACTGAAAAGACGGAGATTTATAAAATACTGCTAGCATATTATTCATTGCTAAACCAATGACTATTAAAAGTACAATTACTACAGGGCCTCTATGGAATTCTCTGATAAGATCTTTACACTCCAAAAAGCTAGAAGTCATTACATGATAGAAAACCACAAAAACGAATTAGTATGTTTTAAATGCATTTTAGATGACAGGTTTAACAAAATTAAAAATACTTACAATTACATCAAATTTGGAATAAATATCTACGACTTTCCCTAAAAATGAAAATATATGTTAGAGAAGTATCTTAGGAACAAAAAAATAACATTTAAAATCAATCTTAACTGGGCCATGGTTAAGAATTACATATTGCTAAATAGAACGAGCGTGTCTATTTTTAAATGAATGTGAAATCCTGTATTAATGGAAAGTGTGAGAATATGCCAGTTTAAAGTTCTTACGACCCTGAGTGCTCCTCAGTGCTGAATTTATTCACCACGTCTAAATGTTCATTTCCCCCACTTCTCTCAGGGGCGAGGCCATCTGACAGTAACTTCACTGAGATAAACAGTTTTTCTGTTTATGGCCAAACAGACCTGACTCGTCCACAACAGGTAAGGCGGACACTCGTCTCTCCACGAAGACGTTCAGGGCTTTAATGATGGGCGTGTCGGGGTGGATGAAGGCGATGTTGTGGTAGGTCCCGATTCCCAGCGCGTCCAGGTTCTGCTTCATGAAGGCGGGCTTTGGCATATCGGACATCTGAACGGGAGGACAAGTGCAAACGCTCTAGACCCAAACAGGCCTTCACGCTCACGTACCCACACGAATGAAAAACTAGCGCCACAGAGTCAAGCCAGTGTTTTCTAACAATCTCAGTCAATACGAAAATGTGACTCTAAGAACTGTCTCCTGTTCAAACCAGTTTAAGTCCAGTATCTCTAACTACTTAGTGAAATATCGCAAAGTACTAACAGTGGAACATTTCCCCCTTCTCTCTGCCCACTGAAAAGAGGATAAAAGATAACAACAGGTCTCTTTGGAAGTTAAGGCCCAGAAGCCGCCAAGAATCCTTATTTGTAAGTATTTGTGGGAAACCCCTGCTCCGGGGCCCTCACTAGTGACACTTATTAGAACCCACACATGTCCAAACCCAGTGTCTGACGGTGGCTGTCCGGGCTGTAAGCTCGTCCTCACACCATCCGCCTCCACTCACACCCAACTCCCCTTTGGAGAACTCCAGTTTCTGTCAACTAGGAGTAAAGGACAAGCCAACTGAACAGAATTTAAAAACAGTGAACTTTTCTCTTTTTCACGGCTGTTTTAGAGGAGGAGGGAGAAGTCAGAAGAGAGAAGTCTAGGGTCACGCGTGATTAAAACAAAATAGGGTCTATGGTTTCAAAAGTCCACCTTTTATACAGGGTGTAGCTGATTCCATCCTCCTGGAGTACCTTATAATTATCGGGAAAGATGAACAATTAGAAGAAACAAAATGTTCAAGTCAAAGAGTTCATCAATATTCAAATCATGAGACTCCTAGAAATTTAGAGAGAAAAAGAAAGCCCTATTAGGTCATCTAGCCCGCGGTGATGCAGGATAACCCGTTCCATACTGTGCGCTTCGGCTGACGGTCAGATGTCCCCAAGGGGAACACTCCCTTTTCTCAAAAGTGAGCTCACAGTTCAGTGAAAGTCAGGTTTTGAAACTTCTTTAAAGTTCTGTATTTTGATCAGAAAACCTCTAGCTATTCAGCTATTCTCCTAGCACGGCTCTAATTACCATATTGGCCCAAATACAAGGCAGTACCAGCAGAGGCAACCTCCTCTAGTATTGTTAGAGGAGAAAACACCAGAGGCCCGTCTCAAACTGCTGCTCCTTTCCCAAGGCAGCAGAGCCGTGGGAAGGTGCCGGAACCGACCACTTGGCCTCGGAGTCACTGGACTCGGGGGTGGGGTCGGGGTCAGGGGAAGCAGCGGCTGAGAAAGGCTGCTGGTCGGCCTGCCAGCAGTGACGGTGGCAGTCACTCAACCTCGCTGGGTTTCATCACTTATCAGTGGGATTAATAAAATACCTACCTGAGAGGGTGGTGGTGAGATTAGATTCATCATGTGACCTGCGTAGGACAGTGCCTACCTTATTGTAAATGCTTAACAGTATTTAGCTCTTGGGATTAGAACTGCTTTAAAATGCTGTCTCGAAGGGGCCAATTGGGCTGGGTCGGGCCCGTGGGCCTTTCGTGCCCGCCCCACCCCGTCCTGTGAACGCTCATTGGGAAGGTGACTTTGTTCCCAGCTCATCTGAGGTCAGGTCTGACCAACGTAGCACCTACATGTCTCCAATTCTTCCTCCCTGGAGCATCTTTCTACCAAACCTCATGCCTTCTTGTAAAGGACTCTTCTCCTTCCTACCTTCTTCCTTAGCGTTACTTTAAACATGAAGAGTGTTACTTTTCCACGTAAACTATTAAAATACGGGACTGGTTTGATGGACAGGAGTTTCTCCCAGTGACTGCACCCTCGGTGCTCTGTCCAGCAGAGGTGGGCGGTGCTCCCCCTCCAGAGCCCCGTCCACTGCCTTACTGAAGCTGGGTAAGGAATGGGAGAGCTAATCGGGGGCACACTGTTGATGTCTAGTAACTTCTTTAAAAACAAAGACTCT
Organism: Myotis daubentonii; assembly: GCF_963259705.1. Lineage (NCBI taxonomy): Eukaryota > Metazoa > Chordata > Mammalia > Chiroptera > Vespertilionidae > Myotis > Myotis daubentonii. The sequence goes on along the minus strand of NC_081849.1, from coordinate 6,753,121 downwards.
TCAAGCGATCTCTCCTGAACCATGAATGAAGCCGCCTACTGGTTCTGGCTGACCAATTGCCTGTACATCACACTCAGTGCATGTCCTAACAGGAAAAAATCAAATTCCATGCCTATCGTTAAAAGGACAAATTTAAAGCCCTCTGTGAACACTCGGTCCCTCTGAGCCTCTCTGAAATCTGCCGACCGAAGAGGGTCTAAGTTTTGTCTGATGAAGAAACCATTTCACCCGAATGCAGTGGAGAAAACTTCAGATGACACAGCCCTAATTTGGGCCAACATGGTATGATTTTCTGGCCAACATTTTATGTGCTTTGGGTTTTCCTCTCACGGCTGCCGTTAATAAGCTAATTCTGGGGACAGTTCTTTTTGAATATATGTTTCCAAAACCATGATCCCAATAAAGCAGAGTAAGGCAATTTGCTATAAATATCGGCTCAATTTATCTTGTGTAGCAATTCCTTAATTAGATTGACTTGCAAATTAGAATATTTTAGGTGATAAAATATTCTAATTTAAATAGAGAATTCCGAGTGTTTTTATTATTTGGATACTTTTTAATTGGAATCAACGTTTGAGAATGTACAATTCAAATAGCAGTAAGTTGAGAAACTGAAGTTTAGAAATGGAGACCTCACAACTAACGATTTCTGCTACGGAGGGCAACAGGACCCAATTTACTTGAAGTAAATTAGTTATAAAGTAGATGCAGCTATGTCTTTAGAAACACTAAAAACTACTTACAAAAAGCTGGAGGAACTTGAGGATTCTTTTGTGGGTAAGTATATAAAGTGCATTCCCACTGATAGGGTCAATAACTGGCAATCTGTGGATTTTATTTTTGATCAACGAGTTTACAGCATCGAAGAGGCTGTGGGAAAAGCCATTAAAGTTGTTAGGAGGCTTTCAGGACAGATTAGAAAGCTCTGGACCACCCCTGCTTTCCAAGCATTTCCAGTGTTTTTATATTACAATCACAAGAGGTTTAATGACTTGAAACAGTGGTTTGGGAAAGTTTTAAACTGGAGATCTCGGTAAATATTCTGATCCCCCCCCCCCCCCCCCCAATCTGTGCTAATAAATCTCAAACACAAGTGTGAGCTACAAATCTCTGGCGGTTTTCTAGAAGCACATTTACTGCTTTTATTTGAGAAATGACAGACGCCAACCCCCAGAAAGCTAACGGGCGACACCAGCAGCCGCAGAGGCAGCTGGGGGGTGGGGGGGGGGCCTGGACCAGCCGCTGGCAGCTTCCTGCTGGGCCAGCCACTTCTGGGCAGCTCTGGCCTCTCCTGTGACTGACAACCAGGTGGCATGGTAGGTGTGTCTGTTGGGATTTGGAAATAAAAATACTAAAAATCAACATTCCACTTTTTCTCGCTGGGGTTCTAGAGTTAAGAATGCTTCCATATAAGCGTGGAAATGGACGAGAGCCATCGCAGAGGCTTGGTAAAAAAATGTCTGGGCGGGAAGACTGGAGAGGGCAGCCCTCCTTCCGGGCCCCCTCGGGACCGATGGCTGAGAGAGACTGACTTTTCAGCTCCACAGCACGTCAGCAAGCTCACATTCCCGGCAACTCCCAGGGACCGTTTCACAGGTGGGGCAGAGCCAGGAACCTGCAGTCCTAACGAGCTCCCTACAGGACTTCTGCTACAGGCGACCTGGATTTTAACACTGCTTAGTATGACCAGCTCCCTAGTCCATGATCAATCCCTTCCATCAATAGTAGCTGTGATTTTTATTATCTCTAGACTTACTGAATTTAATATTTGGAATTAAGGAGGCTGGCCCTTATCTAGATAAGAAAAACCTATTAACCAATCAATCATACTAACAAAACAGATGGATCTGAGTGAATGTTTTCAAAGGAGAACAACGGCCCACGTTTACCTTGCATCTGGAGATATGTTCACTAAAGGCTTAAATGTTTCTTGTAAATAAAGCTCTGTATTTACAGAAAGAAAAGATGTAATTAGTAACATATTTGCTGTTTGCAATTATTACATAAATTAAAATACCCTTCAATTTATAGGTAATAATTAAAGACCCAAATCAAATTTCACTGGCTGAAAACTATCATGGTAATTATAGTTATGGCTATTTTAAGTCACTCTCAAACTGGATGTTGCCTCTGTGGACAAATTAAATATTTAAAAATGGTATTACAAGAGATGCTGTAAAGATGAGAAGTCAAGAAATCGGACAAAAGCGATGCCAGCAGGGGGCACTGGCTGCTGCCGGGCACTGCCCCCTCAGGAGCGGAAACACGAACGGAGCCCCTCAGAACTAATTTTCATAAATTAAAAAATAAAAGCTAAACAGACTTTGTTCCCGAAATGTTATTAAGTTTGATTTTACCAAGCTAATGCTCAAAATTCACTGCATCCCGGGGAAGCGCTCTAGTGTAGAAATCCTCTTTGTAAAGATGAACTAATGAACTTAATGAGGTTTCTATACAGAAGGCATGCAAGGATGTGTTGCCATTGTTATTACTGCTGAATAACCATGTAATGTTAAAATGTATATATACTTAAACCTGGTCTAAGATGACTTATACAGTAGAATTTGACAAGAAGTGGCTGTCTTGGTGTTAAGTTAGATGCATTTTCACATCATCATAGGCAGTGCTAAGATATGGATCCCATGCCCGCTTTGTTTACTCTGAATTGATAACGCCACCATAAATCAAATCTACCATGCAATGAAACTTCTAAATCACATGGAATTAACAGTCCCCTAACCCCGTGGTCGGCAAACCGGGGCTCGCGAGCCACATGCGGCTCTTTGGCCCCTTGAGCGTGGCTCTTCCACAAAATACCACGTGCGGGTGCACACGTACAGTGCGATTGAAACTTTGTGGCCCGTGCGCAGAAGTCGGTATTTTGTGGAAGAGCCGGTATTTTGTGGAAGAGCCACACTCAAGGGGCCAAAGAGCCGCATGTGGCTCGCGAGCCGCTGTTTGCTGAGCCGCAGTTTGCCGACCACTGCCCTAGCCCTTTAGAGAATTCTAACGAATGTCCACATTTCACAGCTAGGCACAAAGGTTGCTTATCATACCAAGCGGATTATGGGAAGTACCAAGCGAAATTTCAATTTTAAATTCAAAATTTTCTTTCAACTGGTCCCTCCATTTCTCTCTAGTTCCCCCCCCCTCCAAGGCTCCCTCAGTGATTCCCACCAGTCCTGTATCTATGGTATTCCCGCTGACCGTCCTTGCCCCCCACCCACCCCCTCCAATCCATTGACACAGAACAGTTTCACAACTGTGCAACTTGAAACGGCTCCATTTCAGAAAGGGTACTGTGATTATAAAGGGTGAATTTCAATGTTACAAACAAAACGAAGCAATTGTGACATTATTCTCATGTTATCTGATCCCAATCATCTAGTTCAAGGTTCACTTGTTCTATGTTTCTCCATAATTGGTAAAGAAATAATTATTAACTTTAAGAACAGATCCTTGCTCTTGTTAATCTTAGGCGTTCCTTTGGTGCATTTTCCATACAAAGCCAATTTTTTGGGGGGTAATACTTCGTACTGAAATGGTGGCCCCATTGGGGGCAGAGATGTGGGTGCTGGTTAGCTCACTCATCTTCACATTCCTGGGTTTAGTATAAAGACCTGCTACAGGTTCTCTATACATTCCTATTAAACAGAATGGGTAATATACACAGTAGGATGGCATACTATCAAAATTAAGATATAAACAAATGTTTTAATTAATGCAATTTATTTTATTATTAAGCAGAGAGAGAAGGATCTATGAAATTAAAACATATACGAAGTAGAACATTTTTTTTCTGATAGTAAAATATTTTAAATACCCCACAGTACTTACCCCTCCATGTTTCAATCTTATGTTCCTCTAATTCATAAATCTGTACCTGAAAATAAGAAAAAATTCTTACTTACAAAAGTTAATGTAAGAAACATTTCATCACTACTGCTGACTCCTATAATTCAGCAGAGGCAAACAAAATATCCAATGCTGGAAATACAAATGAGAAAGAAAATGCTCTACATTTCTCTGAAGATAAATGTTCTGTCAATTTAAAACATAATAAACAAGCCTAATATATTTCCATTAACCCCTACAGTGCTGGGGCGCACAATCGCGCTCCTCCTGTCTTTTGCCGGAAGTGCCGGGAGCGCTACTGCGCTATCGCGTGCCTGCAGTGTCACTATGAGATGCTAGCAGTTCTTTTTTTTTTTTTTTTTTTTTTTTTATGAGATGCTAGCAGTTCACTCTTTATTGACAGATGGCACCTAAGTGCAGAGAACTTATGATGCCGAATGTCTGCAGTTCTAAAATTGACCACTGGCATTTATCTGCCTAATTTTTTACAGGTACTACGATTTTATGAAGTTTGCTCAGATTTTGTAGTAAAGGTTTCCTTAAGTTTTTGAATATGTAACTTCATTTACTTGCGATTCATAATTTTTTTCCTAAACTGCTGTAAAATCAGCAAAAATGCCTTGGCAATTTTAGCATAGTTCCTAGGATATTGGTTGGCACTCAAAGGGTTAATTTGAAAATTTCTGATACGCTTTAACTTTAAAGCACACAGGGACATATACACTCATTCCTTCTTTCTGAGACAACAGAAGATCCTTAGCATCTCTAACTTAAAAAGAAAAAACAACACACTTGAAAAACCCCTACACAACAGTCTCAGCTGACTAACTGTAATCCCCAAAGGAAGGAGGGGACAGGAAAATATTTGAAGAAACAGTATCTAAGAGAATAGAGAAAAAGAATATAATTTCAGGAGATACAGAGGAAGCATGTGACACAATTCAACATCCATTCATGATAAAAACTGTCCTTAAACCTGGAAAAGTAATATCCTCAACACGGTAACAGCCATCTATGAAAAAACTATAGCCAACATCATACTTCACAGTGAAATACAGAATGCTTTCCCTCTAAGATGAGAAACAGGCAGTGAGGCCTGCTCTCATGACTTCAATGCTCTACTGGAAGTGCTAGCCCATGAAATAAAGCAAGAAAAGTGCCATGTTCACAGACTGCAGGACTCAATATTGTTAGGATGCCAATTCTCCCTAAATTGATCTACAGACTTTCTATAATACCAGCAGGCTGGGTTTTTTTGTTTGTGTGTGTGTGTGTGTATGTGTGTGTTTTAATCCTCACCTAAGGATATGTTTTTTACTGATTCTAGAGAGAGAAGAACGGGGGGTGGGGGGGAGAGAGAGAGAGAGAGAGAGAGAGAGAGAGAGAGAGAGAAACAAACACTGATGTGAGAGAAAAACATTGACCAGTTGCCTCCTGTACATGCCCTGACGGGAATCGAACCTGCAGCACTTTGTCACACTGGCCAGGCCCATCAGGCTTTTTATTTAAGTCACCAAGAGACTATGGTACAAGAGATAGACAAGTAGAACAATGGAGCAGAATGGAGTATAGCAACAGATCCATACTTAAGGCAGTAAAACAATTTTATGACAAAAAGAAAGGCTTTTCAATAGGGTACAACTGATGGAATTTGCAGACATTATTATGTGCATAGAAAAAATCCTGACAAATGTACAAAAAGGCTCCTAGAACTAGTGAATCTTATAGGATAAAAGGTCAATATATAAAAATCAATTGTTTTTATATATGAATGATGAATACTTGGAAAATGAAATAAACCATAGCTTTCACAATAGCATTTTTCTGTATGAATTAAGAAAATGAGGTGAAATGTGAAGAAAAAAAACGTATCCTCAAGTATTAGCTGCACTTAATAAAAATCTATCCACTTATTAATCATACTCTGTGATTTTGCTACTCCACAAGCAGAGAGATGACCATTATAAGAAAAAAATCAATATTTGCCTGCATTGATGGTATGTAAGAAATCAGATCTATCATGTGAAATAAATATGAAATAACTACAAAGTCTTTGGCAAATTTTCCTTATAAGAGTTATGTCTTATGAAGAAACTTATTTTCCCGTTTTATGAAGGAATTTAGTTAGTGAGCAATATTGACTATTGCATGTAAAAACAGTATTAACTGGATTGTCTTTTACCTTTTAGATACCCAAAATAGTACTAGTTAAAGAAACAAAGTATATAATTCTGTCCTTTCCCACCTGTGCAAACAAAAACAGAAGCAACCTCTACCATATGATTTCACTTATATGTGGAATCTAACAAACACAATAAACGAACGAACAAAATAGAAACAGACTCACAGATACAGAGAACAGACTGACGGGTGCCAGAGGGGAGAGGGGTTGGGGGGCTGGGTGAAAAAGGTGAAGGGATTAACCAAAACAAGCAGACAAAACCTCATAGACAGCCGATAATGTGGTGGTTACCAGAGGAACAGGGGGGTAAGGGGTGGTAGAAGAGAGCAAAGGGTGGGGGGGGGGATGGTGATGGAAGCAGACTTGACGTGGGATGGAGAACACATAACACAATATGCAGATGGTGTATTATAGAACTGTACAACTGAAACCTATATAATTCTATTAACCTATGTCACCCCAATACATTCAATTAAAAAACAAAGAAAAAACAATAATTAAAAACACACAACCCCTCCCCTAATACAACAAAAACCAAACAAGCTGGTAGAATCACGTAGTCAGAGTGTTAAAGGCCACTCCTGTCTTACAGAACAGCGGGGCCAGGGCCAGGGTGTTGTGCCACAAAAATGAACCCCAGCAGTCTTTTTTTAACCGGCAGGAAAATGTCAGTTAAATTTCTTCCATTTTAACTTTTACTTCTTAAACCACAGAATACATATAGTTCTTGTTACAGAATTTTGGGGTAAGTACATGAAGCTGCACTCCCATCAGCAGGCCATGAAAGCGAGCCCCATGGTATTCTCATCTCAGAGTGAGGTTGTCACCGGTGACAGCCATCGGACAGGAGTGGTGCCGGGGCCGCCTTCAGTCAGGGCCCAGGCTGCGTCTCTATGACAACGTGCCCATATGCTGTTCCAGGTCATACATTTAGTGAAACCTACAGAACATCTAGGCAAGAAGCCAGCGCATGGAAGTCCACTTCCGGGAACTCCTGAAAGCTGAATAAAGACGCTACAGCCTTTCATTTTCCTGAGGTGACCTTCTTCAGGCTTAAACATATGACTGATTTACACAGAGGTTCCTGCACATCACATATATTTGGAAAAATCAACCACCAGCACCACCCCTGTACCATCTCTCCGCCTCCCCCCCCCCCCCCCCCCCCCCCGCCGGCAAATCTTAAATGCACACACAACCAACCCCTATACACATACACAGAACACAGCTCCGATCAGATGAGGATTCTGGTACTTACCATGGGTGATTTATAATATCTATGTAGTATATTTATGAAATCTGTAATTGTTAGCATTCCTAGAACAAAGAATTGTATGTTAAATAGGAAACGATTAAAACACAAAAAAATTGCAAATGACAGGCAAACCCTGGAATAGTTACTAGAACAGCTTCTAAAGTACACGTCTCAAGCACAGTTAAATATATTATTTAAAGCTATTAACCTGTTAATTATCTACAGCAAACTAAGATACACAAATTTAGCTGAAATTGAACCCGACAGTAACTGGAATTAATCACAGTACTTGGCGAGTCAAGGAGAGAGAAATGATTGCTACAGAACATCACAAAGGACTTGCAGCTACATGTAAATAATTTTAAATACTTTAAAATAAGATCAACCATTCCAGCAGCTCTGGAAACATGGCACTTCTGGGGGCACGACTCTGTGCCAGGCGCCAGGACTGCAAGAGGAAACGGACCATTTCACAGCAGCACCGAGCGGCGCACAGCACTGGCCGGGGACACCCACGGTCTGCCATGGCTCCCAGGATGTGGAATTTTGCAGTTTAGATGGCGTAAGTTACACAATGTTTTAATAGTATAGCCATGATTCAGCGAAGGCACTGACCACTTTTATGCTTCCTCTGCCCTGTCAAAAGGTGTTCGCCCTGGAGGGGCCACGGGTGAGTAACCGTGAGCACAGGTGGCTGACAGACAGACAGACGCCTGACCACAGCCTCCCCGTCACACTCTGGTCCCTGGGCTCACAGGGACCGGCACATAAGATCCTCCAGAGACGACAAGGTGCTGAATCAAAGGAAATTCAATCAAAGTAGGGAAGTGATTTTGAATTACCAGCGGCCCTCCCTTATCCGGATGTAAAAGCAAAAATGTTCTTTAATTTGGTAACATGTTTACTAGAGTGAATTCCAATCAGCACCCATTAAATGCCTTGGGCGTTCTGCTTTGTTGCAGATTTTCCTGGGGGTGAGGGGGGCACACTGCTTACCTACAAAACTTTGTTTCTTACTTTCCCACAGTGGCGCTGCTCGAACACCATTGGCTACTAAGGCAAAGAAGGCCTTTTTAACCTGAAGACAAATAAGAGAAACAACACATACTTTTAAATTCCAGGTCAGGAAGAAAAGTGCCTTCAACGAAAATATTCAACCAATCTTATCAGTTATCTTCAACATTAATTTTTCTAAGTTTGAAAGACGAAAAAGAACCAAATTTATCAATATTAGCAAAAACGCTTTTGTATTATATTTGAAGGCATAAAGGAGTTGGAGATTATTTTATGAAACCGAAACAATTAACTTCAAAAAATTTTTTTTCTTATCGTATCTAAAGACTTGTACACAGAGACTTGATTTAGTAATTAAAACCATATACAAGAATTAAACTTTGGAGTTGCATTTTCCTTTCAGTGGTTCTTAGTTCCTCTGAAACCACTGAAGTTAAATCAAATTCCCTGAAAGGAAAATTTGTTTTTTGTACGCTCAATGACAAAACAAACAAGCACTCTTTCATGTCCCCGAGGCGGAGAAGGAAAAGGTCTGACAGGTATAATTTATTGGCACTTTTATGGTCAGCCCCTGCTCCGGTTACACTCGCATAAGGAAGGTATCTCAGGAACCCTCACGACGCACCCCCTGGGCAACACGGCATCAGAGATGATAGTGCATTAAAAGCCAAAGTCCAGGGATGCAAGTGATCCCCCAAATACCAAGAAGAAAGAGGGAGAATGGTTCAACTTCACGAAAAGCCAGAAAAAGCCCACATAAAAATCAAAGCAAATTTAAAGTGTCGTGCAGAGCTGCTGAATAAGCCGTTATGTTTGAGTCACAGCACCTGCTATCAGTGCTGTTGTAAAACCACTGTTGGCACCAAAAATGGTTAGCTTTTGAGCCATAGCTTGTGTCAGAAAACACTAAAATATTCGTATTGTCTGAGCACTTGCTTTTCTCTCTGAATTCTTTACCACACTAATATTCTAGGAGTAGGATTTCTGAATCAAAGATGATCAATGTGGCATTTTTTTCTCATACTGAAAAAACGAAAAATATCCATCTACAACAAAAACTAATGTGTTCAATATTGGTAAACCAATGAGCAGAGGCATCAAATAGTATGATGATGAAAGCTGTGCTGCAGTAAAAAAAAAAAGCAAAAAACAAATAGCGCATTATGTATGGCAGTGAAAAATTCAGATTATAAAATTATACATTATGATTATATACAATTTATGCTTAAATAGAAAAGATCAAAGAGAAATAAGCAAAAAACAACAACCCTTCTGTATAAGGAGCTGGGGCAGTGAAATATATTTTGTTGAAAAATTCTTCATGGTTTTAACTAAGAAAGAAAATTCTGTTCTCACTTACTGTATTCTAAAAACCCTGTTAACTTAATGAAAAGAAATGAGAAAATTACAGAACGTGGAGCTTCAAATCAGAGCAGGATTAATAACTCTGTGCCTCTTTGTGCCTTTAACGTGACAGATTTTGCCTTGACTTAGAATGGCTTGTGTAGGTGCCTGTGGGTACGGGGGGTCTCGTTAATTAGTCTCGGCACAACCTTAGCCCGTGTAGCGCTGTCCTGAGTACAGCAGGGAGTTCATCTATCAGCTGAATGAACTGGCAGAGAACTGGGCAGAGGAGGAAGTCGAGTCCATCCGATGACATGGACAGACATGGTCACCAAATGGCACCAAGAACTGATGAAATAGTTTTTGAACCACAGCCTGTAATCGAGAATTGCAAAAAATATCCAACTGTTTGTTAACTAACAGTTATGGCATGCAGGGACGGTGTGCCAGTTTGAATGGGCTATTTCTTTTTTCTAAAATTTTATTTATTTTAGAGAGAGAGAGAGGAAGGGCGGGAGAAGGAGAGAGGGAGAGGGGGAGAGAAGGAGAAATCGATTTGTTGTTCCAGTTACTTATGCATTCATTGGTTGATTCTTGTATGTACCCTGAACGGAGATCAAACCCGCAACCTTGGCATACTGGACGATGCTTTAACCAACTGCTATTTCTACCTGGGTGCTGCTCTGGGAAACCTTGATTGTGTCATAGGAAGTATTAGAAAAGAATATGGGGGAGAAGTCACAAATGCGCAGACGTTAAGACACATGAAATATCTGCTTAGCTGGTCTTTCTAAACTGGCTGGAGCAGGAAGCCAGTAGGGGCACCTGTTAGCAGAGAAAACCAGTATTAAATCATTCATCTTGGTCACGCATCAGAGTGCAAGTGCCCAAAGCTGTCAGGAGGCCATCCGCTCTGGAGAGTTCTGAGTTTGGCCATGATGAAAACAACGATACAAGGTGGGCAAAACACGCGGATCGCCATCTGAAAGCATAAGCGTGCATGGCACAGGCAGGGTCTACAATCCTTGAGAGAAAAGAAAAAAATGACTTGAGCTCCATAGTTGCTGTGGGGTTTTCTGAGGGCATTCTCCAAACCATCTTCCAGTGGGTGAGCCTGGACAGAAAACAGGAATCTACCAAAAGGAACTGAATCCCAGGCAGGATAAATGCAAAGAAAACCACACCTAAGCACATCGCAGGCAAGATGCTAAAAATCTGGCCAAGAGAGAATCAGCCAGAGGGAAAAGACAGTAGCTTTCCTCCCTCTCTCCCTCCCTTCCTCCCTCCCTCCCTTCCTCCCTCCCTCCCTCCCTCCCTCCCTTCCTCCCTCCCTCCCTTCCTCCCTTCCTCCCTTCCTTCCTTCCTCCCTTCCTTCCTTCCTTCCCCTTCCCCGAGGATATTTTTCCACCGATTTTTAGAAAGAGTGGAAGGGAGAGGAGAGGGCAAGACAGAGAGAAACACTGATGTGAGAGAAACACATCCATTGGCTGCCTTCCGCATGGGCCTGACCAGGGCTGGAGATCAAGCCTGTGACTGAGGGATGTTTCCTTGACCAGAATCGAACCCAGGACCCTTCAGTCCGAGGCCGATGCTCTATCCATTGAGCCAAGACAGCTAGGGGAAGACAGTGCCTTTCAAAGGAGCAACCATCAGATGGACAGGGACACCAGCGGAAGCAGGGGGTTTATTTTCATGTTTAAATGTAAAGAATGGTCTCTCAGAAACAGAAAAACAAATCCTCTTCTCCCCATGAGCACGGCTCTGACCATCTGGTATGTAAAAGCCACACGGCCCGAAATGCTGCAGTCACTCAGTGAATCCCGTGGCCAGACTACGGAGGCACAGAGAAAAGGATTCCAGCGGAGGCAGAGACACAGGCCAGTGAACGGACGTGGGAAACCGATGGTGCGCTCGGACCAGTTACTGCTGAGCAGAAATACACGGCTGACGCTAAGCAGGTCAACGGCAGGGAGACAGAAAAACCCCTGGAAGGAGGCGTCGACGGCCAGGTACCCGTAAGAATTTAAGGTGAGAGGAAAAGGTAAAACAAGCAAACGCCAAGGAGGTGCTGGAGTTTTTCCTCGGCTCAGTCTGACCCTCTCTGAGCCTCGACATTGTGAGTGATGAAACGGACTGACAGGGACTGCGGGGTTCACGGGGCTTGTTGTGAAGACGTGCAGCATGGTGTCGGCACTCGGAGCCAAAAAGAATAAATGCTTTAATTTTCCACTCTGTGCTGGCCTGCCCGGGAGCAGGCAGAGAAAGATTTACTGCTTTAATTCCCCCGCACGCACCGCTGACATGTCCACACGTCACGGAGGAAGTCACGATTCCACCCCCAAAGCCCAACAGGATACTCCGCAGTGGACGTCACACACATGCCTCGGGCGTGTGTCCACCTGTGCCTGGCTGCCCTTCTCTGCGGCAGTGAGGCCTGCCTCGGCTTCCTAAACACGTGCACGGCGTTGTTTGAGGAGCAATTTAAAGCTATAATTACAAAGCTCTTCACAGTTACAAAAGGCGCAGGGTGTCACCAACTCGCCGATAAACAGCAGTAAGAAAAGGACTGGGACAATTTCGTTCCAACCAGGACAAACTCCTGGAGGCCTCCAGGACCGCTGAGAATTTCTCTTTTCAACTGATATGCCATTTGCTCAAACTGTTACCAATTTTAAATTTTTTTTTTTTTTTTTTTTGCCGGGATGGAGTGGCTCAGTTCGTTGAGTGCCTCCCTGTGCACCAAGAGGTTGCCCGTTCGATTCCTGGTCGGGGCACATACGGAAGGCAACTGATTGGTGTTTCTCTCTCTCTCTCTCTCTCTCTCTCTCTCTCTCTCTCTCTCTCTCCCTCTCCCTCTCCCTCTCTCTAAGCAAGTCCTCAGGCGAGGATTAAAATAATTACTTTTTGCCCCGGACGGTTGCTCAGTGGTTAGAGCATTGGCCTGCTTGGGTCAAAGGGTCTCAGGTTTGACTCCTGGTCAAGGACACATACCTCGGTTGTGGGTTCACACCTCACCCCCAGTTGGGCCTGTGCAGTTGACGGGTCTCACAACGATGTTTCTCTCTCCCCCCTCCTCCTCCCTCCCTTTCACTCTCTAAAAATCAATGGGAAAAATATCCTCAGGTGAGGATTAAAAGAAAGTTCCTTTTTAAGAGGGTTTTCAGACAACCAAATGGGATACTTAGATAAAATGGAAAGTTTTAATATAGAAATGATTTTAAAAATTAAATCTTTATTATTGAAAGTATTACAGATGTTCCCTTCTCCCCCCTTCTAGCCTGGCTCCCCCCCCCCACCCCCAGGGCCTTCACCACTAGAAATGATTTTTAAAATAGTCAAGCAGGGCCCTCGTTGGGTGGAGACATTCTGAGAATAGATGGCCCATAGCACATCTGTGCTCCAGAAAATGGGAGTCTGGTTCCTCTGCTGCTTTTCCTATCATTTTACATATATTTTTAGTAATTCAATTGATGTGGGGCTTTCAAAATGAATGCTGATGAACAGCTAAAAGCTCTTTAAAGCTGTCTGATTTGGTTTCTTACTTTTACATCAGAGCTTGTCAAATGGGCTTAACAATACCCGACGGCGTCTCTCCTGTCTTCACGGCTCTCCACTGAGTAAAGAGGCCTGGCTTCTTAGGAGTGGGATCCCAGACCCTCCCCTCCACATTCCAGTCCCCCCGCCACCCCCCTGACCTCTGCAGCTCTTGCGGACTCCTTAGCTTCTGAACTTGCAGTGTTTTGTTTTGTTTTTGCCTCTATGTCACAACTAGAGGCCCGGTGCATGGATTCGTGCACCAGTGGGGTCCCTCGGCCTGGCCTGCGGGGATTGGGCCAAAACCGGCTCTCTGACATCCCCCGAGGGGTCCTGGATTGTGAGAGGGTGCAGGTCAGGCTGAGGGACCCCACTGGTGCACAAATCCATGCACTGGGCCTCCAACATCCCCTGATGGGTCCAGGGTGCGGGTGAAGCAGATTTGAGGCCGACAGTGCCCCAGCAGCAACCTAACCCATGGCCGATTTGGTGAGGAATCGGGCTCCTTCCTCTACTGATCAGAGCATCTGCCCCCTAGTGGTCATTGCACGTCATAGCTACCGGGCGAATGGTCAGGCGGTCACTTAGGCTTTTATATATATAGATGCTCCTTCAAGTTCAAATGGACTAACCTTCCACTCTACCGATTGAAACCAATTCACCTTTAACTTTCGACTCCACAACAAAACCTGCCCACACCACTCCAATCGAAGCTGAGGCCCCTCCCCTGCCCCCAGGGGATCTAATCAATCCTCTTTCTGCTGCTATGGAGTGTCCCTCATGACTCCTTAGGGTTAAAAACGGCAGAGTAAAAGCCCTCTGACCACTTTCCCCCTTAAAAAGTTATCCCCAGACTACACAGAGTACAAACTAGAAGCAGAATGAACAAGGAGATCATTAGGACAAAAAGCAGACGGAGAGAGGCGAGTCGCAAGAGGAAGAGCCTTGCTGGGGAGGGGCTGAGCCTGGTGTCGGGAGAAGCACTCGGATCTCTCCCGGGACACAGAGCACCCAAGACTGGAGGATGGGCCCACAGGCGCAGGGATAGGTCTCAAATCAAACAGGACGACTTTCAAATCCGGTCATAACCGCAGCCACTTGGCATCACCACCAAAAGGCTATTGTCTGGAGAAACTGCTCCAGAAATATACAGATAGGAACACTGGGGCTGCCAAGGAAAAGACGACTCACGAGCAAGAAGCCAGCCTGTGAGCAAAGTGCACCCTCACACTGTTGGTGTCCACTTGGCTACTCCACCTTGCACGCTTAACACATTGCGGACCAGTGGTTTTATTGCTAGCTTTACCCAGGGCCAGATTAAGTTTCCACTGAACGAGTACAAAAAACGTTTTATGTTAAAATTAAATACCCATTGCATTTTGAAGTTATTTATTACATGGTCTTACAAGCTAATATCTTTTTAAAGGATTCTCGTGTATGGAAGGCAACCAATTGATGTTTCTCACATCAACATTTCTCTCTCTCTCTAAAATCAATAAAAACATATCCTTGGTGAGGATTAAAGAAGAAAGAAAAGAAAAGAGAAAAGAAGGAAGAAAGAAAACAGCAGGAGTGAAACCACTGAAGAAACTCTAGAGGACGGACTTGAGCGACATGTGTCAGGCTCCAGGGGCACATGGCGTGCTGGACGCGAGGAATGGAAACCACCACCACCACCACCAGGCACACAGTGTGAAATCCCAGAGAACCAGATGCAAACAGAAAACCCCAAAAGCTTCCGTGGGGGCGGGGACCAGAAGCACATACATAAAAGATGGAGATAAAAAAAAAAGAAACACAGCTTTCCCTTCAGTAGCACTGGCAGCTGGCGGTAATGGAAGGGTGCCTTCAAAATTCCCAATGAAAGTGACTCTGATTCTGGAATCCCATGCTTCCACAGTCCTAGCAGCCCGTGAGCTGAGCAGAAGGGCCATGCGTGCGTCCTCACCACCCCACAGTGCTCAGCACCAGTTTTATTGTTCTCTGGAGCACCGAGAGGCTATCCTTTCATCTACTTATGACTGGTCCTAAGAATGTCTTAGCTTGTTGGGAAATTTTCCTGGACATTGATTATTCTCAGCTACTTCTCCTGGGTTCAAGTCATTCGTTAATCAGATGACCTTACAGTAAAAGAATCCTATGGGGTCTGACACGTGCCTTAGCTGGGGGCCCGGGAGGCAGAACCTGGCCTGAACACAGTTTGTTGGGAACGTGATCCCAGGAGGAGGCGTGGAGGATGGAAGGGCTGAAATGGGCCGGCAGGTGGGCCAAGATGTGGGTGGGTGACCAGCCTGGCTACAGGTGTGGGCAGACTGACACTCATTACATTCGGATCTTCTCAGGGCGTCCATTCTGAGGGTGCAAGGGAGCGCTTATCACTGGCTTCTGTCCTCCGTTGGTTAAGGAAGCCAGAGGCGGCCGCGCTGGGCTGAGGCTGGTGGTGGATGGAGGAACAGGTGATGTGAAATGGCCCACAAGAGGCCCCGATACAACCAGACACTCAATCCAGGCTCAGGGAGATTTAATCAATATCCTCTTCAGGTCCAGATGAGCCGTTAATTCACTCACTGAGCTGCAAACTCCGCCTCTTATCCATCGGGACATCACGCAGGCCCTGCAGCTGCCAGCGGAACCCAGGCATGCCTGGCAGGGCCCACAAGGGTCACCTTCCGTGACCTTTGTTTCCTGTCAATGCATGACAGCTCCCTAGAGATGACTGCTTCTTCTATTTTTTGTTAATTATCCATTCAAACGTCTTACCGGGGACCGACCATTCTCCACAATTCCTCTGGCGTTGTAAGAGCTTGGCAGTCCGCCCTCATTATATTAGGACCTGACTCATCTGGGCCTGATTTAATGCAGACGGGGCCCTCCTGTGATCTCCACAGCGACCGCAGGCTTTCATTTCCTCTAATCACCATTTATTATACTCTTTCCACTCTGAAGATCATTTTCCTTGAAAATTAGGAAGTACACCAGGAGCTGAAGAGGGTCACCTCCTCCTTGTCACCACCTGCGGCCAGAATTTTGAGCAGGCCAGCCCTGCCCTTTCCTCCCAGCTTTTAACATATGCAAGCCCCTCCCCACCATGGATGATATCCAATCCCGACTGAGATCAGCCGGCAGCCCCGCCTGGTCATCCCTTCTTTGACTCACTTTGGACTCTATGTTCTTCGTCCTATATTTTTTACATTTTGTTCTAAAAACGTGGGCTTGGCAAACAGTCAATGATTTGGATCAGGGGTGGGCAAACTTTTTGACTTGAGGGCCACAATGGGTTCTTAAACTGGACCGGAGGGCCGGAACAAAAGCATGGATGGAGGGTTTGTGTGAACTAATATAAAGTCAAAGTAAACATCATTACATAAAAGGGTACGGTCTTTTTTTTTTTTTTTTTAGTTTTATTCATTTCAAACGGGCTGGATCCGGCCTGCGGGCCGTAGTTTGCCCACGGCTGATTTGGATACTTGCATGTTTCCCCTTTCATTGGCATAATTAACAATCACGTTAACCGGAATAATTTGAATAAGAAAATAAAGTAGTAATGGATTGTAACCTAATAGAAGCTATATATATATATATATGTATGTGTGCATGTATGTATCTCCACGCACCTATACTGCTATAAATGACTGAATAAATAAAGTGGGGGTGGAGGGGCAAATGCCTTGCAGAAAAATAGCACCTCACTCAGGCAGACATTCTGCCCTCAAGGAGGGGAAGTCCCCACCCTGAACACCCCCATTAAACTGCTCTGTGACTGCGTCCTCCCGAGGAAACTGTCCACTTGATCACCCGAGGGCCAACTGCAGCGGCATCTGGGCTGGTATCTCGGGGACTGGCCACTGTTGCCGGGACACACTGTCTCTCCAGGCCCCAAGCAGTCTGCGTGACCCTGCTCACTGGATCTGATGTGCAGGAAGCAACGACGCCTCAGATGCCTCACGAGACACCTGCCACCCAGAGGGGGAGGCGCTGGCCGGAGCGTCAGACGCCCTCTGGAAAGTCCGAGTGGCCGCTCTGCACATGGCCTGCGGGCCACCTATCTGGGCTTCTGGAAGCGACACGCACTGACCTGAGCGGCTGCTCCGACACATTTGCTCACACGCCCGCTGTTCTCAGAGGGACCAGAGCAGGAATACCCTCTGCAGCGAGTGCAGGCTCCTGGTCCACGTGGCCCATGACCAGCGGAGTCACAGCCAGGGACACGCACAAAGGAAGCCCCGTCAGGCACCAACAGGGGACCCACAGAGCAGATGCTAGGGATTTGGGGGGAAAATGGCGGAAACCCTGTCTTTTTCTGCAGATTATTTTTTTTTCCTTCTGAGAAATGGTTCCTGGCTTCCTACTGGGCCCTGGTAGAGACCGAACAACGAATGAGGAAAGGCCAAGTGACCATGCAGCCTGAGTGTCCCCATAAACGGGGTGTTATCCAACCCGTCCGGCCATAGCTGGCCATGGTCAGGTGCCCAAAGAGTGAGGGGCACAGGCCCGGAGAGTGAGGGGCACAGGCCCGGAGAGTGAGGGGCTGCCCAGCCACGCCTCCTGCTCCTGCGCTGGTGCCAGCTGCGTCACCTCCTGCCCCGTCCACCGCAGAGCCTGGGTGGGAGGGGCTCCTGGGAACGCTGGTCTACGGACGTTCCTCACGGCAGGCTGGCCCTGCATTGTTCATGTATTACTCACTTTGGCTAAATTCTAAATTCAGGAGAAAGATCGTTTCCTGGTGAGGGGGAAGCTGAGTGAGAGCACGCAGGCCGTGGTGGCTGTCATTCTTCTGGTGGCGGGAAGCCAGCGGTCAGGACCCGGGTCCTTGGAGAAGTGAGCCTTTGGGGGTGGCAGCGGGTGAGCCGGGCTGACCCAGCAGTTCTGCTGGGGAATCAGACTTTCTAGTTCTTTGACTCCTGAAATCTGTAGTTACAGCGGTAGAGACCACACCTCTAGAGCTGCTGTCCCTTATGCTCCTACTCTAACAGTGTTTGCAGCGTCCTTCTCCCCTTCGGGGTCTAGAGGGTCCTTAAAGGGTCCCTGGTAAGTGAATTTAGCAAAACTGTAAGATATAAATCAGGTCAATTTACAAAAATCAGTTGTATTTCGAGATGCTAATCAAAACCAGCTGGGACATAAAACGCAAGGAGAACAAGGCCGTTTTCACATTCCTGAGAAGGAATGCAGGCAGGTGGCCCCAGGAGCCCAGGTGTCCTCTGAAGAAGACCTGGGGCGGGTGGGCTGCTGGAGCGACACAGACCAGGCTGGGGCGGGCGGGGCGCCGTCCCAGAGCACAGGCAGAGCGGGCAGAGCCTGGGCGCACCCCGCCCAGGACAGCGAGGACACCTGGCCCTCACCCTTGGCCTGCTGCCTCGCGTCAGTGCAGCGCCCTCCTGGGGCCTCTGTCTGAGATCTGACCCGCAGGCTTCCGCCTTCCCAGGCTCCCCCCTTCCCAGGCTCCCCAGCCCGTAGGGACTCTCCTGGGAAGGACCCTAATAAAGTGCGATTCCCAGGAATTTCTGGCTCTGCCGCTATTTCTGGGGAGAACACAACCGAAGAGAATCCTCCTCGGCAAAGATGCGTGTCATAGGCTGCCAAACGCAGACATGCACGTACGGGGGCATTTGCTATTACACTGACTGTCTTAGTTAGCACTTTTCCATAGTCATATTGGTAAAAAATGAGCTGTAAAAACACAGTTTTAATACCAAAAAGGGCAGGTTTAAATTTTCTGCTAAAAGAGATCAATAAAGTTCTCTCAGAAGATTACCCACCACAGTATTTTTTTTCCTTTTTCACCAGTGTTATTTCCAATTAATTTGTGACATATTCTACTAAATAAAAAATAAAACACCTGACACACTGAGGGAGGCGTGCACCCCACACAGACTGCGGTCCAGACCCCATCCTCGCCCACTCTGTGGGCCAGGATCTTACATTCTAGAATCTGTGGTTTCGGTTGGTGACTTAAGCTCTTCCACTCAGAACTGGCGTTTCCTTCTCCGCACGTTCCCCATGAGGCTGCCGTGACGATGAGGAACCCAGAGAGAACCTCGGCGCAGCGCCGGAGCGTGGTGAGGCCCCAGTACGTGTCTGCGGGTATTTTCGGACTGAGATGACCTCACAAGGTAGCCATCCCCATAGCACGCTAACAACTGCAAGCCGGGCACACTTACTTGTAATGTAGTATCAAAGACAACGAGCTTTGAACTGGTTGGGACGATGTCGTAACACTTGTGTGACCTCATGAATCGCATGTAAACGCCACTTTCCGAGTCTTCTGCTAAGAAGGAACGAAAAAGAAAGGCAAATATCAGTAACAATAAAGAACTCCCTCGAAGGGACGCAGAGTACGTATGGAAAACCTACTGCTGATGGACTTCATGGGAAATATGGATCGTTTTCCCTGTGAGAGTGAGGAGAAGACCTGGGTGTTCACTCCGCTGACGCAACGCCGGGCTGGAGGGCCTCGCTGGCGCCCGAAGGCCAGAAAAAACACGAAGCGCACAGATTGAAAAGGAAAAAGCAAAACTGTTTTTATTTGCAGTCGATATGATATTCTACAGAGAAAATACCAAAGACTACAAAAAAGTTTCCAGATCTTTAATCAACAGAGTTCAGCAAAGTCACAGAAGGCAGCGTTAATAAACAAAGAACACGCTATCGTATTTCTACATACTGGCAGTGAACAACTGAAAATTAATTTCATTTCACAGGAGGGTACCACTTATGAAAATACCATATGGGAGTATGGACCCACACAAAGCACACTGAAAACGGTAACCACGTGGACAAATGCACGTCTTTCTTATTTAGTCTCTGTAAACCCACTGTACGCCCTAAACTTCTACAGACGCAAGCGGGGGCTTCCCCACACGCCACGCGCGCCTATAGCTGCAAACCTCGCGTACCAACTCTGGTCGCCCAACTTTAAAATCAGACTTGCTAGTGACATCTCTGGGTTTGTAAAGAAAATTCGCAAATATTCCAGCGCATATGGAAGGAATGGGGATGGTTTCCGTTTTGGACGCATGGCAGTTAACTGGTAAAAGTTAGTTGACAATTGACAAAAGGGACAACAGTGTGTTGTGGGGGTTTACGGCATATTTATTAGGTAAGAGAGTGGCCCCACCACCCGACCAATGATACAGAAATCCAGGCAGCATCCTCGTCATATCGCCTCCTTCGCCTTCACCAATTTATCACCCAAACCTATCTATCCATCTCTCTCTCTCTCTCTCTCTCTGAAATCCTCACCTGAGGATATTTTTCCATTGATTTTTAGAGAGAGTGAAAGAGAGAGGGAAAGACAGAGAGAAACATCGATGTGAGAGAAACACATTGATTGGTTGCCTCCTCCACGGTCCCTGACCAGGGTCCGGGCTGGGGAGGAACCTGCAACCCAACCAAGGTACGTGCCCTTGATAGGAATCAAACCCAGGACCCTTTGGTCCATAGGCTGATGCTCGATCCACTGAGCCAAACCGGCCAGGGCTGTCACCCGGTGCTCCCTTAAACCCACCTGTCTCCCTCTACCTCCATGGCCACTGCCCTCAATCTGACATAAATACCCTGACTTCCTAACTGGTCTCTGCTTTCCATCTTGCTCCTTTTCCAGCTGTCCACGTGGCATCCAGAATGGTTTTGTCAGACGCAAATCTAACTACGTCAGCCCTCTGCTGAGAACGCAATGGCTCTCGAGGACTTTAGAGAAAAGAATTCCGACGCAGCCTAGGAGGCTCGGCCCGGACAGGCCCGGCCCCCACCCTGCAGGACTTCCTCCAGCCACCATGCCTTCCCTCAGTCCCTCCTCAGTGTCACGCCCTCTGCTTCTGCAGGGGCTTTGGCGGCTGGGTCCTCGGCCTGGAACACTTTCCCATCTCTTCTCAGCCCAGTTAACTCCTCCTTCACTACCCTCAGCCCATGGACATGACGGAGAAATTGTGGAGCCAGGATTTGAACCCAGATGCCTCTTGATTCCAAAGCTGTGCTCTTCTCGAGGATGACGGCCCTCCTGCCCGGCCTGCAGTCACCTAACTCCCAGCCTGTCTCCATGGCTCAGCTCGGTGGGCATCTCCAGGACTCTGGGACGCTCTACGCAGCCCACCGCGACCCGTGCAGTGTGGGAAGACGTAGATGACCACATAAAACTAACCAAAGTCCTGCTGTGGAAGGACCCTTGATGTTCTTACATTTCTACCGGGGGGTGGGGGGGGGGGAACAGTGTGTACTGACTGCCAACTCCATGATCAGCTGGTGAGCCTCTGCCAAGCCTGTGTTCAGTTCTGACCTCTCTTCCGGGCACTTTAATCCTAACGCATCATCCCATCAGCCCCTGGACAGCCCCTCATCTGTCTCCCCTCCTGCTCGTGCACCGCGTCCCACGTCTTGGTCCGGCCCAGGTGCCTCAGTGACCCGGCTCCCCTGTAACCTGTTTCCCACGCCCTGTGCTCAGGTCCAGGCAAACAGCTCCCTACCGGGTCCTCTACTGTCCTTAATCTCACTTGCTTGAATTCAATCTGCTTTAACGTAAATATCCTTCTTTGCCTTTTAGTCTCCAATTTCAACCCAACCTCAGACGCCGTCTATGTGCTCACTATGGAACAAGCATCTTCGCACTGTAATACCAGACGTTACATTGAATTACCTTGTTGAATTTATGTAACAACCTTGAGGGCGATGCCTTCCTTTCTTCACTTTCACATGAGCACACTGAGGCTCACAGAAGCGAAGTAACTGGCCCGAAGTCGGACAGTTAGGAAGTGAGCACAGTGGGACTTCAACCGGTCCAAGACTGGAGGCTAAGCGGCTGCATCTGCTCGTGGCCGGGCGTGGCCGGGTGTGGCCGGCAGATACCTGTGGGGCACTGCTGTCTGCCAGGCACTGTCCCTGCTGTTGGGAACAAAGATGAACATGGCAGACACGGTCCCTGCCCTCTCAGCTCACATGCTGGCAGAGAGGGAGGGCGCCTGGTGCCTGGACATGAGCAAAGGGTCACATGGGCTCACACAGGTGGTGAGCATCCTGAGCCAGTGGGTGAGGAATGAGGTGGGCAATGGCCTCCTCCTCTGAATGTACAGCATCCTCTATGCACTTCACACCAGTCAGCACTGTATGTCTCGTTCACGGTGACTGTAAGCTCTAATCGTCTTTCCTTTCCTGGATACTTTGAATGATGGGGATCTTACTCATCTAGCACATTAATTCAGTCAATAACTATTTATTGCACAGGATCTTAGTGTGGGTTCTCCCGAAGCTGACCCTGAGCACAGGGGAAGTGAGCCGGGGAAGGAAACAGTCAGAATAGGGTGTGTCAGTAAGCAGGCGGCAGCTCTGTGCAGGGAGGGTCGAGGCTGCGGGAGACCTGTCAGTCGGACTGTGCACAGGCTTCAGGCTGTCTTGTTGTAAGAATCACTCCTGCCTGCTTTGGTTAGGAGGCTGCCAAGGAATGCCCCGGGCAGAGATAATGAAATAGGAGAACTTGGATGCAGGCAAGGCCTTGCTACCAACACTTCTGCTGTGCTAGAGGCCAGGGTCCCCTCTGGCTGATGCCCAAATGGAGGAGAGACATCAACCGTCACAACAGCATTGCGGGCACGACCCAGGGCAAATGTGGGATTTATGAATGAACTAGAGGCCCGGTGCACAAATTCGTGCATGGGTGGGGTCCTGCCGGCTGCCCTGATGGGGGCTGGTTGGGACTGGGCCAACGGTGGGGAAGGGACACGGGAGGTTGGCTGATCAGGGCCTCGATCGGGCTGGCTGGCCACTGCAGTACATGTCCTAGCGACTGGTCATTCCATCATTCTGGTCGCTTGGCTTTAATATATATAGATGAGAGTGGCAGTTGGAAAATGGACGATGAAGTTAAGTCTGTGTGTTCCCATGTTCCCCGGAACACGGATCTATGGGAAAACAGGAGTATTGCATGGGGAAGAACTGAAGCACAGACGCTCTCAGAACAGCTGCACAGGCAGTTCTGACCGTCCCTGCACGCTGTGCCCCCCTCGCCAAGAACACGACTGCTCTGCTGTGACACATGCCGTTTCCTTGCCAGCAGCTCAGTGGGGATTGTGCAGACAGTCAAGCATCCTCTCAGCTAATATGTAAGTTACACGTTGCCGGCCACACCCACACTCCTGAGTTCAAATGAATGAGATCCAGAGGAAAACTAACATAATAAAACGTAATAATCCATCACCCAGAAAGGAAACCTTACAAGATGTTTTGTTCACTAACTGAATCACGCCCTTTCATAAAAGGAGCACACCTATTATAGATGATACTATCTCAATATGAATATCTGAGATAAAATCTTACAATACTATAAAAAGGAATACTCAAACTTTTAATATTTTAAACTCTAAGTTTAGCGTCAAACAAATTTTTAAGGTACATTTTAACTCCTGTTGATTTTTGAAAAATATTTAAATGAACATTTTATTTTAAACAACTTTAGATTTAGAGAAAAGCGGTGATAATGAATCGGTTCCTGGTATACCCCAACCCCTCAACCCCCCAACACCAGGTTCCCCCTGAAGTGAACCTCTGATATTACTGTGGCACATTTATCACAACTAACGGACAACACTGACACGTTATCATTAAAGTTCACACTTTGTTGGATTTCCTAATTTCCCTAATGCCCTTTATCGGATCCAGGATCCCAAACAGGAGGGCTCATTTAGTCACCAGCTCCTTGTTCCCCCAGATGGTCACAGCTGCCAGACCTTGTTTTGATGACCTTGACCGTTTAGAGGGGTATTGGGCACGTTGTCTGTAGCTTGGCTCTCATGATCTCAACCTTGGGGCTGTGTGCTGGGAGGAAGACTGCAGGTAGAACACCCCCTCATCCCACTACATCGAGGGTGCACCTGCTGTCAGCATGACTCTGGCTCACCTGGCTCAGGTAGAAGCTGTCTCCCCTGTACTCTCCCCCTCCTTCCACACTGCAGGAGCTTCTGTCTGTCTGCCTCAATGTGGACGCATGACGTTTACTCCATACTCTGAGCTATAACCCAGTCCTACGTGAGGACTGGTCGGAGGTGGTGCGCACGCTGGCAGGGCGCTCCCCTCCGCTGACGGGTGTGGGTGTAAGCGTGGAGCACAGTCCGAGTTCCTCCAAGTGTGCCCTGACTTTGACTTCTCCCACGTCCTCCCGGAACCCCCCGGCTTGTACCTGCAGCCTCCACGTCAGCAGGGACCTGCCGGGGGCTGGGCCTCTGGGTCCTCTGTATGTGCGTGTCCGCAGGAAGGGAGAGTGGTGTGGGAGTGGGGCTCCCCAAGTTCTGTCCTGAGCATCCACCAGCCCCCCAACAGCGAGAGTCAGGTCTCCTCCATCACTGACGTCTTACGTTTGTTACAACTAATGAACCGATAAAATAACAGTGGACTAATTATTAACAGAAATCCATTCGTGACTCAGATTTCCTTAGTTTTTAACTCCCCAGGACAGCACATAGCGTTCAGCTGCGTCTCCCGAACAGCTCCTGTGGCTGTGACGGCCTCGCAGACCTTCCCTGTGTGGCGGCCGGGGTCCTTCTGAAGAGGGCTGGGCGGGTCCTGGGAGGACGCCCCTCGCCCATGGCTGATGTTTTCTCAGGATTAGCTGGGGTTCTGGGGCTCGAGGAGGTTGTACAATACTTTTCTTAAATGTAGAAAGCTTGACTCAACAAGGCAAAAGCAAAATGTTAAATATGTAAAACAAATTACAACAAAATTTTGGTTCTCAGTATGAACAGATTGTCATTAATGTAATAAAACAACATCAATAACAAAAGCGTCAGCATTTAAGTCAGGAAAAGAAGGCAAAATGCTCTAAAATGTCATTGCTTCTCCACACAGTACAGCGTTCTGGCGTTCGGTGGCTTTGTCTGTGTGACTTACGTTATGATGAAGCCCTTGTTGAGTCAAGGCTGAGGGCACACACACTCACT
The DNA here is from genome assembly GCF_963259705.1 of Myotis daubentonii. Taxonomy (NCBI): domain Eukaryota; kingdom Metazoa; phylum Chordata; class Mammalia; order Chiroptera; family Vespertilionidae; genus Myotis; species Myotis daubentonii. The sequence goes on along the minus strand of NC_081849.1, from coordinate 6,728,016 downwards.
TGAAGGGAAAAATACACAGAAACAGTGAAAACTAGAGTGATCTGGAGTTCAACCAAAAAGAAAAAACAACAAAACCTTTCAACAATAACAGGTTGTTTGGAATGCATTATAAAATTCCTGAGCAGGCACGAAGTTCACATTCTCATTATTCAGCAGGTAACTGGGGTTAAGATAGTATCACAACGTTCCATTCTTTTGTTATTTTATAGCTCACTGGGTAGAAGCATAATTACAGGGTATTCTATTGGCACCTGAGTTACTGGTCTACCAGGGGAGGCTGTTTGTGGAATGACATGAAATCTCACTACCCTTCCAATAACAATATGCTAACCCAACATCATTGTTCAAGGGAGCTGCTAAAGAATGCCTTTGGGAAGTAGAAAATATGTGGTAAAGTGTTTAATTTGCAAAGGTTAACAAAACAACTTGAAAATGCCACACCAAAGTTTAAATGCAAGCGATTAATACACATTTTTCTTTCTAAAAGATCTGACTACATACCACCCTTGGCTCAATAATTCCTGACAGATCCCACTACTACACCCCCAAAGCCCCCCCACCCCGCCACACACACACACACACACACACACACACTCACACACACACACACACACACACACTCATCATTTCATGTTTCTAGGAATCGAACTGTAACCCATCACACCCCCTAGGAACCTCAACGTCGATACTTCCTTTGGGAATGTGACCCTTGTTCCTGTATCTGCTGTGTGCCTGCTGGCCTCTCCTCGAGAACAGCGCCTCCCCATCCCACTTGCCTTTCTGTCGTGGGTTAAAGAGCTATCTCCTCCTGGCATGTCGGAAGGAGACCTTATTTGGAATAAAGGTCTCTGATAATTAAAGTAAGGATCTTGAGATGAGATCATCTTGGACTAGGCTGGGCCCTCGATCCAATGACCAAAGAGAGAAGAGGAGAACGCACAGACAGACCCAGAGGAAATGGCCCTGGGAAGATGGAAGCAGAGATCAGAGTGATGCAGCCACAAGCCAAGGACACCAGGAGCTATGGGCAACCACAAAAGCCGAGAGAGGCCTGGGCAGAGTTCTTCCTGAGGGCCTCCAGAGGATGTGCAACGGTGGCCTCAGGAAATGACTACACCCTCAAAGTTCAGCTCAAAGGCCCACAAGACCTTCCTGAAGACCCTCAAGTCTCAAGGAATTGCCCCAGTTTTGACATTTCCACTAGAGCTTTGTGAACCACTCACGTTTGGAGTCGTCTGCCTTGTACTAACATCGGGTCTTCCTTTAGACCGCAGCTTTCCGAGGCAGTGGCCGGGCAACCAGCACGGTCCTCCTGGGTGCCAACCCAGCCCCAGGCCTGCTGACCTGCACGTCACTGGCAGACACACTAGTAAATGCAGACGACCAAGTATGAGTCCGAGATTCCTGTATTACATTTCTCACCTCAGAGGGAAAATCAATGTACAGGCGTTCAAAAGAATGCTAGTGGTTCTAGATTTAATGATCAGTAAAGAGGCTTTATTTATAGACCTTTGTAAGATTGCAGGATTGGAAAGGGATGTTTTAGTCACAGAAATAATGCATCTATGGAAATGCACCATCATTTTTTGTTAAAGCAAAACAGCATCGATCTAAAGCTTTAACAGTATCTGCAGGAATATTTTATATTGAAGCTTTTTTCTATTGGACAAAAACATGTAATTAAATTGAATTAAACTACTGAAGACCTTAAAATGTTCACACTATTGTAAACATATTTTAAAAACCTGAAAATACAGCAAAACAACTTTACAGTCATAAATGGCTTTTTCTCAAAACCATGTACACTGAATTTTAATTTAAAATCTGTAAAAAAATGTGTCCTAAGATGGTGTGGTTCTGTATGAAAAGGAACAGAACAGACTGCCACCAACCATTTGGTCATCTGAGGAAAGCGAGACCGAGGGAGGGGACAGAGAGGACGAGAGCAGGAGGAGGGGCCGGTGCGCCCGCCGGCTGCCAGTGCCCACAGGACTCAGAGGGACACGCTCCCCCGAGGGAGGGGACAGGAAACAGCATCGCTGGGTTCAATAAACCTGACTCTGTAATGACGCCGCCTTCGGCAGCACAGGGATTTAATTCTGCTCTCTCTGGGCAAGCGCCCCAGTGAACTCGGACCCCGGAGATTTCAAGTCAAAGAGCATAATTAAAGCCTCTGAGTACAGAACAGTAAGTAGCTGCTCACTTTGCTCAGCTCCTGCTGCTGTGAAACGGCGGCTAGCCACAGGGCTTAATTTCATTAAAAAAAATTTTTTTAGGGTTTAATTTTAAAATAATTTTTTTTAAAGATTATCAATAATGTTAGTTATTTTTAAAATGATCTTTCATACTTTATTCCATATTTAGGAACACAATTTTACAATTGCATATAGTATCTTTTCTTTTAGAAAACCATTTTAAACAGTTGAGCAAGAAATAGGCAAAAAAGAGGACCATGGACCCTGGACGGTGTGGATCAGGGGTTAGAGCACAGGCCTGCACCCTGAAGGGTTGTGGGTTTGATTCCTGGTCAAGGGCACGTACCTGGGTGTCAGGTTTGCTCCCCACCCAGTCGGTGTGCCTGTGGGAGGCAACCAGTCAATGTGTCTCTCTCACATCAATGTTTCTCTATCCACTCCCTCCCTCCCTGTCTGAAAGGCAATGGAAAATATATCCTCAGGTGAGGATTAAAAAATAGAAATAAATAATAAATAAATAAATAAATAAATAAATAAATAAATAAATAAATAAGGGGGACATGGAAGTTGAAAGTATATGGAGAAGCCTGGTCAGTGTTGCTTAGTGGTTGAGTGTTGACCCATGAACCAGGAAATCACAGTTCAATGGGTTTCGGGCTCGTGCAGGAGGCAGCCGACCAATGATTCTCTCTCATCATTGATGTTTCTATCTCTCCCTCTCCCTTCCTCTCTGAAATCAATAACATTTTTTTAAAAAGTATATGGAAAAGATTAAACTCGTGTAAACTTTCCTCCAGTGCTGAGAAACATGAATATTCACAAAGTCAAGGCTTAACTGTAATTGAAAGGACTTACAAGGCAGCAGAATAATTAAAATGCTTTCGTTTCCCTTTCCACGCTTTTGCATTTGGTTTCAACTGTCCACTGAGGAGGAAAACGCGTATACTTTTCCAGATCAGGGGCAAAGAGGTAAGAGAAAAGAAGGAAAAGTGTAAGTAAGTAAAGGCACACATTCCCCAAGGAGGCACTTCAAGGAGCTGCAAGAGAGGCCCAAGCAGTGACCGTGAAATTACACGTGACTCCCAGCAGAGTTTTAAATGGCTTCGTGTGGAATTCTAGGGACCACACGACTGCAGCCTCCATCACAGCCCATGTCCCCTCTTTTTCAGGAAACAGACCCAAATACTGAGCTGCAACAACAAGGAGGACAAGGTCGGCTCACAGGGCTGAAGCTCCGAGCACCAGGCGGTCAGGAGAGTAGGACCCCCTGGGCAGACAGCGCCAGGAGCCACACTGCCCGGCCCCCAGGCAATGCGCCTGCAGCAACGGGAAGAAGCCGCCTGTCTCTCGAGCTGATGGCGGATTTCGTTACAGGAGCGTCCGCTGAATTTTATCCACTGCTGTTCCAGTATCACTGGGATGCCCAGAGGTCTCTCTCCTGCAATCGGCTGGCATGCCTTCCTTGCGGGGTTTCTTAACACCGAAGCCTTCTGGCGTTTCTCGGACAAACCTTGCTCGCTCAGACAGCATGGCTCACTGTGCTGATGCTCAGGTGGGCGTTCGACCCGTCTTCCAAACGGGTTACTCACTTGTCTTCTTCCCCGGGTGCTGGCATCTGACTTTGATGTCAGGATCAAGCTGGCCTCACACAATGAGCTGGGAAGCTGCTAGCCTTTCCTGTGCCCTAACACAATTCAAACAATGGAGGCATTAACTGTTCCTGGGCAAGCATGTCAGACTCAAAGGCTAACCCGGCCAAATAAACAAGGTTTAAGTTTATGTGGCCACCAAAAAACAAAAGCTTCAATTTCCAAAGAAATGTAGGTTTATTTTACAGAGACATGCTGAATATGAAGGGCTGAAATAAATGAGTCATCGTTAACATAAAATAGAACATCTTAATAAAAATTGGTATTTTGTCTTGGACATTAACCCTTTGCGGTCGTTTGTCTACTCTCGGCCACCAGAGCTTTCTTACCGTTCTGGTCGTATGTCTGCTCTCAGCCACCACAGCAAGGTACCATACGAATCTTAATTCTATTCATTCATGTATCAGTTCATAATTTCTCTGAAAGCTCTTAAGTGTCTAAGCGACCTTGTCACGAACCAAAACATTGCCCCGACAAATCGGAGATATCGAAACTCAATACAAACAAACGTGGTCGTTCCACACTCGCCATGCAAAACACCGTGGCGAGTCAGTCGCCTTTTGAGAGTGAAGAAATCGACAAGCTTCGGAGATACTTCGCAGAATTTCAAATAAAGCTTTACAAATTACGTTTAACTGTAATTAGGCATTCTAGGTTTTTAAGATATTTCAAAATAATACTCCAAAATGGGAAAAAGAAAGTTACCGAAAGAAGTGTACTGCGAATCTGAAAGTAACGATGAAGAGTTTTATTTTGGCACCTTGAATACTGATTCTGACGTAGAAAGTGATAACGTTTGTAGTGATTCTACTAGTAGTGACGTAGTTCCAAAAAACAATTAATAAATCTTGTTTATCCTTCATAATCTTGCATGTTATGTATCACTGCTCTTTTAATGGAAATTAATTCCGACCAGTACGACACCCCAAATTTAATATGACCGCAACGGGTTAACTTACCAGACACTGAATAACTGCACTAATAAGCGTCATGCAAGTAAACCTATTTTTCTTGTTCTCCGAAAGCGAAATATTTCCTGTTGTGCATACCAAACAAGTCAGTCCAAGACTAATGACGTGGCCATTGGCTGCTAAAATATTCGCTGCTAGTATTAGTGGAGAGAAATAGTGTGCCTGCGCGTAAGGGAAATGAATGCAATACGATGATAGTAATCAGTCATTAACAAACATTGTAGTTCGTTATTAATAATTATGTATAACAGGATATTGTAAAATTAAGTTACGAAATTTTTATTAAAATGTTTCTTATGTACCGTTATATTGGCTGGGCCACAAAAATATTTGTTGTGGGCCACACGCGACCTGTGGGCCTTGAGTTTGACATGCTTGCTGTAGGGTTTACAGAACTCACCACCGACAGGCGGAACTTCCATCAGGCCTCTTTGGCATGGGCAGAGGAAGGGTGAGGACTTTGGTAGATAAGCTTTATTGAGATATAGTCACATCCATACCATTCTCCCATTTCAAGTGTACAATTAATGACTTTTTAATTTCTTTTATGGTGTTTGATCAAAGGGATAATCAATTAACCAGGAAAAAACAAATTTATAACTTTATTCAAAAGTGGCAGAGAGATTTTTAAATTTATTGGTATAGTTTGATATGTACAGGTTTCTTTTAATGTTATTTTCGAAATCTCTGCATTTATAATTAAGAAGCCCCTCTTATTTCTAAGGGGCTTTTCCAAGAACTAGGCTTTTGTTTTTGTTCAGCGAGACTACATTCTATATTTGATTTCACTGACTGCTGTCAGTTCAGTAGGATTTTAGAAGGGAAGAGGGGTAAATGAATATATTCAGCAAACCATCCTGAATCACACAAATTCAGCCCAATGCAGTCAGTTGTCAGGTGATGCCACCAAGTCCCCACCATGCCCTGCAGTTTCCGATTCCGACAGGATATATCCTCCCTTGCTCAGACCGACACATCTCAGGTGACCAGAGCCTAAACCCAGGTCCACAAACACCTGCACATCTTGGGGCTTAGCAATTGATAAATCCTTCCGCTCTGGGCCTCTGGCTACCCCAAATGCAGCACGCCACGTCCCACAACATGAGGAAGCACCGTGAAGAATTATGATTTCAAATCAAAATATGATACAACGACGTGCAGAGTAAGATGCTGCAACAGGCGTTCGCTTTATAAGCCCGCAGGCCGCGGGCCCTCTCTTCAAGTGCGTCAGGTGGGAAGGAGCCAGCCTTCTCCACGGGGGCTCCGGGCATCGGGTGCCCAGGACGAGCGTAGAGGGAAGCGGGCAGATCTAGACCAAACCTGGATCAGAACTGCCATCACCTTCAGCGTGACCTTGAGCTTCATTTGTCAAGTGGGGATGACACCACCTTTCTCGCAGGAGACTCTGGACGGGCACAATATATTCACGCGGGAAAGTCTGGCCGTGTGGACACTGAACCCACCCCTGGATGGGCGGCTGTGGCTGGCCAGCGCACCCATGGTGACGCTGACTTCACACGTTTGCTGAGCCGCCTTTCCGGTCCTTTCTTCAGTCACTATCCCGGTCACATTCACGGCGAATACTCCGGGGCAGGTACTGCAGGGCACGCCATGCTCATGTTACTCGACCGACATAGAACCCTACCATCGAGGACTGTTATTATTCCCCGCTTCCACACGAAGAAGGTGCGGTTGGAAATCACTTGCCCGAGGTCTCACAGTTTTTAAGTAGAAGAAACAGGACTCCGACCTGAGTCTGACTCACGCCCTTAACAACAGTGGCTCTAACTACATCTGAGACTTAAAGGGGGGGCACACCCCAAAGCTGGAGTCAAGGCGAAAGTGAGAGCCAAACGGAGGTATAAACAGACACCGAGGATGTGGACGTGGGTGTTGCTGACAAGTCCTAATGGAATGAGTAAACACTGCATTTCAAGGAAAATATGGTCTATGATCTATAAGACGGCAGTTTCCTGATAGCCACCTGCCGTTAGTTACAAACGACCCAAGTATAACAACACGCATGAGTCACAACCTTCAGAAACAGCAGTGAGGTTAGGTAAGTGTAAGGACACAGGAAAGAGCTCAGAACGAGGCAGAAACAGCCAATTAAACAGATTTTTAAAAATGACCAAAATTTAACCCAAAGGCTCCCAAATGAGTTTCTTCCCCCAAAAGGTCCACCCCCCCCCCGCTTTATTACTGGAGGTATGTTACACTCTTTCCTCCTCACATCAGCACAAGTCGACCATAGAAGGGAGACCTAAGACTTTACCCAGATCACGTAAGCAGTCGTCACATTTCCGTGCCCTGTTCCCGCCTTTCCGTTGTCCCCTCCCTGGTGTAATAAATACATTCGGACTTCCTATTTACAGTGGGAGACACACAAGCCATAGTCCTTTCCTCCGTCCCTCCCCTGTGACCCTGCTCTGTGATAAGTACACAGTAACTAGGTGAATGGATGTCCTCTCATTGCCTCAAACAGAAAGGCCTTAATTATTATTGCTAGAGGCTTGGTGCACAAATTCGTGCATGGGTGAGGTCTGGATGGCCCATCCCGACCGGGGGCCAATCGGGCTAGGCCAGCCAGGGGGAGGGGATGCGGGAGATTGGCCGCCCGGCCTGCCCCCAGTTGGGGTGGGGTGGGGGCCAATCAGGGGCAGGTCTGGCAGGGGGGAAGGGCCATGGGTGGTTGGCTGGCCCCTCCCTCTGGTCGAACTCCTGGTTGAGGGGACAATTTGCATATTAGCCCTTTATTATATAGAATTACGTTTTGTTTATCCTCACCTGAGAATTTTTTCCATTGATTTTTAGAGAGAGTGGAATGGAGGGAGGGGAAGAGAGACAGAGAGAAACATTGATGTGAGAGAAACACGACTGGTTGCCCCCTGCATGGCCCCGACCAAGGCCGGGGGTTGAAACTGCAACCCAGTTACGTGCTCTTGACCGGGAATCAAACCAGACCTTCGGAGTGCAGGCGGATGCTCTACCACTCAGCCACACCGGCCAGGGCAGAAACGCCTTAATTCTTTATAAGAAAGAGCATGAAGCCTTTGAACTGCACTAAGTCTAAGAGGCAAAGGTAAAGTTAAAGCTCATATATGTGTATACACACACACTCTCTCCAAATATTTACTAAACATGAAGTCTCGCGCATCACAATGTCTTCGAGGCCTGGTAAATACGAAGTTCTCAGTCCCCATCCTCCCGGAGCTTACAATTCAATGGCAAAGGAACGTGGGTAAATGCATTCCTCCTTCACAACCCAGAGCCATTGTGAGGGCTCGTGAGACCACACGTGATGTCCTATCTGGGACTCTGGAAAGGCTTCCCAGGCACGTGACACAGGCTGAGATCTGGTGGCGGGAGGAGAGGGAAGAACACTCCAGGGAGAGGGAACAGCCTGTGTGAGGTGCAGATGGCACAGAGGAACACGGCAGTTAGAGGAACTTAAAGACAAGGAGAGCTGGAGGGACATGCAAGGGGGAGACAGGTACCCAATGAGGCGGGGGTGGGGGGAGCAGCTACATGAGGAAACAGCAGGAGAGACGTGGGCGGGGGGAGCAGGTACATGAGGGAACAGCAGGAGAGACGTGGGCTCCAGCAAAGGAAAATCACATGGACACAGGTGATTAGGTAAACGCTTGTTTTTTTTTTCCAAATATATTTTATTGATTTTTTACAGAGAGGAAGGGAGAGGGATAGAGAGTTAGAAACATCGATGAGAGAGAAACATCGATCAGCTGCCTCCTGCACACCCCCTACTGGGGATGTGCCCGCAACCAAGGTACATGCCCTTGACCGGAATCAAACCTGGGACCCTTCAGTCCGCAGGCCGATGCTCTATCCAGTGAGCCAAACCAACTAGGACTGACTAGGTAAATGTTTTTTAAAAATATCTCTAAGGCCAGGCCAGTGTGGCTCAGGTGGTTGGGCATCGTCCCATGTCCTGAAGGGTTATGGTTCAACTCCTGGTCAGGGCACATACCCAGGTTGCAGGATGGATCCCCTATAGGGGAACATACAGGAGGCAACTGATTAATGTTTCTCTATCACATTGATGTTTCTCTCTTTTTCAAAAAAAAAAAAAAAAATCCCTAAGTGCAGCACTTGTCGAGGGGCCTGAGCAGATGCTGGGAGAGATCTGGCTACTTACCGGTTCAAGAGAAGATGCCGACGCCTGGCCCACTTGAGTGCGTCACATTTAGGAAGTAAAATTGAGAGGATCTGATTACTTGGGTGGGAGAGTGAGAGAGCCACAGTTAGGCATCATTCTTGTTAACAAAACCAAACCCAGTGGATGTGGTGCCATTTACTTAATCGGGCCGGCTTTTTCAAAGGGGAGGTGGGGGCGGGAGACTAGGACAGACAGGCTGTGACACGCATCAGGCAGAGATACCGAGCAGGTAACTGAATGCTCAGCTGAGGCTGGTGAGGTATCGATCTGGGATCCACGGGATAAAAACACTGGGCGACAGGTGTCACAGTAACTAGAGCCGGGAAGGGCATAAGATGGTCTAGGACAGTGGTTCTCAACCTTCCTAATGCCGCGACCCTTTAATACAGTTCCTCATGTTGTGGTGACCCCCAACCATAAAATTATTTTCGTTGCTACTTCATAACTGTAATCTTGCTACTGTTATGAATCGTCATGTAAATATCTGATATGCAGGATGTACTTTCATTGTTACAAATTGAACACAATTAAAATATGTAATTAATCACAAAAACAATATGTAATTATACATGTGTTTTCCGAAGGTCTTAGGCGACCCCTGTGAAAGGGTCGTTGGACCCCCAAAGGGGTCGTGACCCACGGGTTGAGAACCACTGGTCTAGGATGAGGGGACAGGATGAGAAGGGGCCCAGGCCAAGGCCATGAGGAAGTCCCATGTCTTGCCGGGAGCCGGTCCATCCTTGCTGTTTCAAGGGACCTGGCATATATGGCATACGATTCTTAATATGTTTGCTCACCTTCTTGGTGCTGTGTTTTAACCAAGGTCACCTCTCCAAGAAAGGTTGAATCCCCAGGTAGGGATTTTCCCCTGAAGTTAGGGAGGGAATAAAACCCCTCAACTAAGTGCCAGGCGGGTAATTAATCACTTTAACTATGAACAATCATGCTTAAGCTACATAATCTTTACTCCCTGGAATGGAGATAAGAAACGCCCTAACCTTTGTAATAGAGATTGACAGGATTAAAATGAACTGGTATAAATACAGATGTACCAAGACAGCAACACACACAACTTAGAAGTCAGAACTCAGAAGACAGAACCTACACAGAACCTACAGACAGAAGAACTTCGCTGGAGAGAACATGGCAAAAGATCCTGGACTGAACCTGACTACAGAAATATGGCAAGAGAACCTGACTAGAATCTGGTGACCGAACCTGGCTGGAGATCTCAGACAGAACCTGGCTGGAGATCCGAAGCAGAACCTCTCTGGAGATCCAGACCAGAACTTGGCTGGAGATCCTGGCTGTAGATCCTGGCTAGGCTGCTGATCAACTGAACACTGTCTCCGTGTCATTCCTTCTTCGCCGACTCCGTCCACACCTTTGGGGACCCCTGGACCCGCTGGGGCTGGACCCCGGCAATGTCTAATGCTCAAGAAAGAAGAGCAATTGTGCGGTATGAAATGACTCACTAAGCCTGTCACCAAACCAAAAAAAGGAAAAAAAGAAAGAAGAGTAAAAACCATCAAGAAAATAAACAGCCAGACACTTATGAGGAATGCTGTGTGGGCGGGGGGGCCAGTCATCTCTGTTGACTGGTCCTCGGGGGACTGGTAAGTGTCCCCTGGAGTCTGCAAAAAGGAGCCATGGGTGAGCACCCCGGGGAGCCTGGGTGGAGTGTGGAAATGGGCTGAAGAATGAGGAGGTGAGAAAATGGAAAGATGGTTTCCAAATAAAAGCTATTTCCTCTGTCATGCTCAGCCTGTGCTTGAAACCTTGCCCTGAAGCAGTTTATTTAACCTCTTACTTTCCTGCTTTCCTCCTCTCTGAAAGGGGGGATGCTAAAAACATTTCCCCTTAAGGCTGTTCTGAGGATTAGATGAGATACATGCAAAGGACTCGGAACAGGACCTCACTGTACTTAGCATGTGCCACCTATTACTTTCATCATAAAAAAGGATGTAAAAATCCTCCATTTTCCCCCCAAGTAAACGCCAAATGCTTTGTAGTATCGACAGTTTTCCAGCTTTAAAATTCCCAGGTAAAATGTGACGTCGCAGGGAACCTGGTATAACAACGTTTCAGGGTTTGCCCGCCCCACCAAGGAGGAGGGGACCACCCCAGCCAATAGACAGGTGTCTGACCTATCGGTCTGGACTCCGGGCAGCTGACCAGTGGGGCCAGAGAAAGGTGCCCACCAAGGAGCAGACAAAGTTGGTCTTGAGAGGGAAGGGGGCGGAGACCCTTGTCATGGAAATGAACAGTGTGGTCTTAGCGCCTGACCACTGTCCATGATGTGGGAAGCCCAAAGGAAACCCCACTTTCGGGACCCCCGAGACCTCCCGCACAGTGCCGGGGTCCAGACCCAGCAGGTCCAGGGGTCCCCAAAGTTGTGGACGGAGTCGGCGAAGAAGGAATCACACGGAGACAGCGTTCAATTGATCAGCAGCCTAGCCAGGATCTCTAGCCAGGATCTCCAGCCAAGTTCTGGTCTGGATCTCCAGCGAAGTTCTGTGGTCAGGTTCCCTCGCTAGGCTCTCCAGCCAGGCTCCATCCAGGCTCTCCAGCCAGGCTCAGTCACCAGGTTCTAGTCAGGTTCTCTTGCCATGTTCTATAGTCAGGTTCAGTCCAGGATCTTTTGCCATGTTCTCTCCAGTGAAGTTCTTCTGTCTCCAGGCTCCGTGTAGGTTCTGTCTTCTGAATTCTCTTCTAAGCTCTGTCTCTTGCTGTCTTGTTACATCTGTATTTATACCAGTTCATTTTAATCCTGTCAATCTCTATTACAAAGGTTAGGGCGTTTCTTATCTCCATTCCAGGGAGTAAAGATTATGTAGCTTAAGCATGATTGTTCGTAGTTAAAGTGATTAATTACCCACCTGGCACTTAGTTGAGGGGTTTTATTCCCTCCCTAACTTCAGGGGAAAATCCCTACTTGGGGATTCAACCTTTCTCGGAGAGGTGACCTTGGTTAAAACACAGCGCCAAGAAGGTGAGCAAACATATTAAGAACCATATGCCATATATGCCAGGTCCCTTGAAACAGCAAGGATGGACCGGCTCCCGGCAAATTCCCCCTTTTTTATTTTTTAAAAGCAAGCATTAAAAAGAAAAACATCAAATGCTCTCTTATATCCATTTTAAGAGTAGGATTGGCGCTTTCCGCTATTACCTGAGTCCTGATCTATCATCCCAGGGAGAGCTTGCCAATCCTGTACTTTCCCAGGGTAGAAAGGCTGCAGTGGGGTTAAGGATAAGGCTCCTTGGGCCTACCTTCTCCCATGCCATTACATTTACCTTTCCTTCCTCAGAAAAGCACGGACGTATTTCTTGTATAAAATGTTCCATCTGATTGGGAGTAACCTTAATTTCTCTGCTAGCAAGCATATGTGTTAAAAGATCAATACGGAGTCTTTTTTCTTTAGACTCAGTATGGCACATCTTCTTAATCTAAAGATCAATACAGAGTCTTCTTTCTTTGGACTCAGTATGGCACATCTTCTCAAACTAAGTTCTGTACTATCCACCTTCTTACCCTACTTATCCTCTATAGCGGGGTCTGCAGTACCCTGGTGGAGTCCTATCCGTCCCGAGTGTGGGGTTCTCAATGGGGGGGGGGGCTTACCTATGGGAATCCTGTTCCAGGGGTTCCCGAAGGTGTGGACGGAGTCGGCGAAGACTATCCACCCTCTTCCTACGGTGGAGTCCAATCCGTCCCGAGTGCGGGGCGCTTACCTAGGGGTCCCTGTTCGGGCGCCATATGCCGGGGTCCAGACCCAGCAGGTCCAGGGGTCCCCAAAGTTGTGGACGGAGTCGGCGAAGAAGGAATCACACGGAGACAGCGTTCAGTTGATCAGCAGCCTAGCCAGGATCTCTAGCCAGGATCTCCAGCCAAGTTCTGGTCTGGATCTCCAGCGAAGTTCTGTGGTCAGGTTCCCTCGCTAGGCTCTCCAGCCAGGCTCCATCCAGGCTCTCCAGCCAGGCTCAGTCACCAGGTTCTAGTCAGGTTCTCTTGCCATGTTCTATAGTCAGGTTCAGTCCAGGATCTTTTGCCATGTTCTCTCCAGTGAAGTTCTTCTGTCTCCAGGCTCCGTGTAGGTTCTGTCTTCTGAATTCTCTTCTAAGCTCTGTCTCTTGCTGTCTTGTTACATCTGTATTTATACCAGTTCATTTTAATCCTGTCAATCTCTATTACAAAGGTTAGGGCGTTTCTTATCTCCATTCCAGGGAGTAAAGATTATGTAGCTTAAGCATGATTGTTCGTAGTTAAAGTGATTAATTACCCACCTGGCACTTAGTTGAGGGGTTTTATTCCCTCCCTAACTTCAGGGGAAAATCCCTACCTGGGGATTCAACCTTTCTTGGAGAGGTGACCTTGGTTAAAACACAGCGCCAAGAAGGTGAGCAAACATATTAAGAACCATATGCCATATATGCCAGGTCCCCCGAAACAGCAAGAATGGACTGGCTCCCGGCAGCACAGTCTCCTTCCCTTTGTGCAACAGCAGGGATCTTGCTGCTTCAGGTAACAAAACGCCCTGGGTCTCCAAGACAACCATCCTCTCACCCAATATAAGCTTCCATCAATGTGAAGCTATGTCCTGACTTCAGAGACAGTAAAAGGTGGACCTAAAAATTGACTAAACGTGGTAAGCTTTTACTATGAGGCCAGCTAGAGAAGAAAACATTTACATCCTTATTGCTGGAACTATTACATATGTCCCTCCCTCCCATTAACCCCTTCTAACCCGCCCTGGCCCCCTGCCCTATTGTCTGTGTCCATGGGTTGTGCCTACCAGGTATATGCATTCAAGTTCTTTGGTTGATCACTTCCCCACCATTCACCCTCCCCCGCCTTCCCTCTGAGATTCCCCTGTTCTGTCGTCTGTGTCTCTGGGTCTATTTTGTTCATCAGTTTGTTACTTAGATTCCACATATGAGTGCGATCATGTGATACTTGTCTTTCTCTGATTGACCTATTTCACTTAGCATGATACTCTCCAGCTCCCTCCATGCTGTCTCAAAGGGTAAGAGATTCTTCTTTTTTTACAGCTGCATAGTATTCCATGGTATAAATGTACCACAGCCTTTTTATCCACTCGTCTACTGATGGGCACTTGGGCTGTTTCCAGATCTTAGCTATTGTAAACTGTGCTGCTAGGAACATAGGGGTGCATACATTCTTTCTGATTGGTGTTTCAGGTTTCTTAGAATATATTCCTAGAAGTGGGATTATTGGGTCACATGGCAGTTTCATATTTAATTTTTTGAGGAAACACCATGCTGTTTTCCATAATGGCTGCACCAGTCTGCATTCTCACCAGCAGTGCACGAGGGTTCCCTTTTCTCCACATTCTCACCAGCACTTGTCATTTGTGGATTTGATGATGGTAGCCATTCTGACAGGTGTGAGGTGATACCTCATTGTCGTTTTAATTTGCATCTCTCTGATGATCAGTGACTTTGAGCATGTTTTCATGTCTCTCCTGGCCATCTGTATGTCCACTTTGAGGAGTGTCTATTTAGGTCCTTTGCCCATTTTTTTAACTGGATTGTTTGCCTTCCTATTGTTAAGGTGTATGAGTTCCTTGTATATTTTGGATATTAACCCTCTATCAGATGTATCATTGGCAAATATGTTCTCCCATACAGTGGGCTCCCTTTTCGTTTTGTTGATGGTTTCTTTTGCTGCACAGAAGCTTTTTATTTTGATGTAGTCCCATTTGTTATTTTCTCCTTAGTTTCCTTTGCCCTAGGAGATGTATCTGTAAACATATTGTTATGAGAAATGTCTGAGATTTTGCTGTCTATGGTTTCTTCTAGGATTTTAATGGTTTCATGACTTACATTTAAGTCTTCTTTCCATTTTGAGTTTATTTTTGTGTATGGTGTAAGTTGGTGGTCTAGTTTCATTTTCTTGCATGTATCTGTCCAATTTTCCCAACACCATTTATTAGAGAGACTGTTTTGTCTCCATTGTATGTTCTTGCCTCTTCTGTCAAATGTTAACATAATTGTGTGGGTCGATTTCTGGGGTCTCTGTTCTGTTCCATTAATCTATATGCCTGTTCTTGTGAAAGTACCTGGCTGTTTTGATTACGATGGGTTTGTAATATAATTTGATATCTGGTATTGTGATTCCTCCAACTTTATTCTTCTTTCTCAAGATTGCTGCAGCTATTTGGGGCCTATTTTGGTTCCATATAAATTTTTGGAGTATTTGTTCTAGATCTGTGAAATATTCCATTGGTATCTTAATGGTGATTGCATTGAATCTGTAGATTGCCTTGGGTAGTATGGACATTTTAATGATGTTAATTCCACCAATCCATGAACATGGTATATTCTTCCACTTGTTTATATCTTCCTCTATCTCTCTTTCCAACATTCTGTAATTTTCCAAGTACAAGACTTTTACCTCTTTGGTTGAGCTTATTCCTAAGAATCTTGATTTTTTTGTTGCAATGGTAGATGGGATTGTTACATTGCTCTGAGAATTCATTATTGGTGTTTAAGTCATTGATTTTTGGATGTTGATTTTGTATCCTGCTATAATGCCAAACTCATTTATTAAATCTAGTAGTTTCATGGTGGAATCTTTAGGGTTTTCTTTGTACAATATCATGTCATCTACGAATAATGAGAGTTTTACTTCCCTTCCTCCTTTTCAATTTGGATGCCTTTTATGTTTTCTTTTTGTCTGTGGCTAGGACTTCTAGTACTCTGCTGAATAAGAGTGGTGATAGGTGACATCCCTGCCTTGTTCCTGTTTTTAGGGGAAATGGTTTCAGTTTTTGCACACTGAGTAAGATGTTTGCTGTAGGTTTGTCATATATGGCCTTTATTATGTTGAGATTTGATGCTCCTATTCCCACTTTGCTGAGAGATTTTATAAAAAAATGGGTGTTGGATTTTGTAGAATGCTTTTCTATGTCTATTGATAGGAACATGTGATTTTTGTCTTTCAATTTATGTGATGTATCACGTTTATTGATTTGTGAATATTATACCAGTCTTGCACCCCTGAAATAAATCCCACCTGGTCATGGTGTATGATCTTTTTAATATATTGCTGGATCCAATTTGCTAATATTTTGTTGAGCATCTATGTTCATCAGGGACATTGACCTGTAATTCTCTTTCCTTGTAGTGTCTTTATCTGGTTTTGGAATTAGGATAATGCTGGTCTCATAAAAAGAGCTTGGAAGTATTCCTTCCTTTTGGATTTTTTGAAATAGTTTGAGGAGTATAGGTGTTAGTTCTTTGAATATTTGGTAAAACTCTCCTGGGAAGCCATCCAGACCAGGGCTTTTGATTGCTGGGAGCTTCTATTTCCTCAGTTGTTATTGGCCTATTCAGGTTTTCTGATTCTTCCTGATTCAGTTTTGGAAGATTATATATATATTTTTAATTTGTCCATTTCATCCACACTGTCCAGCTTATTAGTATACAGTTGTTTATCGTTCTTAGAATCCTTTGTATTTCTGTGGTGTCAGTTGCTACTTCTCCACTTTTATTTCTGATTTTATTTGCGTCCTTTCTGTCTTTTGATGAGTCCGGCTAATGGTTCATCAATCTTATTTATCTTTTCAAAGAACCAGCTCTTGGTTTCATTGATTTTTGTATTGATTTTTTTTGTCTCTATGTCATTTATTTCTGCTCTAATCTTTATTATTTCCTTCCTTATACTTACTCTGTACTTTTCTCGTTGTTCTCTTTCTAGTTTTTAATTCGTAGGGTTAAATAGTTTATTATTAACTTTTCTTGTTTTTTTGAGGTAGGCCTATAGTGCTATGAACTTCCTTCTCAGGACTGCTTTTGCTATGTCCGAGATTTTGGGTGGTTGTATGTTCATTTGTTCCAGGACAGTTTTTATTTCTCTCTTGGTCTCATTAATAAACCATTTATTGTTTAATAACATGCTATTTATCCTCCATGTGTTTGAATGTTTTTGGGTATTTTTATTGTAGTTGATTTCTAATTCCATTCCATTGTGATCTGAGATGTTTGATATGATTTCAACCTTCTTGAACGTGTAGAGACTTGTTTTGTGTCCTCACATGTGGTCTATCTTTGTGAATGACTCATGTGCACTTGAGAAGAATGTATATTCTGCAGCTTTGGGATGAAATAATCTATAAATGTCAATTAAATCAATCTGATGCAGTGTGCCATCTAGAGTCACTGTTTCCTTATTAATATTTTACTTGGAAGATCTATCCAGTGAAGTCAGTGGGGTGTTAGAGTCCCCTATTATATATAACTATATTGTTGATCTCTCCCTTAAAGTCCTCTAAAAGTTTTTTTAATATATTTAGGTGCTCCTATACTGGGTGCATATATGTTTACCAAGATTATATCCTCGTTTTGGATCGATCCCTTTAGTATTATGTAGTGGCCTTTGTTGTCTCTTATGATGGCCTTCAGGAGGAAGTCTATTTTGTCAGATATGAGTATTGCTACCCCAGCGTTGTTTTTTCCATTTGCATGGAAAATTTTTTTCATCCTTTCATCTTCATCTGGTTAGTCTTTTGTCCTGAGGTGGGTCTCTTGTAGACAACATATATTTGGGTCATGTTTTGGTATCCATTCAGCTACCCTATGTCTTTTGATTGGAGCATTTAATCCATTTACATTTAGGTTATTATTGATAGGTACTTATTTATTGCTATTTCTATTTTGTATGCCTATGTTTTTCTCTCTACTTCTTCTCATTATAGCAGTAGTCCCCTTAGCATTTCTTGTAGCGCTGGCTTGGTGGTGATAAACTCCTTTAGCTACCATTTTTTTTTTTGGTCTGGGAAGCTCTTTGACTATTTTAAATGATAGCCTTGTAGAATATAGGTTTCATGTGGTCCTACAGCTTCCTTAAGCTGTTGTCCTGTTTTGTTTTGTTTTTTAACATATTATTGATTTTTTTTTTACAGAGAGGAAGGGAGAGGGATAGAGAGTTAGAAACATCAATGCGAGAGAAACATCAATCAGCTGCCTCCTGCACACTCCCTACTGGGGATGTGCCCACAACCAAGGTACATGCCCTTGACCGAAATCGAACCTGGGACCCTTCAGTCTGCAGGCCGACGCTCTATCCACTGAGCCAAACTGGTTAGGGCTGTCGTCCTGTTTTTTAATTGTTTTTATTTCTTTTTGGTTCTCTGATTGTGTGATTTTTCTACTGTCTTCTAATTCACTAATCCGATTCTTGGCTTCCCCTAATCTGCTGTGTATTCCTTCCACTATGTTCTTTATTATGTCATTCTTAATAGCTACTATATCTTTTCTCATACTATTGAGCATCTTTGCCATCATTATTCTGAACTCTATGTGAGATAAATTTCTTATCTCCATTTCATTTAGCTCTTCATGTGGAGAATTCCCTGTTCTTTCATTTGGGTGTCTTTTTGTCTCTCCATTTTGGCTGCCTGTTTGGGTTTGTGATTATGTTTTAGGTAGATCTACTATGTCTCCCAATCTCTAGGGCAGGGCAGTGTCAAATGCTCTTTCTCACTAATTATATCAAGTAAAGGCTCAAAGTCTCCAGAGACCCACCTCTGCCAGCGGACTAACTGGATTCAGTCTTGAGTAGCCTCAGGCAATTGTCCGTTTTCCAACAGGGTGGGTAATTGCTTCTGCCTGGAGGCTAATTGTTATTCTCAGTCTCTTAATGGGCCTCAGAAACTCCACACAGTGGGGCCAGGTGTTTTCCAATAGGGTGGGTCAACTGTCTTCCCCCTCCAGGTAAAAACCACCTGGATAGCAAAGGCCTGCCTGAGAAAGGTGTCCTCCGCAGCGTGAGGGAGTGACTCAGCACAGGAAACTGGCATGTCTGCCTTCCGGGCTCTCGCCCCAGAGCCCCCAACCCTGGCTTCTGCTCACACAGCTCCAGTCCGCTCTGCCCTCCCTCTGCTGGAGCCCAAGGTGAGTGGCTGCACATGAAATTTTGTGTGCTGGCCCTTTAAGAGGGTGCCTGCATTTCTCTCCATCTCTCCCTGGCAGACAGCAACCCTGCTGCTTTTCACAGCCAGGTGTTATGTGGACACCTTTCTCAGTTCTGGTGCTCTGGGGGCCCAGCTGGGGGTTAGACCCAGATTTCTCAGTGACAACCCTCCATAGCTGAGAGAGCTCTCCGGAACTTCAGCTCCTGTCTCTGGGAACCCGGCCAGCCCTTCCGCACCTCCGCCCTCCCTACCAGCCTCTGTGCGTCCGTCTCCCTTCCCGTCCTGGGTTATCAGGGTTCTCCAGCCAGTCTTGTTTATTATTCACGATGGTTTTTCATTTTTGTATTTTAGTTGTAATTTCAGTTTGATCCTGGGTGCGTGTCTGTGTAGCATCCACTTACTCTGCCACCATTTTTAATCGCTTCAAGAAGAAAACATTTAATCATAAGTATTTCAAGCCTGAGTTGTGGTTTGAAACCGATTGATGTTTCTCTCTCATATTGATGTCTCTGTGTCTCTGTGTCTCTGTCTCTGTCTCTCTCTCTCTCCCCCTTCCTCTCTAAGCATGTCCTCAGGTGAGGATTACAATTTTAAAGAATATTTAATAAAATTATAACTATTTTTATAATTGAGAAAATAAGCCTCTAATGGGAGAATGGAAACGCAGAAGGAAGGGCCGCACTTGGATGACAGGTGAGAGAGCTGTTTAATGTAGTACCAAGTCACACAGTCGAGGAGCAACCCGCTGGGCCGGCACCACAAACCTGACACTTGGTGTCTCTGCCACCAGAGGTCAGTACCTGCCACACCATCCTCGGTAACCGTCCAAGTGCCCTCAGGAGCTTCCCTGGGCAGCTGCTGGCAAGCTCAGTGACAGGGAGCCCTTCCACAGGTCACCACAAACACGCAGACGCAATTCCCCTAGAGCCAACCGGGCAGTGCTTTCCAACCTTCCTGTCATTATCCATCTCCCCTCTTTTTATAGTTTCCCCCTAATTCCACAAAACTAACACCACAAATATATATCTATATCTATATCTATCTATCTATCTATCTATCTATCTATCTATCTATCTATCTATCTGTCTATCTATCATCTATCATCTCCTATCTGTCCATGGACTGTGGCCCTGTGCATGGCCACAAACCACTCTGAATGACTAGGCTGACTAATCTTGCAATAAATCTGAATTTGGACACATGTTCTGAAAAGGTTCCACTTTGGAAGATGCCTTGCAGGTGAAGAAGGGACAGCCAGGACAGAATGGGTCGCCTGGGAGGAAGGAAGCAGGTGGGTGGGGGCAGGGGAGAGGCTGCCGGCAGGACAGGTGGACGAAACGACCACAGCACATCAGGGAAAACCCGCATTACCGAAGAGTCTGTGACAGCTGACACAGCAAGAGGGCAGCCAGGAGACAGCATGGAGGAGATTCTTCAAGTGCCAGAATGACAGAGCATTAATCACAAAGCTGCTGCTGAAGACTCACCTACTTCAAAGAGCATTCATGGGTTGTGTTTCACACCTAAAAGTGCTTGCGCTTGCTCCTGCCACTAAGTAAGTTCAAGACAGTTAATCCTGATAAACACACACAGATATGACTGACAGAGTAATAAAAACACTGAATAGCAAACACAGCTCTGGGCTAGACACTGTTCTTGTCACTTTGCATATCCTAACCCAACGTCCTCAGAAAGCAACTACGGCCGTACCCCTCATCCACAGGCTTGCCTTCTGTGGTTTCAGTTACCCATGGCCAACCCCGGCCCCAAAATATTAAATAGAAAATTCCTGAACTAAAGAATTCATTTCAAACTGCATGCCATTCTGAGTAGCATGATGGAATCTCACATCATCCCGCTCCGTCCTGCCCACGAACTGACTCCTCCCCTTGTCCAGTGCCTCCCCACTGTGGCTGCTCCTGCCCGTGAGTCACTTAGCCATCTCCATTATCAGACCAGCTGTTGTGGCATCGCAGTGCGTGTGCTCAAGTCACTCTATTTTACCTAACAACTAGAGGCCCGATGCATGAAAGTCGTGCAAGCGTAGGCCTTTGCAGCCGCAGCAGCTGCCTTGATCCCTCCCTCGCAGCTGCGGGCGGTGGTCTGGATCCCTCCCTCGCAGCCACGTTGTCTGCCTGGTTCCCACAGCTGCAGCCCTGGCTTCGTCCGGAAGGACGTCGGTCTAATTAGCACAGTATGCTTTTATTATTATAGATTACCCCAAAGCGTCGTGAAGCGGGCAATTTGTATATGCCAAAGAGAAGCCATAAAGTGCTTCCTTTAAGTGAAAAAGTACGTACATATAGGCAAAAACATAGCATATATGGGGGTTAGGACTATCCATAGTTTTGGGCATCCACCGGGGGTCTTGGAACCTACCCCCTGTGGATAATGAGGGACTCATGTATAAACTTTTATTGTCTGTATTCATTGAGATACCAAGACACTGCTGAGCACCTACTATACGCCAGCCACATCAGCCACTGGGAAGAGAGATGAATTAGAGACGTAGAGAAGGGATTTGGGGCACGGCTTCAAAGAGACAGTGAGCTTTGGGTTGAGCCAATGAGGTAGTGGCAAGATTGGCAGGGTGGAGAAGGGAGCAGAGAAGAGCTTACCCTCACAAGATGTAACACTGAAGGCACAGAGACACGAGGGACACACCAAGACCGTGAGGGACACACAGAGCAGACTACACCTGTGGGCCAAATCCAGGCCTTTTTGTAAAGTTTTATGGAACACAGCCCTGCCCACTGGACTGATTTGATCTCCGGCTGCCTCCTGCCTTGCTGTGGGGCACAGGCAAGCTGAGTAGTCATGACAGAGCCGGAGGCCAGCTAGCTGGCTCTTTACAGAAGTTTGGGGATGCCTGTTCTAGAGCCTTGTTATTCGGGGGGCGGGGGCGGGGGGGGTCGGGGAGGAGGGGTTCTGTGAAGCACCTGGGGGTTTGGCAAAGATGCGGACGCTCAGGTCCCATCGCAGACCCACGGAACTGGAATCTGCCTCCTAAAAAGACCTCTGGCAAAACATTAAAAAAATGTTTTTATTGATTTCAGAGACAGGAAGGGAGAAGGGGATAGAGAAATATCAACGATGAGAACCATTGATTGGCTGCCTCCTGCATGCCCCCTACTGGGGATGGAGCCTGCAACCTAGGCACGTGCCCTGAATGGGAATCGAACCGTGACCTCCTGGTTCGTGGGTTGATGCTCACACTAGCCAGGCTCTGGAGATTCTTATGCTCAGAAAGCTCTCCTGTCACTGGCGTGTGGACGGGAGGAGGTGGTGAGGCTGCAGATGAAGAAAGGCATGCACTTCTCCTATAAATAGTCAGACAAACTCGGTAAAGATTTCCCCATAAAGGAGTGGTGCCATCAGCCCACGCTCCAGAAAGGTCCCTGGGTCACAGTGTGACGGTCAGAGGAGTTGACGTCTGAAAGCAGGTGGGCAGCGGGTGTCAGAACCCAGGCAAAGACCCACACTATGCAGGGGACACTGCCAGGCAGCTCCTTTTCTTCCCAGCAGCAAATGGCATTCCAAGAGATTACTCCAATTTCACTAGTGCCTCCGATTTGCTTCTAGCAAATACAGCATCAGTTATAATTTATGAGGAAACAAAAAAATACTTAGTAACAAAATATTAGTACTCATGTGTTTCTGTGTACACAAAATGTATCTCCATCTAAGTAATGCTTCCGGACCGTAATACATAAATTATGAGATTAACTGGATGAGAAGGAAGCTTAAAGATTAAATGAGAATCAACTTGACAGCTATCTCTTATGTAGACTGCTAACACATCAGTTCCCAGGATATTTAGAGGTGTAATGTCTTGTTAGGACTCCCCCTTCCCCCCAATAAATGCACAATTCTGCTTGGTATTCAGTTTTTCCATATTTTGGATGAGTAAGCAATCTAAAGTAAAAAACAAAATACAAAGAAAACCAAAGCAGCATTTTAGACAAAACGCCAACACCACTCCTTCTCCTAGCTCGGCTAACAGCTTCTGAGTGATTGCTTAACATTCTTCCTCCTTAAAAATCTAGAAAAGTTTGACAGGGTTATTTGTGGGATTCGGTATGCTTTAGCATAATGAGAGCAATATAGATAAAAATAGGTGAGTGAAAACGGGAAATTCCTTTTCTTAGATGCTTAGGTTTCATAGTTTACATGCATTCCATTGACAGAAACAATGCAAAAGAAATAAGGCTTGTATATCTGCTCTGAGAAAAGAAGCATAATTAAATCAATAAATCTCAAGTAAGAAAAGAACCCATCAAATTCATGTTGAGAAGAATCTCTATGTTAAGATTCATTGACAAAGCCTTAGGAAAGTCCACAAATTCAGTATAATGGTTAATGGTACTTAAGAGATAATAGTTAATAACATTTCCTCTGGGTTTACACTGCATTAAATATCATCACATGGACTATTTCATTTAATCCTCAAAATACCCTGATATTAGCTCCATCTTAAAAACGGGCAAAGTAAGGCACAGAGAGGTTAAGTTACTTGTCCAAAGTCACACAGCTAAATAAGAAGTGGAGCTAAGATGTGAAGGTGGGCCTGTGTGCTTGACCATAACTGTGGTACCTCTCTAACTGCATCTGCTGTCCACTCTCCTCTTGTCCCCAGGTGAATCTGCAAGAAGTTTAAATGCAGTGGTCTCTCATGGTTACTAAATATCAGAGACAAAGAAAACCCCTAGGATTTAGGCATTCGAAGTCTTAATGGAAAAGAGGACACACCATATTGCCCTGTGGACAGTGGCCAAAATTTGACCTGTGATATAATAAAACCAAGGAAAAATGAGGTGGATTCCTCAGCAAGATAAAATGCAAATTAAGTCCCAGTAAAAGTCTGAAATCAAGTAAGCGCTTGTTAATAAATATGGATGCAGGCTTTTAAGGATAATTACTGTGGATGCATTATTTTCTAGCTAAGATGCTCGTGAAATGCTATGGAGAATCTAAAACATAAAATACACGTGGGCACTGGCCTAATGCTACCAGGTTAACATTCCCAGCTGGTTGTTCCTGTATGTCATTTAAGTAAGTGCCCGGCTGTCAATGACAGGAGAACTGAAGCAAGGCTGGCACCGGGCACAGCACCCACATGGCACATTCTTTGTCCCAGGAGCTTCATTCTATCAAGACTCTTGGGAGAAAGAGAAGTCACTGAATAAATAATGCAAGTCCGCAAGGCAGTGTGCAGGTCTTTCCAATTTTTCAAATTGTCAAGCATCTTATACAAAGTTCTTTTCCCACTTTAAGCTCATCATCTTCCATTTAAAATACTAATTTTGCCCAAAATCAAGCTACTGTATTTCCCTTCAAATTTGAACAGTTTTTTTAAAAAAAAGACCCAGGTTTTAAACATTAATTTGGCCAAAGAACAAACTCATTCCCTTCACGTTTTAACAGCTGCAAAATAAGATCCAGGAAAGCAAGACAAAAACAGGGCAGGGGGGAAAAGCCAAGTGAGAGACGAGGCGACAGCAATGATGGAGTGACAGTCACCTGAACTCCCATTCACTCGGCCGCTTCAGGGTTTCCCACCGAACTTTCCCCATTTACAGGGCGACACGCCTGGCGGCGGTCTTCTCACAAACACAAATGAGGGGGCAGTCTGCGTTCTCTACAGGGTGGACCCTGAGCATAACTCGGGGATACCCAGCGCGGACGCGGCGCGACGAGCAATGACTACCGCATGACACCTGGCTCCCACGCGGGTTCAGGCTGCCGAGGACAAAAGGAGCGACCACCCTCGGACCCTCGGCTTCCCCTGCGGGGGCACCGCGAGCCGCTGCGGACGCTCCGCTGGCCCCGCGCCTCGGATGCCGGCGGCCGGGCGGCCGGGCCGGGCGCGCGGCGGGGCGCGCGGCCTCCCGGGCGTGGGGACCCGGCGGCCGGCCCCGGGCGCAGGGGCGGAGCGCGGTGCAGCGCGGGGCACTCACCTTCTTCTTCCAACTCGAATTTCTCCAGCATGCCGGCTTCCACGGGTCCCGGGGCCGCCAGCGCCGCCTGAGGAGGGAGGACAGGGGTCAGCACGCGCTCGGCGGGCTCGTCCCTGCGCGGGGCGGGGGCGCGGGGCCGGGAGCGCAGCGCGGGGGGCGGGGAGGGGCTGGGCTCCGCGGCCCCGCCGGGCGCCGCGGCCTCGCTGGGCGCCGCCGCCGGGAGGAGGGGCCTCCGCGCGGCCGGAACGGAACGGAACGCGGCCCGGCCCCCGCCCAACCCCCGCCCGGCCCCCGGCCGCCCCGCCCCGGCCGCGCCTTCCCGCGCCCCCGCCCCGAGTGGGCCGCTCCGCCCTCACCCCGCCGGCGGCTTTGGTACGGACCGGCGGGGGAGACGCGTGGGAAGGGGACCCCGGGGCGCGGGCGGGCGGCCCCCCTCTCCGGCCTGGTTCCCCGTCTCCGCCGGGCCGTGAGCGGCCATTAGCGGGGAAGGCCCGCGTTCTCATCGCCGCCTCGCCTTCCCACCGCTCAGCTCCCCGCACCCAGGGCCGGCGCGTCCCCGCGGGTCTAACCTGCGCAGGTGTGGTCGGGGCAGCCGGGGGTGGGGCGCGAGGGGCGCGCCGAGGGGTGGGGGTGGGGCACAGGGGCGGGGCGGGGGCCAGCGGAGATGACACCGTGGGCCAGGTTGATTACATTTCTGTTTTAAATTTTAGGTTAAACTGCCCCTCCCATATTAAAAAGAATTGTTTCTCGGGTTTTGCGTACTGCGCTTGCATTTCGTGGCTGTCACTCTCCCAGCCACGGAAGTCTTATCTCGCTTCCTCTCTTCACCCACGATCGATTCCCTTCTTTGGGCGAGCCGCTGCCAGGAGCGCACCAAATCTAAACCGGCCCTGGCCACCCTGTCGCCCTGGATCTGGTATCTGAGGCTCTCCTGTTGCCAACTCAGGTTGGCAGGCAGCATGGCTGGCAGCGCAGAGCTGCGCGGGAGAGGAGCGCGGCCCTGGAGGTACAGGCACCGCACTCGGTGTGACAGCAGTTTCTGCACCATCTCCAGGGGGCCCACGGCTCACTCCCAAGGCCAGGGCCCTGATAACGAGCCTCGCTCTCCAGCGCTGGTTAGAGCCCAAAGGGGGCCCCAACCTCTGGAAAGGAGCTTGGTTCTATCAGGCCTGCAAGCCTCGCCTGGAGGAGAGGTACTGACGCCTCCTGGGCGCTTTCTTTTTGCTCTGTCATCCCAGGGGGGCCAACCCCCAAGTCTTAACCTTCTTAAAAGGAGGGAGGTGGGAGGTAGGGGAGGAAAAAAAGAGAAATTACACTTTGTAAGAGGATTGGGGGTAAACACCTACGGCCATGTCATGGGTAAAGACACAGCAGAGGACTGAATGTGTTCCCCCAAGAGCAGGAACAAAGCAAGGATGTCTGCTTCCACACTGTCCTGACTCCACACAGGACTGGAAGTTCCGGCTGCTGCAATACGGCAAGAGAACTCACCGAAAGGCATACACATTACAAAGACACAAAACCATCCGCGTTTGCAGAAGACCTGGTTGTCTGCATCGAAAATCCCAAGGAGTCTAAACACGAATGAACACACAAACAAAAACCTCCCAAACTAGAACCAGTGAGTTCAGCAAGGTCATAGGATACAAGATCAACAGGCAAAAATCGCTCTCATTTCCATACACTAACAATGAACATGTAGAAACTGATATTAAAAACAATACTATTTATTATCACTGCCAAAGAAATTAAATACTTAGGTATACACTTAAGAAAATGTACAAGAACTGTATGCTAAAAATGATAAAATGTGGATGAAATAGACGGAAACCTAAATAAATGAAGAGGCATCCCATATTTATGGACTGGGAGACCCAACATAGTACGGATGTCAGTTTTCCCCCAAACTGACATAGAGGTTTAATGCAATTCCTATTGAGACATCGGTAAGTTTTTTTGAAGACAAGCTTAGTTTAAAATTGATAAGGAAGCCCAGCCAGGGTGGTTCAGTGGTTGAGCGCTGACCTATGAACCAGGAAGTCATGGTTCAATTCCCGGTCAGGGCACAAGCCCAGGTTGGGGCTGTTGCGAGCTTGACCCCCTGGGTGGGGAGCATGCAGGAGGCAGCGGATCATTCTCTCTCTCTCATCATTGATGTTTTTATCTCTCTCTCCCTCTCCGTCTCTGAACTCAATAAAAATATATTAAAACGTAAGGAAAGGCACAGGCTCTAGAATAGCTAAAGCAACCTTGAAAAAGAAGAATGAAGTAGGAGGAATCATTCTACTCCATATTAAAGCTCACTCCAGAGCTACAGTAATTAAGACTGTGTATTGCATATGATTTCACTTATATGACGAATCTAAAGAAAATAACTGAACAAACAAAACAAACAGATTCAGATACAGAAGAACAGACTGATGGTTGCCAGAGGGCATGGGGGTTGGGGGACTGGGTAAAAAAGGTGAAGGGATTAAGAAGTGCGGATTGGTAGTTACAAAATAGTCCTGGGGATGTAAAGGGCAGCATAGGGCATATAGCCAATAATACCGTAGTAACTATGCATGGTGCCAGGTGGGTCCTGGAAATATCGGGGGCTATTTGTAAAGGATATGGTTATCTAACCATAACTTGAAACTAATACAGAATAATATTGAATGTCAACTATAATTGAAAGATAACATTTAAAAAGAGACTGTAGTATTGGTGGCAGAGGGACAGACATGTAATCAATAGAAACAGGATCTGACCCACATAAATGTGTCAAACTGGTGTTAGATGAAGGTGCAAAAGCAGTGGTGCTCGAGCACCTGGACCTGAAAATGGGGAGGCAAAAATTAAACCTCTTTGTAAGCCTCACACACCACACAAATGAGCTCAAGTCGGATCACAGTCTTAAAAATAAAATGTAAACCATGAAACGTACAGAAACAAAGCGGACAACCTCTTTAGGACCTATTGTGGGGAAAGCGGGAGACCTGATCTCTAAAGCATGAGCCACAGCCCGAGCCGGTTTGGCTCAGTGGATAGAGTGTCGGCCTGCGGACTGAAGGGTCCCAGGTTTGATTCCGGTCAAGAGCACGTACCTTGGTTGTAGGCTCCATCAGGGCACGTGTGGAAGGCAACCAACTGATGTGTTTCACATCGATGTTTCTCTGTGTGTCTTGCTCTCCCTTTCACTCTCTCCAAAAATCAATGGAAAAGTACCCTCGAAAAGTATCCTCCGGTGAGGATTAACAATAAAAAACCATGATCCACAAAAGGAAAAATTAATAAACTGGACCTCCTTAACATTACAATGTTTGCTCTATGACAGACACTGTTAAGAGGATGAAAAGGTAAGTTACAGAGTAAAAAAACAAACAAAACACACACACACAAAAACTTGCAAACCACACAGTAAATTACTAGTATCTGGAATCTGTAAAGAACTCTCAAAAAGAAAATCCAGTTAGAACATGGGCAAAAATATATGAAGAAACATTTCAGTGATGGCAAGTAAGCATCTGTAAAGATGCTCAACATCACTAGCCAGTAGGGAAATGCAAATTAAAATCACACTGAAGTGATCACTGTACACCCATGAGAATGGCCAAAATAAAAATAGCAAATGCTGGTGAGGATGCAGAAAAACAATCACTCCTCCCTTGCTGAGGGGATGCAAAGTCGTACCACCAGCCTGGAAAGCACTCTGACAGTTTCTTATAGAACTAAACGTGTAACTGCCACAAGCACAGCAATGCATTCTTGGGCATTTATCCTAGATAAATGAAAACTGTGTTTACTTGAAAACCTTGTATATGAATGTTCACAGCAGCTTCATTTGTACTAGCTCAACCTGGAAATAACAGATGTCATTCAACGGGTGAACGATGAACCAAACCACAGCCATGCCCCACTTAACGATGGGGATATGTTCCGAGAGATGTGTTGTTAGGTGATTTCGTCGTTGTGCGAACATCATAATATGCACTTACACAAACCTAGATGGTCTGCACCAGTGATGGCGAACCTTTTGAGCTCGGCGTGTCAGCATTTTGAAAAACCCTAACTTAACTCTGGTGCCGTGTCATATATAGAAATTTTTTGATATTTGCAACCATAGTAAATCAAAGACTTATATTTTTGATATTTATTTTATATATTTAAATGCCATTTAACGAAGAAAAATCAACCAAAAAAATGAGTTCACGCGTCACCTCTGACACGTGTGTCATAGGTTCGCCATCGCTGGTCTACACATACCTAGGCTGTATGGTACAGCCTGTTGCTCCGGGGCTCTAAGCCTGTACAATAGGTCACTGTACTGAATACTGTAAGCACTTGTGTATCTAAACATAGAAAAGGTACAGTAAAAATATGGTATAAAGATAAAAAATGGTACACCTGTTTAGGACACTTACCATGACTGGAGCTTCCATTTGTATATTTCTGGAAGCTGTTCTGGGTGTCAGGGAGTGAGTGGCGAGTGACTGAAGGCCTAGGCCCTAGGACATAACATTACTGCGCGCTACTATAGAATTTATAAACACTGTTCCCTTAGGCTAAACTACATTTATAAAATAATATTTTATCTTTCTTCAATAATAAATGAACCTTAGTTTACTGTAAGTTTTTAAAAATATATTTTATTGATTTTCCACAGAGAGGAAGGGAGAGGGATAGAGAGTTAGAAACATCGATGAGAGAGAAACATTGATCAGCTGCCTCCTGCACACCCCACACTGGGAATGTGCCCGAAACCATGGTACATGCCCTTGACCGGAATCGAACCTGGGACCTTTCAGTCCGCAGGCTAATGCTCTATCCACTGAGCAAAATCAATCAGGACTGTAAGTTTTTACTTAATAAAATTTTTAAGACGTTTTGACCTTGTAATAACACTTAGCTTAGAACACAAACATAGTGTACAGCTTTACAAAAATATTCTTTGTTTATATCCTTACTCTATGTTTTTTTTCCATTTAAAAATTTTTTAACTTTTAAACTTCTTTGTTGTTTATTTTTTTAAAAAGTATGGTGGTGCACAGTGGTAGTGTCAATCATTTAAATTTTGAAAAGTCTATTTTAATTTCTTGCAGTAATTTTAGAATAATTTTAAAAAGAAATCCCTCTTCGTCTATTCAGAGTGCCTGTAGTTGTGATGAGTTGGTTCTGGGGACAGAAATGGGCAGCTGTGGGCATGTGTATTTTGGGAAGCTGGCAACTCTGCAAAAGTGGTCCTCAGACTAAAAAGTCCCGTTCTGCCCTAGCTGGCTTGGCTCTGTGGGTAGACTGTTGGCCTGCGGACTGAAAGGTCCTGGGTTCGATTCTGGTCAAGGGCATATGCCCGGGATGCGGGCTCTATTCCCAGTGTGGGGTGTGCAGGAGGCAGCCAATCAATGATTCTTTCTCATCATTGATGTTTCTATCTCTCTCTCCCTCTCCCTTCATCTCTGAAATTAATTTTTTAGAAAAGAAAGTCCCTTCCCATTACTGCAGATGTTGGTAGTGAATAGAAATGGAAACAAATTCATGTGATCTCTTCGGTTTGGCTTCACTTGATAACAGGTGTGCAGGAGGAGGCCGAGGTAGAAACCTTTCTGGATCATGCTAGCGAGGCTGAGCTTCTCTCCATGGGTTGTTTTCACTGAGAAAGCTCATGTCTTCTTCTTAGAAAGGAGCTCAATCTGGACACTAGGAAAGGGCAGATGAAACTTCTCCATGACACATGAGGTCAGCTGCAGGGACCGGGGCCTGCAGGCGTCTGAGGTGTGCACATAATGCTGACAGGGTCAAGTGGTGATGGATTTCTTAGCACAAATAATTTAAAATTGGTGGTCATCAGTTACCCATTCATGGTGATGTTTTCTTGAAGTATGAACAGACCTATCTGCTCACCTTAATTTTAGCTCTTTCAGGCAGGGCCAAGCCTGGAGCTGCCTGGGACATGTTCTGCATCTGTGACCCTCTCTCTTCTGTCTTGGGAACTCTGTGGAGTTTTCAGTTGAACTTTAGTGAGCGAATGCCTGAGAAACTTGGAGTTATTGCCAGGTGTGACCTTTTGGTTGGTGGACAATGTGACATTACTCATGTCTGTCGCACACCATTGTGCCCAGGTGCAGCAAAATACAGTATTTTGAAGGACTCTTGGGAGGGAAAACTTCAGTCTGAAAACCTAATCACAAAACAACTGCCACAAAAGCTTTTCTTTATGCACTGAGGTTACATATGAGTTCATTTTGCCTTAATATATATACTAGTGGCCTGGTGCACGGATTTGTGCACATTGAAAGGAAATTAATTAGAAGAAGGATTCATGCAGTAATTATGTTACTGAAAAAAATTACATGTCAAGATAGTATATATAATATAGTATTATAAAATTAAAACATGTGTGCGATTGGTGCCAGTGAGAGCTTTATATGTATCACGCATGCGCGAGTCAACGTTTATTTTTAAATTGCCAGTGTGCATCATATGCAGCGGCCGGTCGGTCGGTTGGACGGTTGTATGGTCGGTCACTTAGCCTTTTATATCTATACTAGAGGCCCAGCACATGAAATTTGTGCAGGGGGGGGCGGTGTTCTCAGCCTGGCCTGCACCCTCTCCAATGCGGGATGCCTTGGGGGATGTCCAACTGCCGGTTTAGGCCCCATCCCAGTTTAATTAGCATATTACCCTTTTATTAGTATCCTATCTAATAAAAGACAAAAAGGGTAATTGACCGTACCTTCCCTATGCTTCCCATTGGCTAATCAATGAGATATGCAAATTAACCCAACCAAGATGGCAGCCGGCAGCCACGCAGCTGAAGTGAGCAGGAGGCTTGCTTGCTCCAATGATGGAGGAAGCCAAGGTTCCCCGCCTGCAGCAGCCTGGCTCTGAGCTCCAAAAGCAATAAAGTTTCAATTATAGAAGCTAAACAAACCCCAGATACCTGCTTTCAGCCGGCTGCGGCCTCAGAGCCTCAGAGCTGCAGCGAGCAGGAGCCAGCTCTCAGCTCCAGTGACAGCAACAAAGTTTCAATTATAGAAGGTAAATAAATCCCAGAATAAAAAAAGAAAAGAAGAAAAGGAGAGGCTGGGAGCTTCAGTCGCTGGCCAGCCTGAAAACAACCCTCAGCCCCTCACCCAGACTGGCCAGGCACCCCATTGGGGACCCCCACCCTGAAGGGGGTGTGGCCAGCCTGAAAACAGCCATCAGCCCCTCATCCAGGCTGGCCATGCACCCCAGTGGGGACCCCCACCCTGAAGGGGGTGTGACCAGCTGCAAACAGTCACCAGCCCCTCACCAGGCTGGCCAGGCACCCAAGTGGGACCCCCACCCTGATTCAGGACACCCTTCAGGGCAAACCAGCCGGCCCCCACCTGTGCAACAGGCCTCTATCCTATATAGTAAAAAGGTAATATGCAAACTGACCCTAACAGCAGAAAGACTGGGAATGACTGGTCACTATTACACACACTGACCACCAGGGGGCAGATGCTCAATGCAGGAGCTGCCCTCTGGTGGTCAGTGCGCTCCCACATGGGGGTGCTCTGCTTAGCCACAAGCCAGGCTGATGGCTGCCAGTACAGCAGTGGTGGTGGGAGCCTCTCCTGCCTCCTCAGCAGCACTAAGGATGTCCGACTGCAGCTTAGGTCTGCTCCCCGCTGGCAAGTGGACATCCCCCGAAGGCTCCCAGGCTGCCAGAGGGATGTCTGATTGCCATCTTAGGCCCAATCCCCCCGGGGAGCAGGCCTAAGCCAGCAGGTGGTCATCTGACTGCGAGAGAGCACAGGCCAGGCTGAGGAAATCCCCCTCCCTGAGTGCACAAATTTTTGTGCACCGGGCCTCTAGTAGATATATAAAAGCCCAGCGACCATAATGGCAGAATGACCAGAACAACCAGTGGCTATGATGTGCACTGTGGCAGCCAACCAGCCTGATTTGGGCCCAACACCCTGATCGGGAGCAGAGCCAGCCAGCCAACTGCCCATGGCCCCCACCCCCCACTGGCCTGGCCCAATGGGCCCCCATTGGGGTGAGCAGGCCAGACCTCACCTATGCATGAATTTGTGCACTGGGCTTCTAGTATATAGATAAAACCTTAAATAGCTACTGCGAGAAATCAATCAACTTCAAATACTGGATGAGTGGCTCCTGAGTAACTCAGGGCATGGGACCCACAGCTCTGATGTTTCCCCCACTATCTCTGAACTCTGACTCTGCTCTGCAGAGATGTCCTCTGTGAGGTGGGAACCTGCCACCAGGGCCAGGACAGGAGCTCCGTGCCCTCGAGCAGCTTTTACCCCCACCTCTGGGCGGACCACTCCCAAGCCTCCATCTGAAGCTGACAGCCCTCTTGAAAGAAGGCCATCTCCTGGCCATTGCCATTGAGCTTTCTGCAGACATTCACACTCCTCCGAATCCCTCCCTGCATGCGCTCCCTTCACCACCTCAGAATTCTTTGCTGCTGCCCCACGGGGCCGCATTTCCACTGTCACATGCTTGCTGGCTGGATCAGCCCCAATTCCTTCTGTCTCGCCTTCTCTAACCTGGAGCCAACGTGACCTTTTAGAAACACACACTCCTTGTTCCTCCGTGTGTGGAACCGCTCAGTGACTCTCAGGAACCGTTAGGAATGCCGCTAGCTCCTCAGCTCAGCGGGGCCTGAGCGGTTCATTCCTTTACCTTCTCCCCCACTGCAGCCCCCACACCTGAGCCTCAGGCATGTCCCTGCCCACTGTGCTCAGGGGTTTGAACATTCTGGCTGGTCTCCCTGCCACGTGGCTGGCCCCTGTTCACTCACTCCTTGAGAATGAGTCTGACGAAAAAGGCTCAGTCTTCCTGATTCTCGGCCTCTTCTCACAGTTTACCTGGTTAATTGCTTCTCTAATCTACACACTTAAAAAAAATATATATACATATATATATATTTCAGAGAGGAAGGGAGAGAGAGAGAAACACCAATGATGAGAGAGAATCACTGATCAGCTGCCTCCTGCACGCCCCACACTGGAGATCGAGCCCACAACCTGGGCATGTGCCTCCACCGGGAATCAAACCGAGACCTCCTGGACGCTGGCTGGGCTAATCCACACACTCTCCTAAGGCACTTACACAGGGTTGGGGTTTGCTTTTCAGTTCTCCGAAGCCCCATAAACTCTTTGAGGGGAAGACTGGCTGTTTGGTTATCCTGGTGTCGCTTGTGTCTGACACGTAGTGGACGTTCCAAAAATAGCCGAGTGAAATGAATTGTTCGTTATTAGCGAATCACTGGAAAATGTGGTGGGGAAATAGTTGATTTAATAGTGAGAATGGTTCAGGGATGATTTCATGCCATTTACTCATGCTCCTCCTTCACCTCATTCCTGTTTAGACATATTGCACCAATTTTCCCTTGAGCCTTGGACCTGACATTTAAAAAAAAAAGTGACTATGCTAAGAAATGACGCAGCGAACATTTTTGTTGGAACATGCTCTCCAAGGCCTAGAGGTCACTGACACTCTGGGCTGGGTATTAGCAGAGAGCTCTGCTGGCTCTTGACCCCACCCTACCATTTCCGTTTCTGTGATGTGACTATTGATGTTTTTGTTTTGTTTTGTGAATCCTCACCTGAGGATATTTTTCCATTGACTTTTAGAGAAAGTGGAAGGGAGGAGGAGAGACACACACAGAGAGAAACATTGATGTGACAGCGATACATACTCTGACCAGGGCCAGGGATCAAACCTGCAACTGAGGTACGTGCCCTTGACAGGAATCAAACCTGGGACCCTTCAGTCCATAAGCTGACGCTCTATCCACCGAGCCAAACCAGCTAGGGCAGTGGTCGGCAAACTCATTAGTCAACAGAGCCAAATATCAACAGTACAATGATTGAAATTTCTTTTGAGAGCCAAATTTTTTAAACTTAAATTATATAGGTAGGTACATTGTTATTAACTTGATTAGGGTACTCCTAAGGCTTAGGAAGAGCCACACTCAAGAGGCCAAAGAGCCGCATGTGGCTCTCGAGCTGCAGTTTGCTGACCATGGACTGCTAGGGCATGACTATTGATTTTTTTTTTTTTTATTTTTTTATTTTTTTTAATTAAATCTTTATTGTTCAGATTATTACATTTGTTCCTTTTTTTCCCCCCCATAACTCCCCTCCTCCCAGTTCCCGCCCCACCCTCCGCCCTCACTCCCCACCCACTGTCCTCATCCATAGGTGCACGATTTTTGTCCAGTCTCTTCCCACATCTCCCACACCCCTTTCCCCCCCAAGAATAGTCAGTCCATTCCCTTTCTATGTCCCTGATTCTATTATAATCAACAGTTCATTCTGTTCATCAGATTATTTATTCACTTGATTCTTAGATTCACTTGTTGATAGATGCATGTTTGTTGTTCATAATTTGTATCTTTACCTTTTTCTTCCTCTTCCTCTTCTTAAAGGATACCTTTCAGCATTTCATATAATCCTGGTTTGGTGGTGATGAACTCCTTTAGCTTTTCCTTATCTGTGAAGCTCTTTATCTGACCTTCAATTCTGAATGATAGCTTTGCTGGATAAAGTAATCTTGGTTGTAGGTTCTTGGTATTCATCACTTTGAATATTTCTTGCCACTCCCTTCTGGCCTGCAAAGTTTCTGTTGAGAAATCAGCTGACAGTCGTATGGGTATTCCCTTGTAGGTAACTGAGTTTCTTTCTCTTGCTGTTTTTAAGATTCTCTCTTTATCTTTTGCTCTTGGCATTTTAATGATGATGTGTCTTGGTGTGGTCCTCTTTGGATTCCTTTTGTTTGGGGTTCTCCGTGCTTCTTGGACCTGTAAGTCCATTTCTTTCACCAGGTGGGGGAAGTTTTCTGTCATTATTTCTTCAAATAGGTTTTCAATATCTTGCTCTCTCTCATCTTCTGGCACCCCTATAATTCTGATGTTGGTACGCTTGAAGCTGTCCCAGAGGCTCCTTACACTATCCTCGCATTTTTGGATTCTTTTTTCATTTTGCTTTTCTGGTTGGATGTTTTTTGCTTCCTCGCATTTCAAATCATTGACTTGATTCTTGCGCTCCTCTGGTCTGCTGTCGGGTGTCTGTATAATATTCGTTATTTCAGTCCGTGTATGCTTAATTTCTAGTTGGTTCCCCAATATAAGATCGAGGGTCTTATTAGTTTTCGTGTAGAGCTCATTAAGTTTATCGGCAGCTTCTAAACAGTTCTTGAGAGACCTTAAAAGTGTGGTTCTGAACTCTATTTCTTCCATTGACAATTTTGTCCTGTTTCTTTGTCTCCGCATTTTGTTATGCTTCCTTGGTGCACCCCCTAGTGGTCTTTGTTCGAAGTCTTATAGATAAATCTTGATTGTTGTAGCTAATTCCAGGGAGGGTTTGACCTCCAGGCCAAGTGGCTATGAGAATCAGCTGTGTCAGTAGTGAGAGAACTTCTGTCCTCTAGGGAGGTGCTAATCTAGCCTTTGCCTGAGGCTATCCGGCAAATGCCTCTGTGCAGGGCTTGGGCGGGGCGGGTCGCACAGGATCAACAGGGTGGGCCTGAGAGAGCAGTTATGGAGGCTCTCAGTCCTGTCCCCAGGGGCTCTGCCTCTCTGAGTCCCAGCACCCGCTGCAAAGCTCGGAGAGAAAGCTGCACTCGCTCTGACCGAAGCCAGACAGTCCCGCTTCTGCCGTTTGAGTCTGGGTCCCTAAAGACTCGCCCGGATCTGGTGCTCAGAGTCTGCGACTCCCTCCCGATTGAAAACGCCAACCGCGCCCTCCGCCGCCAGCCCGCTCCGCGCACTCCGCACCTCAGAATTTGACTTCAGCACTGCGCCTCCTCAGAGTGTCCGTGTGCGTTTCTCTTTCCTCCTAGTTGTAGGACTTCCACTCAGCCAGCGTTCCTGTGGTTCTGGTGATGTCCCTTCCGTTTTTTGGTTACACTTTTGAAGTAGTTGTTCAAAGCAGCAAACTCCGGCGTTAACCTATGCCGCCATCTTGGTTCTCCCTGACTATTGATTTTTTAAAGTGGTATAGAAATTTGATAAAAACTCAAAAACATTGGACACCACAACTATTCATTCTCCTGATCCATTGTAATCAGTATATTTTGGGGGGAAATGTTTTGTTCACTTTGATACTTTTCCAAATAACGATTTCAGATGCTTTTAATAAAGTTAGCTCCTTCCTAACATTTTTTAATGATTTCCTTTAAACAGCGTTTATTCCACAGCAGCTTTTCAGAGTGTGGCAGCCAATGTATATGGTTCAACAAGTCCGATGAAAATGTTTGATACCAAGTATTGTTAAGAAAACAGAACCAAGAAAGTCCTGTTTGTCTGGATCCTTTGTGTTAAGTTATCTTCTAACTTCCCCAAAGTAGACAATGTTAAGATTTTGAAGAGAGTCATTCAGCAAATATTTAGTAACTGCTACCTGCCAGGAGCCATGGCAGGTGGGTCCATAAAATATCCAGATGATGAGAAATTCGTATCCAAGATATGAAGTAGGAACCCTACCCATACACAGGGTCAGTTTGTTACTGATGCTGGGGTGCCTGTCAGTCAGGGTCTGAAACCGGTATTTCTCTTGCCTTTCACAAGCAAATCCAAATTAGTTTTCCTTTTTTGCTACTCAAAGTATTTTATTAAGTTTGTGTTTAACACAACTCACTGGGAGCCAAATACATTCTTCTGTTGACACTTATTCTACCATAATATTTTGCCAATAAAAAAAAATCAGTGTTGCTCCCTAACCTCAAGAAGCCTTTCATTTCTTGAGGCATGAAGCCATAAATTTTGAAATGTGTTGTATTTCTAGGATAAAGCAACATAAAAAAGGGACATAAAGTTGTGACATAAAGGGACATAACGTCTCTCTTCACTGTTCTCTACTCTCGCCCTCCAGCTGGCTTGCTCATCGACCCTGCTCACCGGAGCAGACCCCGGTGAGTCGTTTTCTCAGCCCTTTCATCCCTGCATCTATGGGAACTCTGGCCAGAAACTGGTGGAAAGTTACACAAATGCTTGAGACAGACTGTCTCCATGACTGTGTGTTTGTTCTACATAAAGCCATCAAAAGGAAGGACAATAGTCGAGATGCAATTAGCCCTGGCCGGTATGCTCAGTGGATAGAGCTTTGGCCTGCTCACCAGCGGGTTGAGGATTCAATTTCTAGTCAAGGGTGCATTCGGGAAGCAACTAATCGATGTGACTCTCTCACATCGATGTTTTTTTCTTTCCCCCATTCCTCCCTGCCTTTCACTCTCTAAAAATCAATGGGAAAAAATGTACTCGGATAAGGATTAACAGAAAAAGAAAAAAAGTATGAAATTAAAGGGCCCTGTACTTGCTTCTGGTAAATTCTGTGATCTTTATTCCCTATCTAAGGTGCAATGCAGCTAACCAGGATGGATTAGGGTGAGCCTGGGACAAGGAGCCAACTACAGGCAGATGTAGGACTAGTGTGCCTCTGAATGTAAATTAAAAAAAAAGAAAGAAAATATATATATATATTGGTTTCAGAGAGGAAGGGAGAAGGAGAGAGAGAGATAGAAATATCAGTGATGAGAGAGAATCATTGATCAGCTGCCTCCTGCATGTCCTTCAACTGGGGATCGAGCCTGCAACCCAGGTATGTGCCCTGACCGGGAATCGAACTGTGACCTCCTGGTTCATAGGTCGACGCTCAATCACTGAGCCATGCTGGCCAGGCACAGATGTAAATCTTTTAAGAAATATTCTGTGTCTCTTTTTTATGGTGATATATATAATTTACCTGCAACAAACTGTATCCATTTCAGGCATACCACTTAATGAGTCAACATAAAACCATTGCTACAATCAAGATACAAAAACATTTTTTTTTACCCCAAAGTTTCCTGGTGCTGCTTTGTGGTTCATCCCTCCCTCTCTCTGTGGCCCGAGGCTACAGTGACCTACTTTCTGTTACTATAGGCATCTAGGCTGAATTGCACACCCTCATCATCATGGACTCTCACTTTTGCCATGCTGCATTTAGTTGTAGGGGTACTGTTGTCCCACTTGGCACCGTTTCCTCTTCTCACCTTTTCTAGAATAACCCCCTGATTTTGTCACAGTGTACACTCTTTCCTTACATGAGCATTGACATGATGGGGACAATCATTCCCACGCTATCCAGGGTTAGAGGGGAGGATTTCTGGTTGGAGAGAGCCAGTGCCCACATGCGTGTGCGCACGTCCCCTTCCCACCCTCTGTTCCTGCCCTGACCGCACGTAGTCCTGCTACTGAGGACCAGCTTCCAGCGGAAGCCAGAGCAGAGAGACAGAAAGACTGGGGTCCGTGGCGACATCACTGACCAGGCCTATACCTCACCTTGCCTGGGCCGTCCTACCTCTGGATCTGTAATAGGGGACAATAAATGTCATTATCCTTCGAGCCAGTTTGGGCTAGATTTTGTCTTACTTTGCACCAAAAACATCCTAAGTGGTATGCTGGGTATTAATATTAGGTACAGGAGATGATATTCTAACTCTAGGCAGTCATATTCTAATTGTGGATATATCTGCATATGTAACAATGCAAAAAATTAAGCTTCGCAGTGTGCATCCGTGCTACGGGCACTCTGGGAGGGAAGCCGCCCTCAGGAGCTGCGCTGAGGCCGATCTGGAAGGAAGCGAGGACAGAAGAGCATTTCGGATGATGGCTGGGGCGGGGGAAGTGCTCTGCGGGCAAGGATGTTTGCGTGGCCTTTATCCGAGAGCTCGGGGGTTTTGTTTGTTTTTAAATATATTTTTAGTGTTGATAGCATTAGAGATATCTCCCATCCCCCTGTTTGTTTTTATATTTTTATTGATTGATTGATTTTTAGAGAGAGAAACATAGATTTGTTGTTCCACCATTTATGTTCATTGATTCTTGTATGTGCCCCAACCAGGGGTGGAACCCCCATCCTGGTGTATCCGGACGATGCTCTAACCCAGTGGTCGGCAAACTCATTAGTCAACAGAGCCAAATATCAACAGCACTTCTTCAAAACAGACTCGCCCAGGCCGAAAACCGACTTCTGCGCATGGGCCACAATGTTTCAACCGCACTGTATGCGCGCCTGCACGTGGTATTTTGTGGAAGAGCCACACTGAAGGGGCCAAAGAGCCGCATGTGGCCGGCGAGCCGCAGTTTGCCGACCACGGCTCTAACCCACCGGGCAACCCGGCCGGGGCAGAGTTGAGTGTTCTTGTGAAGGTAATAAAGACGGACACCAGTGGCAGCTAAAGGAATCAGGTTTCCCACGGTGGGACAGGGGAGCGATGTAAACTCCCCCAGCTGATGCTGGGAATACGAAAGACCTTACTATCTGTGTAGAGTCAGAGGGGTGGATTTGAGAGGCCCCGGATCGGCAGGAACGTTTAAATGTCTTTACAGTGAAGGTAGAAGTTAAGTGGGAAAGCCTGAGAAGTGTCGCAGAAATAAAACTGGCTTGAACGTGGTATTTCAGTGAGTTAGGAAGTAAAGAGGAAACAGACCAGAGTAATAATTAGAAACAAGCACTGAAAGGAGCCTTTACACAAAGCAACGGCATCCTGATGGAAGCAAAGAAAAGCCAGTGAAGGCAGAGGGACGGGGTCCCACCCGCCGCCCGTGCGGCTGTGAACGCCGCCCAGGAGCTTCTGAAGTCACTGCTCACTCCTCAGAGCCTCTGCCCACACCTTTCATCGCCTGGGTCTCAGAAACAGTGGCTTCGTCTCAGCGTTCTATTCTGTTTATGACTCTCCTGAAAAGAGTGCAACTTGGAAATTCAGTTTTGATTAGTACTGTTTTCCTGTAGCAGTCCTAAATAGTGTACAAAGTTTGTTTTGTTTTAAACAGTCTATTACAAGATTTTTAAATTTTTATTTTGTTCATTTTTATTTTGTCCTCACCCAAGGATATTTCTTCCATTGAATTTTATCTATCTATTTATTTATTTATTTATTTATTTTACAGAGAGTGAGAGAGAAAAAAACATTGATGTGAGAGAGACACATCGATTGGTTGCCTCCCATACGAGCCCCAGCTGAGGCCGGGGATCAAACCCACAACCCAGGTATGTGCCCTTAATTGGAAATCGAACCCTTGACCTTTTTGTGTGTGGGCCAACACTCTAACCACTGGACCACACTGGCCAGGGTAGATTATTTTCTTTAAAGCTTCATGATGCCTAGCAACTCAGGACTTTTTCTCTCCCCTCCCTGCCCTAACCCAGACCGGCCCCTTATTGTGCCTGCTTTCAGGTTGCTGGAAGGTGCTTTACAAATGAGGTGACATAGGCTCAGAGCAGCCAGGAGAACAGGGCAGTAGACGCAGGACAGACATCGAGGAAACTCGGCAGGTGCAGAATTTTAGGTTTTAGAAGCACAACGGTTATGAAGGGTTGCATGGGCAGGAACTCACTGCAGGTGCTTTAGCGTGAAGGGGCAGGCTGCCGGGCATTGGTTAGCGATTTTCTCCCTAACTCCTCCTGCCCCGTCTGATACCTGAGGCAGTGCCGGGGACAGGACGTTGAGAAAAACAAGGAGGAGGCACGTCAGAGAAGCTCGGGATGTGTTACTGCTGTTGCTGAATTTACCCTTAAAAATGAAATTATTCCCAAATTTAACCTGGGAGAGTTGCCCAAATTCCAGGTATTGCTCAAATAGGTGAACAGGTAATTTTTTAAAAAAAATATGTGGGTTTTTTTTTTGCCTGGCCAGCATGGCTCAGTGGTTGAGCATCGACCTATGAACCAGGAGGTCACAGTTCCATTCCCGGTCAGGGCACGTGCCCAGGTTGCGGGCTCGATCCCGAGTAGGGGGTTTGCAGGAGGCAGCTGATCAATGATTTTCTCTCCTCTTGGATGTTTCTATCCCTCTCACGCTCTCCCTTCCTCTCTGAAAAAAACATGTTTTATAGAAATTGATTTTAGAGAGAGAGGGACAGTGAGATAGAAACACCTATGAGAGAAAAACAAAAACATTGATTGACTGCATCCTGCATGCCCCCTACTGGGGATCAAGCCTGCACCGGGGGCATGTGCCCTGACTGGGAGCTGAACTGGTGACCTCTTGGTGCATGGGTCGGCACTCAACCATTGAGTCACACCAACAGGTAATTTAATTTTCTGCCAATGTACTGTTTCCGTGGGCAATTTTGTCAGTGAATAAGCCGTGACAATTGAAAACTCAGTCTAAACCTGCCGCCTCAGCAACTCCGCGCTTGGTGGCTAAGTTAAAAAAGTTAAAGCGGCTTTGTTCCTCATGGCCATAGAGAAATAACACATTTGTCTGGTGAGTCAAGAAAAACTGGAAATAACCAAACGTTTAAAGAGGATGACAACACAAGCTACACTTCAGGACGATGAGCAAAACCACAGTCCATTTCCTATGCAAGAATCTCAGTCCAACAGCGTATTTCGCTCGGCACAGATCCTTGCAGGATCGGATCCACTTAGAGCAGTGGTTCTCAACCTGTGGGTCGCGACCCCTTTGGGGGTCGAACGACCCTTTCACAGGGGTCGCCTAAGACCATCGGAAAACAGATATATAATTACATATTGTTTTTGTGATTAAACACTATGCTTTAATGATGTTCAATTTGTAACAATGAAAATACATCCTGCATATCAGATATTTACATTACGATTCATAACAGTAGCAACATGACAGTTATGAAGTAGCAACGAAAATAATTTTATGGTTGGGGATCACCACAGCATGAGGAACTGTATTAAAGGGTCGTGGCATTAGGAAGGTTGAGAACCACTGACTTAGAGGGTCTGAGTAGAGAGGCCAATGTCTGGGACAGCACATTGATGAAATTAGGGGCTCAATTAAAATCCGTTTAGTTGAGCCCTGGCCAGTGAGCCCCTAATTTCAGCACAGTAAGGCAACACCTGCCTCTTGTCTCCTGTCCGAGGAAAGGAAGGTGACTGTATTGGATCAGTACTTTGACTCACGTAACATCACGGAATTCCAGAGCCAACAGGGGTACAGATCTCCAAGGGGTGTCATCAGCTGCACGGCTTTTTATTAAGATCTCAAAGGCAACACGTGTGACCAGAGCATAGAAAAAAGGACGCAACCCAACAGCGTGGCTGGGAGCAAGCTCAGGCTCTGCCGCCCCCAGGGCCCCAGCTCCGAGTCCCGCTCGGCCACGGCGGTCTGTGAGCCCAGCACTGCGGTCTCCGAGCCTCAGGCCCGTGTCTGCTGTGCGCCTGGTACTGTCCTCTGCTCAGGCCTGGTGCCCATACATGATAGCTCTTCTCAGTGTGGGGCAAAATGAGAAGAACACGAGGTTCAAAGACAGGCCTCCATCCGAACCATGTCTCTACCATTTACTAGTCAAAGTCTCCAGCAGATGAGTGCATTTCTCTAAACCTTGATTCTTAAAAAAATATAAAAAAAAATTAAAAAATATATATATTACTGATTTCAGAGAGGAAAGGAGAGGGAGAGATAGAAACATTAGTGATGAGAGAGAAACCTGGGCATGTGCCCAGACCAGGAATCAAACCGTGACCTCCTGGCTCATAGGTTGACGATCAACCACTGAGCCACACTGGCAGGGCTAACCCTTGATTCTTCACCTGAAAAATGGAGATAATAATATCTCCTATGCAGGGCTGGTGTGAAAACGAAGAGAGAAACATTGATGTGAGAGGGAAATATCTATCGGTCGCCTCACACATGTGCCCCAACTGAGGGTTGACCCGGAAACCTGGTT
Source organism: Myotis daubentonii (assembly GCF_963259705.1). NCBI lineage: Eukaryota > Metazoa > Chordata > Mammalia > Chiroptera > Vespertilionidae > Myotis > Myotis daubentonii. The sequence goes on along the minus strand of NC_081849.1, from coordinate 6,684,468 downwards.
ATGTGCCCTGATTGGGAATCGACCCTTCGGTGTACAGGATGACAATCTAACCACTGAGCCACTGGCCAGGGCTCAACTAAACGGATTTTAATTGAGCCCCTAATTTCATCACTTGGCAACCAGGCAGGAGAGGCCAGCTGCTCGTGTTGGGAAGTCAAAGGACCTGCATTTGCTGTAGGAAATCAATGTGCTGAATGCTTGCTTTTGTTTGTAAAGAAAGAATAAAGTATTTTCAAAGAACGGTGGGTACATTTGTTCCATAGGCCCCAAAGCCTGTTGTCTTCTGCCTTCTCCAAATCCACTGAAGATCACTTTAAGACTCAAAATGACATTTTCGTAAGTTACTTGCCATCAAATGTACCTGGTCTAAGTCAGTATTAGGTTGAGAACACACACAGAAACACTGTAAAATAGGATTGTCCCAAACACATTAGTGAAGGACATATTGTTACAAGATGACTTATTTATTTTTTTTTGTTGGTTTTGGAGAGAGGAAGGGAGGAGGGGGAGAGAGAGAGAGAGAGAGAGAGAGAGAGAGAGAGAGAGAGAGAGAAAGAGAGAGAGACAGAGAGAAACATTGATGTGAGAGGGAAACATCCATCGGTTGCCTCCACAGGACCAGGGATTGAACACACAACCGGGGATGTGCCCCGACCGGGAATCAAACCCGGCACCTTCTGGTGCAGGGGACGATGCCCCAACTAACTGAGCCACCGGCCAGGGCTAATTTAGCTCCTCCGCCACTCAGTGCACAGATCAACAGAAGTGAGCGCATTCGCATCGTTGTATAGCTCATTTCCAGGATGCTTTCGTCTTGGAGAAACGCTATTTTTACAGGAGGTGATCAAATAATTCTCCAGATAAATCTAATTTTTAAAATCAAATGCAAAGAAGATAAATGGAGCGACTTAATCAGGCTAAACCAAGATAACTGAATAGGCTTACCAACGCGTGAATGAACACGGTATACGCAATGGTCTTTTAACGGGCAGAGCGTAGCAATCGTGTCAGAATGTCCTCTGTGTAGTTCCTTAGAGCCACCTGCTTAGGGTTCCCTTTTCTGAATAAAAGACACCCCTTCTTTAACCAGCTCAAGTGACCAGATGCCATTCTCACTCAGGATCCACAATAACGTTGGTTTTGGGTTCCACGCCAAGCCCCCAAAATCGTGGGGAAAGCATGTAACCCACACAGCCCCTTGAAACAGGTTCCCCGGGCACCGGGGAATTCGGGCAGTCACTCATTAACAGGTTATGCACGCCACTCCCAGACAGACACCCAGCAGCCGTGTTCTAAACTTTTCCACCGTTTCAGCGGCTAAGTCCTACCGAGTCATTAAGGGAACGCTATTAATACTGCTTTTATGTTTTGTGTCGCTGTTGTACCAATGATACTGCACGAGCTCAAGTTAATGCTTTTCTAAATGGCTGTGAGTGAGGGCAGTCCAGGTTCGGAGACGAAAGAATTTCCATCTAAATGCAAATCAAGACAAGCCTGACTGGAATGCGTGAGTGGGTACAATGACTTCCCATCCAGTGGTCAGCCCCCGCGCCCCCCCACCCACCCCCGCCCCCATGCATGTTCACACAACTGTATTGGTGCAGAGGTGTCCTTGTTAGGGAAACCATACTTTTTCCTTCCCCGTGCCCGCAATGACATAGGTAAAGGTGTTCAGAGTCTTGACTTCTTTGACTTAATATATGGCAAATAAAATGGACAAAGAGGACCTGGCCCCAGAGCACAGTTGGTTAGAGCATCATCCTGATATGCCAACGTTGTAGGTTCGATCCCTGGTGAGAGCACATACAAGAAACCACCAAGGAATGCATAAAAAAGTGGAACAACAAATCGATGTCTGTCTGTCTCTCTCAAATTAATATAAAAAACAAAATGGACCAAGAGAATAATTTTTTCTACTCTCTGCTTCTCTACTCCAAGCTTACATATCCAGGCCCTCGATGTCCCAAAAGAATCAAAGAAAGTGTGCCCAAGATAGAACTTATCCGTCTCCAGGTCTACATCCCCTTCCTAGTGTAAGGACACTGCCGTCCATCCATCCTTTCTCACCAGAAACCAGAGTCACTAGACTCCTCCTCCCACATGGCCCATGTCTGCGCTTCAGCCCATGATATCTCTTACCTACGTTCATCAGGACCCCTTCCTCTGGATCTTCCCTTCTGTGGCCTGAGTTCACCCCTCTGCCATCTCGCAGGGGACCGGTGTTGATTTCCTTTACGAGGCTTCTCGCTCAGTCTTTCCCCCATGAATTCCAACCACGAGCTGCCTCTGGACTGACCGCTCTATGAAAAGGCGAGTCTGACCAACTCTCTCCTCTACGCCGGCGCCCGGGCAGGCCGTGGGACGTCTGTGACGCTCCTCCCGGGGCTTATGTCTAATGCGCTTTCCCTCCTCACTCACGGGGGTCAAGGGGAAGAAGGGCCGCCCCACCTTGGACTTACCTGCTCCGCGTTTCCCCTGTCCAGCGGGAAAGCAGACTGTGTGACTTTATCAAGCTCTGAGCGTGGGGAGAACACTTAGCCTCCGGTCCTCACCTTTGGCCAACTTTACGGCCAGTGCAGTTCCTGGGCTTCTTGGGGACAGGACTGGCGACTGCTTTCACTTGGGGTCTCCCGAGGGCCCTGCTCCGCGTCCTCAGTGGGACAAAGCTCTACGGCTTGTCCCTTGCCTTTCTGGGGGCCCGTCTCATTCTGCCACTTTGCATGGGATGACCTATCAACTCATTGGATGTCACCGATGCATCAGGGGCTGGCAGTTTTTTTCTGAAGAAAAGGCCAGGTAGTAACTATTTTTGGATTTGCAGGCCATCCAGTCTCTGTAGCAAACACTCACCCGTGCTGTCGTCGCAGGAAAGCGGCCACAGAGGGTGCAAAAATGGGCGCGTGTGGCTGTGTATTAATAACACGCTAATCCCACGCACGGACGGTGAGCCATTCTGACCTACAGGCCCGAGCGTGCCGGCCCCTGAACTGGGGATACGTGTGCGCTGGAGAGGCTGAGACGCTCAGGCCAGAAGTGGTTGGAAACCATGCCCAGAACATGGATTTTGGCGCTCAATCGCCTCGATTCCAATCTAGACATTCGTGTTGCTAGCTATGGAGCCTTTGGGTAACTCCGCCCAGATGATCTTGCTTGATCCTCACCACAACCCTCAGAGGTAAACACTGTCTTCCTGGGATGGAGGTGTGGGTGGAGAGGGGCCAAAGGCTCAGGAACTTGTAAGTCCTTTCATCAGCGCACACCCGCCCACCGTTTAAGAGAAAAGCCCCTGGGCCCCCTCCGCTAGAGCCCCGACTCCCAGCTCCTCTTCACAGCGAAGCCCTGATAAAGCTGTCTGCGTCCTCCGTCCACACTGTCACCTCACACTCACGCAGCGGCTCTGCAAGCTGCCCGCGGCCCCAGCGTATCAAAGTCACGATCAGCTTCTGGGACAGAGACGCGCGGCCTGTTACATATTTAGCGACGGCTTTCACACCGCCAGCCCAAGTGCGAGGAAAGGATCATCACGGTGCAGTCTCCTCCCGGGAGAGGTGCTGCTGGAGATCACCCGGATCAACTCCTGTGGCCACCCCAGCATTATAACCTCTGCCTCTCCCAGGTGAGGCAGGGCTGCTCTTCGAGGGGGGGAACGTCTAGATCAGTGGTCCTCAACCTTCTGGCCCTTTAAATACAGTTCCTCATGTTGTGACTCAACCATAAAATTATCTTCGTGGCTACTTCATAACTGTAATGTTGCTACTGTTATGAATCGTAATGGAAATATCTGATATGCAGGATGGTCTTAGGCGACCCCTGTGAAAGGGTCTTTTGACCTCCAAAGGGGTCGCGACCCACAGGTTGAGAACCGCTGTTCTAGATGCACCCCCAACGCGGCCTCTGTTCTCATGGCAGATTCAACCACAAAAAGTGTTGGCTCCATCGAGCAAGACAGCAAATGGCTCAGCACTGGAAATGGTCATTTTCACCCACATTTGTGTCCCTATTATCTCAGCAATGCCAAGGGCATGGCCCTGGGACCTGCAGGTCTTTAGAAGCACACACCCCCGTTAGGCTGTGACCTGGAAGTCATGAGGTGGGAGGTGCACCATGACACCCGAGCTCCGGGGTTCTGCTTCTGCAGGCCTCCCTCCGGCCGGGACCCTCCTGGGGGTGGGAGTATCTCCACTCCCACTGAGGACCCAGAGACCAGGACAGTGCTGGGCTCACGACCGGATCTTGGGAAACTGCTGAAGGAATGATTTCCTGGGAGGGGACAGACACAGGGCATTTATCAAGTTTTAAAGAAAATCTTGGCTCTGGCTGGTGTTGCTCAGTGGTGAGCATCGGCCTGTGCACTGAAGGGTCACAGGTTCAATTCCCAGTCAAGGGCACGCACCTGGGTTGCAGGTTCAATCCCCGGCCCTGGTCGGGGTGCATGTAGGAGGCAACCAATTGATGTGCCTCTTTCACATTAATGTTTCTCTCTCCCTCTCCCTCTCCCTCTCCCTCTCCCTTCCTCCCTCCCTCCCTCTCTCTTCTACTCTCCCTCCATTCCACTCTCTCTAAAATCAATGGAGAAAAATATCCTCAGGTGACGATTAACAAAAAATAATAAAATCTTGAGGCAGGAAGATCCAACATCCTTTCCTTGAAGCTCATCTACCCCAGGGAACAGAATAGACAAGAACCTGAAGACCCAGGCCCCTGCTCCAACGGGCCAAGCTCTGAGCCAAGGACCCTCTCTGATTCGGGCTCTGTCTTCTCTCCGATCACTGAGCCAAGCCTCCAACAGCCAGGACAGGGAGAATGCCAGTTACAAGACCGTGGCCCGACCGCGGGGAGAGCAGCGCCTCTGCCTGTCTCGTCACCACGCAGGCAGCACTTGTCTGCGCCCGGCTGTCAGGATCACCAGCCCTGCCGCTCCCACTCCTGGGCCCAATGTGAATTCCCCCCAAACTATTTTTAAAATATCTAATCTGTTGTGAGCAACAGAGTATGGGACTGTTACTTTGCCATTTCTGGGCAGATAGTTTTTACACCGGGCCTTATTAGGTTGTAACTTGGTATTTAAAATGGTGAGACAGGAATATAAAAGCAAAGTCATGCATTTACTCCTTAATGTCAAGTGATTTGAAAATATTTTTAGATTTTTAAAGTGCTTCCCTATTTTTAAAAAAGGTAATTATTCTAAATAACAATCTCGAAAAATTGGTTAGTCATCCTGGGAAAAGTAGGAATCTTGGAGACGGATTCAGTGGAAAGAGTCAAGTTTAAGAAAAAAACCAAAGTTCATGAATTCATTGAGTTACATCACCTCCCCACATACATGATGAAACAAGTGCTAGTTATTATTATTTTTAATTGATCTTAGAGAGGGGAAAGGGGAGAGGGAGGGAGGGAGGGGGGAGGGAGAGAGAGAGAGAGAGAGAGAGAGAGAGAGAGAGAGAGAGAGAGAGAGAAACATTGATTGGCTGCCTCCTGCACGCACCCCAACCGGGGATTGAGCCCACAACCTGGGTATGTGCCCTGACTAGGAATCAAATCATCACCTTTTGGTGTATGGGACGACACTCCAACCAACTGAGCCACACCAGCCAGGGCAAGTATTAGTTATTTTTTTTGATACATAACAAATCACTCCATACTCAGTGGCTTAAGATAACAACAATAATTTATAATCTGGTATGGGCTAAATTGTGTCCTCTTCCCAGATTTATATAGTGAAGCCGCAACCCCCAGTGTGACTATATTTGGAGACAGGGCCTCTGAAGATGTTACTAAGGTTAAATAAGGTCATGTGGGTGGGGCCCTCAGCCATAAGACTGGTGTCCTTATAGGAGGAGGAAGAGACACCAGGGATGTGTGTCAGGGAGGAAAGACGGTGAGGATACAGCGACAAGACGGCCACCTGCAGCCCAGGCGAGAGGCTGCAGGAGAAACCAGCCCCACCAGCACCTCGGTCTTGGACTGCCAGCCTCCAGGGCCGGGAGCAGTAAGCACCCAGCCTGTGGTATTCTGTATGGCAGCCCTGGAGGACTAATACGCGGCGTCCATGGTTTCTACGGGTACGGGATTCGTGGGCGGTCCAGCTGGCTGGTGCGGGCTCTGACCAGGTCTCTCAGTCAGTGCCAGGGCTCTGCTGCGTTTGAGGCCCCAGCACACCCTCCACGTGCTCCAAGCGCAATGGAACGCACTCCCCTTGCTTCCGGACGCTGTGTGTGCTGCTTTCCTGCCTGCTCTCCCAGCAGCTCGGAATCCTTGTCCTTTGTCCCTTGAATGTTCACGTTTTCCTGGCTTTCTTCTCCCGCCACACATCCCTCTCTTTATTTCATCTACTATGACAGCATAAACGACCGCTGCTCTGATGATGTTCAAATGTTAATAATTGGCTCCAGCCCTGGTTGGTGTGGCTCAGTGGATAGAGTGTGACCTGCAGACTGAAGGGTCCTGGGTTCGGTTCCAGTCAGGGGCACATGCCTGGGTTGCGGGCTTGATCCCCGGTGGGGGGTGTGCAGGGACAGCTGATCAATGATTCTCTCTCATCATTGATGTTTCTGTCTCTCCCTCTCCCTCTTCCTTCCTCTCTGAAACCAATAAAAATATATTAAAAAATAATTAGCTCCAGATGCACACAGCCAATTACTCTTTGAACACCTCCTCTTGGTGTCCCAGACACCTTATTGTACCGCCACCACCTACACACACACACACACACACACACGCACACACACATGCACAGACATGCACATCACATATGCACACAGACAGCCCGCTCCTCTTTCTGTTCTGTTCTCTCCGCCAGAAAACGACACCCATCCAGTTTCCCAAGGGAAGACCTTTGGGACCCTCCTTTGATTCTGTGCTCTTTCCTCCGCAACTAACCAATCAGCACCTTCCAGATCCCTCTCAGTGCAGCCTCTTAAACAGCTCTTTCCTTCGAACTCTAGTCCACTGCTTTCCACCTTCAGCCGCCCCAGACCTGCCTCATTGCCCTCTGCGTCTCACCCGAGCTCCGTGCCACACAAATCCAACCTAATCCATGCCCAGCCCGGAGGGATCACCGGACACGCAGGGCTGATCGCTGCTCTCCGCTGCTGAAGGGACAGTCCCATCCCGCTCGGCTGGCTGCTCCACTCACTGGGCCGGGCTCTCCTCCCACAACAACTACACGCGTTCTATCGGTTCCACTGCACCTGCTGGCCTGTCTGAACCTCCAAATGGACACACGCTCCTTTTGTTCAATGAGCGATTAGCTGACTCTCAGATCCCTCCAATGCACAATGTGTTGTTAACCGAGTGGACAGAGCAGACTCTGTCCCTGCCTCGGGAGATGGCTCACCTTTGTCACCCATCGCCCTCTCCCAGCACCGCTTCCGGCACATCCCAGGTGCTTAATAAGAATTCGCTGGGAAAATGAACAATGAAAGGAGAGCTCTCTACTACAGGCTATCCACCCTCACCCCCTTTCCATTTCCGAATAAAATGCACGGGGACAAGTTTGATGAAAGTGATCTTCGTGGTCCCTGTTTACTGAAAGCGTCTTTTTATTCCGAAAGGCAGAGCTATGTCATAGGGAAATATTTCCAGGCTGACAGATGTCTGTAGGCAACTCCTGTTCCCCCAGGAAGATGATGCTGGTGGCAAAATCAGTGAAACCAGCCAAGCTCTTAAGGAACTGAGCCCACACGTTAAAGACACTCCACACAACCCGAATACAAAGAAACACACCTTAGATGATCTGGGGTGGAGGGGGGAGAAGGCAGCCTGGAGGCCTTGGGTGATAACGTTTACAGGTGGAGTAAGGCCTTGTTTGATGTCAGGCAGCTGGTGGCAACGCTGTCTTCCAGTTTTGAAACATACCATTTCATAACGTAAGTGGGGGCCTCGGTGATCACCCTGATTTTCTGAGGCTCAAACTATATAACCACTGTAGCTTTGATTGGAGTATTTTTTTAAAAATGTGGTAAAATAACAGACATAACATAAAAGTTTCCATTTTAAAAAGAGGACAATTCAGTGGTATTAAGTACACTCACACTGTCATGTAACCATCCCCACCACCATCCCCAGAACGTTTGTAATCTCGAAAACCTGGAATCGGTCCCTGTGAAACGCTAAGCCCATTCCTCCCCAGCCAGCCCCGCACCACCCCCCTGCTGCTGTCTGTGGATCTGATGACTCCAGGGGCCTCACAGAAGCAGAGTCCCAGTGTCTGTCCTTTTGTGACGGTTTGTGCCACTTGGCATGTTGTCCTCAGGTTGGTCCACACGGTAGCGTGTGTCAGAATCTCCTTCCCCGTGAAGGCTGGGCGTGGCTCACTGTATAGAACGACCACATCTCGTTTATCCGCTTGTGACCTCGGGATCGTTGCTGAAGCCCCACTGTACTGCCAGGGCCCCTGACCGGGCACATGGGCCATGCCTGTCGCTGAATGTGGACCCAGCTGAGCGTGCTTTCTCTCTGGCCCAGACCCACCCTGGGGAGCCTGGGAGGACCCACGCTCGTTGGCCTCAGGGTGTGAAGTATTAACAGGTAAGAACATCACCTTTAGTCACAGTCATGCAGAAAGCTGACCTGCACCGAGAGCTCTCTCTGGATTCGCTTCTATTTCAACTGGGAAAGGCCGCGGCGTGCCCGAGCATAAAACTTCTGCAATAAGGAACAGCCCTGTGTCTGGGCCTGTCACCATCACGTCCAATGACCTAGCAAAAGCACGCCTGCTTTCTCTTCAAATAGAGCTGTTCTATCCATCATCATAGCCAATGAGAAGCAGCCGTACTTTGAGGCGTTGTCTCCCACAGCATTTAATCCTCTCTGGGGTCATTCCCCCCTTTGCTCCCTTCCCTGGCCTTCCCCCTGCTCCTGCTCCCACAGGCTCTGTCTGTCCCAGGCCTCCTGGCTCGCTGGCCTCAGGGTAGGTCTGGCACAGCCGGTGGGCAGGAGCGGGGGAGATGCCAGGGTCGCCATCCCTCTGCCTCAAAGGGCGGCTCCGGCCAGTGGCTGCTTCTCCTCAGTGCTCCAGCTCCGGCTCTGGCTCCAGCTCTGGCCAGGCAGCCCCCTGGGGTTCCACTTTCCACAGACGGGCTCACCCTGGGGTTCCACTTCCCACAGACGGGCTCTGCGCCTCCTCTCCCTGTGCCCTGGCCCTGGGGCGGGTTGGGGGAGGGGGGAGGTAATGGCTTCCTGTTTCTGATCACGGTTGGGCTGCCTCCTCATTCCTTTCTTGGATGTTTTTGTGTCCTATCATCTCTATCACCACGTCTCTTGGTTACATGCACAGGGACACAGAGACCTCTGCGGTCCACCCTTTCTCACTCACACCCGAGAACACAGAAAACCTTCCTCCTAGGCCCACGCTCCAGGGGGCGTCACTGCCTCCCAGGGGTCTCCCTGTCTCCCGTCTGTCTCCGAGTCTGCTACCAGGTCCCACTGCCCAGACAGGCCCCTGCCCACTGCTCCGGCACCACGGCCTCTCCTCCTCTGGGCTACACGTCACACTCATTCTCCTCCGGGCTACACGTCACACTCATTCCTACCCCATGTCGTGGCTCATCTTTCCCTACAAGGCTCTCTCCCTGTCCCCTTCCTGAACCCGACCAGCGACTCAGGCCCAGCTCAGTGGGTACCTCTGCCTGGGAGCCTCCACTGCCCTGGGCCGATGCGATTTCCCCTCCTGGAGGGACGACTAGACTATTGGCTTCACTACGTATCCCACCAACTTCCTTCTGCGTTTCCTCGCCTTTCCCCAGGCTCATTCTGCCCCAGTGAGGTGCAGCCCGAGACAGCGGGAGCAATAGCTCGCCTTTCCACTCAGCACTGAAAACACACAAGTCCCTGCAGAGCACAGAGCTAACAGAACGGCCACTGAGGGACAAGGAGAGTCGCAGGATGTCCTCTGCACGACGGCACATCTCCTTTCTCCCACAGACAACTGTTCTGGACGGGTCGTCACCCCGCCTCCGCCCCTCCGATAGCCATGCTGAAGCCCTAACCTCCGATACCTGCGAGCGTGACTGTGTTTGGAAGTCAGGCCTTTGCAGATGTCATCAAGCTAAGATGAGGTCATACTGGGTCAGGCTGGGCCCCCGTCCAATGTGACTGGTGTCCTTATAAGAAGAGGAAAACCCGGACACAGACAGACAAGGAGGGAAGAAGCCACGCGGGCGGGAGGCAGAGGGCGGAGGGCTGCTGCTGCGCCCGAGGAAAGCCTGGGGCCACAGGGGCTGGAGAGACCGTGAGCCCAGAGACCTCGGAGGGCTCGGTCCGCCAACGCCTCGACGCCAGACTTCCAGCCTCCAGAGCCGAGACAGGCTTCCTGTTGCCATCAGGCCCCAGCTCGTGCCTCTAGGTCCCGCCAGCCCCAGGAGAGGACAACAACTGAATCGGAGCTGCACCTGCACAGGTCGATCTTAGTGGTAGGTCGTACGTCCTTGCTGAGCACAGACCCAGTACAGAGCACCTGCGTACGGGCCGCGGCCAGGCAGGCGAAGGGACGGAGCCCCGCGCCCACGTGCAGGGCCGCCTGTGGGGCAGCGGGGGCCCCTCCGTGAAGCCTCGCCGACCTCCTCGGAAGGAGCAGAGACGCTGCTCCCCTCCACCAGGGCAGGCTCCCCTCTCAGCATGCTGCCCCCCTCCAGCGACGGCAAATTCATATCAGAAAACTCTAGAAGCACATTCCCATTTTTAAAAGCGGTGTGTCTGCTTTTTGCTTTGCCTGTAACTTGTCACGTTAGTCTCCCACTCAAGATAAATGCAAACGAAACTTTATTTTTTTAAAGAAGCAGAGGGAACAAAGAGCGGGTTCTGTCATGTTCCAGGTGTTACCACTTGTCATGGGCCTCCATCCGCCCACTGGGCCCTCCCACTGTTCTCGCAGCCTGTGATTCCCGATAAATACCCCTCGGCTGTCAGGAGCCGCAGCCCCAGCCCCAGCTCCAGGGGAGCACACTCAGACTGGGCCCTGCCTCCCAGGCGGTCGCCGCGCCCTGACTTACGGTTCTGGAGGGAGCGTAGTGAGCGGGGGACGCTGCCGGAGGCCGGGCCGGGCTGTGGGGGGCCGGGCAGAACCTCTGGCCCGTGTCCGCAGGGGAGGACGAGGCATAGATGCGGTTTTCCAGTCGCTCAGGCTCCTGCTTATAGGACTCGAGGGGGAAGGAGTGCTGCTTGGCCACTTGGGTGGGCGTCGATGGCGAGGAGGAGAGGCCGGAAGCTGGGGAGGAAACCACACGGAGCTGTTAGAGGTCTTGGGGGGGGGGGCGGTGTGTGGGTGCAGGTGGGGGGTGGGCAGAGCGAGGCTCCTCCACTTCCAAGAGCCCAAATCTCAAGAGGAAGAATGAGATGATTAAACTGTGAATTCTGGGACCAGCCTCTACACACCGATGGCTCATCCCTGAAGGTGAGCGTGTCCAGAAATCCCCTTGTCATCCAGCGGGGGTCGTGGCGGCCCCCTTGCCTGAGGGTGCTCGGCCGGGTCAGCGTGGCCTGGGCGAAAGGTTTCTCACGGACACACATCAGATGCTGTTTTCTCCCATTTGGTCAAATACCGTTGGACCCCTGTCCTCCCTACAGAGCACGGCGCCCAGGCACACGGCGAGGAACCAGGCTGCCTGAGATAAGACGAGGGAAGTTCATAAGGTATTTGACAGGGACAGAGGTCAATGCTGCAGCCATCACACGCCAGCGTACGCTAAGGACCAGGCGGGACAAGCCGGTGCTGTCCAAATGTACAGCACGAACGTGCCCGAGTCCGCAGGTGAGAATTCACGGCGAAGGTGCTGGGGGGACTTCAGGGAGGAGGCAGGACTGGGAAAGGGCCTTGCAGGGTGACGGTTTAGGGACAGGAACCAGGAGGAAGCAGGCGGGGAGGCGGGCTGTGAACGTGCCAGGAGTAAGAGGTTGTCCACTCGGATGGGGCGCAGGCAGGGGTCATCCTGCCATGGCGCTGACTCTGCCGTAAGACCAGTGTTCTGGGTTGCACTGTGTCCCCTAAAGAGAGAGGCCGACGCTCTAACCAGGCCCGGTGAATGTGACCTTACTTGGGAATAGCGTCTTTGCAGATGTCATGAAGGTAAGAGGAGATCAGACTGGAGGAGGGGGGTCCTTACCCCAAGGCCACGACTGTCCTCGTAAGAAGAGGACCCAGAGTCCCACACCCGGGGAGAAGGCGGCGGGTGACAGGCAGACCCTGGAGTGTGGTATCTACAAGCCACGGAATGACAAGCGCCAGAAGCCGGAGAGGCCCGGAAGGATTCGACCCAGAGTCCCCGAGGGAGGGCGCCCTGCCGGCTCTGGGTCCCGGAGTCCGGCCTCCAGAACCGGGAGCGTCCACTCCTGCTGGGTTTGGTCCAGGACACGAACACACAAGAATGTGTCCGGATACTGATTCGTTTTCCAAGAGAAACAATCGGGTTTTGGGTCTGGTCTCTCACATCTTCCAGGTCACTGAAGGAACATTTTATTTTAAATGTGTTATTCAAACTATTTAAATCACGTGAGTAAAAGCAAAGATGCCCTGGACGCGGCTGAGGCTGCCCACTTGCTGCTTCTGACCTAGACAAGGACTGGTCAGCCACGAAGCCGCAGCCGAGCCTCCTTCGCCCTGCTACTCCGTGCCACGCCCAGACGCCTGTCCCCCGTCCCTGCGCGCACTGTGTCCCCTCTCCTGCTCCCGTCCTCACTCCCCACCGGGCCCACTCGGGCCTCACTTCATCCAGTCGCCTGACCTCGGCCTGTGAGCCTCCCTCTCTGAAGTCCCCCAGCAGCTCCACCTGTGGGCCGCCAGCCGTCACCCGAGGCGTCCAACATGACACCGAATGTGCAGGATGTGCTCTCCTGCTCCCAGGCCCTGCCCGGGAGTGGTACTGGGGAAAGGCTGGCAGCCCGGGGCAAAGACAAGAAGGAGGGGGAGGGGTGAGGCTCAGGCTCTGTTCCAATCCCTCTCCCTCTGGTGCCCAGAGAGTGTGGGCCTGCATGTTTCCAGGGTGGCCGTTTCGGGAGTAACCGGTGAAAGGAGGCGTGCCTTTCCCAGGGAGCCCCCAGACCACGAGGTCACCCCAGGAACCTCCCCCCCAAGCCCAGGCTGGCCTCTGGGCGCAGCGGGACACGGATGCGCCACACGAGTCCGCAGGTCTCTGAACTTCCGACATGAAAGGCCTCCCACGCAAAGCCCCGAATGCCCCCAAAGGTCTTGAGAAGCCAGGGCTGCCTCGAGGGGAGGCAGGAGGGGGAGGGGGAGGACCGAGAGCAGGAAGAAGCTGATGGCTTGGCAGCTCCTCAGGGGAGACCAGCGTCCAGCAGGCAGGACAACCAGGGAGGCACCTGGCCCCGGCCCAGCCCTCCTCCGGCCAGGCCCCGGCGTCGTGGCACCAACACTCCCCAGAGACGCCCAGAGAAGGGTGAGGAATGCAGATGCCAGCCCGGCTCAGAGCGTGCGGGCTGCCAGAGCAGTGTCTGCGACCAGAAGGTGTCTGTGGGGCCTGCGCACCTCCCTGGCCTCAGGCTCCCGGGGTGTGTGTGTGGGGGGGGGGGCGCGTCCATCAGTGATTCTTCCCGTGGGCGAGTCCTCACAGGGGCACCAGCCTGGCTGCTGTCGGCGACGCCAGGACGGGCTAGTTCCCAGCGCCACATCCAGCAGGAAATGTTGTGGTTCACGCTCCTAACTCTCGCTCTGGCCACTGGACACAGGCTTTCCTGGGGGCCTTCTGGAGAGGGGGTGGCATTGGAGACCCGACGGAGGGGCAGAACAGAGCAGGCTGGGATGCAGGCAGTTTAGGGGGAACCACATCCTAAAGCCTGCAGAAGCCCTAGGGCAGAGCCCCTCTGGGCCCTGGTTCTTCATGTACAGGGGGGCCTGGCCCAGCGAGCTCTGGCACCCCTTGGTGATGGCGAAAAGCACCCAGGTCTGTCCTAACTTAGGGCACAGGCTGAACCAGCCCTCCACCGGGCCAGTGACCTCACTCATACCACCCATGAAGGAATGATCGGGCCCAGAGGAAATCGGCTCCTCTGCGGAGGCATTTTGGCAAGATGGACCGAAACCCCCAGTGCACGTGTCCTCGCGATCCCGCTGTGACGTCTGCAGACAGAGCTGTGGGATAGCCGAACGGGCTCGGAGAGCACGCGGAGGCGGGGCTGCCTGTCCACGGGGAGAGGTGAACCAGGTCTGGCTCATCCACACCGACAGCGCGAGTTTGGATCGGCGTGCGAGCCCCTCAGTCTTCTCATCTCTGTGACGGAGTGGGGGGTGAAAAAGCGAACTGCACAGCCATCTGTGTAGAACGGTACTGAAAGGGAAGAACACACGCGCACGCATGCACACACACGCACGCACACACACATGCACACATGCACACACACACATGCACGCTCACACACACATGCACGCACATGCACACACATGCACGCTCACACACTCTGCCTGTCTGCATGCGCCCAGAGTGCCTCTGGAAGGATTTGGAAATGCTGTCACCAGACAGTGGAGCAGCCGGGAGGAGAGACGTCTGTCGCATGCCCTTTTCTACTTTTCAGCCTTTATGTTATCTGTTCAGAAAATTACTGTTTTCAGGCCACCGTTCTGCTTCCGAGCAAGAGGCTGGCTGACGCGGTGGGAGAGCAGGAGCCTGCTGCCCCTGCCAGGCCCCAGTTGCCCTGCTCCGTGCAGGTCTGTCTGCGGAGGAGACGAAGAGGGGCTCAGAGGCAGGGTCCGGGCTCCCACGACAGGCTCCCTCTGCCCCGGGGCAGGCCTCCCCCTTCACCGCACCCTGCAGGGACCATTCAGAGTGGGCAGGCCCCTCCTTGCTCATCTTTTGGGTACAGGACGTTAACATCTCAAGTGGAAACGGCTGAAGAGACCTGGACTCAGCGGCTGGCCTCCCCAACTCCCCGCGCCCCCACCCCAGGCTCCTCCTCTGGCTTCTCTCTCGAGCAGCCATCCCCAGGCGGTGCTGCCACCATCCCGACCCGATCCGGCCGAGGACCACAGAGAGGCTGGGCGCTAAGAGCGCAGCCCTGACAGAGCCTCGCTGGACGCCCGGCTGCGGAGAAGACGAAGCAGTTTTCCTCGGGGGTGGGGGTGGGGGGTGGGGTGGGAACAAGCTGTTCCAGGTGGAACAGAAGGATTCCTCGCTGCCCTCAGAGGAACTTCTCTCACTGAAACCTTCCCAAGCTCAAAAGATGCTTCCCTGACCCCCACCTTGGCGTCCCGCCTCCTCTCTGCTCCCTTCCCAGAGCAGGTGACCTTTGTGGACCAGCAGGGGAAGGGGGATTGTGAGGGAGGGGACAAGCAAAATGACATGTGAATCAGGAGTGTGGTGTTTAGGGTACAGGGGAAGAACCTTCCGGAACCAAAACTACGCCCCCTGGTCACTGCTGCCTGAAACAGCCTCCGAGGGGCAGCGTCCGGCAGTAACGGCCTTGCTGTTTGCCAAGTGCTCTCGACACGCTGTTCCACGCGCTCCTCGCAGCCGCCCGCAGGGGAGGGGGCGGCAGGGTTACACCCACGTTTCAGGTGAGGACACGGGTGACTGGAGACGCTACTTATCCCGGGTCATTTAGGGGCAAATGGCAGAGGTCACGCCTGAACGCGAGTGTCCTGACTCCACATGCAAAATCCTTTAGCCAGGATTCAACAGGACAGCGCCAAGAGAAGCACACAGATGCCACACCAGCCCTGGGTGCGTGATGGGCGCAGGGAGGAGAGGGTGGGCTTCCCACCATGGGCTTCCCCGGGGGGCTTCTCTCCAGCATCCGCCAGGAAGGTAGCCGCGGCCAACCGACAGGGGACTTCACCCGCACTCAGCCTACTTACCAGTGTGTGTGTGTGTGTGTGTGTGTGTGTGTGTGTGTGTGTGTGTGGCTATCTTATAAAAGGATTGTGGGGCTGGCAAAAATAATATAGCTAAATTCTTTTTTAAATTATTGGTGTAATAATTCACAAATAAAGAGGAAAATAGAGAAATGCAGACACAATCCCCCATTACTTTTTTTTAAAATCCTTACCTGAGAATATTTTTCTTTACTTTATTATTATTTTTTAAATCCTCACCCAAGGATATTTTCCCATTGATTTTTAGAGAGAGTGGAAGAGAGGGAAAGACAGAGAAACATTGATGTGAGAGAAACGCATTGATTGGTTGCCTCCTGCACGAGCCCTGACCAGGGCCCAGGCCGGGGAGGAACCTGCAACCGAGGTACGTATCCTTAACTGGAATTGAACCCGGGACTCTTTGGTCCACAGGCTGACACTCCATCCACGGAGCCAAACCAGCTAGGGCTGTTTTTATTTATCTTAAGAGAAACATCGACTATTGGTTGTTTCCAATATGCACCTGGACCAGGGATCGAACCCACAACCTAGTTATGTGCCCTGACTGGGAATCGAACCCACAATCTTTTGGTGTACAGAACAACGCTCCAACCAACTGAGCCACCCAGCCAGGGCCCCCATTACTCTTAAATAGAGCAATTTATTTCTACCCGTGTCTGATCAGCAAGCAGAGGCATGGAGTGGGGAGCATGTTATGCTGAATCAGAGAGTCCCACATTATGATCTGATTGGGGAAAATGTGACAAAAACAAAATCCAAACCCAAGTCGACAATACCATGCAATAAGCATTGAGAGTCAAGTACAGGTAGCCCTAGGCCGGAGGCACTCAGAGAAGAGCAGAGCTTGGCCCTCAGTCTTTTCATCACTACCTGACTTCAAATTATGCTTGTTTAATCCTGGCTAAAGGATTTAGCATGTGGAGTCAGGACACTTGCGTTCAGGCTGGCGGGTGGGAAAGCTCCCAGAGACACGGGGAGGCCTGCGCCTCCTCTCCAGGCAAAGGAAGCAGATCTGCCCCAATTAGGGGCCTTTCCGACGGCCAGAAGGACGGACGGGTTCCCCTTGTGTTCTCCTGAGAAGGCTTTCCCTCCTCTTCTGGTCCTTAAAGACTTTGTTCAGGGCGGCTGTCGCCTCTGAGAGGGACAATGCCTTTGATTCTTCATGGGCAGCAGCCAGGGCAAGTGAATGGGCTCAGTGAGAGAACAGAACCAGCTCCTGGCAGCCACACAAGACACTAGGCAAGTGGCCCCAGACACCAGGGAGCCAGGAGCCGGTGATTTCACAGGGCCAGGCTGTGCTGGCATGAGCTGTGTCTGGAGAGAAGGGGGAGGGTGCAGCAGGGTGAAGTGGGAGCGGCTGGAGGAATGTGAGCAGTGGGCTGAGGTTTCACCACTAGTAGCCGTGGCCTTGAACTAGCCAACCCCTGGCCTTGGTGACATAAACCAGGTAGACCAGATGGCCCTGTGGTGTGCACATACACACATTCCTCCTCCCCTTACACCCTGTTGGGCAGTGCCAGCCTTGTTCATGCACATGGTCTAAAACAACAAGAATGAAGGAAAAGTTCATTTTGTTTCTGATTTCAAAATGCCCTTGCAGACTATTGTTCCGAGAGGCACAGGTTGAGAAAAGCACCTTTTCAGTTTACAGTGAATGAGGGGTTGGCTACAGATTTAATGAAATCCCTATTAAAATCCCAATGTCATTTTTTAAAGAAATTAAAAAATTAGAATGAGAAATTATCAGATTTGTATGGAACCACAAAAGACCCTGAATAACCAAAGCAATGCTGAGAATAAAGAACGAAGCTGGAGTTATCACACTACCTGATTTCAAATTATACTACAGAGCTATGATAATCAAAACAGCATGGTACTGACAGAGAAACAGACACACAGATCCATGGAACAGAATAGAGAGCCCAGCTATAAAACCACATGTATGTAGACAGATAATTTTTGACAAAGGAGCCAGAAACACACAATGGAATAAAGATAGTCTCTTCAATAAATGGTGCTGGGAAAACTGGAAAAACACATGCAAACAAATGAAACTGGATTACAGTTTGTCCCCAAGTACAAAAATTAATTCAAAATGGATCAAAGACCTGAATATGAGATCCAAAACAATAACTTACATAGAAGAATAATATAGGTACCAAATTTAAGGACCTTGGTCACAGAGAACATTATGAACTTGACCCCAAAGGCAAGGGGAGTAAAGACAAAAATGAATGGGACTAAATCAAACTGAAAAGCTTCTGCACAGCAAAAGAAACTGACAACAAAACAAACAGGCAGCTGACCAAACAGGAGGTGATATTTGTAAGCAGTAGCTCCGACAAAGGTTTAATTTCCAAAACACATAAAGAACTCATAAAACTCAACACCAAACAAACAAACAGCCCAATCAAAAAGTGGGCAGAGGACCTGAAAATACACCTCTCTCAAGAAGACATACGAACAGCCAATAGATACATGAAAAGATGTTTAACCTCACTGGCAATCAGGGAAATGCAAATCAAAACTACAGTGAGCTACCACCTCACACCTGTTAGAGTGGCCATTATCAACAAGACAAGCAATGACAAGTGTTGGAGAGGCTGTGGAAAAAGGGGAACCCTCATCCACTGCTCGTGGGAGTGTAGACTGGTACAGCCACTATGGAAAGCAGTCTGGCGATTCCTCAAAAAATTGAGAATAGAGCTACCATACGACCCAGCAATTCCTCTCCTGGGTATACACTCTAAAACCTCAAAATCATGCATTCGCAAAGATATATGCACCCCTATGTTCATTGCAGCATTATTTACGGTGGCCAAGACATGGAAACAACCAAAGCATCCCCCGATAGAGGACTGGATAAAGAAGATGTGGTACATAAACACAATGGAATACTACTCAGCCATAAGAAGGGATGAAATAGTGCCACTTGCAACAGCATGGATGGACCTTGAGAACATTATGCTAAGTGAAATAAGTCAGTCAGAAAAAGCCAAGAACCATATGATTTCACTCAGATGTGGGATATAAAACTGAAAGTTGTGAACGCAAACAGCAGTGTGGTGGTTGCCAGAGGCAAGGGAGTATGGGGAGAAGGGGTCCTGATATAAGGAGTCAGGAGAAGAACTGACTTTGGGTGGTGGACACACAGTGCAATATACAGATCTTGTAACATAGAAACCCACACTGAAACCTATATGTTCATGTTGACCAATGTCATCCCAATAAATTATCTATCTATACATATAAAAGACTGATATGCAAATTGTCCCCTCGGGAATTCGACCTGACCACCAGGGCGCGGAATGAAGGAAGGCCCTGGCCCGCAGCCGGAAGGCCCTGATCGGCTCCGATCGCTGGCCAGGCCTAGGCACCCTACCCTACATATTGGGAACAGTCTCTTAGATTTAAAAATTGAAACTTGGCAAGGCTACTCTAACACTGAAAAAACAGCGATGACACGCATGGACTCTGGTTTGCACATTTTGTGATCAGCCCTGATTCTGACACTTATAACTATGTCACAAACCCAATTACTTAACTTCTCTATGCTTCAGTTTTTCCACCCCTAGGATGGGGAAAACAGTACTACTACCTCAGAAGGATCATGTTTGTACCACTTTCTATAATTAGGGCAAAAAATGTAGCTGCCCATACAACAGCAAGATGCCTTTTGCCTGTATAAAAAGTATGGTCACTGGTGTATGCAGCATCCCAGACTGCGAGAGGGATCAGGCCTAAACCAGCAGTTGGACATCCCCTGAGAGTGCAGGCTGGGCTGAGAGACCACCCCCCACTCTTGTGCACGAATTTAGTGCACCAGGCCTCTAGTATATATATATAAAGAAGGGACAGAAAACCCCGGGCAATACCAGAAACACTTTGGAGTGCATCCATGTGGGGGAACTGCCCACCACACACTGTTTTGCGGAGGGTGCCTTTTTTCAAGGAATAATTTGCTGTTTCAATCTGTAACCTTTTCTGTCCCAGCTTTCTCTGTGCCTGGCTAGCTGCTGCTCTTCCCTGTGTGAGGCCTGGTCCGTGGACACCAGGGTTCACAAAGTCCCACTGGTCCCTGCTGCCTGGAGGGTTTGTTTCCAAAAGATCGCCCATCGGAAAGATATTGTCCTGCTGCCCTTCCCCCCACCCCCCACCCCACGAGGGCCCCCTCACTCTCAGGGGTGGAGTTCCTTGTCTTCTGACTCAGGACTGGTCTAGATGGTGTTACAACCCATCAGCATTGGCAATGGCCATACCAGACCTTCATGTATTATACCCTCAATTCATGTATTAAAAGGAGTAAGATTTCTGGGCTACCAGTTTTGCTTATGAACACTTTTAACAATCTGCTCTACAACCTTTCAGAATTCAAAATATTCAAAACATGTTGGGGAATGCGGGAGTCATCTTGGAGTCACAGCATTATGGAAATGTGTGGGTGAAAGTCTATAAAAACAAACGAACCGAACTTCTTTTAGGGCATTTCCTAAGGCTTAGTCTTCTGGAAGGAATCCAGGAAAAAATACCGATTTTATGGGGCTTTCTGTGTCCAGTCATTCAGGGTCGGCTCTGGTACGTAGACGGCTCTGCACAAGGACACAAAACCGGCCTCGGCAGGGCTCACTTTTGACCAGTCCCTGCAGTGGGGACCCAGCCTCTGGGGGGCCCTGGCCTTAGGGAGAGCCCTCCTCATGCTTATCTGGGGTCCTGGGCTCGGCTTCAGGGACCCCATTATGACCCTTGATCCTCACTAGAGCTGGAGATAAGAGCACCCCTCCTTTGCATGTTGAAGCTCAGAGACAGTCCTTGGGGAAGGGAGGAGAGAAAAAGTCTTCAGTCGCTTCTTTTTTAAAATAATTTTTTTAAAATTGATTTTTACAGAGAGAGGAATAGAAGGGGGGGGAGAGAGAGAGAGAGAGAGAGAGAGAGAGAGAGAGAGAGAGAGAGAGAGAGATGTGAGAGTGAAACATTGATTGGTTGCCTCCTGCATGCGCCCTGACTGGGAATTGAACCCACAGCCTGGGCATGTGCCCTGACTGGGAATGGAACCTGAGGCCTTTTGGTTCCTGGGACAATGCTCCAACCACTTAGCCACACCAGCCAGGGCAACCCTCGGTTGCTTTGTGAGACAAAGAGATTCCAGAACAATCCATTTCCCACATAAAACCGTTTCTGAAAAACCATGTGCTCAGGGTTCTCCAGTGAAGGGGAAATGGCCAGGCCAGCCCCCTGGTCAGATGCTCTTTGTGGAATCACAAAGGCAGCAGGTGCCATTTGGTGCCGCCCAGATGAATTTGCTGAACGGGCAGAATCAGGATGGCCCCGCCAAGGAGTCCTGACCCGTGAGTGACCTTCGTGGACAAACACCCATGACCCCATGTTAAAGTGAAAGACTTGCAGGCCTTGAGGGTGAAGTGTCTGGCCCAAGAGCAACAGCGAGACCAGAAGCGGGGCCTGGGTGACCCTGTGCCAGGAGGCGTCTCAGACCCACCCCCACAGCCATGCGTGTGGCTGGGAGCATCCTGGGGGAGCAGGTGCCTGAAGTCACGGGGGGAGGGTGGGGCCTCGGGGCACCCTCCGTGCCCTCGCGCTGCACACAGGCCCTCGCGGCCGGACCGAGGCTCCTCTCCCCCGGCAGGCACGTCCCGCTGGCCGCAGGCGGCACAGGGTGAGGGCAGTGGGTGGCCGAGACCCCAGCATGCTGGGCCTGGGAGAGGAGGAGGAGTTCAGGCGACTGGGGTCAGGGTGGTGACTGTCATTTCCCACGAGGACACAGGGCAGCACACGGACCCACTAGGAGGGCAGAGTTTCACACTCTTGGGTTGATGCCAAGGTGCCCGGTGGGCTGGGGAAGGTTTCTCGAGCTGCCCACAGATGAGTCCAGAATATTTTGGGCAGGAGGCCCCACTCCTACCCCCTAGTGCCCTGCCCTGCTCATCTACGCTCTTAGGACAGGACCAGGTTTCTATGCAAGTTCAAGCAAGTCTTCCCAGCCTGGTGTCTTCGTGATGCCGGTTCTAACAGCATCATCCAGGCAGATGGTTCCTGCGGAGCCAGCCTGTCTGGTGCACACAGCTGTCATGTCATCGCAGGTCTGGTTTTGGGGTACATGTGATTAACCCGCTGAGATGGGACGGGGTCAAGATTGGGGATCTCTGTGCCGGTCCCCCCACTCTGTGCCTGGGACGCGGCTCTGTCTCAGCCCCTCTTGGAATTCCTGGGTGCCCATCAGCTGCCTATTATTCTAGCCGCTGGGGACATTCCCCAGAAGCTGGGAAGGATGTGATCCTTCAATGTTTGTGGGTCCCAAGACCCTCTGATAATCTGGTGAGATCAATAAATGATGCGTGGACACACAAACTACTCTCTCTATATAAATAACCTCAGGGCAGTTCCAACTCCCCAAAAGCCAGGCTTTAAGAATCTGAGTTCCAAGGGGTCTCCAGACCTCCTTTTGGTCCTCATTCCCACAGGTTGCAGACTCACACCGTGTCAGCTTCCACCCGTAGCTGTGTCCACGCGGAGGGACCAGAACAGGAGAACACGGAGCCTGAGACGGGGGCTGGGGCAGGGGGGGAACCCGCGTGCTGACCGAGAGAAGACAGGGGGCACGCCGCACTAGGACCTGGCTCCCAGAAGGTCCTGGAGTGACTCCTAAGATGTGGAGTCACACTGTGAGTTT
Source organism: Myotis daubentonii (assembly GCF_963259705.1). Classification (NCBI taxonomy): domain Eukaryota; kingdom Metazoa; phylum Chordata; class Mammalia; order Chiroptera; family Vespertilionidae; genus Myotis; species Myotis daubentonii. The sequence continues at coordinate 6,661,963 of NC_081849.1, read as the reverse complement.
TTTCTCTACTTTCTGCAAGGTGGGCGACTTGAGCCCCTGAGAACCTGGGCGATGGCGCCCTGCCACCTCCAGGAAGAGCGCTGTGCCCTGGGCCCTTTCCGGTGTCGGGTCTCTGACCTTCAGATGCCTGTTCTACCAGCACATGGGCCCTGGGAGCACAGTTTCCAAACCTCCACTCTGGGAACAGGAGGAGGAGGTGGGGCTGGGGCGACGGCTGCCTTCCTTCCGCTGGGTCCCTGCGGGCCAGGTGGTGGCTGGCAGCCAGTCCGGGCATTCCCTTCCCGGTGCCGGCTGCAGCCAGCTGCCATGGGACTCCGACCAGGGCTCTCCTGTGGGTCTGTTGACTCAACACATCACCTGACATCACCCTCCTCTGGGTGTGAGGTGCTGGGGAGACAGGACGGGGTGCAGGCGATGCCAGGGAGGCCTGGGGCCAGGGAGGCACGGAGCTGGGCCTCTGCCCCAGTGCCGGTTTGCATGGGCTGCTCTCCTCACTCACTTCCTAGAAAAAAATGCAAGATGACAGCCTCATCCTGGACTCTTCCCTGTGCTTTGGGAGAGAGGTAACAACTCTGCCAGAGGAATTGGGGATGGAGTCGTCCTTCTGGGAAGATCAGAATCCCTTACCTTCCAGCCTCTGACCTACAGTGACCCCCGCTGCCTGAGCTGTTTTATGTGCAGGGAGAAGACAGCCCCCTATTAGCATAATTTTAGGGTTTGAAGAGCCCCTGGCCCTCCCAAATACCTCACCAGTCTCCCCGTGTGGCACACTGTGTCACCTGGAAGGCTCTGCGCCCTAACGCCCTTGGCCACCTGCTGCAGGCTGGTCCCAGTAGCAGTTCCCCTGCATGTGACATCGAGGGGGGCCATCACTGCGGAGAAGCATGGGCCCCGGACTCAGGGGTACGCAGTTAGCACCCTCTGCCTCCACGGAGTTTAATCTTCTCCCTGGTCTCCCTCCCTGGTTTCCAGATGGAGTGTGAGCAACGGCCTCGGAAGGCTGTGCTCGGGAGAGCGGGTTTCCTCCCGTTTGCCTCAGATTCACCCCATTCCTCCGGCATTTATCCTTGGCTAACTTCACCTTTCATAAAGCCTGCCCGGTTTCTACAGCTAATTATCCCTGCTCTGCCTGCGTCTGGCACACCCAATGCTGTGAAGTTACAGCGTGCTGCAGCCACTTCCGTATTCCTCGCCCCGTCTCCTCCGGGAGCGCGGGCGGCACTGAGCCTCACCGCCCGGGCCCCAGCACGCAGGTGCCCGGCGCACACGCCCCGCCAATGCACCGTTGCCGTGCTTCTGAGGCTCATACTTTGCTCAACAAAGTGCTCAACAAGCACTGCCCACAAAAGAACAAATGGAAAAAGCGAATTTCATCAAAACTTAAAACTGAAGGTCTTTAAAAGATACTGTTAAGAAAATGAAGAATGACAAGTGACAGGGAGAAAATATTTGCAAAACACATCTGTGATAAAGGACTCATCTCCAGAATATGTCAGCAATTTTCAAAACTCAGTAATGAGAGAACAAGTAATTCCATAAAACAAGTGCCCGGAAGATGAAATGGGTATTTCGGCAAAGAGGGTGTGCCGATGGCAAGCACATTAGGAGACGCTCCACATGCTAGTGAGGGAAATGCCAATTAAAACCACATTGAGACCCCATGACCCACCTCTTAGACCAGCTAAACTGTTAAAAACTGACGATACCAAGTGCTGGCGAGGATGCGGAGCAGCAGAAACTCTCATTCGTGGCCGATGAAAATGCAAAACGGAGCAGCAGGTGTGGAAAAGAGTTTTACAGTTTCCTCCGAAGTTAAACACACATTACCCGGCAACGCCACTCACTGGAGGAAGGAAATGTATCTTCCCAGAAAAGCCCGATGCAAATGTCTACCGTGGCTTCATTAATAGTTGCCACCAGACTGGACATGACCCAGATGTCCGCGGGCTGGTGAGTTAATAAGCAAGCGGTGCGTCTGTCCAGGAGAGAACAGCTCAGTAGCGACGAGGAAAGAACCACAGGTGCAACAACTCGGGCGAAGCCTCTCAAAGGCTTTGTGCTGAGTGCAAGAAGCCGGACCCACAAGGCTGGGCGCAGCCTTTGTCCATTTATGTGACGTTCTGAGAAAAGCAACATGACAGGGGACAGGAAAGGGATGGGCTGCCAGGGGTTGACTATGAAGGAGCAGGAAGGAGTTACATTTTGGGGGGATGATGAATATGTTTGTCAAAACAGACGCTAACATGAGTGAATTTGACTGTCTGTAAAGTCTGGCTTTTCAAAGTGCTCTAAGGCGAGTCTGGGCTGTCTGTGTGGCCTGGGCCAACCGGCCTGGTGCCGTGCTCCCTGGGGCTGGAGCATGGAGGGGCCGGGCCTGGGACTCCTTGCTCTGGGGCCCACGACCTGCTTAATACAAACAGCAACTGGCATCCCTGCCCTCTGGCCCAAAGGTCATCTCAGGAGCCCACCAGGAGCCAGCGCTGCCAAGCAGGGAACAGACGTGAGGTCTTGACTCCGTGGTGCCTGAGCCTGGGCCGTCGGCTCAGGCATCGCTCTCCCGTCCTGAGGACCGGCAGCCTGTGCCCTCCCCCCCAGCCCCCGGAGGAAAGAGAGAGACTTGCAGGGAGCTCAAAAGTCAGGCTGGGAAAAGGGAAGAAGGTCCCTGCAGAGTGGGCAGGGAGGCCCTGCAGACAGGCCCACCCGACCCATGGCCTTGGGCCCATCAGTGAGCCTCCCATGGGGCCTGGCGTAGGTCTGAGCACACAGAGAGCCCCACCCCCACCCCCATATCCAGCTGCCCAGAGGCAGGGCAGGGCCCGGGGCCCCCCGGGGGTTCCAGAGCAGAGGTGCAAGGGTGAGGCCCCGCAAATGGCTTCTGAGGAGGGAAGACCCGCCCTCTGCCCAGGCTCCCCTCCCTGGCGCTCTGCGTCCCCCGGGAAGCCAGGCCAGGCCAGTGGAGGGGTCGGTGCCACGGCACGGGCAGTGCTCTCTCTATTTCAAAACACCGTGGCAACGTATGGTGTTTTATTTGGTGCTTTGAACTCCACCAGGTAGCAGGGACCTCAGCTCCCAAAGCAGAAAGCTGCACAGAACATAACTTTGACCCTCTTAACCATTTTAGGTGCACAACTCAGCAGCATTAAACACACACACACTGCTGGGCACCCATCACCACCATCATTTCCAGAACTTCTCATCTCTCCAAACCGAAGCTCCCAGTTCCCCACCCCAGCCCCTGGCACCCGCAGTCCACGCTGCCTCTGGAATCTGACGACGTCGGGGCCCTCTGAGAAGTGGAGTCAGTGTTTGTCCTTTCGTGTCCGTCTTATGTCGCCTGGCAGAATGCCCTCAGGGTCCATCCGCACTGTAGCGTGTGTCAGAATTCATTCCCTTTTAAGGCTGAACAATACTCCATCATATGGACGGGCCACAAAGAGCTTCCTTTTACAATTCCCTCCCCGCGTGGCGAGGGCTGTTTCTCCTCCCACTCCTCCCTGCAGCCGGCCCGGCTCCCCGTGCCTGGAACGAGGAGCCAGGGGTTTGGTGCACACGCCACTCAGACTCCTGGGGACACCCTCTGTCCCTCTTGGCCAGAACCCATCTTTCTTCGCCGGCGCCACGGCCTGTCCCTTCTTCCGGGCTCTGGGCGTGTGCGGGATGCCGGGCCGCGGTCACAGGAGCCTGGACGGGTCACCAGGCCTCCAGTGGGAGCGAGTCCGGGGCGGTGTCACACATTCCCTGCCTCCCCGAAGCCAAGTTTCCGACGTGCTATCTGAGAGGCTTGCCAAGGGTAATGTGACATTTACATGACACCTGGTGAGGCTGCGGGTGACATAACTAGGGGTGTGATCCCTGGGCACTGAGCCTGCGGCTGGGCACGGCCCGATGACTCGGTGTTGTGTAAATGAAAGCAGTCACCTGCTCTCCACATCTCGGCTCAGCCTGCTCCCGACATGAGGCAGCATCACCGTCGGTCACCTCCACCTTCACTCTTCAGCCTCCCTGTCCTCACCGAAGCCACTGAGCAGACACCTACCAGCTCCCCCGGAGGCTGAGGCCACCGCCTCCTCATGGACTCCCGTGAGGGGCAAGCCTTCGCAGCAGGCGCCTGGGACACGCCAGCTGCGGATTCATTCCCAGTGAGCTGGCCGGGGCTCCTGAGCGCTGGCTGGAGCCGGACACTGTGCCAGGGCTGTGAACGCCTTGGGGGAGGCACCGGCTCCCCTCTCCTTTCCACGTACTCTGCAAGGAGTTTAACAACAACCACCCAGGTCTATTGCCCACAAGGGCTGCTCCCTTCCAATCTGGCCTCACTGCAGCCATCAGTGAAACGAACACATCAAATGTGAACTCCTGCAGGGGTGGCAGGGAACCTCAGCTCCCAAAGCAGAAGCTGCACCCGGTCCCGGGGGCCGGGCAGAGGCTGTGAGGCTGGTGCTGGCTTGGCCCTTAGCCCACGTGCTGGGCACCTGGCCCGCACACCTGCACATTCCGCCCTCGTGGCTCCAGTCCCATGTGGACAGGTGGGAATAGCAGGCACTGCCCCTGCCCAGGGTTCATCTGGTGTAAAAAGTGAACCCCACTCTGTGTACCATCACCCCCTCCCAGCTCTTCAGAGGCCTCCTCCTTCCCTGCTCCCCGTCTTTCCTGTCAGATGTGGCTCTGAGCCTCAGCCAGGCTAATGCTGCTCTCAGAGAAAGCCACAGCCCGTCTGGGCCTCTCACCACCACGTGTGGCAACCTGCAGCGTCGGGTGAGCCAGGGCCCCCAGCCAGGCTCCGGCGCAGCCTGACACAATACGACCTCATCATGGATATAGCAAGTGGCTGCTCTGGTGGCCTGGAGCAGGTGGAAAAGTGGGGGTTCGGGGGGACAAATCAAGGCCTTCCGCACGGCGCAGCTGTCAGCTCTGCAGGCCTGGGTTCCTGACGGCCGTCACCAGTTACAAAAGGTCACGAGAAGTCCCTCCCCCAACCTGCCATCCGCCATCATCAAACTTTCAAAAATGGATAGAGAGCCAGGGGAGAACAGGGCTGGGCAAAGCTCCCGCTCTGGTCCAGCCAGGTGACCGGAGCACAGCTGGAAGGAAGGGAGGGAGGGGCAGCCTGGAGGAAAGGGAAGAAGGAGCCAGCCCATCCTTGTCCCGGAGCCGAGCAGTCCTCCGCTGGGAAGGGACAGCCTGCGCTCCCCAGGCCTCTGGTCCCACGGGCTGCCGCCGCCTGCAGGCTCAGCCCCTCCTCTGGCCCACCTGCCACAGCCTCTTTGTGTGACAGATGAAAGCGTGGGCCCTGCTGTCCCCAAGTCTCGGCTGAGAGAGGCAGTGCAGTGGGCAGGTGGTCCGTCACATCTGGGCCGGAGGGACCAGATGCCCTAGTGCTGGGGGAGAGCCGCCTGTGAGGGGCCGGCACCAGGACGGCCTCCAGGAGAACAGCAGCTACGGGCCCTCTGGGGCTGCGTGCAGGGAACCCAACAGCCTGCAGTGGTCAGGACACAGCGGGCCTTCGCTGGGGCCACTCCGGCTCCTCTCCTCCTTCCCCCGAGAGCTGTGAACGCGACGCGGTGTAGCCAAGATCCTGCGGCGCCAAGTGAACATCCCAATGACGCCTGGGAGGGGTCCGGCCTGGTGTCCCCGCGAGGAGGCTTCCTCCCTCCCAGGGGGCTGCAGCCGATCCAGGCCCGGCAGGAAATGCCGCCCGGCTGCCCAGACGCCTGGGTGGTTATGGTCCAGGTGATGGTCTCAGCCCCTCGCTGAGAAAGAGAAGCTGGGGTTAACCACAGGGACCGGGGGGTGGCAGTGCCCCGGATTCATGGGGGGTGACACAGGGAATCATTTATCTTCAACCTCTATCATGGAGGAGGCGGTATAAGGAGATGTTTATTTTTTTACTAAGAAACAGCAAAGGGATTTTCAGAGTATTTTTGCTTTGAAACAATCAATAGGACCATAAGTATTTACTAGCTACCCACTGCACACTGACCTGTTTGGAGGGGATGTAAAAAGGCATGAGCTTGGCGGGTGTGGCTCAGTGACTGAGCGTTGACCCATGAACTAATAGGTCGCCAGTTCGATTCCCGGTCAGGGCACACACATGCACATTGCGGGCTCGATCCACAGTCGGGGCCATGCCTGAGGCAGCCGATTGATGTTTCTCTCTCATCGATGTTTCTGTCTCTCTATCCCTCTCCCTTCCTCTCTCTAAAATCAATAAAAACATATATATTTTTTAAAAGCTACGAGACACAAAATCTGTGCTTAGGATAAGGGACAACGGGATGGGCCGAGGAGACAGAAAGAAATATATGAGCCCACTAAGCCGCTGCAGTGAGGAAGCAGCTGGTTAAGTATGCATAAATCTCTTCTGGAAAAAGAAAAGGTGTCATAAATAAATGAAAGCCGGGTAAGATCAGGAGCTGGTACAGAGTAGAGCACCGTGCTGTAGGCACTGGGTGGGGGATGCTCTGGGCAGAGGCGGGACTCTGGGAATGATGAGAAGAAGATAAACTGGGGGTGGGGGGTAGGGAAGCCAGCGGGTGTGGAGGGGGAGAGGGCCTGCTGCCATAGACTGTCCCAAATCAGTGCCCCCAGTTGCAAAAACCGTGTGCCTCAGTGGGAGACGGCTGTGCCTGCCAACATTTTGCTGCATCCAAGATTAATGAAATAGTCCCACTGAAACCTTGCAATGCTGTTCTGAGCAATGCGGCTTTTGTCTTAATGCTTAGTAGGAAAGAGGTCACTGAATAAGTCATTGCAAAATGGTTTCTTCCCCCACAGAGGGGATAGGAGCTGCCTCTATGGCACCCAAATATTTTACGTTGACTGAATGAGGCACGTTATTTGCAAGGCTCGGTTCTGGGTGTTGGAGGCAGTGAGAAGAGGCCCAGCCCTCAGGGATCTGGATGTTTGGACCCCGGGACTCGATGGGCAGAGGACAGCATCCCGGGAGCTTGTTAGACATGCAGACGCCCAGGTCCCACCCAGACCCACAGAATCCGAATCTGCTCTCTAGCGACCCTCATGCAGGTTAGAGTGAGAACCGGCTGCAGGCCAGCCGCGCAGAGGGTAAGCAAGGACGAGATCCCCTGAGGGCCCGTGAGCGGGCAGGCTCTGGGCCTCACTCCTGGAGGTGGAGGTGAGGTGTCTGGGGCAGGGGCCCGGGGCCCGGGCTCTGCATTTCTAACAATTCCCAGGTGATGAGCTGGTCCGGGACCCACTGTGAGAGCCAACTGCCTGGGTTCTGGAGGGCCTGAGACTCTCCTGGCCCCACAGACAGGAGAGGCCTGATGGCAGCTTCCCTGAGTGGCCAGGCCCTGGTTCCTCACTCTCCGCACCGTTCCCCCATCCAGGAGAGCGCGGCGCTGTGCCCAGCCCAGGACCCAGTCTGCCTGCCCAGGAATCCGAGGAGAGTCGTGCAGACGAGGCCACAAAGAATGAGAGCAGCCCTTGCTGTGCCAACTAAGTCACAACGTACGACGGAGTGCCAGTCCTTCTCTCCGCCCTCTGCCAGAGGTGAGAGGTGTCCCCTCCTGCCTCCCAGTCCTCAGGGGCTGCTATCGGGGAGGACGCCCCATTGGTGCCAGCAGACACCTGCCTGGACAGGGTGGCTCTGACCGAAATGCTGAATTATCCAAACTCTCCCTCTGTAGTCTGTAGCTATGTGCTCCAGGAGCCAGTCACTAGCCACATGTGGTCATTGATATTTAAAATAAAATAAAATAAAATAAAATAAAATAAAATAAAATAAAATAAAATAAAAACTTCAGCTCCTCATTGCTGTTATGGGTTGAATTGTGCTCCCCAAAAGTATATGTGGAAATACTACCCCATGACCCAAAAAACCATGTGAATGCGACTTCATTCGGAAATAGGACCTTTACAGAGGTAACCACGCTAAAATGAGGTCGTTAGGGTGGACCCACTCCCATGTGACCAGTGCTCTCAGACAAAGAGGGGGTCTGAACCCAGACACATTCCGGGGAGACTGCCACGTGAGGACGGAGGCGGGGCCGGGAGCGATGCATCCACAAGCCAAGCATCACCAGCAACCGCCACCCGGGGGGCAGGGACGGAAAGGTGCTCCTCGGGGCCCCAGCAGGGGCCAGCTGCTGACACCCCGACTTTAGACTCCCAGCCCCTGGAACTGTAGGAGAGGAATTTCCACTGTTAACAGCCGCCTGGTTGGTGATGCCCAGACACCCACACAGGTGCCCTGTCCGTAGTTCCGGTGCTCGGTAGCCGCCGGTGGCCAGGGGGGACCCCCGGGGACAGCACAGACAGGGGGCTGCCGCCTCTGCACACAGTGCTGGACAGGAGACGTTGAAATACTCCCACCACCCAAAAATCAGTCTGCCTTTCTTTCCAGAAAGAAGCAGAGCTTAACAGCCTGATTTTCAGGAAAAGCCAGCTTCTGCTGGGTTAGCCTGACCTCGTCCTCCGTATTCTCCGCATCCTTCGTGCCCGGCCTTCAAAAGGGGGAGACGCCCTCGTCATCAAAGGGAAAGCAGTGGCTCCGATGGGCTGTCTTCCCGGACACAAGAAAGTAACTGACACGGGGCAGAGTCCTCACAAACGCTGACCGCAGCCAGCTGGGGTGCAGGTGCACTGGGAACCCGAGACTCAGCCCCCAGCACAGGCCCACTCCTGCCAGGAGTGTCCCCATCTGCTGTCGCCCTTATCTCTTATCTGTCTGCTCTCCTCATCCGACAGTGAGCCCTTCGGGGACACCCCGGCTCATCGACAAATGCAGCTTTGAAGTTCGACACTCCCCTGTTAATAATTTATTCCTTAGGACGATGCAGTCATCGCCCCAAGAATCTCAAGTTAACACATCCAAATTATTGAATAAGACTGTGGCACAAATGAAGGATCATGTGGAGGCTGGAGGAGCTCAGCCCCAGGACAGCGGAGCTGACTCGGGGAGTGAGGTGATGGTGAGGAGGGGAGACCCAGGCCCAGGTGTCTCCTGGGAGGGGCGCACGTCCACGACTGCAGGCACGCCCCCCAGGCCGGAGCCGGAGGCAACAGCCTGAGAGCCAGAGCAAAGCCGAGTTGACGGCTGAACGGCACACATTTGCCTCCGAGCATTCCTGCCTGTCCTGGTCACTCAGCCCCCTGATGCTCCTTCCTTTCGTGGAGCACAGCACACACCAGCGGCCCCAGAGACCAGGGGAGCCTGGGGGAAAGGCGCCCCACCTGCCTTCCCCGGCCTCTCACGGCCTGCTGCTGAAGGTGGCGCATCTTTCCTTAGGGCCACTTTGCATTCTTTCACTGACTCATCAGCAGAGCCAGAGGCAAAGGAGGGAGAAAGAAGGGCCCCCTTTGCCACCATAATGAGTAAGCGCTAGGAAGGAAGGCAGCTGCTTCGAGCAAGAAAATCTGTTTGCAGAACTCCTCCACCGTCCAGGTGCCTCTACTGTGCTGACCAAAGGGCAGACGAGCCGGTGTTTCACCCACTGCTGTCCCTGCCTGGATGGCAGCAATTCTGCTCTCCGCTCTGGCCCAGCTCCTGCCGGCTCTCTCGAGGCCTTGATGCAATGAACTCTGACGGCGCCCTCCTCCACATCTTGCTGCCTGGATTTGTAAGAATGTTTTATGGGGGAAAAGTGCACACATCGTGGGTGTACACCGGGGAAAAGGCAGGCCTGTGGCTGGTGCTGGGACTTAGGATGGGCCCACAGCCTGGGCCCTGCGACTGTAGGCGGCAGCTCTAGAAGGCACCGAGGGTGCTGACCGTTTGGATGAGTGGCTTGCTTTCTCTCTGGGCCCTGGTGAACAGCGACTGTGCCTGACTCTCCGTCCCCTTCTCTCTGCAAAGTCCCGGCTTCACTTACCCCCGCCTCAGCTGCTCAGTCGGCCAGACCCGGCCACCTCCCGGGTCCCTGACATAACAAAGTGAATCGGGACCCGGCCGGCCAGCACCTCTCTCCCTGTGGCCTTTTTCTTGACGTTCCCACACAGCTTCACGACCTCGCCCCCGAGCTGCCGAGGTCAGTGCTGTTGAGAGCAGGGTTTCCAGCCCGCAGCCCAAGTGCTCTGAGTGCTGCTTGCTTATCAGGGTAAAGACGGATGGCAAGGTGCGTGGGCCTGCCTTGCCCGCCGCAGGCAGGTCGGAAACAGTGGCGCCCTTCCCTGGAGGGAGCGGTTAGAGACAACGGTTCCACAGTTTGGTGTGAGTCAGCACAGTAGCTCGTCACAGGGAACCCAGCCCGAAGGGGTCTGTTGGGCAAGGGGAGCCCCAGATACCAGGCGGCTTCCAGCCCCCACAGCCCTGTCACAGGCCCCATTTCTCAAGCCAAGCAGCACCTTCCCCGATGCTGAGCCCGTCTCGGCCAGCCCGGGGACACCACTGATGGAGCACAGCTACAAACCACGAAAATGACCCGTGACCCGGGACAGGAAGCGACCGAGACACCTCGCAGCAGCCACACCGGGGGCCTCCTTGCCTTTCTGCAGCCACAGCTGTAAGGGCAGGGCTTGATGCCACAGTGGGTCTGACCCGGCGGGAACCCGTGGGGCTGTGTGGCATATTGGCTCTTGCCACAGAATGCCACCTGGCCTGCTCTGGCTGGCGTCCCAGCTGCCATGACGGGCAGAAAGCCCGAGGGGCCCAGGGGAGCTGGAGGGAGCCTGCCTACAGGAGACCAGGCCAGCCACAGGCTCAGCCACTCAAGGATGCTCCTGGGTCATGAGCAGAAGGCTCATTGCGGCCAGCTCTGTCCTGTGCTGCCCCGGAAGTCAGGGCCAGGCTCCTCACCAGCGGCCGCTCCACCCCTCAGCCCTGAGGCGCCAGCGGAGAAATGAGGCTTTACCTGGAGGCGGTGATGACCTGTTAGGGGTTAGAGGTGAGGGTGCCGGTCGCCGGCTCCAGGAAGCGGGGCTCCCACCTTGCCCTGCATTGAACTGGCCAGGCCCTCAGGATGCCCACCTTCCCTGGACTCCCCAGGCCACGAAACAAGGGTCCTCAAGGTGTCAGAGCATCTCCCCAGACAATGACGAACCACAAGGGGAGCCCTAGGAAGACACCAGCTCTCCAAGCAGGGGTCGCAGGAGGCGGGCGCGTGTGCAGCCACCGATCTGCCTCCTAAGACACAGCCTCAAAATGCAACTCCAGCTTCACAACGTCACCAGCTGGAGTCCTCCCGACTGCCTCCCCGGGAGAGCATTCCAAGGACAGACACAGCCTGAGGCTGCCTCAGGGCTCGGTGACAGGGCATACGCAAACGCTCCGTACAGGCTGCCTCCAGAACATGTCTGGCAATTACATCTTCTTCTCAAACCTCACCTTGAGGCCACCGTGGCTCCCAGGTCTCTCATCCAGCTAGCCTGGCCCGAGTTCGGGAGAACAGGGCCCCTGAAAGCACACCCCAAAGGCGTCTACCTATAGGGCAGAGGCGTCGTCCAGGCCCAGCCCCACATCTGCCATGGGGCACACCAGTGGCCCTTCCATCATTGGAGGTGCTGGGAGCACCAGCCTCACCCCAAACCCCAGGCCACGCGCACCTGTTCGGAGGATGAGCTCACACACCTGGGGAACAACGGGGTCACATCACTCAAACCGCGTCCTGCCTCTCAGATGTTCCCAAACTTGAGGAGCCTTTGTCCGGCCAAGACAGCGTTTTGCTGGGCGGAGACCTCCCAGCTCTGCACCCATTTGACAGCCAGGCTGGAGAACCCACCGAGGCAAATCCTGGGGTGGCGGGGGGGGTCGGGGGGGGGGAGGCACAGAGCCTCGGGCAGCGCCATGAGCTGCAGCTCCATTTCCAGGGCCCCTCCCTTGACTAGCCAGGGCCTCGGAGGCCTCTGCTGCTTCACGGGACCCTGAGGGACCTTCCGAGAGACTCACATGTTCTCCAGCCCGTGTGTCAGCTTCCCCAGGACCTCACGCAGGGTATCGGGTGTTGCCTCTGGGAGAGAGGAGTGGAAATTCAAAGGCCAAAGGCTCTCCTCCCCAGGTAATCCTCTCTCTCCGGCAGGGGAGCCGAGGTGACCCGGTCTCAACCACCGTACCTAACGCAGCCATTCAGCTCGGAGAAAGGAGCCCGAGCGGCCAGGCCCTTGAGGAGTCACGCTCCCCTGCAGCCAAACAGGATGCACAAAGGACCGCACCTGACCCAGAGCCAAGTCACACAGGCCAGCCTGGGAGCTGGGCCCAGGGCAACAGAGGGCTCAGCAGGGGGCCAGCTGAGCCTGCAGATCGCTGACCCCAGCAGCCACTGCCAGGGCCCAGTGCAAAGTCCGGGCTAAGGCAGCGCTGGTCCCTGGGCAGCTCCCACAGTGAACAGGGTCGCTATTTAGCCAGAAAAGTCTCACCAGACCCCAAAAGGGTGGGGTAAGGGCCTGTAGGGACAAGGTGCAGAGCTTCACCTTGGCGAGGCACCCTGACACACCCATGTAAGTGATTCTGGCCGCCACCCGCCACAGGGCGGTGTTGCCTCCATGGTAAAGTGGAGAAACCCAAGTAGCAGGAGGCGGAGTTACTGGCTCAAGGTCCCTTGGCTGAGCTGGATTTGAACCCAGGACTCTCTGGCTCCAGAGCTTAAACTGCCTGTCTATTTCCTCAAACTCTCCCAGAAGGCAGCCAGTGTTTAACATTGTGAGGGAAAACCATAAAGATGATCATTTCCTTCCGCCCTTCCCTCCCTCTCTCCCTCCCTCTCTCCCTCTGTTTCCTCCTGGGGCTCCGAGAGGCCTAATTAAAGAGCTCAGAATTCTAGTAACATTAGCACCTGGGCTTGCCCTCAGCAAAAACTGCTCAGCGAGGCATTCTGTTGCCTCCCCATCGTCCGGTGTCAACCCGAGACCTTCCTGCCATGAGGAGAGTCGAGCAAGGGGACATGGAGAATGTAGGCATCGTCTATGAGGAGCACGAACGCTGTTTTAGGCCTGTGACCCTCTCATTTGAACAAAGGGGCGCATCTGTGAGGATGGGTTTTAAGGGGCCGAATCCCAGGTGCGGATCTCGGCGGGGGCTGGTGGTGCCCGGTGCCACACTCCTTGGCTCTGGCTTACACTGTTTGCACTGAGTCTATTCCCATCGTCTACACCAGCTGTTACCCAGATCACACTGGCAAAGACTAGGAGATGGTGACATGTCCGGACACCGTGACAAATTCTACCGGGAACTTGAGCACAAACAGCACCTGGCCAAGCGCAGGACAGCCACGGCTCATAACTACACACACGGGAGTCCTCAGTGATGTGGACAGCTGAGTTCCACGCTAGCCCACAGCGCGGTGTGGTCGCCGGACGGCCAGGGTAGCCCTGGGAAGCTCCAATTAAACAAGCGCCCATGAGCGCTCCCAACAGCTACCCTCAGTTCTGGGTGCTGGGGACTGGGCATGGGATGCCGACTGTGTGGGGGACTCGGTGGCCACCTCACACGTCAGGGCGACTTTCAGAAGTGAAAGCGTTCACAATTTCCCAGTTGGTAATTATTGAGCACATTAGTCTATGCACTTAAGAAAATATTTGCATGAACATTCAATGGGCTAATGTGTTTAAATACTTTAAGTCTATTTATTTAATGCTCACAAGTGATGAGGAAGTTGTTATGGTCTCCATTTACAGGTGATGAAACTGAGGCATAGGAAGGGTGAGTCACCACAGACATTTAACTCATCTTTGTGGGGTGAATGCATCAGTGAGCAGTTACCCGTCAGCAGAAATGTTTAAACAGAAGCCCAGGGCGGCTTCTTCGGGTGTTAAGAGATCAAGAGCATCAGATAGAGTTTTCACCAGAGCTACCGGCCGGTGTGTGGCTTCTCCTGCATCCCGGAAACGCTAGACCAGGGGCTCTTCCTCCCCAAGCCCCGGGTGACAGTGTGACTGCGGGTGCAGGCCGAGTGCTGGTGGGGTGTCACGGGCCGGTTCGGCTGCATCACCCCAGAGGCCCCACCTTCCCTGAGGGGACCAAGGACTGGCAGCAGCCTTAAGACTTTCTGGTGTTGCCCCTGGGATGACATCCACCCCACCTGGTGGCTGGGTGACAAGCAGCTGGGAAGACCAGTGTCCGGGTGTGACTGGCCACCTGGGACCAGCCTTCCTCCTGCAGCCTGCCCATCACATGCTGGAATAGGACTGGGCAGCTTGATGTGACCCCCGCCTCCCATGCCCCCCAGATGCCCCAGCTCTGCCAGCTCTGCTGTGAATGGACAGGAAGGGACCTGCGTACCTGAGCCTGGACCTCCCGTGCGCTGGCTCAGAAGCGTCCACAGCGGCTGTCACTCCCTGGTAATAACTGCTCTCAGGCCTCACGGTCTGCAAAAGGCCACTGTAGGGATGGCCCTGCAAGGTCCCTTATTCTGGTCCTGAGAGAGAGAGAGGGCCTGTCCCCACTGATGAAACCAAACAAGCAGCTCTCTTGGCTCTGACGAGCTGACGCCCTCCTGGAACCAACCCTGGCGCTGGGGTGGGGGTGGGTGGGAGGTCCCAGTGGCCTGACCAGGAGGCAGTTCCCAGGGCTGCCGGCTGCAGGAGGGCAGTCAGGCAAACGAGGCTCCTGCTACCAAAAAAGGGAGCTGCTCCTGGTTACACTCAGAGCTGTCACTGGGGCCACATTTGCCGAGGGAGGATGTGACAACCCCCGCCTACCTCGACCCCTGTCTTTCATGGAGATGTATACACCGCGATGACATAGCGGAGAGAAATGGTCTCCGGTCATGCAAATCCATCCCACTGGTGTCCACATTTCCCATCGCCCACTGGGGTACAGGGCATTTTCAGACGACTCCAGCACCCAAGCGAATCATGTTTACGGGGCCCCCTCTGCACGTGGGGAGAGTGGCCGAGCCTCAGAGGAGAGGGAGCCAGCGGGCTCGGGGTGTTTTCTCTGTTCCTTCTACAAATACTCTTTCCCCTGCTGGGTGGGCCTCTGTTTGGAGCTGAAGCAGTTTCTGAATTCTTTTTTTCTGTGGCTGAATAATGACACTGAGGCAGGATGACAGGGTCTGTTGGACGGGGAGAAAGAGGACTCAAGAGCAAAGTCCCGGGAGGGAGGAGGTCAGTTAAGGAAGAGCTGGGAGCCTAACAGCTCAGCAATCTGAGAAGTTCGTTCACAAACCTAAATGCCTCTGGGAGTGGAGAGAGTGCGGAATTTGTTATCCTTTGCTCTGCTCCCTCCCCTCCAAGGAAGACTCCATTCTTTTATTGTGGTTTTTAGGCCACACCCCTGACAGCAAGCCAGGCTGTGAATCAGCAGGTTTTAATCCTCACCGGAGGATATTTTCCCATTGGTTTTTAGAGAGAGTGGACGAGACAAGGAAAGACAGAGACATATTGATGTGAGAGAAACACAACGATTGGTTGCCTACTGCACGAGCCCCAACCAGGTACGTGCCATTGACAGGCCGACGCTCTATCCACTGAGCAAAACTGGCTAGGGCCGTGAGCAGGTTTTAAAAGGACGCAGTGCCAGGGCACATACATGCGTAGGATGCAGCGTTGTTTTCTTCACTTCCCAGTGTGGAAACATCTGACCACTTTGAAAGTTGAACAGAACCTGAGCCCCCATTTCCCCCTCTCCCAGCTTCAACAACTGTCCACGAAGACAGTGCGTACACATCACCAGCACATCACGCCTGCACCACTTAGAAGTCTTGTTAAAGAAGAAAATTCCTGGACCCCACCCCAGACCAATATATCACATTTAGGAGTTAACATCCCAGAATCTGCGATTTTCCCAAACACCCCCAAAGGATGCTCACAGACGGTATGTGTGGGGTTATAGGGGTAGAATCCTAGGCTTGGTCCTTGCTGTGCCATTTACTAGCTGGGTAACTCGAACAAGTTTCTTACGCTTTTTTTGCGACACCTCCACCCGAATACAGATATCACGGGTTGCTGTGAGGAATACACAAGATGGTATAAGAAAAGTGCAAGATGGCCCTGGACGGTGTGGCTCCGTTGGCTGAGTGTCCTCCCGTGCACCGAGAGGTTGCTGGTTCGTTCGATTCCTGGTCAGGGCACATGCCAGGTTGCGGGCTTGGTCCCCAGTAGGGGATGTGCAGGAGGCAGCCCATTGATGTTTCTCTCTTGCTCTCCTTCTCCTTTCCTCTCTCTAAAATCAATAAAAACATATTAAAAAATAAAGTACAGAGCACACAGCTCATGAAACACCCAATGCTGTCATTTCCCTGCTTCACTATGATTGGTCTCCAAGCCCCAAGGAAAACATACACCCAAACGGAGATTTTTGTGGGGGATTCCAGAGGGAGTGCCTCCATCCAAACCCATGAGGCCCACCATCTCGCTGGGAAGGTCGAGCCATTGGTTTAGAGTCACTGACCAACAGTGGACAAAACAACACACAAACTGGGGAGTTCACACTGTCGATCGCAAAGGGGCTCTGTGATACATCTAACTGACCTTAACCTCGGAAGGTGAGCTGTTCATAAAACCCTAACAGGTAGGTCCAGTGGGTAATCACACCCAGGAGTATAACGCCTTTAGTAAAAGGTTGCCTCTGCCTTGGTTAAGCAAGCCCTGTCCGCTGTTCTTGTGCATCTAGGTTAACACGCCTTCAAAATGCCTCCTTTTCAGACCCCTTAAAGCAGCGGTTCTCAACCTGTGGGTCATGACCCCTTTGGGGGTCGAACGACCCTTTCACAGGGGTCACCTAAGACCATCGGAAAACACATATATAATTACATATTGTTTTTGTGATTAATCACTATGCTTTAATTATGTTCAATTTGTAACAATGAAATTGGGGGCCACCACAACATGAGGAACTGTATTAAAGGGTCGCGGCCTTAGGAAGGTTGAGAACCACTGCCTTAAAGCGTAACCACCCTCGAGGGAGCGCATAACCGTGTCGCCTGTCCTGTTATCTGGATTCCCACCTTGCCTTCTCCCACCTCCAAGTAATCTTCCTTAGGACCCGACCCCGCCTTCACTCCAAATGCATAGAAGAAGCCGTGAAACTGCTGTTCTCCGGAGCATTTGAGATCTTGTTTCCCCGACGCTGTCGTCAGTGTGGCCCAAACAGACTCTTACAAAAATTCTCTGCAGGTTTAGATGCTTCTTACGGCGACAAGATGTTGCTATTAGCTGCCCCCACCCTAGGGTCACATATGGCGCCAAGCCCGAGATCCCCTGGATCTTTATTAAGAAAACTCACAGGAGGATGAGGGAGGGCGCTCTTACTATGACATGTGCGGGCACTGCCAAGGAAATGGATAGACTCTGTCATGTCATTCTGTCCCCCCGTGTGATCCTCTGCCATTGAAGAAGGGGGGCGGGCAGAGCAAGGTCCCCTCGTCCAAAGGGGGCTGAATCCACCTGCCCTGGTCCCAACAGCTCAGGGCTCAGACGGCCAGAGCGCACCGGTCACGGACCTGGTTGCAGTGTCTGTCGCCTGCGGAGCGCAGCCCAGTCTCGCACACAAAGCAGATGCGCAATGAACACAGGTCAGACGGGGAGCACGTTTCCCACTATATCGACGTGGAAACTGAGGCGTAGACATAGTGAAGCCTATGGTGTGGATTCATTTTGCAAACACAGGGACCAATACAAGCCTTTCAGTTGGTGGTTTGAACTCCTGCAAGGAAAACAGTGTCTCAAACACAGAGCACTGGGGCGGGACCGCTGTCACACCTTCAGTCTCTACAGCGTTCTAGGGAAATGGGTGTTGACAGTGGCAAGGGCAGCAGGAATGTGCCTGCTAAGAATTTGGGGGAACAAAAGAACAAAAGAAGGAAAGAAGTTGCCCTTATAAAGTCAAGTTTTGAAGAACACATAAAAAAAAAAAAAAGACGTAATTAGCCATTGATGACAGTTACCCAAGAGACGGTGATTATATGCCTAAAGAATTTGGGAACACCCATAACTCCACTCAGGGTGACCTGGGTCACCTGCAGAGAGGCAGAAATAATATTTTACTCTAATTTCATAAGCAGGAACTTTTTGGAGAAACTCCAAGAACAGAACAGTGGACGGATGGTCATTTAAAGGCACAAAACAGGAAACTCCGGAGCCCTTCGACACACGGTCCAAGGGGAGGGTGGCCGAGTGCCAGCCCCAGCCCAGGTCACACTCTTGATCACTCGGCAGCCGCTGGTCTGGCTCCCTGCGGCACTCAGCCGTGTCCGCACCTGTGCCCATTACCGGTGCCACTTAATGAGAAAGCTCTGGACCTGGAGCCCCCAGGAACCGAGAAAGAGGTCTGTTCTTGGTGTGTGAAAACGGTCGTCTTTCGGAGCCTACCAGGCTGAGGACCCATCCTGAGACGTGGTGACTCACAGAGGAAGAGTGACCACTTGGCAGGCTTCCCCACCTTGCTTGGACCTCCCTCGGAGTCCCAGTCCCAATGACGGGAGGACGTCTGTCATTCCGCTGACCCACCAGCATCTTTACAGCTGCCCTGTGCTTGGCCTCTAGAGTGGGAGAGGGACTCCAGTGTGGGGAATTCTCTCAAGACTCTGCCCGGCCCGCTGTGGCGACAGCCTGTCACCATGGGACCTAGACCGACCAATGGCTGTCCGGGCTCAGACTCAGCATCCGCTGCACAGAAGCAGGTGCCAAGCAGGATGCAGACAGGGGGCTGCCTCAGTCTGCCACAGCGAAGTGTTGCAGGCTCATGGCTTAAAGAGCAGAAATGTACTTTCCTACAGTTCTGAAGGCTGGGAAGCCGAAGATCAAGGTCCTGTGTGGTCAGGGTCTGGCGAGAGCTCTCTTCCTGGCTTGCAGATGGCTGCCTTCTCTCTGTGTCCTCATAGTCCTCTTTTTATAAGGCCACCAATCCCATCCTTATGACCCATTTAACCTTCACGATGATCTAAAAGCCCCATCTCCAGGCTGGCTGGCGTGTCAGTGGTTGAGCAGTGACCCACAAACCAGAAGGTCACAGCAGGATGGTTGTGGGCTTGATCACAATCATCGAACTGCGTAGGGGGCGTGCAAGAGGCAGCCGATCGATGCTTCTCATCATTGATGTTTCTATCTCTCTCTCCCTCTCCCTTCCTCTCTTTGAGATCAATAAAAACATTAAAATGAATGAATAAATAAATACCCCATCCCCAAAGACTCACATTGGGGGTTAGGGGTTAAGGCTTTAATAGTTGCACAACGCAGGCCACGGCCGTGGCAGAAGCGCTGCTGGGGCACCCAGCCCAGCATTGGGTCTGGGCGTGTCCAGCGCTGCGGCGGGGCCATATCCCTGCTCTGGAAGTGACTCTGGGCGCTTCTCAGGAACAGCAGCCTCATTCTTCGCATCCTGGGGTTCTGTGAGCTGCTCACTGTTCTTTAACACACTTCTTCTTGTCCACCTAACTAGCTGTAATGAATCTCCGGGCCTGGGACTAAGAACGCTAACTGATGCTAGGCCAAATGGGGCCTCCTTCCATGGAGTCCAAAGCTGACTTCTTTGAATTTCCAAAGAGGATTCTCTAGTTCTTGCTCAGCGGATCCCGAGTGGGCCTGCCCGACCTCGCTCCCCTTATGTTTAAGGACTTGCAGCATCTCTCTTTTCAGCACTGCCTGGAGCTGCTGCCTGGGGCGCTCGGGGCCTGTGGTGTTTCAGGGACAAGTCCAGAGACAGACTCCCTGCCCTCGCTCCTGGGGGGGATGCTGGGCGGATCCGTGAGGCAACGAGTTCTCACAGGACAGGGAGGGGCGTCTCTGTTGGGACGCCCTGAAATATTCCTGGATAAGGCGAGGGTGGGCCTGAATCAGTGCTGTCTCGTCTGATTGCAGCACCTAGGCGGTTGTAGCTCAGCTCTGAAACCATCACAATTGAGAAAGATAAAAAAGTCATGATAGATACGAAGTGTGTGGTGAGGGTGTGGGTGAACTGAGCTCCCATCCAGGTGGCAGTACACGTCACACACCCTCCCTGAGGGAACATGGCAATAGCTAAAATAAATAAATAAATAAAATAAACACATGCACTCTTTGACCCAACAATTTACTCTCAGGAGTGTGTATCACAGATATATTCACGCATCAGCGCAAAGAGTATGTACTTGTTGCATTTTTTTAAAAAATCCTCACCAGAGGATATTTTCCCATTGGTTTTTAGAGAGAGAGGGAAAGACAGAGAAATATAAATGTGAGAGAAACATATCGATTGGCTGCCTCCCACATGCACGCCGACTAGGGCTTGGGCCAGGGAGGAGCCTGTAACCGAGGTACATGCCCTTGACCGGAATCAAACCTGGGACCCTTCAATATGCAGGCCAATGCTCTATCCACTGAGCCAAACCAGCTAGGGCATTGAAGCATTTTTTTATAGCAAAGAACTGAGAATGGCTCCATCAATAGAGGACTGGTTCAGTACTTCCCGGACTCTCTATAGAATGGAGCACTAGGCAGCCATGAAAAAGAATGATTGTCAGCATAGACTGGTTAAGGGGTTAAAGGCAAGTGGTAGAACAGTATGCATGAAATGCTACCCTTTGTACAAAGAAAGCCTGGAAATGCATAGAATACCTTTGAAAGGATGTGAGATCAGTATCGCCGGAAAAAAGGAGGCCAGGGTCCAGGGTGGGAGAATGTCTAAATGTACAAATTAGTACATTTCGAATGTTTTAACAGGCACATATTACCTATCCAATTGCATATGTATTTAAACAAAACAATATTATTCCAGGATTAGAATTGTTCTGTGAACTTCTAGCATGGTCAGTTACGGGGTGATGTGTAAATCACGTAATCTGAGCCCCAGATGCCTGTGTGTAAAACACGTGCCATGGTATTTCACCTTGTAGCTCCTTCTGCTCTAACATAAAACCCTTCTGGATGGAGCAGAAAGATGGAGCGTCTTGGTGGAGGGTCCCAGGACTGCTCTGTGCAGGGACCTCTTTGAGCCAAAGCGAAATGCTACTTACTCCCCAACGGCACCTTGTGGGGCCCAGTGCCCAACGCTGGGCAAAGCTGTGGAGGGTGTCAGGGTGTTTGAAAACTCCTCCTTCACCCTCTGCCCGCCCCACCCGAACCGCCAATCTTTCCTCCGACACAAGGACACACCGCCCTTGGGCCCCTCCCCTCCCCTTGGCACCAAAACCTGCCCCAGCAGAGGAATCTGCACTCAGTCACTTGTGCCTCTCCCTCCGCGGGCTCCTCCTGGGCTTATCTCTCCCCGGAGAGAGGCTTTGCTTTGATAGAGGAAAGCTGGTCGTTACCAGGCAGGGCAGGAGGCGGGACGGCTCTGTGCTCCTGGAACCAGCAAGGTCCCGGTGGGACCAGTGGAGACACAGCCTGACGCCCGGGCTCCACCGGCCCGAGAGCGCGCCTCTGCCTGTCAGCCACAGCTCAACGCCAGCCGGCTCCCGGGGCCGTCACTGGCACCGCTTGTTGTGGATGTGCCGCTAACACACACCACCCCGGCCAGACAGCCGCAGCCCCAGGCCCTCGCCCAGGGACGGTCCTCACCCAGGCCTCGGATCTTCCAACTGGCTCCCTATCTATCAGCCCTTCCCCTCCTCCCTGAGGTCTCTGCCCCCAGAAAGAGGGAAACTGAGGACTGCATCCAGGAAAGGCTCTGCCTCCGTGGAAGCGGGGGAATTCCCCGCCGAGCTCCCGGCTCTGTCCCGCCATAAGCTCCAGCGGGAAGGTGGACGCCAGCCCTGTCTCAGCCTCCTGGGCCTGGAGTCAGTGACCTGGGGAGAGTCTAATGATTCCCTTCCCCCAACGCAGTCGCGCTGGTACAGGCCGCAGCCACCCCTGGGAAAGGCCGACAGGATGCACTTTGGGAGCCCAGGGCCCTTCCCCAGGGACCGGCCTCCCCTTCAGCTGGGGCTCTGGGCCTGTGAACGGCTCAGTCAGGGCATCGAGGGGTCGCCACTCGGTGTTTATGGTCCGAGTGAGGCTGTGGCTCAGCTGCCCTGGGACTGCCCTGCATGCTCACATCGAGGGAGACTGAGTTCACCTCTAGGACCAGCAGGATCGGGCAGCCAAGGCCACGGCCCCCGACTACTCGCACCACCGGGTTGACTGCCTCCCTCGCGGTAAGCACGCCCGTCTTGTCTGGGGTGATTGCTGCCCCTTGGCCCCGGCCACCGGGATCCAGCGACCCCCGTCGCATTCAGGGTTTCAGCTCAACGCCAGCAGGCCCATGCCCTTCCTGCCCCACCGAGAGGAGTGGCCCAGAGCCCCAAGGATGCTGGGGCTTCCCCGACACCTTCCTTGCCGCGGGCTGTGAGAGGCGTGTCCTCCGGACCCTCCCGGGCGGGGGGCGGGTGAGCAGGTCTCACATGTGGTCTGTGCTCAGGCTCCCACCTCCCCACGCTCGTGGACGGCTTCCTCTGCTCCATGTAGGGAGGTCCACCTTGGGGTCCATGTTTCCGCCACACAAACCGGACGCCAGGCCCTGCTGGCCCCCAGGGCCCTTCTTAGTCCTCCTGGCAGGCCCAGGAGCGAGCGCCTCCTCCCCCAGCACCGCACCCGAGAAAGGAGGGGCTCTCAGAAGCAGGGCTGGGCCTTCCTCTCCTGTGACACATGCCAGGCACGCATCCAAGTCCCACGCTCCCTCCCCGGCGTCTGGGGCCCTCTCTACCAGCTCTTCTAAGGACTCTGCCCCCCTCCACCCCCCCCCCCGCCCCGCCACCTGGGGCCAGTGCTCTAACCTCATACACCTCCCCACCCAAGGCCAAGGTCCTCTCATTCCCAGCACCTCTGGTGTGAAAGGCTAATTCCAGCTTGACTGTGAAGTGCTTGCACAGAGGCCTCTTGGAGGGACAGCGTAGCAGAGGATGCTGTCAGGACCCAAAGCACCCAAGCGTGTCCCTTTAGAAAGTCAGGCTGTGGGGACTTGGGGTGCTCCCTGTGGCCCTCGGATCCCACTGCAGGTGGCTGTGACCTCAGATCCCCACCCACCCGAGGCACCTTCTTGTTAGCACAGCGATGGGTGTCCTGAGACCCTCTCCCCCGTGGGCGTCGCCTTGGGAGCAGTGGGGCCATTCATATGGCCGCCCACGCGAGGGTGCCATGTGGGAGGTCCTGGGCCAATAGGAATGAGGGTCCAACCTGCCTGAAGGGCCCGCGCTCTGTCTGGGTGGGAGGACAGGGTGGCCCCGTCCACGACGGATGAACGGGTGAGCAAAAGGGGCATCTGCGCACAGTGGGCACGATTCCGCCTCAGGAAGGAAGGGGATCTGACAGATGCCACAACAATGAGCCCTAGGACAGCATGCTAGTGAAAGACACTGTGATTCCTGTTCCGTGGGGGACTGGACTCCTCAGGTTCGCAGAGACAGGACGTGGGGCGCGGGTGGGGCTGAGAGCGGGTGGGAGTTAGCGTTTAATGGGGACAGCTTCGTGGGGCAGATGGACTGATGACGGCCGCACAGCAGTGTGAATGTGCTCAATGCCACTGCTCTGAACCCTGCGGGTGGGAACGGTGCATACGATGTTATGCATGTTTTACAGAATTAAACGATGCACAAAGGAGGAGCGGGCTGGTCACTAGCGGTGCCGTGTGGACTCACGGGCAGGCAGAGCGGGGCTCCTGAGAAAGGTCCGAATCCAAGGCCCCCTGGGCCCCCTCCCGCCCTGGCCGGGGCGCAGACGGCTGCTTCCTGCGCCTCCACGTGTCACGCTCCTTTCTCATTCTCACACATTATGTTCTATTCCGGCCTAAATCTCAGAGCCAGGCCCTCAGAGAGAGAGAGCTCAGTAAACCTCCCACCTGATGCTCAAACACTCACCCTCAGCTGAGTAACATGGTGCTGGGGGCCTACTGTGTGCAAGGCTGGTGCTCAGGGAGCCACCCTGAGCCTTCGCAGCCACCCCTGGAGGACCACCACCCCGCTCAGCTGACACCGTGGCCCTCCCTTCCCAAAGCAGCCACCCCCGGAGCTCTGCACGCGTTAGAGCAGTGGTTCCCAACCGTGGCTGCACATTAGAATCATCACCTGGGAATCTTTTTAAAATCCTGATGTCTGGGCCTCATCCTCCGGAAATTCTGTTTCTTTGTGACTAATGTTGCGGCCTCACCCCATAACAAAGAAACAGAATTTCCGGAGGATGAGGCCCAGAAATCAGGATTTTAAAAAGATTCCCAGGTGATTCTAATGTGCAGCCAAGATTGAGAACCACTGTGTTAGAGGCTCTCAAAGACATCAGGGTATTGTGGATCCTGTGAATCTAGGGGATGTCTTGCAGCTTTCAAACATTTAAAAGGGCTATTTTACTTTATGATTTTAAAAACACAGTAAAATATAAATACATATAGCCCTGGCTGGTTTGCTCAGTGGTTAGACTGCCGGCCCTCTGACCAAAGGATCCCGGGTTCGATTTCCAGTCAAGGGCATGTACCTCGGTTTCAGGTTCAATCCCCAGCCCTGGTCAGAGTTTGAGCGGGAGGCAATCACTTGCAAATAATCAATGTGTCTCTCTCACATAGATGTTTCTCTCCCCCCCTCCCTTCCACTCTCTCTAAAAATCAATGGTGAGGATTTAAAAAATAATAATAAATACCTACATTTTCAGGGGGGGAACAACTTCTCCTTTGCTTCGGCAGAGCAGCCCATCGAGTATTAGCTCGCGCCTGTCTGAGCCGGCACCTCCAGTTCTTTCAACTCCTTTTCATACCAGGGTTTTGAGTTCTCCTACCACCCAAATTAAGTCCTTGACCTTGAAACCATTTACCATCTCATAGAAAAATTAAGATGAAAGATTAAGAAGCTGAATAAAGTCCAAACACAGTAAGTTTGTTTATAATTATTATATTTTGTGGTTCAGACTATAAAGAAGACAGCTGAGGTTTAAAGCGATGGGAAACCTCGGGGTCCCTGCGGCCCAGTTTGCCACCCCACCCGGCCCTGTCTGCGTTTTGGGGGACAGCTGGTTCAAAAGGCCCCGGACAGCTATGTGGCTGAACCTCGAAGTCCGCCTGGGGTCTTGCAGCTGGGTGCACCCAGCCCTCCCCCAGTTTGATTTTCTTAGATTTTTCTATCCTGGGGATGAAGGTGATCTATTTTTAGCAAGAGGCTGTATAAGCCAGGAGTTGCTATAGCGACAGCTGGTGGTTACAAACCAGGACCTGCTACAGTTCCCAGTCATAAATAAACCCCAAACGCTGAGCCCTGGAAGAACGCCGCCTCAGAAACCGGAGCTCCGCCCTGACGCATGGCTCCCCGCCTGCTGTCCGCAGGGTGTGCTATCAGCAGGCTGTGGGCGCTGGGCTCTGCCGTTGAGAGCAACCCGGATGGGGGGGGGGGGGGCTGCTAACGCTCAGCTACCAGGCGAGGAAAAGCACCTGCGTCTGCTTAGGCCAGGCGCTGGGCAGGGGGCGGTTGGCTGCCCTGGGTAAGCACGAGGCCGGGAAGCCCGGGAAATGGAGATGCGGTACCTGATTACGGACTGGCCCACGAGGCCGACTCGCACACACACACTAATGCTGAAATATCCACCCAGCCGGCCTCGAACGTGTCCAACAGAAATGAGCAACACGCTCAGGAATACTCCCAGCAGCTGTGGGGGCCCCGACCTGGGAACCGCCCAGGCCCCGGGATGGACTGTGGTCCCTGCCGATGAGGAGCCTTGGTTACCCAGCAACCGAGTGAGGGGACTTCAGCCACAACCGGGGCCTCGTCGCACCTCCCATAGTTCACGTGAAAGAGGCCGGACAAGAAAATAAATCTCGTCCGGACCCAGTCTGTGACGTCCCAGACCAGATCAAGTAACTTGGGGGAGGTGCCTGGCGGGGAGTGCGGAGGCTTCTGCGCTTGGCGGTTGTGTGAGCACGGAGCGCACATTCACTCTGGTTTGTACACGCCCCTGTGTGCGTCCACTTAGTGAGACACACACACACAAACAAGGTTGTGAACGTGGGCACTGCGTTGGTGAGCCCATGTCAAAGGCATCTGGTGCTGGGAGAGTTCGAAGTGGAAGTTCATGGGCGGGGACCACCCAGGAGGAGTGGAGCCAGGCCCACATGGCCGCCGTCAGGTCAGGGCAGGATCACCCAGGCGTGAGGATCAGAGAGCCCCGCCACCGGCGAGGGGGCCCCTGCCGTGGGGGATCCTGAGAGGCGAGGCTGGTGGAGCAGAGACTGGAGAAGGGGGACCCTGGAGGGGCTGTGGAAGGTGAGGGGCCGCCCCTGTGGCTTAAGTGTGCCTGGGGGGCGGGAGCTGGCCCGCAGGCTCAGCGTGAAGACAGTGACTTGCTCATCTTTCTGTGGTGCTGTCGGGGCTTCTCTCAGCCACGGCCACAGCTGCTGCTGGTGACCTCAGGCTACAGCACTTTTGCTGTCCGATCGACCAGCTCGGGCTGCTCTGTGGCCAGGCTGAGCCACCAGGAATGAGGAGCAGAGGACAGAGGGCCTTCTGACTCAGTATCCCCTCTGACTCATGGCCAGCCAGGGTGGCAGCCAGAGGGTCGGGACGAATGGGACAGAGAAATGATGCTTTTTACGGCCCTGCAGGCAGGGGGGTGAGCATGGTCCACCTCAGGCCAGGAGAGCACTAGCCCAGCGCCGCTGGATGGGGGCTGGCACACAGCTCTCCCTCGGCAGGGCCACAGGGGGCTGCCAGGTCTGCTGGCCTCTCTGGGCCTCAGTTCCCCCTCCACCACCTGTCCACCTGCCTCGACAGAGTTATCGAATGTAAAACACTGCAGAAGCCACCACATGAGACATCATCAACGGCGGACAGTGACGTCCCGTCCGCCAGGCCAGCGCTCTGGTCCCCTCCCTCCTCGCACTGGCCTTCCTCTGCTCCCCGACGACGCTCTCCCGGTCCTGGCCGGCTGCTGCACAGCCTCCCACAGCTCATGTCTGTCTATCAGAGCGGGCGCTGGGTGACGCAGGAGTCGCCAGGCTCAGGGCGATGGGGCTGCCACAGCAGGCGGCAGGAGGTGCGGGGAGGAGCTCCCCCACCCATGTGGATTCTGTAGGCCGGCCATAGGTCGGACCAGGGGCCTGCGCAGGAGGGGACACGCTCCACCCTGGGGACCTGTACCCTGGATTACTACCACTGTCATGGGATACCTGTGCCGCCTACTGTGCCAGGGCCAAGGCTGGGCCACGGGCCACAGTGGTACAAGAGGCCAACCTGGCCATCAGGGAACATCCATGTTGATTCATTCCAGAGAATATTTGGACTTTGCATATTACTTTCTTCGTAATCATTAAAACAAACATTGCTATGACCAGCGTGCTCAATGGTTAGAGCATCAGCCCATGCACCAGAGGATCTTGGGTTCAATTCCCCATCCAGGGCACATACCTGGGTTTGGGCAGGAGGCAGCCAATCAATGTGTCTCTCTCATATCGATGTCTCTCTCCCTCCCTCCCTCCCTTCCTTCCACTCTCTCTAAAAATCAAAGGAAAAAATATCCTCAGGTGAGAATTAACAAAATAAATAAGCAAATAAGTAAAAAAATACATACACTGATAAATAAGTACATTAAAAAACCGAATTATTGCTTGAGGATAGAATGCGCCTTGCTCTTCTATATATACTAGAGGCCCAATGCACGAAATTCATGCAAGCGTAGGCCTTCCTTCCCCCGGCTACCGGCACCGGCTTTCTTCTGGCATCTGGGACCTGGGCTTCCCTGGCAGTCCCAGCTTTGTCCAGAAGGACTTCTGGTCTAATTAGCATATTATGCTTTTATTATTATAGATAAAAGGCTAATATGCAAAGTGTCCCCTTGGGAGTTTGACCAGGAGACTGGGAGTTGGATTGCTTGCTATGACATGCGCTGACCACCAGGGGCGGCACAAAATGAAGGAAGGCCCTGGTCGGCAGCCAGAAGGCCCCGATTAGCCCTGATTGCCAGCCAGGCCTAGGGACCCTACCTGTGCACGAATTTCGTGCATTGGGCCTTTAGTTAAATATAACAAGCTCTTGATCTTATCTAGAAGCTGGAGGGCCACCTGTCGCTTTCTGAGTGCAAGGCTCCTGGGCCCTCAGCCCCAGCCCGGCCAGGCCCTGCCTCAGAGAGTCTGCATGTCAGAGCAGGAGTTGCCCACCCAGCCTGACTCTCCAGCCCGGAGCCCGGTCACAGACCCTGGGCGGTCTCCATCACTGTGCAGTCACTGTCTAAACTCATCCTCTTTCACAACCTTCCTTCTGATTTCTCTGTTCATCCCACCAGGCTCTGCGATCTTGTTTTACTGTCAGTGACACTTTCAGATATCTGTGGTCCTGGAATCATTTGTCCAGTGTCGGGGTTCTCCACTCAGGGCTCCCCAGAGGAAAGCGGCTGCCAAAACCATGTTTCTCACAGCCTCGCCTGGCATAGCGAGCACCTGGTGCAGGTGCACCCACTTTGCTGACTGCCCCATCATCACCAGCCATGTTGCCAGACCTTCCTAACATGCTTTCTGGGCACTGAGCGCGACGGCCCCGCTGCCACTGTCCCCTCCGACCCCCTCCCCAACCCAGTGGGAGCTCAGACATTCCCAGGAAGCTCCCACCTGCCGCCTGCGAGGGGCTCTTGTCCAGGGGCCGCCAAGCAGTGTTAGCTGCCGGCTCCACAGAGAAACAGGGCAGTGGGCCTATGAGCTCGTCCAACAGGGCTCAGGGGGCAGATGGGGGTCAGGGAGGGCAGATGGGGCTCAGGGAGGGCAGATGGGGCTCAGGGGGGGGCCGATGGGGCTCAGGTGGCCTACGGGTCTCGTGTGACTTCTAGCCGAGCCTCACATCCCTAAACCCTGTGCTCTCCTTGGAGCACTGGGGAGTGCGCCCTCTGGTCCCAAACACCCACCATGACAGTTACAGCATCTGCCCCGCCCCCAGCCCCATCCTGGCCAAGGAGACACAGCACCTCCAGGGTCCCCCGTGTGACAGGAACTCGGCAGGGAGGTCAGGGGTCCGGACCTGCGGCGGGGCTGGGGGCCAGGCTCCTGTCCCAGCGCCGCCCTCACTGTCCCGGGGGCCTCAGAGCCCAGTAGTGCTCCTCCCAGGACCCCGGGCTCCTCTGCAGCAGGTGCAAGCCCAGCCCTCCCTCCACACCCACCCGATGGAGAATAACCTGGCTTCCAGGCCGCCCTGCCACAGGGGCCCTGACCTGGTGCTTCACTCTGCTTCCTGCTGTCCGGCCACATGGGCCTCTCGTGTGACTGGAACACACCGTGGTCTCCCCCCGAGGCCTGAAGGACCGACCCCAGGTGCCCACAGGGCCCACTCCCTCCGGTCACGCAAGGCCAGCAGGGGAGCCCCGCCCAGCCCGCCGGCTTGCCCACAGCACTCACCACCGCCTGGCATCGCAGACGACCGACTGTCTGTGGAACTAGCCAGACCCCGAGGACAAACACTGACTCCACTCATACAGGGCACCTCGAGGCGCCAATTCATCGAGGCAGGAGGTGGAAGGGGTGCCAGGGGCTGGGGGTGGACAGAAGGAGTTGCCGTGTAATGGGGACAGCTTTCAGTTGGGGATGATGGGAAGTTCTGGGGATGGATGGTGGCAATGGCTGCCCAGCAGGTGTAAATGCACTCAGTGCTCCTGAACTGTATGTACACTTACAAACAGCTAAGATGGTAAGTCTTGTCCTGTATGTGTACCCCAATTTAAGAAGGTGTGTGCCCCGGGAGGGTGGGCTGGTGTCCTGCTCATCACGGTGCCCCCGGGGCTGGCAGAGAGCAGACGTGCGGATGCTGGTGGGATTGGCAGAGCGTTGGCCACTGTTGAAGCTAAAGCACACCAGTCTCTCTACTTCTCCATCTGCCTGCGAATGTCCATTATGAAAAGCTAAAAACATATATTTGAATGAAAAAATTTTGGGATCTTTCAAGGCAACCCCACTCAGGACTCCAGGAGCCAGGCAGGCAGGTGGGGAGACCTGGAGGGGCCGGGCAGGGAGTTGTGGGGACAGAATGGGAAGCAGCCTTCACTCTCCAGCTCTGCCTGCTGCGTGAGGCCAAGCGCCCCACCGGACCGGCGACTGGGAAGGCAGGGTTGGGTGACGAGTGCCTGGGCACGAGGGTCTCTGGAGTGCTGCTCCAGAGCCGGCTGTCTGTTTATCCCGAGAAGGGTGGACGAGAAGGGCGGCGTGGCCTCAAGCCAGGACTCGCCATCGGTTCTGGTCTGGGTGTCTGTGGACTCTAGCGGCCTGGGGACGGTGTCAGCGCCCGCTCTGGGGATCTCTGTAGACTAGAGATTGTTCTTTACAGCTCCCCCTCTAATTGTAGAGGCGGAAGAGCTGCTACAGTCATTTCCTTTTTTTTCCTTCTGATTAGCATAATCCCCGCTGATCTTCCTTTTCCCTTTTTTTTTAATCCTCACTCACCCAAGGAGTGAGGATATTTTTTTCTCCATTGATGTTTAGAGGGTGGAAGAGAGAAAGAGAGATCGATGTGGATGAGACACATCGCTTGGTTACCGCCAGCTCCCACCCCGAACAGGATTGAACCTGCAACTGAAGTACGTGCCCTTGACTGGGAATCGAGCCCTCAGCCCCTCAGTCCATGGGCTGACACTGCAACCACGACGCCAAACCGGCCAGGGCTCTTTTCTATTTTTACTGTGATTGCTACAGGCTCTCAGTCCACATACTCTGCAATTCTGTTGACCAAAGAGGCTAAAAGAAAATGCTAAGGCAGAATGGTCGCTGTCTGCCCTGTGAGGTGTGAGATCTAGAGGGGCCCCTGCACGGAAGCCAGGGGTGCAGCTACACGTTGAGGCCCAAAGGATGGGCTTTTCCTGAATCAGAACTTTTTAAAAATATGTTTGTTTTTTTTTTTAAATATATTTTATTGACTTTCTACAGAGAGGAAGGGAGAGAGATAGAGAGCCAGAAACATCGATGAGAGAGAAACATCGATCAGCTGCCTCCTGCACACCTCCCACTGGGGATGTGCCCGCAACCCAGGCACACGCCCTTGACCGGAATCGAACCTGGGACCCCTCAGTCCGCAGGCCGACGCTCTATCCATTGAGCCAAACCGGTTTCGGCTAAAAATATGTTTTTTACTGATTTGAGAAACACAGAGAGAGAGAAACATCGTGTGAGAGAGAAACGCTGATCAGTTGCCTCCCACATGCACCCTGACCAGGCATTGAACCTGCAACCTGGGTCTGTGCACTGACCGGGAATTGAACCAGCGACCTTTCTGTGCACAGGACGACACTCAACCAACTGAGCCACACCGGCCAGAGCATGAGTCAGGGTGTTTTATCAAGGTGTGGCGCGTTCAGAAATCCAAGGAGAGCCGCGCACTGCAGAACAACACCGCCACCCAGGGGCAAACACGAATGCCGACCTGCCCACCTTTCGGGGTCAGCCGTGTGCGTGCGCGTGTGTGCGCATGTGTGTGTGCGTGTGCGTGTGTATGTGTGCGTGTGTGTGTGTGCGTGTGTGTGTGCGTGTGTGTGTGAGTGCCTGTGTGTGTGCGTGTGTGTGTGAGTGTGTGTGTGTGTGTGCGTGCGTGTGTGTGCGTGTGTATGTGTGTGTGTGCGTATGTGTATGTGTGTGTGTGCGTGCCTGTGTATGTGTGTGTGTGTGCCTGTGTATGTGTGTGCGTGCGTGTGTGTGTATGTGTGTGTGTGTGCCTGTGTATGTGTGTGTGTATGTGTGTGTGTGCGTGCCTGTGTATGTGTGTGTGTGCGTGTGTGCGTGTGCGTGTGTATGTGTGTGTGCGCGTGCCTGTGTATGTGTGTGTGTGTGTGTGTGTGTGCGTGTGTGTGTGTAACAAAGAAGGTGTGTCTCTCAATCTGAGGAACTCCGGGGAAACCAGCCGAGGAAGCAAAGTGTACCTTATCCCCTGAGGAAGGGCCCCGCCTCCCACTGCGTGGGCCAGTGACGATCCCTGGAAGAGGCTGAACCAGCCACAGGAGCAGCAAAAGGGCCCAAGGAATCCACGCCGACCGCCCAAATGCGCTTGATTTGGGGGAAGGAGGACACGGAAGAGGGACACTTTCGCGGCCCTCGTGGGAACTTTCCTAGGGGGAGGAAGAGACTCCTCTACAGTTCCTTTGGCTACAGGAGAAACTACAGGAAGGAGGGCGAGGGGGTGGGAGGGAATTTAAACCCCCAAGCCCCGAAGCCGTGCTTACTCGAGAAGCATGGGTAACGGTGGAGTGGCTCCTTTCCCATCCGCCCACAGCCAGCCACTCGGTAGGGACAGCTGGTGACGCCTCAGGTGTTGGTTTAGAACGATGGGTGAAACGCTCCTTTGGGGACATGGTCCCGGTCCCTGCCAAGCCAGGAGGTCCCAGGCGGGCGATGGGGATGGTTAACCTGGGTCTTGGAAGGTGGGCCAGGCTTGGACAGGCCGGGGCTGGGAGAGAACGCTCAGCCCACCGTCTCTGTTTGGCGCTCACTCGTCACATCCAGGCCAGGCACTGTCAGAGGGGCCAACACCGGCCCTCTGGCCTTGCTCCTGGTTCCGCTCACGGAGACTCAGGAAAATCAGGACACACCTGGACACTGGGCTCCGGTCACCTCAGGTGGCCTCACCGACCTCCCAAACCCCAGGAAGGTTCTGCCGGGAGCCGTGATTTCCCTGAGCCCGTGGTGGGCGCCGGCATTTGCATGTGAGCGCTTGCAGGACTTGGTCGACATGCAAATATCCGTTTGCTCTCCAAAGAGTAGCAGACAGGCGGACCGCCAGATTTACCTCCCCAGGGAGAAGCTGCCGTCGGGCAAGCATGTCAGAGGCCTTTACTAATGGGCCCGCCCTCCCTATTAGCAAAACCTGACTTGTAGTTAAACAGTAGGTCCAGGCTGAATTCTAGAGCAATGAAGGTTTTATTACTGTATTATTTAAAGTAAGGCTTCTTTTTAAACCATGTCTACGAATCCAGGGTGCCTGTGATTCCTCCGTTGGTTAGGGCAAGGCACCATCTGTGTTCCTCTAAGATTCACCTCTGTATCCCGTCAGATCGGTTCTCCAGTTCCTCCCCAAGGCTCGGACTCGCGGAACTCCAGAGCTGCCGAGTCCTCCGCCCACACCGCCCAGGTCACCAGCGTCACCCAGGGCCCACCGTCCGGAAGTAACCGGATAAGCTGAACATAGCGAGGCCGTAGGCAAGTTTTCTGACTGCCTTTTCCTTGTCTTACTATCCCATTTCTCATGTTCTGCCCAGATGTCTCCTTACTACACATTACACACGTCACATTGCACTCAGGGGCCACAACATTTGACACACCCCTTGCTGTCTCGTCTTTAGCACCACTGGGTGCGGGAGCCTGTTCCACCTGGCGGGGGCGCTCGGGACTGTCCGTGTCGTACCAGCAGTGTGACCCCCCCTTCCGACAGAATGAAGCTCCCCTCCCATTTGAGTGGCAGGTCTTGCAGGCTCCAGGAAGCTAAGAACGCTTCGGAACCCACCCGCCTGGCTCCAGCCACGGACACGGCACAGCCCACCCCAGCCCGCAGTCCACGGACACCCTCAACCAGAGATGCTTCCCACCTTCCGGCTCCCTGGTGACAACCCCTGCGCCTGGAGAAGCTGGAGGAGCCCCAGAAGCCAGGGAGACTACAACGCAAGCTCCTCGCCCCAGGGACACAGGTCAGGCAGGGGCTGGTCCCTGTCCCATGGATCCTAGGGCCCGACGGCTCAGCCACGGGTCGAAGGCGGCCATGGAATTCCTCCCCCGGTCCCCACCGCTAGGCTCCTCTGCACACACACACACACACACATCACTTCTAACAGCCGGAAACAGCAGTCCCCATCCATCCTTACTTTTCCCCAAGCCGCTGGCTCTGCCTAAATGAATGACTGTCCGACCGTTCACTAACCGCATTAGGCCCGGTGGGCAAGAGAGGCCGTGGCTGCAGAGGAAGGCTGTGGGGCAGCTCATGGAGCTGCTTTGCCATCAGTACGGAAACACACCCCACACACCCATCTGCTCCTCTCACTGCTGCCTAGCAATCACATCCACCGCCACAGGGAGAGGCTGCACCCTGCACACACACACACACACACACACACACACACACACACACACACGCCCTGGGGTTTCCCTCCCCCACAGGCCCAGCAGAGAACGGGCAAAGGGCAAAGGGCAGCGTCCTACCGAAAAGGCCATGGGGCTCCGACTGGCGCCTCTCGGTGCTCCGGTTCGTCTCCTTGTGCTTCTTCTTCCCCCTGAGGCTGCCGAAGCGCTTCATGGGGAGCTGTGGCCACAGGAGCGGCCGCAGGCGACCATACCAGGACCCTCGGGACCCCCTTCAGCCCCAGGCGGCGGGGGGCCAGGAGAGGTGCGGCATCAGCCCGCAGGTGTCTGGCGCCCGGCAGTCGGCCACCAAGAGCTCAGAGACAGCGGGGAGTCCAGGCGCACGCCCGGGGGCCCCGAGGCGAACGAGGATGGGTCCCTCTCCGGGGCGCAGCCTCCGGACACACAGCGGGGTGACCCCGTGCAGCCCTTCCTCCCGCAGGCCTCCGGCCGCAGCAGCTGGGGCAGCCCGCCGGCCCGGAGCGGCAAGGGGCCGCCGGCAGCACAGGCAGAGCCTCGCCCGTGGGTCTGTTTATGGAGCTCAGGTCAGCTGTGCGCTCAGACACCCCAGGGGTTTCTCCCTCTGGACAGTAGGCAGGAGGGAGGACGAAATAGGCAAACGGAGCACGGGCCCGCTGGTCATGTGCGGGTCTGCGATGTCTCTTTAAAAAGACTGTAAAAGGAAACCACACTGGGCAGACAAATCCTTGGCACCAATTGGCCGGAGCGCACTCCCATTATGACATGACATCACACAACTATTTTGATTCATGTGTTCCAGGGGCTCAGAAGGCTCCGGCGCTTCTCCATGGAGAAGTCACATGTCCCTGGAAATCGCTGAGTCTACTTCAGCGCAGGGCTCCTTGCGATGAAAGAAACAAGACCACCTGTAAGTGGGGGACCTGGGGCCCCCTGGGATTCACCGGGAGGGCCAGCAAATTTGCTAAGAACTGTAGAATGACAGAGCTCAGAAGAGGTTGTAAAGAGGGTCTGGTCCAACCCCTCCCGGTACAGATGGGGAAACTGAGGCTTGGGAAGGAGATGGGACTGATCCAAGGTCCTGCAGGTAATGTCAGAACCAGGGCTAGAATTCTAAGCCAAACCCACGACCTAATTAAACAAACCAAAAAACTTTCAGCTTGTGTTTTGCAACTGTGAAACAAACGTTAAAACCACAAGAGGGAAAACAGTCCCCTCCCCCCCCCCCCCCCAATCTCTTCGCTAGCCTACAGGAAGACACAGGACCTGCTGACTTGCTTCGTGACCTTGAGAAAGTTTCTTCCCGCTCATGGGCCTCAGTTTCCCCCTCTGTGAACCAAGAGGAGTCGTGGACATGTTAGGATCGAGTCTATTTCTCAGCCGGAACTTCCGCCGGCCGCTCAGTGTGCCTTCCTTTCCTGCTGGACCCAAGGGCAGCTCAGTGGCCCAGCATTTGCTGCAAGGATGTCTGAACGCACACACCCAATAGGCCTGGCCCTCAAGGAATTCCCCAAGGACTTGGAGAGACAACGATAAGCTGTTAAGCAACACTAACTCATAAAGGAGCTGTATGAGGATGAGGTTAAGTGGCGAGAATGGGCGCGTGTCATCAGCACCAATGGGTGGGAGGGTCGCGTGGCCCAGCGTGGAGAGGAGGGCGCGAGCTGGCCCTGAGGGTTGAAGGAAAGGAGAGAGGCCAGGCCCCCACCTGGGGGGAGCTGAACCTCCAGAACAAGGTGTAAAACCTACCTCCGGCCAACTCCCCAATATTCTAGTGGGTTATCTCTGTGGTTAAATATCTCAGCCCAAATTTACTGCGATCAACTCTGAAAAAGACTAAGTAGGTAGGTTTGGAGTTCCACATTTAGAGTTCCTTTTTTTTAAAAAAAATCTATCCAGCTGTTAATGGAAATTGAATGTTCTGATTTAAAAATAAAGCTGAACTTCTTTAGCAAAAAACTGCTAAACAAGTGTTCCAGTAAGAAAAAAAAGGGGCATGTTTGATTAAAAGGAAAAGAGATGTTATATCTAAGCCAATATAATATTCTTGCCTTAGTGACAAAGTATGGAGCAAGAGAGAACATTTCAGAGCGTAGCAACGGAAGATGAAAATACAGCAACGTAGTTAGGCCTCATGCTCCCTGCTCAGTGCACATGGCCACTCACTCATCACACAGTCATTAAACCTCCGTCAAAGGCACAGGGCAGGAGCTGACGGAGGGGATTAGTGTCCTGAATAATTCGAAGGCATTCTTGTCCTCTAAGAACTCCATTTTAATTAGTCAAATAATAACTCCCATTTGTGGAGCGCTTCCCACATGCCAGTCGGGGTGCTGGTCACCACACGGTTATTATTTTACCTGGTTCTTCCTACAACCTGTGGGCAGGTGTTCGTAACACCATTTTATATAAAGATGAGTAACGCGGAGTCAGGGAAGCAGCCTGACTGGGTTCACACGCCTAACAAGTTGGAAGACCGTGGGCTTGACCCTTATTTATCTGATTCCAAATGCACATCTTGCCCTGCCGCACCCTCCTTTCTCATACACAGGCACAGGGAAACGCACCAGCCGCGAGGCCAGGCCTGGGCAACGCCCGGGCTGGACCCTACAGGACCCTGGGGTGGGGCTGGAGCGATTGGGAAGTTCCTCTCTCTCCACTCCCACTTGTAATTTTTAATATGTTTTTATTTATTGATTTTAGAGAGGAAGGGGGAAGAGAGAGAGAGAAAGAGAAACATTGATCTGCTGTCCCACTTACCTGCTCATTCACTGGCTGATTCTTGCATGTGCCCTGACCAGGAGTGGAACCAGCCACTTAGGCGATTCGGGACGATGCTCTAACCAACTGAGCTACCGGGCCAGGGCCTCCCACTTATAGTTTTGATCTTGAGGCAAGAGAGAAGCACCATATTTGAAAGTCTTTGTTCCCATCACAGTTCATCTTGTAACACCGGCCAGCCGAGCGGGTGTCTACGCAGAGCTGACCTGACCCAGGCTGCCCGGCTCTGGGAACACCACGCAGACCGCTCGCCTTCCCGAGGCCGCGCCCAGGCTGCTGAGCACGGACGGGGGGAGACCCCTGTGCCCCTGCCCTGCGGGCCCAGAACCCGGGGCTGCCACCAGCTCGGCCCCACGCTCCGCGGACTCACTTGGGAGAAAGGTCGGTGCCCTCGTAGAGCAGAGCCAGGGTCCGGCCGAGTGAAGAGAAGGACCACCCAGACCGCTCCGGTCCCGGCTCTGCCACTGAGACGGGAGCAGAACACTCCGAACGGAGATGCTGGCGCTGGGCCAACTCGCAGACGGCCGTGTTTGCCTGCCAGTTCGCTGTGGTCAAGGATTCGGACAAGCTTTTGGTGGAAGGAGCTGGGAGCGGCGTGGAGGGCAGCTTTAAGAAAAGCTAGGTGACCTTGAGAGTGGACACCCCCCCCCGCCCCCGAGAGACCCCAACTACAGCAACATGTACTTTTGACCTCAATCAAGATGTTCTCCCTGGAGTCGGGTCGAAGCCTCACGTGCTGACGGGGTTTCCGGCAGCTGCTCTCCTGGACGCAGCCCCTGCCGCTCTCCCTGTGCACACACTGCGGCCGTGGCCCTCTCCTGGGTCCATCGTGGCCGGCACTGGCTGGCAAAGTCCCTGGGAACCTTACCAGGCGCTCCCACCGGTGTTCCTGCCTGACCATGCATACCTGAGACTCCTTAACTTGCGAGTCTCCTCAAGGCCTTGCCTTCCCCGGGGGCCCACACTGCGGGAGAGTGGCCTGGGACCACTCGCCAGAGCCCGCGCCCTTCCCGACTGCACCGTTCCCACCAGCGGCTGGTCCCAAGGGCGCGAGGGGGCCTCCTCCACCAGCTGGGACTCACCCTGGGGCGCTGGGGAGTTTTTTTAAGGGAAGGGTTAATAAAAAAGGAACTGCTGGTTCCCAAGACAGAACCGTATTTGCAAATGTCTCTCAAAGGGCCAGGCCTTTCTGGGTCCAGGACGGGTAACTGGAGCGGCAGACACCTCGCCCTGCAGCAGGTCCCAGGCCGCGGGGCAGCCCCACCCTGATCACCACTCCGACCCGTTCCACAAGGTCTGGGAGGGGCGGACTCCAGGCCATTCGATCTGTGTGCTTTGTTTTTCTTGCTGTGGTTTCTCTAGTTTTTCAGCTATAAAGCAGTTGACAGCTAGAAAAACGAAGTGACACCGAAGAGTACTTCTGGAGACATTTCACACCGAGCGCAAGCCATGCTCCCGCCCTGCGTGTCCGGTCCGCAGCCGGAAAGCTCCGCGGCGGGCCCAGCACCAGGGAGCAGGTTCCAGCTCGGGCTCCTGAGCTCAGAGGTGGGGCAGGACCAGGAGCAGGTGTGCCCTGCACCGGTCACCTGAGCAGCATGTCCTGTCCGGGCACCCTGGCCCTCCCCCCTGGAGCCGCGGGAGGCTGTGACACCCCTCGCTGCCCTCTGCGGGGCTCCAACGTGGCTCCGCCACGGCTCTGCATGTCCCCCATGCAGGTCCGAGGAGCACAGGCAGCGGCATGCGGGGTGGGGGTGGGGAAGGAGGGCAGGTGTCCTGATGCTTGCATTTCACCAGGTGTTGCCTCTGCACCTCTGGATACTGCAAACCACCCAGCAGCCAGAGTGCGGCACACACCCTGAGGCCCAGCTCTGTCTGTCACCCCAGCCAGTGCTCTCCCTTGTGCAGCGGCAGGAGGCCCCGCGATGAGGGGACTCGTGGGGCCACACGGGTCCCGAGGCAGTGCCACACCTCCACCGAGGCCAGCTCAGCCGTGGGGACTGCCCACAGCAGCAAGGCTCCTGGGAGCCCGAACTGCCTCTGGGTCACCAATTCAAGTGAAAAATGAAAAGGCCCCAATCCGTCCTCATCCCGAAGCCGCGCCGGGTGTGGTGTTATATGCAGGGGAGCCGGGAGCCGCAGGGACGGGAGCAGCCGCAGAGCGGAGCCGGCTGGTGGAGCCCCGAGTTCCCAGTGGAGTTCCCGGTGCCGTCCGTCTGTCCCAGCTACAGCCTTTCCCAAAGCGCCCTCCTCACCCCTTCTGTGCCCAGCCGGGGGCAGGGCGGCCAGCCAGTCCTGCTCAGCTTACGAAATAAAAAGGAACAGAGGTTCAGAGAAGCAAAGTGATTTGGCCCAGATCCCCTGGGAGGGGAGCCAGCGGACGGGGTGGGGTTACCTCCTGGGTCCCCGGCCCCCCATCCAGGGGCCCAGACTGCCACTTCTCTGTCGGGAGTTGACAAAGTCAGTGGACGCGCGTCCGCTGAAACCTCGGAGGATCGTGTGACAGAACCTGAAAAGCACCCAGGTCTCCGGGAGACCGCGGGCCCAGCACAACCCCGTTTCCTAAGAGGCAGCGGGCCCGGGCCACTCGTTAGCACGATTTGCTGGTGCTCCTGCCGGTTGCAAAACCCTGTGTCAGATTTCATGGCAAGTTCTAAAGGTCATGGTGGCACGTGACTCTGAGTGCGATCCCTGCCGCCTCCGGGGCCTCCGCGGCCCTGCCCCCCAGCCCTGGATGAGCTTGGGGCCCCTGACTCAGGCCCCCATGTCTGCCAGCACCCTCCGCGTCACCCACACACTCACGGTCACACACAGCCCCGTGGCTCCGGGGCCGGAGTTTACAGCCTCTCTGAGTGACAAGAGGGTGGTTTCTTTGGGCAAAGACAAAACTCCTCAGCTTGCAAGCTCATACGAGTGACACCCAAACCCAGAGACAATAGGGGTACCGTCACTTTAAAAATAGAGAAAAGCCTAGAAAAAGTGGAAAACCATGGCAGGAATTATTTTAGCATGTCGAAGTGCAGCACCCCCAAAATGTGGAATCCTGAAGTATCCTTAGCCTCTGAAAGGGGCACCACAGGCCCAGGGAGGGCTCAGGAGTCGGGGGTGGGGGGCTAATTTAATCCCTTCAGGGGCCTGCAGTCCCTGGGGGTCCACGCCAGGCCAAGGGCTCTGAAGACCAGGGTCCGCTGCTGCCTGCAGCTTCCTAGTGCCCCCTCGGGAGTCACAGGACAGGGGCGCTCAGAGATGCCAAAGGGTCTGGCGGCCACGCCCCAAATCCCTGTTTCTCTGCGTTGTCTTAGACCAAGAGATACAGGAAGCTTCGAAACCCTGGGCAAGAGTCAAGGCCGCGATAAGTCACCTGCTGGGCAGAAAGCTGGAGTGTGGCCACCTGGGCCCTCACTCCCTGCACCCAGCAGGGTTCTGGCCCCCGGACTTGGGGGTCCTCCGGGAGGACCCCGCGCTCGGCACCGCCTCACCTGCAAACACTGGCGTAGCCCCTGAGGCCGGGGCGGCCTCTGCCTTTGGCCTGTTTCTCCTGACCAGCGGAATGCAGCACCAAACGGGGGAAGAGTCGTGTGTACAATACTGGGTCAAGCGTAGCACTGAGAGCAATCCGGGTTCACTTCGGGCCGGCGATCCTGAGCCAAGTACTTTATTCGTCTATGTTTCTCCCATAAGAGAGATCAGAGTATGGCCTTAGCCCATTTCACGGGCTTTTTAAAGGAAATCACATGAGATAAAATAGCACAATCACCCGTACTCTGCAGAGCATTTTATGCGGGAAGACGTCGCCTGTCCCAAAAGGCACCCCAGGGGAAACCGCAGTGCAGCCTCCGTTACTGACACTCGGGTGGCGGCCCCGGCTGACCGACCGGCGGCACCCGGACCTGCACAGGAGCCACAGGGGCAGTTCCCGCTCCAGAGCCGGCTCTGAGAAGTCCGAGGTCAGCGAACAAACCCTGCTCTTCCGCCAACGTCCTCGAACCCAAACATTTGATTTCTTGAATGAGGAGCCGAGGGCCGCTCCTACTAACA
This sequence comes from Myotis daubentonii, assembly GCF_963259705.1. Lineage (NCBI taxonomy): Eukaryota > Metazoa > Chordata > Mammalia > Chiroptera > Vespertilionidae > Myotis > Myotis daubentonii. The sequence goes on along the minus strand of NC_081849.1, from coordinate 6,621,348 downwards.
AGTTCCTCTTTGTAGCCACACACACCAAGAACATGAGTTTTCTAGCGGCGATGGGAGGGAGGGTGCTGCTCAACGCGAGAGCGCCGGGGTCACCCACGGAGCACGGAGGAGGGGTCGGGGGTCCTTGAGCCCTGAACTTGGTCTTCGCGCATCCGTGGTGGCTGGATATGCCCATGGGCACCACAGGCCAAGCTCGTTAGGACCCTATAGCATCTATAAAGAGTGACATTATATTTAGTGTCTTTTGAATAAGAAAACCGCAGAGTGCCTAATGCATCTAAATGGGTGCTAAGTGGCTTAAGTTGCAGACATCGGGGAAGGTCACTTATGTGGCTGGTTCGCTTCTGTGGCTGGCTCATTTCCTGAGGCTGACAAAATACAAAGCTCACATTCTATCACTCAGACTGGCCTTCTCACAGATTAATCAATGCTACCATGCTCACTGACATCCCTCACCTCAAAGCCTTTCCTGTGTAAGGCATCATTCTCAGGGGGAGATATTGCGCCGAAGGGGGTGAAGATGGGCTCTTGGAGAGGCAAGGTATTCTATTTATATGTAAAGCACAAATAAGCACACAGTACTAGTATATAAATAAGATGTAGTACATCTGTTTTGATTAAAATTGCAAGGGGGTGCTTAGAAAATTTTTCTAAAAAGTCTGTATGAAAATAAAGGTTGATTGATTTTTTTATCATCCCAAGAATAAACCTCACCCCCCCCCAAAAAAATAAAGGTTGATTAATTTTTAAAAAGAAGGTAGAAGGGAAATTGAGGAAGATGTGGGAAGTGAGTGTTCATCGTGCATGGTAATTAGACAACAGACAAGGTTTAACATTGATAAGCCATAAATTAGCTGAATTTGTATGTAATTTAAAAGGTCCCTTTTGAGTTTTGGTGGAGTGGGGCAGGGGACTAGAATGTATGACTTCGTTTTGTCTGATTTCATGATGTTGTGAGTGACAGCGAGAGGGGGATGAGGCAGCCCCTTGTCTGTCAGCCTGTCCTGTGTCTCATTCTCGCAGGAGAGTTATTCGTAGGAATCGACGAACTGTGCTCCCCAGTGTCCACTCCCCACATCCATCTGTCATGGCAGCAAGTCTAAGTGTCTCTATGGATCAAGTACAAAGGAGCAACACATGAAGGTATTTTTGTCATTGAAACCTTGTCCATGAAAGGACACTGTTAAGAGAATGAGAAGATAACTCAGAGAGAGATAACACCTGAAAATTACACACCTGGTGAGTGTCTAGTTTCCAGAATATATAGGAAATTCCCACAACACAGTGACAAAGAGAGGACCGCATGAAGAAGTGAATAGACATTTCCCCAAAGAAGATCTACAACGGCCAACAAGCACCCGAAAAGAGGCTCGATGTCATCAGGGAATGGGGACCAAACCCACAGGGAGAGACCCCGTCACAGCCACCGGGGTGACACTGAGAATAGGGAAAGTGCACGTGCGGCAGGGTGGAGACACTGGAACCCTCACACCTGGATGGTGGAACTGTAGCCTGGTGTGGCCGCTGTGGCAAAGTTTGGCCGTTCCTCGGCCAGTTAAACATAGAATTACCAAATGGCCCAGAAAGTCCACTCCTGGATATTTACCCCAAATAACTACAAACCAGCGTTCAAACAAAAACTTGTACATGAAAAAAAAAAAAAAAAACAAACTTGTACACGAAGGTTCATCGCAGCCAAAAGGCGGAACAGCCCAAGGGTCCCTCAACGGGTGAATGGCTAAACACAATATGGCATGCACGGACGATGGGATGTGCTCGTCTATGAAAAGGAAGGACGTTCTGACACACCACAACATGCATGAGCCTTCAGAACAGCAGGCCGCACATGAGTCCACTGATATGACCTGCCCGGAACAGGAAAGTCCTTAGGGACAGAAAGCCGACTCGTGTTGGCGAGGAGCTGGGGGCGGGGGGGGGGGGGGTTGCGGGGGGGGGGGGGGGAGTGGAGAGTGATGGCTTCCTCTTGGAGTGATAAGAGGTTCTGGAACTAGATGGTGGTGATACGAGAATGTTCTTTGCCGTATTGGTTCAAAGACACCACCTTTATATTGTTTACAGCTACGCAGTGCTCCACGGTGTGGACGTACCTCCTTTTATTTATTTTTCTCCAACCACTGGCCTGTCTGTTCACTGGGCCTAGAGGCAATGACACCCCAGTAGCAATGAGCACAACTGGCACCTAGATCTTATTTCTAAATAGGATTTGCCACTGAAAGTCACAAGGGCGCTTTGGAGAAATGGCTGATCCAGGGCCGGGCAGAGGAAGGACAAGACAAGCCTGGGGCCAGCTGGGAGGGGCGCCTGCTGGCCAAGTCGAACAATTGGGGCATCAAAATGTGAAAATGACCAACTAAAACACATTGAGTAAAATCTGAATCCACGAGTCCATATATAACACAGGGAGAAAGGGAAAACGCTTCCTGAGTAGAATGCCACCAATCCATGTAGAATAAGTGACAAAATCAGAAAAAAAAAAAAATCACCTTTTGGCAGACACCATACTAATAATTCAGGCAGGAATAACTGACTGATGCTAAAACTAGCAAGGGGAAGTTTGATGAGAAAGAAGATACTTACACAACACCCAAGTCGGTGGCCATGAACTATCTGTTACTCACCAAGAGAAAAGTAACACCTTCCTTAGTGCGGAGAGCTCTAATGCGGCAGACACACCCCTTAACCGAGCCACCAGTCCGTTATCACCAGGCACGGCTCAGGGAGCTGTCACGTGCTCCCCCTGTGAGGCCAGGAGAGGGCACAGGCCGTGGCACGCCTGCCCGACCAGCAAACCTGAATGCAATTAGGAGGAACTGTTGGGCTCAGCCGGAGTGAAGGTCAGGCTACACAGCAGCTGGCCTGTGTCGTCTAGAAAATCGTGAAAGAAACCGAGGGCTGCTCAGGATTAAGAGGGACTGAAAAGAAAAAGGACAACCAAATGCAATGTGGGACCCCAGATTTCTGCTTCCAAGAAAAAAAAAAAAAAAAAAAAAGGAGAGCTATTGAGACCATTGGCGGACTGTGAATAGTCCACGGCTTCGCGCAGACTCTTACATTGATGTTAACTTCCTGAGTTTGGTAGTTACACTGTAGGTAGGAGAACGTCCTAGTTTGTATGAAATATGTACTGAAGGATTTAGGAGTGAAGGAACATTATATCTGCAACTTATTCTTGGTGGTTTAGATTTCCTATTAACACACCCACATTTGTATTGAGAGAGAAGCCATAAGCAAACGCGGTAAAAAGTTAACATTGTTAAAGTAAAACGTGATTTTTAACAAAGGGAATTAAGAAATGAAGTCGTCAGGCCACGCTCATCAGCATCTCCTTGGACCCAGTCCTGGGGCTCCTTCGGGGACACGTGCATGACAGCCACCAGAGGGCGCTCCCCCAGGGGACCACACTGGGTGCCCGGCCACATAGCTCTGCAGAGTGTTGGCTGGACTTTTCAGGAAACTCAGATGCCAGGCATACCATTCCTTTCTTTGTGGGCAGGCAAGAGGAGTCACGTTCTTCTGCAGTCTGCTCAGCCCCAGGAGTCAGACTCACCCGCTGCCCGGATCCAGCAGGCTTCCGGCTGCTTCCAGCCGCACAGGGCCCAAGGCCCTGGCTTTGGCTGAGCCAGGGAAGCTCAGGGGGCAAAGCCAAGCCATGGAGCACGGCGAAGCCAGGCACAGGGTAAAACTCAGACAATGCTGGGTTCTGGCAACATGTGGAGACAAACCCAGGGCCACTGGTACAACTTCCATGAGCAGGCAAAGCATTCGTCCCCAGACCTAACTAGTGCCAACCGGTCCGCAGGCCTGGCTCTATCCTGCCTCATTTGTTCACCATTCTTTCATTCATCATTCACCCACTCCCTCCTTCCTCCCATTGGCCACTCCGGCCTCAGGACCCTGGAGTGGAGGACTGAAGGGGGCGCACCTGCTAACCTGAAGAAGAGTTGCAGGTTCCCCGAGTGGCAGACTCTGAGATGGAAACTGACCTGCAGGACGGGTGTTAGGAACGCTCTGGGGATCAGCATTTGAGACAAGGAAAAGGAGGAGGCAGGGTGGGGCTCAGGACGAAGCTGAGGTGCATGCACACTCAATGGGACCCTTACAGAACGTTCGGAGCTGGGGTGACCCCCCACAGCTGCTCTGCTTGGTGCACGGGGCTGACCCTGCAGCCATGACGCCCGGCCCCCTTTCTCCGCTGGCTTGCAGCCTGGAGGTGGGGGCAGGGGGAGAGGCTTTGGGAGGCATCTCCAGCTGTGGCTGCAGCCGCCCTTGTCTCCGGATCCTGCCACACAGACTGACTCCGGGCTCCCACCAGGCCACCCCTGCGGGCCCCTCCCTGGGGCCCCTCCCTTGGCCTCTCCGCCCAGGGAGGCAGAAGCTTCCCCACTGGTCTCTGGCTGGCTTCTCCGTCCTCCTCACCCTCATAGCCTTTGTCTGCTCTACCTGCAGAGTGTCCTGTAGGCAGGACCCTGACTGACATGTCAGGGAAACGGGCTCCTGAAGGGAAGCCAGGGAAGGGTCAGCACGGAGCTTCTGCAGAGTCACCGCCTCACGTGCGGACCCACCGCCCGGGGGCGCTAGAACCTGGAGCGTGACCCTGCTCTGCACTGGACAGACGGGCCGTCGCCCTCCTGTGCTGGCCGATTGCGGGCCAGCGGGGCAGGCGGGCCCAGCACCGGGGCCCTGGCAGGTGGAGCAAAGTCCTGGAGGCTCCAAATTACAGTCTTCAAAGCCCAAGTTCATCCTCCACACGCAGGATAAGACCTTTGGCATTTTATGGGAAAGCAGACTTTTCTTTGAAAAATGAACTGGATGCCTGGGCGAGAAAGGAAGAGCCAATACAGAGATGGGGGGAAGGGCCAGGAGTCTTACATGTGAAAGACATTTCAAAGCTCATTCCAATTTCAAAGGGTCCTCATGACACCCTCCGAGACCCAGCCGCGGTTCTTGGTTTCAAGAGCTGAGGTGCAGCGACCCGCTCCTGGGCACAGCCATCCATGGGGCGGGTGTGTGTGTGTCTGCATCGTAACTTAACTACGAACAGAAAATGGCAGTTACTTGGGCGTCCAAAGCGCACAGACCTCGGTCACGGTTGTGAGCTGGTCTTAGAAGTGGATCCTTCTAATGTCTGCCCTCCCACCTCTGGCCAAACCCCAAGGTTTCCTTCCGTCCCCGGCTCCCTGTGCCCGGAAAGTGCCAGCCCCACTTGCTTCCAGCCGTTCCAACCCCGTCCTGCTGCTCCCGACCGTGTAGGGCGGCCTTTCCCTAAGTGCCACCGCCCCGCCCCCTCCTGCCCCGGAAGCCGACGTGGACGTGGGTCCTGGGTCCGATGGAGCAGCTTTGAAAACAAACAGGCGTCGAATGGATAGCAGAGGGCAGGGCCAGGGCCAGCACTGCTTCACGAGCGAGGGCTTTCGCCCACACCGTGGGTGCAGGATTGCGGCATAAACTACTTCCTGGGGCCCCAAAGAAGTTCCAACCCGCTGCTGTGCTCAGAGGCGCATGGGTCCTTCCCTGGCGGGCGGAGCCTCCTGCGTCCCAGGGCACGTTGCCGCCTTGTCCTTCTGGCCGGTCCTACAGACACCAGGGTCGCGACCTAGAGTGGCCCTCAGTGTCATCAGACAACCTGGCTGTCTGGGCCAGCTGTTTTCACTGCCTCCTTTCTTGTAGGACAAGAGAAGGTCCCAGTGCCCAGCGGGGCCCACTTCTCGGTGCGGACTGCCGCCCAGGGAGGACGCGATGCCCCTCTTGTTCAGTAGGGGGCCACTGGCGCACTGCCACCGTCACAGCCCTGGGAGCTGTTGCCACCTGACCGTGTGGTTCTGGGAAGAAAACTGCTTCCAAAAATATCTGTGGCATCTGGTTTTTCAGAATCCTCACCTGAGGATATGTTTTCATTGATTTTAGAGAGAGGACGGGAGAGAGAAACGTTGATGTGAGAGAGAGAAGGCGCCCATAAGAGGAAGAAGACAGGGGGAGCTCGAGGGTCCCCCAAATCACTTTGCCCCCCTGCACAGAGATGGTGATGAGGGCCAGCCCTTTCTTCACAAGTTCCAATCACTTTCATTTCATCCAGGTGCACACACACCTCCAGAGCACTCAGCTGGCCCTGACCTCAGCCACGCTCACACCTGGGGCTGGGTTGCATGGGGTTCTGGCTGGCACTGGGGAGGGCCTCAGAGAGCTGGGGAGTACGGGGCAGGCCCCTGAAGCCTCAGACACCCCATCTTCCAAAAGACAGAAGTCACACGAGCAGTCACGGGGACACACAGACTGCGTAGACACCTGAAATAACGGGGCTCGGCGAACGGCTCACGGCAAGCCTATCAGGCAAGGCGTTCTGGCGAAGGCAGGGCCTGGAGGTCGCAAAGGAGGCAGGAGACCACCACAGTGGATCCTCAGGTCTCTCTGGCGGCCCTGCTGGACCCCCCCACCCCCACCCCATCTCTGCGCTCTCGCAGCACAGCAGCCACACTATGCCTCCAGGTGCAGTCATTCCCTCGGCAGCGCCCGCCGGCCGGCCTGCTCCCATCCCTGCTCCGACGCCTCCACCCCCGAGGCCTCCTGAAGCAGCACCTGTCCCTTCACCCCGGGATGGTTCCGAGCGCCACCGCATTTCTCACGGCTCCCCGCCCTAGAACGTAACCCACAGGGGCAGGGATCCTCGCTCGCTGCTGTGCCCGGAAGCTGGACCACTGTGTTCAATGTGCGACCACTCCCCCGGGAAAGGCCTGGGCAGGCTGCTCCGTGGGCGGGGACAGCTCTCCTCTGTGACATCGGCTTCCTTCTGTTCGGGAGGTACACTGAAGGCAATCATCCCAAGCTGGAGACCCATCCAGGCAGAGTGAGTCTCCTCTCTGCCCCCGCCCCCCCCCCGCCCCCCGCAGGGCCTGCCTGTGGCCGGCATCAGGCTCAGCAGTGAGGCGATGTCGCTCCCTAGTGGTCACTCAGCCACAAAGCCAGGAAAAGACAGGTTTGCAGACTGACGCCTGTCTGTAGGGGAGTCTGGTCTCTCCCAGCTTCTGGTGGCTGCTGGCACCCGTGGCGTGCAGACACAGCACTCCAATCCCTACCTGTGCTGTCACATGGCATTCTTCCCAGGTTTCTGTCTTTACGTCGCCGCCTTCTCATTAAACACCAGTCGTACCACATCAGGCCCGCACCGGCCTGAGCTGACTTTATCTCCACTAATTCCATCAGCAATGGTTTCACGTCCAGATCCCGCCGCATTTGGAGACCCGGGGGGTTAGGACTTCAACGTGTCTTTTTTGAGCGGACACACGTCAACCAAAAACCGTAATTATAAGGATTACATGAGACTATTTTTCTGATCTACGTAGCAGTGCCTGAAATCAATTCTTATCTTGCCTGATTCCCCAACTAGCCCTGGCCTGACAACCTGGCCGCAATGCCCGCGTGGCCCTTTCATTCCTGACCGGTCACCGGGCTGAGGGCCAGGGCCTCCTCACACTCCATGCGCAGCCCCCAGGGAACGCCAGGCTTCGGGGCACTGTGATGAGAGGCAACTGCAGGCTGTTTCACCTCCTTGTTCTCAGAACATTTTAACATTTAAATGTCAAGGTGTTAAAATGTTCTCACCTCCTTGTTCTCGTGACCCTCATGACATCAGCCTCGCCAGTCACCAGCCGGAAAGGACCCGGAGACCCGCCCTCATTCTCACCAGCGGTGACGGTTGGGGAGGGATTGGAGAGGGAAACGCTGGCTGCAGACCTGCCCCCCCCCCCCCCCCCCCCCGTCACTCTGGCTGCACAGCTGCAGGCAGCGAAGCCCAGCTCCTTCTACTGCAGCAGTTAAGGAGGGATTCTGCAGGAACGCTGAGGTGGGAAAGCAGGAGGGCGGTGTGCGGGCGGGAAGAGAGGCCACACACACGTCACTTCCAGACGCCCATCCCCTCCTTGCGGGGTCAGCAGCGGCCTCTCGGCTCTCTTCCTTCTGGGTGGTTTGCACTCTATTCCCTCCCAGCCCAGGCCTCCTGGCCCGGCCGCTGCTCCTTGGCCTGGGTGCAGGCGCCCCACCTGGGAGACGGGGCGCCCAGGAGGCTGAGGGTCCTGCCGGGAAGGCGCAGAGCGAGGTCCCATCGCTGGGTCCCTGCTGAGACTCAGTCACCATTATTCAGAGGAGGAAGCAAGGGCCATGGTTTTCCTAAGAGCCTGGCACGAACAAGAGCAACGGGGGATGTGTGAGCAAGGCCAGGCCCAGCGGCAGCGCGCCGGGGCGGCCGGCCCGTTAAACGCCCGAAATGCTTCTGAATCAGCCGGTGCACAGCCTGGCCCAGAGGCCTCCGGCCGTCCCTCCTGGGCGTCCATCAACCCCACCATCTGGCAAAATGCTCACCCGAAAGGTAACCTCCGGGACAAGGTACCTCTGTGCTGAGGCCAGAACCCCACTCGGACCCAGGGCAGGTGCTGGGCCGCGCTGGCTGGTAAGTGTTTGAGTAGCATCCAGGGTAAATGGTCGTGGAGGGGTGTGAGGATAAGGGACAGAGATCAGGATGGCATCTGATGCCTCGAGCTGGTTTATGGCTTGCCAATGAATTCGCAAGCCAGGCGTCCACTCCTATGACCTTCAGGACAAGCAGCGTGTCCTCAGCTCCTCACAGCCCTACAGTCATTGGGACTTCAAGGGAAAGAACAGGGTGTTTCTCGGTGGTGTGCGGGAGGCAACTAATCGTGTCTCTCTCTTACATCGACCTCTCTCTCTCTCTCTCTCTCTCTCTCTCTCTCTCTCTCTCTCTCTCATTTAAGCTTTGTTCCTTAAGGATGTTACTTTGATATAACAAATGACTGAGGAATCGCCTCTCTGTTTTTTCTCCCTAAATGGCTAATTGTACTATCACTGGCTTAACATTCCTAAAACCCACTCCTCTAAAGCAGATCCTCCCCATCTGGGTTGAGTGGATTGGGGCCCTAGCTGGTTTTGCTCAGTGGTTAGAGCGTCCGCCCAAGAACTAAAGGGTCTCGGGTTTGAGTCCTGTCAAGGGCACACCCTGGTGGCAGACTCAATCCCTGGCCCCTGTCGGGGTGCGTGCAGGAGTCAACCATATTCTCAGGTGAGGATTAACAAAACAACACAAAAAAAGTTTAAAATAAAGTGGATTGGGGTGTGACACAGCCTCAGTTCAAAGCTTGGTTCTGCCCCTTACTGCTATGGGATCTTTGCTCAATGACTTACCCACTCTGTGCCTCAGTTTCTACTTTGATGAATATGGTAAAAATATTACCTCACCACCCTTTTATGAAGGTTAAAACAACAGTCACTTACAATGCAGTTAGAATGCATGTGATAGGCATTTATAATTATTTATGATTACTAGGTTTACTATATTTAGTATTATAATTATTGTCAATGACGAGGGAGCAGTTTAGTAACATTAAATTAAATCCTTCTTGAACAACTGACTGGTCAGGGATCCTCACCGGGCTCATCAGACACCCAGGAGTGAGGAGTGTAAAATGGAAAGTGGAGAGACACAAAGACAAGGAGTTCTGGGCCTCACGGGACGATCCATGAATTCCCGCTGCCGAGGCCGCAGGGTCAGCCTGCTTCCTTCCCTCCCTGAATCCTGAGCTCTTCTTTGAATTCTGTAAATACCCCCAAATCCTTCCACAAAACTGTCTGTCTTTGTCTTAAAAAAAATAGTGGTGTGAAAATAAGAGACCAAAAATGGATTCAGCAATAAGGCTGCAAGCATATCCCAGAATGCCCCGGGTACAGACTTGGCTGTCAGGTCCCTAGCGAGCAGCACAGGCGGGAGGACTGGGCCGTTTCACCACGCGTCCACTGAAGGCAAAGAGCCCAGGTGCTCAGACCGGCGGGCGCGTCCCCCGGGGCCCTGGTGGCGGGCGGGTCTCCGGGGCCTCCCTCTGGTGGAGGCAGCAGGCTTCGGGCTGCTGCTGACACAGTCCCTCCTTACAGACAAGTGACGTTACCTTCACGCTCAGCACGGCGAGTTAGTCTGGGGCCTTGACCCAGGAGCTGACGGAAACACGAGGAAGAGCAGAAAGACTACACGCCCTCCACTCCCTGTCCCTGTGATGCCCACACAGTTAAGGAGCCACGTGGCCGGGAGCCGATGGTCCCCCCATGAAGCGGGCACGCTCCCCCTGGGCCCGGGCGAGACCTTCCCACTTCACCCCGACCAGGCTGGGCAGGGTTGGTTTCCCATGAAGGGAAAGTCTGGTCTTGGGCTCAGAGGTTCCGGCAGCAGCTCGGGCAGCGTCCTGGGCCAGGAGCACCCTGGCCTAACGACACGGGTGTTCAGAGCAGCCGGTCCTCCAGAGCCGTCCTGAGCCCCGCCTCCAGCTGCCTCCCCGGACGGCGGAGAAGCACCTGAGCAAGCAGCCCACACCTGAGCCGCAGCGTCTTACAGGCAGACCTCTGAACTGGGTATTCCCTGGCCAAGGACGCCGGAGAGCCTCTTAAAAGAGCCCGCACAAGGCAGTGACTGCCGAGACCAGGGCGCGGAAAGTCCGGCCCATCTTCATCCAACATCCCACCTGCGGCCTCTCCAGGCCACCCAGACCCCTTCCTGCCTTCAGAAACGACCCTGTCTTAACACATTGTATGCGGGAAACGTATTTATACATTTTACGTATTTATACGTTCTACCAGTGTGGTAGAGTGCGGGACACGTATTAATACGTTTTTTATAGACTAGCGGTAGTATGCGGGTAACATATAAATACGTAAACTAAAGTTATCGTAATTTTACTGAACGTTGCCACTTGCGCAAAAAATTAGCAAAAATGGCCCGCGCCACCTGTTAGCGCGCGATAAAAACTACCCGCAAACAATGTGTTAACAGGCGGGGCACCGGTAACTGCAGCCTCTGCATCCCAGCCAGGGGTGTGGCGGCGGACCTCGGCTTTTCCTAGGTAACATGTGTGCCGGGTTGAAGTGTTCGCCCCAAACTCACACCTTCCCAGGAGCCTCATTTGTGGCCCTATTTGGAAATAGGGTTGTTGCCGATGAAATGAAGATGAGCTCGTGGGCAGTGGGGCCCTTAACCCGCCCTCCCGCTGTCCTCATGAGAAGAGGAGAGAAGCTCTCGGACATGGACACACAGAGGGACAGCTCCATGTGACGAGAGGCAGCGACGGAGGGATGCGCTGCAGGCCGAGGGACCCCAGGGGCTGCGGGCGACACCAGGAGCTCAGAGACAGTCAGGGGCAGACCGTTTTCTCGACCCTCCAGAGGGAGCACAGCCCCTCCGGCGCCTGGATTTGGAACTTCGGCCTCGAGAACCGTGAGGGAACGCACTTCTGATGCTGAAGCCCCCAGCCTGGGGTCCTTTGTCGCGCGGCCCGGGAAGCCGAGCTCTCCGCACCCACCACAGGCACGATGCGCCCCTGCTGAGAAGCAGGGCCCCCTGCTGCCGGCCGGGTCCCCTCCTCTGAGAGGCGGCACCTGGGGATGCTGGAGAATTTCGGGGTCCCTGCCAAGGAGGCTGGGCAAGCCCCCTCGAGCATCGGAAGGTCCGTGCTAATGGGCCTCCGAGTAGAGTTCCCGACTCCATGTCTGTGACGTCTGTGCGTTCGCACTTCGGTTCACCCCCCCATCGGGGATGACTTCGGGGTACTAGGAACAATACCCACACCACCAAGAAGGAAAAGAAAAGAAAGAAGAGAGACAGCCGCCCTTCCCTTGTAAGTTGAGGAGGCGGAACTGGATGCTATGCCCCAGCTCCCAGGTCACACTGCACCGACGGCAGGTTTCGATACCAATGACGCTGGACGTAAAGCAAGACCACCCCAGACCTGTGGTGCCTGAGGGCAAGTCTGTTTTCCAAATCACTGTCTTCCTGAGTAGGACCTTCCTAGTTGCCAGGAAGAATCGGGGGAGCAAGGAGATGCACTAAGACATGAGAAGAGAAAGTCCACTTCAGAGTTTCCTGGTCTATTTCCCACTCCGATCGCGGTGCTCCATCGAGAATGGTTTGCACTCAGACCACACATATTTACGACCCTGAAGAACTCTCTCTTAAACACACTCAGTCTGTCGGAAAGAGAGACCCTCAAATCTCCCAATATCAGACACAGGCACAGGCCCACTGGCAGCAGCGCAAGGGCTGGGCCGGCCGGCACAGGACAAACCTTGGCCTCGCGCCGCTGCTGTTCCTCGGAAAAGCCTGGAGGCCAAGGCCTCGCTGCGTACCAGGCGGCTACAGTTCAGCCCAGGCGGGCGGGCTCGTGTAGGGAGGAGCCGACGGGGGGAGACCGACATCGCTCTGGAGGGAGCGATGGGACAGGCACAGGGCGGGCGCTCAGCACCAATGGAAGGAAGCGTGGGCCGCGGTGCCGCCCTGAGGGGGCTTCGGGGCCGAGTGGCAGAGCAAGGGCCCGCAGCCGCACCCACCTGGGGAAGAGCCACAGTGCCTTACTTTTTCTGGAGCGGGAGAAGAAGCGGATGCCCCCGGGCGAGGTGGACGAGCTGGACGTGGGGGACGGCTCTTTGGACGAGGAGCGGAAGATCCCGCTGAAGCTCATGCGCCGCGGGGAGCGCGGCGGGGACTCCTGGTAGGAGAACGGGAACACGGTTTTGGGGGAGCTGGGGCTGGTCTTGGGCCTCACGGGAGCAGACACGGGGCTGGACGTCCGGCGCGGGGGGCCTCTGGAGAAGAAGCCTTTGGAGGGGCTGCCGGAGCCGAAGGGGCTGTCCACCTGCGGAGAGACCGGCACAGGGGTGAGCTCGCTCGGCGCTCAGACCTGCCCTGGGCCTGTCACTCACACCTGGGCCTGTCACTCACACCTGCCGCCCTCCCCGGTGTCATCTGGCACCGAGCTGCTCCTCCAAGGCACCCTGCCCGAGAAACAGCCCTGAGCTCTTCTACAAACAGAGGTGCCCCTAGTGGCCTGGGGAAGGCAGCTGGCCCCACCATAGCCCATCCGCAGGCTGGTCAGCACTACCCAGAGGCCCATGACCTCTGCCCAGCTCTCAGGAGGGCTTCCTGGAGGAGGCGGGGGGGGGATGGCAGGCAGAGGACATGGCTTGAAAGGCTGTCTCTTCTCCCTTTGACCTGCTTGTGGGTCTGTCTCCTGTCCTCTATGCTCAAGACCTCACGTGTGACCTCCTCGAGGTCTGACCACACGGGACAGTGTTCTCCTGCCCTCTTCACAGGAGGAAACAAATCTCTGTGGTCTGCACACTGGGCCTGGGCTCCGTCCCGAGAGGCCCCGGGGCTGGGGAGTGATGCATGTTTCAGCTCCAAGCCGCTGTGGTGCTGGAGCGAGGGGGCCGCTGACAGCTCGGAAGGGAACACGGCCGAAAGCCTCGGAGGCTGGCTGCATCGCTGGCTTGTCACAGGGTGCCTGGGGCAAGGACAAGGCCTGGCGGGGACAGCCCCGTGTGCCGGGAGGTAGGTGAACGCACACACCCAGAGGCAGGCAGGCAGCACGGGCCTCTGTCCACTCGGGGTGCCTGTCGGACCCATGACCCCTGTGAGTTCTTCCACCACCAGAGGGCGCCCCCAAACAGGGCTCGAGGTTCCTTAAAGGCTGTGATGCCCTCGTGGGGACTCCACCTTCAGTGGCCCTCCACCGCAGGCCCACCCTCTGCCACTCCCCGGCCGCACGGAGGACCAGCGTGGCCGCAGGGAGATGCAGAGCCGTGCCCGGCGAGGAACCACAGAGCTCAAGCTCACCCCTCACAGGGTCCGCGCTTATCTTTTTCTAACCATTTAACATGAAATGCACTTAGATTCTCTGTCTGTATCCAGTTTCGCCACCAAGCCACCTCCCTATGGGACTCAGGACTCCCGAGTTTTGTCTAATCCTCGAATAATTAACAAGGAGAAGCTCTGCGTGGTGGGTGGTGGGTGCCGGTGGACGTGGCTGGGCAGTGGTAACGAAGCTGACCCGACAGCAGGGTGGCACAGCAAGGCTTCTGGACACAGGACTGGAGTTTGGATCCCAGCTATTTCTAGCAGTGTGACAGGTGCCTTAAGCTTCGTATCCTCACCTTCCCAGTGAGGACACCAGGCCGAGGCACAGGGCTGCGAAGGTGACGGGATATACCCAAGGGGCACAGCTGGCACAGTCCTGGCCCATATGCAGCTCGAGGAGTTTAATGGGAAGCAGAACTGCCAAGGTTCTAGAGCAGGGGTGGGCAAACTTTTTGACTCGAGGACCACAATGGGTTCTTAAACTGGACCGGAGGGCCAGAACAAAAGCATGGATGGAGTGTTTGTGTGAACTAATATAAATTCAAAGTAAACATCATTACATAAAAGGGTATGGTCTTTTTTCTTTTTAGTTTTATTCCTTTCAAACGGGCCGGATCCGGCCCGCGGGCCGTAGTTTGCCCACAGCTGTTCTAGAGTCAGGAGGAGGCCATGTCTGCCCTCCAGGGATGGTTCTGGGACAGGAGTGAGGAGACCAAGGAAAGACCAAGAACTCACAGTGGTCATGGGTCTGACAGGCACCCCAACAAAGGCTGCATTTCTCTTCCCCTCCAGTTCTCTACCTACCATCCACACAGCTTTCACCTGAGGCCCTGTCTCCAGGCTGCACCAGGAGACCACCAGTTGTAGGGAGCAGATACAGGGGGACCTGCAGGTGGAAGTGCAGGTGGGAGCAAGGTGCAGCACAGGTGGGAATACAGGTGCATGTTCAGGTGGGAGCACAGTCATAAGAGCACAGGTGGATGTGCAGGTGAGAGCAGAGGTAAGAGCATAGGTACATGTGCAAGTGGAAGCACAGGTGGATATGCAGATGGGAGCACAGGTGGATGTGCAGATGGGAGCAGAGGTAGCAGCACAGGTGCATGTGCAGGTGGGAGCACAGGTGCATGTACAGGTGGAAGCTGAGGTAAGAGCACAGGTTCATGTGCAAGTGGGAGCACAGGTGGATATGCAGATGGGAACACAGGTGGATGTGCAGATGGGAGCAGAGGTAACAGCACAGGTGCATGTGCAAGTGAAAGCACAGGTGGATATGCAGATGGGAGCACAGGTGCATGTGCAGGTGGAAGCACAGGTGCATGTGCAGGTGGGAGCACAGGTGCATGTGCAGGTGGGAGCACAGGTGCATGTGCAGGTGGGAGCACAGGTGCATGTGCAGGTGGGAGCACAGGTGCATGTGCAGATGGGAGCACAGGTGCATGTGCAGGTGGGAGCACAGCTGCATGTGCAGGTAAGAGCACAGGTGGATGTGCAGGTGGGAGCACAGGTGCATGTGCAAGTGGGAGCACGGTGGATATGCAGGTAGAAGTGTGTGTTGGGCACTTGCTGAGGAAGTCCTGCCTTGCTGGCACCTCAGGTGAGCTGAGAAAGGTGACCTTACCTTATGAGAAGAGTGCTTTTCTGAACTCTCCAGGTCTCCATCCAGGTGTGGCATGGCAAAAGAGCTCAGGTCCTAGGATGGAAACAGAGCACATGGTCAATGACAGTGGCACTCAGGTGCCCATCTGCCTCCTCCAGGGGCTGCACATGGCTCTTTGTGTCACCTCCCCATCCTGATCCTCCTCCCATATCAACCATTAGGAAGGGGGCATGGATGGCAAACGGGTGGAAGAAGTGGGTGACGATGCACTAACCACTCAGAAATTCTGACCGCTCTCCACACTCCCTTCCAGAACAGGAAGTGGCTGCCTCTGGTCACCTGTCACCAGGTCACCTGTCACCAGGGAGGAAGGAAGAAGAAAGAAGGGGCAGGGACTAAGGGGCAGGGAGGGAAGGAGCCAACAGCGAGCGGGGATGGAGGGGAAAGGCCCGGCCTTGGGGAGCAGCCAACGGGCAGCACCGCGGCTCAGGCCTGGCTGCCCGTTAGAGTTCCTGGGGCACAGGCGCTGATTGGTCTGTGGTGGGTGCAGGCATCACAGAGACTGGGCCAGCGCCCCGGGCAGACGGCTGGCAGCTTCCCACCAGTGATGGTTGGGCAAGTCACTCAGCCGGGCCCCACGATGTGCTGGTCTCTGCAGCCTTGTTTTTCATGTGCCCTGTGCCCTGGCTCCTTCTTTTAGCAACAGCCCAGGCAGACCCTTTGTGGTTTTCCCAAACGAGGCTGGTCTGGAACGCTGTCTGGACTGCTCAGACACCTCAGTTCAAGGCCTCTCAACCGATTCCTGGGACAGCCCCTCCGGGACAGCCCCAGCCTCAGCGCTGTCCTCTGCCCGCTCCCACCCTCCCCTCCCCCAGCCCCCCACCCCCAGCCCCAAATCCGGGGTCAGAGAACTCCTATGTGTCATGCAAAGCCCAATTCAAAGCCCAGCTGGTCCCCATCCTCCGGCAAAATCAACTCTTCTCTTATCTGTGTTCCCACGGCCTTGAGATGCCCCCGGGCCATGGGCTGCATTCCACATGCAGTCCACTTCCCGGAGACTCACTCCTCGGAGGGCAGGAGGAGCTGCTCACCTGTGTCCTCGGCCTGCCGGCCCAGCATACGGCAGGTGGCGAAAGTGTTTGAACGAACCCCTGGAAAAGGCACCCCCTTCCCTGGTCCCAGCATGAGGGCTGCCCGTGTGCACTGAGGGGCCAGCGAGAAAGCCCAGTCCACGG
This sequence comes from Myotis daubentonii, assembly GCF_963259705.1. Lineage (NCBI taxonomy): Eukaryota > Metazoa > Chordata > Mammalia > Chiroptera > Vespertilionidae > Myotis > Myotis daubentonii. The sequence goes on along the minus strand of NC_081849.1, from coordinate 6,604,817 downwards.
GGAGTGAGGAGCAGCCAGGCGCGGGGCACCTGCCTCCCATCTTAATGAGAACATTCCTCTCTGGTCTCCAGTAATCGTCACCCTCGAACGTTTGTTCAGCACAAGTTTCCACAAGCGGGAGCCTTTTCACAAACGCTCATGTGTTCCTCCCCCAAGAGCCCTGAGAGCCATCACACTCTCGCTACCGAGGCCCTGGCGTTCAGTGACGCACGCATATCAGGACAGTCTTAAAAGAGCCGCGCCCAGGATGCCGCCCCCTGCTGTCACAGGCTGCCGTGGCGGTCCCATCAGCTGCTCCCAACCCAGCGAAAGCATCGCGTCCACCAGCCACCACCACACGCCCACTCCGGGCGCTGTGTTTGCTCGGTCCAGCAGCCCAGCAGGGAAGCCCCTCGGCCCGCGTGGAGGCCTTTGCTGGAAGGCTCCCACCCCGCAGTCCCTGATCTAATCTCCTGGACGCACGGAGAAAGCGCGCACCGGGAGGCCGCTGTGGGCCATCTCCGGCTCCGGCCACAGGGCCATTACCAGCAGGAATAATGGGGACCAGGCCGCTCAGGAGGGCTCACCTTGCCGAAGGCCCAGGCTGCGGAGCTTGTCCCGGCTGTGGTTTTTCGACTTCAAACTGCCCCCAGAGCCTCACACTCTCCTCACTGCTTCACTCCCTCCTCCCCCTCCTGTGTCCGCCAGCCGGCCAGGCAGGCCCCTGGGTGCCGAGTGGGCATTCCCTGGGCCACATTGAGGCACCATCGTGGCTTCTGCCAAGAGACAGCTCTTTCCTCGGGGCTTGTCATCAGACCTGGCCCCATGCCCTGCAGAGGAGCATCAGGGTACGTGGGGAGGGCAATCTTCAGGATTTGGGCTGATGACGTCACCTTCAGGAAAGCATCCGGACAAAAGAGAGCAGCCCCAGGTTTGGGAAAACTCCCGAGATGTGAGCTGACCGAAAAGCAGCTCCATGAACCCCCAGCCCTACCCCTCTTCAGAAGTGCAGGCCAAGGTCCTGAGTCGATCACAAAAAAGCAGGGTGTCAACAGCAGAGCCGGCACCCATCGGCCATTGGCGCATCCTTAAATCTTCCAATCGTTGCCTCATTGGTCCCGAGAGCAGCCCATGCAGCCAGGAAAGCTGAGTGGTATCATCTCAGTGCATAGTCAGACAGGTCATTAAGCCTCTTAGCCAAAGCCAGACAACCAGACGGAGGCGAGCAGGCCCTACGACCCAGGTCCAGCCACTCGGAGCTCAGAGCCTTTCCTGTTAAACTCTACCCCCTCCTTGGGGTGGCTCAGGGCCAGGCATGAACGCCAGCTCGGTGTCAGAGCCTGTGAAGACAGCTCTGCCATGGAAAACGGGTTTCCCCGGCACAGAGAGACCACGGGGGAGGGAGGACGGGGGAGGACTCGCACAGTTCTAGGATTCCTTCCCAAGGTGGCTGACGACACCAACTTTCTCTCGAAGGTTTGCTTCTTAACTAGAGGTAGTTCAGGCGCTGATGTTGTGAAGAAGTGAGTGTCCAGTATCCCACCACCAATGCGGTCACTCCACACCCTGCACGTCTGCACTTTGTATAGTTGGGGTCTTACTTACAGCCCCCCGCCCCTCCACCCCCCCACTTATCCCAACCTTTCTCCATGAGATAATAGAGTTTACGCATGTGAATTCCTGCAGGGTGGGCTGTTTCACTCACAGCGCAGCCCTGGTGGAGGGGCTGGTGCCTGCGGACCAGATGCAGTCCTGCCCATTCAGCGTTTCTGACGCTCGCCGCTCGGTCTTACACAACTCCTCTGTTGCTGCAGCTGGGGTGCCCCAGAAAGAGGCCAGATGGGAGCGCAAACACAGGACAAGCAGAGAGGCTGCCGATGCCAGGGCACGGCCTGCACCTGAGGACCCGCCAGGGGGTTTCAATGCCGGGGTCACGCCTGAACATTCCTACGAATTACTGGCCGTGTGATTCCTGCCCAAGAAGGAACACATCTAGCGAGGTTTTCCTTTCCCACCTGCGACGAGCAGACCCACGGCACCCACGGCCAGCGACAGCGGGAAGGGGCTGCGGGACAGCCGGGGAGGGTCGGCTGGGCACACCCGGGGCCCAGCCCTCGGCAGGTCTGAGCGGCTGCTCACAGGGACGGGGCCTGAGGCCACCTGAGCCCCAGCCCTGCTGCTGACTGCCGGGGGGACCGTGGCACGTCTGAATTCAGGTTCACGACTGTCAGATGAGAGGGTTTAGCCGGATAATTTCAGAAGGTGCCTTTACGCCCCCACGTCCTCTGTTCTTACCTGTTGAACAAAGCAGCAGGTGGGGCTACTATCGGAGGAGAAGGGCCCACTGAGTAAACGCAGCTCTCCCCTCCCGACCAGCCAGGAAAACAAGCTTTTCCGCTCCTCACCCACCAAGTCCTCTCCAGGGCCCTCGAAGCTCAGGGCCTCCAGGCAGAGCCTCCAGGAACCGGCCACAGCAAGGGCAGGGGCAGGGCGTGCCCTCCGCGCATCCCTGACAGTTCACACAGGTGGCTACTCCCCAGCTGGGCCTGTCGCTTTCTAACTGCCGTGTGCCTCCATCAGCTCCTTAGTGCTAAGCCTCCGGTTCTTGGTTGAGTTCTATGGTCCCTCAGGCTCTGGGTCATCAGTAAAACGGCAGGTGGGTCCTGGTGGACGCTCTGTGTGATTCCAGAAAAGCCGTGAGCGGCATCTTCCGAGCTGCAGGTCACTCAGGTTCCCACGTGGAACCCCCATGCCCGGCCCATCTCCCCACTCGCCCACTCCCAGCCACAGGGCTCAACCTTGTCTGCGTCTGACCTGCTGGGATCGAGGCTTGGCGCTTGCCCCGCGAGCCCTCCGGTGGGAGGCACAGGGAGGTGTGCCCGGGTGGACTGACTCTGCACAAAACCTCAACACCACCAAACAGGCAATTCCTGGTACCACGGTAGGGGTGGCGGCCACAGCCACGGCCAATGGGAGCCTTTGGAAAACACTCACGTTATATAACGGCTCTCGGAGAAAATAAGGAACAAGCCCAGAGTCACTGGAGCTCGGGTGGGACGGGGCCAAATTAGGGGAGCCTAGACTGGGCTCTCGGAGAGGCGCCAGGCTTCTCCTTCTCCGGAGGACACCGTGGATCCTGACTGCTGTCTCAGAGACGTCCTGATGTTAAAGAGAAGAGAAAACCACAAGTTTTCAATCCGGGGCCCCCGCCTCCCCTCCACCTGGTGGTCCCGACGGATTCGCACGCTGGCTCGCCTCCCGCCCGGCCCCTGGCCTGCGGCCTGGGCCTTCAGCCTCCGATGAGCTGGCCTTTCTCCAAGGAAAGAAGCCCTGGGGGGTGCGGCCCGAGCCCCCGTCCCTCCCCCCACCCCAGCCCCCACCCAGGGGCTCCGCTGGCTCAATAGCACCAGACAGTAATCTTCTCTCAAACCATGTGGCGACAGATTCCCAGATCAGAGTGGTTCCGGGCCTCCACGTCCCCTCCGCTCTCTTGTGTGTAGCAAGTCATCTTAGCCTCCAAGGACCTCCTGGTAAATGAGTCCACGGTGCCTTCGGTGTCGTCGGGGGAGGTTGAGAAAACCATATCGGATGACACAAACCAAGGCCCTTCCAGAGAGAGTCCTCGCGCCTGGGGTCCAGGACGGCCACCCACCGAGGACACTCTCACCAATCAGGCCACGGAGGAGAGGGGCACAGGGTGTCACCCAGGACACTGCCCTGAGCCCTGGTCACCCGACTCCTGCTGAAATCCAGCTGCAAAGGCTGCAGAGACATGCACTGCCTCTCCTTAGCATCAGAGCTGCCTCTGCCCCCTCCCGGCTAAGGCGGTGCTGCAGGGTCCACATGGGGTATCCTAGAGGACGGACAGGCTGCTCTGCCCCCTCCCGGCCGAGGGCAGGTGCTGCGCGGCCCGCACAGGGAAACCTAGAGGACGGCAAAGTGCTCTGGAGACGCCTCTGCTTCTTGTGAAAAGGCAGCTGGCCTGCCCTGCCTGTGGGCAGCCCGTGGAGGGATCCACACGCAACCTCAGAAGGGCCCGTGGCCCCCGGTTTACAGCTGAGGATGCCGTGCAGGCTCTCTCAGGCCCCTCCTCACTCAGGCCGCAAAGTGACCCTTGAAGGCAAAAGTTGCAGGCCAGCCTGAGCTCAGCCTCTGCTAACCGCGACGATTAGGAGCCTGAATCGGCGTCTTGCCTTCTTCCGGCCCCAGTTCCTCCTGGAAGCAGGGAGTGTAGGGGCAAGTTGGGTGGAGGTGACAGGGGACTTGGGTCAGCTCACAGCCGGAGGGAGGCAGGTACCTGGAGGGGCCTCAGAAGACACAGGGGAGGAGCCGAGCTGCAGGGTCTACTGCAGCCTCTCCCCACAGGCACCCACAGAGGCCTCCCCTGCTCCTTCAGCAGGTGGGATTTAGGCCACGTCAGGGGATGGGAGGAGGGAGATGTCACAGATGAGGGAGCGCTGGGCTCCCCTGACCAGTGCCACCATTGAGTCGGTGACGGTTCAATTATGCGTGCACTCAGCCAGGCCACCGCACCGGTGGTTTAATCAAGCTTGAAGCTGGAGGCCGCTGTGACGGTGTCTGTGGGTGAGGTTAGCAGCAACGACCGTGCCTTTCCGTAGGCAGGTCCCCCTCCATCGAGTTGGCTTCACCCATCAGCGGAGGCCATACAGTGAAGTGGAGGTTTCCAAAAGCAGAAGACACTCTGCCTTAGACGCCAGCTCAGCTCCCGCCACTTTCCCACCTGATGGCCGGGCCTGTCAGTGAGGCCTTGCCACTTAAATCCCTTAGTATATGTACTATTTAGAAACATATTTATACCAGAGGCCTGGTGCATGGATCGTGCACCGGTGGGGTCCCTCAGCCTGGCCTGCAGGGATCAGGCCGAAACCAGCTCTCCGACAACCCCCAAAGGTCCTGGATTATGAGAGGGCAGTTCTCGGGTGATGCACCCTGGAATCAGGCTCCCTCCTCTCTGGTTCCAGATGCATCACCTGAGAACCGCAGCTGCCAAGTCACCGCAGCTCAGCAGCTCCTGCATTGAGCGTCTGCCCCTGGTGGTCAGTGCGCATCATAGCTACTGGTCAGGCCATCTGCCCCCTGGTGGTAATTGCATGTCATAGCTACCAATCAGATGGTCAAATGGTCGGATGGATGCTTAGGCTTTTATATATATAGATATTAGGTATACTTACTACATTAACTTGTAATTACACACACACACACACACACACACACACACACACACACACATATATATATATATATATATATATATATATATATATATATATATATATATATTATACTAGTGGCCCGGTGCATGAAATTTATGCACATTAAAAGGGAATTAATTAGAGGAAATATTTTAATATTGCTATTTGCCCTTTCTCTATAATAGAAGTGTCAGAGATGAAAGAAAATTAGTAAAATGTATATAAAAATCTCCCTCCTGTCAGAGTCTGGGGTGCACCGTGGGACCCAGAGTCAAGTCCTTGCCCACCCACGCACGTCTCAAAATCCTGTGAGACCCAGACCTGGCCAGCCCCACCCCCATCAAGCCCTGCAAGGCTGGGGGTGCAGCCTCAGGTCCCCCGTCAAGCCCCTCTGGGCCGGTGAGAGCCGGGATGCTGCCCCCGAAGGTGAGTGGGCGCACTCAGGCACCAGGAGTCTCTGTACACAGAGCGGGACGTTCGCTTTGCCAGGCGCTGCAAGAAATGCCCAAAGGAAACAGGTGGACGGGAGGACGGAGACGAATGAGAGAGGCTGTGCATCCTGCCACGTGAGTGACAAACAGGAAACAGTCCCGACAGGCCCATTCTCACCTTGCGGAAGGACAGACCAGCAGGTTTAGAAAAGTCCCACGCTCACCCTGCAGCCTCCCCTCTGAGCTCACCTGGAAGCGGAGGCGACACAGTGATGTCACCGTCGGGTAAGTGTGAGTTTCCGCCAGACGTGGATCAGCTGTTAGGAGTGAGGCCCCTCCCCCGCCACCGCACCCCCTGCCCTCCGCACACCAGCAAGGCCTGTCGTGCACCTGAGGGACGCGGTCCCCAAGTCCCGCGCACATGGCAGGGCTCCAGTGACAGATGCTCTGTCCCCTGAACGAACGATCCTGGCAAAGGCGCTAATGAGCCCGTGCGTCCTGACGCATGAATGACGTGACGGCTCCGAGTGCGGCGAAGAGCGAGACCCGGCGATAAGAGAATGACGCTGGCCGAAACCGGTTTGGCTCAGTGGATAGAGTGTCGGCCTGAGGACTGAAAGGTCCCAGGTTCGATTCCGGTCAAGGGCATGTACCTGGGTTGCGGGCATATCCCCAGTGGGGGATATGCAGGAGGCTGCTGATCGATGTTTCTCTCTCATCAATGTTTCTGACTCTCTATCTCTCTCCCTTCCTCTCTGTAAAAAATCAATAAAAATATATTTAAAAAAAAAAAAGAGAATGACGCTGACTGGGAGGTCGTGGTCACTTGGGCCTTCTCAGGGCAGGGACGGACGGAACCCGCGAGCCGGCCCTGAGAGGAGGCGGGCCTTCCTTCCCAGGACTGTCTGCAGCCCTGACGTTCTGTGATTTTACTAAGACAAACCTCAGGTTACCACAGGGTCTGAAAAGACCAGCTCTGGGTCTCGGGAGAAGGTTTATTTACCCACAAAGAAAATGCCAAACCACGAACGAGGCTGTGGTAGCCTTGGTGTTGACGCCTCTGTGGGTCTGTCCCATGAACCCCGATGGCCTCGGTCAGACCTGAGGCCCCGGCTGGCCGGCCTCCCCATCGGCCCTGCCCGGAGCCCCGCAGGCAGTGTTGGCACCACAGGGGGAAAAAATCACGTGGGGTTCGGTCTGTGTTTGAAGACAAACTGCAGGAGGGACGCCACACGTTAGAATAAAACTGGCACCGAGCGAACATTTGTACACTGTCTCAGGGCAGTTGGCGGGCTCTGGCACGCCTTCCTCTATGCAGGGGGGTCTGCGGGGGTCAGGGCTTGGAGCCCTCCTCCGGCCCCTAACCACGGACCCAAGGTGGCTCTGGACTTGGCCCAGGAGCTGGGTCCCCAGTGGTTTTCAGCTCAGAATATCAGAATATCAAATGTCCACAATTATGAAACCATGTATCGAAAGATCCTTCCCTAACACTTGCTCCAGGCGCCCGAGGGGTCTCCCTTCCCTCCTCGCTGGGTCCCGCAGCCCCACTCTGTGCCGGCATGGGATAGACGGAACGTACGAGGGTTCGGAGGAAGCAGAGACGCCAAGGACTTGGAAAGTGCGCCAGGGCTTCGCACACGACGCACAACGAACACCAGGGCCGCGGCCCGTCGCCCCCTCGCTTCCATCCTGCAGTGAGCTGGCTGCTCCAGCTGCACGTGGCCGCAGGTTTCAAAGGAACAGCCCGCCCGCCGGAGGGTCAGGGCTGCGCGGGTTCCACAGAGGAGTAGGAATGAGGACCACACAGGAGGCCTCGCAGTTGGCGGAGTTTCCGTTTCGGCGGTGGGCACCCACGCATGCGGACGTAGAATAACATGTCGCCTCCTGCGCTGCGGACACAGCCGGCACAGCCATGGGCACCGGATGAGCTCTGCAGCGGAGCAGGTGACCTCGGAGATGAGCGACCCTCCGTCCTCCTTGGTCCTGGGAGGAGACAACGATGAGCCCCATCTGTTTCCTCTGTCCTGGCTGAGCCCTCTGACCGCTCTTTGTACTCTGTGCCCAGAAATATGCAGGGAGTAAAGAGACAGAAAATGCCATCTCTGCATTGTCAGGGGGAGGTGGGCAATTCCTTCCTCCCCGGACACCTAGCCCGTCTGTCGCTCCCCTGGTCCTTTACGCTGTGTGCGCTGCTGTTCCCGCCAACCCCGCAGCCCCGGGCCACCGCCAGACCCAGAACAGCAGCTGTACCCTTGGGGGAACCACCCACCCAGAGCCCTTCAGAGACGGTCTGTCAGCACCTGACCGAGGCCTGCTGCATACCACGCCCCCCACCCCCGCCCCGCCCGTCTCCTGACGCCTAGACCCAGGGAAATAAAGCGCTTCTCAGTGGGAAGAGCTCAGAATCTTCTATTCCGAGTGGGGTAACTGGGGTAACGGATGTCCAGGGAGATTCAGGTGAGGTGGCCAGAGCCACATGGCAGAGCCATGACCCAGCCAGGCCAAATCCTGGTCTTGCAAGTTCTCGCCCGATTCTAGCCCACCATGCTCTTTCCAGCTACGTTTCCATGACGAAAGATGGTGACAGCCGTCTTAGAGTCACAGTGCAGGTGGAGGCCCTGGCACAGCCGGCTGCCCTGGGCACAGGAGAAGGTCAGTCTTAAGTATCAGAGGAGGCTGCCCTCTCATTTACGTCCTGTTGGCATCCTTGCATCTTCCCTCCCAGCGAGAGAGTTCTTAGCCCACATCTCCCTTCTTTGTCATCTGTTGGCCTGTGTGAACTTGTTACTTCCCAGAATCCTCCACGCCCGTGGCCATGGCTAGTAGGTGAGCAGCTGCTCCGAGAACCCTTGGGAGTAAGTCAGCTCAGTATCCTTCCCGACTGAAGACGGGCGGGCGCTCTGCAGAGCAGGCCACAGGTGCGTGGAGACCAGCAGGTCCAGGAGATGGTACCTGCTCACTTTGCCCTTTCCAGGGCAGGGCCCACGCTTGGGCAACCCCAGGTGGGAAATCAGTTCTCGGGAAGAACAGGGGTGCACTGGGAGCCTGCAATGTAGCTGCAGGGCCTGCCTGAAGCTCCCGGGGGACCCGTGGCCATTGCTCCACCTGGGGCGTCACCTAGCCCGTGTCCGGGGCTCCAAGACAGCGGAACGGCTATATCGTCCAACCCAGACGCAGGGTCCTGAGCTGAGGGGGTCTTGTCTAAGGCCCGGCCCGGCCTCCAGGCAGAGAAGAGAAATGAGCCAAGTGCAGCTCACCACATGAGGCAGCAAGAGGGCCGGGGGGGCGGTCTGAGAACCAGGCCCCTCTCTCAGGCTCAGCAGCCGGTGTGGATCCTGCATCAAGGCTGTGGCCTCCACGCTCCAGATGGAAGTCGGTGTGGGCCGCGATCCGCAGGCAGCCTCAGAATGTCTGGGGCAGCAGACAGATCCTGGGGCGGGCGGGGACTCCAGGCCACAACCCACGGCACCAGTGAATCCAGACGAGGAATTTGCTAGGTTTCTGCTGCTTCTTTTTTAGCTGCCAACAAACCCTCTCCGTTCCAGAGGGGCTCGTTACGTAAGGAGGGGCGGGAAGGAAGATGCTGCACGTGAGGCCGAAGCCAGGACCGCAGAAACTTCAGGGTCAGCTGCTGCCACCGTGGGGGATCAGGGGCAAAGCACAGGGTTGTTTTCCAAGGCAGGAAAAATAAACGCCTGCTTCTCACACCCTAGGGATTGGGTTAAAAGCCATCAGCCTCACCCTGGCCGGTTTGGCTCAGTGGATAGAGTGTCGGCCCACGGACTGAAGGGACCTGGGTTCAGTTCTGGTCAAGGACATATACCTCGGTTGCAGGCTTGATCTCGGGCCCCGGTCGGGGCCTGTGCAGGAGGCAACCAGTCAATGTGTCTCTCACATCGAGGTTTCTCTCCCTCTCCCCTCCACTCTAAGAATCAATGCAAAAATGTCCTCAGGTGAGGATTAACAAAACAAAACAAAAAAGCCACCAGCCTCTCAGGAGGCCTGGGCGCTGAGAGGTCCTCAGGGCAGGACATGTCCCAGGCCCGTGAGGCCCTTTGCGCCCGGATGGGGCTGCGAAGAAGCGCTCCCTGAGCCAGCCCGCAGCATTTCTCATCTACTCCCTCGTGGGGTCTTTATTTTTCGCTGAAAATGCCCAGAAGGTTCGGGCCAGGCCCTGCGGGGCCATCCCTAGAGCCAGGGCCCCTTGGCGTTGCCCGTCCCTCGGTACCTCCGGCCTTTGTTTTCACTCTTGGTCGCCATGCGTCCTGGAAGCCTCTGACTACATATCTCTGCCCTTCGCACCTTCAAGGTCCCGGGGACACCTCCCCCGAGTCGCAAAACATGGGGCTCCAGGTCCCAAGTCCTTGCACCCAGAGGGAGTGAACTCTGACTCCCCGGGAGCACCATGGGAGCCGACCTTCCAAACGGGCGGGGAGACCAGCCCGTCCTTGGGGAGGTCCCTGTAAAGGAGAGGGAGCCGACCCCACAGGTCAGCCCGCAGGAGGCCATGTGACCGCATCTGGCAGAAGCCACGCCTGCCTCGCCTCGAGCAGCCACGGCTCCTGAGACGCCCAGCAGCCGGAGGAATGAAGGACGGACAACGTGCGCATGGCAGCCGCTGGGGCCTGGGGAAGCCAGAGTGTCCCATAGAGGAGTATGTCGCAGACACCGGAAAGAGAGGGAGGAAGAGCCCTCCTGTGTGTCAGTGATGAGCACGGTGCAGAGCAGGATGCACGCGCACAGGGACCCGCGGGTCAGACGGGGAGGCTCTGCCCTCCTGCCCGTGGTGGGAGAGGGTCTGGTCCCCACAGACGCCCCACCGATGCCACCGGAGACTTGAGGACTTTTGCCGGGTCCGTGAGAAACGGCACCTGAGTGGCCTGTGAGGTAGGTCTCTTATTTAACTGTGGCTGAGCCTCGCACACAAAGTACAGGAGTTGGTACCACGTGGGACAGTGTTTCTCTGACCGCAGACAGGACACCGCAATGATACCAATTCAGCCAAAACGGGCTTGTTGTTGTTGTTAACAGAAGAGACTAGCGCCAGTGCCCCAGGAAACTGGTTTTAGGGTGTGTCTATCCCACCCCAAGCTCCTCACCACAGCTCACGGCCGGAGCCCTCTACCCCAGGCGAGGTGGCTCAGAGCGCGGCCTGCATATGGGCTACGCGGCACTGGCCACACGACGCCACCCCTCGTTCACGTCTCCCCTCCGTGCACTTGAGCTGTTCCCCACAGCAAAGTTGAGTCTATTCTTCCATCCCTCACGTCTGGGCTGTTGTCACCCACAGAAACACAGCAGAATGACAACAGGTGACTTCCGAGTTGGCGATAAGGAGCCTGGCAGAATCCCCCAGAATCTTCTGGCATCTTCCCTGGGGAAACCAGCGCCAAGTTAAAAATCTCACCACCCTGAGACCACCATGCCACGGTGGGGCCAGCCACGTGGACAGGAGGCCAGTCCAGGCACAGGATGCAGGATGGGGAAGCCTTGGGGACTCCTGCCTCAGCTGTCATCCAACTGAAAATTCATGACAACCCGCAAGAGAGCGCTGCGGGGAAGGGGCAGAGTCAACCACGCCCTGGTGTCTGCCAAGATCCAGCCCCGACTTACAGGGGAGAGGGGGGCTGGGCGAAGGGACTGGAATCTTTGGTGACGAGTTAGGGACAGGGAAAAGTCCCTGCCCCAAGAGCCTTGGGGATGTTCTCCTGGTCGGCTCCGAGATCGCTCAAGCAGACCCCTCACTTATTGCTGAAAATCTAACCAACAAGCAAAAGAGGCAGGCGATGAGGTTGGTGGCGTCTGGCCGAGGTGGCAGAGCGAGTTTTCAGCGTTGTTGCGGGTTTTCGGTCTTGCCCAAGACGGCATAAGCCACCAGGTCAGCACATCTCTGCTTTTAGATGGAAAGTCGTCAACTCTGGGAACACTCCTTACTGAGGCTGGTTTCGGGAATGACTAAATGCAGACATTATCTGCTAACAAGTGCTTGCTAGGGTGAATGGGAGGGACAGAAGGAGTCCTGGGGGGAGGACTTTAACATTGTTAGAGCCACTGACGTATTTATTCACCTCAACGTCTGTCAGCAGTCTTCATGTGCCTGGAATTGTGCTGGATACAGGCGTTCACGGGGAGACTGGTCCAAGGTGGCCGGGGGGGGGGGGCCCGGGGGGAGGGGAGGAGCGGCGCAGGGACTTTTGGGGTGAGGGGCACATTCTGTATCCTGCGGTGGAGGTCACGTGACTGAGAACATTGATCACAGCCCCTCTAATTTATACTTAAAATTGGTGATTTCATTGTGGGTGAAAACGCTATCTCAATAAAGCTGACCCAAAGTGACCAGTCCACTATCACCCATCCCCGTCCCACAGGGGAGAAAAGGAAAACCAAGCATCTCTCTTATTAATCCTGGGACACGGAATGCGTTTCCACGGAGTGAAATGGCACTTCCAGAAGCAGCTGTGCTGTGGGCAGTAGTTATACTTTATTCTCTTGCAAAATTCTCCTCCTTCAATCGCCCCTCCATGCCACGCACCTGCTACACCTACCAGCCAGGGCATGCTTGTCCCATTCCCCTCCCTGGGTCCGAAAGGCCGGCGTTCGCCTTCCTGAGCCCCGTTTACAGGCACGGTGACTGCACAGCAGAGACTCAGCTGCTGGACACCAAAAGCCCAATATCTCCAAAGGTAAGTCCCAACAGTGAGAGAGGCCACAAGCCTGCCCGAGGCCTCTCATCCGGGTCAAGGTCGGGTGTAAAAGGGAACCAAGAGAGGGAACTCGTTAAACCACCCCTCCTCTGATCAGCCACGGACCGGTCCGCTCATCGCAGAAGAGAACCCTGCTGGCCTGCGAGAGAGGAGTTAGGAGAGAAATCCGATGGGTGGAGATGCTCCGGCAGAAATGTGCTTGGGGAAGGCCAGTTTGGGGGGGCCAGAGGGGGGACCCTCGACCTCAGGAAGGGTCCTCGGAGTGGGGAAGGACAGGCCCAATGGCCCTCCTGGGCTATGGCCACGTGTGCCACCACCTCCCTGTAAACCACCTACTCCCTCCAGCCACGCAGGGAGTGCAGGGACCGCTGGCGCCAGGAACACGGTGGCCACTTACACGTGATGAAGGCTGTGACCGCAGCCAGGTCATCCCAGCCCAGCACCCGCACTCCCCGTGTTCCAGGGTTCGTCAAAGGGAGCTCCCGAAACCCGAGAACCCCCGGGGCCAGAGACTGGGCGCTGAGGGTTCATTCCTGTGAGTGAAGGCTGGAGTGCCTTGTTTTCGGACGTTAGCTTTGCAGACACGGCAGCTGGCAGCTCTCAGTCAGCACCCTGGGGAACGAGGCCGTTGGGATGATTGAAAAATACTGTTGGGATTTATTTTATTTTATTTTTTGCAATTGCACAATGACTGCCGTATCTTTCTCCGTGAGTGAAATTATAGAAGCTGATCTGGGGAGAAACTGCTAGACCCAGTGCCTAGTTGGACCTTGGGCAGGAAGGTCTGGAATCTTCTTAGATAAAGGAGCAGGAGGGGGAAGGCTGACTCTGACCCGGTCTGCTCTGAGATCCGCTGTCCTGCAGAGCTGGTCCTGAGCCTCTAAGACCCAGGAGGTTCTGGTTCAGAGGGTGAGGGCGGGGCCAGGAGGTTCCCGGCCAGCCGTGAGGTGGCCACCTGGGCTCTGTCCCCTGGCTGAAGTGTTCCCTTCCCACTTCCATCTGCCAGGCCGGGATCTGGGAAGGAAAAGGAGCATGAAGGCCTCCCTCTGCCCCCAGGCTCTGCAGCCTCCGGAAGCACTGCCCGCTGGGGAGTGGGTGGAGCTCTTGCATAGATGGTCCCAGCATCGCAGCCAGGAGGAGGAGACGTCCCCCTGAGGCAGCCACCAGGTGGCCAGGGTGAGATCACCAGGGGTCGGCAAGGCCCAGAGGGGTGTCCTGACACAATCCCAAGGGGCCTAGAACAGGGGTTCCCAGACCCCCAAGTCAGGCACTCAAAGCCCCTCCCCCCACCCCCAGGCCTGACTAGAACGTGCCCCTCCCCCCTCCAGGGCCCCCCTCCTTTCCAGTGTCCCCCTGGATTTGTGTTGGATTTCAAGGCTCTGTGATTTGGGAAGATAAGTGTGGATGACTCAGAACGAGTGGGCGGTGACAGATGCCTGCCACCAGCTCCGAGCCAGGCCTGGCAGGTCTGTGTAAAAGCCTGGCTGGGTCTTGGCCTAACATGCAGGGCAGATCCCACGGGGGAGGGGGCGGGGGGTGGGGGCAGAGGGCTCTGCACATCTGAGCGGAAAGTCTGAGAAGAATCTCCAGCACAGCCCCATGCCCCCTTCCGGCCCCAGGTCAGCCCAGAACCAGCAGCAGGGTCACCAGGAAGCCCTGGCAGGAGTCTCACCAGCCTCCCTCAAAAGGAGGGGTGCCGCCCTGCCCGTGTGGAGGGGCTGTGCCAGGCTCCCCAGCATCTGCTACCAGAAGCTTTGTCCTCCCTCTCATCTTCGAAGCATCTCATTCCTGCTCGCCCCTCCAAGGACACATCCAGCCACCTTCCCTCACTCCTGACTCTGACCCAGGAGCGCTCACCTGGTGGCTGAGCTGCCCGGTACTCCTGGCGGCGGGGTGGGGGGTCGGGGGGGTGGTGGATCATCCAGAGAACCAGCCTTGGTAGAAACACTGCTTTCCTGCCCAGGCTGGACAGAGAAGGGTGCAGGTGGCTTGAATTCTGGGTGACAGTCACCCTCCCGACCCTTCTGGGTGGCAGTATTTCTCACGCTGTCCTCACAGGGCTCCCAGCGGGATACGCAGCGCGAGCCTCCACCCCAGCCACGCGGAGCACAGCGCCGTGTCCCAGGGCGGCTGCCGTCATCCCAAGGAGCCTCTGCCTTCACCCATTCTACCTCGCGTCTTGTCACCCTTTTCCTTCCCAAGAGAGGACGTCTCGTGTCCAATCAGTTCATGGAAGACTCTGCTCGTTGGCCCTGGTCCTCGCGGCCTGTGCACCTGTCCCTACGCCGAGGGTCACGCGATGTCTGTCCTCATGACCTTTTCCTGAACACAGGTCACCCTTTGCTTTGGAAGTCTAGGAACACCCCAAATGCTTACCCGTGTCAGCCCCAATTTTACACCCCAAACCCCGCCGTCATGAAAACGTGACTTAGCTGGTGCAGCTCGCAGGCCAAGGACCATGTCTGGTGTGAGGTCAGCAAACATGAGCTGTTTGGGTTATGAGAGAAGGAAAGGCCACACAAAGTCTTCTGAGGCTCGGAGTGTCATCTTATCTGTCCTTCGCTCCTGATTCTGCAGCTGGTTCTCTCTCCAAGGAGCCGTGACACCCTGTGTGAGGAGCTCCAAACCGCAGAGCCCCGCACCCACAAGGAAGGAGGGTCCAAGCGAGAGAGAACTCGGACCCCACTCCACGGCCCGCTGCCCCCGCACCCAGGGCTGCGTGGAACCCCCACTAAGTTGGCGGCCGCCAGGCCATAGGGTCACCGCGGCGCAGCCCGCAGACGCTGGGCTGGCTGGGCTCCGGCCCCGTGGTGTCTGCTCTATTTACTGAGTCTGCACAGCGGAGCTCTAACTCATGGGTGACTAACGAGCTGAAGCCATTATTACCAGGCAGATGGCAGACTCCCTTCAAAGCAGACACTAAACAGTACGATGCCACCGCACAGCGCGCCGCAAAGTAAAATCAAAACAGAACCCAAGTCTGGCGTGGCTTCTCCTCTCTCCCTGCCTCCCCTGTGCTGCGTCTCGGGGTGGAGGTGCCAGAGGAAACCAGGACAGGGTTTGCGGTTCACGGAAGATAACACAAACAGGCCACTGCGACCCAGGAGACACCTCAGCCGGGAGCCACCCTGAGACAACAGAGGGCCCACCAGAGAGAGCAGGCTGTGCCCACGGGGTAGGCGGGCCGCAGGGCGGGCCAGACGTGACCGGCACCAAGGACAGAGAGGGAACGAGCAGCAAGGAAACTATATGAACCCCACAGAACCCAACGCCCTCCTGCCTCCATTTCCTGACCAATAATCAAAGTGATACCACCCAGAGAATCCCATCAGAGAACAGGCAGGTCGAGCACTCCCTGAGAGGCGCTCTCCAGGCTCAGCTGGGCACTCCACCCACTGACCACTCACCCAAAGGGAAGGCCCTGTGTATGAGCATCTATTATGTGCTGGGAACTGGCCCTGGCTCCACTGGCCTTCACCCCAACCCGTGAGGCCTCACTGTGATCCCCACCTTTAGGCGAAATTTCAGGCTCAGAAAGATGAGATCATTTGCCCATGGTCCCCAGGTGGTAAAGGTTCATGGACTCCAACTCAAGTCCAACCCCCAAGCCCGGGGCTGAAGGGCTCTGGGGCTAAGGGGAACCTCACTGGCTTCCTGGGCTCCGGACGACTGGATTATACTCTTCTCATGAATTAGATTTTAGTAACTGAGGTTAGCGCCCTGCAGTCTGTCATTAAACCACTTTAGGGCTCTGGGGCTTAAGCCATGCTCATGGGAGAGGGTTCTCCCAGGCAGACAAAAGGTTTGCTGGGGAGCCTGCGGGATTCTTGGGTGCGCGCTGTCCACCCCAGGGGTCAGGATGCTGAGACCACAGGGCCGGAGGCGTGGGGAGGCATAGAGCCTCAAGAAGCCACGGCTTATAGGTCCTGCCTAGGAGTCTTGCTAAGCCACATGCCGTGATGACAGCTGGAGAGCCAGTTTTCACCACCAGACATTCGTCACACGCCCATACGGTGCAGGGGGGGGGTGGGGGGCGACAAACCCAGAGCCTGAACTGGAACCCCAGTTTGTAATTTCCTGGTAAGTGATTCAAGTTCTCAGAGCCTCGACTTCCTCAAGAGTAAAATGAGGCAAACCCCCCCAGAGTTGTCATGGGAATGAAAATCATTAACGTCCATGAAAACGTCAAAGATGCCGCCTAAGACATAGTAAACAGTTACCAAAACACAGATAGCAGAGAGCAGTCCAAGAGGTGACAGGGAGACAAACTCCCCTAAAAACAAAAACCCTGGCCGGCCACGGGAGTTATCGCGGAATCAACCTACAGAACTAGCTGCCTGTAACCTAAGAGAAAATAACGCATAAGCAAAGGGCAGAGGCGCGGACCTGCGTCAGCCTACAGGCTGAGTTTGAGGGGATGCAGGAAGGGATGGAGCGGGACTGGCCTACGTCGGCATCTCGTAGGAGGAGAGGCTGAGATGCTTTCGAAGGAAGAAAAAGGCCTATAGTTTGAAGGTGAGCAGTGAGGGGTTTGGAAAATTCAAGAAGGATTCCATCGGTTAACAGCTGAGCTGACACGAGAACCCCAAATTAGGGCCTCCATGGCAATGGGTCCCTGATATCCAGCAACACAGGTCGATGAGGTCAAGACCAAGAATGTTACTGGTCTTGGAATGGCGAGTCTCAAGAGCTTGTTCGAGAGTTGGTTTCAGTGCCGGCGTGGGATCCACCCCACGGTCCTCACGCTGTCCCCTCCCGGGCCCCCACCCCACGCTTCTCTTCCCACTCCAGCCTGTGACTTTAAGAGAGGCAAGAACATGCATGCCTTCAATAGCCTAGATGACCAGTGATCTTTGCTGAATGACTTTAACCTTCAGTTTCCTCTTCTATAAAAAGGAGTTTGCACCTGTCTCATAGGCCCAATGTTGGGCTGAAAAAACCCCAAAACCCCACCGTAGGTTTACCTAGCCCTGGGAAATGCCCAGGAAAACTGGGTAAGCAGCTGGAAAGGCAAGAAGCCCTGGACCCAAGTGGCCATGCTGCCTGCCTCGCAGGGTCCGAGAGCAAGCCGGGCTGTTGTGAGTCAGAGGGCAGCCTGGCCGGAGGCCCAGAGCCCAGGACACTGGTCAGTGTTGCTGCATTTGCTTCTCACAGTCCGGGGAAGCTTCATGGGCTGAACCCACACTGCGCCCCCCCCCCCGCGCTCCCACTTCTCTTACCTAGCCCACCTCACAGCACCTGGAAGCCCCCCCGCATTTATGTTTTGGGGTCTCCTCTGCCCTCAGAGGTCAGCCTGCTGGCGGCACCATCCTGACTGTGTTCCTCGGGTGCAGGGGGTGCCTGTGGAGCCCCTGCCCCTCCAAGGAACCTTCTCCCAACTGTTCAAGTCACCAGTCACCCTGAGAACCTGCCACCGTCTAGCGCTTGACGCTCTCCTAGCCCAGGAGTCTTGCACCGTCTAATGTCCTCTTTATCCACCTCCCCACCCGGACGACGGAGAGTTCAGAGGCACATCAGGCCTCATTCTTCTATTATAATCCCCTCCCTCCCTCCCCGGGTGCTTCCCAGTCGCCAGGTCTCAAATACCAGCAACCACACACTCCCAGCTGAAGTCCTCTTCGCTTAGCCCCTGGCTTATGAAGGGATTGGAGCCCCCGCCCCCCCCCCCCCAAAACTATGTGTCACACTCCGTGTCAGCAGAAGTGAGGCAGAGCCCGCAGCCTCTGAGTCCAGCCCTGTCCAGACTCGTCAACAGTTCAGGCTGCTGGTCTCAGCCCCCACCCTCCAGCTGCCATCAGAGGACAGACAAGCCTTGGCTCAGGCCCTCTCCCACCACCTCTCCTCCCCCTCCTTGCGCCCCCCCTCCCCCCTCTCCCCCCACCCCCCACCTCCCACCCCCACCCCCGCCCGTTTCTTCAATGTGTTGCTGTAAGTTGAAAGCAACAAGTACACTTTCTAGCAGGCCCTCCTCCACAGGAGCCCGTGACTCCGTATGGGTCAGGCGCCTCCCAGGGACAGCAGGGGCCATGCCCAGCCCCTGCTCCATCCGGGTGAGTTTTCTGTTCGGGACACACTGCATGCACAGCTTAGGGAGAGGGAGAGGGAAGGCAGAGCCCTCGCCTTGCTGAGATTTCAGCGAGGGAACTTGGAGCCAGGGTCGCCAGGGGGGGCGACCGCACGCTTGCACACACAGCAGGAGCTGGGGCTCTGCCCCCAGCAGCTGGCGGGGAAGGAGGGACAGGACTTCCAGCAGCAAGAGCTGCACACGCCCACACTGTTCTCTTCAAACCACCAAGAAGAGTTACGTAAGGGAAAACACACGCTCAAGGTGGCGAAGGAACATTTGGTCCCCCCCGGGGGTGTTTAATACGCGGCCCCCGCAGAACCACATGGCGAGTCACCGTCCGTCCTGCGTACAGAGGAGACAGAGCTGCGCGACGAAAAGCCGCACACAGGGGCGTACCGTCCCCACGCACTCAGCACCCGCTCCGCAAGGCCCGCTTACTCAGCCCCGCGTGGTCCTGCAGGCCTCCTCCCCACAGCGCTAATCAGAAGTGTGGCTGGGACACTGGTGACAGGAGACAGCGCTCCCAGCGCCGAAGATCCCGCCGCCTCGCTCCAGAGGTCCCCGAGAGCAGGGCGTGCCCAGCCGGCTGCTCTCCCAGCTGCTGATGCACGTCTGCAACAGATGGGGACCGGGCTGGGCGTGTCCCCACTCCCGAAGCCGGGCGACCTGCGGACGGCGGACGGCAGACAGCGGGAGCTGCTGGCCTGACACAGCACAGCGGCGGTCTTGCTGGCTGGAGCTCGTGCGGCTCCCCACGCAGGCACAGCCCCGCAGGAGCCCGGCGGAGGGCTGCACTCTGTCATCACCATCTGTGTCCCAGCCGCTGGGGAGGCACCTCCTTACTCCACAGGCAAGTCTGCTGGAGGGAGGGCTGAGCCAGGTCCTTTAAAAAGACAGGCAGAGGGAGAATGAAGGCAGGAGAGGCTGGTGATGCCGGGCCGATGGCATCTGGGCCCAGGGTTCTCCGGCCAGCACAGCCCCTGCACTGTGCCCTGTCCCTCGGGCAAGGCCGGCTGGCTTCAGAGGACACCTGGAGCTCCCTGCCCTTGGAACAGGGAGAAAGCAGCTTTCTCTCTGGCAAGAACGATGGCGAAGGCCCTTCCAAAAGGCAGGGGTGCCCCAACCCTGGCCCCCCACCCCGACCAGACAGCCTGTCAGCCCCTGGAAGGCGACGTGGACCCTGCCGGTGCTAACCATGTCCTCTTCCCTGTAGTTCTGAAGTGTTGATTCTGGGGCCCTGCTGACTCCCAGGGCGGCCAGTCCTGGAGAGAGTAAGCTGCTCACCTGGGACACGCCTCCCAGATGCAAACCAGCCCACCCAGAGCCCACACCCCTCACCTCGTCTCAGCCCTCACACTCGGGGCCGCTTCCCCCTGCCCAGACATCCGGGGACAGCCCTGCAACCAGGCCCCAGAAATTGCTCACACTCGCCAGTCTGAGGCCTGCTCTCCCTGCCCTGCCTGGTCCTTCCTAAGGCTCCGCCCACAGCTGCCCCTGGCCCTCTGCCTCCGGACCCCCCCCCCCCCCCCCCGGTGCTGCCCCGTGGGGCCCTCCATGGCCGGCTGCGCCTGTTTCTAGAGGTCTGAGTACAATAAACCTCTTTCTTATGACAGCCATTCTGGTGTCTGTGTGTCTCTCCGCACCCGGTTCAATCGAGTCCTGGGTAAGCCCGCAACCCCTGCCCTACGAGAGTGCGAGCCGGTCGGGGAGAAAGTGGGTTCGAGTCATTAGGAGACAGTGAGGGTCCCCGTTCAGAACCCTGCAGTGTCCCCGCTTCAGTAGAACTTGCTAAGTCCACCTCTTCAGCAGGGAGGAGCTGCTTCAAAAGCCACCAAGCGACCCATCGCTGGCGGTGTTCCCGCAGAGGAATCCTCCCTCCGATGCTGACGGGATGTGGCTGGTTCAGGAGGCACAGGAGCGGGACGAGGGCTGTGGGCGAGGCACACAGGACGCCGTGGCTAACCACCACGGGTCCCGATCGCAAAGGTGACTTGGGGAGTCTGGGACTCTGGGGAGCATCTCATGAGGTTGGGAGCCTGTGGCTTTCTAAAGGAGACAATCAGCCCAGGCGGTCAGGGCATCACTGAGCCTCCCACGGTCCATTCTGAGAGCAGAGGCAAGCGTGGTGGCAACATCTCTCCAGGCACCAGGTTCTGGCCCCACCAGCGGGTTACCTGAAAAGTCACCTTAAGCGGAAATGCTGATTTCTGGCCTGTAGGACCAGCCAGGTGTCACCTGAGGTACCCCAGGTCCTCTCAGACCTAAACACGAGCACTCTGTGACAACAGCCCCTGTCTAGACCCAGCTCAGTCATTGCTCTGAACCTCAGCGATTCCTCTTGAGAAAAGACCTCTGTCCACCTCCCAGGGCCAGTGCAGGGATAACAGGCAAGCACACATTTGGACAAAAATAAGCACAGCTTGGGATTATTCCAGAACCAGGGGCAGTGCTAGCGTAAGCTCTCGGGTTAGCCCAAAGCCACTGTCCTTTAGGGATGAGCAGGGAGCCCCACCCCGCAGCCAGCTCCCAGGGCATCTGTACCAGCGTCCACCAGAGACCGAGCCAATCAAAACATTTTCTCCTGCTGGTGCTGGCACTAGCCTCGCCGGCTTAGCAGGGCCTGTGTTATTTATGTGCTTTATTCCAAAGCACACAGACAAGCCTGCGGAGGAGCTGGAAATGCCAGGAAAAGGGGCTGCACCAGCCAAGGTGCTCAGAGGCTTGCTCCACGGGGAGACCGGCACCTGGAAACGACTGGCGGGCGGTGAGCGCCTTTCGCGGGGCTGAGTGCCAGCAATCCCACGTCTCCGGGACCTGGCGGTATTTATCAGAGACTTCGCAGCATAAACAACTCTGCTCCGGCTTGCAAGCTCCCAACCACAAATACGGCAATTGTTTCACCCGCATTTACTCTCGCTTCCAAACTCTCCACTGCGCCCCAGGCTCCCGCTTCCTCTTCAGGCTCTGGGGGTCCGGCCGCTTCCTGGGACAGTGAAGGTCAGCCCTCTTGCAGGAGCAGCCCCAACGGGTCAAAGCCATTAGGAAAGTGGACCATTGCTGGCCCAACCCGAAGGTCTCAGGGACGTTGCTGCCTGAGGCACGTGCCTCTGATTCATGGCCCCCACCCCCCTCCACTAACTCATCTTCCTGAAGATGGCTTTCTGAGTGCTTCCCTCAGCACCCTCGGCAGACCAAAACAGACAAAGTAAAACCAACGTGAGACAAAACCCACAACACCAGCTCTGTGCGCCCTACAGAACACACCCCAGCTCCTAGGCGGGCATGCCGGGCCCAGGAGAGCCTGGCCACAGCCGTCCACACCTCCGACCTCTTGGGCTGGCACGCGCTGCCACCAGCGTCCTCATGGGTCCCTCTCCACCCCAGGTGGCTCCCCTGGCCTCTGCTGGTGATCACCCTGCCTCTGTCCTGGAAATGACTTTTTTAGTGTATTTTTAGTGCTGGGCATTGACTTAGGCCAGTGGTTGGCAAATTGTGGCCCCTTGAGTGTGGCTCTTCCACAAAATACCACGTGCGGGCGCGCATGTACAGTGCGATTGAAACTTCGTGGCCACACTCAAGGGGCCAAAGAGCCGCCTGTGGCTCTCGAGCCGCAGTTTGCCGACCACCAACCGGCACCAGGGGGACGTTGCAGCTCCCGGAGCTGTCGCCAGGGTCTCAACGCGGGACCAACGACAGGTGCCTTCCCTCCAAGCCTGGCTTCAGTCCTCACTGTTCCAACGGCCTCACACACCCACCCCCTGGTCTTTATCTATCTGTGCTTATTTGTATCTTCTGGTTTCAGGCTTACTTATTACTCACAGAATTCAACGTGAGAGGAACGTGTTCACACTCCAGAAGTCGGTCCCCCTTGAAGGGTCCGTCCCAAAGGAAATCTGGAATGTGAAGGCGGTTTGGCACAGAGAGCCTCCGCAGCCACGGGGAAGGACCCGTGCGCCCAGCGCACCCCGAACGGGCGCGTCAGCTACGCGCGGATGGGGCCCCGCATGGTGGTCTTGGGAACCAGCAAGTCAGAGCAGTGACTTGAAAGAACTGCAAAAGACCCGGGAAATGGGGCAGAGTAGGGCCTCGGCTGTGTAAGTGACATAGCCTAGAAGCACATGTCACACAGGTACCCGCCCCTGGCCCCAGGTAACAGACCCGGGCTACATTGCTTAGCATCCCAGGAATCCAGCACCCACCCTTTGCCAAGTCCCATGCCATCTTCAGCCACGAGCCCCAAAGTCAAATGCTGTGCGCCGGGCTGGTCCCGGGGACGAGATGCAGGAAGGCGGCCACAGCCTCGACAGCAAAGGGACCCACAGCCCCACGTGTAGTCTGAGAGCAGCTGCTCCATAAGCCCTTATTCTCCCTCCTTCTGCAGGTGGCCATGCTGTCCTGGCGCTCAAGGTCAGCGATCCTGGGGCTGCCAGACTGGTCACAGGAAAGCCAGAGGCTGGGCCAGCAGAAGTGGTGAGACCTTGCGAGGTCCCCTGGGCCCAGTGCCCGGCTCCTGGCTGCACTGGGGCACCCATATGTCACTCAGAAGGGGCGTGCCTGGTGCTGGCATGGCTCTGGTTGGCCATTCACTGGGAAGAACATGTGAGATGTACTGGGCCAAGCAGGGAGGTCGATGGGGTGGCACTTGACTTGGGGACCCCGTTCCTGCCAACAGTGTGAGGCCAGCCTCCCGGCATTCATGAACTCCACTCAGCACGCTGGGACAACCTGGCAGTTTCTAAAATATCCCAGGTGGGAATCAACCTGCCAAACAGGCTACTCAGCACCTTGAACATCGTTACTGAACTCTCTGCCAGAGGGATTGTTCAGCAACTCACAATCCCCAGAGCTCCTTGTCACTGGAGAAATGACAGGCGTGCAAGGTAAGCACTGGCTTGGGAGGGCCGCACGGGTTGCAGCACCCTGCCTGCCGCCCCTGCCTGCCACCCCTGCCTGCCGCCCCTGCCTGCTGCCCCCGCCTGCAGCCCCTGACTACAGCCCCTGCCTACAGCCCCTACCTACAGCCCCTGCCTGCAGCCCCTGACTACAACCCCTGCCTGCAGCCCCTACCTACAGCCCCTGCATGCAGCCCCTGACTACAGCCCCTGCCTGCAGCCCCTACCTATAGCCCCTGCCCGCAGCCCCTACCTACAGCCCCCTGCCCACAGCCCCCTGCCTGCAGCCCCTGACTACAGCCCCTGCCTACAGCCCTGGAGGCCAGTGCCTTCTGGGCTCGCCTCCCTGTCCTGCCTCAGAGGACTACAGGAGATTCTGCTTTTAGGCTGGCCGGTCCTTCCTAAGATGATCTTTGGGAATCTGAGGGCAGCAGCCAGACCTCCTCTGAGCCTCAAGAATCACCCGTAAGGGACTGGCACACTGGTCTAAGATTTCCTTCCATTCTACCACACCACCTGGTACCGAGGCTGTGAGAGGAGGGGTGAGGGGACACATGGTCTCATCCATCTCCGGCACTGGAGGCCTCGGATGTTCACTGAAGAGCCCAGATGTCTGCTGAAGAGCAAACGGCCGATTCGCTAGCTGCCCAGCCACTCCCTGAACACCTCCCTCCCGGTGCAACCAGGGAGAGCCAGCACGTCCTGGACTCCTGAGGGCGCAGTCACTGGGATCACGGAGACCTCACGCCTCACTGAGGAGGGAACCAGAACCAAGCCCAGCTGCCTGAGGGCGCCAGTGTCTCCACCTTTCACAGCCAAGTCTGGGCTCGCCGGTCTTAAGCTACCACGTGGCGTGCTCCCGGCCCCCGCTCCCCGGGCCCCGAGTGTGCGGCCGGGCCCTTGAGCTCTCCATCCAGGAAGCGCCCTGTGCGCTGGCTGTCCAGGCACATGTTGCTGCATTTGTGTTTGGCACATGTCACCTGCCCATCACGGAGTCACCACAATCGAATAACGTAACGCACGTGTATGCTCCAAGTCACGTGCGACCAGCTGGGGAGTGTCTTGCCCAAGGCCACACAGCTGGGTGCCCAGAGGGCCAGGACTAGGCCAGGGGGCTCTTGATTTCGACTCCAGCAGCTGCTGGACAGCTGGCCAGGCTTACTCACGTGGCCCGCAGTGACCTCTCCCCTAACTTCAGTCTGGACAGGCCCAGGGTGTGCAGGGAGCAAAGAGCAGAGGATCGAGGGAAAGGATGTGCCATTCGCGCCGGCAGCCAAACGATGATGGGCAGAAGGGGCTCTGCCGGCCTGCGGTGGGCGGCCCGCACAGGCTGAGGGCCTCTGCCCCATTCGGCGTCTTCGCTGAGCCACCCCAGCCCCGCTGGTCACAAACACTCTCCTGCACCTGCCTCGGTTCCCCAGCTTCATCCTGTTACCTTCCAGGGCAGCGGTCCTCAACCTCGGCTGCACATTAGAATCACCTGGGAATCTTTTTAAAATCCTGATTTCTGGGACTCATCCTCCAGAAATTCTGTTTCTTTGTTATGGGGTGGGGCCACAACATTAGTAACAAAGAAACAGAATTTCCGGAGGCTGAGGGCCAGAAATCAGGATTTTAAAAAGGTTCCCAGGTGATTCTAATGTGCAGCCACGGTTGAGAACCACTGCTCTAGGGCAAGCATGTCAAACTCACAGCCCACGGGTCACATACGGCCACAACGAATATTTTTGCAGCCCAGCCAATGTAACGGTAAGAAACATTTTAATAAAAATTTCATAACCTACTTTTTACAATATCCTGTTATACATAATTATTAATAACGGACTATAATAATGTTTGCTAATGACTGATGACTATAATCGGGTTGCATTCATTTCCCTTACGTGCCTTATCGCAGGCGCACCATTTCTCTCCACTAATACTAGCAGCAAATACTTTAGCAACCGACGGCCACATCATGAGGCTTGGACTGACTTGTTTGGTGTGCGCAACAGGAAATACTTCGCTTTCGGAGAACAAAAAAAATAGGTTTACTTGTGTTACGCTTATTAATTTGTGCAGCTATTCAGTGTCTGGTAAGTTAATGTTCAAGAAAAATATTAATTTTTATTAAAATGTTCTATCATTTTATGTTAACAATGACTCATTTATTTCAGCCCTTTGTATTCGGCATGTCTCTATCGAAATAAACCTACGTTTCTATGAAAATGGAAGCCTTTGTTTTTTGGCGGCCCACATAAACCTAAAGCTTGTTTATTTGGCCGTGTTAGCCTTTGAGTTTGACATGCTTGTTCCAGGGCCACCCCACAGCCCCGCAGGAGCACAGGCCGTCCTGAATGCTGCCCAGTCGCTGACTCAGCGCCTCATCCAGGCTCACGGGCCAACCAAGGAGAAAGCTCCTCGGACCGGACCGAGAAGCAGGAGCCCATCTTCTGGGCGGCAAATGTCCTCACCTTGGGCAGGGAATGTTCAGTGCCTGGGAAGTCTGCGTTTTCCTTAAAAACAAGACAGCGCCCCTCTCCCTTAACACCATGCTCCCCCTCCACAGCTCTCTCTCTCTCTCTCTCTCTCTCTCTCTCTCTCTCTCTCTCTCGGTTCCTCTCCTAATGGCAAATGTCATGGAACCTCCAACACCGGACGATAGAGAAGCAGAAGACAGAGACCCCCCCCTTGCAGGCCTCAGTCCTGGCCGGGAGGAAAGCCGCAGAGACAAGGAGCAAGCAGGCTGAGGGTCAGCGCAGCCCCTGGTGCGGCAGACAGCAGCCACCACAGACGTTTCTAGAAGGAAGTGGCTGCTCTGGAAGGAGCCGAGGAAAAGACTGTCACGAGAGGAGTAAGGCTGAGGTGAGAGGAAGGGGGTGCCTGTGAGCATGTGTGTGCCAGCAGGTCCCTGCATCTGTAAGGCCCTTGCTGCCCTGTGGGCCCTGGACCGGCCCTGAGGGCTGTGAAAGCTCGGAAGGTCTAGAAGGCTCACAGCCCCAGGTCTTCCGTTTATGCCACAGCAGGGTTGGCTGGCCCGCCGGCCGCCGAGTGCTGCCGGACTGAGCCGGGCCAGGCGCAGGCGGGCGCTCCCGGTCCGAATGTTTTCATAGAAGGCTGAGCAGGAGGCTGGGGCTGCCCAGGCGGCAGAAGCCCCGGCGGCGGCTTCCCACGCACAGGCTCCCCGATGTAACTGCAACCAACACCTGGCACTGGGCACGGGGTCCCCCCAGATTGCCGCCTGGCGCGCCCGAAGCCCGCGCTCCCTGAGGCAAACCGCAGGCCTCTGCCTAGCGGAGGGGAAAGGCTGCTTTTCTGCGGCTTCAAATCCCAGCTTTCCATTTTCTAGGCTGTGACCTTGGGAACATCCTGGAACTTCTCTATGCCTCGGTTTCCTCACGTGTAAAATGGGATGAATAATAACTGTCCTACCCCACAGGGTTGCTGAGGGGATTAAACCTGTGTGTGTGTGTGTGTGCGCACGCGTGCACATACAGGGTGTCCCAAAAAGTATACACACACACTTTGAATAACTATAAAGGCAGTGTTCGTTAAAATACATTTCGTTTTCAAAATTAGCTATCAGCTGTTAAAGTGTGTATACATTTGGGGGGACAACTTGTACATATATAGAGAGAGGCACACACATCTCACATACACACGTTACTCTGAATGCACCGAGGACGCTGCCGGGCCAAGGGCACACGAAGTGTCAGTGCTGGGTTTTATGGAGATGAGCAGGGCTGGGAGCTGGTGGGAACCACAGGCCCTGTGACCTGGGACTAACGGGGCCCCATGGGCCTCTCCTGCTGTGACAACTGCCACTGGAGGGAGCTGCAGGGACCCCGAACCTGACGGCAAAGCAGGAGATGCGAGAGGTGGACTACAGAAATCCTGGGAACACGCACCTGCAGCCCCTCTGGGCAGGGCTGGGCTGGAGCGGAGCCCCGACGCCTACGACAGCCCCTGGCACAGCGGGATGGGCTGCAGGGCCGGGGAAGGGCTTGGGTAATGCCGTCACCTCCTTTGTCAACCCCCTGACCACCCCGCCCCGACCACCCTTCAGTGAGCCTTGCTGGGTAAAGACCCGGATGGAGCTAAGAGGGAGCAAGAGACAGGCCTGTCCGCAGGCGCTCTGACCCGCCACGGAATCGGGTGCCGAGCTCAGCACACGGCGAAGCACTGGACAGACAGGCGTCCAGGCGCTCGAGGTGGTGGCACTGGGCTGGGCGGGTCGCGGGAGGGGGTGAGATTTTGACAGGTAGAGGGCGAGAGGGTCAGGGCCCTCCTGCGGGAAGGTGGGCAGGACTCCGGGCACCGAGAGGGAGGCTGGAGGAACGGCCGCGGTCCTGGGAGGTGCTGGGCACAAGCGGGCCCTAAGGGCTCTGTGTGGTCAGTGCGGGGCCCCCGGGGGTGGGGAGAGCGGCACCCCACAGTCAGGCTCCCTTCTTTCCCACGAGTGAGCGTGGGGGCGGGCGGAACAAGAATCCACAGCAGAACATGTTCAGCCCTGATGGGAAAAGCAAACAAAAGAGCAAGCCTGGACCAACTCATCCGAGTGGGGCAGCCGGCGGCCCCCAAGCTGGCCGCGCCGCCGCGGCCGCCTGGGCCCTAGGAGGCCAGCCTGGTTTTCAGCTCCCGCCACCTCCCCTCCCACGACACGGCAGCTGCAGAGCCCGGTGCCCGGCCGTGGCCGTCAGGAGCCCGCGGCCCAGCCGGCTCCGGGGGCCGGCCCGTGGACTCAGCAAGGGTTTCGCCTCAGAAGGTCTTGTGTCCAGGGTTGTTGCCCACAGAGATTACAGACTAAATAAAATGGAATAAATGCTGCAACTTTTGAAACATTTTGGCAATTTTAAAAGAAGTCTCTTAAAAGATCTTATACCCTTCCTTGCTGTTGTGGGTTGAACTGTGTGCCCCCCACCCGCCCTGGCCACCGAAAGGCATGTTGGGGTCCTGCCCCAGCCCCGAGAGTGTGGCCTTGTTTGGCTGGAGACAGGGCTTTTACGGAGGTCAAGTCCAAACGGGATCACTGGCCCGGCTCTAATTCCAAGTGGCTTATGTTCTTGTAAAAAGGACGACTTTGGACATGGAGACAGACAAGCAGAGGGAAGAGAGTGTCTCCAAGCCCAGGAAAGAGGCCTGGGTGGGGGGCCTGAGGGGGAGGGGCCTGGGGGGGAGGGGCCTGGGGGAGGGGCCTGGGGGGAGGGGCCTGGGGAGAGCCCCGGATGGCTCGGTGACAGCAGCCTGTGTCTGCCTGGCCTCACTGGTCTTAGTGATTGCTGGTCCCCTCCTCTTGCCTTGCAGACTAGCTGTCACTCATTAAGGTTGTGGTTCACTACGGAGGCCCTTCCGCTGAGTGTCCCGGCAGCCGGTGGACAAGAGCTTCACACCAGGCAGCCCCTGCCAGTTCCGTGAACGGCACAGTCGGCGCACACATAATTACTGTTTTGATTTGGTTCCTCTGGCTGATCCTTTACTGTCAGCTGCCCCTTTATCAGACTCAGCCTCTATCTCCGCACCTTCTGGTTCTGGAGCCTTCCCTCCGCCGCCCTCTCTGGGACAGAGCCACAGGGAGCTGTCAGGGAGCCGCCGCCACCCACGCGTTTGTGACTACACAGCACACCACCCACTTGCTAAGTGATCCCCGTGCTACCCTAACCGCGGCCACCGTGGCACGGGGACCCAGCGCCGTCTCCCCGGGACCTGCTGGCTCCAAAGAGGAGGCAAGGGCAGTGACTGACCGAGGGACCAGCGTCATCGCGGGACTTAGCAACCGAGAGGGGACACCTGAGGATGTACAGGGGCCGCGGGGACAGGTGGGAGGGTCAGAGAAGAGGCAGGCACTGGGCAGCTCAGTGGTATAAACCACATGCAGCACAGCCCTGGCTGACAGTGAGACAGCGGTCACCCATAACGAGGTCACAGCGGCCAGATTCCCTGTGGCACCCCCGCCACCGACTTCAGGCCTGGGCTCGTGGCTTGCTTTTCCGGGGTATGGGGTGCCACTCCCGAGGGGAACCTTCAAGGGCTGCGCTGGCCCCTCTGACAGGAAGGGCTCCGATAGGGCTGCTCCTGAACAAACGGACATGGACCCGCTCCCAGCAGCCCCTGCCATACACAGGCCACAGGAGAATGGACATGCCATTGCTCACCGCTGAGGTGCGGGGCCACTGTTACCCCGGCACAGTCTGGCCAATGCACGCGGTCGTCCTGCCCTCTTCCTCTCTTCCCCGAGTCTACTCCGGCCCCTCTATAAGCTCAGAGTAACTTACTGTCGGCAAACAAGCTGTTTTCTGGGCTTACTCGCCCTGTTTGGACTGAAGAGTCCCCAATAGTGAGCCCTGAACCCTAAAACAACACAATACTTCGGTTTTCTTCAACAATTTTTTTTATTGGTTTCTGCTTACTAATCCTTTGGGTGTATGTCTTGTGTCCTCAAAAATATCCTATATAATAAAGGCATAATATGCAAATCAACCGAACAGTGGAACGACCGGTCAGTGAGGGGTGGGGCCAGCGAGCAGGCAGCGCCAGGCCAGCCAAGGGGCATGCCAGCGGGCAGAGGAAGGGGACAGCAATTGGGGGTGGGAGGGTGGCGGCAACCAGCAGCAGTGGAAGGGCCGGCCACTCACAGGCCTGCACAGTCCCCTGATGGGCCCGCCCAGCTGCCTCCCACAGAGGGATACCAGACTGAGGTTTAGGCCCCTTGGGAAGCGGGCCTAAGCAGTCAGTAGGACATCCCCACCCCAGAGGGCTCCCAGACTATAAGAGGGCACAGGCCCGGCTGAGGGACCTGCCCCCCCCAACCCCCCAGTGCACAAAGTTTCGTGCACATGGCCTCTAAGTCTTAAAATAATGTTATGATGCTCTTTCTGAAAACACTCCTAACCCTTAACATCTACACCAGACACCCAACATGTGCTCCCCCAGGTTGGATTTAACTCAACAAGCTCGCGCTGGACAGCCGTCCTGTGCCAGGCACACAGGCGACGAGGGCACAACGAGGAACAGCCAAGTCTCAGCCCTTCAAGCAAGTCCTAGCTTAGGGGGCGAATGCGTTCCAGACAGGCACTTGGTCTGAAAGGCAAGGCTGGTGTGCAGGAGGCCCGCCCCGTTTCTGCCTGTGGCTCTCCTTAGTCCCACCCCTTCTTTCATATCCACCCCTTCTTGCCTGGGGACGTGTCCACGTGTCCTTTCCTTAGAACAAATGGCTTAGGGTGAGGTGCATCCAGGTCAGTGGTCGCCAGACCAAACTTCCTCTCTGCCTAGGGCTCCTTCACCCCTTTCCTGCCCCCAGCTGCCTCCAAACGAAAATCAGTAACCAAGCAACCAGTAGGTCCTTGGCCAGTGAGTAGTGAGAGAGCCCAACTAGTCGGTGTGCCCAGGACTGTCTGGTTCAAAACAGAAAGCCTTATGGCCCAAGAAACCCCTTAGTCCCAGGCCAACCCAGACAGCAGCCACCCTAATAGGTATTAGACCTGTCCCACCTCACCCCACATTCCCTCCCTTGACCCCCATGAAATCTCTGCCATCCACTACCGCCCTCCTCCCCCTCTTTCTCGTGGCTCCTGACCCCCAGCTCCACTGATCCCACCCATTTCCTCTTTCCATTTTCCAACTCTTTGGTCCCTGAGGAAATGCTCTCCCACCTTGCGCTTCCTGTCTGTTTTCATTAATGAGGTAAAAATCCACACTGACCATTGCACAAGAACAGAACCAGCGCTTCGTGTTTCTCCAGGAAAAGTCCCTACTATTAGGTGAAAACCAAAATTTTAAAGTGAAATTGAACATAAATACTACGGTCACCACATCCCAAGTGTGAGATAGATGCCCAGAAGGCTCCTTTAGAATTTCTGCAACATTTTCCATTCCTCTCTTATCCCTCCTCTAATCAAACCCACTTTTTACAAAATATCCTTGGAGATAAATGAAATACCATTACAACCCATTTTGTCTCCTGCTTTTCAAGCACTGATAGTATCTGCTCATCCATTCACTCAGCCGAGAGTTTTCCTAACACTGCATATGGCAGAGACTGTCGCCCTGAAAGGTCCTGGGTAAGCCAAAGGCCACCTTAGCTCCTCAACAGCCAACAGAAATCAGGATCAGGGAATTTAAGATGAAAAGCGGAAACCAGTGTGGACAAAAGGGGCCACATGCTAACCTGACTAACTCAGGGATGGCCTGCGTGGCAGCCTTGCAAACTCAGAGACCTAAAGTAGCCACAAAGGATGGTCTAAAATTGAAACTTTCATATATATATATTTGATCTCAGAGAGGAAGGGAGAGGGAGAGAGACAGAAACATCAATGATGAGAGAGAATCATTGATCAGCTGTGTCCTGCACGCCCCACACTGGGGATCGAACCAACAACTCAGGCGTGTGCCCTGACTGAGAATTGAACCATGACCTCCTGGTTCATAACTTGACGCTCAACCACTGAGCCATGTCATCTGGGTTGAAATTAAAACTTTAAAATTAAAAAGCAATCTATGGTGGGTAGTCCTAGGCCAGTATCTTCCCTGACAAAGATCAACTTTGATCTCAACTGAGTCTATCGTCTTTTTGATAACATACCTTTGGAATGTCAGGGTAACTTGTAACTTCCATTTTTCTGGACCCCTCAGGGCACAACCAAAGCACTAGGGCAGTGGTCGGCAAACTGCGGCTCGGCAAACCGTGGCTTGCGAGCCACACGTGGTTCTTTGGCCCCTTGAGTGTGGCTCTTCCACAAAATACCGACTTCTGCGCATGGGCCACGAAGTTTCAATCGCACTGTATGTGCGCACCCGTATGTGGTATTTTGTGGAAGAGACACACTGAAGGGGCCAAAGAGCCGCATGTGGCTCGCGATCGCGGGTTGCAGACCACAGCACTAGGGTGCCAGGGCAGAGACCACAAATTCCCTCATTGTTACTGTTATCATGTTAATTGTTGACTGTTAACTATCCTGCACCCACCTATGTACTACTGCTAGTAAAAGAAGCATGTGTCTATCATTTTACTTTTTACCCAATCCCAGGTTTCCCCAGTTTTGCTTTCTCCCACCTCCTTAATCTATCACCAACGGATTTCATGTAACCCACCTGCCTCTCCTCCTTTTGATGGTAGTTTATAAAAATAGGTGAAAAACTGCCATTCTCGGAGCATTATCTCAATACACTGAGATTCTGCTTCTGGGCAACTGTCAACGGTTTGGCTCAAATAAACTCACAAAAATTCTTTACAGGTTTGAATGTTTCTTACGTTAACACCAGGAAAACAGAGAAAGCTAGAGAGAACACAAGTCAAGCTTCACATTTGGCTGCAAACTTCCTGCAGCCACTGGCCCTCAACCTCAATGCCCACCACGGGGGGGATTAAAAAAACATCACAGCCCAGCTGGTGTGGCTCAGTGGTTGAGCGTCAACCCACAGTTCCATTCCCCTTCAGTGCGCATGTCCCGGTTGCAGGCCCAATCCCCAGTAGGGGGCGTGCAGGAGGCAGCCAATTGGTGACTCTTTTTGTCATCATTGATGTTTCTATCTCTCCCTCTCCTTGCCTCTCTCTGAAATCAATAAAAACCTATTTTTAAAAACAGACAAATAAAGATAAAAAACAACACCATCCTCCCTAGCCAGTTTGGTTCAGTGGATAGAGCATCAGCCCAAGGACTGAAGGGTCACAGGTTTGATTGAGGTCAAAGGCATGTACCTCTGTTGCAGGCTGGATCCCTGGCCGGCGCCCTGATCGGGGCTTGTGCAGGAGGCAACCAATCGATGTGTCTCTCTCACATCAAAGTAGTCTTCTCTCCCTCTCCCTTCCATATTCTCTAAAAATCAATGGAAAAATATCCTGTGTGAGGATTAACAACAAAAACACACAACACAACCAATGCCCGGTCTCCCAGTGACTCATTCAGTTGATTTAGGACGCAGCAGGTACTGGAAGTTTTAAACGACCCTCTGGTAACGCCAACACACAGCCAAGGTTGAGAACCACAAGAGTGGGCCAAGGTGCTCGTTTTCCATAAAGGGAAGCCAGGCCGGCAGGTGCACAGTGTCCTGCATACACAATCGGTTATTGCTTCCGGCGATGGCCTGTCTAAAACCTGGATGGCTGTGTGTGGCTCTTCTGCCATGGCCTCCAGTGCCAGACCGTGCACATCCCGGGGGCTCCAGAGGGACCACAGGGCACCCACCTCTACAGCAGATGCGATGAACCTCCTCACCCTCTTCACGCCCCTTCTCACCCAGCCTGGGACGATGCCAGGGTAGCCATCCGGTCCACGGAGGAGGAAGTGCAGGTGGATCAGGGGGTCCGGGCACCACTATTCATTCAGCAAGTACTCCGGGAGGAGCCCCACCCCACGCTGGCCCTGCAAGGGGTGCAAGTCCTTGCCCCCACCCTTGTGAGGAAGACCTGCTTCTCCTTTCCATGGAGCCGTGAGACGGGGCCTGAGGGTCAGAGTGGCAGCTTAGGGGTCTGAAGAGGGCACTCGCTGTGCCAGTGGGAGTGGGGCTGTCCTGGAAAGCAGGGCCAACGTTTGATTCATCTTTGGGTTTTCCTGGCCTAGTGCAGTTCCTGGTGAACAGCAGATGCCAGCAGATGAGAATAACTTGTCTAAAGCATGGAGGGGAAAAAAGAATGACAGAAAAAGCCCATCTCACCAGGTGGAATGCTAGAAAGTGTGGTAAAGCGAATATGAGAGAAAGGATGGCTTTTCTGCAGGCTTAGGAAACTTACCCACTGACAACCGTCTCGCCCTGTCTCTTCCTCCCTCCTAGAAGGGCCCTTGGGCTCATCAGGGTATCAGTGTGAGACGCCAGGACTTGAGTCCACTCGGTGTGTTTGACACGTTCTGACGTGTTCTGAGGATTCTTGGATGGGACACCAAAAGCATAGGCAACAAAAGAAAAGTAGCTAAATTGGTCTTCATCAGAATTAAAAACCTGCATGCTTCAAACACACCACCACAAACAAGAAAGGACAGCCCTGCCGGCGTGGCTCAGTTGGTTGGAGCATTATCCTGTACACCAAAAAGTGGCGGGTTCGACTCCCAGTCAGGGCACATAACCAGGTTGCAGGTTCGATCCCCGGTTGGGGTGCATACTCATCGATGTTCCTCTCTCACATGGATGTTTCTCTCTCTCTCTTCCTTCCCCTCTCTCTAAAATCAATAGGCATGTCCTCAGGTAAGGATTTTTAAAAAATGAAAGGACAACCCACAGGAGAAAATATTTGCAAACCTTCTGTCTGGGGAGGGATTTATATCCAAACATATAAAGAACTCTTACACTCGATAATAAAAAGACAATCCAATTTAAAAACGGGCAAAGGATATGAGCTGACAATTCTCCACGGAAGCTTAGACATGGCTAAAAAGCACGTTTTAAAAAGATGCTTGACAAGAGCAGTCACTAGGGAAACGCAAATCAAAACCACAATGAGACTCCACTTCACACCGCGAGGGTGACTAGGGGGACTGGGCAGGCAATGCCGAGTGCCGGCGAGGCTGTGGAGAAGCTGGGCCCTCACACGCCGCGGGTGGAGTGCAGGATATGGTAAGCCCGTTTGGAAAAGTGCATGGCAGTTACCCAGAAGTTAAACATATGAGCAGCAAAGTCATTCCTGGGCATAAACCCAAGAGACATGAAAGTGTGTCCACAGGAGCATGCGCACATGAATGCCTGCAGCATTGCTCCTAAGAGCCGAAAGATGGACGCAGGCCAACGTCCTGTAACTGATGAATGGATAAGCACCAGGCGGTCTATGTGCCCTGGCCAGGTAGCTGGTTAGAGCATCCTCCCGGTAAGCCAAGGCTGCGGGTTCAATCTCAGGTCAGGGCACATACAAGCATCAACCAATGATTGCATAAGTAAGTGGGACAACAAGTCCATGGTTCGTTCCCCCTCTCTCTCTCTCTCTCTCTCTCTCTCTCTCTCTCTCTCTCTCACACACACACACACACACACACACACACAAACTCAGTTTTAAAAATGAGGTTTGTTCATGCAATGGAATATTATGCAGCCATAAAAAGGAACAAAGCTCTGATGCCTACTATACCATGGGTGAACCTTGAAAACATTACGGTAAGTGAAAGGAGCCAATCACAAAAGGCCAACATTACATGGTTCCATTTGTATAAATGTCTAGGGCAGGGAAATCTATAGACGCGAAGAGCTGGCTCATGGTTGCCTGGGGGTGGGGAGGGGATGGGGGACACATTGGTGACAGCTATCGGGTTCCCTATGTGCATGTCTGTCTTCTCCAAGTTCCCTTTTTATAAGGACACAGTCACATGGGATTAGGGTCCCAACCTGCTCCGGGGTGAGCTCATCTCACCCAATTTCCGAGGAAGGCCATGTTTTGAGGTCCTGGAGGTTAGGACTTCAGCATACCTTTGTTTAGCTTTGCTTCTCTGTCCACCTCTTACCCCCTGTGAGTCGCTTATTATTTATAACACTCTGTTCTAAGTCTGCAAGCCTGTTCAAGAGGGACGAAGTCTGGTCTAAAATGTTAAAAGCGGCATTTTACGTACATCCTGAGATCGCGCTGTCCTGACTCCAGTCGTGGAGGCTAAAATAAACTTCATTCCGGATCCCTCTCTCACAATGACGCAGTCACAGTCCTCGTAATTACGGGGCACTTTCTATCCGGGAGCTGGAGCGGGCCAGGAGGGGATGGGCGTAGTTTAAATCGTGGCCTCTTGTTAGAAGAGGGAAGATGGCCATGTGCACAGACACCCAGAAGGCGCGTGTGAAACGACTCAGCAGAGACGCTTCTCCCCAGAGGGCTGGGGAAGCCTTCGGGGGGGGGGGGGGAGGGAATGGAAATATAAAAAGCGGGGCTGCCCCTTTGGGCACCTGCTCTGCCAGGCCCTGAGCTAGAGTGCAGAGGCCTCACCCCTCCTGCTCTGATGGACACGCGTCGCCCCATTTTACAGACCAGGGGCCGTGGCCCATGTCACAGAGCTCTAAGGGCAGAGCGCATTTCAGGTCCAAGTCTGACCGCTCCAAAGCCCTTGTTCGTTCCAGATCCTGAAGTGATGGGCAAAGCTAAGGAGGAGCCGCTTCATCAGGCCTGGGTCAGGACACAGGTGGCCGTAGTGACTGATGGGTGGCGGGGTGGAGAGCACCTGCCTGCTGGGTGAGGCCGCAGAGGAAGGTGGGGCTGGGAAGGAGGGGAGTGTCCGTCCAGAGGTGGGGCGCCTGTCTGTCCCGCACAGGACAGCCTTCCCGGGGCTGAGAGGGGCAGCTCAGCCAGGACTTTGTGCAGGCTCCAGGGCATCCAGGGCCGCACCTGCTGAGCTGCCTGGAGGCGCATCTAGTTTGGGACCAGCAGGACCCTGGGCACACCACGCTGCCCACACCCAGACCCCGAGCTTGTTGTCATTACACCAGTGAGATCTGCTGAGAACGAACATCAGTGACAGCTTCCTGTGCCCCCAGTTCAGCCCTCAGCTTTCGATCGATCCTTCCCTCCACGATTTCTCTTTTCCTTTGGGGCAAGCACCGCCCCCCCCTTGCCGCCCAACCCAGCGCCAGCATCAGACCGTGGTTGACCGCAGCTGTCAAGCTCAGCTGCACCCACATGCCAGGGACCGTGACAACCTGAGAGCTGCCTTCGGTTCAGAGACAGCTCTGCACCCACAGGAGTCTACCCCCAGTGGTCTGTGAAACCTCCCCTGCAACCACAGGGCATCTCCCAGGAGTCGGCTTTCTGCTGTTAGGCCCCCTAGCCCGCTCGGCCCGAGCAGCGACAAGTTCCCTCCGGACCTGGACACAGGCTGTGCAGGGCCCGAGCCATCCCTAGCGGCAGAAGCCGTGCAGGGCTCCTGATGTTAAAGGGCCAGCTCAGCCCATTTGCTGAGACGTCCCAAACGAGGGTCATGACCCCACAGCCAGCACTTGAGGCGGCTCTTTGTTTAAAGTCCACTTGAACCTCCTCCGCTTTGAGCCCAGCCCTGCAGTGGGAGCCCCCTCCTGACAGCTCTTCATTGCAGGAACCCCTGTAGGAAAGACACACCCAGGGACAGGTGTGACGGGGGACACACCACGGCTGGGGCGCGGGGGGGACTAAGGCCCTCCTCCAGCCTCACCAGTTACAAGAGAAAGCAAATCCCTCAGATTTGGGGTGAGATGCTCATTGTTTTTTAATTAAGGAGAAAGTTAAACTTCTTCAAATACTATCACAAATACAGGAATCCCCCCAAAATGTATACACACTTTGTAGATTTTACCACATTTTGAAAATGAAATGTATTTTAATGAACACCGCTTTTGTACTTATTCAAAGTGTGTGTATACATTTGGGGGGATACCTTGTATTTTGAAATAGCTTTGAATTCCATATTGGGGCAATTCAGGAGGAATGGGGAGGGAAAGGGGGAAGCTGGGCAGGAAGCTATAGCCATGCAAGTAAAAGCAGGAAACTGGCAGCTCCTCGGAGTGGCCGACAGAACCCAGAGAGGCTCCCGACATCCACGTATCACCTGCACCCTAAAAGTTTTCCCAAAAATGTATTGGCCTCAAAACAGAGAAAGACCAACGGTCAATAATAATGATATAGAAATACTCCATGTCAATGAACATGCATAGAAATAGTTAAAATAAATATACATTTTAAAAGCTCGGGAGCCGGCCTGGAAAGGCGCCTCATAGAGCTGAGAGGGGGAGAGAAGCAGAGCTCAGAGGGTTCCAGGGCTGACAGCTGCTTCCACCCCCTGGGCAGCGGGCTTTTAAGCATGAACACCATCACCATTTCTCCTTAAGATGCTTTATCAGCCTGCCCGCCTGCCTTCAAAAGGGCCTGGGCTGGGCAGGGAGGAGCATTTTTCTGGGCTAGAGGAACAGGGCTGTGGGCTCCAGTGAACCCCGAGCCCTTGGCTCCCCACTCCCTGCAACAAAACCACAGGTGCTTACAGGTGCCTCCGGCAAATGGCTTTGGGAGAAGAGAGACGCTCAGGAGAGCCGGGCAGGTGCTGGGCTCTGGGAACGCCTGTGGCCCGAGGGGCGGGCACGAGCCCCAGAAAATACTCGAACCTTCATTTCATCTTCCCTGACCTCTCCCTCCAGGCAGTTCCTCTGTTACTAGAAACAGTGGTGACGCAGCCCAGCCCAGAAGAGGAAGGCTGGGCCAGCTCCCACCCCGTGGCTCTGGGCCGGGTCAGCGGAGCACATTGCACCACCCAGAGGCAGGGTTTCCTAGATGCGCAGGGCCCTGCGTCCGCTGCACTTGAGCAACACGGCAATTCTGCCAGGCTTGCCCCTGGCCTCTGTGTGCCCTTAGCCGGCTCTGCCCGGGCAGCCCGAGGCGGCCACCAGGGTCTCGGGGAACCGGTGTTCCTGGGCCCGGCCTGGTTAACTGAATTGGACACAAGGTCACCATGAGAAAGAACGGGCAGTTCTGGAGCCAGGCCTGTGGCCTTGCAGCCACCATATGTGTTAACCAGGTCATGTCCTAAGTGACCTGATTAGGAGTGAATGTGCTTAAATACCCACCCCGGCCCTGGTGATCACGGGGCCAAAGCCAACCTAGAAAAACATTTTTTAGAAATAAAACAGGCAGTGATTTTTTTTCCCCACTCGTGAGCCAAGTAAAGGGACTAACAAGGAGAAAGAGGCTACAGTGTGAAGAAACAAGAAACCAGGCACCCTTGACAGCACTGCGGCTTGGAGAAGCCGTCTGACGGGAACCCTCATGCTGGTGTGGGGCCGAGGAGCTGTCTGCAGCCCTGTGCACACATCCCCTGCTCTTGGGGCCTCAGTTTCCCCAGCTAGAAAGTGATGCCTGTCCACGAATCTGCTGCTTCTCACCTCTCACTCGGAGGCCTCGCATTCAGTGCCTACGCCGCACGTATAGACAGTAGAGCTTGCAACTCCGAACGCTTTGACACACCTTACTCACATCTTACATTTTAACTGCTTTGTGGTTAACTGAATGCTTCCCCCACACGATTTATCCCTTCGACATGGGAGTAAGAGCATAAAAGGCATGCTGCCTCCTGCTTTGTAACCACTGCGGGGCAGGGGGAGGTGCTGGGTTTGATGGGCTCTCCTCGCTGGAGCTCTGTCCGGACCCTAGGGTGCTGAGCCCCAGGCTGTCACACCTGCAGTGTCTCTGAGAAGGGGGGCAGGGGTGGCTGGGCCTCTGGGAGATGCCCAGGGAGAGCTGCTTGGGGGCCTGGCTGGTGGCCCAGAAGCCGCAGCAGAGGAGGCTGTGTGGGGCGCTCTCTGGGGCTCTGGGCCAGAGGATTCTTGCATAATTGGGGGTGGTGACTCAAGAGGAGACATGGCTTCCCCCCAAGAAGGCACATGGAGCTAGGCGCCTACCCTCTCTCTGAGCCCGGGCGTCCGTTCTGCAGCTGTCAAATGTGAATATTTAGTCGAAGAGTGTGACATGCCGAATAAACGCAAACTGACATGTGATTAGAGACTTCTGGTCAGAGAATGGAGCACGGCCCCTGACCCCGGAGGACAGTAGTGTGGGGTGAAGCCATGCGGCAGCCAGAGCTGGATGGGCTGGGGGAGGAGCAAACCTACATGGTAGGAGGACGTCCAGCCTAAATCTGCTATTTTTTAAAATGCCCAACGCAAAAAATAAATAAATAAAATAAAGTAAAATGCCCAACGCTCACTTACAGCATTCCACATGCAATTTCCCCTCTTAGGTGACTCCTCGATGCTAAGAATTACGGTGCAGCACGTGTCAGGACAGAGAACAGGCAAACGGTGGGACTGCCTTTGAGGTTGTGAGGGGCGGCTGGACTTGCCCGACTTTGATTTACGAGTCTGGGTGCAGGCCTACGAGCCAATATGCAGCATTTAAAGTGCGCACATACCAATAGGCCAAGGCTTCCACATCCATGCGAACACACAGGTCTACTCCTTCACAGCGGCACAGACTTGTGCGCATGAAGGTAAGTGTGCAATGCCCTGTGTACACCTACATGTTTCGATGCGAGCTGTGCACACAGCACACGCAGGGGGAACTGTTGGCCACGTGCCTGGAATAAGTCACAAAGTTGGAACATAAAAGCCGACGGAAGCAGCAGCAGGGCTGTATCTCGTTTTGTATTTTCTGCGCTTCTACTTGTCGGACGCCGCGTTTCAGGTCTGTGGTTTGAGAAAGAAGCTGCTGGGCCCGCCATTCCCAGAGCCCGTGGCCTTGAGGAGGCCAGGCTGTCACATGGCTGCGGCCGTTGCTATGTTTTCCTAATGCTTTGCCCTGCTGTTATTTTCCCCAAAGCTTAATAAATGATGTTTAATAAGTTATTTTGCTCCAAAATAATACTTTCTGGAGCAAAGTTGAAGTGCTATCTTGCTGGTGTGCTTCCAGAGAGAATGAAAGCGCATTTCTTCTCCTTCCAGATCGGGGACCAGGGGCCTCCCTCCGTCCACACTGGGGCAGGGCCTCCAAGGAAGCCTAGGCTGGGGCTGGAGCCCGCTATTGCCAAACAAATTCACCAAGTAAACTCACTGGGAGTCAGCAGACTCAAGGTCAGGAAGACTTGGACCCAATTCAAACATCTGGACCGAAGCCGACACTTGCTTGTTAAGAGCAGATGAACACTCGCCCTCTTCCCATCGCCCATCAGTTGAGGACTCATGACCGAAAGTGCCCACATGCTCAGGGCTGGGCCGAGAGCAGACAGTGGCGGGGTGTCCCTGAACCACACACACACTCCAATCTGTGGCTTGGCCCCATGTCCGGCCACGGACCAATCACTGGGAAGCTTCTGAACGGGAATTCAGATTCCAAGGCGTTACGCTCTGTAGGATGGAGAAGAGGGGTGTGGGGAAAGAGCAGGTCTGGGACTGAAGGCAGCACCTCGGAGACCAGCCTAGTGGGGACCTCGGGGCCTCAGCTTACTCTTCTGTAAAATGGGAAGATTGCACGAGGTTATCTCGTCTCTATCACTCCGGGACGTCAGAGAGGACCCGTTATCTAAGGGAGGGCCAGGACGTGCCGAGGCAGAGGGAGGCAGAATGAGTATGAAGGCCCTCCCACAGGGGGAGGCCATCAGAACAGGGGCTTTCAAACGCCGGCCCCTCTCCATTAGGAGATCATACAATTACTTAGACTGGGCCATATCCCACCAGTTTTTTACAAAATAAAATAGGACAGAATAGGGAATATCACAGTGCTGGGCTCAAAGTTAGCACTACTAGTATCTAAGGATAAGCCATTACTGTCGTTGCTGCTGTTATTATTTCTATTGTAGGTCATGGTCCAAAGTTTGAATCACAGTTACTTTTTTGGGTGTCGATTGTCTCTATGTCTGTACTGGAATGTGAGCTCCATGCATTAGGGACTTCTGACTGGTTAGCTGAGAGCGGCAGCTCTGAAACAGTGACTGGCACAAGGTAAATGCTCAATAAATACCTGGATGACGAATGAATAGCTCTCACTGCATGACACGTTTGTTCCCGACATCCATCTCTCCCCTCTCGGGCCAGCCGACCCACGTCTGAGGTCGGGCAGGTGAACCCTGGGCTCGGAGGTGTGGGGCCTTGGCCAGCAGCAGGCGGACAGTCAGTTCCCGGGGGTGTGGAAAGTGAAGCTCTGGGGCGCGGCTGGCACCCGGGAGGAAGCGGCGGACCCTGCGTGGGCCGTCCCCGCCGTAACTGATCCCCACGATTCTCCTTCCTGGAGCACCCCCGCTCCTCACCCCCACCTGGCGGGGGCGGAAACGGGCCTCCTCCTCCTCACGGGCAGGCGGGCGCCAAGGCCCGGCCCTGACCCCTTTCCTTCTCAGTGACGTTCCTTGGAGAACCCGAGTCTGGGCTAATGCGCGGCACAGACCGAGAGCTGCAGAACGCCAGCGCCTGTAACCTCGAACCGTGGTCCTTACGGGGTGTCGCCTGGACAGCAGCATCAGCATCAACCTGGGAGCTTGTAGGAAAGCAGATTCTTGGACCCGCTCAGACCAAATGGACCGGAACTCGG
This sequence comes from Myotis daubentonii, assembly GCF_963259705.1. Taxonomy (NCBI): domain Eukaryota; kingdom Metazoa; phylum Chordata; class Mammalia; order Chiroptera; family Vespertilionidae; genus Myotis; species Myotis daubentonii. The sequence continues at coordinate 6,562,618 of NC_081849.1, read as the reverse complement.
GGTGGGGCCCCGCCCTCCAGGTGAAGAGAACCGCGGCCCTCACCGGTGAAGAAGGACAAGGTGTGACCGGCCCACCTGGCAGCTGCCCCTCTGAGGAGAGTCAGGGCCGACGCGTGTGCGGGAGGCACTGGAGTTCCGGTGCCAGGGTTTCCCGGGGTGAGAGGGGCGAGCACAGGGAAGGTGGTGAGGGGCATTGTAGGCCCTGCCCACCTCCCCGCCCTTCCTACCAGAGGGAGAGGAGGCCACGTGACCGGACACTGAGCGTGGCAGGCGGTAACGGAGGCATTTGCCGAAACACTGGAGTGGGAACAGGACCACCTGCGAGGTCAGAGTTCTTCCAAAGCCCCGATGGCAGGACCCTGAGCTCACCTGCTCCCGGGAACCACGGCACCCCCAGAGTCCACTGCTCAGGGCCTCTCGCCCTCCTTCTGGGGCCCCCAGAGCAAGAAGGCGGCTGCCATCCCATCGCAGCCACAGCGGCCTCTGGAGAGGAGCCTCGCCCTCAGCTCCTGGAGGTGGTTTCAGGCGGCTCCTGGACACAACGTATCCGTTGTGGTATTTGTTTTCATAGTTTATGGTGAGCCGCGTTGGTTTTCCATTTCTGCGAGCGTTAGGATGTTTCTTTTAAGAACAGATTTTAGGTTAAAAAGCAGTGCTTGGGACAAAAACTGTGCAGGTGGGAATGATGCAATCTGGGGCTGCCCTACCCCCCCCCACCAAGTGCTGTGTCTCTTCCCTGAGGGGCGGGGAACTTAGGACATTTCAGCCCATGTGTGGATGCATACCTGTATCCGTGTACGTGTGTGTACACACACGTGTGTGTGTAGCTATGAATCCTCTTATGGTCACCTCAGGACGCAATGAATAGCATGTGCTACTTTCTACCTGTTCACTCTCGTCCAAACTTGGATCACTGGGTGTTCTGTCAAGCGGGCCATAGAGGAGGAGGACCAGCGGAGCGCGCAGTTGTTTCGCCACAGGATTTGTGTTTTCATGACACCACTGAGTCCCCGCCTGTTTAACGAACGGTTCTCAGCAAAATCACCAGGGCTCTCCATAATCACAGGGGGCGTGGGGTGAGCGCTGGGGAAGGGGCCGCTGCGCAACGCCCGTGCCCACAGGGACACCTGCGAGGGGAAATGGCCATGGGATCTCCCGGTGAAACCGGGGACCGGGCAGGAAGACCGCAGCCCTGAGCTGGACCCGCAGCCGCCTCGTCTAGCGTCACGCTGGGTGCAGAGCAGCACCCCACGCACTACACACCGGCTTTACTGTGTGGCCGAGCTGGGCCTGGCAGAACCAGTCCTCCTTGGCAAAGCCCCCCAGGGAGGCCCTGGGCTGCGGGTGACCTCCCTCTGGCCAGGGGTGAGGTGCGTGAACTGGCTGGGGCCGGAAGCCTGCGGGGTGAAGATGGAATGAGGCCAGTCTGTTAGGTGGCTTTCCCTCCCGTGACCAGCTCTGTTCCCTTCTTTAAGCCACATCCTCAGGGGGGCCTCTCAGTGCTTCTCCCAGCCTCTCTGTGAGGAATGGGTCCTTCCCACGGGCCCTGCAGCCGAGACCGGGAGGAGCACTCTGCCAGGCTATGCCCCCGACACGGGCCCTCCCCGTCTGTGTTGGGGCCTCACAGACTCACATCCTTCTTTCTCCCAAAGGGATACAAGGGCATCTGGTAAACACAAGGGGCAAGGTGCCCACATGCTTTGCGAGGGCTGGGCTGGCCTGCTCCCGCGCCCCCAAGCATGTCCTCCTGGGCTGCATTTTAGACACAGTGCTTCCTTCCCCTGGGGTTCCAGGTCAAGAGGAAAGGAGGCGCCTCCCTGTGATGCCGGCACCTGGGAGGGGCTCATGCAAGCTCCCAAAGTGCCGTGGGAGCATCTCCTCCCGCTCCACGGAGGGCGATCATGGGACACCTGCCGTGGGAGGAGTATTTACACCACAGGCATTGGCAAGACCCCGACTCAGGCTGCTTTTCTAGAGACAGCTGTTTACCCTTTGCCAGCGGCCCAGCGGCCCAGCAGCCCTTCCACCAGGCTGTGCGGGGGCTCACCCTGCACCCCACCCAGGCTGCAGCACCAAACTGCAAAGACCAGGCTGAGCCAGGTGGCTTCTGTGCCAATCCGGTTCGCACACATCGTCTGGTTTGACCTTCACAGCCCGTGAGGACGTTCACATCCTGTGGCAGGTGAGGAAGGAAGCAGGTGGGGCGGGCCGAGGGCAGAGCTGGCGGGGCAGGTCCTGGCCCAGGCTTCCTGCTCCCAGGGCCTCTTCCCAGCAGTGGCTGCGGAGCTCTGAACAAAAATGAATTTGTTAGGACGCCGTCTGTGAGCCGTGATGGAAGAGAGCGCTGTAACTGTGCACGGAGAGGAGCAAGCTCAGGCCCCCGGAGATGAGTGCTTAGGAAAAGGATTTCCTGAGGAAGCGACTTTGGAGAAAGTTTCTGGCTGGGAGCGCTCCCTCCCACACTGGCGCTCAGGCGGCCGCCACCGCTGGCTGCCTTGCAGCGGCCCTCCCATTGCTGGAGTCCAGGCGTCTCAGGAGGCCAGAGGGCGGTGGGAAGCTCGCGGTCCCCTCCCTCAGCCTGGCCCAGGCCCCGGCGTCTCCCTGCCTCTATTTGACCCCGTCTAGAAGGCCAGGAGAGCAAGATGAAGGGGGGGTGAAGAAATACACAAGCCTGTTGGCCTCGCATCCCAGGCTGCCAGAACAAAGTAGACACACTGGAGGCTTCAAACCACAGAAATTATTCCCTCCCAGCTCTGGAGGCTAAACGTCCAGAACACAGGTGCCAGCTTCTCCCTCTGAGCCTGGAGGGAGGCTCCTCCTCGCTTTTTCCAGTCCCTGGTGGGCGCCAGCAACCCCGGGCTTGTGGCAGAACGCTGGTCTCCGCCTGGTCCTCACGTGGCCTCTCCGTGTCTGTGTCTCTCTTCCTATGAGGACATCGTCATATTGGACCAGGACCCACTCTGCTCCAGGATGACCTCGTCTTAGCCAATTCCATCACAGGTACCGGCGTTAGAACTCCTGACATACTTGGGGGAGCACAATCCAGCTCCTTACCCCCACAATTACTGAGTGCACCCATGCTCAGCCCCAGCGTAGCTGTCACAGAGGGGCACCGCTGGGCTGAGGGCAGGGCCACCAGGCAGGGGCAGCCCAGGCAGCAATACCCGTGGGGCTGAGAACTGCTTCACCACAGACTAAGGGGTCCTGGACGCCGGCAGCCCAGCAGCTGCAGAGTGAGGCGGGCAGGGCACTGGGAGCTGTGCCACAGGTGGTCCACGCCGGGCAAGTGCTACCTACTCTGAACGGTTGCCGGGGTCAGTGGGTGTAAGCCAGGCATGTCCGCCACCAGCAGGCTCCCTGCCTGGAGAGTTTCCCGAGTATTTCGTGGAAAGTGCCCCTCCCAAAGCTTCTCCTGGAAGAGGGTCAAACACGCCGGCCCCGCCGATGACACTGCCAAGGACGTACACCAAGTCACTTCACCGCCGAGAGCAGCTCGCCGCAGGCGGGTCCCTTGTGCTCCACCCAGAATAGGGGATGGTGGGCACTGAGGCTCAGAGGTGCCTGGGCCTCGCCGGGCAAAGCAGCCAGAGCTCCCTGTCAGTGGAGGCACTGAGTCTGGCCTTGAACTAGGGAGGTCGGGTTCTAAGACCCTGAGCTTTCCTGAGCTCCGTCAGCCCCACTGCTCTCCACCGTCCTGGTCCTGCGTCCAGCAAAGCACCCCTCCGCCTGCCCCCAGCCACCTGGCCTGGGCATCTGCCGGCCAAGCACAGAGGGGGTCAACTCAAGCCCCAGGGCTTCACTCCGTGTCCCTTTGGTGCCCGAGAGGAAGGGAAGGCGTGCGAAGGGGATCCCCCACCCCCACCCCGCTAGCTGCTAGCCCTCTTACTGGGAGCCGAGTCTGAGAGCAGCGAATCAGAGGGCCCGGAGCTGCCCAGACAGGACCCCGGCCAGCTTCTCAGCCTCAAGGCCACGCCCTCCCCGCCCCGAGAAGGGAGAGGACAGATCGCTGTCCCTCCAGCAGCGCTCGCAGGGATTGTGTGCGATGCTGTCTCCTCTCATCCCCCTTCCTCAGCAGCTGGCATCCAGCAGCTTCCAATGCCGGGCGGGGACATACCGAAAACAAACGCAAAGCAAGGACCGTAGCGAATGTCAGAGTGCCGCTCGGCTGTGGCCAAAGCTGGTGCCTCGTCCTGTGAAAGCCGAACCCACAGCTTCCCGGAGCCGAGTGCGTTTCCTGCTGCCATCACCCGGGGCCTTTTGCTAAGAACAAGTTTTCCCCGTTTGAGGCCCTTGGGTTTGGGGCCTCTGGCAAACAAGTCACTTCTGCTTTTGACAAGCAGCTTCCCCTTTTCTGGAACCTGCCGGACCCCCACCCCAGCCCTCCCCGCTGTCCCGGCCCTGCCAGCGACAGCTGCTCACTCACTCACTCACTCACTCACGGCTGAGACCTGCAGCCAACAGCCCAGCCCTCCTCTGGCAGCCTTAGGCTTCTGGGAGCCTAGCACCCACGGAGACGTCTGTACTCCCGTCCAGCAAAAAGGACAGGCTTTTGGTTTCCCGCTCACTGTTAAGCCGCTACCATTCACCCTGGGCATCTGGGGGGCCCAGGACACCGCCCCGAGGTCTCCTGCACCGGGAGGCCCGAGCGAGGGAGCAAGTGCTTCCACACCTCATGCCCGCGTCTTACTCTGTGTCATCATCTGTGAGCTGCGAGCACCTCTGAAACTCTCGCCTGGCACCCCTCCGTTCTCCGGGGGCACAGACTCAAAGGGGAGCAGGGGCCATGGCCTGACTCTGCGCTGGTGAGGGGCTCCCCTCGGCTGGAGAGCAGGCAGGGGGCAGAGCCAGCCGGCAAGGCAGCTCTGAGGAGACTTCGGTGAGCCCCACGGAGGGCAAGGCCGAGAACGCCAGGTCGGGCCTGCCCGCTCCCGCGCCTCGGTCTGGAACGCCTGCCTGAAAGCGCGGCGACAGGCCATGCCTGGTGGTGAGCAGACGGCCCACGGAGCACGGGCGTCCAGAAAGCGGAAGAGAAGCTCTTGGCTTCAGCAACAGCGGGGGAGGGGGTTAAAATCACAGGGTAGCCAATAAAGTAACTGCAGTTTTGAAACTCAGCTGTTTAAAAATGGTCCTTGGGTACATTTCCACGATAATTTCGATGGCTTTATATGGTGGCTGGGCCAGATATTAGGTTGATTCTATAAGGTTATCACTTTTTTTAGGTTAGAAAAATGGGGAACAATGGGTACTTCATACAGTGTAACCTAATATCAACTTCTTTTCAGTGCTGAGCAAAAGGACACAAGAAGACAAAGGAGGAATATGACTCAAACCAAGACCTTCTCCCTCCCAATCCAGGCTCGTCCTACCAAACCACAGAGCTTCCTGTCTCCAAACCACGACCCATCAGGCCCTCCCTCCTGTCACAGACAGAAGCCAGGGCCGCTGGGTCAGGCCAGTGACCTGCCCGAGGACACTTGGGGATTTAGCCAAAGTCCACTCGTTTGTACCCAAGGTCACGTCTCATCCACGACACCACAATGAGGTGCCCGACTGGGACGATAAGGAAGAGGCCACCTGGCCCCGGCCACAGGCACTTACTTTTCTACATGAATCTCCAAGGAGCTTGATTTAAGCTGTAAATTCCAGAAAATTGAACCCAGTACATTCTTTGTTTCCTAGTCTCTCTCTCTCTCTCTCTCCACACACACACACACACACACACACGTGCACACACGCACACATGTGTGCGCACATGTAACCTCCAGTGCTCGAGAAGCACATGCTCCCAGGGGCTGCTTGTGAGGCTGAGGGTGGTGTGGTCGTCAGCCTCCCCCAGGGGCCCCATGGGAGGCCTGGCTGGAGACCCCCACCCAAAGCGCCCCTCCCTGAGCACCGTGCATGTCCCCTGGCACGTCTTGGACGCCTGGAGACAGAACAGGGTCCCTGGGAGGAAGAACAGTGTGATAACTAGGCAGCCCCAGGCCTGCAAGGGTCAGGCTAGGCCAGTGATGGCGAACCTAGGACACACGTGTCAGAGGTGACACGTGAACTCATTTTTTTGGTTGATTTTTCTTTGTTAAATGGCATTTAAATATATAAAATATCAAAACTATGAGTCTTTGTTTTACTCTGGTTGCAAAGCTCAAAAAATTTCTATATGTGACACGGCACCAGAGTTAAGTTAGGGTTTTTCAAAATGCTGACACGCTGAGCGCAAAAGGTTCACCAAAACTGGGCCAGGGGCTCTGGCCTCCGTCAGGGGAGGAAGAGCACCTGCCTGATGCTTCACGGGGCCTTAACGCCCTCCTGGGTGAGGCCACGAGCTGGACGGCCCCTGTGCAGCTGAGCTGGGCCTGGAGGCAGCCCTCCTGGCTCCCCTCCGCTCAGCTCACGAGGACTGGCAGGACTCAGGGTCCCTGTCCTCTGGGCCACCTCCTCTGCTCCCCAAACCACAGAGCCAGGGGACACGCAGGGGCTCAGATCCTCCGCAGACAGCTTCTCTGCATGGCTCACGACGGCACCAGGACCTGCTCCTCCCGGGCTGAGGCTGAGCTCCAGGATCCCAGCCACACCCGTCTGTCCACACCCCACTGTCTGTATCTCACTGTCCTCACACCCCACCGCCCACACCCCACCGTGAGACAGCAGGAAGATCAGGTGCGTGTGGGATGCACCGCCAGGGAAGGGGCGGAGGGAAGGAAGGAAAAGTGAGGGCAGAAACAGAAAGGACCGGGAATAGAGCCCAGCTCCACGCCCCCACCCAGCACACAGACCAAGGAGATCTGTTCGTCTATCTGCTTCAATAGAACGCATCCGGCCCAATGATCCGCATTTACACCCCGTCTTCACCACAGAAGGAGGCTGCAGTGCAGTCAGATAAAATACATCCTAGGCAGGAGCAACCGCAGCCAGAAACACCGCGCAGGGCGGGCCCAGGCGTGAGGCTGTGCCCGAGGCCATGAGTCCTGTGCCCTGGCAGACACCGCCACACATCTCGCTCTTGGGGCTTCTGCAACATCGTGGCCAAGCAATGAAGATGCTGGCATTGTAACAATTAGACCTCATTCCAGTTTGCCTCATGGTATGTCACTGGCTTCTCATACCAGCCCTCGGGTAGGGTCCTCATTGCCAGTTTACAAACGAAGCGACTGGTTCAGCGATACCAAGGTGCTCATCTGGTTAGAGAGGCCGCAGGCGGGACACCCAGCTCCCCAAGGCCCAGCTCGTTGTCATGATCTTTACAAGGAGGGTCCTGGGGGCACTCGGGGTGAAAGGCCACGCCCATCCTGATGCTCGCATCACCCCATCTGGATTCGAAGGGAAAAGGAGAAGCAATCTTGCAGGGAAGAGCATGGGATATGGACACAACCACACCTGCTTCAAACGTTGCCCTCACCCGCTGTGCACCTTGGGCAAGTCACCCAGTCTACCTGAGCCTCCGTTTCCCCAACTGTAAACCTGGGGGAGTAATATGAAAAGGGCAGAGTGGGCCAAGAGCTAAATGACAAAACATGTGAAAGGGGCTGTCATGGAGCCAAGCACTGGACACGGTGCCCAATCAACGAACATTTCGTGACTTCTCTCTAGGGCAGCAGTTCTCAACCTGTGGGTCGCGAACAATGAAAAGACATCCTGCATATCAGATATTTACATGACGATTCATAACAGTAGCAGCATGACAGTTATGAAGTAGCAACGAAAATAACTTTATGGTTGGGGGTCACCACAACATGAGGAACTGTATTAAAGGGTCGCGGCGTGAGGAAGGTTGAGAACCACTGTTCCAGGGGGACCTAAGAGCCCGAGAAGCAAGCAGCAGCACAGGGACCGCGTCCCCACGGGAACGCGCCTTGCCAGCGCCTCTTGGCCTGTGTGGCAACACAGGGAACAGAACTGGGTCAGAAGGCAGGTTTTTCAGGCTTGGCGGAATCTCGCTGTCATGAAACAAAGAGTGGGGATGGATACAGGGCACGCAGACCAAAGAAGCAGGAAAGTGGGTGACAAGAGAAGCTACTGGTTTGCAGCCAGGAGTCTTAAGTGTCTGTCTTCTTATTTCAGCTCTATATGAAAGCTGGTATTCCTTGGGAACCTGAAGACAAACCAGTACAACTTTTGGAAAGTAGCATTAGAAAAACACCCTAAGGCCCCTCAGCTCTCGGTTAGCTAAGGGCTGATCGCTGCTGTTAAGGAATGTTCGCTAGGGATGAAGCGTGGTTAGAAGCAGGGGCTATGAAGGTAAATCAGGGTCCTGGTGACATCCCGGACCTTCCTTCTCTTGCCCTAAGGCTCCCCGCTGCAGCACTGAGGCACACAGAGCTTGGCCCTGAGGTGCACCTGGCACTGCCCGAGGGGGACCTACTAGCACTGGAGGTCCAAGAACCGACTTCAGACTCAGCACCTACAGTCAGCCCAACAGTGGCAGGAGGCAGACACCCTCGTCCCTCCCACACATGTCCTGAGGCTGTGGGGCACAGTGGTTTGGTGTGGGGATCAGTTGCCAGATAGCTGGGGCTTGGAGCCTGCAAGATTTCCCAATTGTCTAGCTGGCATGGCTCAGTGATTGAGCATCGACCTATGAACCAGGAGGTCACGGTTCGATTCCTGGTCAATCCCTAGTGTGGATCTCTCATCATTGATGCTTCTCTCGCTCTCTCTCCCCCTCCCTTCCTCTCTGAAATCAATAACAATACATTTTTAAAAAAAGATTTCCCACCTGGAGAATGGGGACAATAATGGCATTGGCTCACTGGCTCCAGTAAGCTGATGCACGAACATGCTCCAGGCGTGCTGGTTCAGTGACTATTAGCGTTTTATTATTATTATTATTGGCCACCATTCCTCTTTCTCTCTCCTCAAGGCTGACCTTGAGAATCACGTGATCCAAGTGCCACCTCGATGAAGCCGTGCGGGGCAGGCACGATCGCTCCTCCCAGCCGTGACCTTCGTTTCCTGCCACCAGGAAGGGATGGGACTGAGGAGACCGGTGCCAGGCTGCCCGCCCTTTGCAAGGACATAGCCCAGGCTGAGGAAGGTGACCTTGTCCAAGGACGCGGGCAGTCCTCACCTGATGAATGACTGGCCAGCCCAGCAAAAGTCAGCACTGAGACCTCATCAGAGCCCAGCCTCTCCTCTACCTGCCCCTGCCCCCTTCCCACCCCAGGAGTCATCCAAAGCCACTGTGTGCCTATAGACCTCCCACACCGCCCCCATCTCTCAGCCCACCTGTCCAACATTCAGCCCATGACCTGTGCTAAGAAGGCAGGTGGAGCTATCGGCTTCTTGTCACTTTAAGAAATAGAGAGAGTGTTTTACATTTGCCTGTGTGCGCACCTGGAGCCTCCTGTCATTTCAGTAGTTTAATGATATTTTCTCAGGAATGAACTAGGGGGGCTTGGTGGACATTTAAATACCCACATCTCCCCCAAATTTGAAATTCTAAGTGACCACTCCCCTCCCTTACCCCTACTCGTAGGAAGTAGTGGGGAGACTTTGGTGCCTGGGAAATCCCGCCTCCTGGGGGTTCTAGATGGTGGCAACCATCTGACCCATTGCCGCTGGCAGACCAGGCGCCCCTGGAACTCACTGTGGTCACTGCTGGGCGTCCAGTGACCTGAGAGCTTTCTGAAGGTGCAGAGGTTGGGTCTGACTTCTGAACCTAAGGAGCGTGGTGGGAGCTGGGAGCGCATGCAGGGAGGCCCACCATGTGGGACGCGCTGGGCGCTCTGAGGAGGGGCTGATGCAGGAGGCTGGATGCAGGAGGGCCCCCTTTCCTGCCAGGCTGGGCGCATGCAGATCCAGCCATCCTGGCCTACATCAGTCAAGTCTCTCAGATATAGGAAGCTCGGAGGACCAGGTCTGAGGAGGGGCTGGACGCCTGCGTCTCTCTCACCTGTCACAGACAGATCCAGGAAACTCGGGCCCCTGAGGCATCTGAGCGTCGGGTCACCGGGTGGGTGTGGGGGCAGTCACTGCGCCACCTGCCCAGGGAATGTACTTCTGGGCGCGGCAGCTCTGGTACCAACGGATGCTCCCTTGGGAACCAGTGACCAGAGGCCGGGCCTGAGCTGCACGTGGTGGGGAACACAGATCCGAGGCAAGACCACGACCGCAGCCATTCCCTCCAGAACCGGCAGGAAACAGATAGCTACTCCCGTGAAAGGCGAGTCTGAAAGGAAACAAGACAATGGTGGCGGCAATCACCGAGATCTCAGCCTGCAAGCAGTGCTCAGCCTCTCCCTGGATTTTCACCACCAGCCAGGAGGCAGCTGGGCGGGCTTGGGGGAGGCCTGTGGAGGCAGGTGTGACCCGGGAGCCCTGCGGATACTGTGTTCAGCTTCCAGGTAAAGTCTTCCAGGGACAACTTCCGCACCCTCCACCCCAACTCTCAGCAGCCCACCCCGAAACTTGGCCCTCGAATCTCAGGGGGTCTTCCCCACGGGCCCCTTTCTGGCGGAGAGGAACCAGACATTCCCAAAGTACCACCTGCTTTTTACCCGTGAATCTCCTTCCATTCTCCCCATCCCTGTGCGGTGGGACTGCGATCCACACTCACAGGGTGAGATCCGCGCTCAGAAAGCATCAGTGAACCGCCCCAGAGGACACAGGAGTGAGCGACAGACTTGCAGCTGGTCTCTGACACCCACACTCCCACCCGCCCACACAGCCCTCTACAGCAGTGGTTCTCAACCTTGGCTGCACATTAGAATCACCTGGGAATCTTTTAAAATCCTGGTTTCTGGGCCTCATCCTCCGGAAATTCTGTTTCTTTGTTACTAATGTTGTGGCCCCACCCCATAACAAAGAAACAGAATTTCTGGAGGATGAGGCCCAGAAATCAGGATTTTAAGAAGATTCCCAGGTGATTCTAATGTGCAGCCACGGTTGAGAACCACTGCTCTACAGCGTCCATGAAAACATCGAAGGATTCTGTTCTCAAGGATCTGGCACAGCCCTGGCCGGGCGTCTGAGCTGGCTGGAGTGTCATCCCGTACACCAACAGGTTGCGGGTCTGACCCCCAGTCGGGGCAAGTACAGGAGGCCACTGGTCAATGTTTCTCTCTCTCTTTCCCCCTCTCTTTTCCTTCCTCTCTCTCTAAAATAAATAAAAACATCCTCAGGTGAGGATTTAAAAACACAGCCATGCCTCCTGTGGTTTGAAGGTGGTGAGGCCGAGGCTGCCACCTGACCTTGGGCCAGTCACCCCGAGACTGTTTTCAATCACAGACTATCAGGCATCTGAAACACCGCCTGCCTCTTGATGAGGCCCTCAGCAGTCAGTTACTCTGAGCGAAAAGCCCAAATACTTTCCCAGGTAGGAGATGAAGGAGAGAAAAAAGGAGCTAACACAATAATGTTCCTTACAAGTGCATCGGACTGACCCTACGATTTGCCTGAAATTTTTCTCTTTGCCATCGTTGGCTCCTATAAGATTTGTCAATATTCGATTCACTGGAGTTTGGAATTAGCTCACAGAGTTAACTGAGCACCGGGACCCAGACCCCGCATTTTTTTTTTCTTCCCTCAGTGTTGCTTGGCTTCTGCTTTGCTCGCCACGATCATCAGCATCAGCGTTAGGGTTGGCCACGTAGGAGCTATTTCCTTGAGGCTGGGATATGAGAAGGTATGGATGCACTCCATCCTCAAAGCGGTGTGCAGCCTAATTAAGGAGACAACTCTGAAGGACCATCCCAGTTCCAGAATGTTCCACGGGGTCAGCTGAGACCTTTGCTGTGATTGCTCCACACTCTCTCTCCCTCTGCCCTACCTGGCTTTCCTTCCTCCCCTGGACTCTCAAGAGCCCAAACTACAGGCACAGAATCGTTGGGAAAGAACAATTTGGGGGTGAAGGTAACAAAGGTCACTTGATCATTACTGAACAAGGAAGATAACCAAGTATGTCCACTTGACTTTAGCCACATTTTATCATACACTCTAGGCCTGGGTGCCAAGCCTGCAGAACTCTGCTTGGAGTCTGACGTTGCCACATCTAGAGAAGGAGGAGATGGATGGAGGAGAGACAGATGGTGCAGACCTGGAGCCTGGTTCTGCGTGGAAAAGACTCGATGCTCCCTCACTGCTTCCCATGGCTCTGGCTTTTGAGCCGGCAAAACCCAGAACTGCTTTGAAATCGTTTTCTGACAGGCCTGGCCCGACGAGCAGTATTCCTGGCAGAGAGCCAGGAGGGCCAGGCAGATGGGGCTGTGGCTCCCCAGAGCCTTCCCTCACCTGTGGCCACGGATGCCCTCTGCCAGAGGGGGTCTCCCTCTTCCCGACATTCCTCCCTGCTTTGCCCCTGGCCAGTCATGGCACCGCGGGCAGGTCGCGGAGCCCCTCGAGGCTGCATCCCCAGTGTGAGGTGGCCCAGGGCTTGGCCTCCACGCTCTGGCTCCACGCACACTCTGGGCCACTTCTGCACCTGGCAGGGGGGCTACCTGGCCGAATTGCTCCCTCAGAATTTGGGGCCGCTGACCAGCATTTTCCTGTCTTTGAGCCGAGAATATTCTATTACCTGTGCCCCAAGGTCATTTTGGAAATCTCAAAATACACTTTAGCAAGCAAAGAAGAGTGGTGAAGGGGAGTGTCAGAGGGCAAACCTCTCCCCTGACACGCATCTTCGGGGATGAGACTGAGAGGTCAGACCGGCTCCGCTGCTCGCCCGCACACTTCTCCCCTCGCCCTCACTCATGGGCCCTCGAAGCCCATCTGCCCCTGAGAAAGCACCGTTTCCACACAGTCAGGGGCTTGACTGTTGGAGACCTCAGAGTGCAATCCTCACATATATTTGTATGTATAGAAATGTAAAAAATACTACAAACAGTATGCACTGCTATATGTTAATTATATCATTATGTTTACTTATAGAATATATTAAGTATTAAGTAGCACTAATTATATAATACTAGAAGCCTGGTGCATGAATTCATGCATGAGTGGGGTCCGGCTGGCCTGCCCCGATTGGGGCTGATCGGGCCGGCCAGCCAGGGGGAGGTGCCCCTGACCTGGGGTGGAGACAGCTGGGGGGACGGGCTGCAGGTGGTTGGCAGGCCGGCCCCGCCCCTAGTCGAACTCCCAGTCAAGGGGACAATTTGCATATTAGCCTTTTATTATATAGGATATTCACCTGTATTTGACCTTAATGTACTAATTATATTATAGCTGAGTAATATATTAATAGCTTATAATTATACTAGAGGCCCAATGCACGAAAATCGTGCACTGGGGGGTGGGTCCCTCAGCCCAGCCTGCACCCTCTCGCAGTCCCGAAGCCCTTGAAGAATGTCCCACTGCCCCGCAGGCGGAAGAGGCTCCCACCACTGCTGCTGGGGCTTCTGGCTGAGCAGTGCTCCCCCTGTGGGAGCGCACTGACCACCAGGGGGCAGCTCCCGCGTTGAGTGTCTGCCCCCTGGTGATCAGTGTGCATCATAGTGACTGGGCATTCTGCCATTCGGTCCATTTGCATATTAGCCTTTTATTATATAGGATATTAATACTATACAAAATAATCATAAGAAATGCAATTAACATATTGGTTATCATATATATTCTCATATATCAATTTTTATATATTCTATATATATTTGAGAAAGAATAAATATGGTTTCAGGTCACTACCTTTGGGATGCTTTGAGAGCAGCACAGTGTACTGATGTGTGTCATGTGCCCCAGATCCCTCTGGAGACTGTAAGCCTTGTGAGGGCACAGGCCCTGCCAGCCTTGGTCACAGTTACACCCTCTGAGTCTCGCACAGCGCCTGGTATACACAGGCTTTCAGTAACTACACTACCTTGGTAAGAAACAGTTCTACAGTTCTGGATGGCAGAACCAGCATAAGATTTCTGGATTCCTGGTTTAGTGTTTATCCTAATATTCAGTTATTTAAAAAACAAAACAAAAAAGAAAGAACTAGAGAAATTATTTACTTTTGAGACAAGAAGATTAAAGAATAGCCTTCATTGACCTTCACCTAAAAAGGAACCAAGGGTCTGGAGATCTGGTCAACCCCAAGGGCAAATAGCTTGCCAGACCAGGTATTTCATCCTTTGTGTGCCCCTCATGTGGGTGAGAACTGCCTACCCAGCAGTCCTGCCTCCCATCCTCAGGCTGCCTGGACCAGTCCTGGGGCATCAAAAGCCTGGGGCTGGGGCTGGGCCAAGCAGAGCCATCAAAAACCCAATTAAGGGTTTCAAAACACAACAGAGAGTTTTGTTGGCAGAGTGGGCTGGAATGGCTATGAGCGTAAACGGCCTACACTTCTTTCTCTAAGGTGAGAATAATGACATTGGTACCGATAGCAATACTATCTCACAGGGTTATTTCAGAGATAAAGAGAAACAGCTCGTGTGAACATAGATGCCTGGCCATAGCAAGTGCTCCATCAATATCAGCTCAGTCTGACGGCAACCAGACCATCCCAGGTGATATCTGATAATCAATCATATAGATCAGTCACAGCCGCCACAAACAAACTACCCACTGAGCAGCGTCTGAATTTCGAGGAGGGCGAGCTCTCTGGGTGCTTACTGTACAACATGCTATGGGCAAGAACTGACCGGTAGCGACAGCTTCAAGCCCACGACGCAGTGGTTGTAGTGTGGCCGCTGCCGGGAGCGGGCTGCACGTAGGTGGAAGGTTTCCACGTTAACCCAACAAACAAGTGTCTTCCCGGAAGATGCCTGCCAGTCTCCTGGATGCTGCACAGGGCGCTGGGCTGGGCTCCCTCTCCTCGCCTCTCCACCCCCAGCCCTGGGACTGATTCCGGGGGGATGGTTCTGCACAGGGATGAGCAGGGCCAAGAGGAGGTGCTTGAACAAGCAGAGCAGGCCTGGGTCCTGGGGCTGCCACACCAGCCTCATCACAAGCTCAGTTTCCTCACAGTTCCGGGCCCCAGCCCTACCACCCTGGGATTTCCAGCAGGAAGAGGTGTGTGTGTGTGTGTGTGTGTGTGTGTGTGTGTGTGTGTGTGTGTGTGTTGGAGGGGACTAAACGGGGAGGATATAATGGAAGACCTGGATCTTGGGTGAAAATGCAGACATGAACTGGGCGGTGGGATGCATGCCGGCTTCCTGGACCTTGGCCCCTCCTTGTGCAGAACATAGCCTGTAGGTATTTGCTACCCCAACTGTGCTTTGTAGGCAAAGACCCTGTAGTGTTAGGTCCCTGGGGCCACCATAACATAACGCCACAGACAGTGTGGCTTAAAACAACAGAAATGTGACTCCCACAGAGGCCCCAAACCACGGTGTCAGCAGGGCTGTGCCCTCCGAAAGACCCAGGGGAGGATCCTCCTGGCCTCCTCCAGCTTCTGGTGGAGCCAGGGGTTCCTAGGCTCGTGGCAGCACCCCTCCCAGCTCTGCCTCCATCGTCACATGACCTCCCCTCTGTGTCTCTGTCCAAGTTCCCCTCTTAGGACCAGTTCTACTGGATGGGGCTCAGCCGGCCCGGCCTTCAACGTGGCTGATTACAGCGGCAAAGACCCCGTTTGCAAACGAGGACACATTCCCAGGCACCAGAGGCTAGCACTTTAACATGTCTTTTTGGGACATAAGTCAAGCCATGACCTGTTCATCTTTGTACCTTCAACACGTAGCACTGGGCCTGGGAAACAGACGTAAATGGGTTGACTGGTTTCCAGTCCCAGCTCTGACCCTGCCTGATCCCAAACACAGTGCTTAGCAATTCAGCTCCCCATTTCTTTACAGCCCAGAAGCTGGCGCCTTGCTGTCTAAAACTCTCCCCTGGCGCGCTGGTGCATCCTTTCTCCTCCATCCCCGCCCCACCCCCCAACCCACCCCCACCACAAAGGGCGGTCACTCCAGCACCGCCTGAGCCAGGCTCTGGGCAAAGGGCTGTCTCCCAGCAGCTGGCAGAGCTGCAGCTCTCCCCACTGCTGTCCGGCCTCTGCCTCATGAATAAAAGGCTGGACTCCTGAGGTTTCCAAGAGCAAATTGGTCTTTGTTGAACACTCATCAGCAACTCTGTGCCAGGTCAGAGTATATCAAAACACCGAGGCCCTGGCAGAAGCCCGGATGGTATCTGATTGGTCTGTGACAAGCCGGGAGTTGGCAGAGAAGGGCTTCCTGTCAACAGGAAGGAAAGGATGGAGATCAAATTATTTTCAAAGTCCGTGGAGGAAGAAAGAGATGAGATTTGGATTAACCCTTCCAGTGCAGGGCTAAACCAGTCGCGGTGGGGCTCCCTCTTCCACGGGGAGCGTGGCCGGGGAACAGTCAACATTTCCCCTGTCCAGCGGCACCCTGTGCAGTGGGCCCCCTGATTCCCCACGGCTGAGCCTCAGGACATAGCCTCACTGCCACTGGGCCCTCCGCCCCTCTTACAGCAGGTCATGGACAATGAACCCAGCAACTTAACGGCTCTGTTTCCATCAGCTGCTCACTTCATTGGCCTTTGTTTGTTCCACATTTTAAAAGATGTTGACAACACTTTGACATTTGGTTCAGTTTCATGGGGTTATCATGATGGGCTGGTCCACCGTCTTGCAAGAAGTGGGAGATACGGGTGTTTCATGAGCTCTCACACTCAGTGCTGCAGGTCAAAGGGAGGGTGGATGGAGGTGAAATCGGGAGAAGGGGTTGGGTCCTAACCCAGCCCCTGACAGGGCCTGTAAGCCCGCTCAGAGACCAGAGCTGCCCCCATAAAAGTGGCATGGTGCCCAAGAACAGACTGTCACTGGAGCGAGCTGAGCACATCAAAACAGGAAAAGTAAAAGAAAATAAACAGTCGAGAACCAGCATCATTTAAGAGCACATGTATAATGGTTTTAGAGATGCAAACAGATTTAGAAGTTCAATGAATGAGTCAGGTGGGAAGTTACCTGGGCAGGTGAGAAGGCACTGCCAAGGAAAGAGTGCTTCTGAGTTCTTTCTTCAGTCAGCCTGCGGTTAGCACGGTCAACGTGCCGCCCAAGTGGAGGTCAACGACAGCACAGTGTCCTAGGTTCTACTGGTCAAGGGCAGTTCAGAGAAAACAGGCGGGCAGAGAGACTGGCCAACCACTAGGAACCCCGATAAGCTGGTGATGTGTGGAAAGATGCAAGACGAACCCACAAACCACACTGGGCTGCTGCGTCTGCCTCTGTTGCCTCGGAGGAGAGATGTCCTTTGGCGAGAGAGTTACCAGGATGTCGATACTGCGTGTATCATGGGGACAGCGTGCGGTACTCAGAGCGGATCCTCTCGGAGGCCCTGCCCGCTTTGCATGGCAGAGCCTTCCTATATCCGTTCTCCCCTGCCGGTCCCTCCACAGGCCCAGCGCTGGACTATGCTTAACTGGCGTTCAACCAACATCCCACGGGAGCCCACTCCCAGCTGCCCAGGCCGCACCCTGGGAGCTGTGGAGGGGCATCCAGGCCTCGTTTACAGCCCCTGGAGCCACAGGACAATTCTGGGGGCTCCATCACTGAGTAGTTTGACTCCTGAAGGTCTGGGTCCCATATTCTGGGCCCTATAAGAGCCTACGCTCAGGGCACCCGAGATACACTAAGCCACTAAGATGCTGAGTCAAGAAATATTCCAGTGTGGCCTACCAGGCTGGCCCCCTGGGCTGCCCGGCTGGGGCTGATCTGGGAGTGCCTTTACTCAAAAGCCAGAAACATCCCACCTTGATGAACAGTCACTAGTTGAGGATGTCTCTTCTCACTGACAGCTAATAAAGGACAGATGACAGATAGGTAGACAGATGTTTAGACAGATAGGTAGATACATAGGTAGACAGATGGATGGATGAATGGATAGATGGATGGATGGAAAGGAAGGGAGGGAGGGAGGGAAGAAGGGAGGGAAGGAAGGGAAAGGAAGAAAAGACTCATGGGGCAGAAGAAATGGATTGGTATTAGCACTGTGAAAGTAGGAAACCAATTGTTTTAAACCCCCATAGGCATAAAAATCACCGGGAGAATTTGTCAGAAACGCCGAGCTATGAGTTCCACTCCTCAGAGATCTAGGATTTCATTTTTTTTAATCCTCACCCAAGGAGTGAAGGTATTTTCTCCCATTGATTTTAGAGAGAATGGAAGGGAGTGGGGAGGGGGAGAGATATATAGAGAGAGATAAACATCGTCTGGCCACCTCCCACACGTGCCCGGCCGGGGGCAGGGATCGAACCTGCAACCCTCCTGTGCACAGACCGACACACTAACCACTGAGCCATGCCAGCCAGAGCGGGTTTCATATTTAAACATGGTTCTACTTAAGCTGGTTCAGGAACCACCGTTTGAAAAACACTGCCTAAACCCCAACAAATCTTGCTCAAGGTGGTACAAACCAACCAAGGGCAAGGCCAAGGTCAAGACTGACACACTCCCTCCCTGTGCTGCATGGTGCCCCATTTCCCTTCCCAGAGGCTTCAGTCCAGGGTGTCTGGGTGGTGTGGTGAGCATCTGGTCCTCCAGCCCTGGGAACAGAGGGCAGCTCCTGTTCCCACCTGCACGGCCACGCCTCCTACTACAGCGCATGCCCTAGCAAGTGTGGTGGCAATGGTCGAAGGCCCATCGCCAATGGGGGAGATGCAAGGCTTCCCTCTGGACACACCACTTAGGACAGGCCTGCCCACTCAGAGCAGTGTCCCACAGCCTTCCGTGACCAGCCAGCTGCCCTTGCTCTATTTTCAGTTTGTCTCCAGTGGCTGTGAAGGATTTCTTCAGCACCCCTCCCAGGAGCCCAGGGACACGTGTGGTAACACTCAATGTCATCGGAAAATACTGGGCCACTGGCTGTGTCCCCACAGGCTCTTGTGTGGGTCCTTCTCTCTGACGCCCTCTCTTCTCCTTCTGTCACCTGCTCTGTCATTGGCTTGCAAACAGTTCCAAAGACCCATGGCATGCAGGCCGACCATGATCAATTAAAATACGTCTGAGGTATACAGATTTCAGCATTAATAGGGAAGCCGCTCTTTCTCAGATGAAAAAGGAAAAAAGAACAGGCCTGCTCCCAGCAGTACCTCTCTTGGAGAATCCTGGCAGAACGCCACACACACCAGGCCTCTAATGAGTTATTTTTCTAAAGCCATTCCCTCCCCTCATTACTACGCCTACTTCACATTAGCAATGGAGGCTGAGAGGAGAGCTAAGGCAAGGTGCCAACTCAGCTGGCCACGACCCTTAAACACTGCATCCCCCGGGCTACTTTTAAAGGCCCACTGACCCCAGGGAAACCTGCCCTCCGTCCTTCCCTGCCTCGCCTCTCTCTCACACCTTCTCTTTCCCCTGACAAGACCCCAAGAGGATTTTCCCCAAAAGGTGCTCGAAATGGCCTAAGAAAGAGGCTAAAATCAAGCAAAGGCTGCATCCCCCATCAGGCCAAGGGCCGTTCTCCCATCAATCAAATTCAATTTATGAATTGCTTTACTTAGCAATGCTAGGTCTCCACTGCCCGTTCTAACCCATGGGCCTGAGGGTATCTCCTGAATGAGCCCCTCCACGCTGGTGTCTCACGCAGGCAGGCGGTACTGGTAGGAGCAGGGTGAGGTGGTTAAGGACCGTCAGAGCCTGGATTGAAGGTTGGCAGTGACACCCCCTCCAACACCCTATGTCATGGCTGTGTTTATGCACAGGACACGAGGGTGCACACTGGGGCCGATTGTGTCCAAAAGGGATTCAATCCAATTCAGTGAAGGGTCAGGCAGCTTGGACACTGCGGGCCCCAGGAGGCCTCGTCACCATAAGTGCCCCTGGACATGACCAAATAACCCCACCACCGGGCTGCCAGAGCCACACTGTCCCTCAGGAGTCACTCCTCAGAATCCCCAACGTCCCTGGAATGACATTCTCTGGGCCCCAGTGACCACCTGGTGGTGGGGAATGAGGAAGCAGATGTAACTCCCTTCAATTTGCTGCTGTCGGCTCAAGTCCACCATGGCTATAACTGAACTCAGCATTTTTCCCCAGGAACTGGCTCCTTATACCAAATACCTTAAAACCCAAAGTCAAACCCAAGGTCAACCCAGTTCCCATCTCCCCTGCCGTTCACCAGACACCGGGGCCCACCCAGTCTTTCTTCTAGCATCTCCCACCTCCCCTCCGTTTATTCCCTCTTGTCATTACTGTAGCTCAGCCCCTCAGAGCCTTACCTCTGCTTTTTACCAGAGAGTTTGCCTCGGTTTCCTGGGCACCAGCCCCTTTCCACGACTCCACTTCACAGGCTGCTACCAGGCTGTCTCATAAAGCATGGCTTTTATCACCTTTAACTGCTTTTTAATTAAGGTTCCCACCAAAGCAGACAGCAGGACGACTTAGGTTCATTCATTTATCCCTGGAAGGTGGGGGCGGGGGAGTGAGCAGGGAAGCCAGAAGAGCCTGCAAGGCGCATGGAGGAATGGACTACCACTGTGGGCAGCTGGGCTGGACCCAGTGGGGCCCTGGCAGGCAGCCAGCAACCTGGCAGAACTGCCCACCTGCATCCCTCCTTGGCTGAGGGCTGCCCTTTAGAGCATCTCCGGACCCAGCAGGAGGATCTCTTCAGGCCTGGATGGAGGACACAGGAGAGGCTGTGGAGCTGTCCAGCAAGGCTGCAGTGAACTCTGGGTGGGCCATGGGCATGCCGGGCAGGGCAGCAGCAGCCACTCCCCGGATTCTCAGCGTCTGCGGGAGGAAGTCCTCACTCCCTGGGCCTGCCTTCCAGGTAGGGATGTAGGATGCCCAGGTAAATGGGATGCCAGTTAACAATGGACAGTATACGTTACCTCAAATGGTGCATTCATCTACTAAGAAGTTGTTCATTGTATAGCTAAAATTCTACTTTAGCTGGACACTTTATTTGCCAAATCTGGCAACCCCACTTCAAGGCCCTCCTTGATCTGGCCTCAGTCCCTCTCTGATTTCTCTGAATCTGAAACCCTTTCCTCCATGCTAAGGGGCTCTTCACTGCACCTGGAAGCAGTCAGCCAACCCCCGAGCCCATGGGGGTGCTCAAGCTGGTTCCCTGTCGGGAGTAGCCCCTGGCTTCTCGCACGTGTCTCCTCCTGCCCACCATCTCTGGTCTAATCTCTCTGTCACCGCTCTGCCCTCCCTGCTGACAGCAGGTCCTGCCTGCACCTTGGGTCATCTGCAAGCATCCGTCTTATTTTCCCAGTTAGATTGTAATGCTCACCCAGCACAGCACCATGACCAAGATCCCCCTGGCCCCACCAGCAAATGCCACCCTATGAGGGCGGAGACAGAACCCTCTCATCCACCCCTGGATCTCACCACCAAGAGCACTGGACGTGTGTCGTGCAATAACTGAGTGAGTAGTACTTTAGGTCAGGGCTGGCTCGTGTCAAGAACATTGTCTAAAGCAGCCAAAGTCCTTGCCAGTAGCAGGAAAGGTGGTCAGAGTCTCCCAACTATCTGGTGGCTTTTCCACGTTCACAGCCTTTCCTCTCAGTCCCTTTCCAGGTCTGGGGTTTGTCCTGCACCCCGCCCCCGCCCACATACTCCAGGCCCCACTTGGGATTGGTCCCACCATCAGCCTCAACACAACATGGCCTGTCCAGTGGACAGCGTCAGTTCTGCTCTGCCCTCCCCTCTCAAACCAAGTGCTCTGATGCAGATGTAATCGCCAGACATTTACATAACACTTGAAATTTGTAAGAGCTTTCCCATGAATTATTTTATTGGAACATCACTGTAATGTAGGCAAAGAATTATCTCTGTTTGACACTGAGTGGTTAAATGGCTGGCTTAAGTGATCACTGCTTTTGGAAGATTTGTAGTACTAATATTTAACTTTTCATTTACAAACGTGGTTAAAATGTTTTTGCATCAGCAATGTAAACAGAATGTTTCATTTTCCAGTAGAATGCTTATTAAAAGGAATGCTTATTTCTGCATATTAGGTGGTCACACCACAGTCAGGGGTCCAGTCACCTGCTCAGGGAGCTTTCCCCTGGCAGGGAGGACTGGCTGCCTCTCTCACTTCAAGCTGCTCCCCAAGTCCCCATCAGATGTCTGGGGTCAGCGCCCCGGACTCTACCCTCCCTGGTCCAAGCGTTTTGCACACACAGACATGAAAGGAGGAGCTGTGTTCAACAAACACTGGAGGAAAGTACCTAATGGGGTTCGCAGGGGAAAGTGGGTGCCAGCCACACTCCAGCCCCGCCCTATCGCCGTCAGGAGAGATTGTCTTCAATCAAGTGTCAGAGGCAACTCACTGCACACTCTCACCCGGTGCCCAAGACCTGTCCCTCGGGAGAAAACAAAATTACATTCTCCCTGGAGCCCTACGCTGCGTATGTACAAACATTCACTCGGTTGGTGGAGGCCGGGTGTGACCCAGTTGGAGGTTTCCTTGGGGTGAAGTTAAGGACTGTCCCGCACATCCCACCACCGGATTCCCCTTGGGGAGGCCAGGCAAGGCTGCGGGGGTGGGGAGTGGGGCGGACAAGTGGCCACGGGCTACCTAGGCAGGCAAGCCGCGAGGGGGGGGGGAGGGAGGGGGAGGGGGGGGAGGGAGGGGGAGGGGGGGCGGCGCACACCCCAACCGCCTTCCCTTCAGCTGGGCAAAGTCAAACCGCAGACCCATCGACGTCGCCAAAGTCCGGGCTGGGCTGCCCGCGTGGCCGGGGCTGAAGTGCACGCTTTAGGGATCGCTGAACCCCCCAATGTCCGAAATGTGCTGGAGGAAAGAGCTGGCAAAGGGAATGGCTGCAGAGAAGTTCCCTGCCCCAGGCCCAGAGACACCCTGAGGGGAATTGGGGAGGAAAGGTCCATTTGGGGGCGCAACTACACAGCCATCACCCCCCTCCCCCGCTGTCCCCACCCACTGCCCCTCCCCTCCGTCCTCGCGTCCGCGCTCGGCTCCACCTCCCCAGAGCGCAGTCCACACCGTCCTTTTCCATCAAAACAACACTACGCACCGCCTCCCGCACCCGCAGGGGCGAGACTACGCCCAGCCGGCAACCTGCGGGCCCGGGTCCCGGAGCGCGCTCCTTCCCCCGCCCCCTCCCCGCCGCAGACGGTCGGCGAGCCCGGCTGCACGCGGGTGGGGAGAGAGACGGGGCCGGGCTCGGCGGCCCAGCTCTGCCCGGCGCCTCCGCTCCACCCGCGAGCCGCCCGAAGTGACAGGAGGGGCACGTACGGCGCGCGGGGCGGCCCGTGTTAACCGCTTCGCCGCCGGGCCGGCAGCCACGCGAGGGCGGGGACCCGGGGACTCACCGGAATAAGCACCCGCAGCGATCGCCGCTTCTGGCTGGGGATTTTCTTGCTGCCGCTCCCGCCCGGGCTGGAAACATCTTTCTTCTTCTTGGTGTCCATGGCCGCGCTTCCCATAACTTTAACCAGAAGTTAATTCCGGGTGACTCGTTCCTGGAATACGGTCCTCTCCTTCCTAGCCCGGCCCCTGCCGTCGGCCTCGAGCCGCGCGCTCGTCCCTGCTGTCCTGCCCCCTGAAGACACCGCGTGGGGACTGGCACGGGGAGGGAGGGTGGAGCAGGTACCTCGCGCCGCCGCCCGCCGCCGCCACCTGGGAGGGATGGCGGTCGGCGCGAGCGCTGGGCTCGTTTCCTCTTCCTCCTACGGGCCCATCAGATGCCAAATCACAGCCACAGGCCGTCCTGGTTCTGGTCTCTCTCCGGGTTACGCGTGGCGGACGTCTCCAGCTGGGTGACAAAGTTTTCTTCCTTTTGCACAGCGAAGCAACACCCCCCCCCCCCGCCCCGGCTCCTCCCCCCGATTCCCAGCGGGAATGGGAAAGGCAGGTGCAATTCGCCCGGCGCTGGGGACAGAGCCTCCTCGGCCCGCACCCAAGTGGAGACTCCGGGGAGGGCGAGACCGTGTGTGTGTGAACGTGACCCTCGGCCGCGGAATCAGCAGCCCGAAGCCGGGACCGGGGCCGTCCTCCCGGCGCGAGGGAGGGAGGGAGGGAGGGAGGAGGAGGCGCAGCCGCGGGCTTTCGCGTGGGGCTCGGGCTCGGTTGCGAGCACAAGTTGCGGCGCCGGCCTCGCGGGGAGAGGGGGCGGCGTGCGGCTCGTCCCGCCGCGGTCCCGGGGGCGGCGAGGGGCGGCGCGGGCGGCGGGAGGCGGCGGGCGGCGGCGTGCGCCCAACAGGAAGTGCGCGCCATGCGCTTCGGCGCTGCCCCCGCGCCCCGTCGCGTGCCGGGCGGGCCCGGGCTCCCTCCCCTGCGGCCGCGGCGGCGCGGGTCTCGCCGCTTTCTGACCGGTGTCGTGCGGGCCCCGGCGTCTCTGTTGGTGCCTGAGCCCCTGGAACGCGCCCACGCGCCCGGGGCCGCGCAGACCGGCCGCAGCGGAAGCGCCGGCTTTCGGTGGGATGCGCATCGCGGAGGCCGTGGTCGGCGGGCGGAACGCGCGGGGGGCGGTGGGGTTGCCGGGGCTGCCTTTCCACAGCTGACCCCCCCGCCACCTGATCTTTCAGGGTTGCCGGGAGTTACGCAGTGGGTCCGCGGCGAGTGTCCCGGTGCTACCGCAACCCGGTGGCCCAGGAAACGCGGGGTCCTCAGGCTGCGGCAAGAAGTGGGTGCGGAGAGGTCTCCACGCGCCGCCACGGTCTTGGAGAGCCACCGCCTCTCCATTCTGCCAGCCTTGCCGAGGGCCGAGGAGGTGCTGAGGACGGTGGCCCCCAAAGTCACTCGAGCGCCCTGAATGCTGACGTCAGCTCTGCTGCGCCCCGCAATCAGTAAGGCGGGGAGGCCATCCAGAGAAAACGCGACACAGGTCGCTTTGGGAACTCCAGGGCGACCAGTGAGGGACACCCCTCAGGTGGCTCCCCCCGCCAGAAGCACCCTGTTCCAGCCATCTTTCCAGCTTCCCTTCCCAGCCCAGGTCCCATCGTCTTGTGTAGAATCCCCTACAGTCTGGCTGCTCCTTGGTTCGCAGGGGGGTTTCAGGTGGATTTGTCCTCCTCCTGTCCTGCGCTCCAAACCAGCGCGAAGCCAGGCTGGGAAATGGGCCGGGTCCTGAGCAAAGCCTGGTGACGAAGTCCGATGCCCTGGAGAGGGGCGCGTCTGGGTGCCAGAACCAGGTGGCCGTGTGGGCCCCATCGCGGTGGAATTTCTTGCTTTGACTTTTTCTGATGCCTGTGTATTGGGGGCGGGGGGTGGGGGGTGCGTCCGCAGGGGAGAGACAGAGACACACTATTCCATTAGGTGCTGGAAGCCCTGCTTAGGAGTAGAAAGGGGCCAGCCTTTAGCCTGTGCTGGGGTATAAAGGAGGGACAGCCACCTTCACCACTCACGATTACTCCCCGAACTGCCGTTTAAGTTTCATGGCTTTAGCTTAGAAGTTTAATCCTGGTCACAGTGGTGACTTGCCAGGTGTGCGTATCACACTAATGGATGAGAACTGGTTTGAAAGGGAAGAGGGAGAGGTAGGGTGGCACAGGTCACAGGGAATCCAGGAGGAGCCGCTAGGAAGCGTCCCCTGGGGGTGGGCAGAGGCAGCCACTGTTTTACTTTCCCTGCTACACCCTTGCCCCGGGCCTGTCAGGCCTGGTAGAAGGGTGGGCCTGGCAATTGTTATAATACAGTATGTACTTTTGTCAGCTGACTTGTGTAAATGTGCCCATGCATTCATTAATAAAACAAATTTGTTCTCTGAGTTTATTTTGTTGGGGTGCGATTTTAGTGCCTGGAAATCCTAAATCAAAACATTTTACCAAATTGCCTGCATTTTTAGAGTCTTTTTTTTTCTTTTGGTTCTACATGTTAATATTTTTGAAATATGGGTGTTTCTTATAGATGGTACCAAAAGAAGCTTACCAGCCACTTTTTCTTTCTGAAAGAGATTAATACATGGATCATATATCTTCCAACCAATGGAGTCTTACAAGGGAGGAACACAGTGTCTTGCTTTGGGGTTCCCTGTGAACCCCATCTTCACCTCCACCTCACAACCCACACAGTTATTTTAGCCAGTAACTAAACATGGCATGCCCAAGCAACAGTGTCAATACAATGACCCCCACCATTGTTTCGGAATGCCCTGACCTGTGACTTCCTTCCCAAACATAATGCAATAAAATCTACCCTGACAAAATGTCAACATTTTAGTTAAAGACTGCATTGCTGATTTTGTTTTCTGCCTCATGTTCCAATAGTGCTCAGCTCAGCATTGTTACTGATCCTGTCTTTAAGGAAAACTGTGATTTGGGAGAGTGTAAAATGAAGTTTTTGTATAAATATTTGTTTTTCTCCTCAAGAATGAAGCAGAGGCTCTTAGTGGTCACCAAATACCTATGTGATCCCCTCTACTCTTCAGTGCCCTGGCAGTTAGGATAGGAATATACAATTAATTCTGGCCAATGAGATGTGAATAGACTCAGTGTGTTACTACTTCTGGGTCAAGCAGTGAAGAATTGATATGTCTCCTCATTTCCCTTTCCTCTGCTGCCGTGATCTTGGAGGCCATGTGCTCCATATGGCATTCAGTGAGAGAGAGGAGGGCAACTCCTACCACATTGTACTTGGGTTGGGTTACACCACTGAGATTTTGAAAATTATTTATTACAGCATAACCTTGCCTATAAGAAAAGTTACACTGAGCCCGGTCGGTGTGGCTCGGTGGTTGGGCATTGACTCATGAACCAGGAGATCACAGTCAAACCAGGAGATCATAGTTTGATTTCTGGTTGGAGCAAGTGCCCGAGTTGTGGGCTCAATCCACAGTGTGGGGAGGCAGCCGATGGATGATTCTCTCTCATCATTGATGTTTCTGTCTATCCCTTCCTCTCTGAAATCAATAAAAAGATATTTTTTTAAAAAGGAATATTGTAATACTTTAAACAGTTTAAGCAATAAAACAAAATTTTTTTAAAAAGGAATATTGCACTGAGATAGTATTTATCTTGATAGCTGAGTTTTCTTGTGTTCCCTTCAATTTTATACCCATGACAAGTGCCTCATTTGCCTCCCCTTGCTGTGTGGCTCTGTCCTGGTTGATGGAAGGGTGAGTAATAGAGGTGGGCCAGGGCTGTGGGCGGTCCTGGGAACCAGCTTGCCCATGTTAGGAGTACGACGCGAGTCCCACCCTGGCACTGCCACTGGTCTGCTGTGGGACCCATCTCTACGAGGAGTAAGATGACCTGGAGAAGGTTTCCAAGGCCTGGGTAAGGGGGGGCATGTGTTTTATCCTGGTTATATTGTGTCTGTCTTTGTGAATTTTACTGCTTTGGTAATCCCTTTTACACTGAACATTACAAAAGTTCATGAATTGAGAATTAAAAATACAGAAGCAAACAGAAGATCCCTGGACGTCATCAGAGGTGGTTTAGAACAGCGCCTCTCCGGAAAGATGTTTCCATTTGGAGCGCCATCTGTCTAGGCTGGTAATAATGAAATGCCAGACATCATATTAGGTCATTCATATTATCTTACCTCCTTTCTATGAAAATACCCTAAGAGAATTGCCATAGACATTTTGCAGATAGGAAAACTAGGACCTAGTTGTTAGAGGGTTTATTCATATTCCTTTAACTTCTGTCCATTGATCTCAATTCACTATACCCCCTGAAAAGACATTTTTAAATATGCCCCCCCCGCCCCTCCCCCCTGCCCTGTTGTAAAAGTGTTGCACAAGGCTAACAATACTATTTAGGAAAATCCTTTGGGGTGGCCTTTGACAAACTATTCAACATCCTTGCTGCCTTGGTCTCTGCCTGTGACGTAGAACTGGGGGAGAACAGTGATCTGTGTAGTCGGGAAAGCAGTGGCTCCAATTCTGTGCAACAAGCAACTCTTAGAAAAATAAAACAAGAGTCTGGACTCAGTGCCTGGATAACTCGGACACGGAGCAAAGGGAGTGTTATCTAATCGTACAAACCAGGGCTAGGAGTCATTCCAGTTTTTATTTTCCTCTAAGTGGGCATAGATTGCATAACCCCGGGAGCTTTTGCTCCCTGGTGCACATGGAATGAGTAATATCGATCCCACAGAGACACGGAGGCAGGCGCTCAGGACCAGCAGGGAGGGCTGCCTTGGGATAGCCCGGCTCCTCACAGCTCTTTCCCAGGTCCCTGTGGATTTTCTGTGGGGCTGTGCCAGCCACCTCTTGTGTCTGTTCAGATTGTTCCCATCCATAACCACTAGGCCATCCTGGTCATGGAATCCAAGAAGTGCTTTGGATGAAGGCAAGGTCACTCTGTGGCAATAATCTCCCAGGGGACACTGCTGCCGACACCGGTTCTCCAGAGGACCGCCGGGTGTGCTGACCAGCGCAGCTCTGTGCTCACACACCCAGCTGTCCCGCAGAATGACAGGTTCGGCAAGCAGGGCATGACCCCCGACACTGCGCCTGGAGGTGTCTGTTTGCTGAATGAAAGGGGCGGCAACCTCAGCAATATGCTCCTTTCCTGGACTAAAGGTATTTAGTAGCCACGGCAACCGCATTTGGTGGGAATAGTCTTTGGTTCTGCCAACAGCAGCCTGCTTGATTGACAGTTTCCCGTGTGACCTTTGCCCTAATCCTAATGGTCTGGCATTACCTCCCCACCGGTTAAGGGTTCAGGCTCCCTAAGCTACAGGCTTTTGACTAAAGGTCTGTGTGTGTTGGTCCTCCACTCATTTCTGAACTTCGATCGCACTCCAAGCATACAGATGAACCCTGGGCAATTTAGAATACCGCCATGACCTGAATGTGGCTCAGGACGCATTTCTGACCTCTTGCTCCCCCATCTATTTGAGACATGATTAAATAATGCAAGTTAATTGTGATGACTTCCCGAACAAATAAAATTACTCTAGTGATTACACTGGCCCCACAGTTCGTGTCGGCACCACACACGTGAACATAACTTGGACGGGAGGGTGCTCCCGACACTGTGGTCACCAGCACCATTGTTACCATTTGTTCATTGACTTTAGCTCTCCTGTCCAGACCTGGCCTCCGGAATGCCAGTTACAGCTTTTCAACAAGACTCCAGGAAAATATTCACTCAGAACCCCGTGGGGTTGGCAGCGTTTGCAGAGCAGAGTGCCAGCTCATGTCCAGGGTTTTCAGGTGTGTACAGTTACACCTGCTCACCTCCAGCTCATTGCAGAGGCGCAGGTATCACCCTGGCTCTCAGAGAAAGCGGTGTCCCTCCCGGAGGGCCGGTCACGCCAGTTCAACACGTGCACAAACCTTGCCAGTGTCTGTCCCTGTCCTTGCACCTTCCCACTTTATTCCGTAACGAATGCATGCCGTTTGGTGCACAGACAGCCCACAGGTGCTCTGGGCGTGTGAGGGAGGCTCTCGAGGACGTGGTGTCTTGTGACAACCCTCCTTATGCCAGGTGGGTCAAAAAGCATTTTGGAAAATGTTCCTAAATAACTCCTAAGAGTTGTGTGAGGTCTTGGAGAGAGAAACGTTCCAAGTACAACTCTATGCGTGAGCTTTTACGAAAGGTCATTTTAGATCATTGCAACACACGCTCCCAGCAGCACCACTGTGCTAAAGGCCTCGTCCTGTTGTTTGTTAACCCCACTCATTGTAGCTTTTTACCCGCGAGGTGAAAAAAAGAGAGCATAATTACAAAGTCCGTGATCTCTAGCCAGCCTGAAGGAACGTCTTCCTGTCATCGTTTATTCCTCGCGACACAGGGGAGTCCCAGCATCTTATGGGGATGGATGCAGCCAGAGGTGCCCATGTGTCGTGGAGGGTTGGGTGTGAGACTCCAGGGCTCACGCGGGTTCCTAAATCTCACCGTTGGGGTACAAGGAGAAAAGCTGTTTCAAGGAGAGTCTGCATTAGGATTGACGGTTCCAGGCTTTTCTTTATCTTCGGAGGTTTAAGAAACTGGTGTAATTTGTTCACCGAGAACCAATCCAGCCAGAGCATTGTGTCATCTTAACCACTCCCAGTAAGACACGCTCCTGGGCACGGTGCTAGGTTTTGTGTGGTCTTTGCCTCTGCTCTTGTGCATGTCTGCAGCAAGCTCTTGCTTGGTGACATGGGCAAGAGGGGTGAGATGTGCCAAAAGGGTGGTAGGCCTTCGAGGAGCTGTGGGACAGGAGGGGCCCCCTGTCCCCATGCAGACACAGGCAGGGAGCACTGAGGGCTGTCTCGGAAACAGCGCCTGAAGGTGATGGAGGAAAGGGAATGGGAGGTTTGCCGAGAGAGCAGTGGTGTGAAAGCCACATGCAGGAGTGGGAGGCACCCTGGGGCGTCTGCCCACACAGTCGGAAGTGCGCTGCATTGATGTGCTGTTTTTCTTTTTAGCTCGGCAGTATGTTTTGAAGGTTGTTCATACCCATTTATAGAGAGCTGCTTTGTTCGTGGGAATGGCTGTGTCATCTTCCACTGTAGAGACATTACCTAATTTACTATGAATACGATTTACGATTTGTTGCCTTATATCTCTTTAAACTGTTCCCTGCAGCATAAATATGAAGATGCTGGCACGCACACACGGACGTCATCGCACACCCTGTCGTCTTCGGGAGGACGCGCGCTTCAAGGTGCAGTTGCTGGAGCAAAGCGTGCGTCCCTGACTCGTTTCGATACCTGGATGATGAGACTGTCCTTCTCAGAGGGGACCGATGGTGCTCCCACCAACAGGAAGCACAGGCAGGTCGGGCAGAAGGCCCTGGGCGCGCCTGCACCTGTGCGCGGGGCGTGTTCAGTAAACTCCAGGTCCTTTCCTTTCTTCAACGTCAGTCCCCAAAGCAGAGCACACACCAGTGACACGGTCAGTCCTGTGTGCTTTCCAGAATTCTTCTGGAAAATCGCACCAAGTCTGCCATTTGCTGGGCACATGCCCTGTGGCGCTCTGACCTCCACGCAGCCTGCACTCAGAGGTGGCATCCACCCCAGAGGAGAGTGGTTTCCTGGAGGCTCGGCTCTGAAATCCCACTGCTCCGGGCAGCAGGGCCTGGGGGGGGAGGGGCAGGGGGGGCAGCCAGGCTCCCCAGCGGCTCTCAGGCACTTGCTCCGATTCTGCGTGGGCACTGGGTTAGGCCACGTGCGCATGTGAGGTTTGAGACCGGCCGCTCCAACCCTTCCTCCGACCCTTCTCCTGGGACGTATTTTGGGAACCAGACCCTGAACGGCTGCACGCTTGGCTCTGCTTTCCTGCCAAGGGAACTGCAGGCGCCGTGCCTGCCTGTCGCCTGCCAGACGGTGCGTGGCTGTGGAGGGTGGCCTTGGAGAACAGCCCGTCCCCCAGGACTGCCAGGCTGCACAGCCCGGCTGTTTCCCACCACGCTGGCACACCGCCAGCTTCCCAGCTGTGTGGGCTGGAAGCCCGCCTGAGTTCACGGTGTGTGTGTGTGTGTGTGTGTGTGTGTGTGTGTGTGTGTTTGATGTGGGGAAGGGGATGCCAACGTGCGTCCTTTTCCATTTTACATGCACTGTGTGTGCACCAAACCTTTACTGGAGATAATTATGTTGTCTGAGATGCAAATGTAGCTTTAGGGTTATTGATTTTATGTCTTTCTAGAGTGGCTTTTAGATTATCGAATGCCAGGGGACGGAGTTAGAGGCCTGAAAATGGGATACTGCTGAAGGGCCTGGTGGGAAGAGGGGTTTTTATTACGGCAGAAGAGGAATCGCAGGGGATTTTGGAAGGCGTGGTGATGGGCTTTGGACTGGGGACTCCAGAGCGAGAAGGGGAACCACCCAGGCGCTCAGGGGCTATTACCAGCCACCACCACCCAGCCCAGGGGAAGCTGTGTCTAAAAGGGCTCCTAAAATGTGCATTTTCTGAAACGGGGAAAATCCCAGTTCACCTGGAAGACACACCTGCAAAGTTGGGAGTGCTGTGTTCAGTCAAAGAGGCACCCTCGCCACCCTCAGGGGTTCAGAGAGAAGAATCCCAGCTCCCTGCAGGCCTGCCCTTTCCTGTTCGGCTCCCAGTAGGGTGTCCAGTCATATTTCTCATCCTTATTTTAATGGCTCT
Organism: Myotis daubentonii; assembly: GCF_963259705.1. Lineage (NCBI taxonomy): Eukaryota > Metazoa > Chordata > Mammalia > Chiroptera > Vespertilionidae > Myotis > Myotis daubentonii. The sequence goes on along the minus strand of NC_081849.1, from coordinate 6,530,802 downwards.
GTTATATTTGTGCCTTTTATGGTACATGATCTAAGACGCTTCTATTCTGAGTAGAAGCGGTACAAAGCATGCATTTGGTTTATAACTCGGCACTGAAGATCGGAGTGTGAAGTGGGGAGGATGGGAGAGGAACGGGTGCTGGGGAAACAGGCTGATCTTTGCACCTGGCTTTTGCCCTGGTCTCGGTTTCGATGATCTTGTGTCTTATACCCAGACAGATGCTCCTGGAGTGGTTAATCATTCCGCCAAAGGCATTTACTGACCAGGTACTTTCCACGAGGCCCAGGAGACACCGAGAAGAAAGCCGTCTCAGACCAGGCCTTGCCTTCCTCAAGCCTCCACACTCCCCCTCCCCTCACTCCCAGCTGATGACCCTTCCTCCTGTTTCTCTGACAAAGGGACAGTCCGAAGGGAACTTGCACCTGGCCCCGCCCCTCTGGCCCCTCCCAGCAGGGACACCCGCTGACTGTGCACCTGCCTGTTAGCAGAGGCAAACCTGCACCAGGTGCCACCCCTCCTCTGCCCAGGCAAGCACCCCCTCCTTCCTGCTCACCCGTGCTCCTTTCTCTCACACGGTGGCTCTTCATCTTGCCTACACATTGGAATCCCCCGGCAAGCTTTAAAAAAAAAAAAAGACGGGGCTCCTGTCCCCAAAGATTCTGACTTAATCAGCCAGTGATTCCCATGTGCGCTGCAGCCAAGAGCAAGGTTCACACCAGCCACCAGCCCACAAACACGCGGCTCCTTCCCACCCAGGCCCCTCCGGCTGCTGCCACTGCGCTACTCCCGCTCACATCCAAGTCCTACAAAGAGCTGGGTAGCCCCACTGACCCTCCTTTCCCCTGATTTTTCTCCCTAGGCCCTCTCCAGTGGGCTCTGGAGCCAACATGCCTTGCAGTGCCCTGGCCGCCATTGCTGGACCACTGACCTTACTCACCGCCCAGCAGCCTTGGTTGATGGGCTTTCTCCCCCTCTTTCTCAAAGCGCGTCCTTCACTTGCTGACCTCTCCCTCCACTGCTTTCCTTCTCCCTCCACTGATTTCACCTTCTCTGTTGCTGGATCCTCCTGATCCCCTGTTGGCAGCCCAGGCTCTGTCCCGGGGCCTCTCCCCTCCCCGGGGAGCACTGTCTCCCTCGCTGGGCTCATCCGTCCTGTGGCTGTAGAAATCATCTGTTCCAGTGACTCCCAGGATTACATCCCTGGCCTGGACCTCCTTCATGAAATCCAGACTCGCATCTCCAGACGCCTACATGCCATCTCCACTTGGGTGTCTCCCAGACTCAGATCTCGAACTGAGCACGCCCCACACGGAAATCCCGCTCCTCCACCCACCGCAGCTTCTTCCTCGCAGTCCCCCTCGCCCGTGGTCTTGCCAGCCTTCCTGTTTCTCAAGTCAGAACCTGAGTTGTCTTTGCCTTTTTTATCCACGCTTCCATCCCCATCAGCAAACCCGGGGGGTTCTGCTGTCACAGCATATTCAGGACCCCCACTCTTGCCAGTTCAAGTCTGATCCAAGCTGGTCACCTGTCACCTGGATACCGTTTCTGTTTCCACCCTTGTCCCCATGGTCTGTTCTCAAAACAACAGTTAGAGAGGTCCTCCGCCGTACCCCCCCCCCCCCACACACACACACAAAGGCTGCATGTCTCACTCAGGTGAAAGCCCACAGCACATTGTTGTTATCAAATGTTATTACTGTTGTTAGGATAAACCATAAAACTCGTGAAATCCTAGGAACTGTTTCTTCAGTGCTCGCCTCTCGGGGAGAGGGAGGGGCAAACCTGGAGGTCCGGAGGTTGGGCTCTGAAGCAGGGATACTGAAAGCTGGGATTTGGAATAGAGTCCCAGGGGCAGAGGCCCGGGCTCCCGGATGTCTGGGCGCTGCAGCCAATTCTAGGGCCCTGTCACCGGCCACCTTTGGTAGCGAATTCTCCCCGTTTCTCGAGGATGAAGAGTGATTTATATTGAGGGTTATGGCTCCTGTTAGCCGGAGTGGTTTCTCCTGTATGCACCTGTCTTTTTATTTTTTTTATTTTATTTTTTTCAAGAGAGAGGGAGGGAGAGAGAAACATCGATTTGTTGTTCCACTTATTGATGCATTCATTAGTTGATTCTTGTATGTGACCTGACTGGGGGTTGAACTCACAACCTTAGTATATTGGGACGACGCTCTAACCAACTGAGCTACCTTGCCAGGGCCGTGTGTATGTAGCTGTCTTGAAGGAAAATCATTTGTAGGGGAAGGAACCAAAGATGGGCAGATGGATGGCCAGCGGTTGAGTGATTATATGTAGCCATGACAACCGCGTAGGGGCTATAAACTGAATTTAAGTCTGTCAGGTGCAGACCCGCTTATGCACTTTGCAACCTGAACCTCAGATGATGAGATCACAGGTTTTGGTGTCAGGATCCCAAGTAGAAAGGCACAGCTCCCCCTTCAGGAAGGGGACATATTCACATCTCTGTACAAACCCCCTAAATTACAGCTTAGCTTCAGCCCCTACTTTCTACTCTCCCACTTCCCTCACGTCCACACCACTTGCTTTTGCCAAATTCACTTACTTGTAATTCTCTGAATACACTGGGGAGGACAACATACAGGCCAAGCAACAAGAGATGGGACAGCATGGAATGTTCTTAACACTGCAGCAAATTCTGATTGGACAGCAGCATATGTGGACAGAGGGGCAGGATAAGGAGGAAAGACCAGAGACATTTTGGGTGGTTCCTGAACCACCTAACCTTGCTTTTTCATCTGTGGATAGAGATAGCGATGCACCATGCAAATCTGTCTGAGGCATAAGTGAGGCCCAGTGTGTGGCATAAGTGAGGCCCAGTGTGTGGCATAAGTGAGGCCCAGTGTGTGACATAAGTGAGGCCCAGTGTGTGACATAAGTGAGGCCCAGTGTGTGACGTTGTCTAGCGCAGAAGCAAGATAGGAGGTATCCCAAACACAGTGGAGCTGAGGAAACGGAGAGGGGGGTCCTTATGCATTTGGTCTCTGGGTGCTCTGGAGTCAGGGAGAGATTTAAGCTGGGGAAGAGCTGGTACTGTTGTTCCTCCCATTTTACAGACGACAAAACTAAGGCATAGAGAGGTTAAGGGACTTGCTCAAGGCCACACAGTTAGTAGGCAGAGCTGGATTTAAACCCAAGCTCTCACTCTAGTGGGTGTTCTTCCCCCAGCTGAACAGAGAGGAAGAGGAAAGGCCTGCAAGACTCGGGCGATGTCAGGGACCATGGAAGAAGAATGATTGATAACCAGAGAAAAAACAGGGCTTGGCTTTGCTTCCAACATAGTGGTTAAGCTGCTGAGAAAGGAAGCGTTTAAGTGGCTGGCATATTCATCAACACGTCCTATTTTACAAGGAGAGACCCACGGGCTCTCTCCGGGCCCAGGGCGCCACTTCCTATGCCACATGCTTTGCAAAAAGGCACATAGAAAGCGGCTGGTGCAGCAGGCTAACCTCGGGGCCTGCGTAGCTGCGAGGAGGGAGGACTGGTTCCTGCAGCGGTTTCCAGCCCGCTGGTGTCAGGGGCAGGGAGAGCTGGGTGGGAGGGGTCCTAGAGTTAGATTCAGGATGGCTCGCTCACACATACAACAGAGAAAGTGCACAAGAACCCGGCCGCCTAAGGCAGGATCCTGGCTGGAGGGCTGGGGTAGCATGGAAGGACAGGTTTCAGGCGGTTCTACTGAAAGTCCCCAAACCTAGGGTCGTCTGACTGCCGCTTGACCATCAAAAAAGGACCATTCAGTGGGAGGGGAGCCAAGGAGGTGGTGTGGTGTCTTCCAAGGACACCCCAGAAGGCAGAGAAATGGGGGGGAAACACTTGGCTGTGGGGAGCAGCTATAGGGTTAAGCCTCAGACTGACCTGTTGGCAAAGTCACAAACAAGTCCCAGCTTAGAGGGCACAGTCCTCTTAGCATAATTAGGCTTGACCTTATGACGCTCCCTAGATCTTATCTGGGAAGCTAATGGGCGGAGGGAAGTGCAGCAAGAACAAGAACAAAAACAAGTGAAACTCACAAGAACAGTGTAACTATGGAAAACACTACCTTGTTTACCTCTGACTATAAAATAAAGGCTCAGCTTGCCTTGGGATCTTTCTCTGTGGCCCCAGCCAGGCACAGGAAGATCCATGGAGACTAAAGAGAGCTAGAGAGCTATGAATGCTGTCTTCGTGTAAAACATTCTTTGCCGACTCCTTCCACACCTTTGGGAACCCCTGGACCGCTGGGGCTGGACCCCGGCATATGGCGCCTGAACAGGCCGAACAGGATTCCCCTAGGTAAGCCCCCCATTCTCCTAGGTAAGCCCCACTCTCGGGACGGATAGGACTCCACCGTAGGAAGAGGGTGGATAGTCTTCGCCAACTCCGTCCACACCTTTGGGAACCCCTGGACCGCTGGGGCTGGACCCTGGCACTCGGCCTCCCGTTTCTTTGGCCTCCCCTCCTGTTCTACTGCCTCCATTGGCCAAACCAGCACTCAGGGGGGCTGGGCGATGTCGTCCCTACGACGAGGACAGCTCAGGGAGGCAATGGTAGATTCCAGAGTATTGGTGGCCAAGGAGCATGCCAGTAATCCCACCTGGGCTGGGTCATCCAGAACAATCCCATTCCAATACACGGCCCTGTGTCTCCATAAGTCACTGAGATTTCCTCGAAGTTAAAATATTCTCCCCTTACATGCTGACACCAGATTTGTCTTCCTGGCACGCAGCATCCCACGTCCCCCTTGCTCAAGGGACCTGACCCCCACGTCTGGCCCCAGAGTCTTCATCTGGGCAAAATCCAAACTTACAGTATCCATAGTGACATAGTAATCAAGTGTTCTCATCCAATTCTGATCAGACAAATAATTATAAATATTGAAAAGGAGACAAGAATTTGTTTGATGATATTAATCACTTACCTAAAAAACAAATTAAAATGACTGAAAAACACTTAAAACTAGTAAGGTAATTCTATCAAGTGACTGGGAGCTAAATACTCATAACTGAATGCTTTTTTACATAATAACAGCTGCCAGCTGGAAAATTAAAGGGAAGTAATATGTGATTCACAAAAATCAAGGTGATTTTTGTCAAGAAAATGACAAAACCTCAGTGTGCAACTTGAAGGAAACTGGAATGAATGGAGAGTGAGTTTTGGGGAAGGGAGATTTCATAGTAAAACCACCATTACTTCCCCAAATACTGTTAAGTGAACAGCATCAAATTCTAGCGCGTGCGCACACACACACACAGAGGATTTTTAAGAATTGGAATGTGTACTTTTGAAATTCCTCCTAAAATATAGAAGAAAAGTCATTAATGGTTTTGGGGGGAAATGTGTCATGAGAGGCGACGTTCTTTAGCAGAGTCCACATATCACTGGTGGAATAATTTTAGAAGATGTAGCAGTGGGACCACAAGAACCTGCAGGATAGTGGAACCCAAAGATAGAAGCCTAAGCTGCCTTCACAGGGTAATTCGGCTTCTCCGGCTCCTTCCACAGCAGGCTATGGGACTGGCGGGGATGGAAAGAACAGGAAACTCCCAGGAAGATGCAATAGGCGTCCTGGCGGGAATTCGTGCTCTTCTCGTCCATTTAAATTAATCTGCATAGAGGACCACTGGACAGTCATTATCGGCTCTGCGTGAGCCGCAGCCCTGCCTCCTAGAAGGGTTTGCGATTGAGTGAGCCTGAGCCGCAGTGGAAGAACCTGTGTTAGGGGGTACAGGCCACTTCGGGGGAGGGCTGTGCCATCGCCCCACACCAGCCCTTGCTGACCTGAAGTACCTGATTCCAAACACAGTCTCACGGAGGTGTTCCCAGGCCAAGCACTACAGCAGGTAGTGATATACGTCTGCGAAAAGGCAGCATTTTCAGAATTTTAAATACACATTTCCCCAAAATTGCCTCCAATATTTCAGGTCTGCTCTGGGGAAACCTGCTATGACGCTTTGAATTGCCAAGCTCCGCGATACCCTGAGGTCGCGGTGGCCTGGCCGGTCTCCCGTGTAGCGCTTTCAGATGGCCACGCCAGCCCTTCTCTCTCAGCAGTCACCGCCAGCCCTTCTCTCTCAGCAGTCACCGCCAGCCCTTCTCTCTCAGCAGTAGCCGAGTATCAGACCTTGTGAATCTGGCGCATCGGAAAGCGCAGCGGCTCTTCCACCGGAACAGCCCACGGATCGGCACCTGGAGGTAAATGCCCAGGAATCAGCTGTAAAACAATTTGAGGAGGAACCTCTCTAGAGGAAGCTGGGAGCCAACAGCTTTATTTTATTTTATTTTTTATAGTCTCTTCAATAAATGGTGCTGGGAAAATTGGACAGATATATGCAAGAAAATGAAACTAGACCACCAACTTACATCATACACAAAAATAAACTCAAAATGGATAAAGGACTTAAATGTACGACAGGAAACCATAAAAATTCTAGAAGAATCCAAAGGCAACAAAATCTCAGACATATGCCGAAGCAATTTCTTCACTGATACAGCTCCTAGGGCATTTGAAACTAAAGAAAAAATGAACAAATGGGACTACATCAAAGTAAAAAGCTTCTGCACAGCAAAAGAAACCATCAATAAAACAACGAGAAAACCCACTGTGTGGGAAAACATATTTGCCAATGTCATATCTGATAAGGGCCTAATCTCCAAAATTTATAGGGAACTCATACAACTTAACAAAAGGAAGATAAACAACCCAATCAAAAAATGGGCAAAGGACCTAAATAGACACCTTTCAAAAGAGGACATTCAGAAAGCCAAGAGACATATGAAAACATGCTCAAGGTCACTAATCATCCGAGAGATGCAAATCAAAACAACAATGAGGTACCATCTCACACCTGTCAGACTGGCTATCATCAACAAATCAACAAACGACAAGTGCTGGAGAGGATGTGGAGAAAAAGGAACATTTGTGCACTGCTGGTGGGAATGCAGACTGGTGCAGCCACTATGGAAGACAGTATGGAGTTTCCTCAAAAAACTGAAAATGGAACTCCCATTTGACCCTGTGATCCCACTTCTAGGAATATATCCCAAGAAACCAGAAACACCAATCAGAAAGGATATATGCACCCCTATGTTCATAGCAGCACAATTCACCATAGCTAAGATCTGGAAACAGCCTAAGTGCCCATCAGTAGATGAATGGATTAGAAAACTGTGGTACATCTACACGATGGAATACTATGCTGCTCTAAAAAGGAAAGAACTCTTACCATTTGCAACATCATGGATGGAACTGGAGAGCATTATGCTAAGTGAAATAAGCCAGTCAATAAAGGAAAAATACCACATGATCTCACTCATTCATGGACAATAGAGACCATTATAAACTTTTGAACAGTAATAGATACAGAGGCAGAGCTGCCTCAAACAGATTGTCAAACTGCAGCGGGAAGGCCGGGGAGGGTTGGGGGGCAGGAGGTAGGGGGGTAAGAGATCAACTAAAGGACTTGTATGCATGCATATAAGCATAACCAATGGACATAAGACACTGGGGGATAGGGGAGGCTAGGGGACTGTCTAGGGTGGGGGGATGAAATGGACACATATGTAATACCCTTTGTAATACTTTAAGCAATAAAAAAAAAATCAAAAAAAAAAGTCTTTGTCCAATTTGCAAATTCTTTAAACTATTTGACTTTTTAACAGGATTTGACCCCGGAAGCTGTGTTTGTGTGTAATTGTGGTAAAAATGAAAACCCCACAGAGCTTCGTTTCCCTACGCCTGAACTCCCCCCCCCCCCCGCCGCCCCCAGTTTCCGGGCCTTGTGGTCCCTGTCACAGCAGCTCGCTGCCCTGCCCGGCCTCCCCCTGACGGTGTTGCAGGGACTAGAGGTAGAGGAGGAGCCCCAGGCTGTTCAGCCAAAGACGGAAGGCTGGCTGTTGGCTCTTCCCTCTTCAGACAACGCGCTCAGTGAGAAAACGATGTTTCGTTATTAAATGAGTGAAAATGGGAAAGGACTCACCCCGTTAAAGAATTCTGTCACCTTAGGATTCCCTTGTTGGTCTGCATGACAGGCTCATCCTTCTCTCCTTTTCCTAACGGGTAATTTTGTGTGTGATTTGACCTTGATAGTTTCCTGCTGTTAATTTTTATATGAAGTTAGTTTTCCTAACTTTTATAAGAAGTGTTGGTTCGTTCAGCCTCTTTTTGGTTTTGTAAATGTAAGAGATCCTTCTGCTGTTTTCTGTCACAGCTGCTTCGTGACATTCATTGGCTTGGATTAGTCATCTGGACATGCTGTCTTCTCCCTTCCGCAGTTCCTTTTCTCCTCGGCCGGGATTCTTCACAAGCTGTTTCTCCCGGGGAGGGGCGTCCAGGCTCCAGGCGGGAGCTGGGGCCAGTTTCAGGAGTTCATCCGGCTGGCCTGACCCAGCCCTTCGAGGCGTCACTGAGGACTTTTGCTCTCCACTGAATCGGGGGAACATCTCCCAGTTTTAGCCGCTGTCTGCAAACCGGTCCACCGGGCGGCTGCCCATCGCCTCCCTGCGTCCTCAGCGCGGGCCTTGCAGTTTCCGTGGTTTGCGCTGACCGCCCCCCACTCCCCGCCCCACTCCCCGGCTTGTGCTGTGGAGCTTCTGGAGATGCCATCACACCTGACACCTGGCGGTGCTGAGCGCTGGCTTTGCTTCTACCCAGTTGCTTGGTACGTTTACTGGGGAAAGATCACAGACCATGCTGCTGCCACGCCTGTGCGTCTCCAGGGATTCTCCCGCATCTCTTCATTCCCGGCCGAGGAGACATCACGCCCAGGAAGGCTCGCTGATCTGCCTCAAGTCGCGCAGCCAGTGAGTGGGGAGCCAGCATTTGGGCCTGGCTGTAATTAGAGCCCTTATCCCATCCCCTCCCCCAACTACATTTTGTTTTAAAAATTGCTCTTGCTATTCCCACCTTTAAAACCTACCTTGGTTTCTCCTAAAGTTTAGGACCTAAACCAACCGTACAGACCTCCCCACTCGGGACCCACCTGCCTGTCCAGCTTCATCACCCCGCTCCCTACACGCCCCTCTTCTGCCTCGAAAGCCACCTCCAGTCCCTCCCTGACCCCTGACTGCTCTCCTCTCCATTACCTCTTCTTCAAAGTCCAAATCCTTTCCCCTCTAATCAATTGCTAACAACTCTAGTGAGTCTGAGACTTTTCTTCATGAGGGGGCTGGGGGCGTCCCCTAGGCCTCTCTGTGTCCCGGGGCTGCGGTAACTGGAAACAACAGGAATTTGTTGTCTGATGGCGGTGAAGACGCAGGTCCCCGTCATCGGCAGTCAGCGGGGCTCTGCTCCCTCCGCAGCTGGTGAGGGGCCCTTCCTCACGCCCTCCTGGCCTCGGGACTTGGCCAGCCCCCCAGCTTGGAGACCCCCCATCCTCCGTCTCCAACCCGCTGTCATCTCATAGGGACACCAGCCATATTGGACCAGGAGCCACCCTGCTCCAGGGCGACCTCCTCTAAACTAAGTACATCTGTGATGGCCCCATCTCCAAATAAGGCCCCATTCTGGGCGCTGGAGGTTTGGACTTTGACGTATTTTGGGGGTATACCACCCGCGATGCTCTCCTTCCACCATTGCAGCAAGCAGGCTGCCTTCACGTTTCTCTTCAGGGAAGGATGGGACAGAACGGAAAGAGCCAGCAAGCCTTTGGCTTCTGTGTTTTTTGGAAACCTAAAGACAATCATGTTGCCAAAACCGGTTTGGCTCAGTGGATAGAGCGTCGGCCTGCGGACTGAAAGGTCCCAGGTTCGATTCAGGTCAGGGGCATGTACCTGGGTTGTGGGCACATCCCCAGTGGGGAGTGTGCAGGAGGCAGCTGATTGATGTTTCTCTCTCATAGATGTTTCTAACTCTCTATCTCTCTCCCTTCCTCTCTGTAAAAAATCAATAAAATATATTTAAAAAAAAAAAGACAATCATGTTGAACCTAAAGTCATGAGATACCGGCCGGAAGCAGAGAACAGAAGGGCTTCCCACAGGTTTGGAAACTCTGTTTCCCTGCGAGGGGCAGGGAGGCAGCGAGGCCGGGAAAGTGAGAGGCTGCCTGGCATTTGGAGATGGACAGGGTCCCTCTCACCTGGCGCCCTGGTCTCAAAAGGAGCCAGGCAGCCACCAAGGTGCGAGGTCCAAAGGCCATGCTGCCAGTTAGAGAGCAGGTCTTACCTCCTCCCCCACCCCACCCCCAACTTTCCCTTTTTTGGTATCTTGTGTGTCCTCAGACCGAGTACACGGAGGCCAGCATGTTGGTGGTAAAAGCAGGAATCTGAAGCGTTCTGAGTCCTAGGGGCAGGTCCCCGCACCATCATGCCAGCCAAGCAGGTGGTTTCACCATCCAGACCTCAGCGTCCTCCTAGAAACCATGGAGACAAGAAGCATCAGAATCGCTTCCTGTGACAAGGAAATGAGAGGAGGCTCCTCATGTGCCCAGCGCTGCAGGGCTTTCATAAACCATCGCCGCCTCTCTCCGCTGCATCCTCTCTGAGCCTCAGTTTCCTGATCTGTGAAATGGTGGCTTCACACATGTTGTCTGAAGATTCAAAAGAAACCAATGCCTGTGGAAAGATCTGTGAGTGATAAAGTACCCTAAGAATGGGAGCTGTCGGTGCCAGAGCATTGCTCCATCAATGCTTATGCCAGGCTGCGCCCTTCCTGGGGAGCTCGGGGACACTCACGGAGGCGGGCATGCTCTTTCTCTGTCGGTGACGGTCCCACACATCCCCAGCGGGGCATTTCCTTCTTGAACCTGTTTCTTTCCTAAACCTTCATCCACTGAGACTCCCATTGTGACCATGGGAATTCATGGAATGGCCAGGCGGTGGCTTTGCAAACCCCCCTGAATCCGGGAACTGAGCTGCCTGCTGAGACAGTGGCCGCAGCCAAGCAGCTGAGTGCCTGTCTTGCTACTGTTCTTCCCGCCTTCCTGGATCGTCTGAATCCAGACAACTTTGGCCCGTCTCTCAGGGTCCCCCCGGCAGCCCCTGGCCTGCGTCTGATCTCTTGTCATACCTGGTGTGACACGTGTCCCCTTCCACGCAGGCCCCAGGCCGCTGTGACGCCCTCCACGCAGGGCCCGGGTCGAAGGCTGCGGTGCCAGCGAGGTGGAAGGCAGCCACAGCCTGACCCTGGCTCCGGTGTCGCTCGGTGGCAGTGTCGGTATCAGGAGCAGTGGGCTCCTGGTGGTGATGGCATGTGCGGCCCCATATCCAGAATCTGCTTCTGTGCTGGCCGTCAGAAGGCACATCTGCCCGCCAAACAGTCACTGAGGCCTGAGAAACCAGCCAGGCCTGTGCTAGGAGCTGCGAGGGGTCGTGGAACCCGAGACACACAGGTTGCACGGCACACCGTTGTTTTATTTTTTATTTTTAAAATATATTTTTATTGATTTCAGAGAGAAAGGGAGAGGGAGAGAGATAAATACATCAATGATGAGAGAGAACCATCAATTAGCTGCCTCCCGCAGGTCCCATCCTGGGGATTAAGCCTGCAACCCGGGCACGGGCCCTCACCAGGAATTGAACCTCCACCTCCTGGTGCATGGGTCAACCACTGAGCCACACCAGCCTGGCACCAGGTCTCCTTTGAAAGAGCTATGACCTTGTTGGGGGAGAAAACACACATGTGCACACACCACACACTAGCAACGAGGCAGAGTCTGCCTGGCTGTCAGAGGAGTGTGGAGATCTCCGTGTTTTAAGAGCTGAGACTGAGCCCCAGCCGGTTTGGCTCAGTGGATAGGGCATCAGCCTGCGGATTGAAGGGTCCCAGGCTTGATTCCAGTCAAGGGCACGTACCTAGGTTGCAGGCTTGATCCCTGGCCCTGGTCAGGGTGCGTGCGGGAGGCAACCTATTGATGTGTCTCTTTCACATTGATGTTTCTCTCTCTGTCTCTCCCCCTCCCTTCCACTCTCTCTAAAAACAAACAAACAAACAAAGAAGGTCTGAGACTGGAATAGTTGTTATTGGTTGGACCTTGAAGCTCAGATTGGACCATTAGCGTCTAGGTGTGGAAGGCGGCCCCTGAGAGGAGAGTGGACACACAGGGGAGCAGGTGTGTAAAGGTAGGAAGGTGTCCAGGAAGGAGAAACAGGAAATGGTCAAGTAGAAAAGGCCATCTTATTCCCAGATTGTGGTCCTGCCTAAGGAGTTTGGATTTTATTTTGTAAGCAATGGGGGGCCACAGAGAGCTGTGGGGAGCGGAGGAGCACCCCAAGCAGCACTTCAGGAACATCAGGCTGCAGGAAACAGACAGAACATATGGAAGGAGACACTGTCTGAAGTCCAGATGGTCTAGGTGAGAACAGCCATGTAAAATGAAAGCAAGCAATAGAGGGAAACGAACAAAAAATAACCAAACAAGCAGGACTTGTTCAGGAAGAGGAGTGAGTCCAGACCACATCCCAGGATCTGAGCGTGGGCAGCTGAGGAAGCATTGCCGAGTGAGCGACTCGGAAGCCCTCCCGACGGCCCTGGGGTCCTATCTGCCACCACAAGCCTTCGCAGTCAATACAGAAGCAAACCCTACACTCACCCTCCCAGGAGGCGCCCACGGCGCTCCAGGCTGAAGTCACACTGTGGCTGCCATAGTTTCCTGTTCTAGAAAGTGGTCTCCGCGGTATTGACCTCTTTGCGGAGGCTGTATCGGGGACTAAAAGTACATCCTGCTATTATCGGTATCTGAGACATTTCACAAAGTCTCATTTGGTTTTGCAACTTCCCTGTGCAGTAAACGAAGGGCAGGTCTGGGCTTCAAGAAATAAATGCCCTTTATAAAAGTCACGTTCTTGTATAAGCCAAGGTTTCCTGATACAACGTGTGTATCTACTTCGTGTTTGCTCTAGACCTCGCTACATTCAGTAAAACGGAACAGAGCACCGCGAAAACACTGGCACCCTGTAAATTCCAGGTAGCGGCCCCAGGGAGATGGTTTACTCATGGATGTGAATTCTTGTTAAGAGATTCTAACCTGCCCTCGCTGGGCTTGGCTCAATGGATAGAGTGTCGGCCTGCGGGCTGAAGGGTCCCGGGTTCGATTCTGGTCAAGGGCACATGCCCGAGGTTGCGGGCTCGATCCCCAGTAGGGGGCGTGCAGGAGGCATCCAATGAACGATTCTCTCTCATCATTGATGTTTCTATCTCTCTCTCCCTCTCCCTTCCTCTCTGAAATCCATAAAAATATATTTAAAAGAAAAAATTTTTTTAAAAAAGAGAGAGATTCTAACCCATCCCTAATGTCTGGGCAAAGCATAGGCGGGGTGTGTTGTGGGCAGAACTGGCCACCGGTCAGGCAGTGATGCCCTTGAGAGTGTACAATCCAGGGTTTTATCTTGTTGGTTTTGAGGAAGCACTTTTCAGAGTCCAGGGAAAACACTATACAAGTAGAGTTTTGTTCTTCAAATGGATCATGGTCCAGGAGAGAAATGATAGTCAAGGTGAGGACCATGATCCAGGAGAGGGATCATGGTGCAGGTGAGGGTCATGGTCCAGGAGAGGGATCATGGTCCAGGTAAGGATCATGGTCCAGGTGAGGGATCATGGTCCAGGAGAGGGATCATGGTCCAGGAGAGGATCATGGTCCAGGTGAGGGTCATGGTCCAGGAGAGGATCATGGTCCAGGTGAGGGATCATGGTCCAGGTGAGGGTCATGGTCCAGGAGAGGGTCATGGTCCAGGTGAGGGTCATGGTCCAGGAGAGGATCATGGTCCAGGTGAGGGTCATGGTCCAGGAGAGGGTCATGGTCCAGGAGAGGATCATGGTCCAGGTGAGGGTCATGGTCCAGGTGAGGGTCATGGTCCAGGAGAGGATCATGGTCCAGGTGAGGGATCATGGTCCAGGAGAGGGATCATGGTCCAGGAGAGGATCATGGTCCAGGTGAGGGTCATGGTCCAGGAGAGGATCATGGTCCAGGTGAGGGATCATGGTCCAGGTGAGGGTCATGGTCCAGGAGAGGGTCATGGTCCAGGTGAGGGTCATGGTCCAGGAGAGGATCATGGTCCAGGTGAGGGTCATGGTCCAGGAGAGGGTCATGGTCCAGGAGAGGATCATGGTCCAGGTGAGGGTCATGGTCCAGGTGAGGGTCATGGTCCAGGAGAGGATCATGGTCCAGGAGAGGGTCATGGTCCAGGTGAGGGTCATGGTCCAGGAGAGGATCATGGTCCAGGAGAGGATCATGGTCCAGGTGAGGGTCATGGTCCAGGAGAGGATCATGGTCCAGGTGAGGGTCATGGTCCAGGAGAGGATCATGGTCCAGGAGAGGATCATGGTCCAGGTTAAGATCATGGTCCAGGAGAGGATCATGGTCCAGGTGAGGATCATGGTCCAGGTGAGGGTCATGGTCCAGGTGAGGGTCATGGTCCAGGAGAGGGTCATGGTCCAGGAGAGGATCATGGTCCAGGAGAGGATCATGGTCCAGGAGAGGATCATGGTCCAGGAGAGGATCACGGTCCAGGAGAGGATCACGGTTCAGGTGAGGATCACGGTCCAGGTGAGGATCACGGTTCAGGTGAGGATCACGGTCCAGGTGAGGATCACGGTCCAGGTGAGAGTCATGGTCCAGGAGAGGGTCATGGTCCAGGAGAGGATCATGGTCCAGGAGAGGATCATGGTCCAGGAGAGGATCATGGTCCAGGAAAGGGATTGTGGTCCAGGTGAGGGATTGTGGTCTAGGAGAGGGATTGTGGTCCAGGTGAGGATCATGGTCCAAGTGAGGGTCATGTTCCAGGAGAGGGTCATGGTCCAGGAGAGGATCATGGTCCAGGTGAGGGTCATGGTCCAGGAAAGGGATTATGGTCCAGAAGAGGGATTGTGGTCCAGGAGAGGATCATGGTCCAGGAGAGGGATTATGGTCCAGGTGAGGGATTGTGGTCCAGGAGAGGGATGGGTCCAGGTGAGGATCATAGTCCAGGTGAGGATCATGGTCCAGGAGAGGGATCATGGTCCAGGAGAGGGATCATGGTCCAGGTGAGGATCATAGTCCAGGTGAGGATCATGGTCCAGGAGAGGGATTGTGGTCCAGGAGAGGGATCATGGTCCAGGTGAGGATCATAGTCCAGGTGAGGATCATAGTCCAGGTGAGGATCATGGTCCAGGAGAGGGATCATGGTCCAGGAGAGGGATCATGGTCCAGGTGAGGATCATAGTCCAGGTGAGGATCATAGTCCAGGTGAGGATCATGGTCCAGGAGAGGGATTGTGGTCCAGGAGAGGGATTATGTTCCAGGTGAGGGATTGTGGTCCAGGAGAGGGATTATGTTCCAGGTGAGGGATTGTGGTCCAGGAGAGGGATGGGTCCAGGTGAGGATCATGGTCCAGGAGAGGGATGGGTCCAGGTCCGAATGTGTGAAATTGCAGGAAGTTTGCATGAAGATGGTGTGCTGAGGTCTAGCTGGGAGGAAGACGCTGACAAGGTAGGCGAGAAGGGAGTGCCATGGAGAGTGAAGCCTTGAGCACTCGGGGAGCTGGAATTCCATACACCTGGAGAGGAGGTAGCTTCAGACAGGAAGCGGGGACGGGCCAGTCGCTGTAATGAAGGGAGGGCAATATTTCAGGCACACGCTCAGGGACGTCGGTGGGACTGGTGTTGGAAGATGACAAGTTTCATTGGACTGAACATATTTCATCTGTCATTTTGCTGAGGTCTCCTCGGTGGGGAGCTGGGGAATGGGAAAAGGCAGACAACTGAGAGAGGGAAACAGGTGTGCCAGCGACCTACTTGGCGGCCAGGCTGTCAAGTGCCCACTCAAAATGGATGTGGAAGCAACGCCCAGCAACAGGTAGGGGGTGAGGGGGGTTGGGCGTGATCACAGTTCGGTTCTGCCAGAGGAAGAAATGAGCAAGGGAGGTCTGGGGGTCAGCAGTGAGAGTGGAGTCTAGGCTTGGGCGACAGAAGTGAGCATCTGGGGGATGCTGAGGCAGGGCAGACTGGGGAAGGAGGGCTGCTGAGGGGTGCAGAGCATGCGCGAGATGTGAGTACAGCGGGGGGTGCTGGCGCAAGTCTGAGCCTGAGGTTTCAGGGGTGCAGTTAGGGTGTGACAGTCCAGTGAGTGGGTGGAGCCATGCGGTACAGGAACCAGGTGGCCAGAGCACTCGCCTGAATGAACGGGATTTGTGTTCCGGCAAGAAAAACTACAGCTTCCTGGATTCTTTCCCCCTAAATGGTGAGCGGGAAGGGCAAAGGGCAAATAGCCAACACTCATTGCCAGGACTTGCGGGGCCCAGAACCCAGAGCAAAGGGCTCAGAGTGCAGTGAGCCTGCGCTATTCTGCCTTCTGGGCTTCACTTGTGACTCCTCCGGGCCCTGGGGTGAGAGGCTGGGAAAGGGTGAGGGGGGAGCGACTGGCCAGTAGCCTCACAAACTGGGGACAGAGAGCAAGCGCATGTGCCTCAGGGTGGAGGCCGGAAGCCTCAAGCCCACCTGGGGGCTGGCCCCACCGGAAATAGACCAACCCTCGGCAAATCTGAAATGCAATCCCAGGGGGGAAAGAGACGAGGACTAAAGGAGTCAGCTGTTAACAGAACGGGGGTCCCAGTCACCCACTTACTGTCCTGAGGAGACTGGGAGAATGTCCCCTCGCTTCAACGTTCTGCAAGTCTTCATCGAAGCTGGGGGCGAGTCTTTCGTTGTTTTGTGATACAACAATATTTCACTGGGTGAGATTTCCTCAGGTGAATCAAGGCTTTTCCAAGAGGTGGATTTGTTAGATGCTGAACAATAAAGTACGTGTAGGACTTAAAGGTGAGAGTGACAGGAGCGTTTGTCTTGGCGGGCGAGTCGGTCACAGTGCCGCTCTGTCTTCCTCCTGTGGCTGTGTCTTCCCACTGCAGTCTTAGGCTTCCCTTGATTTCTCTCTTGTCTGCCTCCACGCAATTGCTTAACAAAGTCTCAGGTAACAATGACTACTGAGCAAGGGGAGAGATGAATACATTACAGGGTTGCAAGGATTAGAAACATTCAGTAAATCCCTCCGGAGGAAACCCTGAAGTTTCCATTTTGCAAGGAGGGACCTGAGATGCAGCCAGGCCCTTCCCGCAGAGCTGGCTGCCTCCTCACCAAAGATGAGAGATCCATGCATTGGGCTGGAATCCAGCCTTCACCTTGCTGGCTTGTCATTCTTTCATTTCTTTGTCCAGCGGATATTTATTGAGGACTGTTCCGTGTCAGCAGCTGGGCCTTCGGAGAGGACTCACAGAGGTCACAGTCTAGGAGGGAGGTGGACAGCCAGCCAGCAGGCACACGAAGTGGTAAGGAGGCAGGGTGTCTGCACAGAGCCATTGTCAAGCCCAAGGGCGCCACTGGGAAAACTTGGAAATCACTCCAGTGCTAAATAAGGGAATAGTGCATTGTCACAGCCAGATATAGAACGGTAACCAGCCATTTAACATAATGTTTCTGGAGGCGTGAAAAAAAATGTTCACAATGTGAAATGGTCCATGCAAAAGGCAGGCTGCAAACCTGAGCCAGAGGTCTGATACCAGCAACCTGTTTTATAAACGGAATTCTGTCAGAGGTCACCTGACGTGCTGCCTCTCTCTGGCCGCCCCTCCAGGTCACGCTCCCCCTCCCCACCTGCCCTGTGCCAGGGAGGCTGACCTGTGTGGCTTCAACCAGTAGAAGGCAGTTTTCCGGTTTATAATAACCACGTTGGATTGCGGGCTGGCAGCATTGGGTTACATACGAGGTGTGACAATTCTGGGCCATGTCGCAAAACCCTTAAGTTAATAATAACGTTTCATACAATATGCTGATGCAACAAGATGCTTTCACACTTCATGTTAAAGCAAGAAATGCGCAAGGGGATTAAATATCAAACCAGACCTGAGGCTGGTTTTCTCTTTGTTTTTGTTTTGTTTCAATATTTTAAAAAAAAACACAAAACACTAGAGGTTTGGTTTCAGCCAAAGAGCACTCTCTCTCACAATAAATTAATGTGGCTTTAGAGTGTTTTGAGATTCACTTTGTAAATTCATTTCTCTAGCTGGGAAAGTATGAGTTCAAACTGTCCTCTACCGAAGGCACCTCACATCTGTGCAGTTAAAGTGCCGTTGTAGTCGAGACCATTGATGCCACACTAGTGGTCCCCCAGGCTTTGCCCCTGGATAGGCTGCTATGGTTTCTGAGCCGGAGCCGGTGAGGGACTTGGTGTGGGGAGATGGCAAAGAGTGATGTCCCCACACACGTGAGCCCACCCCGAGCTGTTCCAGAGGGAGCCTCAGGATGGCACGGAGCATGTTCGCGCCACCCATGCCCACTGGGTGCTGAGATTGCCCGGGTTCTTCTAAACGAGGCTCAGGCCCAAAGACTCGGGTCATCTGCACAGCCCGGCGTATCTTCCCTCAGAGGGGCCTAGGTCAGTGGTCAGCAAACCGCGGCTCGCGAGCCACATGCATCTCTTTGGCCCCTTGAGTGTGGCTCTTCCACAAAATACCACGTGCGGGCGCGCATGTACAGTGAGATTGAAACTTCGTGGCCCGTGCCCAGAAGTCGGTTTTCAGCCTGGGCGAGTCTATTTTGAAGAAGTGGTGTTAGAAGAAGTGGGGGTACGTTCGCTGAGGTCGACCCCTCAGATTGAGGACGTTTTTAGCAAAGGCCAGCTTAGGAATTAATTAAGTTAATAACAACGTACCTACCTATATAGTTTAAAAAATTTGGCTCTCAAAAGAAATTTCAATCGTTGTGCTGTTGATATTTGGCTGTTGACTGATGAGTTTGCGACCACTGACCTAGGTGATGGGGAAGTGGTGTTAGACCAGAAGGTTCAAATGAGCAAATACCACTGGAATTTAGGGCCCCAGACACTTCTTTCTCCTACATGACTAATGTTTGGAAAGACAAGGGGACTGGTACGACCTCTCCTGGTTCCAGTCTCTCATGGTTGTCAGTGATACCATGCAAACGTAATGCTTGCCTAGAAACCAGCTTTCCTCGGGTTCCTGATGGAAGTATTGAACCTTCTGCTCTCATTCATCACTCGCTCATTCCGAGAAGCGTGTGCAGGAAGCAGGCTCTCCCTTGTGGTTTTCAAGGTCCAGGGGCACCGGTGCTCCTGGAGAGGCCATGGGCCATGGCGGGGGAGGGACAAGGAAGCCAGACAGAGCCCAGGAGGGTGCCTGTTGGCACAGCGGGTGCAGAAATGCCTGGAAGAGAGGAGGCATTCATTACCAAGAAGCGGCATTTCACCTAAATCTTCAAGGAGGAATCGAACTTGGCAGGATAGGAGGGTAAGCAGTTGAGCAAGAGCTGGTGTGTTCGCTGCCATGGCCAGAACACAGGGGCATGTGACTGAGCCGGGTGGCAGTGAGGTTGGAACAAGCTGCAACAGGCTTCCCAGGCCGATCTAACACATTAAGATCTTCATCTGCTGGCAAAGGGAGTGACGTTATCTGCTTTGTTTATGCCGTGGGGATGGGGACATTAAGGGCATACCAGCAGGTCTGGCAAAATGGCAAATATGCAGCAGCTGTGCTCCCACTCCCCATCCTGTGCCTGCAGCAGGCATTGCTAATCAATCACCCCTGTCCTGTGCCTGCAGCAGGCATTGCTAATCAATCACCCCTGTCCTGTGCCTGCAGCAGGCATTGCTAATCAATCACCACACCCTGCCTTGCAAAGCCGAGGGCTGCAGAAGTCAGAGGGAGAGGATTTTGAGAAGGCGGGTCCACAGAGTCAAATACTCCACACTTAAGATCAAACAGGATGAAGACTGATGTAGGCTGACATTCAGGAAGGCATTGCTCCATTGCTCTCTTCTTACCTGTCTTTTTTTTTTTTTAATATATTTTATTGATTTTTTACAGAGAGGAAGGGAAAGGGATAGAGAGTTAGAAACATTGATGAGAGAGAAACATCGATCAGCCGCCTTCTGCACACCTCTTACTGGGGATGTGCCCGCAACCAAGGTACATGCCCTTGACCGGAATCGAACCTGGGACCCTTCCATCCGCAGGCCGACGCTCTATCCACTGAGCCAAACCGGTTATAGGGCTTACCTGTCTTATAGAAACTATTTTCTGTTGTTTAAGCATTACGTTTATATTTTCTTTGACTAAAGTAAACTTGCAAAATTTGAAAATACTGAGTAACACAAAGAAAATAAGAGTCACCTATCATTTCACCTTTGCTGGTAACATTGTCTGATTTATTTCCAATTGTTCTTTCTTCTACACATGGATAGCTACGTATCATTACACAGTGCAATCATACCATATACATAATATCATTTCTAATTATTTACTTACCTTCTTTCTTCATTGTTAAACATGCAGGCATGTCCCAAATTTTGCCATTATACATAATAAACTCTTTGAAAACATAATCTTTTAAATGTTAATATTTACTTAAGATAGATTTCTAGAAGTGGTCAAAATATTTCAAAATTTTTAAAACTGTTTAAACACTTTATTAACTGGCACTACCACTAAGCAGAGTTTGAGAGTATTTAAGTGACTGCACAATTTCTAACTACCCTGTTGTTTTTCCTTAGACTGATGCAAATCCTTTTTGGAAACCAGGTATAATATAATAATAATATAATAATATGATATATAAAATTACATCTATGTATGTGTGTAAATACACATATTTGTACATGTACATATACATATAAATATCTTTCTCCCAATAATCTTCTTGTACATAATCCTCACCTGAGGATATTTTTTCCCCACTGATTTTCAGAGAGAGGGGAAGGGAGGGGGAAAGACAGAGAGAGAAACACTGATGTGAGAGAGACATATCCATTAGTTGCCTCCCACATGCCCCCAACCAGAGCCTGCAACCGAGAAAGGGGCCCTTGATCAGAATCGAACCCAAGACCCTTCAATCCTTGTGTCAATGTGCTAACCATTGAGCAAACTAGCTAGGGCTCGCCCAATAATTTTAATGATCTGGGCACCAATATAAATGCAAAAGGCTTTTATCATTCCTCTTACAAGATAGTGATAATGCAGCAAATTCCTTTCTCCCTTGCTTAAAGGAAGGGAAAAATAAACTAATATCTATGAAACAAATGATTGACCCAGTATGTGGTGAATTTCTAAAAACGAACCAATGAATGAAACACTCTACTAGTTCATATTTCGTTCTGGCACATGATATAGGCAATATTATTCAAATTTTGCAAAAGAAGGAAACTGAGGCTTCATGAGGTTGTACTTAGTGGTGGTACCAGGATTCACACCCATTGTCTGTCTTAGCTGAAAGTCTATGCTTTCTTTCTTTACTGTGAAGTGCACTGCAGAGAGAGGGAGGGAAAGAAAGAGGGAGGAAAGGAGGGAGAGAAAGAGGGAGGGAGGGAGGGAGAGAGAGAGAGCGCTCTGAATGCCCTTGTTTTTCTTGGTCCCTTCAAAGGGTGACTTAGAGAGGGGTGGAACCTTCTGCTTCCTAGGGCTTACTCCTGGTTTCTGGGCTGCTTAAGTCTTGGGTGGAGACCCCTGACCCCAATAGGAAGCCCATCCTCAAAGGCAGCCAGACACTGCCCTCCTCTCCGTCGGGGCATGGAAGCCCTCAGCTCCTCCTGGAGTTGCTTCACATCACCCCTGCACTCACTCTCTGACGACAGATGTGTGCAGGGTTTCCCACACCGAGCATTCTCTTCAACACCTGCTTGGGTGTCCTGCAGCTCAGTTCCATGTTGACACCGTCCCCCCGGGGATGGCACCAGACCCCACAGGTAAAGGGCTCAGTCCCACTGCCGCAGCCGTCCCCGTCCAGGTCTCGCTGCGCCTCTGGCCTATGACTGTAAAGTGGGAGGTTCTCACCCCACACACGCCCACCCCCTCAGGTTCAGTGAATTCGCTGGAGCAGCTCACAGAACTCTAACTCTTTGCTCTCAGATCACCAGTTTATCATAAAGGGATCAGCTCAGAACAGCCAGATGGAGGAGGGGCACGGGCACGGCATGGGCAGGCGTGTGAATTCCCGCCTGCCTGAGCGCGCCAGCCCCCACAGCTCCACGTGCCCACACCCAGGAGCTGTCCGAACCCCATCTTTGGGGACTTCTATGGAGGCTTCATCTCATAGGCATGATTCATCACTAACTCTATTTCCATCCCCTCTCCTAGCTCAGGGGAACGGGGGCGGGGGGCGGGGGGATGAATATCACCAGCTTCTAATCACTGTCAACACCAGGAGTTCCAAGGGATATTGGAACCAAAGAGGCCCCTTGCGCTCTTATCGCTCAGGAAGTTCCAGGGGGTGGAGGCGCTCTGTGCTAGGCACCGGGGCAGAGACCAACGTCTACTTTTCTGTGATCTCACGGGCGCAGGTCTGACATGTGGGTCACAGTCACCTCTGACTGTGAGTGAAAGCCCTCTCCCAGGGCATTGGGCAGCTGGGCCTTCTCCCGCGAGTTCTGCAGGACCGAGACCCTCCCTGTGGGATGCTTCCCTCTGCAGGGCCTCCTGTCCTGGAGGCTAGGACCTTGCCTGGGTCAACACCCCGTCACTAACGAGTGGCAGAACCCCCTTCTGCTGGTTTTCACCCCCCCCTCGTGGGTTGCTTGGCGGCCTGTGTGACCCCACTTACCTGTGGCTTCACTCACTAGGCAGTCCCTGGCCCTCCCCCCTTGGCTTCAGTTGGTGGAAGCTCTCTTGGGGTTCAGCATCATGATGACCCCTGAAGGACCGTGTCTGGGGGAGGCAGGGCCAGATGTGACTGGCCAGACTGGAAGGGCCCCCTGAGGGGCAGCACGCCTCCCACCAGGCTCAGCGCTTGACGTTCTGCCCAGTGTAGGCCCATCGAGGAGCCTGTCCGCCAGAACAGTGTGATTCCGACTTTCTCCAATGTGCTTCCTCTACAGCGTTCCCGTCTTTCCTGGTTAACTTTGTTAAATTGCAGCAAAGCGTACATAGCATGAAATTTACCGTTTTCAGGGTACAGTCCAGCAGCACGCAGTACACTCACCATGTGCAGCCATCCCCACCACCATGTCCAGAATTTGTCCTCTTCCCAAACCGGAACTCCGTCCCCACTGAACAACACCTCTTCTCCCCCCTCCCCGTTCCGCCCCTTCTGTGTTCTGTCTCCACGAATTTGATGGTTCTAGGGCAGTGGTTCTCAACCTCCCTAATGCTGTGACCCTTTAATACAGTTCCTCATGTTGCGGTGACCCCCAACCATAAAATTATTTTCATTGCTACTTCATAACTGTAATTTTGCTACTGTTATGAATTGTAATGTAAATATCTGATATGCAGGATGTATTTTCATGGTTACAAATTGAACATAATTAAAGCATAGTGATTAATCACCAAAAACAATATGTAATTATATATTGTGAAATATTTATTTCTACTTACAAATAAATGAAATTTTGTCTTGAAGCATGGTGTAGCATGGGTAACAGTCTTAATATAACAACAGTAAACTACATTAGTACATTTTGCGACAGTATGCGTAAAAAGCCAACGTCAGTGCGGAGGTTGATACTGCTTCTTTCTCACCAGATCAGAAATTCTTGGGGCAGTCTTTGCAAGAGCACAACGAAGATCATCTTCCACAACAAGTCTACTTCTGTATTTTGACTTGATAACCAACAAGCTGGAAAACCCTGTTTCACAAAGATATGTTGTTGGAAATGGAAGAAGAAGGCACAACAGTCTCAGACAGAACAGGTTATGACTGCAAACACTTGATCCAGAATTTTGTAACTGGCATTGTAGAGAAATCCGTTCTCTCTGCATCGTTGTTAGTAAGTTTGATGAACTCCTCTTGTGCTGTCTCAGGAACATCTTCAACGTTGACTGTGAATGGGCTTCTGGCAAGTGCAAATGGGGTGTCAGGTAGATTAGGAAAGTACCATGAAATTTCGCTTGCAAGCATGTGCAAGTGTTCTTTCACAGAAATTACCATTGAATCCTTTTGTCTGGTTCAATGTCATGTTCCTCAAAGAAAGCAGATCAGGTAGGCAACATGTAAATTTTATTTTCATCCAATTTTTTTTTTTGCCAAGGCTGAAGTTTCATTTGGAATGATTGGATCTTTTCAGACAAATCGAGGCATGTTGCATTTGGTCCTTGCAGTGATAAATTTAACTCATTCAAGATGGCAAAGATGTCAACCAAGTAAACTATTTCCTGCAGTTCACTTTTATCTCTGAAAAATGCTTTGAACTGAGGTCTTGCTTTCTGATTAAAAAATGTTTTGAGTTCATCATGAAGCTCAAAAACACTTTTTAAAATTTTTCCTCTCGACAACCATCTCGCTTCAGTTTGAAATAGCAGAGCATTGTTTGGCGCATCCAACTCATTGCACAGTTGTGAAAACAGTCAATTGTTTAAAGTGCTCGCCTTTACAAAATTGACCCAACTTATGACGCTTTTCATTACTTCTTGTAACTCTTATGGCAGCATCTTCATTGCTAATATTTGCCAATGAATCATACAGTGAGTTCCGATGACTTTTGGTGACTCATTCAGTACCAAAAGTTGAAATCCAGATTAACATCCTAGCATAGCTGGAGCACCATCTGTGCCAACACCACAAACCTTTTCCCAAGAGATCTTATCCTCTTTCAGAAATGAGCCAACTGTGTCAAATACATCACGTGCAGTAATTGTCATTTCAAAAGGTTTGCAAAAAAGAAACTCATCTTTAAAGTCGCCATCATTAATATACCTTATGTAAACCAGTGACTGTGAACAGTTTGCAATGTCTGTAGATTCATCAAGCTAGATACTAAATATTGGAAGTGGAGCAAATTTAGCATTAATTTTGTATCCTGCTACATTGCCGAATTCATTTATTAAGTCTAATAATTTTTTGATGGAGTCTTTAGGGTTCTGTATGTACAGTATCATGTCATCTGCACCTGGGAAGTGGAGCAAATTTAATTTCCTGGATTACCTGATCAAGAATATCAGCAGACATGTCATCTATTCTTCTGCGGACAGTGTCGTTAGATAAGGAAATTGCACTCAATTTTGTAACAAATTCGTCTCCGGTCATAACTCGAACAATGCCTTTGGCCGCTGGCAACAGTAAATCCTCAGCAATGGTGTGAGGTTTCATAGCTCTGGCGATTCTGAGGGCCACCAAAAGTGAAGCTTCAACGGCTGCTACGTTTTGTTTGTGGTACTTGCCACCAGTGTCAAGTCTGGCTTTCTTGAGTCCATCAGCTTTGCTTCTAAAATAGTTGGTATCCTTGCCGGCAAGGCTCAGATGCTTGCTATCAAAATGGCGTTTTAGTTTGTTCGGCTTCATAGATTCGGCTGATAGAGCTTCACAACAAATAACACATTGCGGTTTCTCAATTCCTGCTGTAATTATTGAGGTAAAACCATACTGTAAAAAAATCCTCACTATATTTTCTTTTCTTAACATTCTTCTCTACACGATCCATTGTCATGGGATGGTTTGCTAATGAAAATAATATATAACAATAGCTTTAATAATACAAAAGATGATACATGGCATAGTTCAGTCAATACAGTTCATTAAGCCCTAACCAGTTTGGCTCAGTGGATAGAGCGTCGGCCTGCGGACTGAAGGGTCCCGGGTTCGATTCCCATCAAGGGCATGTACCTTGGTTGCAGGAACATCCCCAGTAGGTGGTGTGCAGGAGGCAGCTGATCGATGGTTCTCTCTCATCGATGTTTCTAACTCTCTATCCCACTCCCTTCCTCTCTGTAAAAAATCAATAAAATATATTTTAAAGAAATACAGTTCATTAAAGTTACCTATGATTTACCATTCTCTGTGTTGTTTTTACATACCTGTTACTGTCAAAGGGGGCAGTATTCACATCAACCACAGCTGAATGTAAAAAGACCGATCAGCATCCAGATTAAGTTCCCATGGTACAGATAATTTTTTTTTTGCAGTAGTTGATGATTTTACAGTACATGATTTTACATTTACCCAGTAATTATAATTCATGAAGTGTCATTTTACCTCCAATACTGCTGCTTTCAACACAGTAGCTGCTCTCTACACATGTGTGACTGGTCCTCATAAGTACATTATGGCGCCAACCCTGTCACATACACCTGTATTTGTACGGGGTGTATGTGATGGGGTTGGCCCAATGATGTCATCATGCCGGGTACTCATATGTGGGCGTATCTGCATGTGGGCGGACCCGCCTGGAGACGGATAGAGGAGCGGTGTCTCGGTTCCTAAGACCATCGAAAATATGTGTTTTCCGATGGTCTTAGGCAACCCCTGTGAAAGGGTTGTTTGACCCCCAAAGGGGTCGCGACCCACAGGTTGAGAACCGCTCCTCTAGGGGGCCTCATCTGAGTGGAATCACGCAGCACTCATCTTTCTGTGTCTGGCTGATGTCATGCAGCATGTCCTCCAGGCTCCGCCGCGTTCTGGCCTGTGACAGGACCACCTCCGTTCGCAGGCTGAATAACATCCCCCTGATGATCAGACTGCATTTTGCTTATCCATTGAATTCTCGGTGGACGCTTGACCACAGCGTTAATTTAACAAACGTTGTTTTGAGCCAGTGATGTAGCAGACACAGCATCTGCACTCTGGGGTACTTTCCCTTCTCGCTGCTACAGACTCTTTACTCTGCTACTGGCGATGGCATTGCTATTGAAGTAGCAGGGGGAAGGGGGGAGCCTGCCCTCCTGCGGGTGACGAGGCACAAAGCAGTAATGACCAAAAATGGTGGCAGTTTCTTTCCGGCTCCTGAAGACACCAATGATTAGACGTTATAAAAGTTCTATATCCTCCACAAGTTTTAATAAAACCTTTGGCACCTGATTTTAGGAAGCAGAGTCACAGAGGTACTCATGGGAAAGCTTGTAAACCCCAAAACACAGGTAAAACTTTGAGGGGCTCCTCCGGTAAGTGTGCATGACAGCCAGGGGACAGCGCGCTCTTCACGGGGTCCGGCCTGCGATAGGAATGGCTGCCTCGGGGTTCTCTGTGCTCCGTGGCTAAGCAGCAGGAGCCCCTGGTTTCTGTGCTGGTCCCGGGAGCGGACCCCAAGCACCAGCCGCGGGGCCGGAGGATGCTGTGTGCGCCCTGTTCATCTGCACTCTGCCGGTACTTTCCCTTCTCGCTGCTACAGACTCTTTACTCTGCAAACGTCTCGTTACATTGCATTTTTCAAACACTGCACAGTGTATCACTGCAACCTGGGATGCCTTCGCTTTAAAAAGAAATTTTTTTAATTGATTTTTAGAGAGAAGGGAAGGGAGAGGGATAGAAAGAGAGAGACATCAATGAGAGAAACATCGTTGACAGGCTGCCTCCTGAATGCCCCTTCCTGGGATTGAGCCCGAAACAGGCATGTGTCCTGACAGGGAATCGAACCAGTGACCTCCTGGTGCATGGATCGACACTTAACCACTGAGCCACACCGGTCAGGCAAGGGATGTGTGTTCTTTATCACGAGTGGTCATCCTGCAGATGTGGGGATATGTCAAAAGTGACCTGCCTTTGACCTCAGGCAGATGGAGCCTGGGACAATCCCTGGTTACAGCGGCACTCGGCAAAACTTGCAACGATGCCAATCCCTGGTCATTATATACACCTACACACACACACACACACACACACACACACACACACACACACACACACACACACCTGGTGCTGAATTGTTCTAGGTCTCCCTCTTGTGGGCCATCTGTGAAATAAAACACGCCCATTGTCTTAAATAGATACAATGAAGAATTATAAGTAATCAATCGATGTCTTTGAATCCTATGACTTGAATAGGACTTTACATTGTTTCTATTATTAAATATGACACACTTGTGAAAAGCATCTAGAGAATGATATAAAAATGACCACACGGTCACACACCAGCTTTATCCAATCGTAACGTTTGGCCCCATATTTACTTTAGATCCTTTAAAAACTGAAGGAGATCCCGTTGCGGGCCCTTGTGGGGCCTCCCTTTCTGCCTCGCCTCTCCCCTCCCCACGGCGGCCATTATTCTGACTTTGTACTTGTCACTCCCGTATGTATTGTTATGGTGTCCCACATGTGTGGGTACCAATGCACCACAAACCGCGGGGCTGCGTGTTTTAGACTTTCTGAGAATGTTGGGTGCATCTCTCACAGCTGCTCCTCTCCCTGAGCAGTGTCTCCTGGGGGCGCCCATTCGCTCATGCTCCTCTCTGTGTCCCATGGATCGAATGAAAACCGCTCTGCCTGAACCATTCTCTCATTCTGGGCTGTGGATATGGTTTTGAGTTTTCTCGCAGTGAACGTGTGAACATTCTTCCCCTGGCGTCTGCATGAGGGCATCCCCGGGGCACACCCTAGGGAAGGCTGCCGGGTCATCATGTTTGGTCTCTCCCACTTCCCCACTATTGCCAAGTCACTCACAAAAGGATTGGGCCGCTCGACACCCCACTGTCCCCCAGAGCTCTTTACCTTCCTCTTCCTCACCTGCCCTTCCTCGGGCAGCCAGGGGGAGCACCTGCTGGGTGCCTGGCATGATGTTCGAGTTTAATGATGACAGCCACCTCGGGAGGCCGGCATCTGCACCCCAGTTCCAGGGATCGAGGCCCAAGGTGGCAGCACCACAGCCCTGACCCTGACATCGCCCGGCCTGTCTGACCCTCGAGCGGTTCTGCCAAGGTCCTCACAGACTCCACGCTGGGTGCAGAGGGCCGGGGGGGGGGGGGGCGGGTGGCAGTGGGCACCTTCCACGGAGGCCTGCTAGCTGGTTGCTGAGACGAAAGAAAGGATACACCGTTCAACTTCTTAAATTATGAAAGTCACCCTTCATACAAGAGTATACTGAACATTATACTCTTGCTTTGTTTGAAACAAAGAAAAGCAACAAAGTAATAAATGGGATTAGAGGGGAGTGAGAAAAAAATACAGAAATTAAAGGCATCTAGATGCCTAAAGAAGAAAGATGTCACAGTGAGAAAACCAGCATTGGCAAAACTTGCTTTTCAAGTCATGTCGGAGTTTTCCCTCCCACGGCTGGGCCTCAGCAACCACTTCTCGGCAGTTGCAGCTTCGCCCTCTCCTTGGAGTACGGACCTGAGGATCGTGAGGGGGACAGAGGGTGGAGCAGGGCACAGACCCTGAGCAGGTGGGTCTGCACCTGACTGCACACAAAAGGCAAAGAGAAGGAGAGGCAGGTGAAGGAAGGGAGAGGAAGAGGGGACAGGGAACAGCTGCTCTCTCTCAGCCCCCAGCGGAGCTCGTGCTCTGCACGGTTTGACCGAGTCCTTCGAGGCACGTGGCTCCGCACAGTTTCTGATAAAACTTCCCCCTTTTATCTCCCAGCAAGAGAAGGAGTGAAGTAACCCTGACATCTACAGAGCCCGCCGTAGCTGATACTGAACAGCTACTTGAATTAAAGGGGAAACGCTGCAGTGCTCACTGGCTTTGTTTTCACTAAGACAAAAGCACGGAGGCGATATATTAGGGTTGTACGTCATTGCTTTACTCCCAACAGTGCCGTCCAGGACTGAGCGGCCTAACCGAGCCAGGAGTGAAAGCTGCAAAGCAAGTGGGACAGGAAGTCAACAGGAAGCCAAAAGTGTGCGGAAAGGAAGTGAAACCACGTTTTAATAAGCGCACCAAGAACAACAGGGGATGTGGGAGGTTTGCTCAGCGTGAGGCACAGGCTATAAATCACCTGAGTACGCCCCCATGCTTACTGATAAAATACGCAGAACATCAACTTGATCATCGTGACCATTTTTACGTGTACGGTTCAGGGGTGTAAAACACTACATTCATAATGTTGTGCAGCCATCACCACCATTCGTCGCCCTAACTCTTGTCATCTTGTAAACTTGAGCACTAATACCCCGTTCTCCCCTCCCACCCCCCACCCTGGCAACCACCATTCTACTTTCTGTCTCTGTGACTTTGACGACTCTAAAAATCTCCTTTAAGTGAAACCATATAATACCTGTCCTTTTGTAACTGGCTTATTTCACTTAGCATGATGTCCTCAAGATTCATCCGTGTTGTAGCATGTGCCAGAATGCCCTTCCTTTTTTTATTATTGCTTAAAGTATTACAAAGGGTATTACATATGTGTCCTTTTTTTCCCCCCTGCCCTTCCTTTTTAAGGCTGAAAAATATCCCATTGTATGTAGACACCACATGTTGCTTATCCACTCACCCACCGATGAGCACTTGGGGCACTTCCACATGGTAGCCATTGTGAATATGCTGCCTGACATGGTTATAATTTGGCATTGAACCAAGCTACAGCATAAAAAAGTCTCCAAATGGACCATTCATCATCGAATCATTAATATTTTGAATAACTAACTGAGGGTTTATGTAATTCTTATCTTTAGAGCATCTTTGTCCTACTGATATTCTTTGTTGCTGTTAATCTTCACCCGAGGATATTTCTCCATTGATTTTTAGGGAGAATGGAAGAGAGAAAGACAGGGCGAAATACTGATGTGAGAGAAACACATCGATTGGTTGTCTCCTGCACAAGCCCCAACCAGGGCCCAGGCCGGGGAGGAGCCTGCAACCAAGGTATGTGCCCTTGACCAGAATTGAACCTGGGATCCTTTGGTCTGCAGGCCGATGCTCTATCCACTGAGCCAAACTGGCTAGGGCCAACAGATGTTCTTAACATTCCCAGAAACAAAGGGGTGTGTGTGTGTGTGTGTGTGTGTGTGTGTGTTTTAATTAAGTGAAAACAAAAGAATCATTCACTCAAGATGCACATCTACCAGAAGCAGCTCTGCTGTTACTTTTCCAGGGGAACTGCCTCCTTTGCCGGATCTGTTCACAGAGTTTGAACCAATGTCCTGAGCAATGTCTTTTCCCTGTTGAAGACGTGAGCTGCTCCAGGTTTAGGGCCCTTTCTGTGTCTGTGGTGCAACCCAGCTCAGGTTTCAATGCACGGCACCTGCAGCTACTTCAACCAGGAGGCATCTACAAATGAAAACCATTTCCCCCACTTCTAAATAGTCACAATTTACCATTACGTATACACTTCTTTGTCTTATATTAAACTAGAGGCCAGGTGCATGAATTTGTGCACAGGTGGGGTCCGGCCCACCTGGCTGGATGGGGGCCCATCAGGCTGGGCCAGCGGGGGGAGGGGCTGTGGGCAGTTGGTGGCCGGCCCCGCCCTGATCTGGGAGCTGGGGGCCAATCAGGGCCCGGATCAAGCTGGTTGGCTGCCGCAGTGTGGTCATAGCCACCGGTTGTTCCGGTCGTTCTGCCATTCTGGTCGCTGGGCTTTTATATAGAGAGATGTTATAACCTTGAGTCAAATAAATAAAATATTAGCATAGAATAGAAGCAGTCAGCATGCTGTCACATAAGATGGTCCCCCTTGGATATTCGGCTAGGGAAGGCCACTGCCTGAAATTTATCACCAGATCATGCCTCCTCCCCAACCCCACACCCCCAGCCCTGAGTCCACAGTAATCCCCCACCCTTTAAGACAGCAAGTCATACATTTCTAAAGGGAACCTCTCAAATTAAAATCCTGCTTGTACCCGGCTGGTGTGGCTCAGTGGTTGAGCATGGACCTATGAACCAGGAGGTCACAGTTAGATTCCTGGTCAGGGCACTTGCCTGGGTTATGGTGCAGGGGCAGCCGATTGATGATTCTCTCTCATCATTGATGTTTCTATCTCTCTTTCCCTTTCCCTTACTCTTTGAAATAAAATATATATATATATATTTTTTTTATAAAAAACAGAATAAAACAAAACCCCTGCTTGTGAGTTTCCTAAAATAACCACCCACTTCCATGGGAAAAGCTCACTGCACGGTTATTGGGGAAAATGCTGGTACCGGAGATGATCGGATACGAAACGATTATCTCAATGGCTGGTGAGGGAGGAGGGAGAGAACAGAGTGGATGCGGACTGGATTCTTCTGAAGGCGCCAAAGACAAGGGAGAGCACAGGTTGGCAAGTGTGACCAATAGCATGTGGAGGAACTTAGAGGTCAGAGTGGTGCGCTGGGAGGTCTGCAGGCCTTTCTCTCTGGCGCAAAGAAAGACAAAAGGGGTAATGAGCCCAATTGGGCTGGTTGGAGGGAGCCAGGCAGGACTGAGACTAAAGTCACTTGATTAACTTTTAACTCCTTTTCCCTCCTCTTCCTTCCTTTTGTTTCCTTTCCCCCCATAAAACATATCCACATTTTAGCATTATTTACTAATTTCTCTGTCTTAAGTATTATAATTATTTGGTAATTTATTTAGTGAGTATCTGCTAGCACCTACCACGTGTTAGGCACAGCATCATGGAACACAGGGCAGGTGAGACTGGGGCCCTGCCCTCCAAGAGCTGAAATGCTTGGGATGGTTTTTAATAACTGGCAGATTTATACTCAAATGTTTGGGCCTGTTTTCTTTTCATTTGTATTCCTCATTTCTGCTTCTCTATCCCTTGTTTTAAGCATTGCTTCTTCCTCTCGGGAGACATAGGACCAGAAAGAATAAGGTTTTCCTGGCTCTCTGGGTTTGAAGTGTTACCTCTCTCTCTTTTATTTTTTATTAATTTCAGAGAGGAAGGAAGAGGGGGAGAGAGATAGAGACACCAATGATGAGAAAGAATCATTGATTGGCTGCCTCCTGCACGCTCCCCACTGGGGATCGAGCCCACAACCTGGGCATGTGCCCTTGACTGGAATCGAACCTGGGACCCTATAATCCGCAGGTCGACGCTCCATCCACCGAGCCAAACCGGCTAGGGCGAAGTGTTACCTCTCTTAACAGAAGGGAATTTTGTATCTTTTGTGCCTTCCCCATCAGTGTCTTTCTTTTCCTTCTCAACCACGAATAAAGCTCAGAGCCACTTCGTTTCCCCTTGTAATTGTTTAATTGGAGAGAAACATGCCCTGTGTCAGCCTTCTAATTTCCTTTTAGCCTCAGGGAAAGTTCCAGAAGTTTCTTGCACATTCACCTTGCTCTCCCCCATCTTCCCACCCTCCTCCCTGCAGTTCCTTCCTGCCAGCTACCTGCCTTATGCTGTGACTTTGCTCTAAGCCTTTTGTTTTGTTACGGTGTCCTCTCCCCTCATGAGTCAGCTCTGACAGCTGTGCCCCTGACTCCTGGCCAGGCTCTAACCTTGACTCCCAGTGTAGCCACGCAATGCACGTTTTACCTTTCACCTTCCCCTAAGTCCTGCCTGGGGACTCAGCTCCCTAGTCACTCTTCAGCAACTCCCAGGGGAGGGCCCATATCTCCTGTCCTTTTATCCAAAAATGGAGCCTACTCATTTTTTCCTCCTTAATTTTTTGAGGACGTGACATGCATCCAGTGAAATGCACAGTCTTCCATGAACAGCCCAATGCAAGTTTGTATATGACTTTCACGACGCCTTCGCCCAGACCAAGGAAATGCAGACCATTCTGAAAGGCTTACCCTTGGCGTGCCTCAGGAACAAGCACTCCCCAACCCCACCCTCAGGCGACCGCTGCTCCGGTGGCTGTCACTCTGGATTAATGGTGCCTCTTCTTGAGCTTTATAGAAACAGGACTATGAACTCCTCTGTCTGGCTCCTATTGTTCATTATGGCTGTGAGATTCTTCCATGTTGTTGCGTGTGGCTGTGGTTCAGTCGTGTGCTGCTGTTTTGCATTTCATTATAGGAATGACCACAATTTACCCATTCTACTATTGATGACATTTGGGTTGTTTCCAGCTGCGGGTTATTATGAATAAAGGTTTCTTTTGAATGTTACTCTTATTATGAAGGGACAAAGAAGGACCTTCCCTGTGAGCCTTTCCAAAGGCGACTGAGCTGTGCTTGGAGGTCATTATTGCCACCACAGCTGGGCAGAGAAGTATCAGAAGGCCCCGCCCTGCCCTCTCACATACTTGGAAGCAGATGTCTGGTCCTAAGCAAAACACTGAGTCAGCCTCTCAACCCAGGGATCTGCTCAGACATGCCAAGAAAGAGGAAATTTCACAAGCATTTGGCTGAACGCATCTGCTAACATCTAAATGTTGAGTAATGTAGAGTAAAAAGTTAAAAGGTGGCCCAATGACCCTTTGGCTCATCTTTAAATTGATTGCGATATGTTGAAAGCTTGTTCTTTTAAGTTTATTTCAAAAGAATTAATTCTGTCCAGGTAGTTGGTTAGAGCATCGTCCCAATATGCCAGTGTCGGGTTCAACCTCCGGTCAGAGTACACACAGAAGCAACCAGTGAATGCACAAATGAGTGAAAGCAAATTGATGTTTCTTCCCCCGCCCCGCCCCTGCTTCCTCTCTCTCTAAAATAAATTTTTAAAAAAAGTATTTCTTTTACTGATTTCAGAGAGAAAGGGAGAGGGAGAGAGAGAGAGAGAGAGAGCGAGAGAGAGAGAGAGAGAGAGAGAGGAACATCAATGATGAGAGAGAATCATTGATCCGCTGCCTCCTGCATGCCCCCCCACTGGGGATTGAGCCGGCAATCTGGGCATGTTCCCTTGGCTGGAATCGCACCCAGGACCCCTCAATCTGCAGGCCAATGCTCTATCCACTGAGCAAAACGAGCTAAGGCTAAAATAAATTTTTAAAAGGGAGTTAAAAATGTAAGAGAGGATGCCCTGGCTGGTTTGGCTCAGTGGATAGAGCATCAGCCTGCGGACTGAAGGGTCCCAGGTTCGATTCCCGTCAAGGGCATGTACCTTGGTTGTGGGCACATCTCCAGTGGGGGGCATGCAGGAGGCAGCTGATCGATGTTTCTCTCTCATTGATGTTTCTAACTCTCTATCCCTCTCCCTTCCTCTCTCTAAAAAATCAATAAAATATATATTTTAAAAAATATTTTTAAAAAAATGTAAGAGAGGCTAGGGTTTTGGCTTTCCCACTAGGAGACGTTTCCCATTTCCTCGGCTGGGGCGTGAGGATGCGGACCCTCTGGAGGAGCCTACCACTCTGGCACTCCTGGATTCCGCCTGCTGGCTGGGGCCCCTGTGTGATGTCACGGGGCTTTGTGAGGCAGCTGGGTGCGGGCAGCACAGCCCAGTCCAGTCTGGTATCTGCTCAAATTCAGGCACCATCCAACCATTCAGAAACGAATTCCATCTTCCAGATCTTTCAGCACACATTCCCGCCCAATTCCGCCTCGGACTCAACCTAGAAAACACTCCTATTACAAAGTAGCTGGAGAGGCGGTCTCAGCGGGAAGGGTGAGCTCAGGGTGCTGGGGGCGGAACAGAAACGGGGGTGGCTAGTCCATGCGGGATCAGTGGAAGCAGCGCATCGAATCGCTGATTCTCGAATGGGGTTCGGGTTCGGAAGATCTGGGTGTGTGTGTTTTTAAAGGTTTTATCACCACCATAGAGGGCATCACAGTGACTTCAGTTCTTGAAAATCAGGGCTAATACTCATTATGTAACCCTTTGTCCTTCTTAAGGTTTATACCAAGTGAAGGTATTATTTACTTAGAAAGATTAAATAGGGGGAAAAAGCCCTTCGTGCTGTGAGAAAGCCATAGGTCTTGTGTGGAGATTGGTACTAATATTGTCCTAGGCAAGGGCGGGTTACATATACTTATTTACAGGAAAATTAGTGGTGACATTATCTAAAGCGTGATCGTGTTGTCCTGACGGTAAAGACTCACATTTTAAAACCAACTCAGCGACGAGCTCCGGACTTACCTTAGGGTTTTGGTTCCTCAGTGGGTGTATGTGCAGGCCTGCATGTTAATTCATGCTCAGGGTTTTTTAAAATGCATTTAAAATTTTGTTTGCTATTCATTTAAGTGATCACTGAAATATGTTTTACAAAGTCTATATTTTTCTAGCTTGTGAAGTCAGCATATTTTAGAGAAGACAATAATTGATCATGATTTCCTTCTGAGGAGACAGAGATGAAAAGCTGATCACAGACCTCCCGGATCTGTTGTTTTGGGTAGGAGAGGTTTTCTGTGTATTTGGGGGGAGTGTGGGAGATGGGGTGGGTGGGGGAAGGGGGCAGGCAATGACACATTCCAGACATTGTGGGAACTTTGCTTTAAGAAAATGTAATAGCCTGGCTGAAATGGCTCAGGTGGTTGAGCATCACCCTGTGCATGGAAAGGTTGCTGGTTCGATTCCCTGTCAGGCATATACCTGGGTTGCGGGTCTATCCCTGGCACGGAAGGCAATTGATCAATGTTTCTCTCTCACATTGATGTTCCTCTCTTCCTCTCTCCTTTCCTCCCTCTCTCCCTGTCACTTTCCCCTCCTCTCTAAGCATGTCCTCGGGTGAGGATTAAAACATAATAATAATAAAAAGAAAACATAGCTATATATATAAAAGGCTAAGTGACCGACAGCACGTCCATCCGACCATCCGACCATCCGACCAGCCGGCCAACTCACTGGCCGATACGTATAACATGCACTGGCAATTTAAAAATAAATGTTGACTGGTGCATTGAGTGATGATTCCATCCATTCATGATTCCATCGATTCAACGGATGATGCCGAAAAGGGAAAATTTCCATCGAATTTCTTAATAGTATTACTCCTTTGGGAATGCTGTGTCATAAATTAAAATGGAAAGTAGGTGCAATCGTCATGCTAATGAGAAATCATAACAGTAAATGAGGTCTTTGTAATGGTACTAGATTTATTATCACAAGATTTTGACCTAATATAATCGAAGCTGAAGTATTAACAAGATCTGTGGGAGGAGAGGTGGTTCTGATTCCAAGAATTGATTTGTCCCTGTCTGACACTGGCCTCCCATTTAAATTAACTTGAAGACAGTTTCCCGTGATGCCAGCACTTGCAATGACTATCAATAAATCACAAGGACAAACTCTAGACAGAATAGGAATATTCCTACCTGAACCCGTTTTCGAACATGGTCAGTTACATGTTGCTTTCTCTCGCGTTTGAAGAGTGTGTGATGTTAAAGTTGCAAATACTTCATCACCAGGGAAATTAGTCAAGCACTCTGAAAGTATTTTTACTCTTATTGTGGTGTACAGGGAGATATTACAATAAGTTTAATCAATTTATCAATCATCGTTTTTATCAATGTTGTTTTTATATCATGTTTTTGTTTTATATCATGTTTTTGTTGTTTTTAGGTCATGTCTTGATTGTTATAGCATGTTGTTATTGTTTATTTATTAATCAATTTATATATTATTTTCATATACATTTTACTAGTTTTCTTTCATCTCTGGGACTTCTATTATTGAGAAAGGGCATATAGCGATATTAAAATATTTCTTCTAATTAATGTCCTTTCAATGTGCATGAATCTGTGCATTGGGCCACTAGTTAGTAAAATAAGAAAACTGGGGAGGTATATTTTTATAAATGTTCACACCCAAAGAGAATTCCCCCAAATATTATTTTTTTTATTTTTTTTAAAAAATAGATTTCAAAGAGAGGAAGGGAGAGGGAGAAAGAGATAGAAACATCACCAATGGCTGTCTGCTGCACACCCCCTTACTGGGGATGGAGCCCACAACCTCCTGGTTCATAGGTGGATGCTCAACCACTGAGCCACACTGGCGGGGCCCAAATATTCTTAATATATTAGGCCCCTTTAGAGAAAATGGACTTATTTTATTTTTCAGTAATAATCCTATTATACTAATGCAAGTGTGTATTTTCTATATTAAATTTAATTGGCTCCTCACCTATATTCTCTTTTAACTAGTTTCCAGTTGCTTTTACTTTTTGGAGAAAGTTAAGATGAAAGTTCCTCAGAGTTTAGACATTTAACAGGAAGATATGGTGGCCATTTAAGTGGAAACAGCATTGCTTTGTTTTCAGTTGTTTTAATCCACCCATTTCCCCCAATTAGAAGTTATCTTCTCTTATATATTTGACTAGAGGCCTGGTGCACAAAATTCGTGTGGGGGGGGGGAGCGGGGGGAAGTGGGTGGTCCCTTAGCCCAGTCTGCACCCTCTCCAATCTGGGACCCCTCAGGGGATGTCCGCCTGCTAGTTTAGGCCCGATCCCACAGGCGGACATCCCTCTCCCAATCCAGGACTGCTGGCTCCCAACTGCTCGCCTACCTGCCTGCCTGATTACACCCTAACCACTCCCCTGCCAGCCTGATCAACACCTAACTGCTTCTCTGCTGGCCCAATAACTCCCAACTGCCCTCCCCTTCAGGCCTGGTCCTCCCGACTGCCCTCCCCTTCAGGCCTGGTTGCTCCTAACTGCCCTCCCATGCCGGCCATCTTGCGATTGTGGTTGCCACCATCTTTGAGGGTGTGGCAGTCAATTAGCATATTCCCTCCTTATTGGCTGTGGGTACCACCATCTTTGCCATGCATGAGGGTCAATTAGCATATTACCTCTTTATTAGATAGGATACTTTTTCTTTTTTAATTAAATCTTTATTGTTCAGATTATTACAGTTGTTCCTCTTTTTTCCCCCCATAGCTCCCCTCCACCCGGTTCCCACCCCACTTTATGCCCTTACCGCCCCCCCCCGCACTTTCCACATCCATAGGTGTACAATTTTTGTCCAGTCTCTTCCTGCACCCGCCACACCCCTTTCCCCCCTGAGAACAGTCAGTCCATTCCCTTTCTATGCCCCTGATTTTATTCTATTCACCAGTTTATTCTGTTCATCAGATTATTTATTCACTTGATTTTTAGATTCACTTGTTGATAGGTGTGTATTTGTTGTTCATAATTTGTATCTTTACCTTTTTCTTCTTCTTCCTCTTCTTAAAGGATACCTTTCAGCATTTCATATAATCCTGGTTTGGTGGTGATGAACTCCTTTAGCTTTTCCTTATCTGTGAAGCTCTTTATCTGACCTTCAATTCTGAATGATAGCTTTGCTGGGTAAAGTAATCTTGGTTGTAGGTCCTTGGTATTCATCACTTTGAATATTTCTTGCCACTCCCTTCTGGCCTGCATAGTTTCTGTTGAGCAATCAGCTGACAGTCATATGGGTAATCCCTTGTAGGTAACTGACTGTTTTTCTCTTGCTCCTTTTAAGATTCTTTCTTTATCTTTTGCTCTTGGCATTTTAGCACATTGTATGCGGGAAACGTATTTATACGTTTTACATTGACTGTAAGTAGTAGAGCACGGGACACGTATTAATACGTTTTTTAGCGGTAGAATGTGGGTAACGTATAAATACGTAAACTAAAGTTATCGTAATTTTACTGAATGTTGCCATTTGCGCAAAAAATTAGCAAAAATGGCCCGCACCACCTGTTAGCGTGCGATAAAAACTACCCGCAAACAATGTGTTAATTATGATGTGTCTTGGTGTGGTTCTCTTTGCATTCCTTTTGTTTGGGATTCTCTGCGCTTCCTGGACCTGTAAGTCTATTTCTTTCACCAGGTAGGGGAAGTTTTCTGTCATTATTTCTTCAAATAGGTTTTCAATATCTTGCTCTCTCTCTTCTTCTGGCACCCCCATAATTCGGATATTGGTATGCTTGGAGTTGTCCCAGAGGCTCCTTACACTATTTTTTGATTCTTCATATTTTTTTATTCTTTTTTCTTTTTGTTTTTCCGGTTGGGTGTTTTTTTGCTTCTTCATATTTCAAATCTTTGACTTGATTCTTGCGATCCTCTAGTCTGCTGTTGGATCTCAGTATATTATTCTTTATTTCAGTCAGTGTATGCTTAATTTCAAGTTGGTTCTTTTTCATAACCTCGAGGGTCTCACTAGATTTCTTGAGGGTCTCATTAAATTTATCGGCGGTTTCTAGAAAATTCTTGAAAAACCTTATAAGTGTGGTTTTGAACTCTATATCCAGTAGTTTGCTTTCCTCCATTTCTGTCATTTGTGACCTGTTTCTTTGTCTCTGCATTTTTTATGCTTCCCTGTGTTGATAGAGTGGCTTTGTGTGCTAGGTGTCCTATAGGGCCCATTGGCTCAGCCTCCCCAATTACCTGAGGTGCACACTCTTAGTGCACCCCTTTGTGGGCTTTTTGCTTGTTGTAGTTAAGCCTTGATTGTTGTAGGTATCGCTGGGAGGAATTGACCTCCAGGCTAATTGGCTGTGAGAGTCAGCTGTGTCTATGGTGGGAGAACTTTTGTGCTGGAGACACCCTTATGAGGCAAGACTTGCTTCAGTGGGGCTTTGGTGCTCACTGAGTCTGCCCCCTGAGTGTTTCCCTTATGGATCTGAGGAGTTGTAATCTGGATGGTCCCCCTCTGACCACTGGGTACACTGGCTCTTGGATCTCTAAGGAGGTGCTAATTTAGCCTCTGCCTGAGGCTACCCAGCAGGAGCTACGAAGAGATCTGCAGATTCCTCTTCTTTGTTTGAGGTTTGTAGGTGCCCAGATGAGGCCCAGCTGTGAAGCAATGCAAGCTGCTGTGGGGCCTTGGGCCTTCTTTTGGAAGTTCTGGGTCTCTCTAACCCAGCTGCAGTTTGTTAGGTAATTTTCAGATTGCAAAGGGCCAGGCCTTTCATATGCAAAAGCCTCTGTGCACAGCTTGGGTGGGGCGGGGCGGGGTCAACAGGGTGGAGCAAGCAGCTATGGCTGCTCCTCAGTCCTACCCTAAGAGGCCCCAGGTCTCAGTGTCCCGGTAACCGCTGCAAGCACCTCCAAGAGAAGGCTGCCCTTGAGTTATGCCCGCTTCCAGACAGTCCAGTTTCTCCCCGTATGAGTCTGGGTCCCCAGAGACTCGCCCGGAACTGGAGTTCAGAGTAGTCGGGAGCTTGAGACTCCCTCCGGATTGAAAAAGACAACCGAGTCCACAGTTGCCAGCCCTTTCCATGTGCGCCTCCGTACCTCTGCACTTTACTTCCGCACCTCCTCTGAGTCTCAGTGTGCTTTTCTCTTTCCTTGTAGTTGTAGAATTTCCACTCAGCCAGCCTTCCTGTGGTTCTGGATGATGTCTGTTTTGTCTTTTAGTTGTATTTTTGAAGTGGTTGTGTGAGGCAGCAATATCAGGTGTTTACCTGTGTTGCCATCTTGGTTTCTCTCAGGATACTTTTTCTTTGCATAACCAAATGTCTCATTTTTAAAGTGTCCTTCATTCCATCAATAAGCATTTATTGGGCAACCAGGATCTTTGTCAAGGTGTTAAACACTGTGTCCTGGGAGAATGCGCCCATATTAGCAAACTTCCCCTCATCCAACTTCATATCCCCTCCCTTGACCCAGGGGGGTCAGGCCTCAG
This sequence comes from Myotis daubentonii, assembly GCF_963259705.1. Taxonomy (NCBI): domain Eukaryota; kingdom Metazoa; phylum Chordata; class Mammalia; order Chiroptera; family Vespertilionidae; genus Myotis; species Myotis daubentonii. The sequence continues at coordinate 6,489,852 of NC_081849.1, read as the reverse complement.
CGCAGGCCCAGCCCCCAACTGCCAGGTGGGCTGGCGGAGCTGCCTGCTTCCTCAGGGAACACTCTCCGCTCCCTGAGCAGATCAGCACATCCCAGGCCAGGCTGTGTTGTCACTTGACCCTAGTCATTGAGCTAGTGCCCAGGCGAGGACCTGGGGGGTGAGCCTGAGGATGGAGGACACATGTTGCCTTGCAAAGCAGAGGCCTCTCCATCACCCTCAAGCAGAGGGGGAGAGCTGGCCTCTGACAGGGACGAGGGGCCATTTCTGTAGGCCCATAGGGTCCCTGTGGGTCTAGGGCAGTGATGGCAAACCTATGACACGCGTGTCAGAGGTGACACTCAAAACTCACTTTTTTGGTTGATTTTTCTTTGTTAAATGGCATTTAAATATATAAAATAAATATCAAAAATATAAATCTTTGTTTTACTATAGTTGCAAGGATCAAAAAATTTCTATATGTGACACGGCACCAGAGTTAAGTTAGGGTTTTTCAAAATGCCGACATGCTGAGCGCAAAAGGTTCGCCATCACTGGTCTAGGGTTTCAGTCGTGATCCCACCCAGACGTGCCATCCTGAGTCTCTGAGTCTCCTTCCTCCCCTAGGAAGAAGAGCCAGGGTTGAGAAGTCAGCCTTCCCTGGACTCTGCTGCCCTGCTCACCACCCCCTGGGCACGGCCCGCCTGCTCTGCCGGCTGGAGGTAGGGCAGAGTCCCTTCCCATGCCATTCAGGACGCCCTCTGGTGGTGATGACTCACACTCAGACTTCCATTGCCTTCTTCAAATGCCCCACAGCATCAAGCAACAGCCATCTGGGCCATGTACTTATTGCTGCTCCCTGCCCCGCCTCTCAGAACATTCCTTCCCACCAGTATTCCATCCCGAGGGGCCCGCCACTGAGTTGTAACGAGGACCCTGCCACAGCGTTCCAGGGCGATGGGAACGCCACCTCTCCACCAGCAGTGGGGTCCTCGGGGCCGCCAGCTGAGCAGGGACCAGCTCCCAAATCCCATTTCATTTTATTTTTTTGTTAATCCTCAGCCGAGGATATTTTTTCCATTGATTTTTTTTAAGGAGGGGGGAAAAGTAGGAGGGAGAGAGTGAGAAACCTCATGTGACGTACTCATATCACTTGGTTGCCTCCACACACACCCAGACCTGCAACCCCAGTGCGTGCCCTTGACTGGGAATCAAACCCTCAACCCTCTGATGCGAGGCCTGGCGTTCTAACCACTGAGCAACACCAGCCAGGGCCAAATCCCACTTTAGAGTCTCATTCTCAGCACCTCCTGTCCTTGACTTGCAGATGGCCACCTTCTCACGGCATCCTCCCATGGCCTTCCCTCTGTGCTTGCACCCCTGGGTCTCTTCTGGTCTTCGTATAAAGACACCCATCAGATTGGATCAGGGCCCGCCCGCCTGGCCTTATTCAGGGACCCCATCTCCAAATGTGGTCAGTGAGCGTTAGTATTTCAACATATGATGTTTGGGGGACACCATTCAGCTCGTGGCAGCACTCCATTCCCTTGGGAAAGTGAGATACTAACCGCCGATTGGCATCTCTGGGTGTGTGTGTGACCCAGGCCACAGGTGTGCTGTCTTCGAGGTGACACACAGCCGTCGGCTGCTCTGTGGGTCACGCCCACGGTTCAGCATGTGGAGGTTTTCTCTGGGGCCTGTCTTCTCATCATGGAATGATTCTCCCAGCTGCTGCCTCAGGTACAACAAGCTGGCTGCCAGGACCCTGTGTGCGCAGTGGAAACGGGGCCACGTGGGCCAGACGGTCTTGAGCCCCAGGTTGCCTTCTGCAGTTCTCAGTCCCTGCAGCGTCCGTCTGCGGGGTCTGTGCAGGGCAGGGCGGGAGAATGGACTGTTCTGCACATGAACTCATGGCCTTTCTAAACCCGTCCCTCCATGTGTCGGCCGACATGCCTGTACCTCCACGTCCCAAGCTGCTCCGGGATCTGCTGGACTCGGTCCCCCTCAGGGCCCTGTCACCACGCACTCGGACTGTGATTTCCTCTGTCCATCTAAAATCTTTATCACATGTCCATAGCCTTCTGTCTTCCAAACCTGTGCTACAATCTCATGCAGTCCTTTATCTATTCTTTCCCCAGGAGGGTTTTTAGCTTTACTATTATTTTTATTTTCATTTTTTTAATCCTCACCCGAGGATATTTTTCCATTGATTTTTAGAGAAAGTGGAAGAGAGAGGGAAAGACAGAGTGAAACATCGATGTGAGAGAAACATCCATAGGTTGCCTCTCACATGCACCCCAAACAGGTTCAAACCCACAACCTAGGTATGTGCCCTGACCAGGAATCGAACCATCAACCTTTGGGTGTATGGGATGACATTCCAACCAACTGAGCCACCTGGACAAGGCTTTAGTTTTATATATTTTTTTACATTTTTATTGTTGAAAGTATTATATTTATTCCCTTTTTCCCCCCATTGGCCCCCTCTAGCTCACACTCACCCCCCACCCCAGACCTTCACTACCCCACTATCTGCGTCCATGGGTTACACATATAAGCATACAAGGTGTTTGGTTGATTACCTCCCACTCACCCACCTTCCCCTACCTTCCTGCGGAGATTCTGCACTCTGTCCCATGCTTCCATGTCTCTGGATCCACTCTGTTCATCAGTTTATTTTGTTACTTAGATTCCACATATGAGTGCGGTTCCACATATGAGTGCCATCATGTGATACTTGTCTTTCTCTGACTGACTTATTTCACTTAGCATGATACTCTCCAGCTCCCTCCATGCTGTCTCAAAGGGTAAGAGATCCTTCTTTTTTACAGCTGCATAGTATTCCATGGTGTAGATGTACCACAGCTTTTTATCCACTCGTCTACTGATGGGCACTGGGGCTGTTTCCAGATCTTAGCTATTGTAAACTGTGCTGCTAGGAACTTAGGGGTGCATACATTCTTTCTGATTGGTGTTTCAGGTTTCTTAGGATATGTTCCTAGAAGTGGAATCACTGGGTCAATGGCAGTTCCATATTTAATTTTTTGAGGAACCTCCATGCTGTTTTCCATAATGGCTGCATCAGTCTGCATTCTCACCAGCAGTGCACGAGGGTTCCCTTTTCTCCACATCCTCGACAGCACTTGTCATTTGTGGATTTGTTGATGGTAGCCATTCTGACAGGTGAGGTGATACTCATTGTCATTTTAATTTGCATCTCTCAGATGATCAGTGACTTAGAGCATTTTTCATGGCTCTTGGCCATCTGTATGTCCACTTTGGACAAGTGTTTACTTAGGTCCTTTGCCCATTTTTTAGTTGGATTGTCTGTCTTCCTTTTGTTAAGGTGTATGAGTTCCTTATATGTTTTGGAGATTAACCCTTTATCAGATGTATCGTTGCCAAATATGTTCTCCCGCACAGTGGGCCCCCTTTTGTTTTGTTGGCGGCAGCTTCTGCTGCGGAAGCTGTTTATTTTGATGTCGTCCCGTTTGTTATTTTCTCCTTCGTTTCCTTTGCCCAGGGCTTTAGCCTTACTTTCGTCCCTAGTAGAGACACGAGGAGAAGAGCCAGGAGTCATAATTAATCTCGTAAATTATGAAGTATTTCCAATCTAAAGGAAATACAGAGAAAAATGCCACACACACCAGGTACACCTCACCAAGATTTGTCAAACTTCATTGTTTTGACACATCCACTTCAGAGCTTTATTATTTGATTTTTGGAGCGAGAGAGGGAGAGAGAGAAAAGTTGATTTGTTGTTCTACTTAGTTATGCATTCATTGGTTGATTCGTATATGTGTCCTGACCCGGGATTGAACCTGCAACCTTGGCATTTCAGGAGAACGCACTAACCAATTGAGCGACCTAGACAGGGCTCAGAGGGCTGTGTGTGTGTGTGTGCATGTGGGGTGTGTGTGTGTGCGTGTGCGTGTGTGTGTGTGTGTGTGTACTTTTTTAAGCATTAGGAGCTCTCATTGTCCTTCCCAGGATCCTCCCCGACGGGAGCAATCACTGTGCTAAACCTGTGTATAGTTGCATGCACTCCCGCCCCCCCTAGCCCCCCCATTATTTGCTGCATATGGTGTGGCCACAAACAATTGCACTGCTTCTCATGTTTTGCAAATGTGTATCGGTAGCATCAGACCCTATTTGTCTTTGGAAAACATTGTTTTCTGATATTTCACAATATTGATCCTTAGAGCTGCAGCTGGTTCATTCCCAGCACTGATGGAACAGCCTCCCTTTCCCAGTTCTTCCGTAGAGAGAAACAGAAGCTGTGTCCTGTTTCTATCACAAACACGACTTCAAGAATCGTGCTCATGCATGTCTCGTGGGAGCCTCCCCAGGGTGCACTCCTAGGGATGTGTACCCTATGCACAGATTCAACCTAACTCCGTGCTGCCAACTCGGTTGCACCATTTCACCATCCCTCAGGGTGTACCACAGTTTTCACTGCCCATTTTCCCCATGTTGTGAATATTGTATGAATATTGTATTCACACGGCATGTGATATTGTATTTTTATGTTTTTAACAGTCTGATTGATGTTAAATCAGATTTTTAAAATAGAGACCTATACTATCACCCCAAGATGGACAGATGCGTAAACCTTTCACATCATTTCTATTAACTACATGCTCAGGAGTATCGACCAGTGACTTCTAATTATATTGTACGTTTTATAAGCATCTTATACATTTTTATGTTATGTAATCTTATGAATATCAGTTTTAAGAGTTGCTGATAATAGAAGAAAGTATACTATCTTATCAAAATACATAATAAGCATCGATAGCAAAATGATTGTTTTTAAAATGCTGAAAATGGAATTTAAGTCAAGTAGGTGACCCTACAAACCATTGAAATGTCTAATACAGCTTCTCCCAAATCCTTCTGCTTTAGGAAATTTAAGAATGGACCCTAAAAAATGCTAGATTTACAATGCGAAATGTCACAGTCCTGTGTTTACTCTGTGGAACCTTGACACTTGGGATCTTGACAGCTCTGTTATATGTACATTTTCACCGTGATCATGTGAGCAACTGGCAGAAGAAAACCCAGGCACCTGCATCAATTTGGAAACTTGATAAAAAGTTGCCACAGCAAGCTATCCACAGCGCAGGGCAAATACCACGCTCAAGGCAAATACCAGGACAACATGTAAGAACTGAAAGACCTAACAAAGATCAAACTAAAGAATGGCGTCCATTTTTTAAATTAGGTAACTATTTTGAATTTCTCTGTTAGCCATTTTAAGGGGAAAATATGTCATATATTTAATATTTGCAAGAGAGAATGTCCTTTTAGACCAATTCAATTTTTAAATTATGAAATATTTTTATATGCTATATACAAAAAATAATAGAATAGGTGTGTATACATTTAGCACCTGAATTTAACAATTTTTAAATATAGTTTGTTATATTTGTTTAGGTAGCTTTCTGTTTTTCATAAAGAATAAATTTTAATAGGTAGACTTAAAAATATCACCTCTTTTAAAAAAATATCACCCCTTTGCCCTAGCTGGTTTGGCTCAGTGGATGGCTCTGTGGACTGAAGGGCCCCAGGTTCGATTCCAATCAAGGGCACATGCCCAGATTGCAGGCTCGATCCCCAGTAGGGGGCATACAGGAGTCAGCCAATCAATGATTCTCTCTCATCATTGCTGTTTCTATCTCTCCCTTTCCCTTCCTCTCTGAAATCAATAAAAATATGTAAAAAATGTTATCCCTTTATCAAAGTGATGGTAGTAAGTCAATACTTAGTGACTCTAATTACCTATTCTTACAGATGAGAATTTTAACTATTCGGACCCAGAATTTCTTCATGGGATTTTACTATATGGACTTAATACCATTATCAGTAAAAGCTTGGGCAATCAGAGACATGTGCCAGATACCAGAGATAAAATGTATGTTTCTGCATTTCTTTTGTATTGAAATATAATTGACATATCACATTATATTAGTTTCAGGTGTACAACATAATGAATTTATATTAGTGTATATTGTAAAATAATCACAATAAATTTAGTTAACATCAGTCACCATACATCATTTCAAAATATATTTTTTTCTTGTGATGAGAACTTTTAAGATCAATTCTCCTCGCAACTTTTTATTTTTTTAAATATGTTTTCATTGATTTTATAAAGAGAGAAAGGGAGAGGGAGAGAGAGATCGAAACATCAATGAGAAAGAAACATCAACATGGATTGGCTGCCTCCTGCACACCCCCTGCTGGGGATCGAGACAGAAACCTGGGCATTGAGCCAGCCACCTCTTGTTGCATGGGTCGACGCTCAAACACTGAGCCACGCTGGCCAGGCTCTCCTTGCAACTTTTAAATATGCAATACAGGGGTATTACCTACAGTCACCATGCTGTCTGTACGCCCCAGGACTGACTTACTTTATAACTGGGAGTTTGTACCTTTGACCTGCCCCTTTCACTCATTTCGCCCACTCTCTGCCTTGGCAACCACCAATCGGTTCTGTATCTATGAGCTTGGTTTTCCTGCCCCGGGGCGGGGGGTGGGGGTGGGGGAGGGTAAGGGGGGGTAAGGGGGGAGGGATATGAGAGTTGTTTAGATTCCACATGTAAGTGAGATTATATGAATTGGTCTTTTTCTGACTTATTCTACTTAGCATAATGTCCTCAAGGTCCATCCATGTTGTTGCAAATGGCAAGATTTCCTTCTTTTTATGGTTCGATTTTTTGATGGAACTTTTTATGGTTTTATTGTAACTTTTTTTAAAATCCATTCATCCACCAGTGGACACTGGATTGTTTCCATGTGTTGGCTACTGTAAGCAATGCTGTAATGAACATGGGGGTGCAGACAGCTTTTCGAGGTCGTGTTTTTGTTATCTTCAGATAAGTGCCTATAATGGAATTGTTGAGCCGTGTGCCAGCTTTATTTTTAACTTTTGAGGAAGCTCCATACTGCTTTCTATGGTGGCTGCACCAATGTAAATTCATTCCTACCCACTGAGCACCAGGGCTCCCTTTTCTCCACAGCCTCGCCTACACTTGCTATTCCTTGTCTTTTTTATAACAGCCATTCTGACAGGTGTGAGGGGATATCTCATTTTGGTTTTGACCTGCATTTCCCTGATGATTAGTGATGTTGAGCATCTTTTCGTGTACCTGTTGGCCATCTGTATGTATTCTTTACAACAATACCTATTCAGATCTTCTGCCCATTTAACAAATCATATTGTTTGTTTGCCATTGAGTTGTGTGAGTTCTTTATATATTTTAGCTATAGCCCCTTAACAGGTATGTGATTTGCAAATATTTTCTCTCATTCACTAGGTTGCCTTTTCACTTTATTAATGGCTCACCTTTGTAATGCAGGAGCTTTTTAGTTTGATGCAGTCCAACTTATTTATTTTTGCTTTTGTTGCCCTTATTTTTCTCAAAACTAAAAATCATTGCCAAGATTGAGCTCAATGAGCTTTCCACCTATGTTTTCTTCTAGAAGTTTTATGCTTTCCGGTCTTAATTCAAGTCTTTAATCTATTTTGAATTGATTTTTTGTGTATGGTGTAAGATAGTGGTCCAGTTTCATTCTTTTGCATGTGGCTGTCCAGTTTTCCCAACACAATTTATAGAAGAGACTGTCTTTATACCCCATTGTATATTCTTGCCTCCTTTGTCATAAATTAATTGAGCATATATTCATGGGCTTATTTCTGGACTCTATTCTGTTTCTTTGATCCACATGTCTATTTTTATACCAATACCATATTGTTTTGGTTACTATAGCTTTGTAATATAGTTTGAGACCAGGTTAGCTGCAATCCCAAAACATGAATCATTTTTCTTTCTCTCATCTATGCCTGCAGGTGTCTTAAAAAACGCTACCCAACCAGGCTACCTTCTGCCAGCATTGTCATTTGTTTCCACAATGAAGAATTCAACACCTTGTTTCGGACAGTGTCCAGTGTCATGAACCTCACTCCACACCAGACCCTTGAAGAAATTATCTTGGTAGATGACATGAGCGAATTTGGTAAGACAGAACACCAGTAGTCTACCTAATCCACTTGGAAGGCAGTGCTATCTCTGGTGGCATGTGAGTTATTTTACACTACAGTTCTGGGTGGTGTTGAGGCAGGCACTGAGCTACATGCTATTGCTACGCTGGGGTGGATGTAAGAACCGGTCTTACATTATTGGGCACATTGGGTGGCTAGTGCTTCCATGAGGTAAACGTAGGGGCACCCACCTGGTCTTTAGAGATCATTGATGACAATCGGGAAGAAGTGACATCTAAACTGAGGGCTGGAAGGGTGAATTGGAATTATCTAGATCAGTGGTGCTCAACCTTGGCTGCACATTAGAATCACCTGGGAATCTTTTTAAAATCCTGATTTCTGGGCCTCATCCTCCGGAAATTCTGTTTCTTTGTTACTAATGTTGTGGCCCCACCCCATAACGAAGAAACAGCATTTCCGGAGGATGAGGCCCAGAAATCAGGACTTTAAAAAGATTCCCAGGTGATTCTAATGTGCAGCCACGGTTGAGAATCACTGACCTAGATGGACAGGAAGGAAGCAGTACTTTAGGCAGAGGAAATAGCATCAAAAAGGCCCAGAGGCAAGAGAAAATGTGGTGAGTTTGGAATAGTTCTGTAGTTTATGTCTGAGTGTAGAGTTGAGGGAAAGGGTGGACATAGAAGCAGAGATATAAAAAGGCAAGCGCTTATGAAAGGCATTGTTCAGATTTTATCTGGAGAAAATGGGGAGCTCTTACAGGCTTAATGCAGGGGAAAGACATGATCCAGGTTCTTCCCATGAAAGAATTCTAATTGGACCAAGTACAGGTAAGTGATTATCCCTGCTTGCTCACTGGTTTAAAGAACTGTGATACTAGTGCAAAAATCTGATTAACTACGCTTAGCACTTAAAATTCGTTGTTTGTTTTACAACTTAAGTACAAACCAGAGGCCAGCCCAAAGAACCCAGATTAGTGAAGATTACAGGTCCTTGAAGAAATTATTGGAGTCTACAGGTCCCTGTGGGGTCCATTTCCCATGGAAGCAATGCATCTTTCCCAATCACCGTGAATCTGACCCACTGTGGGCTGGCGGGGGCGGGGGGGGGGGGGGGGGGGACAGACAGTAGGAAGAAGAGCAGAAAGGAAGAAACTCCAGGTGTGTCGACTCAGAGGTGGACTCTAACTCGAGCTAATGTCAGCTACATTTAGGGATTTCCCTTCTTGCCAGGCACCATCACACACGATGTTATTTCTACAGGAGCCACTCCTATTCAGCACAGCACTGTTTATTTCTAGTCCTGTGCATGGGAGGGAATGTGGGGAGATGGTCAAATTCCTTAGCTGATCAGTAGCAGGGAGCAACAAATTTTACCACATGCTGGGCAAGACGTCCCCAGAAAAGCCATGAGCAGGGGACAAGGTGGGATCTTCCGCTACCAGCCGTGGGCAAACTACGGCCCGCAGGCCGGATCCGGCCCATTTGAAATGAATAAAACTAAAAAAAAAAAGACTGTACTCTTTTATGTAATGATGTTTACTTTGAATTTATATTAGTTCACACAAACACTCCATCCATGCTTTTGTTCCGGCCCTCCGGTCCAGTTTAAGAACCCATTGTGGCCCTCGAGTCAAAAAGTTTGCCCACCCCTGCGCTAGACTGTGGAGTTCTCTACCTTCTCACCCAGAAGGACGGGTTGTGCAGTGGAGATCCAGTCCCAGGATCACCATGGGACACCACCCCCATGAGTTCAGAGAATACCTGGTGACCTGCTCCTACGTTCTGTAGGCATGAGGTGAATCGCTGCTGATGCCCAAGATTGGGGTGTGCGCCAGCCTAGATACCTCTCCGTGTCCTCCTTGACCCACAGGCACCCACCCCACCAAGGAGCTTAGTCTTTGACTCTCACAGAACCTCAGCACAGAAAATGCAGGAAATGGGGTGTTCTGTGTTCTGATGGAACTCAGGATGGACATAATCCCACTTTTCACTTGCAACAATTTCACCGGTAGGAGAATTTTTTGAACTGAAGCTTGCCTTTCTTTCCCAGCCGACCAGTAGTCTGCCAACGGACTCCCTCAGCTGGGGAGCAGGAGATGGGTCCCGGGATCTGCCCCCACTGAGTTACACCAGAGGCATGTCCAGAGCTGACCTCTGTGCACACCTTTCGCAGAGTCCTGGTCCCTGTTGACCATAAGCCAACAACAAGCCTGTCTCCTAGGAATGCCGGCCCTCCACTCCATGTCAGCAATTACTGCTGAATGCCCATTTCCCCCTCAGTCTAACCCCCAGACTTCTTCTCTGTCCGGGAGGGCAGAAGGTGTTTGCCGACATCTGAGCCCAGCTGCTGCCCCTGCCTTGCAAGGGCCTCTGAGCAGGGCCCTGGCCTCTGTTTAAAGACCTGGCAGGAGACCCCTCCTTCTCCAAGGTGACAATGAACCTGTGTCCATTGATCCCCACCTCCTGGTCCAGATTTCTAGGATTAGGAATTTAGTCTCTGAGGCATCTGTATCCATCTCACCTGAGCCCAGCCTCCGTTATCATCATCACATTAACCTCTAAATCAGTGGTTTTCAACCGTGGCTGCACATTAGAATCACCCGGGAATCTTTTTAAAATCCTGATTTCTGGGCCTCATCCTTCGGAAATGCTGTTTCTTCGTTATGGGGTGGGGCCACAACATTAGTAACAAAGAAACAGAATTTCCAGAGGATGAGGCCCAGAAATCAGGATTTTAAAAAGATTCCCGGGTGATTCTAATGTGCAGCCACGGTTGAAAACCACTGCTCTAAATACTGAGCGACTGTTAGGTACCGAGGGAACTGAGACTCAAGTGGTTTGATAACTTGGGTAAGAGTTACCACCCAGGTAGAAGCGCAGTTGTAAGTAAAGCCAGACTGCTCCAAAACACCGTAACTCATGCTTCAATTAAAATTGTCATTGGTTTATTGAAATAGAGCTATTTCACTAGGAGCAAAAGGATATTTACAGCCGACTTCAGTGCCGAAATGCTCTTCCTTCTCTTCCTCACGTAGAATAACATTTTCCTTTCAAGTGAGAACCTCTCGGATTACCATGGTTTTTAGGAATCAATCAAAACTGTGCCCAGCTGTTTTCATTTCTGCAGTGATTGTTTACACATTGTCAAGTCTTGCACTTGTTTCCCCTCAGATGATTTGAAAGAAAAACTAGACTATCACCTGGAAATGTTTCGGGGAAAGATTAAAGTAATAAGAACCACAAAGAGAGAGGGGCTGATTCGCGCCAGGCTGATTGGAGCGGCGCACGCTTCAGGTATGAACACTTCCCTGGGGACATGAGGCCTTTCTGTGCCCCCCCACCCCCTCCCCCCGGCAAAGACCGCCCCCCCCCCCCAGAGGCCCTCCACGTCTGGACCTGTATTTGAGTCCCATGAGAATTTAATTTTCTTTTGACTGAAAGTATGTTGCTTCAAAACATCCATTTGTTATTTCAAATATGTAGGCGATGTCAGCTCATTTGAACTGAGTGGTCAAATCCCAGATAAAAAATACTTTTAATCTAAGGCTAGCTCAGTTCTCCCTGCTTCTTTAGAATCTTCCCCAAGCCTACCCTCTCACCCGCAGTCCCCTGCTCCCTCTGCACATCTGTAGTGGATGATGTCCCACATTTTGGTACAAAATATGTGTCTTCTCTCCCCCCAGTGGGATTGAAAGCACCTTGAGAGACAAACACACAGCAAATATTCCACAAACTGGTTGTGTTGGGCTTTGGCTTGGGTTGTGAGGTGTTTCATCCACATGGTGAACACGCCTGTTCCTGCCTCCCCAGGGGACGTGCTGGTGTTCCTGGACAGCCACTGTGAAGTGAACAGAGTCTGGCTGGAGCCCTTGCTGGCCGCCATCGCCAAGGACCGCAAAATGGTGGTGTGCCCCGTGGTGGATTCCATTGACCACCTGACACTGAACTACTATCCCGCTCCCATTGTAAGAGGAGCTTTCAACTGGCATCTGCAATTTGTATGGGACACTGTTTTCTCTTATGAGATGGATGGGCCAGAAGGACCCACCACACCCATCCGGTGAGACTTCTTCAGGTTACGGGGAAATGGCAGATGTGTATTGGTACCTGGGGTGGGGTGGGGGTGGGGGAAAGAAGCCTTCAGAGATCATTTCTTCAATTTCTTGAGCTTCATGATATTTTGTTATTTACCTTGTTTCTAGACGTCTATACTAATAGAATTGAGTAGGTTTTGAATTCCTTCCACTGAAAATGAGCATGTCACCCCAGCTCACCACACCTCTGTGGTTAGTATCCCTCTGGCCTCAAAGATCCATCTTTAGAATGTGGACTTGCTCTCAGTAGCAAGTTGTATATGCTGATCAATGAACAAAATGCCAGCTCTGTGGATAGAAAAAGCAGATGTCTCTGCACAGGCCACATTTGTTTCTAAAATATGAATCCAGGGGCTTCTATCGGTTGAGATGAACATGGTTTTCCTAGATTATTGGTCTGGGAAACTGGACACATATGTTGTACCAAAATGTGGGACATCATCTGTCGTAAATGTTTCCTTCCACGTCCCGCGTGGTTCAGGGTTCAGGATCTGGAAGAGGAGCCGCACACAAATGAAATAGAAAAGACAAGAGATAATTTGGAAATATTGGGGGGCCAGGCGGGTAAGTCCAACTCAAGAGGAAGGACTTCCTCCCGTGCTCAGTCCTCACCGACCTTTTATAGTCTGAGGTAAACAATGCAGTGGTTATCATAGTTACAGTTCTTGTGAGTTTCCCCTGTTTTGATCATGTTTACACTCCCTGCACTTCCCTCAGCCCATTAGCTTCCCAGGTAAGATCTGGGGAGTGTTGTAAGGTCAAGCCTAATTATGCTAAGAGGGCTGAGCCCTCTAAGCTAGGACTTGTTTGTGGCTTTGCCAGCAGGTCAGTCCGAGGCTCAACCCTATATCAGTTTCCCACAATCATCCACGACAGATGTGCAGAGGGAGCAGGGGACTGCGGGTTAGAGAGGAGGTTCGGGGAAGATTCTAAAGAAGCTGGGAGAACTGAGCTATGGTCTTCCTAGATTATTGGTCTGGGAAACCTCTAACTGTGAGAACGATTTCAATATTGTGACTTTTAACTGCATCGATGAGGCTATTTCTGCAGAGACTGCCTCCAGGCCCCTTTCTATATTTACTGATAACTTTTGACACCAAGCTCACTTCTCTTCTTTTACCTTTAACCTCTTTGTTTTACAAACCACATGAGTAAATTTTCTAACACTATAGCCTAGCAAGTCCTTGATCTTTGCCTCTATTAACTCTTGTCTCTTAAACTCACTTTAATCAGGCTTTGCCTTGTTTTCCCCTCTCACCCCCGCAAAAAAACACAAAACTTGTCAATGGCCTTCCCATTGTTAAATCCAGTGTCCAGTTCTCAGTCCTCCTCTCACGTGCTCTGCCTGCTGAGCTCTCCCTTCCTCCTCTTGTACGTGCACGCTTCCCTTGGGCTCCCGACCACCGCCCCCTCCTGGGCTTCCTCCCCCTCACTGTCACTCCTTCCCATCGTCTCGGCCCAATCCGCCTCTTCTCTCCCACCTCTTACGGTTGAGGTGTCCATGTCTGGGTCCCGTGTCCTCTTCTCCACGTCCCCCCTCCCTCCTCAGAGTGAATCTCATCCTCCTATACTGACGATGCCCATTAGTTATGTCTCCAGCCCTGACCTCTCTCAGAATGCCAAATGCATCTCTCCAACTATCCTACTATTACTGGCCTCTCTACTTGAATGCCCAACACACATCTCAAACACGTCCCAAAAGAATCTTCCCACCAAAACCCTGCCCCACCTACAGCATTCCCCATCTCAGTGCCCTGCAAGTCTGTCTTTCAAGTACCCAGGCCTAAAACGTTAGAGCCAACGGTGACTCTTTTCCTCCCAACACCCCACATTCCATGATAAGCAAATCTACTGGCTCCATCTTCAAAATATATCAAGAATTTGACCACATCTCACCACCTTCTTTGCTATACCCTTATCCAAGATTCCACTGTCTTTCTCTGGGACCACTGCAGCAACCTCTACCTGGTATCCCTGCTCTCTCTCACCTTCGCCTGTTGACTCACTAATTTATCCCTAACATGTTAAAGCTGCTTAAGAGATAGTTTTTTTAAATAGGTAGTTTTTTGAATGAATGAACGAATGAATGAATGAACATGTAAATACTTTCTTTTTAAAAAATATTTTTATTAATTTCAGAGAGGAAGAGAGAGGGAGAGAGAGACAGAAACATCAATAATGAGAGAGAATCGTTGATCAGCTGCCTCTTGCACGCCCTACACTGGGGATCGAGCCTGCAATCCAGGCATGTGCCCTGATAGGGAATCGAACCGTGACCTCCTGGTTCATAGGTCGACGCTCAACCACTGTGGCAAGCCGGCCGGGCCCGTGTAATTTCTTTCAAACTATTTAGTTTTGTATTTATGGGTCCTGCTTTGATGGACAAAGGGAAAAAAATGCTTTATAATGTGATGGTTTTTCCCTGAAGTCAGAATTGCCCTTAATGCCCTTAGTGAGGGGGATTTCTGAACTCACTACTCAATTCAGTCTTCATCCCCATAGGAAACTCGCAGTCTAAGGATAATTTTCCCACTGACCAAGACAACATTTAGAACACAGGTGGGACAATAGTAAGTTTACAGTTCTGCGTACATGAAACACAGAGTTTATTCTTGTATTATTATTGATTAGTATATTATTTTCCATATGAACAACTGTAAACCTACTGTTACCCTACCCTGTATATTGCTTGCATAAGAGCTAAGTAAATGTTACTGCCTACTTTTTGGTAGTTATGGTTTTAACTTAGTAATTTTACATACTTAAATGTATGTTTAAAAATTTGGACATTAGTTAATATGGTTGCTTTCTAGTTTTTAACTGTATTATCCTTAATATTCAATATAATTTTGGCACAAATCCATACTAACTGAGTCTGTAGAATCAACTTAATACTTGTGTCTTTTTTAGGTCCCCTGCAATGTCTGGAGGAATTTTTGCTATAAATCGGCATTATTTTAATGAGATTGGACAGTACGACAAGGATATGAACCTCTGGGGAGCAGAAAATTTGGAACTTTCACTAAGGGTAATTCAGATTTTGTGGGGGGTTTTTAATAGTTACCTTTGTACATACAAAGTGAAATCAAACTTTAAGTCATGTAATCTGCTGTGGCAATTACGCCATTTTCCTACATGAGTATCTGGTATCATTCTGGTATCCCATGAAATATATAATTTGTGGGACTCCTTGCAAAAAATTGAAAACATTTCATAAAATATCAGACTTCCCTACCATACGTTATTTCCAGTGTATGGGATATCAAATTAACAGACTATTTCAACCTATTGTGGAATCTCTTTTTTATTCTACTCATTGTCTTGGTAGTTACAGTGTGGTGGAAATAACACAGGATCAGGAGGTAGGGGACCTAGATACCACTAAATATATACACTATCTTTGGTCTTGGTTTCTCTGGCTGTAAAATGAGAGGGTGTCTGAGTCGTCTCCTAACTCTTGAATCCTGGTCACTTGCTACCACACAGGTGAAACTTGGGACCATTATGGTAAGTGGAAGGAGCCAGTCACAAAGCCACTTATATCTATGAGTCCATTCATATGAAATGGCTAGAATAAGTGAATCCATTAAAACAGAAAGTAGATACGTGGTTGCCAGGGGCTGGAGAAAGGAGTCTGAGTGCTAGTGGGTGCCAAGTCTCTTTAAGGAAGGTACAGATGTTCTGGAATTAATGGCAATGGTGGCACAATCTTGAAGAAATACTGAAAATCACGAAAGTCCATCCTTTAAAAGAGTGGTTTCTTGTAGTGTGTGACTTATATCTCAATTATTAAAAATAGATTCAACTTTTAAAAAATCCTGTGTTATTAGACCTGAGAATTAGTCCTGGCTCTACCACTGAAAGGTCCGTGGCAAGTCATTAATTTTTCTAGTCTCAGTTTCCTCACCTGTTAAGTAGGAATAAATATAAATGCCATTCTCAGAATTTTGTGAGATTGAATGAAATAACTGGGGTAGAAAATAAAGTACAAAGTAGATATTCCTAGAGAGAGAGTCTAAAAAAATATATAAGGTACTATTCAAACATTTATTGTATGTTTATCATACGTATTTGTTTTTGACCGAATTCTAAGAGATTTTTTTAAAATATATTTTATTGATTTTTTACAGAGAGGAAGGGAGAGGGATAGAGAGTTAGAAACATCGATGAGAGAGAAACATCGATCAGCTGCCTCCTGCACACTCCCCACTGGGGATGTGCCCTCAACCAAGGTACATGCCCTTGACCGGAATCAAACCCGGGACCCTTGAGTCCACAGGCCGACGCTTCATCCACTCAGCCAAGCTGGCCAGGGCTCTAAGAGATTTTTATAATGGACTGGTACATCGAAGACTAAGCTGTGAGCTCACTATTACTCCTCTTCACATTTCCCCTCACTTTTCTCTATCTTGTCTTTTTGCCCAACCAAAAAAGTTGGTGTGGAGCAAACAGCTTAATTGATGAATTTACATGAGCTGATTAATAAGTGAGAGCCACTACCATTCCAGTTTAAATTTTGCCATCTGTTCTTTATACTCTATGAAGTCATCTGCAGAGATCACACTTTGAATTTCATGTTATCTTAGCATGTACTAATTGTTTACTATATTTCTTTTTTGTGTTTTTTTTCCCAACGATTTTTTTCTGTTTTGGATTTTACCTTCCTCTTCCTTCTTTTGGCTGGTTACTTCATTCACTTGTTTTAAAAGCTATTTTAAGCGCAGACTTATTTCATAAACCTTCAGGCACTTTATTATGAATATAGGAATATCTAGAGCAGTATATTTTCTTCCAAGCCCTTATTGGCAGAATCCTGTTAGTTATTTTCATTGATTGTTTCCACTCGTGTCTTCCCTTCTGATCAGCCAGTGTTTTATAACACCCATGCCTTTGCCACTTTTATTTGTCTGGTTGATCATTCCTTTTCATTACATTGCTCTGAGAATATAGTATATGGACTTTCACCCTAAAATCAATTTTGTGAAGGACACATTCATATTTGAAAAGTAAGTATATTCCTTTTTCTGGCTCTATATTCCCTCCATATAGTGAAGAACCGCTAACTTATTATTCAAATGTATTAACTCTCCTTGCTTCGATATTTTCAACCAACCCATTCCTAATGGCCCCTTCCTATCCCGTGGGTATCCTTGGGTTTTGCATACACAAACGAAAAACGAACAAATAGCTAAAGCGCTGCCGTGACACTAGCAGTGGTCTCTAACCCAGAGAAGTAGCCTTGTCTCTCCCGAGGAAAGATAGCCTATGCCTGTGTATACTTCCTCATGTCTTGCTTCCTCTCCAGTCCGGCAAACCAGGGGGCCTTCAGCAGCCTGTGACATCACCCAGGAATTGTCACCCAGACGGGCCAGGCACCCCTGCTATAGATGTCCCCAGTGGGTGGCTTTTGGTCTTCTCTAGACTCGAGGTTCCTGCAGCATGTGGCACTATAGACCAGTCTTTTCCAAAAGTTTTCTTGGCTTCTAGGGCAGCATTTCTGCTTCCCCTCCCATGGCCTGGTGGTGCTCAGTTTCCTCCACGGGCGATCCTCCTCTGGGCATCTCTTTAACGTGAGTGTTCCCAAGACTGTTCTTGTCAACTCTGTCTTTGCACCTCGTAGGCCTCAGAGCTGACCTCTGCCACTTCACACCTGTGAAGCTACGCCGGTGTTAACATAGTGTAATATTTTCTTATATTGTTTGAGAATATCATTTTTTCATATATTTTTATTGATTTCAGAGAGGAAGGGAGGAGAGAGAGAGAGAGAAACATCAATGATGAGAGAAAATCATTGATCAGCTGCCTCCTGCACACCCCACACTGGGGATCTAGCCCACAATCCGGGCATGTGCCCTGACCGGGAATTGAACTGTGACCTCCTGGTTCATAGGTCGATGCTTAACCACTGAGCCATGCCAGCTGGGTGAGAATATTAACTTTTTAAAGGTATCTTTATTGTTCAAAGTATTACATATGTCCCCCTTTTCCCCCTTTGATCCCTCCACTCTGCATCCCCCCCAGGCCTACGACACTACTGTCTGTGTCCATGGGTTATGCATAAATGCATATAAGTTCTTTGGTTAATCTCTTCCTGCCACCCCCCGCCCCCCCCCCCCACACACACACACCTTCCCTCTGAGATTCATCAGTCTATTACATGTCTCCATGTCTCTGGATCTACTTTGTTCATCAGTTAATTTTGTTCATTAGATTCCACATATGGGTGGGATCATGTGATACTTACCGTTCTCTGACTGACTTATTTCACTTAGCACAATACTCTCCAGGTCCCTCCATGCTGTGTCAAAGTGTAAGAGATCCTTCTTTTTTTTACAGCTGCATATTATTCCATTGTGGAGAATATTTTAAGACAAATTTGTTGCCACTCTTCAAACATAATCAGCCTCAGAATTGGTCATATATAAGAGAAGCAGAATCACCTAGTATTCAGAATGCTGGTGATGGGGCTGGGTTTCCTGCATTTGAATCCTGTACTCTGCTACTTACCAGCCCTGTGTCACTGGGCAAACTGCTTAACCAATCTCTATATTAGTTTCTCCATCTGTAAAATGGGGATAACACAATAATAACATTATAGGGTTGTTGTGAAGATTGAATGAAATAAGAAACTTAATAAACGTGAGCTAATGTTATGTTTGTAAAAAAAATTCACTAGTTGCCTGTTACCAGCAAACACACATGATTATGTTTTCTGTTTTTCTTATGTCTAGATCTGGATGTGTGGAGGCCAGCTCTTTATACTGCCCTGCTCTCGAGTAGGACATGTTGATAGAAATATTGTCCAAAATGTAACCCAAGTTCTCAAAGCCCTGAGATATAACAACCTCAGACTGGTACACGTTTGGCTGGATGAATACAAGGTAAAGGATACATCTGTGCTTTGAACAGATGAATGCACACAGTGGGACTTGCTCTGCAGAAGTCTTCTACTGCTTTTCCAGACAGCAAGTTTTGTTCTTTCCTCTGTTTTCCTTAAGTTAGCGGTATCCCTCCCACTGCTCAGCCACTCATCTCCAGATCCTGTTCTCAATTGTTCATTCAAAGCTGCTACACTTGCACCTGACTTTTAATTTCTAGGGAAACTCGAGTTTCTCAGAAGGGAGTCAACCAACACAAGGAGTATTTTATTTATTTACTAGAAGCCTGGTGCACGAAATTCATGCACAGGTAGGGTCCCTAGGCCTGGCCAGTGATCAGGGCCAATTGAGGTCTTCTGGCTGCTGGCCAGGGCCTTTATTCTGGCTGCTGGCGGGGGCCTCCCTTGCCCAGCTACCAGCCGGGGCCTTCCTTCATTCTGTGCTGCCCCCTGATGGTCAGCGCACATCATAGTGAGCAATTGAACTCTCAGTCTCCCGGTCGAACTCCCAAGGGGACACTTTGCATATTAGGCTTTTATATATATATACACTAGAGGCCTGGTGCACAAAAATTTGTGCACTCGGGGCAGGGGGAGGTGGTGTCCCTCAGCCAAGCCTGTGCCCTCTCACAGTCTGGGACCCCTTGGGGGATGACCACCTGTTGGCTTAGGCCCGCTCCCTGGGGGGGATTGGGCCTAAGCTGGCATTCAGACATCCCTCTGGCAGCCCGGGAGCCCTCGGGGGATGTCCACTTGCCAGCAGGGAGCAGGCCTAAGCTGAAGTCTGACATCTTTAGTGCTGCTGAGGAGGCGGGAGAGGCTCCCACCACCACCGCTGTACTGGCAGCCATCCGCCTGGCTTGTGGCTGAGCAGAGCTCTCCCTGTGGGAGCACACTGACTACCATGGGGCAGCTTCTGCATTGAGTGTCTGCCTCCTGGTGGTCAGTGTGTGTCATAGTGACCAGTCATTCCCAGTCTTTCTGCTGTTAGGGTCAGTTTGCATATTACCCTTTTATTATATAGGATAGAGGCCTGGTGCATGGCCTGGTGCTGGTTTGCCCTGAAGGGTGTCCCAGATCAGTGTGGGGGGTCCTGCTGGGGTGCCTAGCGAGCCTGGGTGAGGGGCCAATGGGTATTTGCAGGCTGGCCACACCCCCTTCAGGGTGGGGGTCCCCACTGGTGTGCCTTGCCAGCCTGGGTGAGGGGCTGATGGGTGTTTGCAGCTGGTCACACCCCCTTCAGGGTGTGGGTCCCCACTGGGGTGCCTGGCCAGCCTGGGTGAGGGGCTGATGGCTGTTTGCAGGTTGATTAAGCCCCCCACCCCCACAGTGGGGACCCTCACCCCATGGAGGTTTGGCCAGGCTGGGTGAGGGGCTGATGGCTGTTTTCAGGCTGGCCATACCCCGTTAGGGTGGGGGGTCCCCACTGGGGTGCCTGGCCCGTCTGGGTGAGGGGCTGATGGCTGTTTGCAGGCTGGTTAAGCACCCCCCAGTGGAAACCCTCACTCCATGGAGGTTTGGCCAGTCTGGGTGAGGGGCTGAGGGCCATTTTCAGGCTGGCCAAGCCCCCCGGCAACGGAAGCTCCCAGCCTCTCCTTTTTTTCTTTTCATTTTTTTATTCTGGGATTTATTTACCTTCTATAATTGAAACTTTGTTGCCTTCAGTGGAGCTCAGAGCTGGCTGTGGCAGGCGGGAAGCTTGGCTTCCTCCATCACTGGAGCAACCAAGCCTCCTGCTTGCTCCAGCTCCGTGGCTGCCAGTTGCCATCTTGGTTGGGTTAATTTGCATATATTGGCTGGTGAGCATGGCTTAAGGTGTAGCGAAGGTACAGTCAATTTGCATGTTTGTCTTTTATTAGCTTAGACTAGAGGCCCGTTGCACAAAGAGATTCATGCAATAGGCCTTCCTTCCCGTGGATGCCAGCACTGGTTTTCCTCTGGCACAAAGGACCCAGGCCTTTGCTCCAACCGCAGCAGAGAAGGCAAGCCTTGAGGCTTCTCCACTCTGGCCGCAGCAGAGAAGCCAAGCTTCTTCAGTCTTCAGTCGTCTTCAGTCTTCCCTCGGGCAGAGTCTTCACTCTTCACTCTGTGCCTTCATATGCAAATTAACTGCAATCTTTGTTGGGTTAATTTGTATACTCATCCTGATTGGCTGGTGGGCGTAGCAGAGTGACACCAATTTGCATGTTTCTCTTATTAGTGTAGATATACGTTTGTTTCTTTGTTTGTTTAGCTTAGGTCTTTTGGCCCCTTTCCCCCCAAGGACTCCCCCTCTGAGGCAAATACCTCTCCTTGCTCCCATCTGCACAGGCAACTCTTAGATCTCTTTTCCCACGACTAAGTTCCCAATTATGTGGCTGCTGCTGATCTGGGGACTATGCAAGTCTTTTGTGTTTGTTTTTTCAATCCTCACCCAAGGATATGTTTTTATTGATTTTATAGAGGGAGGAAGGGAGAAAGAAAAGAAGAGAAACATTGATGTGAGAGAGAAACATTGACTGGTTGCCTTCTGTATGTGCCCTGCTCCGGAATAGAAATTGCAACCTTTTGGTGTATGGGATGATGCTCCAACTGAGCCACTGGGTCAGGGCCATGTTGATCTCCATCTTTTCTATAAACAGCCAAAGATTTCTATACCAAAGAAACCCAAAAACAAGACAAACAAACAAACAAAAAACACAAAGATTTTTTTTTTTTATACCAAAGCCAAGCCCCTTCATGTGTGCATGTCCCCAAGTGTAAGCCTCTGCCAGGATCTAAATGGGTGCACGTACAGAGAACTGTAGTGTGGCTCCATTTCAATTCAAAAGTCATTCATCCAGAATCCCTGCACAACAGACATGGACAGTAACCTCACCAAGACCTCCCTTCGGATACATGAGTAGAAACATGTAAGAATCTCTCTGTGATATTATATGCCCTGGTCTTGATCTAATGTTTCTTTAATTTATTATTTAAAGTTATAAAAGTAATAATACTCAATTTTTTTAGCAATCAGGGCAATGTGAATGAAAACCTCAGGCAGAGCCCTGGCCAGTGTGGCTCAGTGGTTGGAGCATTATTCCATACACTGAAAGATTACGGATTCAATTCTCAGTCGGGGCACATGCCCAGGTTGTGGGTTCTATCCCTGGTTGGGGTGTGTACGGGAGGCAACTGATAGATGTTTCTCTCTCACATTGATGTTTCTCTCTCTCTCCCTCTCCCTTCCTCTCTCTCTAAAAATCAATGAAGAACATTTCCTCGGGTGAGGGTTAAAAACAACAACAATTCAGGGAGACATTTATCATTTAAAATCTGACAGGACCAAGTGTTAGCAAGCAACAGGAATTCTCAGACACTGATGGCGGGAGTGCTTATTATCACAAGCTCACTTTAGAAAACAGATGGGCAATATTAAGTAAAAGATATGAATATCCCATGATCCAACAGTTCCAGTCTACAGAAATGCGTGCTTTTGTGCACCAGAACACATAATAAGAATGTTTATAAACAGCACTGTTTATTAGCCTCAAATGAATACAGCACAAATACTCATCAAAAGTAGAATGGATAAATGTGATATATTTAATTGCTATGGTAACGGAAATTAACCAACAGTAGATACAACAGTATAGGTCAGTGATGGCGAACCTATGACACGCGTGTCAGAGGTGACACATGAACTCATTTTTTTGGTTGATTTTTCTTTGTTAAATGGCATTTAAATATATAAAATAAATATCAAAAATATAAGTCTTTGTTTTACTATGGTTGCAAATATCAAAAAATTTCTATATGTGACATGGCACCAGAGTTAAGTTAGGGTTTTTCAAAATGCTGACACGCCGAGCTCAAAAGGTTCGCCATCACTGGTATAGGTAAATCTTAAAGACATAATGGAGAACAAAAGCAGCCAAATACAGTAAAATATAGTGTATTTTTCTATAAGTTAAGATGGGTAAAATTAAACCGAATAATCTATATATGCATATTTAGATACCAAAGCTAGAAAGAAAAGCAAAGAAGTGACTCCATAATCAAGAAGTCATTGAAAACTAAGAGAAAGAATGCCAACCAGGAAGGGGGAGGCCAGGGGCTTCTGGGATGTGAGTTATGTTCTATTTCTGGACCTAGTCAGCATTACCAACGTTGATTTTTCAATAATCTATTATGTTGCACATTTATGTTTTATGAACTTTTTGCATGTATATTTCCTGATTTTTTAAAAATAATTTTTTAAAAAGTAAAACATAATTCATTTTAAAAAGGCACTTAGTACTGAAAGGTATGAAGTAAAATGTAAGCCTTCTAAGCCCAGAATTCTACCCCTGAAGTACTCTCTCAATTATACTGCTTAGAGTTTCCTGGTAAGTATGTGCTATGATTGTTGATTTCTTTTCTGTGAACGCTGATCACAGATTTAAATAGTCGATTTGAACACAGCTAGGATTGAGTTTACTGAGTATCACAGAAGATAGAGTGACAAAAAGTTCATCTAACATAGAAAGAATATGATGTTTGGCATACTCAAGGGGCTGTATGACACAGCACAGTGGAAACCTCAGTGAGTGACATTGGATAAGAGAAGGCTTCAAACAGGGAGATATTGCCTAAGATCTTCTCTGTTTTCACTCCAAAATGATGACACCCCTCCCGCACCTTTAGGTTCACTCACCCCACGCATCAACCAGCCTGGGGAACTAGGCAGTGGCAAGAGAAGATGGCAAAGACCTCCAGTGGCCCAGAGTCCCTGGGAGAATCCAACATGGCATGCCCATAATATGCTAATTTAAATCAGCCAGCTCCTCTCATTCTACAATATTACTATACTGCATGCTGGGCACTGGGAATACACAGGTGAAAATATAAGGAGGCTTTGGTCTACTTAGAATACTACTTTTAATATGAAGCAGGTTGAGTGCATTAGATATTCACCCTTGGTGCTTCCTTCAGAGAGCGTAAAGGACTAACAGGTGTGGTAATAATAGTGGCCCATACTGACGTGAGCCTATGTCAGGGGTGGGCAAACTTTTTGACTCGAGGGCCACAATGGGTTCTTAAACTGGACCGGAGGGCCGGAACAAAAGCGTGGATGGAGTGTTTGTGTCAACTGATATAAATTCAAAGTAAACATCATTACATAAAAGGGTACGGGTTTTTTTGGGTTTTTTTTAGTTTTATTCCTTTCAAAGGGGCCGGATCCGCCCGCGGGCCGTAGTTTGCCCACGGCTGGGCTATGTGCTAGCTTTCATCTCCCCAGGGCTTCGTGTGTATTAAAGTGTTCAGTCCTCACAACAACCTCATGAGGGTAAGGGCCAAGGTTACCTCGTTAATAAGTAGCAGAACCAACTAACATTTAAACCCAGTTGTCTTCCTCCAGAGTCTATTTGCCCTTAGCTACCACATCGTCCCCATTTCTGAACCCAAGGAAGTCCTGATTGGAATGGGGCAGGGAGGGATTTTTGTCCTTGAGTATCACTGAGAGAGTAAGACAGAGGGGATATACCCTCCCTCTGCCATGGTCCATCATAGCACATATTGTGCATACGTGTGGGGTAAGTCCCAGATTCTGTGTGTGTCCCTGTACAGAGGAAGTTAGAAGGCATTTTTAAAAAAATTTTTTTAAAAAGTTCTTGTGATGTCATGATTTGATGACCAGAGATTGGCTTGGTTTAATGAAACTCTTTATTTCCATGTAGGAGCAGTTTTTCTTACGAAGACCTGATCTGAAATACATCCCCTATGGAAACATTAGTGAGCGTGTTGAATTAAGGAGACGATTGGGCTGCAAGTCATTTCAGTGGTATCTGGATACTGTCTTCCCAGAACTGGAGACATCTCTTCAAATGAAAGCAAGTAATTTTCATTAATGAAGGGTTAAAAAGTCCCCTCGGCCTTCAACATAGAGAAGAGCACAAGTTTGGAACATCGTGACATTATATGAAATACAGCCAGAGTGGCCTACAACAGAACTGTCCTTGCTCCTTTCGTGACAGTCCTTAATACCTTGTAACTCATTTGCCACTAAATTTCTGGGGTGGCAAGACCTTGAACATTGGAAGTGCACACAGTCAATTAGCTGAGACTCTATCACATAATTCTCTCCAATTGTTTGCTAAACTCACTTGGTCCTGGTCGCCTTTGGAGCCTTTGCCAACTCTATTCCTACTCCAGAAAGACGGCCTGACCCAGTGGTCTTCTCAGAGAGATACTCACAGAGAGCCTTGGTTGGTAATACCCACTTTGGTTCAACTCCTTTCTTGCTGCCAACATGGATAATGGCATTGGCACCTTGCTTAGTTGGATTCCTGAGCTTCTGATGTCCAGTCCACTTGCCTGGGTGTCCCGGTCCAGCTCCCATTTGTTCCCATCCGTCCTGTCACTTGGAGACACCCCTACTTGCCCCACATCTGATTTTGCCTTTTTCACGTCTCTTCTCCTATAACTCTGGCCTATAGCTCTCCTAACACTTCTTCAATGCGGGCCCTGTTGATAATCTCTGTTCTGACTGACTCGAGAATTGTTTAGCTGAGATCGGGGAAGAGGCAGCTAGGTCCCAAGTCTGTCCTGTGTGAACACACTCCCAGATGGCTAAAGTACTTCCCTCCGATGGAGGGGATGTCTGTTGCATTCTCCCTGGTGCAGGTGGTTGGGAAAGTGAAGTATATTTAATTCACAAAGATAAAGAGAATGAGAAAATAAGTGAAGGAATACATTGAAAGAAGTAAAAAGGAGTGGGGGAAACTTAGGGCAGGACCACTAAACATAGCTTATGCTGGAGAAAACAAACTGTTTTTTAAATTAATATATTATTAAAAACATCAATGACGAGAGAGAATCATTGATCGGCTGCCTCCTGCACGCCCCCTACTGGCGAATCAAGCCCGCAATCCGGGCATGTGCCCTGACCAGGGATCCAACCATGACATCCTGGTTCAACCATTGAGCCATGCACATAAAGTGTTTTTTACAGCAATAAACAACTGGGCTCCTCTATTATGCTCATTCAGTCAATGACTGGTCATCACAGGCCAGGTGTCCTCTTAGGCGCTGGGGTGCAGCAGAAATGGAGCCGGCAAACACCCCTCCCTTCATGAAGCTTGTGTTCTCTGAGATAATAAACGCAATGTAAAGAAAAAGGAATCCGTTTACAATGTCTTTATAGTTACATATTTAGCAAAATACTCTATAAATCCTGTTGCAAGAAAGACATGGGAAAAGCCTGTGCTCATATATTACAGATGGCCAGGGGAACTTGATTAAGACTTTAATGGAGTATTTATTTCATCTATTAAAGTGTTATGTTTCTCAAAAAAAAAAAAAAAAGACTTTAAAAGGTCAATTTAGCAGTACAAAATAAGCACAACATTATCATTATATTCTTGGTCCATATTTTACACGTAGTAAAATATTGATTATAATGAACCCATAAATGTTAAAATTAGAGTAAAATACAAAATAGAAATTCTGTAGCAGAAGGAAAAAAAGTAGTAAAAATATAGAGCATCCTCTTGAAGTAACACCTTTTCTAGTTTTAAAATTTAAGAATAATTTTTTAAGTATAAAGCAGGAGGATGTAACTATCAGCGTGCAGAAAGAAAAAGACAAACGTTCTTTTAGATCCCGGGGCCTAATATTAAGTCAGCTTTGTAGCAATCGAGTTCAGTCACTAGACATCATTCTAGTTCATCACTAGAAATGTTACTTAAACAACCTCTCAAATATTGATTCAGTGGACTCTGGAATAGAAAACAAATCCGAATCAACATCCAACTATTTGGTGTGATTGGGCGGAAATCCGTACTTGCTGGGAGGTGACAATGTTTTGTTTTCATATGGGAATTTAAAAATCTGAATTGTATTCTGCAGCTAGTAGAGAAGTATCTCCTCACTTGCTCAAGGCTTTTCACAAAACACCATTTTTTGGTATGACCGAATACTCAGACAAGCCTTACTAGTAAATTAAGCCAGGGTCCTATAACAAAGGCCTACTTCTAGGAATTTGTGCTAAGACACACCAGTATGAAATAATTAAAGAGTTAACATTTACTGAGCGTTCTTTCATACACCTGGTAAGTACTCTGCATGGATTATCTTTCAACCACACAACTTTATGATATAGGTCCTATTATTATTCCCATTTCATAGATGAGAAAACTAAGGTTAGAAGTTGCCCAAGATTAGGGTTGCAAGATTTAGCAAAAATACAGGATGCCTGCTATATTTGAATTTTGGACAAACAATAATACTTTAGTATAAGTATGTATGCTTATAGTACAAAGTTATTCTTTATCCGAAATTCATATTTCAGGCTTGTATTTCATCTGGCAAGTGCAAAGCCAAACTAGCACAGTCCATACACCAGCTAACCGGCCCAACCTCAAAGACCCTGGGCGTAACCGCAATGCTCCTCAAAGGGCACTTTAGTGCCATTGGAGATCTGGGTAAAAGGCAGATTCTGATTTCTAAGTAGGTGCGCCAGGCGTGAAATCCAGGATTCGGAGTGTCGCCAGGTGAGGCCAAAGGGCTGCGTGGGCGTCGCTCCCCGGGGTGCTTATTCCTCACTCCCCCAGCGACACGGGCTCCTGCACCGCCTCCCGGGTGCACTGCTAGCCTGAGACCTTTACACTGCAACCAGCGTCCCGCAATTCTCTCATCCTAAGTGACGCCGAACATCCCTTCATGTTTACGGGTGTTTGTGTTGACAAGGCTTTCTATCGGACGGGAAACCCCCGAAGAGCGCCGCGGGCGGCCCAGGGCGCCGGGCCACGCGCGAGGCCTCGACCACGTCCTGGACCACGTTGGGGCCGCGGCGCCACCGGCGGCTGGTGACGTCACCCGCGCCGCGCGGGGGCGGGGCCTCCGTCTTGTCGCCTCGGCGCGCGCGCTCGCGGGAGTCGAGGCTGCGGCGCCGGCACTGGGCAAGCGCCCGAGGCCTGGGCGAGCCCGCGGCGACGACCGCGCTCGGCGCAGCGTTTCCTGCCGGCTGTCCCGCCCCCGGCGGCTCGTGCGGCTGGACCTGGGCTGTGGCGGCAGGGCGGGAAGATGCCACAGCCCGAGTCCCAGAAGGCCGGGATCTTGCGTTGCCGGCGCCGGGGTGAGTAGCGCGCGGCCGGCGGCGGCGGCGTCAGACCCGGCGCGGCCACCGTCCCCTCAGCGCCTCCGGCGAGCGTTTCCGGCGCGCGGCTCCGCACGGGGGGCTCCGAGGGCTGCAGGCTGTGCCCGCGCTCTCTGCGGTACCTGAGCGGCGGGCCGGGCGTCCGTCGCGTGTGCAGCGTGTAAACACCCGAGCACGGTGCTTCCGGCGGGGGTGCTGACCGAAGGGACTCCGGAGACCTCGGCGCCCGCCCCGAGTGACTTCCGGTGGGGCTGGTGCTCGGCGCTGGGGGGTGCGGGCCGCGCCGGGGTCACGGTCGCGGGGCCGGGGCTGCCGGCGGAGCCCGCGCGGTGCGGAGGGATTGCGGAAAATTCCCAGCAGGAACCAGAGCGAATGGAATAACGCGCCCGGGTGGCGTGCGCATTTCCTTCAAAGTGTCCCAAAGAGAAGTTACTGTTGTGTTCGCCTCGTACAGCCGCTGGGTGCCCGTCAGGATTTAACCCGGCCCGCCCGGGGCGCTGGGTGGACGAGCCTCTGGAGCAGCGGTTCTCAACCTGTGGGTCGCGCGACCACTTTGGGGGTCGAACGATCCTTTCACAGGGGTCGCCTAAGACCATCAGAAAATACATAGATAATTACATATTGTTTTTGTGATTAATCACTATGCCTTAATTATGTTCAATTTGTAGCAATTGAAAATACATCCTGCATATCAGATAGTTACATGACGATTCATAACAGGTGCAAAATTACAGTTCTGAAGTAGCAATGAAAATTTTATGGTCAGGGGTCACCACCACATGAGGAACTGTATTAAACGTCCTGGCATTAGGAAGGTTGAGAACCACTGCCTAGGGGTTCCCTTTGTATTCCTTCTGCTGTGTGCCCAGCTGCGCCCGTGGTTTGTATCGCGGGGTGACCCGGTCTGGGTCGTGGGGGCGGAGGACTGTAGGGATGTGGAGACCCCGCACCCTGATCCAGGAGGCTGCGCCCCTCGAGGGGTGTTCACACTCAGGCTGGCCCGCTTGGTTTCTGCCATCCGATATTTGGCCCCGCTTTCTGCTGTGAAAACATCTGGTTGGTTTTCAAAATATAAAATCAAATCGTAACTTTGAATAGCTGTTTTATGGTCCCGTGCACCCAAGACATACGGTGGTGCTGCTCGCCTCCCCCAAATCACAGTTTTAGACCAGACTTTTCCTTCTTTTTTTTCTTTCAATTTTTCCCTTTTTTCTAGAAATAGCGGATGTTGCAGTCTGCTCTACCGCCACTTTTAGAAAAGCAGCAAGCAGACAACCTGCCATCAATCAGTATAAAATTGAGCTTCCTGAGGGAAATGTCATGGAAAAGCAGACCACGCTTTTCACATCGTCTCTAGACAATTTCTGTGCTGTTCCTTGCAACATTTTAACTTCAAAAAAATATCCTATCTAATAAAAGAGAAACATGGTAATTAGCCATAACTTTGCTACCCTTCCCATTGGTTAATGAGCGAGATATGCAAATTAACTGCCAACCAAGATGGCGGCTGGCAGCCAGGCAGCTGACTTGAACATGGAGGCTTGCTTGCTCCAGTGACGGAGGAAGCCAGGTTCCCCGCCTGCCTGCTGGGCTCTGAGCTGCTCTCTAAGAAACATTGTTACAAATATAGAAGCTAAACAAAACCCCAGAAACCTGCTTTCAGTCAGCTGGGATCTCAGAGTTGGAGTCGCAACAAAGTTTCAAATACAGAAAGTAAACAAAGTCCAGATACCTGCTTTCAGGTTCCGAGGTCTCAGAGCTAAAGATGGTTCTCAGCTCCAGTGACAGCCATAGAAGGTAAATAAAATCCCAGAATAAAAAAGGAAAAAGAAATAAAAGAGAGGTTGGGAGCTTCAGTCACCCGCCAGCCTGAAAACAGCCCTCAGCCCCTCACCCAGACTGGCCAGGCACCCCAGTGGGGACCCCCCACCCTGAAGGGGGTGTGACTAGCTGCAAACAGCCATCATCCCCTCACCCAGGCTGGCCAGGCACCCAAGCAGGACCCCCACCCTGATCCAGGACACCCCTCAGGGCAAACCAGCCGGCCCCCACCCATGCACCAGGCCTCTATCCTATATAGTAAAAGGGTAATATTCCTCCCAGCACCGGGATCAGTGGAGCCGCAAGGCCTCCCGGCACTGGGATCAGTGGAGCCGCGAGACCTCCCGAACCTGGGATCAGCGGAGCTGCGAGGCCTCCTGGCATTGGAATCAGCTGAGCAGCGAGGCCTCACTGCCCCGGTGTCAAGTGGAGCCTCGAGGCCTCCCGGCACTGGGATCAGTGGAGCTGCGAGACCTCCCAGCGTGGGATAAGCGGAGCCACGAGGCCACCTGAACCTGGGATCAGCGGAGCTGTGAGGCCTCCTGGCCCCTGGAGCAGCGTGACAGGGGGCAGTGCCCAAACCCCCTGATCGCCCTGCGGCTCTGTGTGACAGAGGGGGGGATCACAACCTCCCTATCCGCCCTGCTCTGTTAGTGACAGGGGAAGGCGCTCCAACCCCCTAATCGGCCCTGCTCTGTGCCTGATAGGAGGGAGCTCCCCAACCCCCTGATCGGCCCTGCTCTGTGTGTGACAGGGTGGAGCCGCAACCTCCCCATCGGCCCTGCCTTGAGTGTGACAGGGGGTGGTGCCCTAACCCCCCAATCGGCCCTACCCTGAGCGTGACTTAGGGTGGCATCGCAACTTCCTGATCCACCCTGCTCTGTGCATGGCAGGGAGATCTCCCCAACCCCCAGATCGGCCCTGCTCTGTGAGTGTATGGAGCCCCAACCCCCCTGATGGGCCCTGCTCTGTGCGTGAAAGGGGGCAGCACCCCAACCCCCTGATCGGCTGGCTCTGTATGTGATGGGGTGGTGCCGCAACCTCCCCATCGACCCTGCCTTGAGTGTGACGGGGGTGGCACCCCAACCCCCCAATCGGCCCTACCCTGAGCGTGATTGAGGGTGGCATCGCAACCTCCTGATCCGCCCTGCTCTGTGCATGACGGGGTGGCGCCCCAACTCCCCAATCGGCCCTGCTCTGAGCCTGACCAGGGGTTGCACCTAGGGATTGGGCCTGCCCTCTGCCACCCGGGACCAGGCCTAAGCCAGCAGGTCGTTATCTCCTGAGGGGTTCCAGACTGAGAGGGCACAAGTGGGGCTGAGGGATACCCCCCAGCCAGTGCACAAATTTTTGTGCACTGGGCCTCTAGTCTATATATAAAAGCCTAAGCGACCGAACAACCGGTCAACTGACTGCTATGATGCACACTGAGCACCAGGTGGCAGATGCTCAATGCAGGAGCTGCCCCCTGGTGGTCAGTGTGTTCCCATAGAGGGAGTGCCACTCAGCTGACCAACGGGCACCAGACGCAGGGCTCATGGCTGGCTGCTGCAGCCTGGAGACCGCAGTGGAGTGGCAGTGAGCCTACCGAGTGGCAGTGGCGGCAGCAGGTGCAGCGGGGTGGGGATAAGCAGGAGCGGCAGGCAGCGGCAGGTGGCGTTGGACGCCGGTTTCGGCCCGATCCCCGCAGGCTACGGCAAGGGACCTCACTGGTGCACGAATCTGTGCACTGGGCCTCTAGTACATAACATGTATGTCATTTTAACCGCTGTAAGTGTACAAACAATACTGTCACCATCACCACAGTCTGTTTACAAGCTTTTCATCAGCCCCAACAAACTAGCCATTAAGCAGTAACTCCCCAACTCCCTCTCCCCATTCTGCCCCACATGCCTGTTCGGACACCTCTGAGAAGTGGAATCGTGTGGTATTTGCCCTTTTGTATCTGACTATTGATGTGCAAGGCCCACCTGTGCTATTGCCCATGGAGACTTCATTCCTGGCCGTGGCTGAATGATACTCGGGTGCATAGCTGTATCACAGTTCGTTTGTCCATTTGTCTGTTGATGGACACGGGTTGTTTCCACCTTTTGGCTCCTATGAGAAATGCTGCTGTGAATATATGTTTACAGGTGTGTTGGAGTCTCTGTTCTTTGGGGTAGGAATTGCTGGGTCATATGATAAACTTGTGTTTAACATTTTTTTAATCCTCATTGGAGGATATGTTTAGAGAGAAAAAACATGGTTTGATCTAGAGCCGTGGAAGTCAGTGGAGAGGAGGGTCTGCACTTGTCAACTTGATGGGACTTGGACCCTCAGGGGGAGAGGGAGGCATCCGTCAGTGGCCCCCCGTTTTCTCCCGGTGGGATGGAACCTGAAGCCTAGTGCTGTGCTCTGACTGGGAAGCACACCTGCAGTACAGAAGCAGCACCCAGCCCCGGGCAGGAGCTTCAGCTGCGCTCTCCCCTCCTCCCCAGGGTTGTTTGTTGAACCTTTTGAAGAGCTACCAAACTCTTCACAGTTTGAAACTGCTTTCTTAAAGACCCTCTGCCTTACTAATTGCCAAGTCTGATGACCCCCACCTTAACGCCCTCGGTTTGACCTCTCTAAATCCTGGGGACACCTCGCTGTTGGTTAGAGCACCCTCTCGAGGTTTTCCCACTTGGCGATGCTCCTCCTGCACACAAGAGGTTCTGTGCTTGCTCCCTATCCACTTTTGCTCTCTTCATTTCTTAAACCCTCCTCTGTCCATGTAACTTAAACTATAATTTTGATGTTTATTTTTAACTTCTCTCTGAGGATTAGATTTGAATTTCAAACTATGGGCAATATCAGTGTTCTCTTGAATGACAAAACAAAATACATCTGTTAATCCTCCCAAACCTGTTCTCTCTGTGCTTCCTGTCATTCAGACTTGAAAGCTGGTGTTGTTTCTATTCCCCCTCTCCCTTAGGGTCCCATGGCTAGTCAAGTTGACAAGAACAGACAGCTCTGTCTCTGACCCTCCTCTCCGCTGACCCAGCGGATTCCTACCCCAAAGAACAGAGACTCCAACACACCTGTAAACATATATTCACAGCAGCATTTCTCATAGGAGCCAAAAGGTGGCTCCTATGAGATCAAACCATGGTTGCCTCTTACTGGAATTTTTGTTATTGAACTCCCTGGTTCTAGATTTGTTTGTTTACATCTTAATTGCAATACTTTTTAGAGTTTGCTTTAGGATACGCCCAAGTTTTTCATCTGATTTATTCCTTCTTTAGGATTTTTCGTTCTTAGAGAAAGTGAGATTACTGACCAGGGGTATGAAGGTTTTTAAGGCTCTTGTGCCTTTGTCAAATGTGCTTTCTAAAAAGGCCCAGCAGTTGCCCCAGCTGAGTAGCTCAGGTGGTTGCAGCATCATCCCGTACACCAAAAAGATGGTGGGTTCTATTCCCGGCCAGGGCACATACCCAGGTTGTGGGTTCAGTCCCTGTTCAGGGTGTGTATGGGAGGCAATGGATTAATGTTTCTCACACATCGATGTCTGTGTGTGTCTCTCTTACCTTGTCTCCACAAAATCAATAAAAACATATCCTTGGGTGAGAGTTTAAAAACAAAAACAAAAAGTCCCTGCAATTTACATATAACTTCATCACTGATAAATGCATCATTTAACTACTTGTACTTCAACGAGTATTAAAAATGTTGCTGCTTGCCCTGACTGGTTTGGCTCAGTGGATAGAGTGTCGGCCTGCGGACTGAAGGGTCCCAGGCTCGATTCTGGTCAAGGGCATGTACCTTGGTTGCGGGCACATCCCCAGTACGGCCTGTGCAGGAGGCAGCTGATCGATGTTTCTCATCAATGTTTCTAACTCTCTATCCCTCTCCCTTCCTCTCTGTAAAAAATCAATAGAATATTTAAAAAAAAAAATGTTGCTGTCTAGCCCGGCATGGCTCAGTGGTTGAAGCATCGACCTATGAACCAGGAGGTCACCGTTTGATTCCTGGTTAGGGCACATGCCCGGGTTGTGGGCTCGATCCCCAGTGGGAGGTGTGCAGGAGGCAGCTGATGAATGATCGGTCTCATCGATGTTTCTATCTCTCCCTCTCCCTTCTTCTCTGAAACCAATAAAAATATATGTTAAAAAGTAAAAAATAAAAACATTGCTAATTTAAGAGTTAGAAAATAATATTTTTATTTGCATGTCTTTACTAATTATTTAGACTGAAGACGTTTCCGTAAGTATTCCCAAGCTTTATCCAAGTTCTTTCATTTATCAATAGTTTGATAAATGCCGTATGTAGATTTCCAGTTCCAGCAAAATAGAATATAACAGGCTTTCTCAGTTTGGCACTGTCGATATTTTGTGCCAAATAAATCTGTGTGGCTGAGGACGGTCTTGTGCATTGTAGGATGTTAAACAGCATTCCTGGCCTCTACCCATGAGATGCTAGTAGAATCCCTCCAGTTAGGACAACCAAAAACATCTAGACATTGCCAAAAGACCGTGGATATTGCCAAATTTTCCAGACATTGCCAAATATCTTAGCCCCTGGCTTAGAATCACTGGAGTAGAATAGGGAGAGTGGACTTGGCACTATGAGACTAGTACACTGGTACAATACATCCTTTTGACTACTCAGCATTTATACACACCCTTTACTATTCACTTCCATGTGAACATTCTGTTACCCAGATTAAATTGAAAAGTTAGTCTCCAATGAAACTTTTATTAAAACAAGGAGGAAGCACAAGTGAGGAGAAAATATATACAAAAAACACAAAACCTACAGAATCTGTGTCCTTTGATTCCACACACAAGAATTAGCTGAGGACTAAATTGTGTAAGCACATTACAATCCCTAGGAACCAACATACACGGTGGGGCAAAAGTAAGTTTACAGTTGTTCGTATGGAAAATAATACAATAATTCAAAACAGTTTATTCTTGTATTATTTTTTATTCTATTATTTTCCATATGAAAACAATTGTAAACCTGTTGCCCCTTCCTGTACCTACAGAACCTAGCACCTTAATATAAGGGTCATGGCCAGAGGAACATTTGTTGGGTGATTACGGTTTTTTGTAGAAAATTTATACTTAAAATATTAACATATTTTTTAAAATCTATTAGTCAATTTTTTTTCATCTAAACCCCACCTATCTTATCTCCTATTGGCTGATTTGAAGCAAATGTCAGATATATGATTAGATGATTTTAGCAGTATAAAACAAGTTCTGACCTCCAATTTTTTAAATACGTTTAAATACACACACACACACACATATTTATGGATTTCAGAGAGGAAGGGAGAGAGAGAGAGAAAAACGTCAGTGATGAGAGAGAATTATTGATTGGCTGACTCCTGCATGCAATTTTTTTAAGTAAACTTTTTATTTTATAATAGTTTTAGATTTACAGAAAATTGCAAAGATAGTGCTGAGAGTTCCTATATATCCAATACCAAGTTTCACTTATTAACAACTTACGTTAGCATGGCACATTCATCATAATTAATGACCCAGTAGTGATATATTATTAACTAGCATCCAGACTTTATTCATATTTCCTTAGTTTTACCTAATATCCTTTTCTGGTCTAAGGACATTAGGTAAAAACAAAGGGTCCTATCCAGGATACCACATTGCATTTAGTCATCATGGTTCCTCAGGTGCTTCTTGCCCGTTTATCAGCCAAGTTTCTCAGACTTGCCTTGTTTTTGATGACCCCGACAGTTTTGAGGAATAATGAAGGGTCATTTTATAGCATGTCTGTCAATTGGGATTTGTCTGATATTTTTCTCAGTATTATATTGGGAACTTGGATTTGGAGGAAGAAAACCACAGAAGTAAAATGTCATTCCCATCACACCCTATTGAGGGTTCATACTCTCATCACCATGTTAACAGATCACAGTTGAGGTAGTTTGTCAGGCTTCTCCACTGTAAAGTTACTTCTTTTCTCCTCTTTTTCCCCCTACAGTAGTGTTTGAGAGGAATTCCCTATTTCCTGCCCACATTTCAGGAGTGGAAGTTATGCTTCACTTTCTTGAGGGCAAAGTAGCTACATAAATTATTTGGAATTCTGCAGGGAGATCTATTATATTCTACCTTATTTATTATTTATATATTTAAGGATTTATATTGTTATGGACTCAGGTATTTATCTTATGCTTTGGGTTATACCACTTTATTTGGTTGCTCAGATTGTTTTTGCTATGGTCATTGTGAGCTCTTTCCGTTGATTCCATCTGTTCCTTTGATGTACCCCCATTATGGGGTTTTGTTGTTCATTTGGAGGGTTTGTTTTTGTTTTTGTCTTCTTTGGATGTATTTCGTTCCTTACTAACACTACAGAGTACTCCAGGCTCATCTTGTATGTTTCCTGTCCCAGCCCTAGAATCAGTCATTTCTCCAAGGAGCTTGGTTCCTTGTATTTTATCTTTCTCTGCTATTAGAAACCAAGATTTGGACACTAGGTATGCTCGTGTTGCTGGGTGTTGTCCTTCTAGGCCAGGGGTCCTCAAGCTACGGCCCGCGGGCCACATGCGAATACAAATATTATATTTGTTCCCGTTTTGTTTTTTTTACTTCAAAATAAGATATGTGCAGTGTGCATAGGAATTTGTTCATAGTTTTTTTTTTAAACTATAGTCCGGCCCTCCAACGGTCTGAGGGACAGTGAACTGGCCCCCTTTTTAAAAAGTTTGAGGACCCCTGTTCTAGGCCCTCTGAGCTGACAAGCAAGAAAATATATGTATCTAAAACTAACATGTTAAGCTAAATATTTTTATACTGATATCTTGAACTCTAACCCATTACTACATGGATCATTCTAATCTTGTTTATCTGTAACCTTCTACTCCAACACTTAGAAACTTGACTTCCACCATCCATTTACTTAATTACTTAGTTTTAGTATGCAGTCATGCAAGCATAACTTTTTAGTCAGCAACTGACTGCATATACGATAATGGTCTCCCTATAAGTGGTACCACCTATAATAATAAAAGCATAATATGCTAATTAGACCAGACAGCCGAACAACCTTCTGGATGAACCTGGGACTGTGAGGGCTGGGGCAAGCCACTGTGGCTGCGAGGACCAAGCCCCTTGCATGAATTTCGTGCATCGGGCCTCTAGTAAGATTATAATGGAGTTGAAAATTTTCTTTCACCTAGTGATGTAATGTCATAGCATGTATTTGTGGTGATGCTGGTATAAACCTGCTGCACTGCCAGTCCTATAAATGGATAGCACATATACAGTTATGTACAGTACATTATCTATCTATATAAAAGGCTAAGAACTGGCCAACCGGCCAGTAAGTATAACACGCACTGGCCACCAGGGGGCAGATGCTCGACACAGGAGCTGCTTGCTGAGTGACAGCAACTTTGTAGAGTGCCATCTTGAACTCTGGGACCCCTCGGGGGATGTCAGAGAGCTGGTTTTGGCCTGATGCCCGCAGGCCAGGCAGAGGGACCCCCACCTGCCGAAGGTACCCCGCTCACTCCACAGACGCCCTTTGAGCTGCTGCGCTGCCCCAGTGCTGCTGGCCAGGGAGGGACCATGGGAGGTTGGCTCCAGGGTGTGTCTGGCCTGTCATGCCCAGTCCCGCCCCGCCAGCCACCTTCTAATTAATTTCCTATCAATGTGCACAAATCCGTGCA
This sequence comes from Myotis daubentonii, assembly GCF_963259705.1. Lineage (NCBI taxonomy): Eukaryota > Metazoa > Chordata > Mammalia > Chiroptera > Vespertilionidae > Myotis > Myotis daubentonii. The sequence continues at coordinate 6,452,323 of NC_081849.1, read as the reverse complement.
CCGGACCACTAGTATTTGATAATAAGTGATTGCTTGGTTTATGTATTTACTATACCATATTTTTTACCCTTAGAGTGCACGCTTTCTACTTATTAAACTTTGTTGTAAAGCAGTATGCCATGCTATACCAGCAGCAGTCTCATGTTTACCGTGTCTCATTTCTTTTTTATTTTTATTTTATTGTTTAAAGTATTACAAATAGTAGTACATATGTCTCCTTGTTTTAACCAATGACCTTCCCCCCTACAGTGTCTTGCGTCCATTGGTTATGCTTATATGCATGCATATAAGTCCTTCGGTTGATCTCTTACCTTCCCCCAAGGGGTATCTAGAAGGTTCCAGCCTTCCCACTGTAATATGAGAGTCTATTCGATGCTTCTTTGCCTCTGTACCTATCTTTTTATCAGGTTATAATGCTCTTTATTATCCATAAATGAGTGAGATCATGTGGTATTTTTCTTTCACTGACTGGCTTATTTCACTTAGCATAATGCTCCAGTTCCATCCATGCTTTTGCAAATGGTAAGAATTCCTTCTTTTTTATAGCAGTGTAGTATTCCATTGTGAAGATGTACCATAGTTTTCTAATCCACTCATCTGCTGATGGGAATTTAGGCTGTTTCCAAATCTTAGCTATTGTAAATTGTGCTACTATGAACATAGGGGTGCATATATCCCTTCTGATTGGTGTTTCTGTTTTCTTGGGATACATTCCTAGAAGTGGTATTACTGGGTCAAACGGCAGTTGCATTTTTAAATTTTTGAGGAAACACCATAATGTTTTCCACAATGGCTGCACCAGTCTGCATTCCCACTAGCAGTGAAGGAGGGTTTCTTTTTCTCTGCATTCTCTCCAGCACTTGCTGGTTGTTGATTTGTTGATGATAGCCATTCTGACGGGTGTGAGGTGGTACCTCATTGTTGTTATGATTTGCATCTCTCGGATGATTAGTGACTTTGAGCATGTTTTCATGTCTCTTGGCTTTCTTAATGTCCTCTTTCAAAAAGTGTCTATTTAGGTCCATTGCCCATTTTTTTTTATTGGATTGTTTATCTTCCTTTTGTTAAGTTGTATGAGTTCCCTGTAAATGTTGGCGATTAAACCCTCATCGGAGATCACATTGGCAAATATGTTCTCCCATGCAGTGGGCTTTCTTGTTGTTTTGTTGATGGTTTCTTTTGCTGTGCAGAAGATTTTAATTTTGATGTAGTCCCATTTGTTTATTTTCTCCTTAGTCTCTCTTGCCCTAGGATCTGTGTCTGTAAAAGATATTGCTATGACATATGTCTGCAATTTTGCTGCCTATGGAGTCTTATAGGATTTTTATAGTTTCCCATCTTACATTCAAGTCCTTTAGCCATTTTGAGTTTGTTTTTGTGTATGGTGTAAGTTGGTGATCTAGTTTCATATTTTTCCATGTATCTGACCTAATTTCCCAGCACCATTTATTAAAGAGACTGTTTTGACTCCATTGTATGCTCTTGCCTCCTTTGTCAAATATAACTGAATATAATGCTTGGGTCAATTCCTATGTTCTCTATTCTGTTCCATTGGTCTATGTGTCTGTTATTGTGCCAGTAACGGGCAGTTTTGAGAATCGTGGCTTGGTAATATAGCTTCATATCTGGTATAGTGATCCCTCCAACTTTGTTGTTCTTTCTCAGGATAGCTATGGCTATTCGGGGGCTTTTTTATTATTATTATTATTCCAGATGAATTTTTGGAGAGTTTGCTTTGGATCTTTGAAATATGCCATTTGGTATTTTAATAGGTATTGCGTTGAATTTATAGATTGCTTTAGGTAGTATGGACATTTTAATGATGTTGATTCTACCAATCCATGAACATGGTATGTTCTTCCATTTGTTTATGGCTTCCTCTATCTCTTTTTTCAATGTCCTGTAGTTTTCCGAATACAGGTCTTTTACGTCCTTAGTTAAGTTTATTCCTAGGTATCTTAATTTTTTTTGGTGCAGTGGTAAATGGATTGTTTTTTTTCATTTCTCTTTCTGTGAGTTCATTATTGGTGTATAAAAAGGCCATAGATTTCTGGGTGTTAATTTTGTATCCTGCTACATTGCCAAATTCACTTATTAGGTCTAGTAGTTTTTTGATGGAGTCTTTGGGGTTTTTCTATGTATAATATTATGTTGTCTGCAAATAAGGACAGTTTTACTTCTTCTTTTCCAATTTGGATGCCTTTTATTTTTTCTCCTTGTCTGATCATTATGGCTTGTGCTTCTAGTACTATGTCGAACAGGAGTGATGAAAGTGGGCATCCTTGTCTTGTTCCTGTTCTTAGGGGAAATGAGTTTAGCTTTTGCCCATTGAATATGATGTTGGCTGTACGTTTGTCAGATAGGGCTTTTATTATGTTGAGGTATGATCCCTCTATTCCCACTTTGCTGAGAGTTTTTATCAAGAAAGGGTGTTGGATTTTGTCAAATGCTTTTTCTGCATCAATTGATATGATTATGTGATTTTTGTCTCTCAGTTTGTTTATGTGATGTATCACACTTATTGATTTGCAGATATTGTAGCATCCTTGCATCCCCATAATAAATCCCACTTGGTCATGGTGTATGATCTTTCTAATGTATTGCTGAATCCGATTTGCTAGAATTTTGTTGAGGATTTTAGCATGTATGTTTGTCAAGGATATTGGCCTGTAGTTCTCTTTTTTTTGTGGTGTCTTTATCTGGTTTTGGAATTAGGGTAATGCTGGCTTCATAGAAAGAGCTTGGAAGTATGCCTTTTGAATTTTTTGGAATAGTCTGAGGAGGATAGGTTTTAGTTCTTTTTTGAATGTGTGGTAGAACTCCCCTGTAAAGCCGTCCGAACTAGGGCTTTTGTGTGCTGGAAGATTTTTTATTGCTGTTTCATTTTCTTCAGTAGTTATCAGCCTATTCAGGTTTTTTGATTTTTCTTGGTTGAGTTTTAGGAGCTTGTATTTTTCTAAGAATATGTCCATTTCATCTAGGTTGTCCATTTTGTTGGAATAGAGTTGTTCATAGTATTTTTTCATAATCATTTGTATTTCTGTGGGATCGGTTGTTACTTCACCTCTTTCATTTCTGATTTTGTTTATTGGGTCCTCTCTCTTTGCTTCTTGGTGAGCCCGACTAGAGGTTCATCAATCTTGTTTATCCTTTCAAAGAACCAGCTCTTGGTTTTGTTGATCTTTTGTATTGCTTTTGGGTCTTTATGTCGTTTATCTCCACTCTGATCTTTATTATTTCCTTCCTTCTGCTTACGCTGGGTTTTTCTTGTTGCTCTCTTTCTAACTCTTTGAGTTGTAGGGTTAGATAGTTTATTACCGTTGTTTCTTGTTTTTTTGAGGTAGGCCTGTAGACCTTCCCTCTCAAGACTGCTTTCACTGTGTTCCATAGATTTTGGATTGTTGTTTGTTGCCATGATACTTTTTATTTCTTCTTTGATCAGTCATTGTTTAATACATGCTATTTAGCCTCCAGGTGTTTGATTTTTTTATTGGAGTTGATTTCTAGTTTTATGCCATTGTGATGTGAAGATGCTTGATATGATTTCTATCTTCTTGAATTTGAAGAGACTTTGTCTGTGTCCCAATATATGGTCTATCTTTGAAAATGACCCATGTGCACTTGAGAAGAATGTATATTCTGTGGCTTTGGGGTGAAATGTTCTGAAGATGTCATTAAGTCCATTTGATCTAGTGAGTCATTTAGGATTGATGTTTCTTTGCTGATTTTTTGTTAAGAGGATTTGTCCAGTGGTGTTACTGGGGTATTAAAGTCCCCTACTATGACTGTATTGCTATTGATCTCTTCCTTGATATCTTCCAGAAGTTGTTTTATGTATTTGGGTGCTCCTGTATAGGTTGCGTATATGTTAACCAGAGTTATATCTTCTTGTTGGATTGGTCCCTTTAGTATTATGAAGTGGCCTTCCTTATCTCTTGTTATGTCCTTCACTTTGAGATCTAATTTGTGAGATATAAGTATTGCTACCCCAGCTTTTTTTTCATTTCCATTCTCCTGAAAACCCTTTTTCCATCCCTTCACCATCAGTCTGTGTGAGTCCTTTTTTCTGAGGTGGGTTTCCTGTAGACAGCAGATATATGGGTCATGTTTTCTTTTTTATTTTCTTTTTTTTTTTGTTAATCCTCACCCGAGGATATTTTTCCATTGATTTTTAGGGAGAGTGGAGGAGAGAGGGAAAGACAGAGAGAAACATCGATGTGAGAGAAACACATCGATTGGTTGCCTCCAACCAGGGCCAGGGCCCAAGGAGCCTGCAACCAAGGTACGTGCCCTTGACCGGGATTGAACCTGGGACCCTTTGGTCCACAGGCTGATGCTCTATCCACTGAGCCAAACAGACTAGGTCAAGGGTCATGTTTTCTTATCCACTCAGCTACCCTGTGTCTTTTTTTTAATTTTTTTTTTATTGATTTCTTACAGAGAGGAAGGGATAGAGAGTGAGAAACATCGATGAGAGAGAAACATCGATCAGCTGCCTCCCGCACACTCCCCATTGGGGATGTGCCTGCAACCAAGGTACATGCCCTTGACCGGAATCGAACCTGAGACCCATGAGTCCACAGGCCGACGCTCTATCCACTGAATCAAACTGGTCAGGGCTACCCTATGTCTTTTGATTGGGGCATGTAATCCATTTACATTTACAGTTATTACCTATAGGTACTTGTTTGTCACCATTTTTATTCTTTATTCCTGTGCTCCTTCTTCGCTTTCTATTTCTTCTTTTTACAGCAGACCCTTTAGCATTTCTTGCATTGCTGCTTTGGTGGTGATAAACTCCCTTAGTCTTTTTTTGTCTATGAAGCTCCTGATTTCACCCTCAATTTTGATTGATAGCCTTGCTGGGTACAGTATTCTTGGATTCAGACCCTTCCTTTGCATGACTTTGTATATTTCATTCCATTCCCTCTTGGCCTGATGTGTTTCTGTTGAGAAATGAGTCGCTAATCTGATGGGGGATCCTTTGCAGGTAACTTTCTGTCTCTCTCTGGCCACTTACTTTGTCGTTGGTGTTTGCCAATGTAATTGTAATGTGCCTTGGCGTCAGTCTTTTGGGGTTCATTTTGTTTGGGACTCTGTGAGCTTCTTGGACTTGTGTGAGTGTTTTCTTCCCTATATTAGGGAAGTGTTCTGTCATTATTTCTTCAAACAGGTTTTCTATTCCTTGCTCAGTTTCCTCTCCTTCTGGAACCCCTATTATGCGGATGTTTATTTGTTTTGCGTTGTCACAAAATTCCCTTAGGCTCTCCTCCTGTTTTTTAAGTTTTTTTTTCTAGATTCTGCTCTACTTGGGTATTTTTTCCTACCTTGTTTTCTAGCTCACGGATGCAGTCCTTTATTTCTTCTAGTCTACTGTTGATGCTTTCTATTGAGTTCTTTATTGCAGCAATGTCATTTTTCATTTCTTCTTGGTTCTTCTTCATTTCCTCTTGGTTCTTACAAATATTGTTGAATCTGTCTTCCAACCTCTACAGCGACCTTAAGACCATTTCTCTGAATTATTTCTCTGTCAATTTGCTTGTCTCCATTTCATTTATGTCCTTTTCTGGTGATGCCTCCTTTTCTTTCGTATGCAGGCTGTTTCTTTGTCTCCCCATGATTGCTCCTTTCCAGTTGTCATGGATATGTAGCTCTCTCTCTCTTCCGTTGACTTAAAGATACAAAATACAACACAACAAGGCACAATGCACAAGGCACTGAACACAAATGTATTCACGATACTAATAACCCCAAATAAAGGTGACCACCAGAGAAAAGAGAATTAGGGGATTAAAAGAAATAGTGCAAAAATGATATTGAGAAAAGGAAGGAAAGTAAGAGAGAAAAGAAATAGAATAAAAAAGAAGAGGGAAAAACTATTTATATGGGGAGAAAACTCCAATAAAATAATAATCCAAAAAAATGCAAACTACAAACACCTAGAAATGAATGCAAACTACAAACAACAACTAATAACAAGCGAGGAGAGGGGAAAAACAGAAGCAAAAAAAAGAACAACCACACAAACAAAAAAAACTAATCAACAATCAAAAAAACAACAATAGGACAGAGAGAAAGAAGGGCAAAACAAAACAACATAAAACAAAAAACAAAAAACAAAAAAAAAGGGAAGAGAGAAAAAATTTGGATAGTGAAGAAAGAGAAGTGTGTATGGACTTGGAGCAGAGGAGTGGAAATTAGATATATAAGTAGGATGAATTTTTAATGGGGTAAAAAGAAAGAATAGGGCCGGAACCGGTTTGGTTCAGTGGATAGAGTGTCGGCCTGCGGACTGAAAGGTCCCAGGTTCGATTCCGGTCAAGGGCATGTACCTGGGTTGCGGGCACATCCCCAGTAGGAGATGTGCAGGAGGCAGCTGGTCGATGTTTCTCTCTCATCGATGTTTCTAACTCTCTCTCTCCCTTCCTCTCTGTAAAAAATCAATAAAATATATTAAAAAAAAAAAGTCCTATCCTTTAAAAAAAAAAAGAAAGAAAGAAAGAATAGGGAATATCTAAAGCAGAAATAGGGTAAGAGAAACAGGACAACAAAAGGGGAAAAGTGAGGAAGAGTATGTTGTCATAAAGGTAAAGTTGAGATAGAGTGAAATGATGCTAAAGGAAAAATGAAAATAGACTGTAGAACACTAATTCCAAAATAAAATAAAATAAAGAGAAAATAATATGGAACTTTTAAAAAATGGTAAAATAATAGTAATAATACTGATTAAGAATAAAAATATAATTAAAAAGGTAAAATCAAGTGAGAAAAAAAGACAAAAAATTTAGGTTCTTTAAGTAAAAGATTAGAAAATAAAAATGTGTAGTAGTGAAGGTCATTCACTTCCTCTACTGTTCCTTTTGGCACGCCTGTTTCCTGTCATGTAGTCAGGACAGTATTGAAGTTCCCTGCATTCCACCACTTCTCTCTGTCATAAGCCACAATCCTGTTTTCAAGCAGGCAGTATTTGTTTCTCAGCCTGCCTTTAGTTGTATTTATAAAAGAGTCAACTTGTGATTCAACCTCTGGGTGGCAGTGTTACTGTATTGACATCTGGGGCTATAAGTCCTCTCTGCCCAGTATTTAGATTTTGTTTTCCCTGCTGCACTTAATACTAGATTGGGGGAATGGACTGCCCAGAGCTGATTTTCTGATCGTTTCTCCCCACTCTAATTTCCAGGTTCCACAAAAACAACTTTCCCTGTTATGGGTTCACTCAGCGAGATAGACCACCGACTCAGAATTTAAATTTAAGAGCCTTTATTAAGCTGGCCAGCTGACTACAGTTACAGCACCCTGCCGAAGCAGAGGCTGAACTGCAGCGCCAACTTACATGGCCAGTGACTACAGATACAGCACCCTGCCAAAGTAGAGGCTGAACTGCAGCCCAGACTACAGGAGTTACATTTTATTATTAAATTTTGTGGAGGCCCAGAGAAAAATGTGTCTTTCAAATTCCGGGCCCCCCAATATGGAGGAAACTCTCTTTATTTATACTTTTTCCAGTCTTTTGTCTCCCAAATTTGGAATGAGACTTCCGGGCCTTCTGAGAAAGAAGGCCTGCATGCTGGGAAGGGGCCATGAGACCATATCTCAAGGTCTGGCCTGATGTCAGTACCTTCCTATCTCTGTGTTTTAGGAACAGATAGCACAGCATGACCCGTCTGGCCAAAGCGCCAGCACATTCCCCATTGGTTTTATGTACGTGAGTAAAATCATTGACTCTTTTGGGTCATTGTTGGGGAAGGGGTTATATTGACCCCTGAGGACTATAAGCTTGATAGAATTAATTCTTTGCCAAATAAAGTCAGTGGGCCTGTTTATAAGGGCCAGGAGTAATCTTCAGAGGGTCCGAAGAGTCCTGGGCTCTCTGTTTTGCCTGAGCTGTCTTAAGCCAGGTATGATGAAGCCACATCAGGATCCCGTCAACCTTGACTGCTGTGGGGGTGGTCCTTTCCAGGTAGGAGTCAGTCCTTGGGTGGAAAATTTCTTTACCCAAACAGAGTCACCAGGTTGGAAGGGATGAACTGGATACAGGCACATCATCTCGGATGTGCTTCTTGTCTGCTTTCTGGGTAGACTGTAAAGCCTGAAAGAACTTGAGTAAAGATTAGTTGTGGATTTCAGCTTTTCTAGATTGGGTTTCCATGTAAGCTGGTGAGATGGGTAGTTCAGGGTTTGGAAGAGTCACAAGAATCTGTAGAGGCCCCACTGTTTTTAGGGCAGCCTCCCGGGCTGCTTCGTCTGCAGCCTAGTTCCCTCTTGCTTCTGGGGAGTCAGTGCCAGTTGGCCCATCGTTCTTGCTCTGTTCATGTCTGTCTAACTGCCTACTATATTACCTCAAGGATCCTGGCTCTGAATTCTTTCAGGGAAAATGGGCGTTGGATTTCTTCTGTGACTGCTTCGTGCTGAGGAGGGACAGAAGTTTCTCTCAGAGCCAAGAGATCCTTGCTGCCTGTCAGAGGGACAATGAGGTCTGGACACAGAAGGAGGTGGGCTAGTGACCTGGCGGAGACAAACTGTAACAAATGGTCTGGTGGGAGGGAAAGAATGCATTTTAGTTTTAATAACCTCCATTGAAATAGAGTTTTTCTCCTTAAAATTATCCCTCTGTTTATTAAAATATTTATTTACTGTATTCAATTTGGCCTGATTGTTTGCATAAACACAGCAAGAATGGTAACTGACTACCTTTACTGGAATTTCATGATTGAATCTTAATGTGCCCATAGGGCCAGGAAGCCAAGCCATCCAGCTGCCATCAGGCCTGCCTGCAGTATCTGCTGCCCATTGTCCTTGCTTTAAGGCCCATCTCAGTAGCCTTCCTACTCGTCGTGGCCCAGAGTGCGTGGGGGTTCCTTGCTCCCCTTCTACTCTGACCAACTGCCAGTGATGGTAGGGCATGGGCCTGACGCTCCAATGCCAGCTATTTTTAGGGCTACCAAGCAAGATACCAGGCTTTCTCTGTGGCACTCTTATTGGCTTCAAGTCTTCAGAGCTCAGACAGGGCTCTTTAAAACATGATACTCCAGTCAAAGTTTTCGGTCAATAAAACCACTATTGGAAACCAGTCTTAATGAATTTATGCCAAGAAATGTATTGCCATGACTTATTTAGCATTGCCAAATTTCGGAGGAATTACATAAGGAGAAAAAGCCACTGACCTGCCTTAAGATCTTCTGATTTTCCTTGCTAGTTCTTTAATGGACTCTCCAGAGTTATAACAAAACAGTAACTGTTAGATTTCTTTTATTATTCCCCCCTAAGTACTTTGGCATAACTATTTACCCTCTGTTTAGGAGGCAGAATATAAATTATTTTCTCTTTCTGGCTTACTGGCCTGTACCATTTGATTTCTCTTGTCTTTCTTATCACATACACAACCTTTCTAAATTTCATACTTTTAAATTAGCCTTTAAACCTTCTTTCTATATCCTTTAAAAATGCATAACCATGCCTTAGACCTTCTACTCAGTAATTCCTTATTCCCAGAAACCTCAATCCTTTAATGATTATTATAAAGTAAATAGCCAGTATTTCTTAGATTACTAAGAGCAGGTGCTTCCTTCCCTATGCAATTTCAAGTATACTGTATCAATCTAATTTAGTCTTGGAAGGGTTAAAGAGAACAAAATGGGGCCGAGAAAAACTTGCTGTGCTTCCAGCATAGTTCAGATAAGTAAAAATGAACATAACTTCTGGTCTGCGTTCCCTGCCAATGGCCCCCCCTTTTTTCTGCATTAACCATTTACTCTGTCCTTAGCTGCTCTCCTTCCTAGATTTTTTCTTCTTTACTCTAAGTCCCAGAGGCTCAAATCCTTCTCCTTCTTTACTACTTTTGACCTATCTGCCTCCAGCCTAAGGCTCCTCCATCTCAGCAGGCTGAGAGCCTACTACCCTGTCTAGTGAATCCTACCGCCACTACCCTATCTCACACCCGCTCCGGAGCAGTTTTCAGCTCTCCTTCCTCCCCCAGTTAAAGTGGATGCTGTCCCCAACAGAGACCTACAGTAAATCTATCAGGAAGGGCAGGCAGCTCGCAGGTCTCGGGACCACATGATAAAAATCCAGCAGTCCCTCTCCCTCACCCTACACAGGCTATGAGAAAAATGTACTACCTTTAAATTAACCCTAGACTTCTAAAATTTTAACCTAACACAGCAAAATTATACATCAGAGCAAAGCAATTAAAAGTTCTCTACTGTCTTCCCCTTAAAGGAGGGTTTGCCCTATCCTATCTAATAAAAGAGAAAAATGGTAATTGGCGTACGACGATACCCTTTTCATTGGCTAATCAGGGCTATATGCAAATTAACTGCCAACTATGATTGGCAGTTAGCTGCCAACTATGATTGACAGTTAACTGCCAACTAAGATTGGCAGTTAACTGCCAACAAGATGGCGGCTAATTTGCATATGTAGGCACAATGCAGGGAGGCGAAAGGGAAAGCAGGAAGAAGCCCCCTGCTACTGACAGTGATCGGAAACCCAGGGGGGAGCTAAGAGCCGGGGGGCAGGGCAAAGGCGGCCCTGGGGCCGCCTTTGCCCTGCCCCCCAGCCATGATCGGAGAATCAGGCACCTTTGCCGCCCTGGTCAGTGATAGCAGGAAGTAGGGGTGGAGCCAGCGATGGGAGCTGGACACGGTCGAAGCTGGCAGTCCCGGGAGCTAGGGGTCCCTTGCCTGGGCCTAAAGTGGAGCCCACGATCACGGGGCCGCTGCAGCTGCGGGTCCCCGCTGCCCGGGCCGGACACCTAGGCCAGAGGCGTTAGGCTGGGCAGGGGCAGAGCCTGCAACCGCGGGGAGCTGGGGGTCCCCTGCCCAGGCCTGACACCTCTGCCGGAGGCCTCAGGCCTGGTCAAGGGGCCGATCCGGTGATTGGTGATCGGAGGGTGATGAGGGTCAACTCCTCTGGCCGAGGCATCAGGCCTGGGCGGGGGGCTGAGCCGGGGATTGGGGGGATATGATGGTCCCCTTGCCCAGACCTGAAGCCTGGGTCAGAGGCGTCAGGCTTGGGCGGGGGGTGGAGCAAGCGATCAGAGGGAGATGGGGGTCCCCTGCTCAGGCATGATTCCTGGGCCAGAGGCCTCAGGCCTGGGTGGGGGCCAGAGCCAGTGATCAGGGGGAGGTGGGGGTCCCCTGTCCAAGCCTGACACCTCTGGCGGAGGCGTCAGGCCTGGGCAAGGGGCCGATTCTGCGATTGGAGGGTGATGGGGGTCAACGCCTGAGGGCTCCCAGTATGTGAGAGGGGGCAGGCTGGGCTGAGGGACACTCCCCTCCCCACACACATCGAGTGCACGAATTTCGTGCACCGGGCCCCTAGTCTTTAATAAACAAACAACAGAAAGAGATAACAAATACTCTCATGTGTACAGCCAGACAGCACAAAGTAGCTTTCGCTTCACACAGACTCTCACACTTGCATTCATACACCAGACAGTCTGAGTTTTTTTTTTTACTTCTACCAAATGTTTACTCAGAGTTTAAGCAATCTAACCAATTCCTGACTAATTGCCTAAGGGAGCTCTATGGCTTCCTGGGAGGTGATCAAGCTCCCCTTCCACTCACTTGGAGTGGTCCTGATTGATAGGGGGTCGATGAAGACGACTGACCCTGACCCATTTTGACAAAGACAAAGACAACAAAGAACAAAGACAACAAACACCAGACAGACAAACCCAGTGCAGCCTAAAGCCGCACAAACCAGGGACCCCGGCCACCGTCGTGGCCGCGGGTCAGGACCAGGAGTACTGCTGCGTCCAGCCCTCTGTATAGGTCCTTCTGTGGGACATCCCAATTCCAGTTTAACCACCGGTCTTCCTTACCTCTCTCGAGAGTCCAGGTGGCTCGGTTTCCCAATTGAAAGTTTTGGGTGGAGTCTCCTCCGCCTCCCTGGGACCCGGGATGGAGACTGGAGGCCTCCTTGGTAGTAGTTCCCCACAGGGATGTGGGGTATCTCGCTGTGTGCCCGGTGATAAATGGGGGAGAGCCTCCTGCCCTAAATAGGGGGTCCCTCTCTCACCCCTGCCGGGGGAGAGCCTCCTGCCCTAAATAGGGGGTCCCTCTCACCCCTGCCGGGAATCTCGCTGGGGCCTCCAAATGTTATGGGTTCACTCAGCAAGATAGACCACCGACTCAGAATTTAAGCTGGCCAGCTGACTGCAGTTACAGCACCCTGCCAAAGCAGAGGCTGAACTGCAGCACCAACTTCCATGGCCAGCAACTACAGATACAGCACCCTGCCAAAGCAGAGGCTGAATTGCAGCCCAGACTACAGGAGTTACATTTTATTATTAAATTTTGTGGAGGCCCAGAGAAAAATGTGTCTTTCAAATTCCGGGCCCCCCAATATGGAGGAAACTCTCTTTATTTATACTTTTTCCAGTCTTTTGTCTCCCAAATTTGGAATGAGACTTCCGGGTCTTCTGAGAAAGAAGGCCTGCGTGCTGGGAAGGGGCCATGAGACCATATCTCAAGGTCTGGCCTGATGTCAGTACCTTCCTATCTCTGTGTTTTAGGAACAGATAGCACAGCATGACTCGTCTGGCCAAAGCGCCAGATATGCAGCCCAGCACATCCTTTGCAGTCTCTGAGAATGTTTTTAATTGGGAGATCATATGTACTGGGCCTAGTAATCAAAAGCAAGGATTTAAAGGGAAAAAAGAGCCAGAGTAAGCGCACGGACTCGTGACTTCTCCACGCCCCCCCCCCCCACCCCTGCACTGCGTGCAACTCTGTGCACGTCTCTGCACACGTCTTTTTCCCCTGGCACAGCGCAGCTGGTATACTAGTAGAGCTTCAGGCTTCCTTTCTGTGCCTATCCCAGCAATGGGTTGATTTCTATAGTTCCCTTCTGCCAGCAGCCCCGTGGACCCCCTTCCACATTCATGGACTACGCTGATCCCAGTGGGGCACAGACTTCCTCTGAAGCTCTAGATCCCACTGTGCATGTTTCTCCCTCCAGCCTGGATCGCAGACCTCACCTTTCTCCAGTCTAGGTGAAGTCTGACCTTTTCATGAGAAGGTGCAGGGCTCGTCCGCTCTGTGCTGCTTGAGACCCAGTGTTTGTGGGTTTGCAGCTGGTCCCTGGGTGGTTGTAGGGTCCCGGGAGGTATCCGAGTCTTCCCGGTTGAAGGAAAGGCTGGGCTTCCCATCACAGCCACTCACCCCTTCAAGATGGCGCAGCCTCTGCGGCAGAGCCAGTCACTCTGGGAGAGATTTCAGCAGCAGTAGAGGCTGCCCAGTCAGGGGAGCCTGGTCCGGCTGTCCCCAACAGTTCCTGGGAATATAGCTGTCTCTCACTCACAAATAGACACTCCCCACACGTCCACACACTCTCTTTTCGTTCTCTCACTCACACACTATCTTGCAGCCTGCCTTCCCGTACGCAGCCATCTTCCGCATTCCCCTCATGAACTTTTCTGTGTCTCATTTTTAAAAATTAAAGTTATTAGGGTAACATTGGTTAATAAGATTATATAAGTTTCAGATGTACAATTCTATAATACATCATCTATATGTAGTACTGTGTGCTAACCACCCAAGGTCTAGTCTCCTGTACCCATATATTTGACTCCCTTTACTCTTTTCCTCCTCCCACCTCTTTTCCTCCTGTCTAGATCTATGTTTGTTTGTTCATTTGTTGTTTTTTGTTTTTGTTTTTTGTTGTTAATCCTCACTTGATATTTTTCTATTGATTTTTAGAGAGAGTGAAGAGGGGGGGGAGAGAGAGAGAAACATCAATGTGAGAGAGACACATGGATTGGTTGCCTCCAGCAAGTGCCCTGACCAGGCCAAGCCTACAACCCAGGTATGTGCCCATGACCAGGAATCAAACCCACTGCCCTTCAGTCTGAGGGCCAACACTCTAACCACTGAGCAAATCAGCTAGGGCCATCCTTTTGAGGAACATCTTGATTGCTCCCAAGTCTTGGCAATTATGAGTAAAGCTGCTATAAATATTTGTGTGCAGGTTTTTGTGTGAGTTTTGGTAGTTTCAAGGAGTTGGTTTATTTCATCTTAAGTTATACTTGTAGGCATAGAACTGTTTCTGTAACCAGACAATCAATGGGTCCTTGCTGCCTGTCACTACTTGAGCCAATTAAGCAGAGACAGGGTTGCATCATATATGAGCATTTATTCCAGTGCTGCTGGCAGTATGGGAGAGCAGCAGGTCATCCACGAAAATCTGCTCTGCACCTCCCATAAGCCAGCTGCTTGTATAGGATAGACAAGGATTACATGGGGAAGTAGGGATTACAGGCATGGGGAAGTAAGAGACTGGGGTGGGACTCTATTGTTTGGGCACGGAGGTTGTTAACCTTTCCATGATAATAGGCAGTTCTTGAATGAGAATAGTTCCAAGATCGACTCCCCAAGGTCCTGGGGGCATACAACTCCCAGCCAGGTAAAAATGTTCTTTCTTTAACCAACACAAGGCAGTCATGGTTAACAGAGCATGATTAGCACACTATATAATAAAAGGCTAATATGCAAATAGACTGAACGGCGGAACAACTGAACAACCGGTTGCTATGATGTGTGCTGACCACCAGGGGGCGTGTGCGGAGCATGGCAGGTGTTGGCCGTGGCGGGATGGTGGAGCAGGTAAGTGGGAGCACCAGACCAAGGCAGGGCACCCGTCACTGTCATCGGGGCGAGCCTCTGGTGGTTACTGAAAGTTCTTTGCTCCTGTGTATCGTGGTCCTGGCCAGCGCCTGCACCTGCTGCTGGTGCCGGCCCCACGTGCACCCACAGCCAGCACCAGAGCCGCCGCTTGCACCCACTGCGGGTGCCCGGCGCCAGTCCAAACCACTTAGCGCCATCAGCAGGTGTAAGTTGTGGCTGCCAGCCCTGGTCGTTCCTGAGAGCTTCTCCACCTCCCCCTGCTCCATGCCGTCAGCAGGCGTTAGCGTGTGGAGCAGCGGCGTGGGAGCAGCGGCGGCAGCGGTAGCGGCAGGAATGGGCCTGCCAGCAGACATGGGGGGGGGGGTGATGGGAGGGACCGGGCGGGGGTGTGGAGGATGGACCAAGACCCGCCCCTGTGCCTACCACAGCCTCGTGGTCCACAGTTCCTTTCAAAGTGCACGAATTTCTTTATTATACTTTTAATTCATGTGAACATTAGTGATGTTCCGTTCATTTCTGATGTTGGTAAATTGTATCTTCTCCCCTTTCTGGGGAAGGCGGGGTGATGAGTGGGTAGCCTTGTGGTAGGCGGCAGGAACCAGCACCAGGTGTCTGACTGGTGGGGTCAAACCAAACCTGGGTTTTGCAACCTCAGTACTGGGGTTCTGGCTGGAAAATAATTCAGAGTCCAGACCCAAATTGTAAGAGAACATTTATTGGGTAAATTACTGAGGTAGAAAAAGTAATTCCTTGAAGAAATGGGCTTAGGAAACACGTTGTAGAGGTAAAGGAAGGGTCCTTGGAGCTTGGGAGTGAGGAAGCTAATAGTAATATGCCTGGGGCGTGGAGGGGACAGGCCAGGAAAGGGAAAGGCAGGGACGTGCTCCTTGAAGGGAGAGCACACTGAGTCCTCTGTCCGAAGGGTTTTTTGTTTTGTTTTTTAATTTTTTTAAAATATATTTTATTGATTTTTTTTTTTAACAGAGAGAAAGGGAGAGGGATAGAGAGTTAGAAGCATCAATCAGCTGCCTCCTGCACACTCCCTACTGGGGATGTGCCCGCAACCAAGGTACATGCCCTTGACAGGAATCGAACCTGGGACCCTTGAGTCTGCAGGCCGATGCTCTATCCATTGAGCCAAACCGATCAGGGCCCGAAGGGTTTTAAGGGCAGAGGTTTTAGGGGAGGTCCCAGGGAAAGATCTTAATAGAATATTCAGCAGTTTTCCAGGTATGTCCTGTCAGGGTTGTGGTCTCCACTGATTGACTGACCTGTTACTCAATGCAGCTGGTCCTGATGTCATCCATGGCTGGTTTTGTTGTTTATCTGGGCCTGGAGCTGAAATGCATCTGAGACATAGATGTTATCTCTAGGGAGGAAAGGTCACAGGGTTCAAACTGCAAGACCAGCATTGTAGTATGGGAGGAAAAGGCACCCTGGGGGTGAGGTCCCACCCTACAATTATTGTTCATTGCTAGGCACCTGGGGCTTTCCATCCTGGTGACCTTCCCCGTATCTGACCCATCATTCTTGCTCTGCTCAGGTCTGTCTGTCTGTCTGTACAGCAGCCTGCCTAGAGATTTGTCAATTTTATTGATCTTTTTAAAGAACCAGCTTTTGGTTTCATTGACTTTTCTCTCTTTTATTTTTTCTGTTTTAAATTTTATAGGCTTCTGTTTATTTTCTTCTGGTAGCCTTAGGCTTAAATTGGTCTTCTATCTCTGGTTTCCTAAGGTGGAAGCTTAAGTTATTGATTTCAGATCTTTCTTATTTTCTAATATGAGCATTTAATGCTATAAATTTTCCTCTAATTTTTCCTTTTGCTGCATCCTTTTGATGTTATAGTTTCAGTTCAAAAAATTTTGTTTTCAGTTCAAAATATTTTTAAACTTCTCTTGAGGCTTTAATTTCCAGATATCTGAGGGTTGGAGTTTTTTTTTTTGTTTTGTTATTGATTTCTAGTTTAGTTTCATTGTGTCTAAGAACATATTTTGTGTGATTTCTAATCTTTTATGCCTGTTAAAGTATGTTTTATGGCCCAGAATGTGGTCAACAGTGGTGAATGTGGGTTAGAGAAGAATGTGTATTTTACTTTTGTTCTGGTGGTAGAGCAAGAGGAAGTGTAAGAGTTCCGTAATCTTCCAATTAAGTCTCAGCCTGTGTCCTTCACAAGGGTTCTCCAAGGTGTAGCTTTTCCTCCTTGCAACCTACCCCCTTTCCTAGCTGCAGAGTTCCCAATCTTCCAATAAGCCAGGGTGGGAAACCGTTTTTCTGCCAAGGGCTATTTGGATATTTATAACATCATCCGCTTAATATAATCCACTTAATATAAATTTATGTTGCTATGAATAAAGCTCCTAGATTATGGAATTTCGAGTCCTGCCAGAGTTTGCCTTGGCAGGGCCAGACCAACCATTTTTATGGAGAAGGCTTTGGGCTTGTTTCACAGTGGTTACTCTCCCTCTCCTGCCAGATTCACCAGAGGATCTTTCTGGGATCTTCACCTTCACCTTGAGGACCTGGTGGGGTTCCTGGAGATAAAGCCCACAGAAGTGTGCCAGCCCCCAGGACTGCATTCTGGAGTTTCTAACGCTCATGCCAGTTCACACCCAACTCCAGCACAAGTTTATGGCTCCAGCAGCGTTTGCTCCAGGTAAGCAGATCTCAGCTGTATCTCTCCAGGTTTGGGTGGCAGTTTGCCCTGTAACTTTAGTTCTCTGATGGGTCCAAAAGTGTCATTAATTTTCAGTTTGTCCAGCTTCTCTTGTTCTAAGGTTAGGATTGGGCTTCTAAGCAAAAGTTACCCCCTTTTTTTATTTAAAAATTTTTAATGTATTTTTAAATTATAGTTGACATACATTATTATATTCATTCTAGGTATACTAGTAAATATAGTGATTATACGTTTATATACCTTCTGAAGTGTGGACCAAAAAAAGGGGGTTTTATGGGAAGTAACCACACAGGGTGATCTGATCATAAATTCCTAACTGGACAGGTCATGGTGGGGGTAGTCATGTCCCAGGAATATAGTGACTTTAGTAAGGGGTTTATCTTTGCTGTAAGCAAGCCTGACCA
The DNA here is from genome assembly GCF_963259705.1 of Myotis daubentonii. Taxonomy (NCBI): domain Eukaryota; kingdom Metazoa; phylum Chordata; class Mammalia; order Chiroptera; family Vespertilionidae; genus Myotis; species Myotis daubentonii. The sequence continues at coordinate 6,434,618 of NC_081849.1, read as the reverse complement.
TTGTTTTTATATCTAGGTTCGCACACCTTAGAAGTGCCTCTTTTTAGACCCATCCTCCTTTTTTTTTAATAGACCCATCCTTATAATGCATGAGCCACCCTTTCAGACTAAGACTTAACCACTCTCGAGAGAAAGCAAATAATCTTAACTATCCTATAATCCAATCCCTGTATGCCTTGCTTTCTCCCACCTTCACGTAATGTTCCCTTTTCCCTCCTTAATTTCAGATGCATAAAAGAAACTGCAACCCTAGCCAGTTTCTCTCAGTGAATAGAGCGTTGTCCTGTGGACTGGTTCGATTCTGGTCAAGGGCGCATGCCCGGGTTGCAGGTTCAGTCCCCGGTAGGGGTCATGCAGGAGGCAGCCAATCAGTGATTCTCTGTCATCATTGATATTTCTCTCTTCCCCCATCCCTTCCTCTCTGAAATCAAAAATATATATTTTTTAAAAAGAAGCAAAAGAAAGAAACTGCTGTACTGTTATACTTGGGAGCATTTGAGATCCTACTCCCTAGCATATGCTGTCAGTTTGGCTCAAATTAACTCATAAAAATTCTCTACAGGTTTGGACATCTCTTAACATCTACATTATTAACCACTAGAGGCCCAGTGCATGAATCCGTACACTGGTGGGGTCCCTCAGCCTGGCCTGCGGGGGTCGGGCAGAAACGGCCCTGTGCACTGATTCATCCAGGGCATGTCCAGCCCAGGACTGTCTTGCCCAGTCCCAATCAGCCGGACCCCAGCAGCAAGCTAACCTACCAGTTGGAGTGTCTGTCCCCCGATGATCAGTGCACGTCATAGCGACTGGTCGAACGGTCAAACTAACAGTTGGACACTTAGCATATTAGGCTTTTATTATATAAGGTACTCCCTATACTGTACTTTATATCTGCATGACTATTGTTATAACTATCAATTTGTACTTCTTAATCCCTTTTTCCTTTTTCACCAAGATTTCCCTAACCCACCTCCCATCTGGAGACTATCAGTTCTCTGTATCATTTCTGTCTTATTTGTTCATTTATTGTTTTTTTTAGATTCCACATAAATGTGAAATAACACGGTATTTGTCTTTTTCTGTCTGACTCACCTAACAGCATAATACCCTCTAAGTCCATCCATGTTGTAGCACATGGCAAGATTTCATTCTTTTTTTATTGCTGTATACATGCACCACTTCTTTATCCATTTGGACACTCAGGTTGCTTCCATATTTTGGCTATTGTAAAGAATGCTGCAGTGAACATAGGGGTGTATATATCTTTTCAAATTAGTGTTTTGGATTTTTAGGATAAATACCCATTACTGGTGTTAATGTAAAAAAATTCAAACCTGTAAAGAATTTTTATGTTTATTTGAGCCGTACTGTTGACAATTGCTGGGAAACAGAATCTCAATGTATTGGGATAATGCTCCAAAGAATGGCATTTTAAAAATCTTGTTTTATACATTACAAAGGAGGAGACATAAGTAGGCTACATGAAATCCATTGGGGATAGATTAGGAAGGTGGGAGAAAGCCTTCCTAATCTATCACCAGTGTAGGTTGTCTAGTATGTAAGTTGTGTGGTATGTAAATCTATTTTTTGTTTTTTGGTAGTCCTCACCTAAGGATATTTTTTCCCTTGATTTTTTTCTTTCCTTATTTATTTTTAAAATAAGTTTTTATTGATTTTAGAGAGAGAGGAAGGGCGGATAGAGAGATAGAAACATCATTGATTGGCTGCCTCTTTCATGCTCCCTATTGGGGATTGAGCCTGCAACCTGGTCATGTCCCTGACCAGGTATCGAACCAGCGACTTCTTGGTTCATGGGTCAATACTCAACCACTGACCCATACTGGCTGGATGATTTTATTTATTCATTTACTTATTTACTTTTAAAAAGAGAGTGGAAAGGAGGAAGGGAGAGGGAGATCAAACTAGACAACCAGTGGGTCTGGGCTGCCTGTCAGTACTTGAACCAATTAAGTAGAGACAGATTTGAACCATATGAGCATTTATTCCAATAGTGCCACCAGTATGGGAAAGCAGCAGGACATCCACGAAAATCTGCTCTGTATTCCCTCATAAGCCAGCTGCTTATATGGGGTAGGACGAAGATTACTTGGGGAACTAGGCAAAGGAATAAGAATAGGCATTCAAAATGGGTATTACAGGAGTGAAGAAGACAACTTGGCTGGGGCAGGACCTCATTGTTTGGGTAACAAGGTTGTTAATCTTTCCATGATAATAGGCAGTTCTCCAATAAGAATGGACCACATTCCAAGGTTAACTCCCAGGTCAGGTTAGAATGTGCTTCCTTTCTTTTTTTTTAAATATATTTTTACTAGGGGCCCGGTGCACGAAATTCGTGCACTGGGTGTGGGTGTGGGGGGGGAGTGTCCCTCAGCCCAGCCTGCCCCCTCTCACATACTGGGAGCCCTCAGGCGTTGACCCCCATCACCCTCCAATCACAGGATTGGCCCCTTGCCCAGGCCTGAGGCCTCCGGCAGAGGTGTCAGGACTGGGCAGGGGACCCCCAGCTCCCCACGGTTGCAGGCTCCGCCCCGGCCCAGGCCTAACGCCTCTGGCCTAGGCGTCCGGCCTGGGCAGCGGGGACCCGCAGCTGCAGCGCCCAGCGATCGTGGGCCTCGCTTTAGGCCCAGGCAAGGGACCCCTAGCTCCCGGGACTGCCAGCTTCGACCGTGTCCAGCTCCCATCGCTGGCTCCACCCCTACTTCCTGCTATCACTGGCCAGGGTGGAAAAGGCACCTGATTCTCCGATCATGGCTCGGGGGCAGGGCAAAGGCAGCCCCAGGGCCGCCTTTGCCCTGCCCCCCAGCTCTTAGCTCCCCCCTGGGTTTCCAATCACTGTCAGTGGCAGGGGGCTTCTTCCTGCTTTCCCTTTCACCTCCCTGCATTGTGCCTAAGTATGCAAATTAACCGCCATCTTGTTGGCAGTTAACTGCCAATCTTAGTTGGCAGTTAATTTGCATATAGCCCTGATTAGCCAATGAAAAGGGTAGCTCCTACGCCAATTACCATTTTTCTCTTTTATTAGTGTTGATTGATTTCAGAGAGGAAAGGAGAGGAAGAGAGTGAAACATCAACGATGACATGGAATCATTGATTGGTTGCCTCCTGCACACCCCCTACTGGGGATGGAGCCCGGGACCCAGGTATGTGCCCTTGACTGGAATTGAACCTGGGACCCTTCAGTCTGCAGGCTGATGCTCTATCCACTGAGCCAAACCAGCTAGAGCAGAATGTACATTCTTTCATTAGAACAAAACAATCAAGGTTAATATCCTATATAATAAAGAGATAATATGCTAATTAGACCCAACAGAAGAATGACCTTCTGGATGAAGCCGGGGCTGCGAGGGCTGGCCGAGGCTATGAGGGATTTCGATGGCCGAGCCCCTGGCACTAATTTCGTGCATCGGGCCTCTAGTATCTTATAGCTAGTCCCCAATATCCTATTTTTGCCTGTAACAGAGAGAGAAGGAGAGAAAAAAAGAAACCTGATGTGAGAGAGACACATTGGTTGGTTGGTTGCCTCCTGCAGGTGCCTGGGGGTTTAACCTGCAACCCATGTACATGCCCTTGACTGGGAATCAAACCCTATACCCTTTGGTCCTCAGGCCAGTGCTCTAACCATTACTCAGTGCTGGTCAGGGCTAGTTCTATTTTTAATTTTGTTGACCTAAGAACACCCAAACCTGTAGAAAATTTTTATAGTAATTTGAGCCAAACAGAGGATATTCCTGGAACCAAGATCTCAACAGAGAAAAATACTTTCAAGAAATGTGTTTGTAGCCCTAACCGGTTTGGCTTGGTGGTTAGAGTGTTGGCCTGTGGCCTAAGGGGTCCCGGGTTCGATTTTGGTCAAGTGCACATGCCTGGGTTGCAGGCTCGGTCTGACGTGCAGGAGGCAGCCAATCAATGATTCCCTCTCATCATTGATGTTTCTGTCTCTCTTCTTCTCTGAAATAAAAAAATATATATTTTAGAAAATGTGTTTGTAGCTTCTTTTATGCATTTGGAATTAAGGAGGGGACATAAGGAAGATTATATGAAGGGAGAAGAAAGCAAGGCAGGGATTGGTTATAGGAAAGTTAAGATTGGGTTCTCTTGAGGGTGATCACCCTCTTTAGATGTACTTTGGGTTTAATCCCCTTTTTGTGGGCAGAATGAGAACAAGAGATAATAGCTTGCATAATTTTGGGGTTCCTAAGTGTTTTCATACTATTTATTTTATGGAGGCTGGCTGATCAGAGCTTTTGCAATTTTGGAATTTAAATTTCTTTTTATTTTAATTAAATCTTCATTGTTGAAAGTATTACATATGTCTCCCTCTTCCCCCCATTGACCCCTTCTATCCCGCCCCCACCGCCTGCTGTGTCCATGGGTTATGTATATATACATACAAATTCTTTGATCTCTTACCACCCACCCACCCTCCCTCCTTCACCTTCCCTCTGAGGTTCCAGAGTCTGTTCAATGCTTCTATATCTCTGGATCTATTTTGCTCATCAGTTTATTTAGTTTGCTTAGCATAATACTCTCCAGGTCCCTCCAAGCTGTCTCAAAGGGTAAGAGATCCTTTTTTTTTACACCTGCAGTGTATTCCATGGTATAAATGTACCACAGCTTTTTTTTTTTTTTTAATTTATTGATTTTTTACAGAGAGGAAGGAAGAGGGCTAGAGAGTTAGAAACATCAATGAGAGAGAAACATCGATCAGCTGCCTCCTGCACACTCCCTACTGGGTATATGCCCGCAACCAAGGTACATGCCCTTGGCCGGAATCGAACCTGGGACCCTTGAGTCTGCAGGCCGACACTCTATCCACTGAGCCAAACGGTTAGGGCAACCACAGCTTTTTTATCCACTCATCTACTGATGGGCACTTGGGCTGTTTCCAGATCTTAGCTATTGTAGATTGTGCTGCTATGAACATAGGGATGCATACATTCTTTCTGATTGGTGTTTCAGTTTTGTTTAGGACATATTCCTAGAAGTAGGATCACTGGATCAAATAATTTCTTTAGGTGCGGGACATGCCCTGTTACTGCCACCGCTCTTACCTTTTCTCTCTTTTTCCTCATTTATCTGGTTTCCTCTGACTACATTTGATTTTATGACCCCTGTGTTGACATAATATGAGCTGTTTTGTTTAGATAAATACAGGTGCAGTCACGGCATTTCCTTGAGTGGCACATAGGGTCAGAAATGAGTTATTAAAATATGACATCCCAATAAAGCAGATTAAATATTTATAGTAGAATGTATGGTTAGAAAGATCTGCAATGTAATGATTCCATGAAGTGTTTATGTCCTCTCCTTATTGTCCTCTCCTTGTCTTAACCAGGGAGAGCTTCTCTTTTCTGCTTGGGCATTAGATCAGACAGGGCATTAAAGAGTCATGGTTAGCCTCTACCAGCCCATATTCACTGACCAAGTAGGTATCCCAGGTTTGGCTATTTTAGGTGCTTTGTCATGTTGTCTGTCCTTTTTAGTTTGTTTTTTAGCATTTAATTAATTTTGCTTCTTTCTCCCATCAATATCAGCATGCAGTTTTCCTTTGCATTTGAGTTACAAAATAGAGACATTACATAGGTTTATGTTCTCCTTAGATTTTCTTAGAGGAGATTCATAAATATCAGAGGATGTCAAAGGGTTGATTATTTCTGGAGAGCATATGATGTCTGGAATTTGCTCTGAACCTTTTCTCATTCAATAATCTCTTATTTGCAATTATGAAACATGTTGGTGGCAATGTTTTCTTCTAGTCTTACAGGGCAGATAACAAATGAGAAATAATGTGTGCTTTTGTGTTGTCATCACCTGGTAATTTCACAGGGGTATTTAGGAAGGGCACTGTTGTAAATCAGTATTTGTACTCACATGACTAGCTGAATTAAAATCCGATGTGCCTCTTTTATGGAAAAACCTAACAAATGTTTGCTGTTTGACATTTTGGAATAGAGAGTATCCTGACGAGAAAATAGCTGGAAACTACTCAAAGGTAAAAATGTAACATTTAAAGGTAGACATTTTAAACTTCATTAAATTTTATAACAATTATTTTGTATTAAAGGAAAATGAAAGCTGTCTTGTTTAGAATGTTGCATTAGTCTTGTAGTAAAAAAATGATGAACGGTGAAAGGCACACAAATTTCAAACTTGTTAGTGGTTCATAGAAGAAAAACAGTTTTTCAAATTATGCTTTAGAATGTTCATTGTTCAGATTTTATTCTTAAATTTTTGACAAATTAATGGGATTAAATAACTTCCTTTTAGCTAAAATCCCCATTTGCTTCTGAGATTCAAAGCCTTTACATTTAATCTTCTCCAATCTGTTCTTATATTTTTTAAGTTAGGAAGTTTTTTCCTAATAATTTTTTTGCCTTGATTATTAAAGGGATACATATGTTCTTTGTAGAAAATGTTTTAAATAAAGCAAAGTAACCAGAAAAGTATCAATAATGCCACTAACCTGAGTTCATTAAATTTATTTTTCAGTAAGTGCCGATAGTGGTATATATAACGTTTTATAGCTAATATGGAGAGATTAAAAATAAGTAGTAGAATTTACAGCAAAGCATTAATAGTGGTGAGATTTCTGGTGGTTTTTAATTTTTTGCTCATCTTTATTTTCTGATTTTTTTTTTTTTTTTTAGTATGATAGAGCCTAAAATACAAATCCTTAGCACCTTTCATGGTGTCTGGCATATAGAGCTCCTACTGTGGTAGATATTAGTCTTTCCTTTAGGATTATTTCATGATTTTTCAGAAGAAAAATGTTGGATTCTTCAGCATATTTAATAGACTATGAGTAGAAGATTAATGGAATGATTTAAAGCAGTGGTCGCCAACCTTTTGGACCTCACGGACCACCAGTGATCTGCAGACCACCAGTTGGCGACCGCTGATTTAAAGTATCATGTATAGAGTGACATTGCATAACAGGAATTGTCTCAGTGAACTTGACATGATTTAACTACTTTATGGAGCATAATTTAGTAGCTGGTGTATGCTGCATTCTTTGTTGAGAGAAACTGACTGTGAAAAGCATCCCAAAATGGGTCTTAGCTCAAATTATTGTGCTGTTGAGAAATACCCCTCATTCTAATCAGATAATGATGCAGGAATTTAAATGGATTGAGATCTCATGACACTTTAGACTTCTGTGATCTAGTGTGCCACAACACATCCTATATAATCCTATATAATGAAGAGCTAATATGCAAATGGTCATCACGCCCTCGTGCCAGGGCTGGGGGACCTGAGGCTGTGCCCCCTTCCTGGCGCTGGCCCGGGGGACCTGAGGCTGCGCCCCCCGCCCCGTGGGGCTTGACGGGGGTGGGGCCTGCCGGGTCTGGGTCTCATGCGAGGTGTGTGCAGGTAGGCGGGGACTTGACTCTGGGTCCTGCAGCATGCCTCTGACAGGAGGGAGATTTTCGTATACATTTTACTAATTTTCTTTCATTTCTGACACTTCTATTATAGATAAAGGGCAAATAGCAATATTAAATTATTTCCTCTAATTAATTCCCTTTTAATGTGCATGAATTTTGTGTACTGGGCCACTAGTTTTTTATATAACAACAGTAGATGCTAACAGTAGCAATAATAAGTTTGGTTTTCAGGTGTGCCTGCACTATAGGCAAATTATTCTTAGAAAATCTCTAGTTCCGTATCTGGAAAGGATATATCACTAGTTGTACCTCTCCACAGTCTGAGTGTTGGCAGCTCATTTTCCAACCACAGCACTCAGTCTTTCCAGATCACTCTCTTAGGTAACATAACTTCAGCAGTTACTCATCCACATCAGGACCTCTAATACGATTAGCCCATCCGTAGTTTTCATCCTGCTCCATTCTTCCGCCTCCTTTCGTTTCTCCTTGCCTGGCTTTGACCTGTGGTCTGTCATTCTAATCAGCACATTGCACATACCTCTCCTCATTCTTCTGTATTCCCCTGGCAAAACCCTGATTCTCAACTTACAGGTGTCCCTGAGCAACTACCAGACCATGACTAAAGAAAAACATGAAACCATACTGCCTTATTTCCCTGAAAGTTCGTGTACACAACTGGTTATCCTTTTATTCATTTACCTTTTGAAAAATATATTACAGTGATATCTAACTGCTGAAGTTTTGGATTACTTAACTATTCAAGTTTATTATTGAAAGAATTTGTTCTCTAGTTTTGGTATTAACTGACCTTTAAACATTTGCTTTGACCTAGGTAATTGCCTATGGAGGAATAGCAAACAGACTTTGTAGATGCTGGATTCATTATTTTGTTAGCACAGATTAGATTAAATGTTCAGGTTTTGATTTTTGTTTGGAGGTTTTAATTTCTTAGACAGTTAAATTTGGTGTTTGCTTTATCTCATAAGTTTTGAAAAGTATTTTCACTATCTGGTTCTAAATAATTTCTAATTTCCATTTATATGTTTCATTTTTCTAGTTATTTTTTTGTCATTGATTGGTTTTTAATCTGTGTGGTTGTCTTGTGACCAGAGCATGTGGTCTACACGATGCATACTCTTTGACCCCACCAGGCACTTACTTTTGAGGGTCTTGGCTTTTGCTTCCTTGCATGGACAGCTCTTTCCCAGGTATTTGCAGTGCTTACTGATTTGTTCAGGCCTTGGTTCAAGTATCACCTTCTCAGTGAAACCTTCCCTAGCCATCTACCTAAAATTTCACACACCCTCTTCCACTTGGTATTGCTCTTCCCTGTCTTATTTTACCCCTTAGCATTTAGCACTTTCTAATATTATCCAACATGTTCCAAGCAAATAGAGAAAAAAGTAAAGACATTAAGGGATGTATACCTGGACACAGAAACAAAAGAAATATAAGCTGTATGAGAAAGGAAAGGTTACGTGACTGGACTTTGTCTGCAGTGAAGTTGAAGGGTAAGACTGACACCGCTGGGAAGTCAGTGTTGTGGGCAGAGTGTGGCTTTAATTTAAGATTTAAGAGTTTATTTATTAGATGAGTTCCAAACGATGGTGAATCAGGGTAGGGGCAGGGTTACTTAAATAGAATATGGGTGACGGTTATAGGAGGAACATAAATGAAGAAATTTTAAAGATGGGTTTTGAAGGGCTCTGGACATTGCCCAACAAGCTGGTGGGACTTGGGGTAAAGGAAAACATGTGAATGAATGTCAGAGTGTCCATCTGTTGGTCAGAGCTGCTTGATGGAAGAGTCCTCTGGCTTCTTCCTGTGGTTAAGGAAGAATTGGTTGGCTTTCTCCTCTCTATCCCTTTTGCATGGTTCCCTTCTGTGTTTGGGTTTAAGGTGGCCAGTGTGGAAGTGGGAAGGCCTAGAATGGTTTGAGGAAACAATCTAAATAGAAATCTCATTATATAGTTGAAGAAAGGGTTTGGCTCCTTAGATGTATAGTTTCTTATTGGAATCAGCAGCCTGTGTACTTCAGAATTCCATGGCCTTTTCAAGAAATGGTACTTTTGTTTTTGATGTTGTTTGCTTGGTTTTTGCCTACCCTCAAGTGAATATTTTAGGAACTTAGAATGTGTTTTAGTTTAAAAATCTAATGTTTTACCTAAATGTCTCTATTCTTTACATTTTTGTTGCAAAGTGGCAAATTTGCAACCTTTTGTCTTATTTTCTTTGATGGCTCCATTCACATTACTTAGAGAATATTTTCTTCCACTTCTAAATAAAGCAGTTGTTTTTATGTGCATTTCTTTCATTTGCTAACAGCTGACAGGACAGCACTTTCACTGGTGCCTGACTTTCCTTCTGAGCTGCAGTCATTTCCCGCTTCTTTGGAATTGTAGTGGGAGAGTTTTTGTTTGTTTGGGTGTTGCTGTTGTTTTGCTTGTTTTTTAAGCTTTTGAATTGACACGTGGTAAAATAACTACTTGGTTGGCAAGAATTGAGCTATTTACCGACCATCTTCTAGACTTGTGGCATAACATACTAGCGGCTTAATTTTTGAAGTTGGACTTAAACAATGCTGATTTGCTTTGTTTGGATTTGAGGTGGTGGTAATTATTTCATACTGTAGAAATAAGGAGTAATGCATTAGTATCTCTTCATAGATTTCTTCTATTTGTACATTACTTATATAGGGTTTCTGTGCCCTAATATTCTGTGAGACTGTTTTGTATGTATGTTGGTCTCTTTACAGAGAATTCCTCAGGAAGCTTTGTGAGGCCTCCACGAAGACCAGATATCAAAAAGTGTAGCTGTAAAGTTCGTGACGCAGGAAACAGAATCAAGCCGGTCAAAAAGGGAAAAGAGAAGGTTTAGTCCGAGTTCTCGGGCGAGCCCCACAAGCCCCAAAGGCAGGGCCAGTGGATTCGCGCCAACTGGAGGGGGGCACTTCTTTCTATACGGGTGTTTGGTGAGGGGCAGGGCCATGAGCTGAGGAAGTTCCCGCCGCGGGGTCGGCAAGCTGACCTGTTAGGAGTTCCTGGGAGGGTCCTTTCTCGCTGTCTCCATCTGCCCACTCCTGGGTTTCCCTTTGACCTGGCAGTAGGGAACACTTCAGTGCCATGTTATTTGTTTTTTAATCCTCACCCGAGGATATTTTTCCATTGTTTTTTTTTTCAAACCGGGCAGCCAACTTGGTTGCCTCCCAGAAAAATACCTGGGAGAGGGAGGGACATATTTCCATTGATTTTTAGAGAGAGTGGAAGAGAGAGGGAAAGACAGAGAACTATTGATGTGAGAGAAACATGAATTGGTTCGATATTCTGTTGTTTATAGGACATCATAAGGAGAGGGGAAATAGAATTATTTAAACTCTGTTAACATATGAAAACATTCAAATCTGTGAAGAATTTTTGTCAGTTTATTTGAGTCAAACTGTCGACAATTGCTGGGAAGCAGAAGCTCAACAAATTGAGGTAATGCTCTGGAGAATGGGGTTTTTCACCTATTTTACCATCTAAGGTAGAGATGTAAGTGGGTTAGAGGGAATCCATTTGTGATAGATTAGGGCGGGAAAGCAAAGCCGGGAAACCTCTAGGATTGGATAAAAGATAAAATGATAGACACCATGCTTCTTTTACATAGGTGGGTACAGGATAGATAACAGTCAACAATTAACCCGATAACAATAACAATGAGGGATTTGTAGTCCCCGCCCTGGTGCCATATGTTGTGCCCAGAGGGGTCCAGAAAAAGGGAAGTTAAAAGTTACCCTGACTTTAAAAAGTTATGTTATCTTAGATTCAAAAAGACAATAGGCTCAGTAAAGATCTAAGTTGATCTTTGTCAGGGAAGATACTGACCTAGGACATAACAATCCTATATAACAAAAGGGTAATATGCAAATTGACCCTAATGGCAGAATGACCGCTTGACCAGTCACTATGAGGTGCACTGACCACCTCTCGGTCACATTCCCCGGCCTGCAGGCTCTGATTGCCCGATGGCGAATGGGGAACCGGGAGTGGGTGGCGGGGGACGCAGGCAGTGCCAGGCCAAGGCCCACACCTGCGGGTTGCCCCACACAGAGGGTGACCTGCAGCCAACCTCTTGGTCCCTCCCCCCGGCCAGCAGGCTCCGAACGCCCGATGGCGAACTGGGAACCGGAGGTGGGTGGCAGTGGGGGGTAGGGCTGGCTGTGGGCAGTTGGGGAAGATGGCCCTGATCGCAGGCCAGGCCTAGGGACCCTACCCATGCACGAAATTTGTGTGCCAGGCCTCTAGTCCACTATAAACTGCTTTTTAATTAAAGGTTTTAATTTCAGATCATCCTTTGTGGTTATGTTAGGTCTGTTGAGTTTGCAAGACTGCCACGCAGGCCTTCCCTGAGTTAGTCAGGTTAGCATGTGGCCCCTTTTCGTCCACAGAGCTTTTGGTTATTTAAAATGTAACTGTTTAATCTAGAGTAGGCATTAAGGTAGGCTTAATCTTTGATTAGAAAGTAGAACTATTTTTTTAGTTGCTTATTTTTAATAACAGATTTTAAGATCCTATAAAAGAGTTGTACTTTTACAGTTGGAAGGGATCTTAGATGTACTGTCATCACACATGTTGGACTGGTATTTCCCTCATTAAAAGTTAGAATCTGAAAAAACACCACACTGAAAGCAATCCAGAACAAAGGTGGAGCAGTATCCATTAACGTGGACAGGTGAATAAGTCAGCTGTTTTGCTGCCATTGGTTTTCTGAGCATTAACTCATTGGCCTTTGTTTTTAATTGTTGCATTTATTTTTTAATTTGGCTATTCTCATATTTTCTTCCATTTGAATCTTTAATAGTATGCATAGGGATCCTAAGTAAATAGTTCAGAAATGCAACTTAGTTTGAGAAACATTGAATATGAACTTGGTGGATGATTTACAGATATCCTGAAGTGTCTAACTTATCTATCCTTCTCTTTTAGGAAACTGAAAATGGCCCTTCAGCTATGCTAGGTTTATAATGGGAAGCATCACAGTTCGATATTTCTGTTATGGATGCCTTTTTACATCTGCGACCTGGACAGTTTTGCTTTTTGTTTATTTCAACTTCAGTGAAGTGACTCAGCCACTTAAGAATGTGCCCATCAAGGGGTCTGGGCCCCATGGGCCATTCCCCAAAAAATTCTATCCCCGTTTCACCCGAGGCCCAAGTCGAATATTAGAATTACAGTTCAAAGCAAACAAGATTGATGATGTGATAGATAATCATATTGAAGATGCAGAAAAAAGCAACATGAAATTCTCTTCTGAATTGGGTAAGTGTATTTGATTTTTGCTAGCAGCATGTCAATATCTAATCATTGGAAGTTTAAGTTTTAATTATTCTTTAAATCATGTGTTGTTCAGGGGATCAGAAATGTATCATTTTCCCCCCACCAGTTTATTTCATTCATGAACTAGCTGAGGTCTTTATTATTTTGCAGAATTAGAGGGAAGTTATATTCTAATATGTCCAATTCTGACTTCAGTACTTTATGAGGACTTGGGAAAAACTAGTAAGGTCCAGAAGAGAAAATGAGAAAATAAGTGTCTGGAAAGACAGTGGAACCTGTGGGGAAGGATTTTAATTGCTATTATTATTTAATAAGGGAACATGTTTGACTCTATTTAAGATATTTTAAAAGTTACAGAATTATTTAAAACAACATAAACCACTGGGTTGAGAAATAATTTGAGTTACTTATATTTAATATCTGCTTATAATAATTAAGTTGCTTTAAATATTTAATAAATACAGAATTTTATAAAATCTGAGTATAAAATAGAAACTTTTCAAAAATTCTGTTCAAGGAGGTAGCAAGAATCGACTGTATATGTTTTTGAATATTATAAATCTCAAGTACTGGTTTTAGCAAACTTTATTTTAAGGGATAAATTAGCCATTTTGGTTTTCTTTAAAACTTAAAAGGAATTTGATCTTATCATGGAAGCATAAGATAGTATTTAAAGAAATTGAAAGATGGACAAATATAAAGGAAATGTTAAAATATTTTTGTATCCTGGTTTCAAAAAAATAAAATCAGTCTCTAGGATTTAATGATTTTTTAATACATGAATTAAAAGAATTTAAAATGATAGGAAACAGAAGCTAATACTCCATTTTCATAAAATACATCTTCTAATCTTTTTCAAATAGCCATGTAGACTTTTAAGAGTATTAGTGGGAAAAATTCTTATTCAAAGTTATTTTGGTAAAACTTTTATACAGAAGTAATGTTGGGTTTATCATATTTGCCTTAGAAAGAAGCAGTGAGAGAATTATTGCTATTTGAAGTGACAAACCCAAATTGCCCCACTGAACAACTAAATTCTCAAAAAGATCCTAAAGAATACACAAAAAACCTATTACAGCTAATAAAGAAATGTTCAAACATGTAGAAATCTATATAAATAAGAGCCAAGCGACCAGAATGATGGAACGACCGGTCGCTATGACGCTCACTGCGGCGGCCAACCAGCCTCTAGTGTTTTATAAAAATTTATTTGAGCCAAAAAGAGGGATCAAGATCTCAACGGATGGAGATAAATGCTTCTAAGAATAACAGTTTGCAGTTTCTTTTATGCATTACAAATTAAGGAGGGAATGTACGAAAGATTACGTGGAGGTGGAAGAAAAGCAACTCAGGGATGCAATTACAGGGTACTTAAGATTATGTGCTTTCTTGAGATGTCTGGAAGGGGGCATTTCAAAAGTGTATTAGCCTAGATCAGTGATGGCGAACCTTTTGAGCTTGGCGTGTCAGCATTTTGAAAAACCCTAACTTAACTCTGGTGCCGTGTCACATATAGAAATTTTTTGATATTTGCAACCATAGTAAAACAAAGACTTATATTTTTGATATTTATTTTATATATTTAAATGCCATTTAACAAAGAAAAATCAACCAAAAAAATGAGTTCACGTGTCACCTCTGACACGGGTGTCATAGGTTCGCCATCACTGGCCTAGATGCACAGAAACAATGGACAGGGCTTGCTTAAGGCAAAGATTGGCCTCTTCCTGCCCTCCTTCCCTCTTCCCTCTGAGATTCGTCAGTCTGTTCCAAGCTTCCATGCCTCTGATTCTATTTTATTCACCAGTTTATTTTGTTCATTAGGTTTCTTGTTCATTTATTTTGATTTTTTTTAGATTCAGTTGTTCATAGATATGTACTAGTATTTGTTGCCATTTTATTGTTAATATTTTTATCTCCCCCTCCTCCTCCTCCTCCTCCTCCTCCTCCTCCTCCTCCTCCTCCTCCTCCTCCTCCTCCTCCTCCTCTTCCTCTTTTTAAAGAAGACCCTTTAACCTTTAATGTAATAGTGGTTTGGTGTTGATGAACTCCTTTAGCTTTTTCTTTTCTCTAAAGCTCTTTATCTGGCCCTCAATTCTACATGAGAGCTTTGCTGGGTAGAATAATCTTGGTTGTAGGTCCTTACTATTCATCACTTTGAATATTTCTTGCCATTCCCTTCTGGCCTGCAAAGTTTCTGTTGATACAGTCATATGGGTGCTCCCTTGAAATCTTGGCGCTTTTAAGATTCCCTCTTGGTCTTTAACCCTTGGTCTTTTAATTATGATGTGTCTTGATGTAGTTCTCTTTGGGTTCCTCTTGTTTGTAAGAGGACTTGCGCTTCCTGGACATGTAAGTTTATTTCTTTCACCAGGTAGGGAAAGTTTTCTGTTATTATTCCTTCAAATGGGTTTTCAATATCTTGCTCTCTCTCTTCTCCTTCTGGCACCCCCATAATGCGAATGTTGGTATGCTTGAAGCCAGAGGCTCCTTACACTTTCTTTTTGGATTCTTTTTTCTTTTTGTTCTTCTGATTCGGTGTTTTTTGCTTCCTCATATTTCAAATCATTGATTTGATTCTCAGAATCCTCTACTCTACTGTTGAATCCCTGTAAATTATTCTTCATTTCACTTAGTGTATGCTTAATTTCTGACTGGTCCTTTTTCATGTCTTTGACATTCTCACTAAGATCCTTGAATTTCTCATGAAGATCCTTGAGTAACCTTACAACCATGATTTTGAACTTTGTATCCAGTAGTTTGCTAGCTTCCATTTCTTTCATTTGTGACATGTTTCTTTGTCTCTGCATTTTGGCTGTATCTCTGTGTTTGTTTCTATGTATTAGATAGAGCTACTATGTCTCCTGGAATTGTAGAGTGGCCTATGTAGTAGGTGTCCTGTAGGGCCTAGTGGCTTAGCCTCCCCAGTCACCTGAGCCGGGCACTCTAGGTGCATCCCTGTGTGGGCTTGTAGTTGAGCCTTGTTTGCTGTTGGCATCACTGGGAGGAGTTGACCTTCAAGCCAATTGGCTGTGAGGACCAGCTGTGACTACAGAGAGAGAGCTGTTGTGCAGGAAACATCCTTGTGGAGCAGGACTTGCTTCAGTAAGGCTTTGGTGCTCACTGAGTTTGCCCCCGTGAGTGTGTCGCTTGTGGATGTGTAGAGTTGTAATCTGCTATGGTCTGAAGCTGTCCACCAGGTGCGCTGGCTCTAGGGCTTTCAGGGAGGTGCAAAGTCAGCCACTGCCTGGGATCACACAGCAGGAGCTACAGAGGGATCTGCAGAGGGCTACTATTTGCTATTTGTATTGGGCTTGGAGGTGCCCAGGCAAGGCCCAACTATGAAGCAAGACAGGGTGGGTGTTAGTGCTGGGTCTTGGTCCTTTTATTGATAGGTTTGGGACACGCTTTCATCAGCTGCAGCTTGTTTGAGAGATTTAGCAGTCTCCAGAACTATCTTGAAAAAGAACTAAGTTGGATGACTCATATGTCCAAAACTTCTACAAAGCTATAGTAATCAAAACAGTGTGGTACTGGTGTAAGGACAGACATAGATTAGTGGATGGTTGATAAATATAAAATAAACCTATGACAGCTGTGGTCAATTGATTTTCAAAAAACAAGGTGCCAAGGCCCTAGCTGTTTTGGCTCAGTGGATAGAGCATCGGCCCTCCAACTGAAGGGTTCTAGGTTCAGTTCAGGCCAAGGGCGCATACCCTAGTTGCAGGTGATCTCTGGCCCTGGTCGGGGCATATGCGGGAAGCAACCAATGGGTATGTCTCTGTTTCTCCCCCTCCCTTCCACTCTAAAAATCAATGGGAAAATATCCTCAGGTGATGATTAGCAACAACAACAAAAAAGAAGGTGCTAACACAATTTAATGGGGAGAGAATAGTCTTTTCAACAAATGGCATTGGGACAACTAGATTCTCACATACAAAGGAATGAAGTTGGACCCCTACCTCATATCATATATAAAAATTAACTGAAATTGGATCAGACTTAAATGTAGGAGCTAAAATCATAAAACCCTTAGAAGAAATCATAGGAATAAATCTTCATGACCTTGGATTTGGCAATGGTTTCTTAGATATGACACCAAAAGTACAAGCAACAAAAGAAAAAATAAATTGGACTGCATCAAAATTAAAAACTTTCATAACATCAAAGAATACTACCAAGAAAGTGAAGAAGAAACCCCCCCCAAAATGGGTGAAAATGTTTGCAAACCATATCTCTAACAGGGGTCCATTATTCAGAATATCTAAAGAATTCTTACAACTCAAAAATAAAAAGACAAATAGCCCAATTTCATAGACATTTCTCCTAAGAAGATAGCCAACCAGCACATGAAAAGATGTTTAACATAATTAGTTTTACAGAAATTCAAACCACAACCACAATGAGATACATCCTCTAGGATGGTTATAATTTTTTTAAAAGGAAAGTAATAAGTGTTGGTAAGGATGTAGAGAAATTAGAATGCTCAAATATTGCTGCTATGAATGTAAAATGGCGCAGCCACTATGGAAAAGAGTTCCTCGGTGAATAAGCATAGAATTACCGTATGACCTAGCAATTCATTCCATTCCTGGGTATATACTCAAAAGAATTGTAAGTAGGTGTTCAAACAAAAATTTGTGTACAAATTGTTATAGCAGCATTCTTCTAAATGGACAGAAGGTGGAGACAACTCAGGTGTCCATCAACTGATATGGAAGGACAAACAAAATGTGGTATAGATACAATTGAGTATTACTCAGGCATAGAAAGAAATGAAGTTATGATATATGTATGCTATGATATATGAAGTTATGGTGAATCTTAAAAACATTGTAAGTGAAGGAAGGAGAACACAAAAGGTCAAATATTGTGTGATTCCTTTTATGTACAATGTCTAGAATAGACAAATTAAAAAAGACAGAAAGAGATTAGTGATTGCCAGGGGCTGGAGGAGGGAGGAAAGAGCAGTAACTGATCTATGGTGATAGGGTTTCCTTTTGGGGTAGCAGAAATATTCTGTGAGTAGGTAGTTGTGATGCTTGTATAACACTGAAAATGCACTAAATATCACTAATGGCAAATTTTATGTCTACATTTGGCCATAATCCAAACTGAGAAAACCCCCACTGAATTTCTTTATAAAGAAAAGTTAATTTAGAAGGATTTAATGTAAGTCAATATAGTAATAGTTAAATGTACACTGATTTCTGAATAGTGTATTGTCAACAATTGGAAAAGTACCTGCAAAGTACAGATCTTAGAAAGATTATCAACAACAAAACTTAAAAATAGGTATTCTGATTTAATTGACAGTTATAAAATTAATTGAAATAACTCCTCTGGCATGATTTTTTGTTTGTTTTGTTTTTATTTTCTGGCATGTTAATTGAAATTTGGCTGTAATTTTGTTAGTGCAGGAGAAGGGGTAAACTAAGCTAAATTAACCCCCTGTTTTTAAGATCTACTGTCTTAACAACTTTCAAATATATGATTCAGTATTCTTCACTGTAGTTACCATGCTATACATTACACATCCAGAATTTGTAACTGGTATTCTGTACCTTTTGGCAGACTTCATGCAGTATCTCCATCCCCCTTCCCATCTCTGCCAACCACAAATCTGGTTCCATACACAGGGTAGGGCAAAAGTAGGCTTACAGTTGTTTGTATGGAAAATAGTACTATAATCTACACTAATAAAAGAGAAACATGCAAATTTGTGTCACTCCGCTACGCTCACCAGCCTATCGGATGAGTATGCAAATTAACCCAACAAAGATGGTGGTTAATTTGCATACATAGGCGCCCAGTGGCCTGGGTCCCAGGAACATCATTGGCACCCAGGTCACTCCGAGGTAGGCCCCGTGTGGGCCCTGAGCAGCGTAGGAAGGGCCTGAGCCAGGGGGCTCCTGGGCAGGGGTGGAGTCAGCCATCAGAGCTTTGGGGGAACCCCTGCCCAAGCCTAAAGCCTCCGCCAGAGGCATTAGGCCTGGGCGGGGGGTGGAGCCAGCGATGGAGGGAGACGGGGGTCCCCTGCCCAGGCCTGACACCTGGGCCAGAGGCGTCAGGCCTGGGTCGGGGGTAGAGCCGGCGATCAAAGGGCGATGGGAGTTTCCTGCCCAGGCCTGACGCGAGGGGCCAATCCAGCGATGGGTGGGTGATGGGGGTCAACGCCTCTGGCCGAGGCATCAGGCCTGGGCAAGGGGGCCGATCCAGCGATCGGTGTGAACTACAGAGGAAACACCTTTTCTGACCACTCATTGGCTAAGCTCCCTGTATGCCACTGGTAATATTCTTAGTAACTTTGGTAATAAGAATCCAAAAAGGTGATCTAGGGTTTTTCACTACACTCCTGGCAAAAAAAACTAAGGTCTGCTGCTGGAGGGCTAAGAAATGTCATATCCTGCCCTAGCCGGTTTAGCTCAGTGGATAATGCCTCGGCCCGCTGACCACAGGGTCTGGGTTTAATTCTGACCAAGGGCATGTACCTAGGTTGCAGGCTCCTCCCTGGGCGGGGCCCAGGTCAGGGCTCATGTAGGAGGCAACCAATCAAAGTGTTCCTCTCACTTTGATGTTTCTCTCTGTCTTTCCCTTTCTCTTCCACATTCTCTAAAAATCAATGGAAACATATCCTCAGGTGAGGATAAAAAATAATAATAAAGAAATGTCATATCCTATGAAAGACACATCTTGAAAATGCCTAAAGAAAGTTGTCATTTTTTCATGGTGAAGGGACTGGAGTCCGTGTTGATGAAAAAACCTTGGTGGCTGCAGTGACTGGCAGTGGCTGCAGCAGCGGGGTGATGGGGCTGGTGCCTTCCCCTGATCAGCCCAGTGGCTTCCCACAAAGGGAGCCAGACTGCGGCTTAGGTCTGCTCCCCAAGGGGAGCAGGAATCGGGCCTAAGCCGTCAGTAGGACATCCCCTGAGGGCTCCCAGTATGTGAGAGGGAGCAGGCTGGGCTGAGGGCCCCCCGCTCCCGTGCACGAATTTTGTGCACCAGTCCCTAGTCCAGCCATGGGCAAACTATGGCCCGCGGGCCGGCTCCAGCCCGTTTGAAATGAATAAAACTAAAAAAAAAAAAAAAGACCGTACCCTTTTATGTAATGATTTTTACTTTGAATTTATATTAGTTCACACAAACACTCCATCCATGCTTTTGTTCCGGTCCTCTGGTCCAGTTTAAGAACCCATTGTGGCCCTTGAGTCAAAAAGTTTGCCCACCCCTGCCCTAGTCTAATCTAATAAAAGAGAAACATGCAAATTGATCATACCTCCACTACACCACAAGCCACGCCCACTAGCCAATCAGGAGCCAGTATGCAAATAAACCCAACTAAGATGGCAGTGGCCATGGAGCTGGAGCGAGCAGGAGGCTTGGGTTGCCTCCGGCAGTGGAGGAAACCAAGCTTCCCACCTGCCCTGCCGGCCCTGAGCTCCGCTCAAGGCTACAAAGTTTTGATCATAAACGATAAATAAATCCCAGATACCTGCTTCCAGCCCATGGCCACGGCCAGCCTGAAAACGGCCCTCAGCCCCTCACCTAGGCTGGCAAGGCACCCCAGTGGGACCCTCACCCTGATACAGGACACCCTTCAGGGTAAACCAGCCAGCCCCCACCCATGCATCAGGCCTCTATCCTATATAATAAAAGGGTAATATGCAAATTGACCCTAACAGCAGAATGACTGGGAATCACTGGTCACTATGACACACTGATCACCAGGGGGCAGATGCTCAATGCAGGAGCTGCCCCCTGGTGGTCAGTGCGCTCCCACAGGGGGAGCTCTGCTCAGCCACTAGCCAGGCTGACGGCTGCCAGCACAGCGGTGATGGCAGAAGCCTCTCCCGCCTCCTCAGCAGCACTAAGGATGTCTGACTGCAGCTTAGGTCTGCTCCCTGCTGGCAAGTGGACATCCCCTGAGAGCTCCTGGGCTGCCAGAGGGACGTCTGACTGCCAGCTTAGGCCCGATCCCCCAGGGAGCAGGCCTAAGCCAGCAAGTGGACATCCTCTGAGGGGTCCCAGACTGCGAGAGAGCACAGGCCGGGCTGAGGGACCCTCCCCCCCCCTCCTGAGTGCACAAATATTTGTGCACCTGACCTCTAGTAAATAATACAAGAATACTGTGTTTTGCGTACTCACCACTGCCAACAGACTTTTGCCCCACCCTGTATAAGTGAGATTAATACAGTATTACAGTATTTTTCTTTCTCTGTCTGAAACCGGCAGTCAGACATCCCTCTCACAATCTGGGACCGCTGGCTCCTAACTGCTCACCTGCATGCCTGCCTGCCTGATCGCCCCTAAGCACTCTGCCTGCCAGCCTGCTTGCCCCCAACTGCCCCCACCCTGCTGGCCTGCTTGCCCCCAAATGCCACTCCTGCCGGCCTGATCGCCCCCAACTGCCCCCACCCTGCTGGCCTGCTCACCCCCAACTGTTTCCCCTCCACCCCCCGCCCCACCTGCCTGCCCACCCACCAGGCCTGGGCTCTGTGATCAATGGCAGAGCAGAGGCAGGCATTTCCCACCTGGCCTGGGCTCTGCGATTAATCCCCACCCACAGAGAGGCCCTTTCCACTCGGCCTGCACTCCACGGCTTTGTCCCGGAGGAGGTCCGGAAGGCCGTCTGGAAGGTCCCCTGGTCTAATTAGCATATTACCCTTTTATTAGTATAGATGAGAGTTTAAAGTGAAGATTTTCTTTAGATCATAACATAACAATAATGGTAATCTTTTGCAGATTTCATGCACTGACTATAACTTCACTCTTTTGCAGGTATGATTTTTAATGAACATGATCAGGAGTTGAGAGACTTGGGGTATCAGAAGCATGCCTTCAATCTCCTTATTAGCAACCGCTTGGGCCACCACAGAGATGTGCCAGATACAAGGAATGCAGCGTACGTTCCTTATCGGGTTCTGCTAATCAGTTTGGTGACATAGTACTGTCAGTGCCAGTGTAATAAGCCTGAGGGTGGTGTTTATACTTTGCACTTAGGCTTTGTTATTCCGGATGCTAGATAACTCAAGCCACATTTCCACTCTGATGACACTTGAATCCACATAGTCTGAGACTGTACCAACAAAATTCTAGAACTTGCTGTGTCCCTTTTGAAAGTTAAAATAATGAGGAGAAAGAAGAGAGGGACCAACTGCATGTAATTATATAACCTTCTGAGCATAAATTTTTTTGTTTTGTTTTCTCTAAAATATTTTTATTGATTTCAGAGAGGAAGGGAGAGGGAGAGAGAGATAGAAATATCAATGATGACAGAGAATCATTGATTGGCTGCCTCCTGCGCGCCCCCTACTAGGGATCAAGCCCGCAACCCAAGCATGTGCCCTTGTCTGGAATCAAACCTGGGACCTTTCAGTCCGCAGGCTGATGCTCTGTCCATTGAGCCAGACCAGCTAGGGCCTGAGCATAAGTGTTTTTAAAATGTTAATGTATTCCTTTTTGCCATGAATCCAGTAAATCAGTGAAGAATTTGACTCCTTGCTCACTTTCATGTTTTCATTATTTTAGTTTTGTCAAAGGCTTTTCATTCATAGTAGGGGCTCGGTGCACAAAATTCGTGCATGGGTTGGGAGGTGGGGGTGCCCCCAGCCTGGCCTGCACCCTCTCGCAATCTGGGACATCCCTCTGGCAATCCGGGACCACTGGCTCCTAATCACTCACCTGCCTGACTTCCTGATTGCCTCTAACCACTGGCCTGCCTGCCTGGTTGCCCCAACCGCTCGCCTGCCTGCCTCATCACCCCTAACCAGTCTGCATGCCTGCCTCATAGCCCTTAACTGCTCACCTGCCTGCCTCATCGCCCCTAACTGCCTCTGCCTCAGCCACTGCCACCACGGCTTTGTCCGGAAGGAGGTCCGGAATGACACCCGGAAGGTCGTTCGGCTGTCTGGTCTAATTAGCATATTATGCTTTTATTATTATAGATAGTTGGTCAGTCATTCCACATACAGATTATTTGAACACCTACTGTTTGCTAGACATTGTATTAGGCCTCAAAAATAAACAGAATAAGACATTTTTGGGTTCACAGGCCTTCAAGTCTAGCAGGGGAGATAAATAAGGAAACAAGTAATTGTAGCATAAGAATGATGGCTGTGATGGAAACTAGTGAAATGGGGCCCCCAAACTGGAGTGGTCAGGGAAAGTTTCTCAATGATGACTGAGCAGTGAAGCAAGAGAGTAGGGGGACAGACTAAGGCATAAAGCTATATAGTTTGTCAAAGGGACCCAAATGTTTCAGTTTAGCTATAATGGAAGAGTGGTAAGAGGCTAGGGTAGGCTGGGCCTAGCCAATGGAAGGGCAAAAGAGCATGGAATTCTGGATTTGATTCTATAAGTTGGTGGGGGTTTTTTATTGTTGTATAAAGCCACCTAACTATTAGGTACTTGCATGGAAACTCTTCCATTATCTTGATGCATATAGTTTACTCAAATGTTTTTCTATTACTGAGTAAAAAATGAAATTTTCTGATACAAGGTTTATATTTCTATTCCTTTTCGAGACCTCATTGAGAAGCTGAACTTCAAGTTACAAGTGCTGCATTAAAAACTTGCAATGAGCCCGGCCATTGTGTCTCAGTGGTTGAGCGTCAACCTATGAACCAGGAGGTCACGGTTCGATTCTCGGTCAGGGCTCATGCCCAGGTTGTGGGCTTAGTCCCCAGTGTGGAGCTTGCAGGAGGCAGATCAATGATTCTCTCTCATCATTGACGTTTCTCTCCCTCTCTCCCTCTCCCTTCCTCTCTGAAATCAATAAAAATATATTTTAAAAATACTTACAAATGATTTTATGTAACCTATGTACCAAAAATGAAAAAAAACCCCAAGTTTTTAAAATGTTTAAAATAAGCAGAGTAGCACTTATCAGAGGGAGAAGTTATTAACATGTAAAACTCTTGAGTAAGAAACCACATTGTTCCTTAAATGCTTTTTCAAAAATGGTTATAGTGCAAGGAAGAAGCAGAATAAGATCGTAGTTACAGTGTAGTGAATAATAACTTAAAACATTTGAGCCTTTTAAATTGTTGGAATTTTTCTCATTCACCTTTGCAGATGTAAAGATAAGATATACCCTACAGATCTGCCAGTTGCTAGTGTTGTTATTTGTTTCTACAACGAAGCCTTGTCTGCTTTGCTGCGGACTGTGCACAGCGTCCTGGACCGCACACCAGCCCGGCTTCTCCATGAAATCATCCTTGTGGATGACAGCAGCGACTTCGGTAACGAATGTTGTCACTGGTAATGTAGGATCAGGCTGTTGTTCCCTGTCGTATTGATAACATCAGTAAGGCTGACCCTTCAATACGTAGTGGATGGGAGAACCCTATGCATGTAATCGCAGTGGAGTCAACCACAAATAAATGCCTGTCCAAAGATTATGGGATAATTTTTTTTTTTTTTTGTAACAGATGCTCTGTGTATGTTTTCTTTTTTTTCTTTTTTTTTTTATTGCTTAAAGTATTACAAAGGGTATTACATATGTATCCATTTTATCCCCCCGCCCTAGACAGTCCCCTAGCCTCCCCTATCCCCCAGTGTCTTATGTCCATTGGTTATGCTTATATGCATGCATACAAGTCCTTTAGTTGATCTCTTACCCCCCTACCTCCTGCCCCCCAACCCTCCCCGGCCTTCCCGCTGCAGTTTGACAATCTGTTTGAGGCAGCTCTGCCTCTGTATCTATTATTGTTCAAAAGTTTATAATGGTCTCTATTGTCCATGAATGAGTGAGATCATGTGGTATTTTTCCTTTATTGACTGGCTTATTTCACTTAGCATAATGCTCTCCAGTTCCATCCATGACGTTGCAAATGGTAAGAGTTCCTTCCTTTTTAGAGCAGCATAGTATTCCATCGTGTAGATGTACCACAGTTTTCTAATCCATTCATCTACTGATGGGCACTTAGGCTGTTTCCAGATCTTAGCTATGGTGAATTGTGCTGCTATGAACATAGGGGTGCATATATCCTTTCTGATTGGTGTTTCTGGTTTCTTGGGATATATTCCTGGAAGTGGGATCACAGGGTCAAATGGGAGTTCCATTTTCAGTTTTTTAAGGAAACGCCATACTGTCTTCCATAGTGGCTGCACCAGTCTGCATTCCCACCAGCAGTGCACAAGTGTTCCTTTTTCTCCACATCCTCTCCAGCACTTGTCGTTTGTTGATTTGTTGATGATAGCCAGTCTGACAGGTGTGAGATGGTACCTCATTGCTGTTTTGATTTGCATCTCTCGGATGATTAGTGACTTTGAGCATGTTTTCATATGTCTCTTGGCTTTCTGGATGTCCTCTTTTGAAAGGTGTCTATTTAGGTCCTTTGCCCATTTTTTGATTGGATTGTTTATCTTTCTTTTGTTAAGTTGTATGAGTTCCCTATAAATTTTGGAGATTAGGCCCTTATCAGATATGTCATTGGCAAATATGTTTTCCCACACAGTGGGTTTTCTCGTTGTTTTGTTGATGGTTTCTTTTGCTGTGCAGAAGCTTTTTATTTTGATGTAGTCCCATTTGTTCATTTTTTCTTTAGTTTCAAGTGCCCTAGTGCCGGGAGCCGGTCCATGCTTGCTGTTTCAAGGGACCTGGCATATATGGCATACTGTTCTTAATATGTTTGCTCACCTTCTTGGCACTATGTGTTTTAACCAAGGTCTCTGAGAAAGGTTGTTTTCCCCAGGTAGGGATTTTCCCCTGAAGTTAGGGAGGGAATAAAACCCCTCAACTAAGTGCCAGGTGGGTAATTAATCCCTTTAACTACGAACAATCATGCTTAAACTACATAATCTTTTCTCCCTGGAATGGAGATAAGAAACGCCCTAACCTTTGTAATAGAGATTGATAGGATTGAATCAACTGGTATAAATACAGTTGTAACAAGACAGAAACACTCAGAACTTAGAACGGAATCAAGAAGACAGAGCCTACATGGAGCCTAGAGACAGAAGAACTTTGCTGGAGAGAGCATGCCGGAGGATCCTGGAGAGGGACTGGCCTCGGAGCCTAGAGACAGAGCCTAGCGGGAGAACATGGCAAGGGATCCTGGACTGAACCTGACTACAGAGATTGGCAGGAGAACCTGACTGGAACCTGGACACTGAACCTGACTGGAGAGCCTGGACAGAAACTGGCTGGAGAACCTAGCGAGGGAACATGGCTACAGAACCTCTCTGGAGATCCGAAGCAGAACCTCTCTGGAGATCCGGGCTAGAGATCCTGGCTAGGCTGCTGATCAACTGAATGCTGTCTCCGTGTCCTTCCTTCTTCACCGACTCCGTCCACACCTTTGGGGACCCCTGGACCTGTTGGGGTTCGAACCCGGCACCCTAGGAGCTGTATCAGTGAAGAAATTGCTTCGGCATATGTCTGAGATTTTGTTGCCTTTGGATTCTTCTAGAATTTTTATGGTTTCCCATCGTACATTTAAGTCCTTTATCCATTTTGAGTTTATTTTTGTGTATGGTGTAAGTTGGTGGTCTAGTTTCATTTTCTTGCATATATCTGTCCAATTTTCCCAGCACCATTTATTGAAGAGACTATCTTGGCTCCATTGTATGTTCTTGCCTCCTTTGTCAAATATTAATTGAGCATATTGGTTC
The DNA here is from genome assembly GCF_963259705.1 of Myotis daubentonii. NCBI lineage: Eukaryota > Metazoa > Chordata > Mammalia > Chiroptera > Vespertilionidae > Myotis > Myotis daubentonii. The sequence goes on along the minus strand of NC_081849.1, from coordinate 6,408,283 downwards.
GGGCCGATTTCTGGGGTCTCTATTCTATTCCATTGATCTATATGCCTATTCTTGTGCCAGTACCAGGCAGTTTTGAGAACAGTGGCTTTGTAATACAACTTGATATCTGGTATTGAGATCCCACCTACTTTGTTCTTTTTCAGGATTGCTGCAGCTATTCGGGGTCTTTTTTTATTCCAGATGAATTTTTGGAGAGTTCGTTCTAGATCTCTGAAGTATGCCGTTGGTATTTTAATGGGAAGTGCGTTGAATTTATAGATTGCTTTGGGTAGTATGGACATTTTAATGATGTTGATTCTACCAATCCATGAACACGGTATGTTCTTCCATCTGTTTATGTCTTCCTCTATATCTTTTTTCAACGTCCTGTAGTTTTCTGAGTAGAGGTCTTTTACCTCTTTAGTTAAGTTTATTCCTAGGTAGCTTAATTTTTTTGGTGCAATGGTAAACGGGATTGTTTTTATAATCTCTCTTTCTGAAAGTTCACTATTGGTGTATAGAAATGCCTCAGATTTCTTGGGGTTAATTTTGTATCCTGCTACATTGCCAAATTCATGTATTAAGTCTAGTAGCTTTTTGATGGAATCTCTAGGGTTTTGTATGTATAATATCATGTCGTCTGCAAATAAGGACAGTTTTACTTCCTCTTTTCCAATTTGGATGCCTTTTATTTCTTCTTCTTGCCGAATTGCAATGGCTAACACTTCCAGTACTATGTTGAACAGGAGTGGTGAGAGGGGGCATCCCTGTCTTGTTCCTGTTCTTAGGAGAAATGGTGTTAGTTTTTGTCCATTGAGTATGATGTTGGCTGTGGGCCTGTCATATATGGCTTTTATTATGTTGAGGTATGATCCTTCTACTCCCACCTTGCTGAGTTTTTATCAAAAATGGGTGTTGAATTTTGTCAAATGCTTTTTCTGCATCAATTGATATGACCATGTGGTTTTTTTCTTTCAATTTGTTTATGTGATGTATCACGTTTATTGATTTGCGGATATTGTACCATCCTTGCATCCCTGGGATAAATCCTACTTGGTCATGGTGTATGATCTTTCTGATGTACTGCTGGATCCGATTTGCTAAGATTTTGTTGAGGATTTTGGCATCTATGTCCATGAGGGATATTGGCCTGTAATTCTCTTTCATTGTGTTGTCTTTACCTGGTTTTGGTATTAGGGTGATGCTGGCTTCATAGAATGAGCTTGGAAGTGTTCCTTCCTCTTGAATTTTTTGTAGTAGTCTGAGGAGGATAGGTTTTAGTTCTTCCTTGAATGTTTGGTAAAACTCCCCTGTGAAGCCGTCTGGTCCTGGGCTTTTGTTTGATGGAAGCTTTTTGATGACTGCTTCAATTTCTTCCATAGTTATTGGCCTGTTGAGATTTTTAGATTCTTCCTGATTGAGTTTTGGAATGTTGTATTTTTCTAGGAATTTGTCCATTTCCTCCATGTTGTCTAGTTTGTTGGAGTAGAGCTGTCCATAGTATTTTTTAACAATCATTTGTATTTCTGTGGGGTCTGTTGTTATTTCGCCTCTATCGTTTCTGATTTTATTTATTTGGGTCCTCTCTCTCTGCTTCTTGGTGAGTCTGGCTAGAGGTTTGTCAATCTTGTTTATCCTTTCAAAGAACCAGCTCTTGGTTTCATTGATTTTCTGTATTGTTTTTTTGGTCTCTATGTCATTTATTTCTGCTCTAATCTTTATTATCTCCTTCCTTCTGCTCACTCTGGGGTTTTCTTGTTGCTCTCTTTCTAATTCTTTGAGTTGTAGAGTTAGATGATTTACTACCATTTTTTCTTGTTTGTTGAGATAGGCCTGTAGAGCTATAAACTTCCCTCTCAGGACTGCTTTCATTGTGTCCCATATGTTTTGGATTGTTGTGTTTTCATTGTCATTCGTTTCCAGGATGTTTTTAATTTCTTCTTTGATCTCATTGGTAACCCAATCAATATTTAATAACATGCTATTCAGCTTCCAGGTGTTTGAGTATTTTGGGTTGTTTTTATTGTAGTTTATTTCTAGTATTATGCCATCGTGGTCTGCGAAGATGCTTTTTATGATTTCAATCTTCTTGAATTTGGGGATACTTTGCTTGTGACCCAATATGTGGTCTATTTTTGAAGATGTACCATGAGCACCTGAGAAGAACGTATATTCCCTGGCTTTGGGGTGAAGTGTTCTGAAGATGTCTATTAAGTCCATCTGATCTAGTGAGTCATTTAGGATTGCTGTATCTTTGCTGATTGTTTGTCTATAGGACTTATCCAGTGCTGTCAATGGTGTATTAAAGTCCCCTACTATGATTGTATTGTTGTCGATCTCTCCTTTGATATCTTCCAGGAGTTTTTTTATGAATTTGGGTGCTCCTACATTGGGTGCATATATGTTTACCAGGGTTATATCTTCTTCTTGTATTGATCCCTTTAGTATTATGAAGTGGCCTTCCTTATCTCTTGTTAAGGCCTTCACTTTGAGGTCTATTTTGTCCGATATAAGTATTGCTGCCCCAGCTTTCTTTTCCTTTCCATTTGCCTGAAAGATATTTTTCCATCCTTTCACTTTCAGTCTGTGTGAGTCCCTTCTAATGAGGTGGGTTTCTTGTAGACAGCAGATGTATGGGTCATGTTTTTTTATCCATTCAGCCACTCGATGTCTTTTGGTTGGAGCATTTAGTCCGTTTACGTTTAAAGTTATTATTGAAAGGTACTTGTTTGTAGCCATTTCTTTTTTTGTGTGGCTGTTTTCTTTCTGAGCTTTTTATTTCTTATTTTTATACCAGTCCCTTTAGCATTCCTTGCATTGCTGGCTTGGTGGTGACAAACTCCCTTAGCCTTTTTTTGTCTGTGAAGCTTCTTATTTCCCCTTCAAGTTTGAATGATAGCCTTGCTGGATAGAGTATTCTTGGATTCAGTCCTTTGCTTTGCATCACTTTGTAAATTTCAGTCCATTCTTTTCTGGTCTGATGTGTTTCTGTTGAGAAATCATTTGACAGTCTAATGGGAGATCCCTTGTATGTAACTTTCCGTCTCTCTTTTGCAGCCTGTAAGATTCTCTCTTTGTCCTGAACATTTGCCATGGTGATTATGATGTGTCTTGGTGTGGGTCTTTTCGGGTTCACCTTGTTTGGGACTCTCTGGGCTTGTGTGACTTTTTTCTTCCCCACCTCAGGAAAGTTTTCTGATATTATTTCTTCAAGTAGGTTTTCTAATCCTTGTTCATCCTTCTGTTGTTCTGGTCCTCCTATTATTCGTATGTTGTTTCGTTTCATGTTGTCCCAAAGCTCCCTTAGGCTCTCCTCCTGTCTTTTAATTTTTTTCTCCAATTGCAGTACATTTTGGGTGTGTTTTGCTTCCTTGTCTTCTAATTCACTAATTCGGTCCTCCGCTTCTCCTAGTCTACTGTTGATACTTTCAATGGAGTTTTTCATTGCAGCTATATCACTCTTCATTTCTTCTTGGGTCTTACTTAAGTTGTTGATTTTTTCATCTGTTTCTTCTAGCTTCTTCCATATGTTATTGATTTTTTCATCTGTTTCTTCTAGCTTCTTCCATATGTTATCGATTTTTTCATCTGTTTCTTCTTGCTTCTTGAAGAGGTTGTCGATTTTTTTCCTCCATCCGGTTTATGCACTCTAGGACCCTTATTCTGAATTCTTTATCTGTCATGTTGCATGCCTCTGTATTACTTAGCTGCTTTTCTGGAGAGTCCTCCTTCTCTTTCCTTTGGGGGTTTCTTTGTCTACCCATGTTTGATCTCACTGACATATCTAGACGTTGAGTTGTTCAGTGGTTGCTCCCTTGGTGGCAGTGACTCCTTGGTCTGTGGTTGCTCTTCGGGCGGTTGCGGTAGCTGCTGCTCTTCAGTTGTCAGCAGCTCCTCTGGTGGGTGCTGTTCACAGCTGTGGTGGCTCTTCTGGCTGGTGGGGCGAGGTTTCACGTACAGCTGCTGTTCCTCAGCAGAGGATGTGGTGCTCAGGAGGTTGCTGTTGCTTGGATCTGCTGCATTGATTTAAAGGCACAAAATACAACACAACAAGGCACCACGTACCAGGCACTATACACAAATATATTCACGATATTAATAACTCCAAATAAAGGTGACCACCTGAATTAAGAGAATTAGGGGATAAGGAAGAAGGAAGAGAAAAAGAAAAAAGAAAAAAAAGAAAAGAAAAGTAGGGACCAAGAAAAGGAGTGCAAAAATGAAATCGGGAAAAAGGAGGGGGGAAAATAAAAGCGAGAAAAGAAAAGAAAAAAAAAAAAAGAGCGAAAAGAGAGAATGAAGTGGAAGAGGGGAAGAGACTTTTTATATGAGGAGAATACTCCTATAGAACAGCCATTAATCCCAACAAATTCCAGCAACAGCTCCCTGGATATGAATGCAAACTAGAAACAACCAATAATATAACAATGAAAATAGAATGGAGAACACTAATCCCGAAATAAAATAAAGAGAAAATAAAATGGCACTTTAAAAAATGGTAAAATGGTAGCAGTAATAATACTGGTTAAAAAATAAGGAGGTAGTAATTAAAAGGGTAAAATCAGGTGATGGAAAAAGAAAAAAAAAAAAAGAACAGAAAAAAAAAATAAAAAAAATTGATTTCTTAGTTAAAAAGTGAAAAAAGAAAAAAAAAATGCAGTAGTGAAGGTCCTTGGGTTCTTCTATTCTTCAGTGTGGCTCGCCTTAGACCTTCCAGGTATTCAGGAGAGTGTTGAGTTTCCCTGCGATATACTGTTCCTCTGTGTTGTGAACCACAGTCCTTATTTTAAAGCAGGTCGCATTTATTTCCCAGACTGCCTTATTTTGTGTTTAGCAAAGAGTCAGTTTGTGGGTCAGCCTCTGGGTGGCAGTGTTCTGGGGTTGTCCTCTGAGGCTATAGGGCCTCTCTTTCCAGTGGAAGTTCACTGCCCAGAGCTGACTGCGTAATAGTTAGTTACCGGCGCTATGTTGTTGCTGGGATTGAAAATCCCTCTATAGGCCAGACCCTGTTAACTCCCAGGGACTGATAAGGTTATTTTAATCCTTGATCTCGTACAGGGTGGAATCTGGGTGTGGCTGTGCTCCTTGCCTGGGGGCCGGGGGGAGGAGGAGTCTCACTCTCTGGAGAGATTGGCTGCCCCAGTCTTGGGCTCAGGGGTGTCTCAGCACTCAATTCGCTGCCACCTCTCCCGGCTCCCCCTCTCTCCCCAGTCTCTCCCCAGATTCCACTCCTCCGCACACTCTCCCTCTCTTCAGCACAGGTGAGTGTCTGTATCCGAAATGTCCCATGAACAGGATTCAGTGAAAACAGACAAACAAACGCCGGCCACGGAAACAGGGAAGGCTTGGTTTCTGTAAGCTTCTTCTCTTACCGGGACTGTATGGTCAGGTCAGCTCTTCAGGCTGCCCCCTTTAGGCTCAGTTCTCCGCGGTCACAGAACCCAGCTCTCAATTCCCCTGGCAGCGCCAGGAATCCCGCGGTTCTCCTTTCCCCCGTCAGGGGCTGTGCCTGTCCCAGGGGACGCGGCTGTCTGCCACGCGGTCTCCCTCCAACTCTCTGGGCTCAGAGGTCTGGCAAACTTTCCTGCCCAAATCCCTGGTTTTTTTTACCTTTCCAGGGGAGTTCTGTTCTTCCCGGCTGCAAACCCTCTCACCAGCTGATCAATTTCGCCAATTCGGTGTGGGTGTTACTAGTTTCAGCTGCTCATTCCATTTGCTCCGGGACACGACCTGGGACGCATCTGCCTATATCGCCGCCATCTTGGTTCTCCCCGATTATGGGATAATTTTGAAGAAACTGCATTACCTTGTAATCTGTTCACCAACTGTGCTACCTAAACTTGGCCCTTGAAATTTTTCCCTTGGCTTACCTTTTAAAAAGAGCGACCATAATACTCAATGGGAAAAGGCTAAAAGCATTTTCCTTAAGATTGGGAACAAGTCAAGGCTGTCCACTTTCACCACTTTTCTTCAGCTTAGTATTAGAAATCCTAGCCATAGCAACTAGACAAAAGAGAGATAAAAGGCATCCAAATTGGAAAAGAAGTAAAACTGTCATTTGCAGAATCCTAAAGATTTCCCCTAAAAATTACTAGCACTGATAAATGAATTCGGTAAAGTAACAGGATATAAAATCACTATTCAGAAATTGGTTTCATTTTTATACACCAACTAGAGGCCTGGTGCACGGATTTGTGCAGTGGTGTCCCTTGGCCTGGCCTGGAGGGATCGGGCTGAAACTGGCTTTCCGACATCCCCTGAGGGGATCCCAGATTGCGAGAGGTTGCAGGCCAGGCTGAGGGACCCCACCAGTGCACAATCGGGACTGGGAAAGGACCGCGGGAGGGCTCCAGGGCATCTCGGCCAGACCCCCAGCAGCAAGCTAACGTACCGGTCGGAGCATCTGCCCCCTGGTGGTCAGTGCGCATCATAACATTGGTCAAACAGTTGAACAAACTGTGCACTTGGGGTGGGGGGGTCCTTCAGCCCAGCCTGCACCCTCTTGCAGTTCAGGAGCCCTTGAGGGATGTCCAACTGACAGCTTAGATCAGCAGTCAGACATCCTTAGCGCTGTCACGGAGGCGGGAGAGGCTCCCGCCACCTGCTGCACTCACCAACTGTAAGTGCATTATTTTGACCGAACAGTAGAATGACCAGTTGCTATGACACACACTGACCACCAGGGGACAGGCGCTCAATGTAGGAGCTGCCCCCTGGTGGTCAGTGCACTCCCACAGGGGGAGTGCCGCTTAGCCAGAAGCCGGCTCACGGCTGGCAAGCGCAGCGGTGGTGGGGGGAGCCTCTCCCACCTCTGTGGCAGTGCTAAGGACCCCTCTAGGGGGAGCAAGCCTAAACCAGCAATCAGACATCCCCCGAGGGGTCTTGGATTGCGAGAGGGTGCAGGACGGGCTGAGGAACCCCTCTCCCCCCAGTGCATGAATATCGTGCACTGGGCCTCTAGTATCTGATAATGAACTATCAGAAAGAGAAATTAAGAAAACAATCCTGCCTTAGCTCATTTGTCTCAGTGGCTAAAGCGTCGGCACGTACCTCAGTTGCAGGCTTGATCCCTGGCCCCAGTCGGGGTGTGTGTGAGAGACAACCAATAGATGTTTCTCTGTAAATATCAATGGGAAAATATTCTCAGGTGAGATTTAACAAAAAAGCCAACAAAAAGAAAACAGTTTCATTGGGATTTGTTCCAAGATGGCTGCAGAGTAGGTGAAAGTTACACTTGCCTTCTCCCAGGACCAAATTGGAATTACAAGTAAATTATAGAACAATCAACCTGAATAACTAAAGGAAGACTAGCTGAACAGAAATCTTATCACTAAGGATATATAGAGGAAGCCATGTCAAGACTGGTGGAAATGGCAGAGACGTGAAAAGGGAAGAGATTGAGTACAGATTGGTAGTTACAAAAGAGTCATGGGAATTTAAAGTTCAGCATAGGGAATATAGTCAATAATCAACACTAATAAAAGAGAAAAATGGTAATTGGCGTACGAGCTACCCTTTTCATTGGCTAATCAGGGCTATATGCAAATTAACTGCCAACTAAGATTGGCAGTTAACTGCCAACAAGATGGCGGTTAATTTGCATATGTAGGCACAATGCAGGGAGGCGAAAGGGAAAGCAGGAAGAAGCCCCCTGCCACTGACAGTGATCGGAAACCCAGGGGGGAGCTAAGAGCTGGGGGGCAGGGCAAAGGTGGCCCTGGGGCCGCCTTTGCCCTGTCCCCCAGCCATGATCGGAGAATCAGGTGCCTTTTCCGCCCTGGCCAGTGATAGCAGGAAGTAGGGGTGGCACCAGTGATGGGAGCTGGGCACGGTCGAAGCTGGCAGTCCCAGGAGCTAGGGGTCCCTTGCCTGGGCCTAAAGCGGAGCCCACGATCGTGGGGCCGCTGCAGCTGCGGGTCACCGCTGCCCAGGCCGAACGCCTCAGCCAGAGGCATCCGGCAGGGGCAGAGCCCGCACGATCGCGGCGCCCCCCGCTGCCACTGCAGGTCCCCGCTGCCCGGGCCGGACGCCTCAGCCGGAGGCGTCAGGCCTGGGCAAGGGGCCGATCCTGCGATTGGAGGGTGATGGGGGTCAACGCCTGAGGGCTCCCAGTATGTGAGAGGGGGCAGGCTGGGCTGAGGGACACTCCCCCCACACACACACCCAGTGCACGAATTTTGTGCACCGGGCCCCTAGTATTGTAATAACAATGTATGGTGCTGGGTGGATACTTCCAAATACTTAGGGGCTACTTTGTAAAGTATATGGTTATCTAACCACTATGCTGTATACCTTAAACCAGTGGTTCTCAACCTTCTGGCTCTTTAAATACAGTTCCTCATGTTGTGACCCAACCATAAAATTATTTTCGTTTCTACTTCATAATTGTAATGTTGCTACTGTTATGAATTGTAATGTAAATATCTGATATGCAGGATGGTCTTAGGCAACCCCTGTGAAAGGGTCGTTCGACCACCAAAGGGGTCACGACCCACAGGTTGAGAACCGCTGCCTTAAACCAATCCTATCTAATAAAAGAGAAACATGGTAATTAGCGTATGTCCACTACCCTTCCCATTGGCTAATCAGCGAGATATGCAAATTAACTGCCAGCCAAGATGGCGGCTGGCAGCCAGGCAGCTTGAAGCTAACATGAGGCTTGCTTGCTTCAGTGACGGAGGAAACCAACGTTCCCCACCTGCCTTGCCAGCCTCTGAGCTTGCAGTTTGAAACATAGTTACAAATATAAAAGCTAAACAAAACCCCAGAACCTGCTTTCAGCTCGCTGGGATCTCAGAGCTGGAGTTGATACAGTGTTTCGACTATAGAACCCAAACAAACCAGATACCTGCTTTCAGCAGCAGAGGCCTCAGAGCTGGAGCCAGAGCTAAAGCTGGCCCAGAATAAAAAAAAAAAAAAAGGAGCAGTTGGGAGCTTCAGTCAGCTGCCAGCCTGAAAACAGCCCTCCGTCCCTCACCCAGACTGGCCAGGCACCCCAGTGGGGACCCCCACCCTGAAGGGTGTGTGACCAGCTGCAAGCAGCCATCATCCCCTCACCCAGGCTGGCCAGGCACCCCAATGGGGACCCCCACCCTGATCCAGGACACCCTTCAGGGCAAACCAGCCGGCCCCCACCCGTGCACCAGGCCTCTATCCTATATACTAAAAGGGTAATATGCCTCCCAGCACCGGGATCAGCAGAGCCAGGAGGCCTCCCAGCACCGGGATCAGCAGAGCTGCGAGGCCTCCCAGCACCGGGATCAGTGGAGCTGAGAGGCCTCCCGGCACCGGGATCAGTGTGACGGCGCAGCGCCCAAACCCCCTCATTGCCTTTCGGCTCTGTGTGTGACAGGGCGGGCCCCAACCTCCCTATCTGCCCTGCTCTGTTCATGACAGGGGAAGGCGCCCCAACCCCCTGATCGGCCCTGGTCTGTGTGTGACAGGGTGCGGCGCCCCAACCCCCACCCCCCACGGGCCCTGCTCTGTGTGTGACGGGGTAGAGCCATAACCTCCCCATCTGCCCTGCCCTTAGTGTGAGAGTGGTGGTGCCACAACCCCCTGATCGGCCCTGCTCTGTGGGTGATAGAGGGCGGCGCCCCAACCCCCTGATCCGCCCTGCTCTGTGCATGACAGGGGGAAGCTACCCAACCCCCTGATGGGCCCTGCTCTGTACGTGACGGGGTGGCGCCACAACCTCCCCATCGACCCTGCCTTGAGTGTGACAGGGGGCGGTGCCCCAACCCCCCAATCGGCCCTACCCTGAGCGTGACTGAGTGTGGCATTGCAACCTCCCCATCCGCCCTGCTCTGTGCATGACAGGGGGCGGCGCCCCAACTCCCCAATCGGCCCTGCTCTGAGCCCGACCAGGGGCTGCACCTAGGGATTGGGCCTGCCCTCTGCCACCCGGGGCAGGCCTAAGCCAGCAGGTCGTTATCTCCCGAGGGGTCCCAGACTGCGAGAGGGCACAGGCCGGGCTGAGGGACCCCCCCCCGAGTGCACAAATTTTTGTGCACCGGGCCCCTAGTACATAATAATATTTAATGTAAACTGAAAAAAGCGCATGGTATCTGTTGCATTTTTGGTGATGTAAAGATTGATCAGTTGGTTTCAGTATTCTTGCCTGGATTCACCCACACTGTAAATTTTCCCATTTGTCTTCTACCTAAATTTTATTAAATTCATGTGCTGGTTTTTAAAAAAATCCCATTTACAATTGCATTAAATTTATTCCCCATACCTAGGAATTAATTTAATGGAGGAGGCCTGGCCGTGGTGGCTCAATGGTTGAGCATTGACCTATGAACCAGGAGGTTATGGTTCAAGTCCCTGACAGGGTTGGGGGCTCAATCCCCAGTAGGGGTTGTGCAGGAGGCAGCCAGTCAATGATTCTCTCTCATCATTGGTGTTTCTATCTTTTCCTCCCTCTCCTTTCCTCAATAAAAATCAATAAAAATTTTAACTAAGGAAGTAAAAGAGCTGCACTTGGAAAATTATAAGACATTGAAGAAGATACAAATACATGGAAGCATATATTATGTTCATGGATGGGAAGAATTAACATCGTTAACATGTCCATACTAACCAGAGCAATCTGTGGATTCAATGCAATCCCCATCAAAATACAAAAGGCAGCCCTGACCGGTTTGGCTCAGTGGATGGAGCATCGGCCTGCGGACTGAGGGGTCCTGGGTTTGAGTCCGGTCAGGGGCATGTACCTTGGTAGCGGGCACATTCCCAGCGGGAGGTGTGCAGGAGGCAGCTGATCGATGTTTCTCTCTCATTGATGTTTCTAACTATCTCCCTTCCTCTCTGTTAAAAAAAAAAAAAAAAAAAAAAAATCAAAAATAAAATAAAATATACAAAAGGCATTCTTTACAGAACTAGAACAAATAAATCTAAAATTTTTATGGAACCACTAAAGACCCTGAGTAGCCACAGCAACGGAGGAATCATGCTACTGGATATCAAACTATACTACAAGGCTATAATAATCAAAACAGTATGGTACTGGCATAAAAACAGACACATATATCAATGGAACAGAATGGAGAGCCCAGAAATAAACTCACATTTATTTGGTCAATTTATGGCAAAGGATATATGAATATACAATGGGGTAAACACAGTTTAGTCAATAAATGGTGTTGGGAAAATTGGACAGATACATGCAAAAAAAAAGGGGAACTAGATCACCTTCTACACTAATAAAAGAGAAACATGATAATTGGCGTACAACCACTACCCTTTTCATTGGCTAATCAGCGAGATATGCAAATTAACTGTCAGCCAAGATGGCGGCCTGCAGCCAGGCAGCTTGAAACTAACATGAGGCTTGGTTGCCTCAGTGACGGAGGAAACCAAAGATCCCCGCCTGAGGCTCCAGGCCTCTGAGCGGGCAGTTTAAGAAACTCTGTAACAAATACCGCCGGACTTCAGCCAGGAGGATCGCAACATTGTATGCAAAGGCCAGAAACCTACTTTCAGCCGCGGAGGCCTAAGAGCTGGAGCCAAGCCTCAAAGCTAAAGCTGGCCCAGAATAAAAAAAGAAAAAAAGGAGCAGTTGAGAGCTTCAGTCACCCCCAGCCTGAAAACAACCATCATCCCCTCACCCAGGCTGGCCAGGCACCCCAGTGGGGACCCCCACCCTGATCCAGGACACCCTTCAGGGCAAACCAGCCGGCCCCACCCTTGCACCCGGCCTCTACTCTATATAGTAAAAGGGTAATATGCCTCCCAGCACCAGGTTCAGCGGAGCCATGAGGCCTCCCAGCACCCGGATAAGCGTGACGGGGCATTGTCCAAACCCCCTGATCGCCCTGCGGCTCTGTGTGTGACAGGGTGGGGCCACAACCTCCCTATCCACCCTGCTCTGTTCGTGACAGGGGAAGGCGCCCCAACCCCCTGATCAGCCCTGCTCTGTGCCTGATAGGGGGGAGCTCCCCAACCTCCCTCCCCCCACGGGCCCTGCTCTGTGTGTGATGGGGTAGAGCCATAACCTCCCTATCGGCCCTGCCCTGAGTGTGAGAGTGGCGGCGCCCCAACCCCCTGATGGGCCCTGCTCTGTGTGTGATGGGGGGCAGTGCCCCAACCCCCTGATGGGCCCTGCTCTGTGCGTGACAGGGGGCAGTGCCCCAACCCCCTGATTGGCCCTGCTCTGTGCGTGACAGGGTACAGAGCCCCAACCCCCCTGATGGGCCCTGCTCTGTGAGTGACGGGGCAGCGCCCCAACCCCCTGATTGGCCCTGTTCTGAGCGTGACAGGGTATGGAGCCCCAACCCCCTGATGGGCCCTGCTCTGTGCATGACAGGGGGTGGCGCCGCAACCTCCCCATCGACCCTGCCTTGAGTGTGACGGGATGGTGCCCCAACCCCCCAATCGGCCCTACCCTGAGCGTGACTGAGGATGGCATCACAACCTCCCGATCTCCCTGCTCTGTGCATGACAGGGGGCAGCGCCCCAACTCCCCAATCGGCCCTGCTCTGAGCCCGACCAGGGGCTGCACCTAGGGATTGGGCCTGCCCTCTGCCGACCTAAGCCAGCAGGTCGTTATCTCCCGAGGGGTCCCAGACTGCGAGAGGGCACAGGCCGGGCTGAGGGACCCCCCTCCCCCCCGAGTGCACAAATTTTTGTGCACCGGGCCTCTAGTATAAGAATAAAACTCAAAATGAATTAAAGACATAAATGTAAGACCTGAAACCATAAAACTTCTAGAAAAAAACATTGGCAGTAAATTCTGACGTTGCTTTTAGTGATATATCTCCTCGGGCAAGGGAAAGAAGAAAAAATAAACAAACAGGACTACGTCAAACTAAGAAGTTTTTGGCTCAGCCAAGGAAACCATCAAAACAAAACAACCTACTAAGTGGGAGAAGTTACTCGCCCTTGGAAGGTCCTAAACAAATAAAAGGCATATTTACTGCTGCTATTATGTAATTTTTGGTAGGAACCATAGAAGTTATTTCTCAATTATTCTGAAATGGAATAAGATACGATAAATTACTTTGAAACAAAAGACATTTACATCCCATTTTCTTTGTTTTAAATCTGATTTATATCTGCAGTCGGTGGAACTTTGACTCGATATTCATTTTCAAACATTTTTTTATGCAAAGCATTGTACTAGCTTGCTGTCAAAATACAAATAAGTGTATAAGGTAAGTATTTCTCTTGGCTGGTACTCCTCCAACTCCTACCCTTCATTTCTTTCCCTTTTTTTCACCTTATCAGATAAGTTACAATCTTCTTTTAAAATAAAACAGAAGACCCTATAATATTTACTTGACAATATGTTGTTGGAAGTACCAGATACAACCTTAGAGTAGCTATAAAATGTCTTTGTATGTGTCTCATGTGATTTGAATAATTATGGGACTCTTTATTTTCAGATGATTTGAAAGGAGAATTAGATGAATTTGTCCAAAAACATCTCCCTGGAAAAATTAAATTAATAAGAAATACAAAACGTGAGGGATTAATTCGAGGAAGAATGATAGGAGCAGCTCATGCAACAGGTATAACTTCCCATTGGGTGTTGTCGGTGGGTGCTGAGCAGTGAGGGTTGTCCTTGGTACCTTTGCTGATTCTGTAGAGGTCTGAAAAGTGGTTCTTACATGGGCATTGCCAGCGGGAGAGATGAGGTTGTTCAGTTTGGGAAAGGCCTTTTCAGAACTCTGACCCTGGTGTCCCAAAGCACAAACTCCAAGGAAGCGAACTCCAGAATCCTCAGGCCTATTTTCTTAAAGGCCCCTATTGTTAATTACTGCCCTTCAGATATATTTGCATCTTCTTCACTTACTAGTATATAAGCGGAAGTTCTGTAATTTTTAAAAAACAAAATATAACATATATGTGCCCAAACTGTTTGATAAAAAATTGACTTACAGCTTGGCCAGTGTTGCTCAATGGTTGAGCATTGACCCATGAACCAAGAGGTCCCCAGTTCAATTCCCAGTCAGGGCACATGCCCACGTTGTGGGCTCAATCCCCAGTGGGGGGAGTGCAGGAGGTGGCCGATTCATGTCATCAGTGTTTCTATCTACCTATCCCTCTCCATTCCTCTCTAAAATCAATAAAAAACATTTTAAAAATTGACTTACATAATTATAAAGACATTTCCTTTAAAAATTTCCTCTTACTAGTAATTTTCCTAAGTCCATGAAGGAGAAAGTCTCATTGGTACCACTATATTTTTAAAAACTTCACAGCTTACACCTATCTTGACCCTTATAAAAAGAAATAACAGGTATCAAATTCAGAATCTTCTGCTGAACATATATCTGGTTAGTCTTCAGTTATATTATATTGATACCATTATATTTCTTCTTAAGGTTACCTCTGTGTAAGGTTGGTGATCCTGATTGTCATTTATGGTCTTGGTAAAAAAATGTCCTTTTAAAATAAATTCAAGTTAAATGAATTTACTTAAAGATATTAGGTACATAATACTGCATGTATGCATGGGTATGGCCCCCCAAAAATCATGAAGGTAATTTATTTAGGTACTGCTGCCAGTTCAGTCGGATGATGTGTTTACGTGGCATAAAATATAACTGCTATCCTCCCAGCCCAAACAAACCATTAGTTTACTCCAAGTCAGAAACAGGGAAATCTTTCAACTAGGAATTTTGCCTGGAATGTACTGTTATGATTGAGGGACACACAGAAATCATATTCATAACTCTTTAAAAAATTTAGACATTTTTAACTCCTCTTGCTAAGTGTGAGTGGAAATGAGGGTTTCTTTGATAATATCTTTGATAACTTCATGGTTATTACTCTCAGTTAAGTGGTAATTTGATCATCAGATATCATTTTTATTCTAAAGATTTACCTATGAAATGTATTGCTATAGATTTCACACAAATCACTTAAAGCAGCGGTCGCCAACCTTGCAGACCTCACGGACCACCGGTTGGCAACCGCTGACTTTTAAAGCACCAATATCATCCCATTTCAGTTAATGATAGCAGAAATACCACAGGCAAGAACATTCTCTATGATGACAGTGAGTTAGTCATATAATTCTGTGTCTGTGAACAAACAGGTGAGGACGCAGAGAGCATAAATACAGCAGGCTAGGTGTCATTGAATACAGAAAGGCAGAATTTTCCCCTTGTCCATCATCAGTCAGTGCGAAGTGAAGTCAATTAAATCAATGTTCCTTTAAGAAATGTATTGATATTTTTCTTAATTCTATAAATGTTACTTTTTTCAACTTAACTAAATGAAGTAAGATTACACCTAGTCACATTGAACCTGAGACTGCCCCAAAACTAGCTTATATCTAACAGATCATAATGAAAAAAACTAAATGATCATTGGTCTCTGAGAAATAAAGCTCTCCGTAGTATGTTGTAACAATACAGTGTTTCGAATGGCATAATTTGGCCGTTCCCCACAAATACTCCACAATTTTCTCTTTATCTCATTGCTTTCAGTGAGTCTTTGAGTAGAATTAAATAGGAGAAAAGTCCTAAGCCGTGAACTCAATCTGCATATGACTGCAGGCTACATGGAGAGGAGTTCTCATTTTTTAGTGATTTGCTTCAGTTCATGTAGGTTTAAACAAAAAAAGGAGGGAAGAAGAGTCTAAAAATGAAGTCCCAACTAAACCCAGCAAAGGGACAGTGGGTATACAGGAGGAGTGATGGCAGCGAGTGATGCCGGCCTCTTCAGCCCCAGATGAGTGTAAAGCCTGTCATTTGCCTCCTCAGGAGAAGTCCTGGTGTTCCTGGACAGCCACTGTGAAGTGAACGTGATGTGGCTGCAGCCCTTGCTGGCCGCCATCCGGGAGGACCGGCAGACAGTCGTGTGCCCAGTGATCGACATCATCAGTGCGGACACTCTGGCCTACAGCTCGTCCCCTGTGGTGCGTGGAGGGTTCAACTGGGGACTGCACTTCAAATGGGATCTTGTTCCCCTTTCTGAGCTCGAAGGACCAGAAGGAGCTACTGCACCGATAAAGTAAGATTTCTCCTGTGTATTAGAAATTGCCACCAGCACTTCTTCAGGAGAGAAAAAACATTTTAAAGATAATTCCTTCTTTGCAAGAAGCAAAAGTGTTGGCTTACTTTGTCCATTAAATTCTGAGTGCTGCCCAGTTGGTGTGGCTCAGCAGTTGAGTTCTGACCCAGGAACCAAGAGGTCACGGGTTCGATTCCCAGTTTGGGCACATGCCCAAGTTGCGGGCTCGATCCCCAATAGGGGCATGCAAGAGACAGCCGATAGATGATGATCCTCTCTCATTGATGTTTCTGTCTCTCTCTCTCCCTTCCTCTCTAAAAATCAATAAAAACATTTTTAAAAATTCTGAGTACTTACTGAGTTTTATGCACTCTACCAAGTCCTAAGGATTTATGAATAAGACATTATCTGCTGCTCTTAAGGATTTGTGGCTTAGTGAGGAAGGCAGACAAACTTGGGGAGTACCCTGTGTGCTGTGCTGGTTTACTAGTACTATCTTCAGTTCTTTGCTAGTAGGAGTGGTGCTATGAAGACTATTTGATACATAAGCTTTTTTTACAACCAGGAGTTGGATGTTTAGATTTTTTAAATTTTCAACCTTTTTCTATTTATTGAAGATGATAAATTATCTTCTAATGGCTTTAGCTGCATCCCACAAATGATACATCATTTTTATTATTTATTTCAAAATATGTTCATTGTGATATCTTTCCTGACTCATAGGTTATTTAGCAGTGCATTTATTATTTTCCAGACAGGGAGATTTTACAGTTATTTATTCCTCATTTAATTACACTGTGGTCTGAAAACATTCTGTAGGATTTTAATTCAGTGGAAATGGATGAGATTTGCTTTATGGTCTAGCTCAGCGGTTCTCAACCTGTGGGTCACGACCCCTTTGGCAGTGGAACGACCCTTTCACAGGGGTCGCCTAAGACCATCCTGCATATCAGATATTTACATTACGATTCATAACAGTAGTAACATTACAGTTATGAAGTAGAAACGAAAATAGTTTTATGGTTGGGTCACAACATGAGGAACTGTATTTAAAGGGCCAGAAGGTTGAGAACCACTGGTCTAGCTTGATTACTTTCTGTAAATATTCTTTGCCTGGGAAATTTGTATTTTCTGGAGTTGTTAAAGATGGGATTCTATATCAGTTTGGTCAAGTTTATTGTGTTACTCAAATATTCTGTATTTTAATTTTTAATTTACATGTTCTATCAGTTTTTGAAAGTGGTATATAAAATTTCCCACTACGATTGTTTCTCATAATTCTTTATCTATTTTCTTCATATTTTGAGATTGTTTTAATAGATACATGAAATTTTAGAATTATTAAATCTTCTGGTGAATGAAGCTGTTTGTTATGAATTCTTTTATTCTATACTTTTAAAATAGTGAAACTTTGCTTTGATCAGTTTTTCATTGTATAACTTTTCTTCCCCTTTGCTGTCCATCTTTTTGTGGTCTTATATTTAACTAGAGGCCTGGTGCATGGGGAGGGGGGTCCCTCCTGCACCCTCTCCATTCCGGGACCCCTCAGGGGATGTCCAATTCGCAATCCGGGACCACTGGCTCCTAACCACTCACCTGTCTGCCTGCCTGATCACCCCTAACCATTTGGCCTGCTGGTCTGATCGCCCCTAACCGCCTCTGCCTGCCGACCTGATGCCCCTAACTGCTCCCCTGCCAGCCTGATTGCCCCCTAACTGCCCTCTCCCCCTGCCAGCCTTATCTCCCCCTAATAGGTTCCCCCTGCCAGCCTAATCGCCCCTAACTGCCCTCCCCTGCTGGCCTGATTGTCCCTAACTGCCTCTGCCCCGGCCCCCACCACCGTGGCTTTGTCTGGAAGATGTCCGGTCTAATTAGCATATTACCCTTTTATTAGGATAGATGTGTCCCTGGTAAGCAGGATATAGTTGCTTTTGTTTTATGTTTTGTTTTTCAACCAGTGTGAAAACCTTGGTGTTTTAATTCGAGCATCTGGCTGATTACATTCAATAATGATATATTTTGTGTTTATAATTACAGCGGTACTACTTGCATTCTAGTTCTATCTGTTCTGTTTTTTTCTTTCGTATACCTTCTTTTTGTGTGAGTTATGATTTTATGTATTTGTTGGCAACAGCCGCCGCATTATTAGAAGTTATACATTCTTATATACTATTATGTTAGTGGCTACCCTAGAGACTACAGCATACATCCTTCACTTACCAATGTGTATTATTAATTGGTACTTCCTCCAAACAATTCAAGGAGCTAAGAATGCTCATATTTCAGTTATCCCTCCTCAAGTTACATTGTTGAAATGTATATGTGTGTGTGTAAATACATATTTTACCCTATAAGACATGATTGGTTTAGATTTGCCCACATATTTCTCATGTTACTCTCTATTCTTTCTGCATCTGCAGATTTTCATTTAGGAATCTTTTCATTCTGACTAAATAACACATTTAAGTATTTCTTTTAGTTGGACCTTCTGGTGATTACTCCTTTTTCAGAAAAAGTCTTTGTTTCACCATTATTTTGTTGTTGTTTTTTGGTGGGGTTTTTTTGGTATTTTTTTAAAATAAGTCTTTATTGTTCAGATTATTACAGTTGTTCCTCTTTTTTCTCCCCACAGCTCCCCTCCACTCGGTTCCCACCCCACCCCATGCCCTTACCCCCCCATTGTCCTCGTCCATAGGTGTTCAATTTTTGTCCAGTCTCTTCCCGCACCCCCCACACCCCTTCCCCCCTGAGAGTTGTCAGTCCACTCCTTTTCTATGCCCCTGATTCTATTACATTCACCAGTTTATTCTATTCATCATATTTTTATTCACTTGATTTTTAGATTCACTTGTTGATAGATATGTATTTGTTGTCACTTTGTTATTCATAAATATCTGCCTGATTATTTGACACCCCTGCATATCCATTTTATTGTAGATCGTTTATTGTTTTTCTTTCTTAGCTTCCTGATTGCTTGGTTATTCATTTGTTTGCTTGTTTATTTTAGCCCCAAACACTGTATATGAAAAATTATAGGAATACGTTCATACCTGGGGTGATGTTTTCTTCTTGCATAGAGCATTTTGCTTTACTTAGGGCTGGCAGCTTGGGACATTAGAATCCATGATCACCTAGTCCAGTTTCAGGACGAGAGGCCTGGATGCTGGGCTTGGCTCTCTGGGAGGGCCAGTCTGCTTCACTCTCACTAACACAGGTTTCTCAGTCTTGACAGGATTGACCTTTGGCACCCATCAGATGCCAGCAGCACCCCTTACCCAGATGTGACAGCTGAAAGGTCTCCAGAATTAAAGAAATGTTTGCTGGAGAACAGAATCACTCTACTTAAGAGCCACTGTCTAACACGTGTTTGAGCCCAATTAAAAGTAGTGGGTTTGTCTGGTCTCACCTTGACAGGACCTGGAGTCCAGTGTTTATCCCAGTGGCTCTGAGATTGCCAAAATGAATTAAATAATTCATAATTCATTTCAGGTGGATTTCTGTCAACAATGATTATAATAAAAAACAGTACTTTTGGTACTTAGGAAAACAGTCTTCACTTATCAGTTGTCTAGTAGGTCACTAGTGATCTGAAAAATTCAGTTATGTGGCCCAGCTCTTCCCTTGATTTTAGATAAAATATGTTTTGTAATAGTTGAAAGAGTAGCTAATTGATTTTATAGAATTGATACAGTAATTATTTTCCTTTTCTAGGTCACCTACAATGGCTGGAGGACTGTTTGCCATGAATAGAAGCTACTTCAGTGAACTTGGGCAATATGACAGTGGCATGGATATCTGGGGAGGAGAAAACTTGGAAATATCATTTCGGGTAATTTTTTTTGCATGCTTTGTTGTTTGTATGTAATGAAATATAATTTTCATCCATGATCCCGTATTATCTGTAAATTCTCTTTATCTTTATTAAGAAATTATCCTAATGATTGCTACTTTGCCATCATCTGAGATATGGGTAATAGCCATTAAGAATGTCAAAAGCATATAAGCAGCCTTATATTTATAAGAATTCAAAAAGGAATGATTGGGTGTCAATTCAGAGGACTTAATGAGCATTTAATATAGTTTTGTTCTTGCTGTATATAGTTGGGATCAGATTTCCATGATTGCCCAAGACTGTCTGGTTCACAGTGTTTCCCTAGAGAAATTGGTAATAGCTCCCCATTTCACTTTTAGAAGTAGCCCAGTTTATATGACAAATTTTTTATCAGCTCATGTATAGCTTACTGAATCCCTGTCATATACAAGTACCTCCAACCTGAGGAAGAAGAGAGAGGGAGGGAAAGAACTCAGAAGTCCCCGTTCCCTACCTCCCATCTCCTGATCCAGATAGATCGACATTCAGACAATAGCACAAAGCCTTGTGCATACGTCATTTTGTATTTCTGCAAATGTATTGACCACAGTATTTTTACAAGGTAGCTTTTCTTACATAATCTTTCAAATTTTAAAGTTGAAAGAAATAATAGATATTAGTTCAGTCTTATTTTGTAAATAAGATATTTGAGTCCCACAAAAATTAAAGTAACTGTATAAAGTAACTCAGTTGAAAATAAACTTTAAACCAGAACCAAGATCTTTTATATCATAACTAGAGTTATTCTGTATATTTTATACAACTATTTTCTTTAAAAAAAATTATATATACATTTTATAAGAAAGTACCTATAAAACTGAAATTACAGGACCTGTTAAGCATTCCTTGTCCCTAAGTCCTGAAGATCAAGTTTTTTGATCTAGTAAAACAATAGTGTATGATAGTAAAATAATATTACATTAAGAGTTTACTTTTAAAAAAAATCATACAGATGGTTATAAAAAATACAGCGTTTGACTTTCTTCTATTTGAATAGTTACATCTATTAAGATAAAGCATCTTGCAAAGTCCTACAAACAGCTGTTTAATAAAGATTAGTTTCACAACAAGTCATACACTGACTTCATAGCACTGTGAGGCAACTATTGATACTCGCTTTGCTTCTGACCAGATTTGGATGTGTGGGGGTAAGCTCTTCATCATCCCCTGCTCCAGAGTCGGACACATTTTCCGGAAAAGGCGACCCTATGGTTCCCCTGAAGGCCAGGACACCATGACACACAACTCCTTGAGGCTGGCACACGTTTGGTTGGATGAATATAAGGTGAGCTTAGATTTCTCATTGAGAAGGAAGAATTAGGCCATCTCCTTTGGGGATGGCTTTGGTTGCTTTTCGCTCTTGCACATTTCTGTTTGGGGGACCATCTCCTTCTAGGTTCCTTTTCTCTCGCTTTTCTTTGCCTAGGGTTTCACTCTTTTCTCTTTTGATCTTCTTTTCATTTTCTAAGTGACTACTCAATAAGAGGTAATGTAGCCAACCAGGATCAGAAGAAACTCTGTTTCTCTTCAGTTTCTTTAGTCGTTCTGGTTCCCCTCCTATAACTCCCACCAAACCTGACTCTGGTCATGATGTATCCTTCCGGTCATCTTCTCTGTTAGATTCAGCCTGCAATATTATTTTCTTTGTAATAGCTTCATTGAGGTATAATTCACAAACAATTTTTTAGAACATTTTATCACCCAAAAAGAACTGTATCCTACCCTAGACAACCAGTGATCAGCTGCCTCATTTTATGGATTTCCCTATTCTGGACATTTTATACAAATGTAATCTCGCAATATGTGGCCTTTTGTGACCATCTTTTTTTTTTTTTTTTTTTTTTTTTTATTACAAAGGGTATTACATATGTGTCCATTTTTCCCCCCCCGCCCTAGACAGTCCCCTAGCCTCCCCTATCCCCCAGTGTCTTATGTCCATTGGTTATGCTTATATGCATGCATACAAGTCCTTTAGTTGATCTCTTACCCCCCTACCTCCTGCCCCCCAACCCTCCCCGGCCTTCCCGCTGCAGTTTGACAATCTGTTTGAGGCAGCTCTGCCTCTGTATCTAGTATTGTTCAAAAGTTTATAATGGTCTCTATTATCCATGAATGAGTGAGATCATGTGGTATTTTTCCTTCATTGACTGGCTTATTTCACTTAGCATAATGCTCTCCAGTTCCATTCATGCTGTTGCAAATGGTAAGAGTTCCTTCTTTTTTACAGCAGCATAGTATTCCATCGTGTAGATGTACCACAGTTTTCTAATCCATTCATCTACTGATGTGTGACCATCTTTTTTCATTTAGAATGATGTCAGTTTCATCCATATTATACCATGTATCAATTCCTTTTTATTGTGAAATAATATTCCATTGTGAACATACTGCATTTTGTTTATCCTTTCATGAGTTCATGGACATTTGGGTTGTGTCCACTTTCTGACTCTTATGAAAAATGCTGTGAACATTTGTGCACAATTAATTTCTTTACACAAGCATTTATTGAGCACCTACTGCATACTACCAGCTTGTGTCAGGTTTGGGGGGGATACAAAGATGACTAAGGCATTGCACAGTAATTTTTAACACTGAGGTAAATGCAAGTGGAGGGGTCCATGTGTGTCCTGTGGGAAGGATGAAGCGGCTTGCTATACTTGGGGAGAAGAGGTAGGCACCTGTCACTCTCTTCTACAACATTGGTTGCCTCCTCTCTACATTGGACTGAGCTCCTTGAGGTCCAGCTCTATGCTAATCATCTTGGAATCACCACTGTATAACACAGCAGCTCTCAAAATGTGGTACACAGACCCAGGAAAGTCCTGAGCACCCTTGCAGGTCATCTGCCGGTGCAAAGCTGTTTTCACAGTCAGATTTGTAGTGAATGTGCCATGTCACCATGTTGACATCCTCTTAGTGTTCTCTGTTAGTGTTCATAGCCATTATGCAGAGAGCACTTGTGCTGTGGGTTGGGGACAGTGGTTGTCACCAGGAAAAATATGTGCAGGCAATCATATGCAGACCTTCAGCCCTGCTGAAGGTGTCCATCAACCTTTTGATGGACCTCCTGCATTTATTATTCTAACTACTGTTCCTAACCTCCAGCATATCCCCCTTCTTGTTTTAATTTAAAAATCAATCACATTCAGGTCCTTTTAAATTGCTGCCAGGCATCAGAGGAATCAGTCTGCAGTAAGCTCCTTTCTGGGCCAACAGTTCTTTGAGTCCCCTTCCCAGTGTCCAACAGTTTTTTATGGGTTCTCTTCCCAATCACTGTCTAATAGTTTTTCCATGGGTTCCCTATGACATGACACTAATGATACTCGAGTTCTGAATGGTGGACAAATGTCAATGCAGGTCCAACCTTCTTTGGCCTGGTCCTGGGCAACCTGCAGCTGTGCACAGCTGCTGACTGCTAGCATGGCAAGGCATCTTCACCATCCTCATCTCTGGACCGTTTCTCCTCTTTCGTCAGTGTGTTGCTTGGGGCCACTGCTTTCTGTGGCTGGAGTAATCTGGTCAGTTCCTCTCTCGAATCCATTGTTGCAGGAATCCACATGTGCTTTGAGTTTTCTGGAAATACATAAGCATATTCTCGACCAAAGGTAAATAAAGTGATCCTTTCTATAAACTAGACTCTCGGGATCTTTTCATTTTTCTAACCCTTTTCCTTTGGCTTATTCTGACACCATGTGTGTCTTGCCATCAGCATTACAAGTGAAAAAATTTTTAAAGTAAAAAACTTTAAAGTCATTAAGGCTTGATGTAATTTACGTGCAGGATATTTCTCCACTACCCCCACTTTTTTTGTTTTAAATATTATTAAGAGGCTTTTGGAAATCTTGCAATGTAGTCTTGATAGCTTTTAATTCAGTTCTTAGCACAGAAGTATGACAGGTCTAAATTCATTGCATGATAAACAGCTTTACTATGAGATGAACCATCAGTAAAAAATTAGTTAATGCTTCAAGAATAGTTTCCTGCCTAGTACAACTAAGTTCTCTGGAATATTCACTTATTTTAATTTGCCAATTTAAATTAGTCTGAAATAAGGCTTATTTTTTAACTTCACTTGTGCTTCGCTGTGGACAGTAAATGATACTAACTGAACTTCCGCTATCAGACTTTGAGTATACCCATATAATAAGCTTTGTTAGGGAGGCAAGAACATAAATTACTTACTTTTCTTTTTGAGGCTTAACACATTGATTCTTAATTACAACTTTCCAGACATTTGAAGGAAGTTTTCTTCCATTTCTTTCCTAGAGTAATTTCTAGGCCATATTTAGGGAGTTTCTTTTAAAAACTTTTTCTTTCCCAAGGGACATATGAAAACATGCTCAAAGTCACTAATCATCCGAGAGATGCAAATCAAAACAGCAATGAGGTACCATCTCACACCTGTCAGACTGGCTATCATCAACAAATCAACAAACGATAAGTGCTGGAGAGGATGTGGAGAAAAAGGAACACTTGTGCACTGCTGGTGGGAATGCAGACTGGTCCAGCCACTATGGAAGACAGTATGGAGTTTCCTTAAAAAACTGAAAATGGAACTCCCATTTGACCCTGTGATCCCACTTCTAGGAATATATCCCAAGAAACCAGAAACACCAATCAGAAAGGATATATGCACCCCTATGTTCATAGCAGCACAATTCACCATAGCTAAGATCTGGAAACAGCCTAAGTGCCCATCAGTAGATGAATGGATTAGAAAACTGTGGTACATCTACACGATGGAATACTATGCTGCTATAAAAAGGAAGGAACTCTTACCATTTGCAACGTCATGGATGGAACTGGAGAGCATTATGCTAAGTGAAATAAGCCAGTCAATAAAGGAAAAATACCACATGATCTCACTCATTCGTGGACAATAGAGACCATTATAAACTTTTGAACAATAATAGATACAGAGGCAGAGCTGCCTCAAACGGATTGTCGAGCTGCAGCGGGAAGGCCGGGGAGGGTTGGGGGGCAGGAGGTAGGGGGGTAAGAGATCAACTAAAGGACTTGTATGCATGCATATAAGCATAACCAATGGACATAAGACACTGGGTGATAGGGGAGGCTAGGGGACTGTCTAGGGCGGGGGGATAAAATGGATACATATGTAATACCCTTTGTAATACTTTAAGCAATAAAAAAAAATAATTACAAGAAAAAAAATAAAATAAAATAAAAACTTTTTCTTTCTCTTACACCAAGCAACAAACATGGTTGCTTTTCATATGCTAGCTGATACTGCTGCCTACTTTTTAAGTGACTGTCTTTATAATTATGTTGACTACATTAAGTATGAGATTTAATGCTTGAATAATAACCTTCAGTTTACCCTGTAAATATTAGCAGAAGAGATCTTAAAATTTTAAAATTTCTCCTCTTTATTAAGCTTAAAATTTACTTTTAAACAGTATTCTTTTTGGCAGCACTCATTTGCATACACAGGGATTATGGGAAGTCTCAGTAACTTTCAGAGGACTTTACTAGAATTATTTAACATTTTGGCTTCTCATATAACTGAAATTATATGAGACTGTGCTTATATTTTAAAAAGCTAACTTATTCAGTAATTAAAGTAGGCATCTCTATTGAAAAAGTAAAGTAAGCAAACTTATACATTTCATCTAGGAGGTACAAATTCCATCCCTTCCCCCAGCCAATCTAAAATGCAGGCTGCCTGAGGCTTTTGTTTTTTTAAAATTCCGATGCTGAAGAAACACTTAGCAACTTTGCCTTGCCCTCCCTTAGAGTTTAAAACCTTTATAACATTTAAAATATATGTATATAAATAAAATATAGTTATTAATTTTTATTTGATAAAGCTTTCCACATGATTTTAAGTATATTGGATTGGCCTATTTCAAAAACTATTTATTTTAAGAAGAGAGAATAAATTCTTTGAATCACTCCAGGATCCTTAGAATGCTCCAAAAGTGATTTCTCGGTTAAAATCTTGAAATTTAACTTGGAAAGACCATCATATATATATTTTTTTTCTCCTAAAGATTATATTAATTTTTATAATTATTCTAAAAGATACCATTTAAATTTAAACGTTTTTATATTAAAAATTTGGTTGAGGAGAAACCAAGATGGCGGCATAGGTAAACACCGGAAATTGCTGCCTCCCACAACAAATTCAAAAATACAACTAAAAGACAAAATGGACATCATCCAGAACCACAGGAAGGCTGGCTGAGTGGAAATTCAACAACTAGAAGGAAAGAGAAAAGCACACTGAGACTCAGAGGAGATGTGGAAGTGCAGAGGTACGGATGCGCACCCGGCAAGGGCTGGCAACTGAGGACGCGCTGTCTTTTTGAATCGGGGCGGGGGCGGGGGGGGAGTCACAAGCCCCCAACTGCTCTGAACTCCAGTTCCAGGTGAGTCTTTAGGGACCCAGACTCATACAGGGAGAAACTGGACTGTCTGGCAGCGGGCAGAACTCGGAACTCAAGGGCGGCTTTCTCTCAAAGGTGCTTGCAGCCATTACCCGAACACTGAGACACCTGGCCCCTTAGAGCAGGGCTAAGGAGCAGCCATAGCTGCTTGCTCCGCCCTGTTGATTCCCTGAGACCCCGCCCCACCCAAGCTGTGCACAGAGGCTTTTGCATATGAATGGCCTGGCCCTTTGCAATCTGAAAATTACCTAACAAACTGCAGCTGGGCCAAACAGACCCAGAACTTCCAAGAGAAGGCCCAAGGCCCCACAGCAGCTTGCATTGCTTCACAGCTGGGCCACATCTGGGCACCTACAAACCCCAAACAAGGAAGGGGAATCTGCAGATCTCTTCGTAGCTCCTGCTGGGTAGCCTCAGGCAGAGGCTAAATTAGCACCTCCTTAGAGATCCAAGAGCCAGTCTACCCAGTGGTCAGAGTGGGACCTTCCAGATTACAACTCCTCAGATCCATAAGGGACACACTCAGGGGGCAGACTCAGTGAGCACCAAAGCCCCACTGAAGCAAGTCTTGCCTCATAAGGGTGTCTTCAGCACAGAAGTTCTCCCACTGCAGACACAGCTGACTCTCACAGCCAATTGGCCTGGAGGTCAATTCCTCCCAGTGATACCTACAACAATCAAGGCTTAACTACAACAAGCACAAAGCCCACAAAGGGGTGCACCAAGAGTGTGCACCTCAGGTAATTGGGGAGGCTGAGCCACTGGGCCCTATAGGACACCTAGCACACAAAGCCACTCTACCAACACAGGGAAGCATAAAAAATGCGGAGACAAAGAAACAGGTCACAAATGACAGAAATGGAGGAAAGCAAACGACTGGATATGGAGTTCAGAACCACACTTTTAAGGTTTTTCAAGAATTTTCTAGAAACCACCGATAAATGTAGTGAGACCCTCAAATCTAGTGAAACCCTCGAGGTTATGAAAAAGGACCAACTAGAAGTTAAGCATACACTGACTGAAATAAAGGATATTATGCAGAGTTCCAATAGCAGACTAGAAGATCGCAAGAATCAAGTCAAAGATTTGAAATACGAAGAAGCAAAAAACACCCAACCGGAAAAGCAAAATGAAAAAAGAATCCAAAAATACGAAGATAGCGTAAGGAGCCTCTGGGACAGCTACAAGCGCACCAGTATACGAATTATAGGGGTGCCAGAAGAAGAGAGAGAGCAAGATATTGAAAACCTATCTGAAGAAACAATGACAGAAAACTTCCCCTACCTGGTGAAAGAAATAGACTTACAAGTCCAAGAAGCACAGAGAACCCCAAACAAAAGGAATCCAAAGAGGACCACACCAAGACACATCATAATTAAAATGCCAAGAGCAAAAGACAAAGAGAGAATCGTAAAAGCAGCAAGAGAAAGACAGTCAGTTACCTACAAGGGAGTACCCATACCACTTTCAGCTGATTTCTCAACAGAAACTTTGCAGGCCAGAAGGGAGTGGCAAGAAATATTCAAAGTGATGAATACCAATTACCTACAACCAAGGTTACTTTATCCAGCAAAGCTATCATTCAGAATTGAAGGCCAGATAAAGAGCTTCACAGATAAGGAAAAGCTAAAGGAGTTCATCACCACCAAACCAGTATTATATGAAATGCTGAAGGGTATTCTTTAAGAAGAGGAAGAAGAAGAAGAAGGTAAAGATACAAATTATGAACAACAAATACACATCTATCAACAAGTGAATCTAAAAATCAAGTGAATAAATAATCTGATGAACAGAATAAACTGGTGAATGTAATAGAATCAGGGGCATAGAAAGGGAGTGGACTGACTATTCTTTGCAGGGAAAGGGGTGTGGGGGATGCGGGAAGAGACTTGACAAAAATCGTGCACCTATGGATGAGGAAAGTGGCGGGGGGGCAATGAGGGGAGGGGAGGGTGGGAACTGGGTGGAGGGGAGCTATGGGGGGAAAAAAAGAGGAACAACTGTAATCTGGAAAAAAAATGAAATGAATATAAAATAAAAAGATGTGATCACAGGAGTGGATAAGAGCCATTTTAGGCATTCATAATTTGTTGTCTTTTTGTTAGACTGATTGAACTGTTGACAAGTATTTATTAAGCCTCTTATTCATGCAAAATATTTTATGACAAAATAAATTGCAACTATCTCAAAAAAGAATTGGTTGAGACCACAGAATTAAACCATATAAAATATTATATCTTAGGTTGAAATTTTACCGCACTTGGTACATTAATATATATATTTTTCAAATATATTTTTATTGATTTTTAACAGAGAGGAAGGGAGAGAGAGAGTTAGAAACATCGATGAGAAACATCGATCAGCTGCCTCCTGCACACCCCCCACTGGGGATGTTCCCACAACCAAGATACATGTCCTTGATCGGAATCGAACCTGGGACCCTTCAGTCTACAGACCGATGCTCTATCCACCAAGCCAAACCAGCTAGGGCTACATTAATATATTTTAAACTACTAATTTCTCTAGAGAAAATACAAGAATTATTATCTCAAAAATAAATTATTATACTTTATGCATTTTGTTACTACAACTATATAATTTCTCCTAACTTAATTTGAACTTTAAACCCCTAGAAACCTTAAATTTTAGCTGGCAAGTTAAATATTTAGCATTTCTTAGATTAATAATAACTTTACTTTTTTATTTTAATTAAATCTTTATTGTTCAGATTTTTACAGTTGTTCCTCTTTTTTCCCCCCATAGCTCCCCTCCACCTGGTTCCCACCCCCACCCTCTGCCCATATCCTCCCCCCCCCCCCCCCGCACTGTCCTTATCCATAGGTGTACGATTTTTTCCCAGTCTCTTCCCGCACCCCCACACCCCTTTCCCTCCGAGAATTGTCAGTCCACTCCCTTTCTATGCCCCTGATTCTATTACATTCACCAGTTTATTCTGTTCATCAGATTATTTATTCACTTGATTTTTAGATTCACTTGTTGATAGATGTGTATTTGTTGTTCATAATTTGTATCTTTACCTTTTTCTTCTTCTTCCTCTTCTTAAAGGATAACTTTCAGCATTTCATATAATACTGGTTTGTGGTGATGAACTCCTTTAGCTTTTCCTTATATGTAAAGCCCTTTATCTGACCTTTAATTCTGAATGCTAGCTTTGCTGGGTAAAGTAATCTTGGTTGTAGGTTCTTGTTATTCATCACTTAGAATATTTCTTGCCACTCCCTTCTGGCCTGCAAAGTTTCTGTTGAGAAATCAGCTGAAAGTGGTATGGGTACTCCTTTGTAGGTAACTAACTGTTTTTCTTTTGCTGCTTTTTAAGATTCTCTTTGTCTTTTGCTCTTGGCATTTTAATTATGATGTGTCTTGGTGTGGTCCTCCTTGGATTCCTTTTGTTTGGGTTTCTCTGCACATCCTGGACTTGTAAGTCTATTTCTTTCACCAGGTAGGGGAAGTTTTCTGTCATTATTTCTTTAAATAGGTTTTCAGTATCTTGTTCTCTCTCTCCTTCTGGCACCCCCATAATTCGGATGTTGGTACGTTTGAAGTTGTCCCAGAGGCTCCTCACACTATCTTCATATTTTTGGATTCTTTTTTCTTTTTTCTTTTCCGGTTGGGTGTTTTCTGCTTCTTCGTATTTCAAATCTTTGACTTGATAATTGTGGTCCTCTAGTCTGCTGTTTGATCTCTGTATAATATTTTTTATTTCAATCAGTGTATGCTTAATTTCTAGTTGGTCCTTTTTCATATCCTCGAGGGTCTCACTAAATTTATCGGCAGTTTCTAGAAAATTTTTGAAAAACCTTATAACCATGGTTTTGAACTCTATATCCAGTCGTTTGCTTTCCTCCATTTCTGTCGTTTGTGATCTGTATGCTTGTCTCCACATTTTGGTTGCTTCCCTGTGTTGGTAGAGTGGTTTTGTGTGCTAGGTGTCCTGTAGGGCCCAGTGGCTCAACCTCCCCAATTGCCTGAGGTGGACACTCTTGATGTACCCCCTTGTGGGCTTTGTGCACAGTCTTGTTGTAGTTAAGCCTTGATTGTTGTAGGTATCACTGGGAGGAATTGACCTCCAGGCCAATTGGCTGTGAGAGTCAGCTGTGTCTGCAGTGGGAGAACTTCTGTGCTGAAGACACCCTTATGAGGCAAGACTTGCTTCAGTGGGGCTTTGGTGCTCACTGAGTCTGCCCCCTGAGTGTGTCCCTTATGGATCTGAGGAGTTGTAATCTGGATGGTCCCACTCTGACCACAGGGTACACTGGCTCTTGGATCTCTAAGGAGGTGCTAATTTAGCCTCTGCCTGAGGCTACCCAGCAGGAGCTACGAAGAGATCTGCAGATTCCTCTTCTTTGTTTGAGGTTTGTAGGTGCCCAGATGAGGCCCAGCTGTGAAGCAATGCAAGCTGCTGTGGGGCCTTGGGCCTTCTCTTGGAAGTTCTGGGTCTGTTTGGCCCAGCTGCAGTTTGTTAGGTAATTTTCAGATTGCAAAGGGCCAGGCCATTCATATGCAAAAGCCTCTGCACACAGCTTGGGTGGAGCGCAGTTTCAGGGGATCAGCAGGGTGGAGCAAGCACCTATCACTGCTCCTCAGCCCTGCCCTAAGAGGCCCTGGGTCTCAGTGTCCCATGGTAATCGCTGCAAGCACCTCTGAGAGAAGGTTGGCCTTGAGTTCTGCCCGCTGCCAGACAGTCCAGTTTCTCCCTGTATGAGTCTGGATCCCCAGAGACTCGCCGGGAGCTGGAATTCAGAGCAGTCGGGAGCTTGAGACTCCCTCCCGATTGAAAAAGACAACTGCATCCTCAGTTGCCAGCCCTTTTCACTCACGCGCACCTCCTCTGAGTCTCAGTGTGCTTTTCTCTTTCCTTCTAGTTGTAGAATTTCCTCTTAGCCAGCCTTCCTGTGGCTCTGGATGTTTTGTCTTTTAATTGTATTTTTGAAGTGGTTGTGCGAGGCAGCAATTTCAGGTGTTTACTTATGTTGCCATCTTGGTTTCTCCTAACTTTACATTTTTTTAAGAACATATTTCAACTAAAATACAAGACATATTTAATTAATAGATTCAATTCTGCCCTCTAGATTTCTTATATGAGGCAAACTCAGATTAACATTTCAGTATCTGTCATTTCAAAATACCTAGATATTCAACAAGTCTTTTATTATTTAATTCAGTAAACTCCAAAGGTGGAAAACTGCTTGAGGCTGGTGAAACAGGTGTGACTTAGCCTGGTTTATTTAAATGTAAAATTGCCACATTCTTTCTGCTGGGGGAAGGGCAACCAGCCCCTTCCTCCAACAAGGATCGCGATCCCCCACTATTAATACACCTATAATTATACCTGAAAAGCTTTACTACAAATTCTTTATTTTAGCTACATCCACGTTTCAACAATTTTGAGATTTAAAGCCAATTATTATTATCCAAGGCATTTTCTTTGGTATATTCTATAACAGAGATAGTTTACTGACTCTCTAGTGGCCTTAATGTTAACTTTGGAATGCTTTTTATTACTATTCAAAAACTACTCTTTATTATGGAAACACCAATCTTGTTGCTTAGAACCTGCCTGTATTCTTTCCCTGGGTCATCGCCTACAGCTTTTTTTTTTTTTTTTTTTGAGAAAAAACAGTCTTTGGTTAAACTTTGCCCAAAACTATCTAAAATCCGAAATTGGATGGTGCGCCAATTTGTCTTAAGCCAGCCTTCTCTCTTTACTAGTACAGAAATCCCAGATGCATTTCTGAATTCTGTAAAACTTTTAAATGACAAACCGGGAAAGAAAAATCATGGCAAAAATGAGACTTTTCGTAGCACTCTCGGGAGTGGGCGTCCATTTTACAGGATCAGCACGTGTCTCCCAACCCCCACTTCCTGTTTCCTCTGGGGAAATTCAGTAAATGATCTGGCTCCATTTCTTTTCTTATTAAATTAAAAGCATGCTTAATAGAAAATGACAGATCAACAAGACTAAAAAAATCAAAGTTCTTTTCCTGAATCTTTTCCTATTCCACTCTCCATGGCATTGACTAGCTTTTAAAGTTATTTTTGCTAAAATCTGCCTGTCCCAAGGCGCCCTATGGTAATTTTTAAACAAAGCATTAGAGAGTTTCCCTGTGAGAGTTAATAGCTCCGCCCTCTCTAGCTGTGGAGTCTCTCCATAATAGAGGTGGATCCGGTGGGGACTTTTGATTCCCAATATGAATTAGGCATTTTGCAATTTGAACAAGAACCGACATAGTTAAAGATGACAACGGCACTCTTTTTCCTTGAGCCTGATTTAAGAAAGTGCCTAATGACATTGGAATTTCTTTATCCTTGAGCATACAAGCTAAAAATTTACAATGGTATTTTGCCTTTGAACCAAATTCTTCCCCATTATAGTCTGGCTAGAAAAAGCCATTCCCGCCCAGTCTGGATTTGCAACTTCCAAAGCTGGTGCAGGCTTTACGCGTAGTGAATCTCCCCACCGAATTTACCGGTGGACCCCCTCACCTTTTACCGGTGATCCCCACCTTTACCTGCCGGGGTCCAACCCCAGCAGGTCCAGGGGTCCCCAAAGGTGTGGACGGAGTCGGCGAAGAAGGAAGGACACGGAGACAGCGTTCAGTTGATCAGCAGCCTAGCCAGGATCTCTAGCCCGGATCTCCAGCCAAGTTCTGGTCTGGATCTCCAGAGAGGTTCTGCTGTTTATTGTCTTGTTACATCCGTATTTATCCCAGTTGATTTTAATCCTGTCAATTTCTATTACAAAGGTTAGGGTGTTTCTTATCTCCATTCCAGGGAGTAAAGATTATGTAGCTTAAGCATGATTGTTTGTAGTGATTAACTACCCGCCTGGCACTTAGTTAAGGAGTTTCATCCCCACCCTGACTTCAGGGAAAAATTCCTACCTGGGGAAACAACCTTTCTAGGAGAGGCATCCCCTCCCTGACTTCAGGGAAAAATTCCTACCTGGGGAAACAACCTTTCTAGGAGAGGCATCCCCTCCCTGACTTCAGGGAAAAATTCCTACCTGGGGAAACAACCTTTCTCGGAGAGGTGACCTTGGTTAAAACACACAGCGCTAAGGGGAGCAAACATATTAAGAACAGTATGCTATATACGCCAGGTCCCTTGAAACATATGCTGTGCAGATGTTTCTTTCCTGCAGCGACTGTGTCAGGCAGCAAGGATGGACCGGCTTCCGGCATTTACCGGCGGGAAACTTCTTTTTGCTCAGGCAAATAATCTTCTCCAGATGTCCTTGTCTCAGGTGGCATAAATGCCAGGGTGTTATCCTGCATCTACTAGGGTTCGGGAACCTGGAGAAGGGGCTGTGAGTAAATTAATAAAGAGACTAGACAGGAAATGTGAACTTGGGAGGCCTTTTTCGGGGGAGCCAGGGAGGCTTAGCTTTAGTAACTGAGCTCCATGAATCTCTGTACCCAGGGCTTTTTATTCATACATTTTGCCCTCTAGAAAGCAGATATACATATCAAAGGTAAGGCCTGCAAACAATAAAGGACCATCAGGTTGGGGGAAACTGCCCTCAGCTGTCTGGCAGCAGGCAATCATATGCAGACCCTCAGCCCTGCTGAAGGTGTCCATCAACCTTTTGATGGACCTCCTGCATTTATTATGCTAACTACTGTTCCTAGCCTCCAGCATGGGAGGTAGGGCACATGACCAGGTTGTGGGCTTGATCCCCAGTGGGGTGGGGTGGAGATGTGCAAGAGGCAGCCAATCAATGATTCTATCTCTCCCCCTTCCTCTCTGAAATCAATAAAAAAATAAATAAAAGCTATTAATGTTTAATGTCGCCATAATTATCTGAAATAGTTTTATTAAAATATTTTTATTAACTTGTATTTTTAAAAATATATTTAACCTAACAACTTACAGGCTGAATGCAGACATATGAGAATCCAGCTCAGTTCTTTTTAACCATGGAAAAGATTTGCAGGAATAAAAAGCAGTGTCACTGTTCTCACTCCATGTTCTGTTCCAAGCATGTTATGTTAATAGGCAATGAGTTTATTTTTAGTTTTTAAAAAATATATTTTATTGATTTTTTACAGAGAGGAAGGGAAAGGGATAGAGAGCTAGAAACATCGATGAGAGAGAAACATCGATCAGCTGCCTCCTGCACACTCCCTACTGGGTATGTGCCCGCAACCAAGGTACATGCCCTTGACTGGAATCGAACCTGGGACCCTTGAGTCCACAAGCCGACGCTCTAGCCACTGAGCCAAACCAGTTAGGACTTATTTTTTAATGACTTAAATGTTTTTAAACTTGTGAATTGTAACTTCTGGTATGGAAAATATCAATAGATATAACTCAAAGAAACAGAACCTTAAATGGACACATATGTAATACCCTTTGTATTACTTTAAGCAATAAAAAAAAGAAAAGAAACAGAACCTCCTTGGAGTCTTCAATAGTTTTGAAGAATATCGAGTCCTGACACACAGTTTAAAACTGCTAACCTCATATATAGCCCATTTCATCAATTCCAAGTGCATTAGAAGCAATTTAAGATGTCTTACAATCATTGTCAATTATGGAACTAACTAGAGGCCCAGTGCATGAAATTCGTGCACTGGTGGGGGGGCTGTCCCTCAGCCCAGCCTGCACCCTCTCCAACCTGGGAACCCTCAAGGGATAAACCGGCAGTCCGACATCCCTCTCACAATTTGGGACTGCTGGCTCCCAACCGCTTGCCTGCCTGCCTGTCTGATTTTCCCTAACTGCTTCTGCCTGCCAGCCTGATCACCCCTAACCACTTCCCTGCCAGCCTTATCAACGCCTAACTGCTCCCCTGCAGGCCTGGTCCCCCCCCCCTAACTGCCCTCCCCTGCCGGCCTGGTCACCCCTAACTGCCCTCCCCTGCCGGCCATCTTGTGGTGGCCATCTTGTGTGAAGGTGTGATGGTCAATTTGCATATTACCTTTTTATTATATAGGCTTGTGTAAAAACTTTCTACTGACATTTTCTGTTAATATCAAGAAAACACTGGCTTGAAAAGTATTTTTGCTCATCCATTTTTTCAATTCTTTAAACCTCAGATGTAATTGATGATACTCATTTTAACAAAAAATCCATTCCCTTTTTCAATTTTCTTTCTCAAATTCAGGAGCAGTATTTTTCCTTAAGACCTGACCTGAGGACAAGAAGCTATGGGAATGTCAGTGAGCGTGTTGAATTGAGGAAGAAGTTGGGCTGTAAATCATTTAAATGGTATTTGGATAGCATTTACCCAGAGATGCAGATATCTGGGCCCAATGCCAAACCCCAGCAACCCATTTTTATCAACAGAGGGCCAAAACGCCCCAAAATCCTTCAGCGTGGAAGGGTAAGAAAGTAATCTTACCAGAGTATTTCATTAATGTTGTTCTGATATGATATAATAAGTGACATTATAGACTTGACAGATGTTTAATGATAGCCTTTAGCTTGTCTTCCATTATGTTCTTTTTATGAGAATTTCCTCTACTCAGGTGTAAGACCTTAGACATTTTATTTTTTTATTTTTTATTTTTTTATTTTTAAATATATTTTATTGATTTTTTTACAGAGAGGAAGGGAGAGGGATAGAGAGTTAGAAACATCGATGAGAGAGAAACATTGATCAGCTACCTCCTGCACACTCCCTACTGGATATGTGCCCGCAACCAAGGTACATGCCCTTCACCGGAATCAAACCCGGGACCTTTCAGTCCGCAGGCCGATGCTCTATCCACTGAGCCAAACCGGTTATGGCGACCTTAGACATTTTTTTTTTAAATATATTTTATTGATTTTTCACAGAGAGGAAGGGAGAGAGATAGTTAGAAACATCGATGAGAGAGAAACATCGATCAGCTGCCTCCTGCACATCTCCCACTGGGGATGTGCCCGCAACCCAGGTACATGCCCTTGACCGGAATCGAACCCGGGACCCCTCAGTCCCCAGGCCGACGCTCTATCCACTGAGCCAAACCGGCTTCGGCGATCTTAGACATTTTAATATCTTCCCTATTTTCAGATCTTTTACTGCCAGTGATAAGAGCATGACTTTTGTAGGTAGATACACATATGAGTTTTTGGCAGAAACCTGATAATTTAGGGAAAAAAAAATTGGGGCAGCTATATATTGTTTGGCCTCAGCTCTGGGAATTGACTGCAGACAGAAGTAAAAGGTGGGTTAGGGTCTAAGTGTTGGTACAAGGTAAAATTCCATATCCGATGATCTGAATGGAGCAGAAAACCCATTGACCAACCGCATTTGTTTAGATGTCCCCTTTTGTTCTTACAGAATTTCTTCACAATTAATGGTAAGGATCTGGCCAGAAATGCTTTCCGCTTTCCTGAATCGCTTCTTAGAATTTCCTTTTTGAAAGCTGTGTAATGTTGTCATTATTGCCCAGTTTTCTCCTGTTACAAAGAAGGTGCTCCCCTCCAGGTTCTTTCACAGTGCCAACGACTAAGTGGCCAGAATTCAGCCTAGAGCTTTCCCCCCACTTGTTCTAAGACTTTAAAAAATCATCAAGATGTTCTTAGGTGTTTTCTGCTAAAGAAAATTAGGTACCAGTGTATGTCCATGTAATTAATCCCTTGCATGATGCTTGCCTTGTACATACTCATCTTAGTGCTTACAGCCGTCCTTGTACTGAGACCATGTGCTTTGCTTCTCTTACGCATCGCACTTTTAGAATTCCTATGGCATTTATAAACTATATTTATCTCCAGTTCAGCGTGTATATTACATTACTTATGTAGTGTCTCCTTTGCTTTATACCTTTGTTCTTTTTCCCCCAATTATCTATTTTAGTGCTAAAATGATAGTTTGATTTTCTTCCTTCCCTATAGGAGACTAGTAAACCTGTAACTTTAGGTAGAAATTCCATGTGACATTGCTTGCATATGTTAAAATTGCCTATAACCTTGAAGTCTATTGTTATGCTCCTATGTACTAAAGCTAGAATTTAGGAATATAAAATGCTTTTATGACATTGGAATTCATACTACTGGAATAATATTTTCATATTTCATCCCACACCTCCTTTTTTAGCACTGGTCTTTCTTCGACGCTGGGCTTCATGAACATTCTTTTCTTTTACAGCTTTATCACCTCCAGACCGGCAAGTGTCTGGTGGCCCAGAGCCGCCCAAGTCAGAAGGGAGGCCTAGTAGTGCTTAAGGCATGTGACTACCGTGACCCAAACCAGGTGAGCAGTGCCTCTGTATTCAAAGCCAGGCCCTGAAGGGTGTCCTTCAGTGAAGGGAGGGCAGACATTAGATTTTAATCTGATCATAGTAGCATTTTGTTTCTTTACAGCATTATTTGAACATTGCAATTATATAGAATGAATTGAAAGATATGTGAATCTGTGAGAAATGGCAAAGGAAGAGCACCCCCCCACACACATACCTCCCCTTTGGCAGCCATCGCTTGTTCTCTGTATCTGAGCATCTGTTGTTGTTGTTCGTTTATTCCATGTTTAAGTGAGACCATGAGTTATTTGTGTTCTCTGTCTGACCTCTGTCACTTAGCACAATACCCTCTAGGTCCATCCCTGTCATTGCAGATGGCAAGATTCATTCTTCTTTATTGCTGAATTGTATGTATGGACCACATCTTTATCCATTCATCTATTGATGAACAGATAGGTTGCCTCCATATCTTGGCTACTGTAAGGGGTGCAGATATCTTTCCAAGTTAGAGTTTTTGTTTTCTTTGGATAAATAACCCAAAAACGGGATTGCTGGGTCATATTGTAGTTTTGTTTTAATTTTCTTGAGAAACTTCCACAGTCTTCATAGTGGCTGCATCAGTTTACATTCCCACCAACAGTGCACCGGCTCCCTTTCTCCACATCTTTGCCAACACTGTTTGTTGTCCGTCTGAATGTCCTCTGTCCATTTTTAAATTGGGTTGTTTGTGTTCTTGGTGTTGAGTTGTGTGAGTTCTCTGTATTTGGGGGATTAACTCTGTCTGATGTGTCGTTTGCGTGTATCTTCTCCCATTCAGTCAATTGCTTCCTGATTTGTGGGTGTTTTCCTTTGCTGTGCATAAACTTCATTGGTTTGGTGTAGTTCCATTTGTTTATTTTTCTTCTGTTTCCCTAGCTTAAGGAAACATAATCCATGTCTTACAGTTTTCAGAGTGTGCATCTTTTCTCTCTTTGGTTAAATTTATTCCTAGGTATTTTATTCCTTTGATGCCATTATAAATGGCGTTATTTGCTTCGGAGCATTCATTATTGGTATGTAAAAGCACAGTAGTTTTGGTGGAGTTCTAGGGCTCTCTGATGTAATGGCCGGTCATTGGTAAATTCGGACAGTTTTACTTCTTCCTTTCCAATTTGGATGCTTGTTTTTTCTTTGACTGCTGTGTGTAGGCTTGGGGTTTTGATCTTTTCTTTTCTTCCTTAGATCTGGATTTATAATGAAGAGCATGAATTGGTTTTAAGTAATCTCCTTTGCCTGGATATGTCAGAAACTCGATCATCTGACCCACCCCGACTCATGAAGTGCCATGGGTCGGGAGGATCCCAGCAGTGGACCTTTGGGGTGAGACGCTTGCTCAGGGCGGATGGGAGGAAGCTCGTAGTCCACCTGTAGAAGGGTCTTCTGCGCTTGCAGCATCCTGTACCTACTCTCAACACACTGCCCACCAGTAGTTGTATTGCTGGCTTTACCCAGTGGCCAGATAGGTTTCTATTGAACGAGTACAAAAAGCGTTTTACATAAATGTTAAAGGCATGCATTAAAATTAAATACCCATTGCATTTTGAAGTTATTTATTACATGTTCTTACAACCTAATATCTTTTTAAAGTGTGATATTTTGTAAAACACTGTGTAATGTGAAGTGAGAATTCTCGGGATTGGTCCGCAATGTGTTAAGTACTCCACCTCTCTCTGGATCACTGTATCTTCTTTACCTTATTTGGATAGTAAGTGTTGTAAGTTACCTCTTTCTTCATTTTTCAGAAGAATAATCGGCTGTACCAGGTGTCAGTTGGACAGTGCCTGAAAGCGGTTGATCCGCTGAGTCACAAAGGCTATGTTGCTATGGCAATCTGTGATGGCTCCTCCTCACAGCAGTGGCATTTGGAAGGTTAAGGCGGATGCGATGACTGGAATGGAATGCTTGTCCTGGGAAGATCAGCAGACGTGAAGCAGCAGACATACTCTACTGTCCATTTCGGAACACCGAGTGACCATCGGGCGGTGAAGCAGTATGTGACGTTGGGTCATTTCTAGGCCACTGTTAAGGAACTTCTTATTTAATGGTAGGAAATCAGAATACAGTTTTAATATAAAGAGTCAGGTTTTACAGAAGGACTATACCCAGGAAATTGCTAGGTCTATTCAAATTAGTTTATGCTTTTTAATCCCCGTTAATAATGGAATGGAATGTGTCATGATTTCCTTTCTTAGAAGAATTCATAGCAGACTAGTTAACTTTAAACAAACTGACTGAATCCAACATTGTTTATAAGATCATATTTAAGGGGTGGTTAACTACTATAAATTATTTTCATGAATTATGGTACTATAGACATTTAAAATAAAGAATCCTTTTAATTATTTACCTTTTTGTAGTGGAGACTCAGGTCTGAGCTGTCCTATGTCTGTGATGCATGGTAAGAAATAAACTTGGATTCAGCTGATGAACCATGTGCAGCTCTAACTGTAGGGAATTATCAGTTTCTAGGCTTGAACTAGGAGTTTGGAACTGAAGGTATGCGAGTTTGGATACTAAAGTTGCCTGTGAAACATCCAGGTAGAGTTGTTGAATAGGTTGTTGGATCTAGAGGTCAAGATTTTTATGTCAATTAAATACAAATTTAGGAATCCTGTGTATGTATTACATGCCCAAATATAAAGAGTTTTTAAAATCTTGAATCATGTCGAAACCAGTTTGGCTCAGTGGATAGAGCGTCGGCCTGTGGACTGAAAGGTCCTGGGTTCGATTCCGGTCAAGGACATGTACCTGGGTTGCGGGCACATCCCCAGTGGGGGATGTGCAGGAGGCGGCTGATCGATGTTTCTCTCTCATCGATGTTTCTGACTATCTCTCTCCCTTCCTCTCTGTAAAAAAATCAATAAAATATTTAAAAAAATAAAATAAAATAAAATCTTGAATCACAAAGCAGTTTAAGCATCATATTAGAAACATGCTGGAGAATAATATATCTGCATCCCAAACTTTTTATCAGTCCTTCAACTTTAAAGACCAGATGGGAACGTAATAAAAAAGCAGCAAGCTGGCAGATTTAAGCCAAAT
The DNA here is from genome assembly GCF_963259705.1 of Myotis daubentonii. Classification (NCBI taxonomy): domain Eukaryota; kingdom Metazoa; phylum Chordata; class Mammalia; order Chiroptera; family Vespertilionidae; genus Myotis; species Myotis daubentonii. The sequence continues at coordinate 6,367,796 of NC_081849.1, read as the reverse complement.
AAAATGAATAAATGCCCTAGTAGAAGGCGGAGATTGGATAAAAAGATGGGAAAGTACATGCATGTTGAGCAGTAATAGCAAGACATCTGGAGCAGCTGTATTTATATTAGTCAAAGGAGGTTTCGGAGCAGAGTATATGGCCAGGGATAAAGAAGTTGTCAGGGGTCAGTTCATTAAGAGGAAATAATCCCAAACAACAGAACTTCAAAATACAAACCACCAAACCTGTTCCAGCTTCCAGGAGAAACGTTGTCTGCAGGTGTGAGATTTACACACAGCTCTCAATAGCGATAAAGCAAGTAGAAAAATACTGTGAACCAACTTGACATAAGTAACAGGGAACACTCCATCCACCCAGAAACTGTAATTCTTTCCAAGTACAGTTGAAACATCTATCAAGACAGTATCTTCTGGGATAACAGATTCAGCTCACGAAACATTATAAACCAGATAAAAATAATAAAGATCCTGGAAAACCTACCAGTCACACTGCTTCAGTAGCCTGTGGGTCACAGAAGCAACCAGAAGGCTACTTTTGCTGGCTGGTGTGGCTCAGTGGTTGAGTGTCGACCTATGAACCAAGAAGTCACCCGTTTGATTCCCAGTCATGGCACATGCTCAATCCCCAGTGAGAGACGTGCAGGAGGCAACTGATCGATGTTTCTCTATCTCTCTCCCTCTCTCTCTAAAACCAATAAAATATAAAATATATATGCAAAAGGCTATTTTCAGCTGACTGAAAATGAAAGCATATCAAAGACTGTAGGTGCAGCTAACTCAGTCCTTGGAAATTCACAGCACTAAGCCCCTAGTCACAGCACTAAGCCCCTAGATTAGACAAGGGTTAAAGGTTTAAAAATCAGTGAGTTAGGCTTTCATCTTAAGAAAATAGAAAAAGAGCAAGTTAGAGCAAAGAAGGAGAAGAAATATTGAGTATCAGAACAGAAACAAATGAAAATAGAAAAAATTAATGAAACCAAAAACTGGATTAAGAACATCAAAAGTGGAAACCTCTCGTCAAAAGAAAAAGGACACAAATGACCAGCATCAGTAAAGAGAAGGGCAGCCTTCCTAGAGTCCCAGATGCTAAAAAGGAGGAGCAGGAACCTCCCTCCTGCTTGGGGGGATGCAGCATGGCGCCGCCACTTTGCAGTACAGTTTGGTGGTTTCTTACAAAACTAAGCCCTAGTCTTTGGTCCGACCATCAAGCTTCTTGGTAATTACCTAAAGGAGTTAAAAGCTTACACTCCCTCAGAAACCTCACTTACAGCAGCTTCATTCATAATTGCCCAGAACTAGAAGCAGCCAAGAAATCCTTCAGTAAGTGAATGGATAAACAGTGGTACATCCAGACAATGGGTATTTTTTAGTGTTCAAATAATTGAGATATCAGGCCACAAAAAGACATGGAGAAACCTTGAATACATATTCAGTGGAAGAAACCAATCTGAAAATCTACTTCCTGTATGAGTCCAGCTGTATGCCATTCTGGAAAAGGCAAAACCATGGAGATGGGCGGTTGCCAGAGGTAAAGGGAGGGAGAGATGAACAGTCGAGCACAGAGGATTATTAGGGCAGTGAAACTATTGTGTATTGTTGGGGTCCAACCCCAGCAGGTCCAGGGCTTCCCAAAGGTGTGGACAGAGTCGGCGAAGAAGGAATGACACGGAGACAGTGTTCAGTTGATCAGCAGTCTAGCTAGGTTCTCTAGCCAGGATCTCCAGCCAGGTTCTGTGTTTATTTCTCCTGCTACATCTGTATTTATACCAGTTGATCTTAATCCTATCCATTCTTTTCCAAAGGTTAGGGTGTTTGTTATCTCCATTCCAGGGAGTAAAGATTATGTAGCTTAAGTGTGATTGTTCGTAGTTAAAGTGATTACCTACCCATCTGGCACTTAATTAAGGGGTTTTACTGATAAAAATCCCCACTTGGGCCGAAACCGGTTTGGCTCAGTGGATAGAACATCGGCCTGCGGACTGAAAGGTCCCAGGTTCGATTCCCGTCAAGGGCATGCACCTGGGTTGCAGGCACATCCCCAGTAGGAGATGTGCAGGAGGCAGCTGATCGATGTTTCTAACTATCTCTCTCCCTTCCTCTCTGTAAAAAATTAATAAAATATATTTATATATATTAAAAAAAAAATCCCCACCTGGGGAAACAACCTTTCTCGGAGAGGTGACCTTGGTTAAAACACATAGCGCTAGAAGGGGAGCAAACATATTAAGAACCATATGCCATATACGCCAGGTCCCTTGAATCATATGCTGTGCAGATGTTTCTTCCCTGCAGCGACTGTGTCAAGCAGCAAGGATGGTCCGGCTTCTGGCAAATTCCCCCCTTTTTATTTTTTAAATGATAGCGGCCACCTCTCAGATTGGGCTGTTCAAGGCTCAGAAGAAGACTGACAAGCAATGATAGCGAGCATAGTTATAAACACAGTGGATGGAGTGCACACGGAGCCTTGTTCCTGTAGAAGGTTGCTGGCCTCTTCAGTCAAGGGATTTCAGCTGTCCTCAAGTCGGTGGTTTGGTTGTCCTTGTTGATCTGGCTAGCGGGCGGTGTCATTGGCGACGGGCTTCCCGAAGCGTCAGCGAGTTGAAGGGCTGGATCAAAGGGTCCATCAGGGCCGTGCTTGATGGTGGTGGTGGTGTCCGGGGAGGAGTCAGCTGTGCCCTCTGGGTCGGCCGATATGGATGGTACCGGGGAGGAGGAGGAGGAGGCAGAGATGGCGGGCGGTGTGACATAAGGTCGGACTAGACAGTCTGGAATCCACAGGTGAGTCTGCGTCCTGTGGGAATATACAAGCATATCCTCTCCCCCAGGTTACAAGTACATCAGGTCCCTTCCAGGCTCCTGTAAGTAAGTCTGTCCATTTGACAAGGGCTTTAGGTTTAGTTAGATCAGGGTTCCAATGTCTGTACCTCGGGGAATTTCCCTCAGAATTTACTCAGAATCCTCGGACTTGGCTGAGAGAGTAGCTTCCACTTCTTGCCTTTCTACCATCTGCTGGGCCTCAGTTGTTAACTTCTTCAGCTGACCCCATGTTGGTACCTCAGTCCCTTGCATAGTCTTCCTTTTCTTCTCTTTTCCACTTTTCTGTCATCGGGGCAACTCTAAGTCTTCGGAACGATGGGACAGGGAGCTTCTCTGGGTCCATTGTGGTGATGCACGTAATGCTCTGGTACCCAAGTTGTCTGCACTGCTCCTTCTGGAAAGATACAAACACCACCTCTTCCCCACATCATTACTAGATCTGGTAAAACTCTTGTCTGGTTTGTGTATCCTTCTACCAGGCTATTGTACAGGAGGCCCGATGCCTTTTGGCTGCTGTACAACCCTCTGCATGGTATTTTTTAAAAAATTTAACATATCCAAAGTAGGCATTAAAAAGAAAAACCCCAAATGCTAAGGTTTCAATGAGCTCAGATTTCCTGTAAGGTTGAAGTAATGCACTGTCCATTTACATGCTTATATTTCTGACCCAAGCTAAGGAGCTGGGAAAAAACTTGGAATAGTCCCAAGTAAATTTGGGGAGCCAGAGCAATGATGAAAATGAAGATTTCTCAGAAATAATTTTAAGTGGGGATAATCCTACCTGGATAGTGCTTTTATGCGGGTTTCACAGCATGAGTCCAAACCGCACAAAGCACCTTCCAAAACGGTTACCCCGTGTCACAAGTATGGCAGTAGGCCCAATAGGCTGGACACATCGCCCATGTAAATAACAGTGAAAGCAAAGGCCCAGACACTGAGACTTGCCCTTGTGTCCCACAGCTGGAAGAATAAGTAGTTGACCTTTAAGTAGTTTTCCGCTTCTTGGCAGATGGCCGTTCAAATACATCTCGTACCCCAGCTGCCTTTTGTTTAAAGAACTTTGTGTTCTGGGCACTTGCGTGGCCCCATGCTGAATCAAAGGAGGTGGGGTCCTGATCCACAAGGTGGGTACATTTGGTACGACCAGAGCGCCCAAAGTTCTTGACCTGCATGACTTTGGGAAGAATTGTCTTGTTGAAATGATCCTCCAGGGCAGGTGCGCTGAAATCTCTCTTGTATACTTCCTCATCCTCACCCATGAAGAAGGCACCTGGTGATAATACTTCTGTAAGAACTTGTATTTGCCCCTAACAGCTCTGTTGGTAATAACTTTGCCATTTGCACGAAGCTCAGCTCTCCTCTCTTCCTCAGTCAGGTTTTGCCTGCGTTCAATTTCTGCTTTCTCCTTCTCAAGCGCTTCTCGATCTTCTCTGTCCCTCTTGATTCTCTTCAGTTCTTGAACTTTCCATGCCTCATATTCCTCCTCATCATTTTCATCATCAGTATTCAGTGCATCCAGGGATCGCTTGTTTTCCTCCAGCTCTCTCTCCGTCTCCTCTTCTACAATCTTGAGTGTATACTTGCGCCTCTCCTCAGCCCTGCGTTAGCCTCCTGCTCCAGCTCCTCCTGTTTCAATGCTCCAGCCTCCTGTTCTTTAACTGTTACTCAGTCCTTCTTTCGAATGAAGACTGGCTTAAGGCGAGGCTCCATCTCATCTTCACTGATGTGTACTCTTCACACGCGGACTCTGATTCTGACTCCTCCCCAGAACGCCCCTCATCTTCCACTTCCATGACTTCCTTCTCTTCATTTTGTCTCTCCTGTGCTCATTGACGCATCATGCCACGGCGCCGCTCTGTTTCCTCATCATCAATTTCTTCCTCTCCTTCCTCACTGCTGTCTTCTCGTTCCATGCGCCAAGCATCTCCTTCTACTTCTGAGTCACTTTCTCCTACCACTTCAGGTTCCACTATCTTCCAATGTCGAGCCAATCTCTCTTCCACATCTTCACTAATACGGTTCTGCAAACGCCGTAGTCGGGGGTTGCTAGATGAATCCTCCTCCTGTTCCTCAGGCTCTACTTCTTGTTCTTTGGCTTTCTTAACTGAAATTCTTCATCCCCCTCATCTGAGGACTCCATAGGGGCATAGTCTGGCCTCTTTCCCAACACATAACATTTCACTTTCACTTTCTCCATCAAAATCTCACCTTTCTCATTGCAGACCGGGATGGCCCCGGCCGTGGACTGAATGGGCGGCTGTTTCATGAGTGCGCTGGGGGCCGACATGTTCATGGCAGCGTCAGGACTCCGGGCACTTCCCTGATTCCAAGTAGTAAACAGCTATCAACGGTAGAGCATGAGACTCTGAATCTCAGGGTTGTGGGTTCATGCCCTACGTTGGGCGCCAATTGTTGGGGTCCAACCCCAGCAGGTCCAGGGCTTCCCAAAGGTGTGGACGGAGTCGGCAAAGAAGGAATGACACGGAGACAGTGTTCAGTTGATCAGCAGTCTAGCCAGGTTCTGTGTTTATTTCTCCTGCTACATCTGTATTTATACCAGTTGATCTTAATCCTATCCATTCTTTTTCAAAGGTTAGGGCGTTTGTTATCTCCATTCCAGGGAGTAAAGATTATGTAGCTTAAGTGTGATTGTTCCTAGTTAAAGTGATTACCTACCCATCTGGCACTTAATTAAGGGGTTTTACTGATAAAAATCCCCACCTGGGGAAACAACCTTTCTCAGAGAGGTGACCTTGGTTAAAACACATAGCGCTAAGAAGGGGAGCAAACATATTACGAACAGTATGCCATATACACCAGGTCCCTTGAATCATAAGCTGTGCAGATGTTTCTTCCCTGCAGCGACTGTGTCAAGCAGCAAGGGTGGTCCGGCTTCCAGCAGTGTATGATATACGTTAGTCAACGTGCATAGAAATACAAACCCCAAAGCACAGTCTAGTGTAACTGGACTTTGGATGATAATGATGTGTCAACAAAAGCTCATCATTGGTAGCAAGGTACTACAGATGCAGTGTGTTGGGGGGCGGGGAGGGGCTGTGCGTGTGTTCTATACATTCAGTTTTGCTGTGAACTAAAACCGCTTTAAAAAAGGATAAGGGATTATTCCGACCAACTTTATGTCAATAAATGAAATGAAATGGACAAATATCTTGAAAGAAATAAATTACCCAACTTCTCTGAAGAAATAGATACTTAAATAGTCGATAGCTATGAAACAAATGGAATTTGTAGTTTAAAAACCCTCCCATGTAGAAAACTCTAGGCACAAATGGCTTCACTGATGAGTTCTATCAAACATTGGAGGGAAAGACTATACCAATAATTCACAGCCTCTTCTGGAAAACTTCTGAGAAATTTTGACATTGTGAGAAATTTTAAAAGCAATACACCAAAGCTGCTTTAACATTACAAAATCGATCAGTAGTTTGTGACAGTGATACTGGAGAAAAGGCTTATGCAAAAGAAAGCAAGGAAATTTATCAGGATCAAAATAAAGGGTCAATTTATAAAAATTGTATTTTTATATAGTAGCAACACACAGTTCAAAATGAAAAATAATGGTAATTGCAGGATAGAATAGCATTAAAAATATGAACAGTGAAAGGTATAAAACATTGCTGAGAGAAAATAAAGACAACCTAAATAAATGGAAAGCTATATTCACAGATTAGGAAACTCATATTTTTAAGACATTAATTCTTCACAATTTGATCTACAAATTGAATGCTGCCCTCCATCTAATTTTCAAATTTAGCCCTAGCCCTTGGGCTCAGTGGGTAGAGTGCCGGGTTGTGGACTGAAGGATCACCATTCTGGTCAAGGGCACGTACCTCCATTGCAGGATAGATCCCGGCTGACTATGTGCTGGAGGCAACCAAGCTTCTCTCTCACATCTCACATTGAGGTTTCTCTCTTTGTCTCTCTCCCCCTCCCATCTACTCTCTAAAAATCAATGGAAGAATGCCCTAGGGAGGGGTGGGCAACCTTTTTGTGAGCACATGCCAAAACCAGCAAAATCTCTGACTCAAAATTCTTCTGCGTGCCAACCGTAATTTTTTGAGAACATGTTACGCCTACTTGATATCTCTTAAGGTGTACGTATGTGAAGAACCTTGAAGAAATAATAAAACTCATTTGAGCGACAAAAACACAGTATATTTATATTTCGTGACCTTCAGAGATATGCAGGAGCTACTACTTTCATCCGTCAGGCTACTCCTATTATGAGACTTAACAAAATTCATCACTGAGAACAAAGATTCACAAGTGTATATGGATGAAAACATGGAGAGTAACACTGTTGCAAAGTTTTTTAAACAGAAAAAGTTTTCTGGAATGGCATTCCAAGTCCTCAATAGTTCATTTTCAACACTTCTCTCTGGTACTCTAATCGCTTTTTTTTTCAATGTTTTCCAAGTCAACTCTAAGGTCAATAAATTTCTGCTTCCAAATTGAGCTACGCTTCCACTTGTATGTACTCACGGTTGTGTGAGTTATGCATCATGCTTTTTCACACATGATGAATATTTGCCATTACAAAGTCCCAAAGCTGTAGGAGTATTTTGATAACCAAGAATGCCAGTATATCGGAGAGTCCGAGTGGGTGGAGGGAGGGGAAGGGCGGGGGAAGAAAAAGGTGGGGAGAGAGCCAGGTGGGAGGGTGGCGACTCACTCAGGACCCGGCGGGGTCAGCGCGATGAGGCGGGTGACCCTGTTCCTTAACGGCAGCCCCAGGAATGGAAAGGTGGTTGCTGTATATGGAACTTTATCTGATTTACTCTCGGTGGCCAGCAGTAAACTTGGCATAAAAGCCACTAGTGTGTATAATGGGAAAGGTGGACTGATTGATGATATTGCTTTGATCAGGGATGATGACGTTTTGTTTGTGTGTGAAGGAGAGCCATTCATTGATCCTCAGACAGATTCTAAACTACCAGAAGGGTTGTCAGGATCTCACACAGACTGGCTTACATTAAATGTTGGAGGGCGTTACTTTACCACTACACGGAGCACTTTAGTGAACAAAGAACCCGACAGTATGCTGGCCCACATGTTTAAGGACAAAGGTGTCTGGGGTAATAAGCAAGATCACAGAGGAGCTTTCTTAATTGACCGAAGTCCTGAGTACTTTGAACCTATTTTGAACTACTTGCGTCATGGACAACTCATTGTAAATGATGGCATTAATTTACTGGGGGTGTTGGAAGAAGCCAGATTTTTTGGTATTGACTCATTGATTGAACACCTAGAAGTGGCAATAAAGAATTCTCAACCACCAGAGGATCATTCACCAATATCGCGAAAGGAATTTGTCCGATTTTTGCTAGCCACTCCAACCAAATCAGAATTGCGTTGCCAGGGTTTAAACTTTAGTGGTGCTGATCTTTCTCGTTTGGACCTTCGATACATTAACTTCAAGATGGCCAATTTAAGCCGCTGCAATCTTGCACATGCTAATCTCTGCTGTGCAAATCTTGAACGAGCTGATCTCTCTGGATCAGTGCTTGACTGTGCAAATCTCCAGGGAGTCAAGATGCTCTGTTCTAATGCAGAAGGTGCATCCCTGAAACTGTGTAATTTTGAAGATCCTTCTGGTATTAAAGCCAATTTAGAAGGTGCTAATCTAAAAGGTGTGGATATGGAAGGAAGTCAAATGACAGGCATTAACCTGAGAGTCGCTACCTTAAAAAATGCAAAGTTGAAGAACTGTAACCTCAGAGGAGCAACTCTGGCAGGAACTGATTTAGAGAACTGCGACTTGTCTGGGTGTGACCTTCAAGAAGCCAACCTGAGAGGTTCCAACGTTAAGGGAGCTATATTTGAAGAGATGCTGACACCACTCCATATGTCACAAAGTGTCAGATGAGAATTTAGGGCTGGAGGAAGATGCTCAAAATGAAAATGTTTTCATTATCACTTTTATTTCTCCACTCAGTTGTGTAGAAGACATAACACTGTAAGGAAATTAAAAAGACAAAACCATTTAGAGGATTATGCTTGTTCTCAGTGGTGCATAAGGGAAAAGTGGCTTTTCCCCACATTCTGGTTTCACCAGAGAAGCACTCATTTACCAGCTGTAGGGAGGCTAGGTTAGATTGCTGCCTTTAGAGTGGAGTGGGGGGTTCGCCTGGCTTTATGACCGGAAATGCTTTCTATCATATTTGCTTTAGATAGGCATGATGCGGAATTACCATCTTGGTTTGAAATGCATTTGAGGATTTTCATTTATGAGAAGCACAACCTATGAAATTTTATTTATTGAGTCTCTAGATGCATATGGATATTTAAATTGTTAAACTTTATGAAAATTGCAAGAGGCTGTTCAGGTTATAAAAAGCTCTAGGACTGCCTCCCTTTACCTGTCACACCGTGTGAATATGGTGAGATCAGACTCCCAAAGACTCTCTTTTAAGGTTCATTTTAATAATGGTTATTTTTTTTAGAACAAAATAGTAGCTGAATTAAAGAAATCCTCCGTTCTTACTGGGTGAGACAAGAGTTGAAAGAAAGACATCATTGTACATCATTGTCAGCTGAAGTCACAGTGGAACTCTGTAGTAACAACCTATAGGAACAACTTTTAAAGGAGCACTCTTCAGAATTTCATTCTAAGCAAGTTCCACTCAATGCAGACCAGGCAATCTTTTATTTACACTACCAGCCTAGTTTCCTCCTGTACAGTCAAAACAAGCATAGGAAGATACTTCAAAACCAAAAAACCAAATTGTGTTACTAATATTTAATTCAGTGGCCAAATAGCTTAAACAGGGCCAGCTTAGAACTAGATACTAAGTCTCAATCCACTGCAATCAAACACTGTAAAATATGAATGGGTATTGCAAAGTCATCTTTTAGATAGCTAGAATTACAGCTAAAACCATACCGTGGAGAATGAGGGATTTTAAACTGACTGTTTGATTATAGCCACCAAAAAAACTTAAAAACATTTGGCTGGTCCAAAATGTAATACCAGTCAGTCAGCACCTGTGGGTCTTTAACTTATATTTTCTCATTTGGTTTTGTTTTAATAATTTTAGCCTCGTTTTCTTGAGTCATTATCTCTCTGCAGCAGCAGAGACGGGGCCTGTACTTCCTCACCAGTAAACGGTGTCCTTACATCTGCCCCAAGAGCAGGAATAGTGCTGTATCCAAATTGATTCTGAATTCTCCAGACTCATCAGTTGAGGCAATGAATTATTAAAACCCACTTTGTATCCTTTGGGAGGATGACATGTCTTGAATATTTACGTAGCTTATTCTTCTATATATACATATGCAAAGCTTTCCTTACAATAAAGGATATACACATAGTGGGAGGAAATCAGGCCTTTACAGGTAAAGGAAAGCAACTTCAGAAATGAATTATTGAGAGAACCAAGATGGCGGCATAGGTTAACGCCGGAGTTTGCTGCTTTGAACAACTACTTCAAAAGTGAAACCAAAAAACGGAAGGGACATCACCCAGAACCACAGGAACGATGGCTGAGTGGAAGTCCTACAACTAGGAGGAAAGAGAAACGCATACGGACACTCAGAGGAGGCGCAGTGCTGAAGTCAAATTCTGAGGTGCGGAGTGCGCGGAGCGGGCTGGCGGCGGAGGGCGCGGTTGTTGTTTTCAATCGGGAGGGAGTCGCAGACTCTGAGCACCAGATCCGGGCGAGTCTTTAGGGACCCAGACTCAAACGGCAGAAGCGGGACTGTCTGGCTTCGGTCAGAGCGAGTGCAGCTTTCTCTCCGAGCTTTGCAGCGGGTGCTGGGACTCAGAGAGGCAGAGCCCCTTGGGACAGGACTGAGAGCCACCATAACTGCTCTCTCCGGCCCACCCTGTTGATCCTGTGCTACCCGCCCCGCCCAAGCCCTGCACAGAGGCATTTGCCGGATAGCCTCAGGCAAAGGCATTTGCCGGATAGCCTCAGGCAAAGGCATTTGCCGGATAGCCTCAGGCAAAGGCTAGATTAGCACCTCCCTAGAGGACAGAAGTTCTCTCACTGCTGACCCACCTGATTCTCATAGCCACTTGGCCTGGAGGTCAAACCCTCCCTGGAATTAGCTACAACAATCAAGATTTATCTATAAGACTGCGAACAAAGACCACTAGGGGGTGCACCAAGGAAGCATAACAAAATGCGGAGACAAAGAAACAGGACAAAATTGTCAATGGAAGAAATAGAGTTCAGAACCACACTTTTAAGGTCTCTCAAGAACTGTTTAGAAGCTGCCGATAAACTTAATGAGATCTACACAAAAACTAATAAGACCAGAAATGAATTATTTTCTTTGCTTTATTATTTTTACCAAGACAGAGAAGTATTGTATTGAGAGATATCTATTTTCATAATCAATATGTGCCTAAATTATATTTAAACCATTTCACTCTGTAGTATATTTTCAACAATTATAGAAAATGTGGTTCATCTACTTAAGGGTACCTCTGTAGACAACCTGAAAGTGCAGAAGAATCTGAAAGATGAAACATGATAGTCTTAGAAACTGCAGAGTTCGGGTCTAATGTATACTGCATTAATAAACAATGTGAAATGTTGAAGAAAAAAAAAAAAAAAGAATGCCAGTATATCAACATATGTGTAACTCCATCTGTTGGAAAAAAAACTGCATTATTAACCAGTACACCTGGGACATTGCACCAACTCAGTCTGAAAGAAGAAAATGTAATCCTGTCTTTCTTGGCGACAAACATTTCATAAAGGGACAAAAAGAGCCAACAGGCGTCTAGATAAAGCTATTGGCAGAGTTAGAATTGAAATACTGCATCCCGCCCTTGCTGGTTTAGCTCAGTGGATAGGGCATCGACCTGCAGACCAAAGTGTCCTGGGTTCGATTCTGGTAAAGGGCATTGTAGCTCAGTTGCAGGCTCCTCCCCGGCCCAGACCCTGGTTGGGGCTTGTGCAACCAATCGATGTGTTTCTCTCACATCGATGTTTCTGTCTTGCCCTCTCTCTTTCACTCTCCCTAAAAATCAATGGAAAAATATCCTTGGATGAGGATTAACCAATAGATGAATAAATAAAATACTGCATTCCCTTAATGTTCAATTAAAAACAAGACAAAGCCTCAGAATATAGAAAGTATAATGCAGCTACAAGAATTTGTATGACTTATATTGTTGAAATATCAGCAAGAAGGTGAGTTTGCACTGAAGTCTTTAACAACGTGTCCACAGCACAGCTGAAGGAGATGCACACTGTGAACATGGACACATCCCCTCCCTCTGCCTGCTGCCGCCCCAGCCCAGCGAACAAGTGCTGACATCCGTTTCTGAGACGGCTGAACAGTTCCCTGACCGAGATTAGGCAGAGATTTCTTAACTCCTGAATAAGTACTAGTCGTGGAGGGGAAACCAAAAAAGAGGATGGTGATCTTGCTAATTGATACAGAACAGTTCAGGGAGGCACAGTGGTGAGAATTGGCAGCCCGGCGTGGAGGAGAGGAGGGAGCGCTCCGAGGAAGGTCTGGAAATGTGTGCATCATGCTGTCCACAGGCGACGTGTGGCTCTGCAAGGTGGGCCAAGAGCGAGCTCCAAGGAAAGAAGTCCTGGGAAGCTCTAAGCGGAACCCCTTCCCGAGGTCACCTTTCAGCTCCACCAGCCAAGTGGAGACCCTGAAGACCCAGGGCATCAGGAAGCTGCCCCCTGAAGGGCCTCACCTCATCGGTGAGCTAAGTTAGACTCATCCTAAAAATGCTTAAAGGACTAGCTTCTGGTGAAGACCTGAGAGGGTGGGTGGGGGCTTGGGGGGGGGGGCAATGGGGAGAAAATGGGAGAGATCTGTAATACTATCATCAATAAAAAATAAATAAAAATTTTAAAAAATAGCCCTGGCTGGTTTGGCTCAGTGGATAGAGCGTTGACCTGTGGACTAAAGGGTCCCAGGTTCAATTCCGGCCAAGGGCACATGCCTGGGTTGCGGGCTTGATCCCCAGTGGGACCTGCTGGAGGCAGCCAATCAATGATTCTCATCATTGATGTTTCTCTCTCTCCCTCTCCCTTTATCTCTGAAATCAATAAAGAAATATGTTTAAAAATAAATAAATAAAAATAAAATAATAAAGGCAAGATTCAAAAGGCGGACCGATTCTCCAGTAACTTAACTGCCACCAGAATAAAATCTTTTTTTTTTTAAGTCCACACCCAAGGATATTTTTTCCATTGCCTTTTAGAGAGAGTGGAAGGGAAGGAGGGAGGAAGAGAGAAACATCGATTGGTTGCCTTGTCGCACAAGCTCTGACGACCGGGATGAACTTGCAACCCAGGTACGTGCCCTTTACTGGATTGAACCCGAGACCCTTGGGTGCGTGGGCTGACGCTCTGAACACTAAGCCGCTCCAGCCAGGGCAAAATGTCACACTGTGTCACGGAGAACGCCACAATCCAGTGCTCAACACGAAGGCACAAATTCTGGATCCAGTGTGACCTGTTACAAGGAGATGATCAATTAACAGGCCCAGAAGTGAAAGAATTAGCAAACAGTATTAAAACCAGCTATTATAAATATGTTCGATGTGCTAAACATTTTAAAGGGAAGCCTGGACATGAGGAAGGAAACAGAACTATCAAGGTCATGAGACATGAGACAAACCTGAATCCCTGTCACAGGCCAGGAGCCCAGGCTGGCATGATGACCCTGTGGGGTCCTGGATCCGATCCTGGAACAGAAAAGGGGCACGGAAAAGCTGGTGAAAGCAGGCCACGTCTCTAGTTTACGTAATGTCTTTGTTCTGACAAATGTGCCACAGTTCAGAAGGAGAGACAGTGTGTGTGTGTGGGTGGGGGGGGTGGGGGCAGACTATTATCTTTGCAACCTTTCTGTAAATCTAAAAGTAACTTCAAATAAAGTCGATTTAAAAGACCAGTAAAGCCCTAGCCAGTTTGGCTCGGTGGATAGAGCATCAGCCTGCGGACTGAAGGGTCCCAGGTTCGATTCTGATCAAGGGCATGTACTTTGGTTGCGGGCACATCCCCAGTGGGGGGTGTACAGGAGGCAGCTGATCCATGTTTCTCTATCTTCGATGTTTCTCTTTCTCTCTCTCTTCCTCTCTCTCTCTCCCTTCCTCTCTGTAAAAAATCAATAAAATATATTTAAAAAATAAAAAGACCAGTAAATTGCTGATACACTTAAGGCACACACCCGAAAATATTCATCGCAGCATATTCATAATAAAAAATTGTTTCCCTCCCTGCTCTTTTTTTTTTAAAATATATTTTAAAAAAATATATTTTATTGATTTTTCACAGAGAGGAAGGGAGATAGTCAGAAACATCGATGAGAGAGAAACATCGATGAGAGAGAAACATCGATCAGCCGCCTCCTGCACATCTCCTACTGGGGATGTGCCCGCAACCCAGGCACATGACCCCGACCGGAATCGAACCTGGGACCCTTCAGTCCGCAGGCCGACGCTCTATCCACTGAGCCAAACCGGTTTCGGCCCTGCTCTTGTTTTTTAAGGATAAAAATGGATAGTTTAATCATAAAACATTGTCAAAGTTTTACGTCAGTATTGTATTCATTTCCAATGTCAAAAGTAATAATTTATTTCAAAAATTGCCTTCCTCTGTCAGGGGCCCCGTTAGGCTGTGGGCCCTCGCCTCTGAGCCGGAAGGGGAGGGAGGAGAACGCACAGACTCTAGAGCACCCAGTCTGAGCAGCTCGTCCAGGTCAGGCAGCAGCCAGGAGCCCTGCACGGAAGGGGAAGGAGTTCGGCGCAGGGCTGCAAGAGGGAGCTGGGGGGGGGGGGGGGGGGCGAGGGGCACGTGGAGCGGAAGCCTTAGCCTGGGGCTTCTGGCAGGGGGCACCTGGGCGGGAAGAGCTGCCTCTGACAGGAAATACTAGTGGAGTAATTTTGGGGACGAAAATAAAGATTGAGTCAAGTTTTAACTTTTATAGTAACACTAGTGGCCCGGTGCATGAAATTCGTGCACGGAGGTGGGGGTGTGTCCCTCAGCCCAGCCTGCACCCTCTCCAATCTGGGACTCCTGTGGGATCAGGCCTAAACCAGCAGTCAGACATCCCTCTCGCAATCCGGGACCACGGACCCCTAACCGCTCACCTGCCTGCCTGCCTGATTGCCCCTAACCACTCTGCCTGCCAGCCTGCTCGTCCCAAACTGCCCCTCCTGCTGGCCTGATCACACCCAATTGCCCCCCACTGCTGGCCTGCTTGCCCCCAACTGGCCCCCCCTGCCGGTCTGCACGTCCCCAACTTCCCCCACTACCGACCTGATTACCCCCAACTGTCCTCCCCTCCTGGTCTGATTGCCCCTAACCCAGGGGTGGGCAAACTTTTTGACTCGAGGGCTACAATGGGTTCTTCAACTGGACCGGAGGGCCGGAACAAAAGCATGGATGGAGTGTTTGTGTGAACCAATATAAATTCAAAGTAAACATCATTACATAAAAGGGTACGGTCTTTTTTTTTTTAGTTTTATTCATTTCAAACGGGCCAGATGACATACTGTAGAGAACCCTAAGGATTCCACCAAAAAGTTTTTAGAATAAAACAATTATCAACTCATGCAACTCAAAAAACCAATATATCCCAAGAAACTAGAAACACCAATCAGAAAGGACATATGCACCCCTATGTTCATAGCAGCACAATTTACAATAGCTAAGATTTGGAAACAGCCTAAGTGCCCATCAACAGATGAGTGGATTAAAAAACTGTGGTACATCTACACAATGGAATACTACACTGCTGTAAGAAGGAAGGCTCTCCTACCATTTGCAACAGCATGGATGGACCTGGAGAGCATTATGCTAAGTGAAATAAGCCAGTCAGAGAAAGATAAATATCACATGCTCTCACTCATTTGTGGATTATAGAGAACAACATAGACTAATGAACAAAACAGATCCAGAGACAGAGAAGCATTGATCAGAGTGTTAAGCCTCAGACGGAAGGCAGGGGAGGGTGGGAGTAAGGGGGAGAGATCAACCAAAGGACTAGTGTGCATGCATATGAGCATAAACAACGGACACAGGAGAGTGAGGGCATGAGCAGGGGGTGGTGGGGGGGGGGGGGAATAAGGACACATGTAATACCCTCATAAAGAAAAAAGGCAACCCAGCCAGTGTGGTTCAGTGGTTGAACATCTACCTTTGAACCAGGCAGTCACGATTCGATTCCAGGTTTGGGCACATGCCTGTGTTGTAGGCTTGATCCCCAATGGGGATCAGTGATTCTCATCATTGATATTTCTCTCTTTCTCCCTTCCTCTTGGAAATCAATAAAATCAATATTTTTAAATGGACAAAGGAATTGAAAAGACATTTCTCCCAAGAGGGCAAACAGATGGACAACAGAAATGAAAAGATGCTCAGTATCACTAATCATCAGGGAAACACAAATTAAAACCACATTGAGGCATCACCCTAGACCTGTCAGAATGTCATCAATAAATCAACAAACAGCAAGTACTTGTGAGGAAGTGGAGAAAAGGGATCCTCGTGCACTGTGGGTGGGTTTGCAAACTGGTGCAGCCACTGTGGAGAACGGTGTGGAGGTTTCTCAAAATAGAGAATTGCTCTGTGACCCAGCAATTTGACTTCTGGGTATTTGTCTGAAGAAATCCAATACACTAATTCAAAAAAATACATGCATCCCTTTGTTTATTGTGTTGATATTTACAATAGCCAAGATACGGAAATAGCACAAGTGTCTATCAATAGACAATTGGATAAAAAAGATGTGGCACGTATAGACAATGGAAAATTACTTGGCCATAAAAAGAATTTAAATCTCGGCATTTTTGACAACCTGGATGGACCTAGAAGGTAATATGCTAAATGAGTTAAGTCAAACACAGAAAGGCAAATTCCATACGATGTCACTTATACATGGACTCTAAAAAACAAAGTAAGCGAACAAAAGCAAACTCAGACACAAAGCACAGACTGATGGTTGCCAGATGGCAGGGGGTTTGGAGGGTGGATGAAAAGGTGAAGGGATTAAGAAGTACACATTGCCAGCTATAAAAAGTCACGGGAATATAAATTACAGCATAGCAAAAACAGTCATTAATGTTGCAATAACTATGAATGGTCTGACTGGAACTAGACATATCAGGATGATCATTGTAACATATCACTATGCTATGCATGTGAAACTAATATTGCATATATCAACTATTTGAAAATGTAAAAAAAATGTAAAACATTTCACATTGCGCATAGAATTTTACTTGAGGTAGGAAAAATACATAAAAGGCTTCAGGTTTCTTCACAAATTGTGATAAACCTCGCTACTAAGTAAAAAGAAAATCCTTTGGGGGATTTTGAGCAATTTTAATTCTTAGTAACCTCCTTAAATGTTAAATACATTCAGTATTATAGAAATAAAGCATCTACCACATAGAATAAATCTAGGAGAGCAATTGAACAGTTGAACAAAAACAGACTAGCTCTGGCCAGTTTGGCTCAGTGGTTGGAGTGTTGGCTTGCAGATCTCAAGGTTGCGGTTTGATTCCTGGTCAGGGCACATGCTCAGTCCCCAGTGTGGGGCATGCAGGAGGCAGCTGATCCATGTTTCTCACATCAATGTTTCTCTCTCTCCCTTCTAAGTCAATTAAAAATCTTAGGAAAAATGGACTTCATACCAGGGAGTAAGGCACCATGAATATTTTTAATTAGGCCTAGATAAACTAAAGCGAAACTGAAGTTCCCTTTATTCAACTGCAAGGAAGACAGTCTCTATTTGCAATGAGTTAAGAACTTGTGTCTAAACTTTGAGAACTGAGTTGATTATGGCAACATGGCGGTAATTCTGACATGTGGATCAGACCATCGGTGAATTTCAAGCATTAATTTCAGAGCTCAAACCAGAACAGGCGAGGGGTTAACAGAGACTCAGGTGGCTTTTAGAGATGTAAAATATTTTATTTGTAAATGGTGATCTTCTAAATCTGTGTCCACAAATTCCAAAACCCATAACACTCTGTATACTTCAAAAAATTCAATTTTTCCAACATTAGATACTATTATACAGAACCAAAAACAAAACAAAAACCGGTAGGACAAATACTGGTAGGATGTCAGAATATTGTACAAGAGAAGAAAAATATTCAAGAAACAAATTTCATACAGCTATTTATCAAGAGAAAAATATATACAATTGATTTATTCTGTAAGATAAAAATACATCATGCCATATACATTACAAGTTCAGAACTGCATCACTGAATATACCAACAGCTTACAGTCCACTGGAATTGTGCACACAAAACTTCATTTTATGCTCAGCCTGTGAAGTGTCAGTACCAGAATTTTAAGTACAAAATAAAAAGCTAACCCGGTTCAAAATGCTGATTAAATTCCTACGAGCAAACACAAAACAGTGTTTTTATTAAAGAAATGTAAACAAACAGATCATACAAACACATTTAAAATCACATCTTCCAAACCCTTTGCCGGAGTCCTGCCGCCCATGATCACATCTCTTTTTTTTTTCCTTTTTCAAATTTTTGTGTTAAATAGAAGGCTAGAGTTAGATCAGAGTTCCTGCTACATGATCCTAGTACGTTTAAATGATTCTTTGTGGCTTGAAACAGAGTTCTAATCAAAACTACTTTTGCTGAAGAAAAGTCAGCCTCTATGTGGGTGTCTTTTTAAGCAGTTATTCACAGTTATCACAAATTGTAAGCACAAAAAAACCTGACTGAAGAAGTAGGGATGCAACAATATAGTATGAAAAATTTAGTTTAAATTACCAAAACAGCTATAAAAGTTGTAGTCATGGCATACACTCTGTTCTATCAGAAGGTGTATAAAACATTAAGTACTAATTGACCGTGGTATCCAAAAAACTCCAAACACTCTAGGTTGAAATTTTGGTTATTACATAATTATAATGGCATATTTATAACACAAAATTATATTGTAACATCCCTATGAACATTTTATAAGCACCGAGCTGCTGCAGAGCCTGGTAGCATTTGGTCAATAACTATTTTTATACTGTATTTTTTTCTCAAAATATTTACATATTTGTACAAAGTAACAGGGTCTGTTAGTTCTGCAGGTAACAGCAGCAGCTTGGCTTTCTTCTAACTTTTATTTAAAAATAGCTTCATTCACTTATTCAATAATAAATACAAAAAGTTTCTCTTATTTTACAGAAATCAAAAACTACAATAAACTGACTCATGGAATCAAGTATTTAAATGTATTTTAGTGCAAGTTATTATCCCTTAGCTCTATCCCTAAGGAAGTCATTTCAGTACATTCCTTGTTCAGTGGTGTCTACTTTATTTAAAAAACTTTAAATTAGAGGGCCTGCCCCTTTTTCAATAAGGCCGTGGCCAGCACTTTGGACGTGTCCCTTCGCTGGTGATTTCAGTCTTACATTCATAGGAAGGCCCTTGCCCTGGGGCAGGGCAGCCATCGGCTCTGTGCCCCAGTAAAGTTTCTCCTTAGTGAGACTAAAACAACAACACAAACAACACCCACCCACAAGAAGAAAAAAGAAGGAAAGAAAAAGAAAAAAGTGCTGGACCATCTGTAATTCTGTAACCTCAGCCACTGGAGGAGCGCTGCCGAGTCCGCCTTCCCTGGGAAGGGCTGAGGAAATCAGACTCCCAGAAGCTAGATTTCAGTCATAAACAGAAAATAAAAATCTCTCTCTGCTGCCAAATCCAAACGGTGTGTTGAATCGCTTCTTCCTAGGGACAAGCGCAAGGAATGCATTCAGTTCATCCACTTCCGGCAGTTCACGGCTCCACAGTGACAGGGGATCTTGTGCTGGTCGTCTTCGAAGTCAAACTTATAGTCGTAGCACAGCTGCCCACGGCAAAGACACGCGTCAGAGGGGCGGGGAAGGAAGGAGAAAGGGCCCCTCCCTCCATCTGCCCAGGGCTCGCCGACAACAAGCTACAGGAAGACCCGCTTTGCTGAGGTTCTGTGGGGCCTGGGAGGGGTGACGGGGAACCGCCTAAAGTAAACAAGCCTGGCCCTCGCCAGGGTGGCTCAGTGGTACAGCCCTCGGACTGCGGGGTCTCAGGTTCAGTTCCAGTCAAGGGCATGGACTTTGGTTGCAGGCTCCATCCCCAACCCTGGGTGGCAACCAATGGATGTCTCGCTCTCCAGTGAGGTTTCTCTCTCTCAATGGAAAAATATCCTTGGGTGAGGATTCACAACAAAAACAATGAAAGAAACAAGCCTGGCTGTTTACCTGGGATCCCAAAGGGACCGAGGGAATCGGGAGGCAGTAGGTTCAGGCCGAGCCAGACCTGAGAAGGGCAGCTGGCGGGAGGAGGGGCATCTCACAACTGCTCACCACGCTGCCCTGCAGGCGGAGCACCGGGGTCCCCTGCCCCCGAGCTCCAGGCTCCTCCTCCCCTCCCTGGCCGACGGGCACTGCAGGTCCGGCAGAGATGAATCGCCCTCGTCAGCTACCATCCTCCTCCCCCATTGTTCCTCACTTAGTATTTCAAAGATGTCTTTCTATAGGAGCCACCAAATTATTAACTTCTCAGACCAAGCCTGTTGTCAAGGCAGCTGGGAGTCTGCACAACCTCCTTGGTACAACCCCCTGGACCCCAGCACTGCCCAACCCGGGAGGAACCAACGCGCACTGGCACCGTGCTCACTGGCACCGTGCTCACTGGCACCACACTCACTGGCACCATGCTGGACTTCTCCCTTCCTTAGATCCTCATCGAGTTACAAGATGTGCAAAAGAGGCCTTGGTTCAGTTCTCGATTTAACAAAGGGAATTCCAAAATGATGACCGAAACACAAGCAAAATACCATAGCTCTGTCCACAACGGGCTGGGCGCTCCAACACCCACAGGACACCAGGGCCCCTCCCACCCGAACGGGAGGGCTCCTACGGGGCCATGGCGCTCTGTGGGAGCTTTCCAGCTCCGGAGCTGCCGTGATGCGTGATCACATTAGTGAACGACCAAGTCGGGAAACACAAATGAGGCAATCAAGACTAATAATCTTGCCCTGACCGGTTTGGCTCAGCGGATAGAGCGTCGGCCTGTGGACTGAAGGGTCCCAGGTTTGATTCTGGTCAGGGGCATGTCCCTTGGTTGCAGGCACATCCCCGGTAGGGAGTGTGCAGGAGGCAGCTGATGGATGTTTCTCTCTCGTTGATGTTTCTAACTCTCTATCCCCCTCGCCTCCTCTCTGTAAAAAAATCAATAAAATATATTAAAAACAAACAAACTAATAATCTTAAGTCACCAGTGAGACCAAAGAAATGTCAAGGTCGGCACCTAGCATTCTGAAGAACAGATAATAAAGCAACTATACGTTGTGAAAATCGATGTGAAAACCTGTAAGCGTGTTCTCCTCATATCTGGGAATACAAGGACCTGGAGTGAAGGGTGCACCAACCCTGCTGCCTATAGCCCTGTGGTGGCCTCACGCGTGGCAGAGACCACAGGAGGCAACGGTACCATGATTTGCTCTGCAGGCTTTTAATTGTTAAAGAAAGGAATCCTGCCAAACTGTGACCAGGGTAAGGGCGGGAGGAGGAGTCCTAGACATAGGAAACGATGCCACATGAATGATGGGGGAACGAAGGAGGGACCAAGGAGAGGTGGCAGGAAGTACTCAATGCTGCCGTGTGGAACGTCGGACAAAGACGACAGGGTGGTGCAACGGGACCTACGCTGAAAGGCTGGGTCCAGAATAAAGAACTGGGAAACCACGGGACAAGTTACCTGTATAGAGGTGGAAACCACACCCCAGGATCCGCTCACAGCAAAGCTCCCCCACGCTTACCTCTTCTCCTTTCTGGATTCTCCGGTTGGAGCTGATGATGATTTTGTGTCCTCTCTCAAAAGTCACCACCTCAGCCACACAGTTAGGTGCACATGAATGGTTGATGTACCTGCAAACCGCCGTTTCAGAAAACCATGCACCAACCAGAAGAAGCCTGAAAAACTTGCCGCTCCTAGGGAAGACTTGTTCCTAATTACACTCCTATCTGCTCATCTACTGAACAAGAACCAATGTAATTTTAAATAAAACTTTTGGGACGTATCTGCTCTAAACTGTTGCTCCCTGGAAAGCTATGACGACAGGGCCCACCGACAGGAAAGGCCTTGATCAGACTGAGCCTCACCTCGCAGGCCCTCCCGTGAGCGTTGCATCGATCACGTGGTCGTTATCCATGCGGAACATGTACACGCCGCGGTTCTGAAAGAGAAACAGCTCAAAAGTCCTCTCTTCCGTCCGCTCGCACCAGGAAGCCTAAGCCAGTGGTCGCCACACTGCGGCTCATGAGCCACATGCGGCTCTTTGGCCCCTTGAGTGCGGCTCTTCCACAAAATACCGACTTCTGCGCACGGGCCACGAAGTTTCAATCGCACTGTACGTGCGCGCCCGCACGTGGTATTTTGTGGAAGAGCCACACTCAAGGGGCCAAAGAGCCGCATGTGGCTTGCGAGCCGCAGTTTGCCGACCACGGGCCTAAGCTGATGCGACCTGCAAGGCCCCTGGTCAGCTGACACGCACTATGAATGGCCATTAACGAAGCGGCGGAGGCCTGGAAAACCGGCCAGGCTCATTCATCCGCACACGTCTCTGCAAAAGCAGGGACTGAAAGAGAAGACTGATGGGGAGATGAGGAAAACACAAGCTCCAGACAGGGCTTTTGTTCAAGACTGAACCCAGCGCGACCCTCAGCTCTGGCCCCGTCTCTGCTGTTTGCGGCTGTGACACTTACCTGAGACTCATAAAGCTTCTCTTTCCTGTTTGCTACTTCATTTCGAATGATGGTCCCAATGTATTCAATGACCATGGTGTGCTTCTCGATGTCTCTAGCAGCATATAGGCCCAGCCCCTGCAGGAGAAAGTGTGTGAGAGTGTGTGTGTATCTCAAACGTACTTCAATTCCTTGGTCAGCTCTGCATTCTCTTTCATACAAAAGCCAGGCTGAAGATGTTGCCTGCACTCAGGTGATTTTTTCAAGTTATGTGCTATCTGCAACTTGAAGAACAGATAACCGTACCTCTTAAAGCTACGTTATCACCACCCTGAGGGCCTTACACAGTAGCCTTGATGACCGACCGGCCACGCTTTCTATCAGGCTTCTCGTCTTTCAGGTACTCGCTGAGACCTCACCAGCTAGACAGGCCTCATGGCTTCTGAGGTTTATCGTGTCCCTATCTCTAAAGGGACTAGACATATAATTTAATGACACAGAAATAGTGCTCACTGTAGGGGATAATGAGTTTCTGTGTTCTCAGCAGAGAAGGCAGGCAGGCTCCACGCTGCCTGGGGCCTCCCCACACACCGTCCGCCTCGGGCCGCCCGGGAGCACCCAGGACAGAGGCCTATACTAGAGGTTCTCCTGTGAAGTAAATTACTTTCTTGCGGGAAAAGAGTATGATGTATCTGTTCAATTTCAGAGATGACTCAGGAGGGACACAGAACAGCACACAAAGCAGCATGGACAGCAGGACAGTTGGTGCACATGGTGCTCCAACAACTGCTTATTCACTGGAAGAAAATCAAACTGTCTAAAACATAAAAAATTAAACTTCTGAAAGAAAAACAATCTAACAGACGACATATTATACAAAGTACAGTCTTAACCAAGACTAGAAAATTATGTGTTTGACTAAAAATTAAAACTTTTGTAAGAAAAAAAAAAAAAAGACAGCCTACGTTCTGTTGGCCAAAGGGGAAATATCTAACAGTAAGTGAGTCCTTACTAATCGAACAATGGACAGAAGATGAATATGCAACTCACAGGAGAGGAAATCCCTATGGCAAACATGAAGCCATCCATTCGAAAATAAAAAGCTTCTGCACAGCAAAAAAAAAAAAAAACCATCAAAATAACGAGAGCCCGGCTGGCGTGGGTCACGGTTTGATTCCTGGTCGGGGCGCAGGCCCAGGTTGCAGGCTCGATCCCCAGTGTGGAGTGTGCAGGAGGCCAATCGATGATTGTCTCTCATCATTGATGTTTCTATCTCTCTAGCCCTCTCCCTCCCTCTCTGAAATCAGTAAAAATATTTTTATAATAATAATAATAACCAACAAGAAAGCCCACTGCATGGGAGAACATATCTGCCAATGATACATCTGATAAAGGGTTAAACTCCAAAATATGCGGGGGACTCATACAACTTAACAGAAGGAAGACAACAACCCGATTCAAAAATGGGCAAAGGATCTACATAGACGCTTCTCCAAAGTGGACATACAGATGGCCAAGAGACAAATGAAAAAATGCTCAAAGTCACTGATCATCAGAGAGATGCAAATTAAAATGACAATGAGGTACCACCTCACACCTGTCAGAATGGCTGCCATCAACAAACCAGCGACAAGTGCTGGGGAGGATGCGGAGAAAAAGGAACCCTCGTGCACTGCTGGTGGGAATGCAGACTGGTGCAGCCATTGTGGAAAACAGTGTGGACTTTCTTCAAATTATTAAAAACGGAACTCCCATCTGACCCAGTCATCCCACTTCTAGGAATATATCCTAAGAAACCTAAAACTCATCAGAAAGAATAGAAGCAACCCTATGTTCACAGCAGTGCAATTTACAGCAGCTAAGACTTGGAAACAGCCTAAGTGCCCATCAGCAGATGAGTAGATAAAAAAACTGTGGTACATTCACACATTGGAATACTATGCGACAATGAAAAAAGAACTCTTACCCTTTGCAACAGCAATAATTGACCTGGAGAGTGATATGCTGAGCGAAATAAGCCAGAGAAAGATAAGTATCACATGATCTCACTCATATGTAGAATCTAATGAACCAAATAAACTGATGATCAAATATAGACCCAGATTTATAGAAGCATGAATAGATTACTGAACCTCAGAGGGAAAGCAAGGGAGGGTGGGAAGAGACCAACCAATGAACTTGCATACATATATGCATAACCCGTGGACACAGACAATGGCGTGGTGAGGGCCTGAGGGGTGGGGAAGAGGAAGGGAGCGGGAGGAAGAGATTAATGGGGGAAAAAGGAGGACCTATGTAATACTTTCAACAATAAAGCTTAAAAAAAGTTGCTCATTCATAATTAAAGTAACAATACCAGTCTACACTTAGCCGGCTGGCAAAATAAATAAGTAAATAAGTAAGTAAGTAAGTAAATAAATAAATAGGCTGTAACATTTACTACAAATGGGAAAACCGTCTCAGTGGATGCAGGAAGAAACAAGCAATCACAGCTACCAACACACAAGAGATACAAGAGACTGATGGTTACATTGGGAAAAGTTGTAAAGAAAATAAATGCTTGTCAGTAGGTGGACGGTTTAATTAATCAAAGCTCATCAACAACATGGAGCATCACGGCCGTTGAAGAGGAGACAGAGCAACCTCCGTTGGTCTACAGCAGGGGTGGACAAACTTTTTGACTCGAGGGCCACAATGGGTTCTTAAACTGGACTGGAGGGCTGGAACAAAAGCATGGATGGAGTGTTTGTGTGAACTAATATAAATTCAAAGTAAACATCATTACAGAAAAGGGTACGGTCTTTTTTTTTTTTTTTTTTTAGTTTTATTCATTTCAAACGGGCCGGATCCAGCCCGCGGGCCGTAGTTTGCCCACGGCTGGTCTAGAGACTAAGGATTCGTGAAAACAATGCCAAAGCGTGTAGCCCACCCACATTCCCTGATGCTCACAGTGAGGCTGGGCTGCAGAAGGAGGAGCACCCAGCACCTGGGAGGCAGAATGGTGAAGGGCAAGAACGCTTCGGGTGTGAGATGACAGCCTGAAGGCAGGTAGCGCCGAAGCCATTACAGTGATGGTGAGAGGAATGGTGGAGAGCAAGAACGCTTTAAATGGGACGTGGCTGGTCGGGCAGAGGGGAAGGGCAGAGGGGAAGGGCACCGCTGCCGGGAGCCGAGGGGAGCTCGCGTCCCAGGATCGGGAGAGGCTCTGTTCTTGCGGCAACAGCTGAAGGCAGACACTGCATTCAAATTGTAAAAACAAGATACCAGATAAAAGAGAAGAGCAGAAAGGGCGCTTAGCTAATTTAAAAAAATTAGCAGCTTGGCAGAAGTCTCAGTGCAAGGAAACCAAGAGAGAAGGAGTGAGAAGGGCGGATACAAGACGGGACCCTCTGGCTGCGCTGAAGGCCCCAGAGCATGTTGCTGCTGCTGCTGGTCTGGAGTCCACGCCGAGATCCCGGGTCTCAGGGGGCAGGTACGTGCCCAGAGGTGCAAACAGAGGAGTGCGGGAAAAGAATGCACGTGACAAATCCCTGAGACTGAAGGTCATCTTGCTCCAGGATGAAAGGGCTCATCAGTGTGGAATCAGACACTAACACAGCACATTTTTGTTAAATTCCCAAATATCTCTCTATATAAAAGGCTAATATGCTAAGTGTCCCCTCAGGAGTTTGACCGGGAGTTCAATCGCTCGCTATGACGTGCGCTGACCACCAGGGGGGTGGCGGGGAATGAAGGCAGGCCTCGGCCTGCAGCCAGAAGGAAGGCCCCAATCGGCCCGATCGCTGGCCAGGCCTAGGGACCCTACCGGTGCACGAATTTTGCACACCAGGCCTCTAGTCAAGAATAAAGAAAAGATCATAAGATCTTTCAGAGGGAAGAGGCTCCCAGGAAGGAACAGGCCTGACAGCACAGACAGGGCCTGCAGAGGAGACTCCGTGTGAAGGGGCCCCGATGACTTCTGAGTGGGGCTGGCTGGAAGGAGACAGGCAGGTCTGCAAAGATGCAGGCGGGGAAACGGGGGTGAAGTCAGGGCGGCAGAGCCTGGTGATTTCAGCCTGGGACACCCGAGGGGAGGCGCTGCGTGGCCTCTGGCTGTGAGGAAGGGAGTTACATGCTGAGCCCCAGACGGCTTCACCTGTGCAACATCCCACAGGTAGCTTCCAGAACAGGAGCACACTTCGCAACTATTGTCATTGGATTGTTCACAAGTGCCTGAAAGACGCATGTGTACACAGAGGCCAGTGCTACCTGTTCCCTTGAGCAAAGGTGTGGAGTCCAACACAGTCTGTCCACTCGGGAAGCGAAATGTGCATGCCCAGCGACTGCGTGTGGGCTTGCTAGTGTTATCAACCAATGGTCTGCTGTGACTTAGAAAACATGCCCGTTCCCACTGCCATGTGCACCCCTTTCCACACACTGGACGCTTCTCTCCCGAATGCTAGATGCCACCCGCTCTCCTTTCCAGAGACGTCTTTCCCACCTGAATCCGAGACCGGGCGAGGTACACGCTGGACTTCCACTCGGTCTTCATCCTCCGGTACTGCGACGACTTGGAATGAACGAACTGCTTGCTGTAAGGGGCGTTCAGCTCCCCGGTGACTGTGCTCTGGAAGGACTTGGAGGTGCTGGTGCTGTTCAAGGTGTGAGGCCTGCGGGCAGGGTGTAGCAGCAGGAGAGAAGAAAAGGAGAACTGAAGACATCTCCAGTCCCACCAAAGCACGGCCAGTTCCAATGCGCACGGAGGGGGCATGCACAGAAGCCGCCTAGCAGAGCCAGGGCGCATCCTCTGAGGTGGCCGGGCACAGACACAGCCAGGGACACAGGGTTTGTAAGCAGCAGACAAATCAAGCACAAAACCACTAAGACGCCTAGAAACCCTGGGCTGTACTATGTGAAGTTAAAACAAAATACCTTAACACAAACCTCTTGACATGGGCACTCATTTTAGGCTCAGAACGGGCACAACCTGTGGGGTTAACGGCAAGAGGAAGTTCCATGAGAGGATTTCGGCCATATCGAAAGGTGTAGTTTTCACATGCTTCAACCCCAGGGAGCTGAAAGGAAGCAAAATAGACAAAAAGTTAACTCAATTGATTAAGACGACAGGCAGTCTTGAGCTGGTGAAAGGATGGCCCAAGTTGTATGGAAATAACTTGTCAACATCTTCAAAATGTAACTTATGTTAACAAGATCAGCCTACACTCGGCTCTACTAAAGTATGAACAGACAAGTTCCGTTTCAAAGCAGACCTCAGCTGGCAAGTGCTCCCTGGAGAAAACCAGCGTGCTTGCCTGTGGGAGTTTAGGGCCGAGGATGCCAGCACCCCAAACGCAGGAGCATACTAATTCACAACGTCAGTATCAACGTTCATGTCTTTGTTTGGAAGTTTAAAATGACCAGTAAGTACAGTTTCAAATCATTTCCATGGTTTACTTTCATGATCACTTCTCACTTCCCCAAGTCGACTCTGACATGATGAGGCTGTCACACTCAGTGTCCCAGGAGAGCGGGTGGTAAAGCTCAAGGCTACTTGTTAAATTCTTTCTATGTTAAGGTCTTTTCTAGGACACCTTTGTAGTGAGCACATTGCTCTGTGGGCACACTAGACACACGGCATTTAGGCAGGGCTCTCGAGCACAGGAAGGAACGAGGCATATTACTCAGTAGCTTTTCCCAAGAAAGCTCATCAATGAGCTTTAACTCTTGAAAATAATGCTGTATAGTCACGCAACTTTCCAACACTGCGAGGGGCTCATGCTTGTAATATTAAAAGATGACAGAGAGATGTCAGAGAAGACATGCGTCCTGTAACCTGACAGTGCCACAAACATCCCCGTCAGGGGTGGGCACAGCACCCTCATGAGGTGCAGAGGGCCTCAGAGAAGCGGGGAGGGAGCCCCCGAACGGCATGAGTGACGGGAACACAGACGCCTCATTGGAGAGGCAAGGCCATCCACAGCACAGGGTCCAAGGGCCACACTGTGCGCACTGCGCATCGCCCGCCTCGTCGGCACTCACTGATTCCGCAATCCGAGCCACCGCAGACACAGTCAGGCCAAACAGATCCTCTCCTTTCAAATACGCTGGGAAGAGTTGGAGCATTTCAGACTGTTTTCTCACACAAGCCACGGGCTCCAAAATTTTATCCCAAACACCTGTACAGATGGACCAAAAAAAAAGTTGGCATGACAAATGAACTTTCAGCTAAATAGAAAGGCAAGCAGGATGCAGCATAAAACCCAGAGCAGAAAGATGAGCAAGCCTCCCAGACACCCCAGGCGCCAAGGGAGGCAGTGAGGAGCTGACAAGCCTCACGCAGTTCCCCAGTAGTTCTACATCAAAAGTGACCATGACAACCGAGACTTAACCCTGGAGGTCAAAACTGTCTCGTTGCTAGCTCTGCATTGAATAGCTAATGCTGCTGAGTAAAACAGTATACGCAGATGGATGCTGCCTTCTCAGTGACATTAAGAAGAGGGTCCCCAATCTAAATGTCCCCAACCTTTTATCAAATTTTCCTATTTATTTCATCAAATCTGTGTTTGAATATATATTCTGATTTAGAGTAAGTCTAGCAAGTGTTTAAAAAACTGTACAACGAAGAGCAAGGTAGAATCACAAAAAGAAGTTCAGATTCGCATTTGTAAATGAAAAATCCACTCTATAAAGTATGAAACAAACATGATAAAAAAAAAAAAAAAAAAACACATGGAAATACTGACCAAAAACATTCACAACCTAACAACAGCCGAGTACCTAGCGCTGCAGAGCATACCAGTGGCGGCTCACCTTTGGGTGAGGTGTCACTTAGGACGAGATCTTCGTGGCCCTGCTCCACGATCCTGATGACGAACACGGGGCGCCCATCTTTCTCCTCGATGGAGCACAGGTAGCGGCAGCGCCTGTTGGCATAGCGTGTGCTCCAGTACAGCCGACTGGCTTCGTAGCCAACAGGGAAGAGCGCTTTGGGGGAGTGGAACGCCTGCATCTGCTGCGGGAGCAGCTGGCCGATCGTGTGGAAGATGAGGCTCCCCACGCGGAAGGTGTGGTCGCGTTCGCCTCGCTGCACGATGCTGGCAATCTGTCGCACCTCATCCCGTTGCACATAAACCCTCCGGAAGACCGCGAAGTAGCTTAATTCCTGCTCATGAATTCCCTTTGGTTTGTGCATGGGACAAAGCATAGTTTTATCCTTAAAGAACATGCACTGTGCTTTCATGGCGCAGGTGAAGTGATAAATGTTGGTGCACCGCAGTCGGTGGCACCCACTGGTGGCACCCATTTTATGACAGAAGACACATTTCATGTGCAGGCCTCTCCTCAGGGCTAGTTCCACATTGATTAAGGCACCCGCCTGGGTCTCATAGACCTCCGTGGACCACAGAGCACAATTCAAGTGGACCCACAGATCCAAGTCAAGGTTGAGCAGCCTAGCCGGCCCATCTGTCAGGCCATCCCCTTCCTCGTGACAGAAGCAGCACTTGCGGTAGTCCCTGGGCACCGGGTCGGGCTTCAGGGAAGTGCCCAGCTTCTTCAGGAACTCGTCGATCTCGTTCTCACAAGGCGGTGGGAACGTGCCTTTGGGGATGACGATGTGAATGCTCCACTTCTTCCACTTCATTCCTCTCCACTTCTTACTCACTGGCCTGCAGTCTTCAAACCCACCAGGGGCAGTTCTCAGCCGAGGCTTTAACTTGACTGTGACCTTAAGCTCATCTGGCTTTGCCTCGACTTTGGCTGCTTCAAAAGCTGGAGGGAAATCGATGGGAGGAGAGGCTGGAGGAGAAGCGTCTTCCTGGAGCTGCGGGAGGCAGTGCACGTCCAGAGTGGAGATGTTGTTACTGTACTGGTGGAACGCCCGGGAAGGCGTCTCTTTTATCGGTGACTGGGGCAACGAAGGAATGGAATCCTGGCCAAAAAAAAGGAGAGTAATTCACAAGTTCTGAAAGCAGTTTTTGAGGAAATGAGAAGTCAAGCAATAGAGAGTGACAGTGTGTGGCGGGCAGGTGGGGGAGAGGGTCTGCAAGTGGTGAGGACTCAGGCCAGCAGCAGCCAGTGTCGGACGTCTAAGGCATCAGTCTGGACAGCGAGGGCTGAGGAAGGGAGCCAGCTACGGGTGGGCTCCTCGCAGGCCTTCTCTACGAAGCCAAAACTCCAGAGCAGCTCTGCTCCTCACCATTCTTTGACATTCCTCTTCCTAATCATACTAAGCCCAGAAAAACTGGTGCTGTAGAGAAGCTAGAGAATTTAATTTGTACAATGGAACAGCCCTTTTGGTAAACCAAGAGCTTCGAGATAATCTTTTATGAGCTTGTCCCCACTCTCTGAACCTCCTGTCTGTTCATCTTGGCTGAATTATTGGCATAAATGTGAAAGGAAGGGAGAAGTCCCCTGTAATAAGCAAGTAACTGTTCTCTGAGGCTGCCAGGTTCGAATTCAGCGGCTGAAAGAGCCCAACAGTTTCCCTTTAGGTCACATCCCCTAAGCCAATAACCCCCCACAGGTTCCCTCTTCTCAGGCACCCCATCCTGCAAGGCACCTGAAAGAAGACGCACCTCATGTAGAGCCCAGAAGCCGGCTGGCACTGCACTGACTAAAGAAACTGGAGATAAGCCATTCCTTCTTTCAGGGGGCTAACAAACTAACTTCAAGTCTAAACTTATTTATCATGTCGGCCTACTGCCTGTTAAAAAATAAGAGTCCCCGGGATCTTCTTTCAAGAAAGACACATGAGCCCTAGCCAGTTTGGCTCAGTGGATAGAGCGTCGGCCTGCAGACTCAAAGGTCCCAGGTTCGATTCTGGTCAAGGGCATGTACCTTGGTTGCGGGCACATCCCCAGTAGGGAGTGTGCAGGAGGCAGCTGATCGATGTTTCTGTCTCATCGATGTTTCTAACTCTCTATCCCTCTCCCTTCCTCTCTGTAAAAAAATCAATAAAATATATTTAAGAAAAAAAAAAAAAAAGAAAGAAAGACACATGAGAGCAATAATCTGGAAGGAGGAATGATGGGCAGTGTTACTGCATGAGGGAAAGCTGTCCTCCATGCAAATGACTGAAAATACATTGTCCACCATACAGATGGCCAACAGGAAAAGATGCTCAATGTCAATAATCATCAGGGAACCCCAAATTAAAACCAGAATGAGATATCACCTCACACCTGTCAGAATGACTATCATCGAGAAATGAACAAACAAAAAACAGAAAGAAATGAACAAATGCCCCAGCCGGTTTGGCTCAGTGGATAGAGTGTCAGCCTGTGGACTGAAGGGTCCCGAGTTCGAGTCCGGTCAAGGGCTCATACCTCAGTTGGGTTGCAGGCTCCTCCCTGGCCCGGGCCCTGGTCAAGGGTTTGTGCAGGAGGCAACCAATCAATGTGTTTCTCTCACATCAATGTTTATTTCTGTCTTTCCCTCTTTCTTTTACTCTCTCTAAAAATCAATGGGAAAATATCCTCGGGTGAGGATTAAAAAGTAAAAATAAAAAAAAGAAAGAAATGAACAAACAACAAGTGCTGGCAAGGAGGTAGAGAAAAGGGAACCCTCGTGCACTTGGTGAGAATGCAGACTGTGTAGTCACTGTGGGAAACAGTATGGGGCCCGGCCAGCAGGCCTCAGTGGCTGATCATCAACCTATGATGGTCAAGGTTCAATTCCCAGTCAGGGCACATGCCCAGGTTACAGCCTTGATCCCCAGTAGGGGGTGTGCACGAGGCAGCCAATCAATGATTCTCTCTTATCACTGATGTTTCTCTCTCTTTCTTCTTCTCTGAAATCAGAAAAATATATATTTTTAAAAATACCTACAATTTCCACATTTAAAAATTAATATTGAGGAAAATGCAAGTCACCTATATTTTAAAAAACACAGCAGTATGGAAGTTTCTTAAAAAAATGAAAAATAGAACTACTATATGACCTAGCAATTCCATTCTGGGTGTTCAGCAGAAGAAATCCAAAACACTAATTTGAAAAGATATACGCACCCCCACATTCGTTGCAGCATTATTCACAATAGCCAAGATACAGAATCAACCTAAATGCCCATCAATAGACAAATGGATAAAGAAATGTGGTATATAATACTCAGCCATAAAAAGAATGAAATCGTGCCATTTGCAACAATATGGATGGACCTAGAGGGTATTACGCTAAGTGAAATAGGTCAGATAAAGACAAATACTGTATGACTCACTTACATATGGAATCTTTAAAGAAACAAAATAAATGAACAAAACAAAAACAGAGACCAAACTGATGGTCACCAGATGGGAGAGTTTGGGGTATGAGCAAAAAAAGGTAAAAGGAATTTAAGTAATATAAATTGCCAGATATAAAAATAACTGTGGAAATGTAAAGTACACCATGGGGAATATAGTCAGTAATATTGCAGTAATTATATATGGTGCCAGATGGGTATATAACTTATTGGGGGAATCACTTCATAAGGTATTTGAATCTATCTGTACAGTGTATACCTGAAAGTAATAGAATTCTGCATGTCAAATGTAATTAAAAATAAGTTTAAAAGTAAAAAATAATAACAATAAAAACAGATACAATGTTCTAGAAAAACAAATGTTTGCATCAACTACACACAGATACACTTAAATTATACAAAATCAAATGAAGTAGACCATTTCCACCAAGTTAGAAGCAAAACAGTTTCTTCCCAAAATACACGAGGAGACTTAAATTGTGTTTGTGAACAGGTTTTCCAATTGGGATAAGATCAATAAAAATAATATTTTATAGTTGTAATTAAGATATGTGTAACTAAGTAAGTAAAATTAAACATTTTAATATTAGTGTTTCATTCAATTCTGAACTTTCAAGACATAATTCAAGCTTATCCACTCGTCAAATAACTTATCGAATCTGAAATGGCAACATGGACAGAGAGTTGTTGGAACTGCTCTCAACCTGAGCAGCAGCGGCTTAGATTCCTCCACCGGAGCTCTGGGAACTGTTCATGCACTGACGTGTCCCCAGGACACAGAAGTCACTCACTGCGCATTGATTAATTAAAACTACTGGTTTTACCTTGCTTTCTGAGATTTTTGCTTGTACAGTCGATGAGTAAAGAATGAAGCAGTTATTACTACAAAAGACAATGTCCTTCTCCACTCTGCTGGAGCTCTCGCAGGAATCCTGAAAAGCAAAGAGAAGTGTGTGGGGGTCTCAACACGTCATAATTTAATAAAACAAGATCGATGTGCTGTTGGTTTTATCCTGTGTTAAAGTGAAGCAGCTTCCTATCTTACAAGTAAAAGATGACTGCGTGTCTATTTAGCATAATAATTTAACCAGAGAAAATGAATTTATGAAAATAAACTTTACTATCTACATTCCATTCCCATTTAAATGTGTTTTCATAATATCCAGCATTAAGTCTGCTGTAGCTATTTGGTTTTAAGTCTGTCAAATATACGCCAAGGCTGCTCCCAGGAGTGTGTGTCCCATGGAGTCACCATGGGGGACGACCAAACAAAGGGGCAGAGCCCTGCTCAGGACACGCCCATGGAGAAGGAAAGTCCAAGTACCTTGCTCACAAAGGCCAGGTCTCTGAGAGACTTCCGCACCCCGCCGCCAAGAACCACCACTTTGCAGTGACAACACCACCGTGTTCTAAGTGCCTCGCTCTCTGAGATTCCATGACCAGCATCCTTGTATCCAGAAAGACCTGAAGGCAAGAGCTTCGTCAGTGATGAAATAACCAATAACACAAAGTGGTAACAGTGTAAAACTGTGCTCCACCAACTTATTACAATGGCTCATTTAACTGACCTATATGATTCTTTATCTATAATAATAATAGAGGAATATGCAAATTGTCTGGGACGCCATCACAGTAACAGCAACGACCAACCAGCAGGCTCAGTGGGACAACCAGGCCAGCCGGGGGGTTAGCAAGGGATGACCAAACGACTGAACAGCAGGCTGCGTGGGGCGATCAGGCCGGCAGGAGGGGCAGTTGGGGGTGACCAGGCTGGCAGGGGAAGGGGGGGGGGCAGTTAGGGGTGATCAGGCAGGCAGGCAGGCAGTTAGGAGCCAGCAGTCCCAGATTGTGAGAGGGATGTCCTACTGCTGGTTTAGGCCCGTTCCCCAAGATCAGGCCTAAACCAGCCGTCAGACGTCCCCTGAGGGGTCCCGGATTGGAGAGGGTGCAGGTTGGGCTGAGGGGAACCTCCCTTGCCCCCGTGCATGAATTTTGTGCACCGGGCCTCTAGCTAATTAATAAAATCTTATCTTCCAAGCAATGCATACTGGGTATCTATAATGTGCACGGCACCAGGGTACAAATAGAGGATCACGGCCATTCTCAAGCAGCTGGGAAGAGAATGCTGGTCGTCAGAGCAGGAAGGACCCACAGCACATCACCCTCCAGTCTAAGTGCACAGTGAGTCAGGGGAGAGATGTCACTTTTGCTTGAGGATTAAGATGATACAAAAACGTTTTGTGAGAGATGAAGAGATACGTGTATGAGAGTCTTAAATACAAATGGACAAAGAGGGATGAGCAAAGTTCCAGGGCCAAGATAAAAATGACAGGACTCACGTAGGGCATGGCAGCAGGAAGCAAGAAGCGGGGAAAATGGGGTGCCAGGAACAGCTAGAGCTAAGAGTTCAAAACCCAACCCAGGCAACTCTGTCGGAGCTCAGAGATGAGGTCGAGGACGCTGCTGGGCCTAATGGCAGCATAAGGATAAAAACAGGCCAGAACCAACTGAAAAGGGGCGGAAGCAGAGTGAGGAGGAGACCAGACCACGGGCAGGAGGGGAGAGGTCTGGGGCAGGCCCCCTGCAGACGATGCAGGGGAAGCGAGGGGGAGTGGTGATGGGAGGAAAGAACAAGTAGAGCTGCCAGCCCTCTAGGCACAGGTGAAGCTGGCAGGGGTGGGACAGGAGGTCTGGGCGTGCGAAGATCAAAGCTGCTTCTGGGTAACTGCCCTAATGCTTCCTGGTTGGCAGCACATCATACACACCCCAGCACCACAGGCCAAATCACCCTGCAGAAGACAGAACATGCCCAGGGCCTAATTCACTGAGCCACACACACCAACTAGCTACCTGTTATTGTTAAAAATTAAAGTGAAATTTTAAAGAGAATAAGCATAACTTCTGAATGCAGAATGAATCTAAAGTGAAAATGGAAACCAGCTCACCATTGCTTGTTGGTGGAAATGGTACATGGGGCGGCTTCAGCCGGTAAGAGCTTGCTAATCTGGGAGGGTTCGCAGATCCTGGTGGAGGCCCACGAAGAAATAAATGCTGTCGATACTCCAAACCTGGGTTTACTCTGTGGCTATTGATCAAACCCACGGATGGACCGTCTGGAGCATTACTAACCTCATAGCTGTTAGGAATTCGGACGTGAAGAAGGTTGGAAAACGCAGCCACAACGCTGCTGATGTTCTAAAACACAAAGGTAAGCGAGGACAGGTCACCCACCCAGTGCCTCCCTGGCGATGCTCCTACTTAGGAGACATGCTGTTTGCATGACACACACCCTGCAACAAACCGAGCAGCTGCTATTTCCACACAGGGCCTCATGGAAAACCCTGCTTTAATGGACCAGATTCTAAGTTAAGTTTTCATAAACAGAAGTGCTCCTGCAGGGACTCCCGATGGTAAAGAGCACGAAACACTTTAGATAACTTAGGACTGGACAGTGTAGTGCCGGGACACACCAGGGGGACGAGCCAGATGGCACCTGCTTCACAGCTGCTCAGACGTCTCGGGCGCGGACTCTGTCCAGCTCGGGGCACCAGGCTGAAGCGTCCCGAGAACACAGGGTCTCGTGACCACCAGAATGTCACGCCCTGAGACTAGGTTGGGCAGCAATGAAATGTCCTCGGAGAATTAAGAGTTAAGAAACAACTCAGCAATTCACTCCTGTTTGATACAAGCAGCTGCCACCTGAACAAGGTTTATATCTTGCTTCCGTAAAATTGTACTGTTCATAGCTGTTTTTCACTGCTTCATTTTCTATGTGTAAACAGTTATCAAAAGGTTTCACTGTAAAGAGTTCTCTAAAGTACACATCCTTTAATTAAAAAATGAGAACTCTAAATTCCTTCTGCCCTTTTGAACCTGGACTTAGGCTCAGACCAACCTAATGCATGATTGCAGTATTCCAAGCAGCCAGGTGTCTAAGTGACGACGCACCCTAACCCAACCTTCCTCCTTTATCCTCTGGGACCTGTGATACCACTTCATGCAAAGCCGCCTGTTACAGCTTTAAATACGGGACACGTGCTGGGATGCTGAGAACCCACGTGAGCTTTACCTCAGCAGCTGCTGGATGCAGAGTGATGGCCACAGATATTAGACCCGACCTGGGGCCGTTTGGTGAAGAACCGAAAGGTGGTGAGAACAAGAAAGTGCCGGGCTCAGTTTTAATGTCATTCCGTCTAGACTCAGAACCTGAAAGCGGGGGGGGGGGGGGGGGGGGGGGGACGAAAAAGGAAGGGAGGGAGGGAGGGAGACAGGGAAGACCGAATGTTAATGATTTTCAAAACCAAAATGTGAGCTTTAGTAGATCAGCACACTGCCAGAAAAGGCCAGGCGAGGTCTCTCCTACCTTTGCCGGCGCTGCTGGGAAGAATCGGAATGATGGGCGACGGCACAGGCTCCGGGGGCTCCTCCTTGACCAAGGACAAATCAGGGTATCTGCTCACTTCCACCCCCACCACGCTTTCAGGAGAGGATGAGGGGACAAAGCTGTCAGGACTGTCCCGGTCAGCACTGTGGTCCTGCATCCTACAAGAAAAATCAATGCGACACATCAATGTGGGCCCTTCCACCAGAGGGACCGTGAGGTTCTCTGGACATGGCAGTGGCATGAGAAGCTAGAGGTTGCCAAGGAAAATGGGATTGGAGGACAAGTGTGGTCTCAGGCTAAAGAGTGTGGGACACCCCATGAACCCCACTCCTCCCCCGGGAGATGCTGCCATGCTAAAGGAGACCCAAGCACAGCTTGTGGACTGAGTCCCTGGGGAAGCCGGCACGGGTGGTCTGCTGACCGGGGTACCCCCGCACACTAGAGGCCACCGCCCCCAGCTGCTCTCGAGTCAGACTTCGATTTCTGGCAGAGGCACAGGAGGAAAAGGAGACCTGGGTTCTCAATCTGAACCAGTCACTTCTCCGCTTTGGTCCACAGCTGCCTCATTAATAAAGTAAGAGGCTTAGACTAAATGATGTCTCATCAAGTAGAAGGTAGTTATCAAATCTTCCAAGGGAGACAGAAGGACCTGATGAAGCACGGAAGCACCTACAGCCCCCAGTTAGATTCCTGGGACTAAAGAACTGACACAAAGAAGTCACAAAACTGCACAGGAAAGTCCTGAAATAAGCACCTCTGATGCCTGTGACTTGTCTTCTACTTTAGACTCTGCGAGCATCAATAATCCAAATCAATCACATTCACAGCTTATAAAGGACAATGACCTTGTAAAATATTTTACATGGAAATTCCCTTTGTCTTAATGTCTATCTGAGTATTATGAGATTTCAACAATTCACAAACCAATTTTGTTTAATAGCAAGAATGCTTTATAAACTTCAAATTCTGAAGAAAATTATTCACCAAATTTTGCCCCTTAAATGTTTTTACAGGGTATTCCTACAGACATCATTATACATACATACATACATACATTACACAAATATGGAATAACTACAAAATACTGTGAAAAAAAGAACTACTACCTTAACTCCTCCTGGTTGTTGTGAGGTGGTGTGGGCAGTGACGCTGGCACATCGACGGTCTTTGGGCCTTGAGCAATGGCTCTGGCCAGCAAGTCGTCCTGCGGTCGGAACGGCAGATGGAATGGTTTAGGTCCGAGGCTTTTGGTAACTGGAAAAGCAAACACAACCATGAATACATTTAGTCAGAACTGCTGAGTGGGAAGACCACCACAACCTTCCCCGTCCGCTGGCAAAGGCACACTCCTCAAGGGGTCCCAGCGAGGCCCCATCATACCTTCGTGGCTCACTAACACTCCGGCTTTTCCAGCAAGCTCTTCAGTTGTCGCAAAGCCATTTGCCATCTTCTGACAGGCCATAGGAGGTGGTGTAGGAGGAAGAGAGGCAGGGGGTGTTGGAGGATTACTTAAATTATTCTGCTGCAGGAGACCAAAAAATTTTAAATTACATGCTACTGAGCAAATAAGCCATGACCTTGTAAAATATAGTTCTGTGAATTCTTAGCACATGGGAGCAAGGCTACAGAAATGTGATCAAGGTGCCTCTTCCTCCCTAACTCACACCAAGAAAAAAAATAAGTGTCCAAGCCACGAGGCTTTCTAGTGGGACAAACACTCACGACAGCGTGAGCATGTTCTCCTTCACTTACTTGGCCCAGCCTGAGCGCTCAGCTTTGACAGCAAGAAGCAAATTTACACCTGATCCAATCCTATACAACTCCTTTCAAGCTGTAGCCAGTGAAGGACAGTTTTAAAATTCAAGCAATACATTGTAGAAAGTTCTCAAAAATTCCTTTATTAAATTCTCATTAAGATATGCCCCAGTTCTATAAAAAATTGAGAATTTGTGGCCCTAATTCTATCATTGCAACTCACATCCTAGATATTAGAATCTGGATTGTCCAAAATCTCTAAGCAAAAGCAGGAGCAATAATACTAAAATGACTGAGTCATTCACAAATGTAGTTCCTCCTCCAAACATTTCTCCCTGCTTCACCTTTGTCACCAATTTGTCATTTACTTTTGATTGTGGGAATCTACCAATAACAACATGCAAATCAAGGGCAAGGTGAAATGCTAATCTGACAGAGACCAAGGGTTTCATGAAGACGCAGTTGTGCTGGAGAACAGCTTGCAGCAGACAGAAGGCATTTACGAGAGGCAGGCCAGCTCTAGCTGAAGAGAAAGCCAACACCAGCAGAAATGAGCATCACCGGGAACAGGCTGAACAGTAAAGTGAGAAGAGAAGTCCTCAGGAAAACAGGCGATACTCTCAAATATTGTTGCAAAAAAGATTTGTTTTTGCAGAAGTTAGATGTAAAACGAAGAGTGTCTAATGAGGCTTTTATAAAACTTGGTGTAAAAGATAAACCTGATTAGGTTTGATATTTTAGTAGTCTAAGAATTAATGCATAATTGCAATTAGTACCTAATTAAATAAAATACATTTAAAAATATTTTTCATTTAATTTTTCAGGGTAAATTCCTAACTATAGTTTTAATCCTCATTATTTACTATTAACTTAGATTTGTTTTAAGAGTTAATAAAGGTTATAGGGAAATACATGATGGGACAAAAGTAGGTTGATAGTTGCTCGTGTGGAAAATAATTCAATAATAAGTAATAATACAATAATAAATTATTTTGCATACTCACAACTGTAAACCTATTTCTGCCCCACCCTGTGTTTTCTCCACCATGGAAATACACAATGGATATTTTTCACAATTTTTAATCTTTCCTCTACAAAAATCTCAAATGTTCACATCAGAAACACTTCACCAGATAATGTTAACCTTGTAGCTAAACTGAAGTTTAAATGAAACTTGGAAGATTAGATGTAAACTAGACGGAAAAAATGAGACAAGCTCTGCCAATGCTGCTACGTATCCAGCGAGGAAGCGAGGTGACACCTTGGCAAAGAAACATACCTTGTAGATCAACTGAGAATAGTAATCCGAAACCCCGTCAAGGGTAGCACTGCCAAAAGTTCCTAGAAGTCGATTCCCACTATTAAATTGGCCACTGCCATAAGGAAGAAAGTGCGCAAAGTTCACTCCAATGATTGGTTCCATTAGAGGGAGCAGAGAGAGCTGCTATTAAAAAACACATTTAAGAGTAATGTACACGGCAAACAAAACAGGGCGATTCTCAACTTTTCTAAGACCCGAGGCAACTTAGTCAAACAGGCTTGAGAAAAATAAGACTTAAAAATTTCAAGTAGCAAAATGCTGGAATAAATGAGAGACTGCTGAATCTTTAAGATCTACTTTAAAATAGGCTCCACTCTTGTCTGTTTTAGGGAGATGCTACCAGGCATCTAACAAGGAAACCACGTCCTTATCTTTGCTCAGCAAGAGCCACGGTGTGAACCAGGCCTGGTGCCCAGTAGCACCTCTCAGAGGCCACGCCCCACCTTGGTGACAATTACAAGGTCCGCAAGCAGCGCTGCCTGGGATAGACCAGCAGCTGCACGTCTGTGTGTTTAGACTCCCAGGTACTGTGGACAGAGTTCCCCTGCTGCTGAGCTGCTGAGCGGCTGCCCTGACAATGCATTTGTGCTGTGCTTTCGGGGCCAACAGGATAAGCTGCAGTTTTGCAAACAGGAACTCACTGGGCTCCTTGCTGAGATGTTTTATCCCTGTAACTCTCTACTTCAGGGCTAAAAATGCATTTGATGTTCTCGCATCCTTGAAAGGCTCACCTGCTTCAGGTGGGTAAAGGCGTCGCTGCTAGAACACACAGCCTGCTTCTCTTCCTCGTCCTTTCTCCTTTTCTTTGAGCGAGGAGCTGCCTTCTCCCCTGTCCTCTGGGTCCGTTTGCCCCGTGGTTTCTTGGTTTCACTTCCTCCATCTACTTTTGGCAGCTGGTTGTTACCACATCCAAAACCACCTTGCGTGTGAGCTCCCAGAGTTTGCTAATGTAATTGGAAAAGTTAAGAAGTAAGTGGACTGTTCACACATGGATTTGCAGTTCATACTAATCCCTGACACACATTCCTAACATGAGGAGTAAAATTCAGGAGGGGAGACAGTGGCATCGAATGCTCTCACTGTTTTCTGAAAATATCATCCCTTTCTTCAAACATTCTCAAGTGTGGAAGTCGGTGAGCTGCAAAGCTGGAGGTAAGAGCAGAACTCCTAAGTAGGCTCCTTTCTCTTCCAGAGGAAGCACTGCTACAGCCTGACTTGGAGCACAGCCGAGC
The DNA here is from genome assembly GCF_963259705.1 of Myotis daubentonii. NCBI lineage: Eukaryota > Metazoa > Chordata > Mammalia > Chiroptera > Vespertilionidae > Myotis > Myotis daubentonii. The sequence continues at coordinate 6,326,376 of NC_081849.1, read as the reverse complement.
CGTGCTGAGCCGGCGACAGGCCAGACCTCCAGTCCCTGCTGTGGCCTGCACACAGGGTCTGGCTGAGTGGTCCTGGGCTCCCCTGCGGCGTGGGTAAGTACAAGGCCAGCGGGACAATGGCAGGCTCCAGAGAAGCCTTACCTTGCCCACCTCTAGTTGAGAACTGGCCTCAGATCAATAAACAACAACACTGGGCATGTAGATCCGCTCCCAATCATGCATTTGACTCACTGCCTATTGCTGTTTACTTGGAGTCGATGAAAAAGAAGTTACGTGATAGCCAACAAACCTTTCTTTACTTTTGTCTTTATAATTAAGAAGTGAGAATAAATCAGTCCTTGAAGAGGTTTTAAAGTCAGTGCTATTGACACCTAAAAATACAGTTTTCTTTAGGGCCATTATTTCTAAATTTGCTATAGGCAACTATAGCTGCTGAACTTCTTTTAATGAATCTTTAAGGGTTTTGAAGATTATAGTTTCCAGATATAATCTAAATGGGTTAGAGCATGGACAGCACATTTTTCTGCAAAGCGCCACGTAGTGAACATCTTAGCCTCTGTGGGCCGTACAGCATCTGTCCCAACGATTCAGTTCTCGGCCCAATACTGCAAAGGCAGCCATGGATAATCCATAAATGACAACGTTGGCTGTGTCCCAATAAAACTTAAATTCATGGACACTGAACCTTGAATCTAGTGAGATTTTCACATGTTGAAAAATATTACTCATTAGATTTTTTTTCCAACCATTTAAAAATGTATAAACCATTCTGAGCTCCTACAAAGAAGAGGTGGAAGCAGGCTCAGGCTGCCCACCCACCTGGGCCGGATTCGAGGTTCTCAGAGGGCTATCACCGCCGCAGAGTGTGCATCACCTGGATGGGTTGGAAATGCATGTTTTCTGGCCCCACCCACACCTACTGAATCAGACACCTGGGAGTGAGGGCTCCAGGTGATTCTGATACATTAGTTTGGGGAACCTCAGTCCTAGAGCCGTTCTCTGCACATGTATAGGAATTTCCTGGGATCTTATGAGAACATATTGGTAGGTCTGTGTTGGGCATGTGATTCTGCATTTCTGAAAAGGCTCTGGGTGAGGTCACACTGCTGATCCCAAGGACTGAAGTCTGCAAAGCAAGTGCCTAAGATTGCTCACTGGCTTTTAAGAGACTAATATGTAATCGCTTGTGTAAGTGTGAGTGGGCCAGGCACAGATTATCTCTAATCCTCACAACCCCTTAGAAAGCTGATATTACTACATTTCAAAGAATACATTTAACTATAGAAGAACACAAACATCATCGGAAAGTACGCCTGAGATTAAAAAGTCAACGTTTTGCCTTAGCCGGTTTGGCTCAGTGGAGCGTTGGACTGCAGACTGAAGGGTCCTGGGTTCAATTCCAGTCAAGGACTTGTACCTTGGTTGCAGGCTCAATCCCAGCACTAGTCAAGGCGCATGTGGGAGGCAACCAATCAATGTGTCTCTCTCACATTGATGTTTCTCTCTGTCTCTCCCTCTCCCTTCCACTCTCTAAAAACCAATGGAAAAATATCCTCGGGTGAGGGTTAAAAAACGAAACTAACAAAAATAGTCAACATTTTAATGTATCTGTTTGCGATCTTTTATGGGTGCCTACATGTATTTTGTTAAAAATACAACAGATTGAAAAATAAAATAATTTTTAAAAAATACAACAGATTGCATTTTGCTTTCTTTTGTTTGGGTTGCTGCTTTTTAAACTTGACAGGTTCCCCAAGACACTGAACATTCTTTTTTTTTTTTTTTTTTAATTAAATCTTAATTGTTCAGATTATTACATTTGTTCCCTTTTTTTTCCCCCCATAACTCCCCTCCTCCCAGTTCCCGCCCCACCCTCCGCCCTCACTCCCCACCCACTGTCCTCATCCATAGGTGCACGATTTTTGTCCAGTCTCTTCCCACATCTCCCACACCCCTTTCCCCCCCAAGAATAGTCAGTCCATTCCCTTTCTATGTCCCTGATTCTATTATAATCAACAGTTCATTCTGTTCATCAGATTATTTATTCACTTGATTCTTAGATTCACTTGTTGATAGATGCATATTTGTTGTTCATAATTTGTATCTTTACCTTTTTCTTCCTCTTCCTCTTCTTAAAGGATACCTTTCAGCATTTCATATAATCCTGGTTTGGTGGTGATGAACTCCTTTAGCTTTTCCTTATCTGTGAAGCTCTTTATCTGACCTTCAATTCTGAATGATAGCTTTGCTGGATAAAGTAATCTTGGTTGTAGGTTCTTGGTATTCATCACTTTGAATATTTCTTGCCACTCCCTTCTGGCCTGCAAAGTTTCTGTTGAGAAATCAGCTGACAGTCGTATGGGTATTCCCTTGTAGGTAACTGAGTTTCTTTCTCTTGCTGTTTTTAAGATTCTCTCTTTATCTTTTGCTCTTGGCATTTTAATGATGATGTGTCTTGGTGTGGTCCTCTTTGGATTCCTTTTGTTTGGGGTTCTCCGCGCTTCTTGGACCTGTAAGTCCATTTCTTTCACCAGGTGGGGGAAGTTTTCTGTCATTATTTCTTCAAATAGGTTTTCAATATCTTGGTCTCTCTCATCTTCTGGCACCCCTATAATTCTGATGTTGGTACGCTTGAAGCTGTCCCAGAGGCTCCTTACACTATCCTCGCATTTTTGGATTCTTTTTTCATTTTGCTTTTCCGGTTGGATGTTTTTTGCTTCCTCGCATTTCAAATCATTGACTTGATTCTTGCGCTCCTCTGGTCTGCTGTCGGGCGTCTGTATAATATTCGTTATTTCAGTCCGTGTGTGCTTAATTTCTAGTTGGTTCCCCAATATAAGATCGAGGGTCTTATTAGTTTTCGTGTAGATCTCATTAAGTTTATCGGCAGCTTCTAAACAGTTCTTGAGAGACCTTAAAAGTGTGGTTCTGAACTCTATTTCTTCCATTGACAATTTTGTCCTGTTTCTTTGTCTCCGCATTTTGTTATGCTTCCTTGGTGCACCCCCTAGTGGTCTTTGTTATCAGTCTTATAGATAAATCTTGATTGTTGTAGCTAATTCCAGGGAGGGTTTGACCTCCAGGCCAAGTGGCAATGAGAATCAACTGTGTCAGCAGTGAGAGAACTTCTGTCCTCTAGGGAGGTGCTAATCTAGCCTTTGCCTGAGGCTATCCGGCAAATGCCTCTGTGCAGGGCGTGGGCAGGGCGGGTCGCACAGGATCAACAGGGTGGGCCAGAGAGAGCAGTTATGGCGGCTCTCAGTCCTGTCCCGAGGGGCTCTGCCTCTCTGAGTCCCAGCACCCGCTGCAAAGCTCGGAGAGAAAGCTGCACTCGCTCTGACCGAAGCCAGACAGTCCCGCTTCTCCCGTTTGAGTCTGGGTCCCTAAAGACTCGCCCGGATCTGGAGCTCAGAGTCTGCGACTCCCTCCCGATTGAAAACAACAACCGTGCCCTCCGCCGCCAGCCCGCTCCGCGCGCTCCGCACCTCAGAATTTGACTTCAGCACTGCGCCTCCTCTGAGTGTCCGTATGCGTTTCTCTTTCCTCCTAGTTGTAGGACTTCCACTCAGCCAGCGTTCCTGTGGTTCTGGGCGATGTCCGTTCCGTGTTCTAGTTTCACTTTTGAAGTAGTTGTTCAAAGCAGCAAACTCCGGCGTTAACCTATGCCGCCATCTTGGTTCTCCCCTATATGGCTTTTCTTGACTCTATGCCTGCCCCTGGTTAGAATGTTCTGGCACTGAACATTCTTACATAGCAAAATGAAATGGCTGCAGAAAACCCTGTATGTCATTCAGACTTTGAGACATTAAATAATGATTTAACCGATAGCTGCTATAGTGAGTCTAGGTTGTTTTTTTCCCCCTCTCTTTTTCTCTGTTAGTAGAGACAGGATCTTAGCTATTCATGTAGTTACATCTTTGCACATATTAGAATCTTACATCCCTGATGCCAGACTCCTAAATGTACAGTTGGTGGGTCAAAGGTATGAACCTTGTATAAAATATCACAAGCACTATTTGTGCTTTAGCTTCTGCAATCCTTGTGGCAACCCCATACAACAGGGGATGTAGGTCCTGTTTTCCAGGTGAGGAGACCAAGGTACAGAAAGGGTGCTTCCCAGGACGACAGCTGGGAAGCGCTGAGACACGGACCTCATCCAAATGGGAGTGGTGGGACCCCCACTCCGACGAGGAGGGTGCCCTCTCCTAATGCCAGCTGCCGAGGGGAACAGTGTGGAGCAGCACTGGGCCTACCCACCTACTGCCACCACGATGTTGCCTACATGGGACTTAAGTACATGAAGTTCTTCATCTGCAAAGTGGGGAAAATGATATGTCAGGACAAGTGCTCAGCATGGCCCAACGCCAGGAGTGTGGTCAGGACTCGTTACCCCTGTTAACAGTGTGCCTGCCCCTGCGACCCCCCCCCCCCCAGAACCCAAACATTTATACATACATGATTAATCTCACCCCTTTCTCTACCTGATTGCCATTACTAGGACTTCACTTCACTACCCGAGTGCTGACTCCTTGCTAAGCACGTGAGCAGGGGCTGCAAGATGTGTTTGAGAAAGGCGCCTGGAGAAGACGGTTCCAGAACTGAGTTCTCAAAGGAAAAAGACACTGGCTGGATATAAACGCCAAGGGGAGCTGCGGGCCACACAGCACGTGGGAGGGTGAGGACATAAGGGCACTCGGGCACTGCAAGAGTTCACTGTCCCGCGGGGCAGCGGGTAGCTGGAGACTGGGCATATCTGCTGGTGACAAAGAGGCTGAGAAAGTATTACCACTAACTGAAATTTACAAAAATTACATAGATCTATCGACTCAACAGCCACCCTCTCCTGAACAGTCAAACAAGAGAAAAGGAAGCCAACACTTGCCTATAGCTAGGCTCTGTACCACTAGATAATACTGTAAAAAATGGAAACGCAATGTGAGCAGCACTGTGGGAAAGCTTATGAATACACAGGAACGTACTACAGCTTCTGAAAGACAAAGAAGCAAAACTGTTCCTGTAACCCAGGAACCCCAGTTTGAGAACCATCTCATGGAAGTTCATTAAAATGCGGGGGCTGGAATCCTGTAAAGATGTATTTACACGGCCCTTTGTAAAAGCGAAAAATAAAAAACTAAAGCAAACCCAAAGAGCAAACTACTGATACATGAAACAGGACAAAGGTAAACTAGCACCTGTGTGTAGGGCTGCATTTGTATAGCATTGCGTGTTAATACATGCGACACGGGGGCTGCCTGAGAGGGAGCCCTGGTGTGTTTCAAAGGTCCATGGAAAACACACGCTTTCCCAGTAAGACACACATTTGCTTCTTCGCTTTAGTTAGAGCAGCCTGATGTGGGAAGAGATCAGCTGACAGGCCCAGGTTACATCTGAAAAGCGTCACCACGTCTCTGAGTTTTGAAAAACAAAGTATACACATCATTACTTAACATATATGTGTCTACATCAGAACATGGATCCATGAAGGCAAAGCCAAGAAAACACAGCGGTCCTGTCGAGCCGGCGTGAACACGGGCCTGCGCAGCACCCGCCGGGGGAACAGGAGACAGCGGCACGGGCGGGGCGCACTTACCGGTCCTCTGGCTGGGTTCTGCCTCTCCGCCGGCTTGCTGTCCTTCGTGCTGTTGTCTTGTGGGCAACAACTGCCTTCAGGTTTCTGGGTCACGAGGGCAGCGGCCTTCTTGTTTTTCAGCAGGTGCTTCAGAAGCTCATTGCCCACATCTCCTTTGGCAGCAGGGGGAGGGCTCTGCCCTGAGGAGATGGGACAGACCACAGCTGCGTCTCCTGCCTGACTCCCAGCCTGTCCCTCTGAGGGAGGCCCCTCGGGGCCTGGGCACTGCTGGGGCTCGGCCATCTCCGGCGTGACCTCTTCAACCGTGGCAGGAGTGCTCGCGGGCCGCGTGTCCGCCCCTGCAGTGGCGGACGTCTGCTGATGGGGGGTTCCTTGTGAGAACTCCTCGTGGGGCAGGCTGTTTTCCAGGTCTGTACACCGCTGGCCTGCGGCCGCGCTTACAACCGACGAGCCAGCTGCTTCCCCCGGCTCGGGCTCTCCTTGCAGAGGCAGCTCGCTGGGCGTGTGGACTGTGGGTGTGGAGGTAGTTTCAGAGACACTCGGGGTCGGGGGAGCAGTGATATCTGAGTGTGGAGTGGACGGTGCCTTGGTGGACTCCACGTCATCATCTTTCTTCTTTTTTCTTGTTCTTTTCTTCTTCCCCTTTTCCTCTGGGATGATATCAGAATACAGTTGAATGAGAGACTGGGCCGATCCGGGGTAACCTTGTCCATGGGTTAAGGCAGGGTCTTGGCCACAGGGGAGACTGCTGTTGGCTCCTGGCGATGCTGTGGGCAAGGCAGGTGTGAAAGGAGCCCTCACGGGGGACTGCTGGAAGCCAGCCCCGGGAAGACTGCTGTGCGCCTGCTTACCAGGGTGGAAGGTTGGGCTCCCGCCAGGAACTGACAACGAGTCGGGGACCAACGAGGGGGGTCCTAACTGTCTTCGCTCGTTGGTCTGCATGAAAGTTGGGGTGGGGGGTGAATTCACAGACCCTTGTGGCATGCTCTGCTGCTGCAAAACCTGGCCCACCTGCTGCTGCTGTTGAGGAGACTGCGGAAGGGGCCGTGGCGGCTGCAGGAAGTCACAAGGCAGGTCAGGGCCGTAGAATGGGGCCTGGGGCACGGCTGTCCTTGCGCTCAGCTCCGGACCGATCAGGCCGTGCTGCTCCAGCTCCATCCTCTGCTGCAGGGCTCGCTGACGGTCCACCTCCTGCATGAGCTGGATTCGCTGCCTCTCCTGCTGTTCTCGGAGACGCTCCTTCCGTTCCCGTTCTTGAAAACTTTCACTAAAGGGGTTGTTGTCATCAAACTCCACCCGTGGGGGCGGGCCGCTCTGTGGATTTGCATTGGGTGCTGTCCCTGGGGCTGATGTACATGTTTTCATTGGTAATTGGGCAACTGGAGGCTGGACCCGGGGAGGGTTGAGGGGGAGGTGAGCAGGGGCACTGGGAGGCTGCCATCCGGGTAAGCCAGGCATCCGTGCGGGGCTGGTGTGGCCAGGAATGACAGCTGAGTGCTGCAGTGGCTGGGCCACCAGGGGGAAGGTGGGCGGGCCCATGGCAGGTGGGGCAGCTCCGGGAATGGGGGGCGGCACCCTGGGCATGACAGCAGGTGGGGCCATTGCATGCTGCTGCTGCTGCTGCTGCTGCTGCTTGATCCGGTAATCCTCCATCAGCTCCGCGTGCTCCTTCTGCTGCTTCCGGATCTGCAAGAAGAGTTAAATCTCACTCATGGATGGTGCTGCAGGTGCCCAAGGGCTCTGGGGGTTATACCGAAAGCAGTTCGATCTTAATACAGGCAAACATATTTGGCTGAGGCAAAGGGCAAAATCACAAAAAGTTGGATTGATAAACATTAACTAAAGGTTGCCAATCTTTTTTAACAATAGAATTTTTCTATCATCTGTAAAATTTCTTTACTTATGAAATACCAAAAACAAATTTGAAACAATTTTCTGAAATGAATAGTAAGAAAACCTTACTGTGAAAGTCAAACTATTTAAACTGCACAAAACAATAAAAACGCCACAGGAATCATTAACTGCGACACCTTAGAAGTGACATTAGTACACAAGTTTAGAGTAACTGTGAGATTTAACTCAAATTTACCATTGAAACATGTTACAATTTCACTTCTTCAATATACAAAATGGCTCGACATGTTAGGATAACTACTGGCATGTGTTCCACACCCTCCCCTTCAGGTTAAAAAGACTGGATTGGAAAACTCTGCATTTAACAGCTAACATGCTCAAGTGATGATTTCTGAAATGTGTACAGGCCCAAGGTAATGTTCTGAATAGCTCCTAGTAGCGCCCTAACTGACTGGTGTCAGTTACTTCATTCCAAAATCCTCTGTGCCCCAGTGCAAGATGCCATAGACTCATCCCAAGGGAGACCCTGCCCAAGTCCTGGGGGCGCATGGCCTCCCTTAGGGAGCTGGGAGGGAGAGGCTCTGGGTGACATTCGCATCCTTCAAAACCACTCCAATTTTGGATGTATGCATATTATACCAGTAGTTCTAACAGTTTCCCTGGCCAACTGGCACATTCTCTGCATGTGATGGTTCTGACCTGCTCTCCAGTAGCTGTGTAACTTCTAACTTTTTTCTTATCTTTTCTGACCCGTTTACTGGCATTGGATTGGGGAAGTGGTTCTCAACCTGTGGGTCGCGACCCCTTTGGGGGTCGAAGGACCCTTTCACAGGGGTCGCCTAAGACCATCGGAAAACATATATATAATTACATATTGTTTTTGTGATCTATCACTATGCTTTAATTATGTTCAATTTGTAACAATGAAAATACATTCTGCAATCAGATATTTACATGACGATTCATAACAGTAGCAACATTACAGTTATGAAGTAGCAACGAAAATAATTTTATGGTTGGGGGTCACCACAACATGAGGAACTGTATTAAAGGGTCGCGGCATTAGGAAGGTTGAGAACCACTGGATTGGGGAAGCAGTATGATAGACACTGAACACCTCAGTACCTGGAACATAGAAGGTGGTGGTCCCTGCCTTTCCCAGGACATTTAAAAATACTTCAGAAAACATTGTCAGCAATTGCTTACTTTACTGAGATACAATGGATTGTTGACAACTATACAGTAACAGATGAGATGCCCATTTTCCAAGTTCAGTATTAGCTTCTGTGAGTACTTGATGCATGGATACAAAATTAGGCCCTTAGCATAGAGAAGTTATAAAAATACACTGAAGGCAATGAAAATGCTAAAATTACTTTATAAGAAATACCCTTAAAAGAACATTTACTTGCAATAAGCACAAACCCAGCGAGTAAATTTAAAGAGAAAAGAAACCTCTCACTCTGGATTAGCCTCAGTGTAGCTTGCAGATAAGTCATTTGAGTCAAAAACCCTAATTCCATCGTCAGTGTGAGTGAGCATGCACTCACCTCTGTGAGGACTCAGATCCTTTGTGTGTGCCATGGTTTAATACTCACGTCTTTGGAAGGTGGTAGAGAAGGTTGTTTACTAGAGTGTTCATTACAGAGAAAACACTCCAATTTCTGTCAATCTACTCTGAATGCCTCCCTTTCTATATTAACATTTAGATTACTTTTCAATTTTATTTTAAAAGTTAAAATAGACAGTTAGAAGCAAAGGTGACTTTTTGGGTAGACAATTCCATTAATGTTAACGCACAGAGACAGTGGTGTAGCCATCGCCACAATCAAGATACAGAAAATTCCTTCAGCCCTGACCGGTTTGGCTCAGTGGAGAGCGTCAGCCTGCGGACTGAAGGGTCCCAGGTTCAATTCCAGTCAAGGGCATGTACCTTGGTTGCAGGCACATCCCCAGTAGGAGGTGTGCAGGAGGCAGCTGAATTGACGTTTCTCTCTCATCAATGTTTCTAACTCTCTATCCCTCTCCATATCCCTTCCTCTCTGTAAAAAAATCAATAAAATATATTTTTAAAAAAAGAAAATTCCTTCATGTGACCTACCCCTTAGCAGTCACACCTTCTTCCCTCATCCCTTAGCCCTGGAAACCTCTATGGTCCATTTTTATAACTCTGTCATTTCAAGAATGTCATACAAATAGAGTAGCCTATAACAGTCGGGGATTAGCATCTTTTACTCAGTATAATGTTCTCGAGATCCATTCAGGTAATTCTGTGTAGTCCTCCACGGTGTGCATACACAACACTCTGTCCGACAATTCACCCCTGAAGGACACCTGGGTTGTTCCCAGGTTTCGGTGACTATGAGTAGAGCTCTTACATTTGGTACAGGCTTCTGCGTGAAGCCAGGTTTCTCATTCACTTAGGTAAATACCTAGGAGCGGGCTCTTAGCCCATGTTGAACAGTTACTGTTTAATTTTAAATAAAAAGTTAAAGTTTTACTTCTTTTTAAGTATAATTGTTACTTCAATGAACATTTTGAGAAATATGTTCTGGTTTGTAATGGAAGATAACAGCAGAATGGTTTCATTTTTCAGGAATGAGTACTTTTCATAAAATATACCATGTATTTTAGAAATATTTTAGAAATATTAATAAAAATACTATGAAAATGAATCACCAGAATGACTCAAATGCTTTATCTGAAATTTCACTAGAAACCAGGGAACTAAAGACAATGGGCAAGCAACGGTCAACTCCAAGTGAACAAATACTTCTAGGGCCCAATTCTTGTTCCCGCCTGAACCAGGGTTCCCGTGAGCTCTGCTCAGTGGAGCTGAGGACCGCCAGAGGGATTTTTTAGGCAGGGTAAGTACCTGGATTTCCCTGGCTGTCCCAGGTTTCATACCAGAGTGTGGAAGCGGCTCCTCTAGGTCAGGGTTATGAATTAACCTCTTCAGTGGCACTTATTAAATATGTGCTGTGTGACTACCACTCCAGGGAAGGACTGGCTGTCACTTCCTCGGTTAGTGAGAGGCCCACAAGTTGCTCCTGCGTCTGCCCAACGCTAATCAAGCCCTGCGTCCACTCGCCAACGCCTGCCCGCCGTGCAGAGGCGGCCGTTACCTGCTCCAGCTGCTTCTGAACCATGCTCTGCTGCTCAGTCACATGCTTGAGTTGCTCCGCATCCTCTTCTGGGAACTCACGCCCGGCCTTCTTGGCGGTGCGCTGCTTGGCCGAGAGGGCCTTCTTGGATTTTCTGTGCGCGCCGATTTGTTCTTCGAGGTATTTCTGCTGCATCTGAAGCAGCTGCTGGGTCTCCTGAAGCCACTCTTCGTATTGCTTACGTTGGGAGTCATCTGAGTGGATAATGAAAAAATCAGCTCTGTTAATTTTCTAGAGTCCAATAAAAAGTTACACAAATCCATTTTGTAAGGAAATGCATTTTACCATGACCTTGTAATAGGTATTCTGAAAACATGATACTAAACATTAGACCATAATTTAACTATAAAGTAGGAGATTTTAGAAAAATATTTATTTGAGAAAACCAAAGAATGCATGTTTTTAGCTCACAGGCTACCTTCATACTTATCAAGACTATAAATCCAGTTTCTGAAAGCAGATGACTTTTATCTAACAGATAAAAACAATCTGCTCAACTACCAAGTTCTCTAACTCATGTGTGTATTTCATTAAGTCACATTTACAGACTTTGAAGAGACAAAGTAAGACACATGTATCCTATTAAGGTCCAAAGCATAGGTTTGGTATCCTTTCCCATGTGAATTTCCCTAAGTTTTAAGGGTTACCCCTTTTCTCAATAGTGAAAACATGTCCTGAACCGAGAAGGAGGGAACCTAGAATGCCGTAGAAAGGACAATCTGAAGTCTATGTTTTATAAAGGAAATCTCTAAGTTAAAAACATCGGTAACTTATGAATTTTATAATTTAGTACTTGTATAAGTAAAGTAAAATCTTTAATTAACCAAGTAAAATCTTGACTACTTTTATGACTGTCATTGATATTGCCCCAAAATAGTTATATCTCTTCATCTTGTACCAACAGTCCTTCTTTATTCTTTAAGGGCACTTCACGTCACTGATTCCAAGTTAAAAAAAAAAAAAAAGTCATCTCATGGTAGTGAAATTCAGAATATACCTTTTTGAAGACAAAGAAATGAGTAAGTACAATTTCAGGAAGGAAATTCGCTGAAAAATTACATCAGTGATAGCAATATTGTCATACAGTGAGAATGCAACCAAAGCCAATCAATGGGCACAGTAAAGCCAGAAAAAGCCAGTTGGTTACAGCAGTTTGTTTTTAATGAGAAATGTGTTCAAATTATGATAATAATTAATGCAGGGGAATTTTAATGGGTCAGACTTTGGGTTTGTTCCTAAACCCAGAAGTCCCAGTACATGTATGAACTTGAAATCTAGTCTAAATTTGAAGGGCATTTGTTTAAGAACAGGCTTTTTCAACAAGGTTTCAGAAGTTCTGCTTCTGGTAGAATGAGACCTACCGCAAGGAAAGCCTTTCTGGTTTCTGGAACCAGGAGAGCAGAGGTGAGCAAAATGAAAAATAATGGTGAAAAAAAAAAAAAGTTAGCTAAACAGTCTGAAGATTTCAGAAAGGTTCAGTTTGGGGAGAACTTTAAATACTATCCTGAACCACCTTGGGACCCCTGGAGATAACTCAAAAGGACTCAGTGGCATCCTGCATCCTTGCCCTTCACACCATGCTGCTAACCCAAATGATTCCTAAGCACATTTCCTATGTTGTTCCCATTTAGTGTCCTTGTCACAGAGGCAGACAGTCATTAGAGCAAGAAAAGGCTAAATTCTAGTTGTAAAGTGCCCAATCTACATATAAAACAAACAAAAAACCCAGCAACAATACCGAAGAGAATGGGAAAGGTGATTTTTCTGTATTAAAATATTTACCTAACTATAATTCTTCATGCATAGAGAAAAAAAGCAATGAAAATCCATGCCTTGAGGAAAAGACACCAAATAAGGTTTCATAAAAGATGAGGGCACTCAGACTGAAAAACACACCTACACTAACTCCACGTTTTTAGAACACAGAGCGCAAACAAGCAATCCCCAGAGAACAGGTGACTTATTAGATTTATACTTACTGACAAAGCCTGGACCAAAATTTGGAGGATTAGGCCTAGAAAGCTGATGTGTTATACTGCCATCCTAAAATAAGTAAAATTTACAAATAGGTTTATTCCACATTTCAGTTAAAGGGGGGAAAATTTTTTTAAAAAGAAAGAGAAAGAAATGGAAGGGAGTGAAAAAAAACCTTTAATTTCCTAAGACATCTTTAAAGCTCTCCTTTTAATAAAAAGTAGATGAGTTGAGTGGTGAAAACCTATTTTCTGAAAATTTTAAATTATCTCTGAACTATTTCATTTCATAGATTTCAGTTGAAAAACGTGTGAGGTAAGGGATGATCCATCGGAAATACAATAGTAGGGCAAATCAAATACTGCTAGCACATAGCTAGAGATCATGTAAAACTCCACTTTTTTATGAAATCCACCTGGTTTCTTCTGCAATTAAGACATAAACATGGGTTCTGGATTGACTAGATCCCACTTCACAGCACACACTTCTTCATTAACAAAACCCGACGTCTCTAAGATGTACAAGTAATTGAAAATATTAGTCTCATTTTTTAAATTAAATGTCTTGTTTCTTCCAGGGTGACTGAATAAACAGTTTTTAATTTCACAATCTAATACGTTTAACTTTGAGAAAATATTAATCAGTCGTTACAAGTTCTGTTAGACATGAGCTGTACACAAGGTAACGATTGTAAAAGACACTAGCAGCCAGAATGTGCTGTATGTAACCCTTACACTGCGAGGCTGGAGACCATTGGACAGGTAGGAAAAAATGCAGGTCACAGGACGTATACAAACTTTGCATAGGAAATTTAGAGTGGAACTGAGTTTTTATAAAAACTCATCTATGAAGCCTATGTTTTTTCCACCGCCTGAGATGCAAGATGGTCTCTCTTCTTTTAATAATAAAAACATAGTAATCAGCATAATAAAGCTGAAGCACAAATTGCCGGGCAGAAAAGAAGATTCCACAAAGACATGTAGTAGGTCACTTAACAGGTAGTTTGCCTTTTTTTAAAATGTAGGCAGATGCTTGAAAAAAAAATCATTGAAGAAAACTCTGTATGAGATGAGCAGGTCTACTTTCCCTAACATTGCTTGACACTCAAATTTATACTTCAAGATGATTATCATGAATGGTGAATATCCAAAAGACTAATTTATTCCAAGGAATAAATAGCAGAACATGACTGTATCTAAATAGAATGATTACAATCGTTTTCTACTGTTTATAACAGATTTACATTTTTAAAAATAATGAATTAAATCCAAAATGCAGAACATGAAAATGTCTTTGTGGAGTCCAAAATAAAAACCCAAGAGATTAACCAAAGAACATATATGCATAGCCCATGGACATGGACACGACAACTATGTGGGGAAGGCCGGGGGTTGGGTGGGCTGGGTGGAGAGGAGCAGAGGAGGAGGGAGTGGGGACATCGGTAACAGTGTCAGCAACAGAAATAAATAAATGTAGAATCAGAAACCCTAAGCACTTGGTTGCCCTCAAGTGACTTTCTACCCTTAAATATATGGGTCCTGTTCAGAAACTGTGGTCAATTTTAGTCTTAATAAGAAAGTCTTTATTCCTGCTGAACAGATATCTAAGCTCCTATGTCTTCCTAGAAGTGGCCTCGCTGGGCAGAAGAGGTCTGTCAGGAACAGGACAGTATGGTTTTGGTGACAATACCTGAGGAATGGCCTGTGGCAGGAGAGTCTGGCCGTCACCTGTCTGCGCTCCAGGCACCGACGGGCCCATAAAGGGGAACCTGTGAGGGAAGCACTAGGTGTCAAATGACAAGCAGGGACAACTACACTTATTTTAAGTGCTCCACAATGTTGTCTGTCCGGGAAGAAAGAATGGCATGTCCTCATCATCATGAACATCTGCGAAGGCCCAGTCTTCTTGTGCCGACCCCACTTCACCCTCCGCACCCTCTCTGAAGTGCAGCCTCTTCCTGCCGTCCTGACTCATGAGTCCCAGGCCCACCAGTGAGCTGTGGTAAGTAGGCCACACCAGAGTTTCACTTTCTATTCATGATTCATCATGCCCTAAAATAAAATTAATTCAACTCTTTGGATAAAAATATCTAATGAAAAAATAGTTTTATTATATACATTCTAAGAAAATTTTTTTCTTCTTCCAATCTTTATTTTTAAAAATGCCTTTTCTGAACTGAGAAAGTAAAGATAATAAGTAATTTAGCTATTTTATATTCTAAACTAAAGATGCACTCTCAAGAAGTTTCACACATTTTCTATACCTAATGTTAAAGCAAGTTAAAAATTGGTCACAGACCAAGAAAAAGTCTACAAGGTTAAAAATATTTGGCTAGCCCAGCTGGTGTGGCTCAGTGGTTGAGCGTCAACCCATGAACCAGAAGGTCACTGGTTCAATTCCGGGTCAAGGCGCATGCCTGGGTTGTGGGTTCGATCCCTAGTACAGGGCGTGCAGGAGGCAACTGATTGATGTTTCTCTCTCATTGGTGATTCTAACTCTGTATCCCTCTCCCTTCCTCTCTAAAATAAATAAAAAGATACTTTTAAAAAATTGGCCAATATATTTTGTTGTTGTTAATCCTCACCTGAGGATATTTTTCCATTGATTCTTAGAGTGGAAGGGAGGAGGAGGAGAGGCAGAGAGACACACACATTGATGTGAAAGGGTTGGGGACTGAGCCTGCAACCAAGGTACGTGCCCTTGACCGGAACTGAACCCAGAACCCTTCAGTCTGTGGGCCGACGCTCTATCCACTGAGCCAAACCGGCTAGGGCTGGTCAATATTTTGATTCACCTATCACCCCTGCACCCACTACAGCCTGGGCAGGAATGATCTCTTAATCCAAGTATCACTCACTGTCCATCACCCTCAGTAGCATATCACACTATGTTGAGGGGCTAAGACCTCCACTTCTTCAAAGCACTCAGTAGAATAGCAAACACTATGCCTAAAACGTGGCTAATACCTCTAATTATGATGCTGAACCAGCAGGGGTTCTAATTCTGAGGTCCATCTTTTAAACTAAGTGCTAACCAAGTTTAGCATTTCCTTCTATTTTGACTATAAACAGCAAACTACAGTATTATTAGCAGTGGTGTGACTTTGTCACCAACAGAACTCACATTGCTTTCATAACAAAAGTTGTTGCACATACTAATATTCTAATTCATTGTTACTTTGAAATTATGGTAATTATTAGACCTTCTGCTAAATTTGTTAAAGCATCAAGAAGCACACATGCCATAATTTTTAAATTTAAATAACTATGTTTCAAATATGACTGATTTCCTTTGTAGTATGTTTTTGGTTTTGCACATAAAATGTTCTCCATCAAAAGGTTTATGACATAAAAAAAGAACCCTATGATAAAGAATTAGTGTGAATAAATACTGTGCAACAGTGCAAATCTCTACTTTGATCTCAACAATACTTCTTACCCATTTCCAAACTATCTCAACAAATGAAAAGAACTACTCCTTTAAGGACTCCTAACTAATTGGAAGTCTCACTTATTAAAGTCATGTAGATTTTACATTCAATTCCATAATCATTCTTTTCATAAAAGTTGTTCAACAAGATAATGAGGCTAACTTGAGGCTTTCTCCTCACTACTGACAGAGGCTATCAACCAGAGATCTCCATAAGAGAGGATCAGTGCCATCTGCAGATATTCTGACCTAGTAGGTCTGTGTTGGATTAATGCAAATGCATTTTTTAAAATTGCCATATAATTCTGACAGTGGTCCATGATAAAAACTTAAGATATAGCCCTGGCTGGCATGGCTCATGGGTTAGAACACTGGCCCACAAACAAAGGGTCTGGGGTTTGAGTCCCATTCAAGGGCACATACCTCAATTGTGGGTTCACTCCCCATCCCCAATTGGGGCGCATGTAGGAGGCAACCACCCGTGTGTCTCTCTCACATCGATGTTTCTCTCTCTGTTTCCCTCCAGCCCCCCTTCCACTCTCCCTGAAAAAGCAATGGAAAAAGATGCCCTCAGGTGAGGGTTAACAAAACAAACAAACAAACAACAAACAAGATGCCGCCCTGAAGTTAATATGCCTTAGCTGGCACAAGTACTCTAATTCCATAAATTCATGTGGTCAAACAACTCTTACAGTCTTCTTTAACGCATAATTTCCATTTTTCTGCTAATGGTGAAAAGATATACAAATTATCCTAACTTTCCAATGCCCTCACTCAGTCCCACACTTTTCTCTGCATTGTTCCTTTGATGGTATAAAAAATATTCACAGGCTTAAAGAAACCATTGTCTTATCTCCACAGTTTGACTACTATTTTCCTGCTTATCATCTCATCTTTGTGTAGGATGAAAGATCTCGGTCCCAAGACTCATGTCAATCTTACAAGCCTTTCTAGGATGTTTTATTATGTTTATCCTGAAACTAAAGGAAATTGATCATATCCAGCTAATATCACAACAAATATAAATACTATTCATTCCTAAAACATAGTGGGCTTTCTTATATATTTGAGTTTTGGAGAGAGAGAGGAAGTCGGAGGGAAAGAAACATTAACGAGATAAACACTGATTGGCTGCCTCCGGGCCTCTCCACTGGGGATCAAGCCCACAGGTCAGGCATATGCCTTAACCAGGAATCAAACCGTGACCTCTTGGTTCCTGGGGCGATGCTCAAACAGAGTCACACTGGCTGGGCTATAACATAGGGTGGTTTTTAGGTACTGTATATACTTTGTAGGAACTAGTAATAATTTCATACACTTCTTTTTGCAAAGGAATAATGAGAAACACCTTCACCTACCTGTTCATGACCATTGGTGGCATGCCCATATTGTTTTGTGCCATTACTTTATTGATGCCTTTAAGGGCCACCATTTTGGCTTTCATTATAGGATCTGTAATTGCATCAAAATCTAAAGAAGAAATATATTTTAAAGTTACTAATTTCATAGTACTTGGTTCAAGTTACACTTAACTGCCACAAACATTATGTAATTTAGAGGTTTTTATTCCTTATTATTTAATAAGCATTATCACAGGTTTCTAGGCTAGGTAAGGAATGATGAGATACAAGGAACCTTAACCAAATTTAATGGCATCTCAGTGGCCCATCATTGAAGCAAGCTTGGATACCTTAGTCCTGCAGGAGTGAGAACAGAAAGCTAGTCACACTGAAGGGGAATGACAGCAATAATCTAAAGCAGTGAGATTCTTTTCACCCAAACTTTCACATGCTAATCAAAACTGCTTCAAAATGTTAATGTCCTGAGAATTTACAGTTATTTCCAATACTAAGGAATTCCACTAAATCAGTTACTACCCTTTGAGAGAAAAATGTATCCATTCTTGAGGACATAGCTTTGCAATAAAGATAGGCTACTGAGAAAAGACCTCTTTGCATAGAAGTGAAAAAGAGATGGGACAATATGCTAATTTTTACTCTTAGAGACACTCAGGTAATTTTACTGCGTTGATGTTTTGTGGGTTTCCTTCCCAAAACTAGTAAGCAATTGGAAACAAGTTAAAGAGCTTTATATAACCAAAAACTGCCAAGCATTTATAGTACACAAATGGACATTAAGGAGTTTGTATCTATCATAATTTCTTTAAATTAAACGCCTCTGAAAATAAATTAGAAGGAAGGAATAAGACTTGTTTCTGTTAATAATGTAAGTAGGACTAAGAAGGTCAAACTCAGGGTTCTGAACCTCTTAACTGAGCTGGCAGGAATCTAAAGGCTTCATCACTGTGTGACCCTCAGTGCTCTAGTCCACGTGTGTCGTGAACACTGCAATCTTACAAGCACACTGCACACCACCCTGCGCCCACCGTGGCTCCCACTGCACCAAAGGCCACTCCTACCGATGTTGGGGAAGAAGGGTTCCGACCGCTGCCGGATCATGGCCTGCATCTGTCTCTGCTGCTGCTGCTCCTGCCTCTCTTGGTCCAGAAGATCCTGCAGCAGCAGAGGCTGTTCGTCCAGGAGGAGGGGTCTCTCTCTGCTCTGCGGGGTGAGTGTCGGAGGGACCACCAGTGGCGGGGGTCCAGACTGACTGGATAGGGGCACAGTTTGATCCATAGGTTTTCCTGTCCCAAAACCATGATTAACTGCTGGCTGACCCTGAAGGAATCCCGGGTTGACCTGCACACTCTGAGGGAAAGCGTGGTTTACCCTAGAGACTACTGCCACGTTGGAGTTCATGGTAGTATCCAGAACATGACCAGGCGGTGTCATCAGCGGAGGAGGCAAACTTGGCATGTGGCTGGATGTTGAGACTGGCAATGTTGGTGGTGGAGACCCCAACGGCTCCATGTCTGGAGTATCCGACTTTTCATTAGCAAGTAAACTGGAAAGAACCGGAGTCGACCCAGTTACGCCACAAGAATTGGCTGTGTCTTCAGCAGGCAGCTGAGTGGGTCCATGAACAGCACCTGTGCTGGAGCCAGCGGTTTCGCGAAGAGCTCTTTTGTCAGGTAGGTCTGCGTCACAGGACTGTGGAGGGGCCTGGTCTCCACCCTGCAAGTCTGTGTGAGCAGCAGCCTGGGAGCAGGGAGTGTCAGCGTGATCTTTACCCTCATCGCTTTTCTCACTTTCACATTTGGTTTCCCCTTTAGAATTTGGAGACAGTACTTCTGTTTTTATCTCACTGGTGACAGTGGATTTTTTCCATGGGGAATGTTTATCAGAAGGAACCACAGTTTTATCTTCTTGCTCCTTTTTTTTTGGTTCAATAGATACACACTGATTATCTAACTTATCATCAATTGGGACATTAAGGTCTAGTTCTGCGTTAAACATGCTTTTCTTATCTCCTAGGTCAAGTTCTGGATCTGTATACGCAATGATATCGAATTCTCCTGACCTTAAAAGGTCATCGAGGTTGGGATCATTAGTTTCCAAATTACCTAAAGTATCCAATTCATCTCCCTTTCCATCTTCTGTATCTAGATTTAAATTTTCAAGATCTTCATCATCCAAGTCTTTGACCTCAACCCCCTCAAGATCTTTAACATCTAGCTCTTTTACAGATGGGTCATCAGAATCAAGTTTTTCTTCAAGACCATCAGAAGACTGGGAAGTTACCTGTAAATTATCAGACGTTGTTTCAACTGATGTAGATGTTGACAAAGAGGCCTCTGAAAACTCCCCACTGAAGGGATGACTCAGGGACCTCATGACCATAGAAGATGAGTGGACAGGATGACCTTGCTCTGGCTGAGAGGGTGGCACCTGTTCCAAACTTGGGTGCACAGACAGCTGATTAGGTAGACCTTGGGAAGGTCGCTTCATGGGTTCTGTGTGTCTAGGGCCTGGAATGTCCGGCCGGGGAATAAAGTTCCCAGGTCGTGGATGAGAAGGTGCCTCTAGAATGTTGCCAGGAGCACTGAAGGGCAGCCGTGGCCGTCCATCTGGGGCCCTGTGCCGCAGCTCGATGAATGCTTGGCCAAGTATGTGATGCTGCGGGACGGGCAGACCCGGTGGTGGGAAATGCTGAGGCAGACCAACTGGATTACTCATTGGTGGGTTATTTGAAGGCCTGGGCATATCTACAGACACTGGTCTTCTCGGCTGTGGAGGAATTCCAGATCCTTGTATTTGCTGAGGAGGCACAAGGAAGCGTTCCTGACTTGACAGGGTACCATGATTACCTCCTGGAAACCCAAATCTAAAAGAAAAAAGAGCAAATAGTAAACACTAAGTATTACATTAAATTTAGAGTTAAGTCGAGGAAAGGAAATGTTTTAGATTAAACTCAGATACAAATGTTGCCAAATACCGTGACTTAGGAAAGACAAAATTATCATGATTAAAAAGCACTCATAAAGCATCCATATGCACATAAATTTTTGCTAAGTGAACCCAAAATGAACACTGAATCTGAGTCCATTTCTTTTTTCTGCATTTAGGGAGCTCTACGGGGGAAACTGACTGGGGAGGTGGGTGGGTGCTTGAAGGAAGGTAGGAGATCTCAAGAACTGAATTGTA
The DNA here is from genome assembly GCF_963259705.1 of Myotis daubentonii. Taxonomy (NCBI): domain Eukaryota; kingdom Metazoa; phylum Chordata; class Mammalia; order Chiroptera; family Vespertilionidae; genus Myotis; species Myotis daubentonii. The sequence goes on along the minus strand of NC_081849.1, from coordinate 6,305,821 downwards.
CTTGAGAGAATTACGGGCCTCTGTACATAGAAGACAAAGGCAGAAGCCTGGCAACTGGGTGTAACCTATTTTCGTGAAAGGAATGAAGACAGGGAAACAGGCATCATCTCTCAAGATTTAACAAATGAGTTAATTATTTATACTGTACCTCATTCTAGAGAGAAGGAAAGGCAGTTTACAAGTAAATATGAAATAGAACAGGCATACATTAAATTGAGGAAGAAAAATGGAAAACATGGGGGTAGGTATTAGACTAAAAAATATGTCTAATAAAACTAAAAGAGTCATCTTAAAGAACTCACTCCTCAGTATACCTGGGCGTATGTTTGGCTTTGAACTTTCTACTCGCCACTTCAAAAACAAACAAAAATCCCACTGACTTTATAACCTTATCTCACCATGAAAAGTTCCAGAAGGAGAACATCCGTTTCATATGGAAATCTCCACTAATATTCACAATGTAAACTAAAATAAAAAATTGGGGGGGAGGAGAAACCTCACTCATCATGTCACAGGAGGCTCTGACTGAATATGGTGGTTACATTTTAGAGATTTGAGGGTGTCATAAACTACATCCTATGGCTATAATATAGCCATGGTAACGCTAACACAGTCAGTACTTTAAAAAAATAAAGGGCTATTTAAGATCTTCATTAAAAGTTTAAAAAATCCAGTGGATCAAAAAAATTAAATTATTTTCAAGGAGGTCCAACTGCAAAACCGGTGAGGTTTGGGGTGGGGGTCGGGAAAAAACCCATTCGCCTGTCCTGACAAACCCGTTTCCTGAGGGTGCCCGAAGTCTACATATAGTTCTAAAGCCTCTAAGTAAAGCACACAATACTCTGTGTTGAAAGACTTCTCTAAAGTTCACGTTTTAAATTATTTATTTTGTTAACCCCCAACTTAGGATATTTTTTCCCATTGATTTTTAGTGTGGGAGGGGGAAAGACAGAGAAACATCCACATGAGACACACATTGATTGGTTGCCTCCCACACAAGGGAGATTGAGCCTGCAACCAAGATACTGGCCATGGAAGGAATCGAACCTGGGACCCTTCAGTCTGTGGGCCAATGCTCTAACCCAGGGGTGGGCAAACTTTTTGACTCGAGGGCCACAATGGGTTCTTAAACTGGACTTGAGGGCCGGAACAAAAGCATGGAAGGAGTGTTTGTGTGAACTACTATAAATTCAAAGTAAACATCATTACATAAAAGGGTACGGTCTTTTTTTTTTTTTTTTAGTTTTATTCATTTCAAACGGGCCGGATCTGGCCTGCGGGCCGTAGTTTGCCCACAGCTGCTCTAACCACTGAAACAAACTGGCTAGGGCTATGGTTTATTTTTATTTCTATATAATTCATTCTAGTCCTTCCTGACCTCAAGATTCCAGAAATCTGAACTATTTTCAAATAAAAATCTTCTTTCTAAAGGTAACAAGAGAAAATGAAGTAATTAAAAAAAAAAAAAGTTTAAATAAAAGTGGCATTTTTTGGGTATTTTTCTATCATAAAAAATTATCCAATGTAAAAAATCCAAGCAAGCCCTGGCAGGTGTGGCTCTGCTGATTGAGCATCGTCCTGTGCACCAGAAGGTTATGGGTTCAATCCCTGGTCAGGGCACATGACCAGGTTGCGGTTCAATCCCTGGTCAGGGTGTGTACAGGAGGCAACTGATGAATGTTACTCTCACAACGATGTTTTTTTCTCTCTCCCTTCCTCTCTCTCTCTAAAATCAATAAAAACTCGTATTTTTAAAAATCCAAGCAATATAAAAATATAAGGTATATTTTCCCAATAATCACTATCAACTTGTTGGGTATCATTCAAGATATTTATCTATGCAATTATGTAGTTTTATACAAATAAAATTATGTTGCATACAGTCTATTTTTTCCACCCAATAAATCATAAATATCTTTCTTCTCAATTATTAAAGCACAACATTTTAATGGCTGTCTTATATTCTATAACACAGATATACCATAATATATTTAACCTTTTTTTTTTCTGATCCTTGTATGCTCAACCTCTAAAGTGAGGGTAACTGAAACTTTGTAAAGGTTTTATAAAACACCTGAAGTGCACAGAATAGTGCTTCACCCGAAGTAATAAAGTTAGCTATTGCTATTATTTACTACTATTACAGGTGGATAGATACTTTCTACATTTTTTGCTATTTATAACCAATGGCTAAAAGAATGACCTTGTATAGATTTCCTTGGACACCTGCACCATTGTATCTGTAAATTTCTAAGTGAAGCCCTGATCAGTTTGGCTCAGTGGCTAGAGCGTCGGCCTGTGGACTGAAGAGTCCAGGTTCAATTCTGGTCAAGGGCATGTACCTTGGTTGCAGGCACATCCCCAGTAGGGGGTGTAAAGGAGGCAGCTGATGGATGTTTCTCTCTCATGGATGTTTCTAACTCTCTATCCCTCTCCCTTCCTCTCTGTAAAAAATCAATAAAATATATATTTTTTTAAAAAATTAAAAAAAATTTTCTAAGTGAAACTTCCTGTAAGTAAATGGTATTTTATTGCCAAACTGTCCATGGTTGAGCCAACTGATACATCCATGAAACTTTACCAGATTACCCATTTTTCCTATTATCAATCTATACTAATAAAAGGGTAATATGATAATTAGGGCAGATGTCACCCAGACATCCATCCGGACAAAGCAGGGCCGGCGCCATGCGGGAGAGGCGGGCGGTCCAGCACAGCTGGTCCAGCACCGTGGCCCCTTTTGCAGAGGCAGCAAGAAGGCAGCACCACGCTCCCTTCTGCAAAGGTGCCGCAAGACAGGGCGCAGCGCGGCCTGGTCCCAGTGCTGCCCCTTCTGCAGAGGCAGCCTCGAGGGCCCGGTCCAGGCACCACGTATCCATAAAGGCTGGACTGGGTGCAACCTGCTGTGCCTCAACCTCCCACAGCCCCTCCCCCAGCCTGCCCTGCCCCAGATCACCCCCCACCCACCAGTGGGCAGGGGGCAGGGCCAGCCCTAAGAAGTGAGGGCTGAGGGCCGACAGCTGCGGCGGCCAGCAGTGGCAGCAGCAGCGGGGTGATGGGGGCAGTGCCTTCCCCGATCAGGCGGGTCACCTCCAGGCCGGTGGCCTCCCACAGAGGAGGACATCCCCTGAGGGCTCTGGACTGTGAGAGGGGGCAGGCCAGGTTGAGAGACTCCCTCCACAACCCCTCCCTCCGTGCACGAATTTCTTGCACTGGGCCTCTGGTCTTTAAATATTTTCCAATCTAAAGAAAAACTCGGTTTGTTGTTTTTTTAAACCCATGACTTCTCATTAGTGGAAATAGCATTAGTTATATCTCAAAGGGATATAACCAGTAAAAAGCAGTAACAACTTCTTAATTACGAGTAACTTCTAACAGCGATTTAAATCTGGCAGGAAATTAAATGCATTACCTAAATCCATGAGGTCTCATTCCCATACCAGTAACTTCAGGAGGATAGGGTCCACGCGGGTCCTTTGGGAAGACAGCATATCTAGATCCCAGCGGAGGGACAGCAGGCGGCCTGATGCTCCCAGGATAGGGGGGTGGAGGCCTGGAGAAAGCCTGGCTGACACTCTCAGGCTGCCAGTGCTGCAGGGGACTGGGATGAGGCACAGAGGCTGCCTCCTGGGAACCCTTCTCCTGTCGACCTGCCATCTTCTTCTGCTGTTGCTGCTGCAGAATTATTTCACGTAACTTCTGCCGCTGAAGGAAAGAAGCAAAAATCACTAGGATTTCTGGTTGCTAAGGGCTTTCTGGTAACTAATGCTTCCAATATACGACTATGGTAATGTTTAAAATATTTTTTTAAATATATTTTTTTAAATTTATTTCAGAGAGGAAGGGAAAGGGAGAGAGAAACATCAATGATGAGAATCATTGATCAGCTGCCTCCTGCATGCCCCACACTGGGGATTGAGCCCGCAACCTGGGCATGTACCCTGACCAGGAATCGAACCGTGACCTCCTGGTTCATAGGTCTGACGCTCAACCACTGAGCCACGCCAGCCAGACAGTGTTTAAAATGTCTTAATGTTTTGCCCTAGGTGGGTAGCTCAGTTGACTGAAGCATCATTCCAGTATGCCAAGGTTGTGGATTCAATCTCTGGTCAGGGCATACACAAGAAATAAACCAATGAATGCATAAACAAGTGGACCAACAAATCCATGTTTCTCTCTCTCTCTGAAATCAGTCAATCAACCAATCAATCAATCATTTAAATGTCTTAATGTTTTAAAGTTTGATGAAACACTAGTTATACTTAACTATTCAATAGTTATAAAACAGATTACTTGGGGCCTTTTCCTTGCCTGACAACTATCACAAAACTTAAAAGATTTCATATATAACAATTCCCCAGAAAATTCATAAATATTGAAAATATAGTAAATCCAAATCAACTGGTGTTAATTTCACCACTTCCATTTTTCTTGTTTGCAGGACAATGAATTCTATAGAAGATAAACTTTAACACCTGTTAAAGTTTGATGAAATGAATAGCTTTCTCAAATAATGTACTTAAAACATCGAAGAACATACAATGTGTTTACCTGTCTCAATTTCTCTGTATCTGCTTGGGACATACTGATGGTGTGCTGTGTGTCAGTGACTCCCGAGGCTGGTACCGGACCAGGGAGTTGGGAGACACTGGAGAACTGCTGGCCTTGAGAACTCATGGGGGTGTCTGAAGGAGCACTGAGGTTCCCCTCAGGCCCAGGCCGGGGCTGACCAGCAGCATCAGGAGCCATCTGACTTGCTCCAAAAGCATCAGCCTGAGGCCTTGGGGTCACTGGGGGCTGGTCGTAGGGATCCCGGGCCGCAGATGGGGAGACACGGCTGAAGGTGTCTGCAAGGCCAGGTCCGGGCGGCCCCGGTGTTTGGGAACAGGCTTCGGGTGTCCTCACCACAGGGCCAGGTAAGGCTGTGCCTCGATTCTGTGCTGCCTGCAGGAACACATCCTGACTTGACATGAGGACAGGTCTTGTCACTGAGGACCGAGCAAAACCCTCTGAAACCCTTGGCCTTGGTGCTGCTGGTGGCTGAGAGTAAAAAACAGAGACGCCAGGTCTTGGTGTTCCAGGAGCATGAGCGTATGGGTCAGAGTGCCTCTGAGTAGTTGCAGATGTAACAAACAAGTCTGCTTGTGTAGGTGGCCTTGGGGTTGGTGGCTGCTGACTATATGGATCAATCGTCGAGGGCCGAGGAGTTCCAGGAGGCTGAGAATAAGGGTCTGGATTGGAGGGAGATGGTCCTGAGGGCTGGAAATATGGATCCTGAGATGTTGGCCTTGATATGGTTCCAGGCTGGGGAAAAGCCCTTGAGGGGTGGGCGAAAGACTCATTCATTGCAGGACGTGGGGTGAGGGGAGGCTGGCTATATGGATCACTCGATTGGTTATGAGAAAAGTTATCTGCAGGTCGTGGTGTCAAGGCAGGCCTTTCATAAGGGTCGGCGGACAGCCGCCTTGGTGGGTGTGGCACTGGCCCGTAAGGGTCCTGGGAAGGCGGAGGCAGCTGCATGGGAGCCTTAAAAGGTCCAGGACCACTATCAAGGGGTGCAGGCGTCAACGAGGGTCGTGCATATGTGTCAGGGATCCGTTGTCTTTGAAACACATCTGTCCTAGGAGATGGTTTCATGAAGTGATCATTGGTTCCAGCTGCTAGACGACTTTTTGCCGTTTGTTCTGGAACTATAGGAGCCCGGGGCAGGCCCAAGGGTTTGGGAAACTGGTCTGTTGTCACAGGCCTGGGTGTGTCTGGAGGCTTTGCATAGGGGTCACTACTTGTCGAGGAGGAAGAGCAGAAATCTCGGATGGGAGATGGCCTGTTTGCTGTGCCCTCACCCATTTGAGGGGGCCTCGGTGCTGACGATAAAGATACACAGCTTTCCACCAGTGCAGAATTCCTTCTGGAAAAGCTGTGGCCCCCAGGAGGTGGTCTTGGGGTACCAACCATTTTTGCATAAGGATCCACTGGAGATGGTGGTCGGGAGTTAGAAGATCCGGGTGAGAACAACTGAGGGGAAGGCGGCTGAGAAGTCTGAGGCTGTGAAGGGCTCTCCTGGAGGGGAACCCGGGAGGGAGTGGGAGGAGGAGGAGGAGCCTGTGGCTTTACAAACACATCGTCTGCAGATGAGGAAGTTGGGGTGCTGGGGAGCTGCTTTGTAAACAGGTCTTTATGGAATGACTGTGCAGGAGACATGTTTCCAGGGCCAGGCTGGGCAGCTAGAGGGCTCTGTATCCCACTGCTGGGTGTGTCCGAGCGCGACAATGCCAGCAGAGGCTGTGAGCCAAACTGCTGCTGCTGCTGCTGCTGCTGCTGCTCGCTTTTCACCTGCTCCAGCTTTTGGGTAGCCTCAATCTTCGCCTGCTGCTTACTCTTCTGGCGCATTTGCTATTGGATGGGGACAGAGAAAGCAATCATGTGGGTAAGGAAGAACATAGCTGTCATGGGGGGAGAGGCTGTTGCCTTTCTCTTGAAATTAATTCTTAATTCTGTTGAGAGTTAATGTGTTTGATGTCTGCAGTGCCAGGCGGCACCCACCTTATATCCAGTCTCCTAACAAGAGACATTAGTCACCAGTCCACCTAACTCACGCCCAGGCAGCATGTCATTATCAGCAGCTCATTCACCTTCCCAAAGCAGCTTACATATATTTTACTGAGAAAGGAAAGTCTACTTTCAACCAAACTTTTATGTTCTAATGAAAACTATGTTCTGAGATAATGACATAAGTAGCTCTCTTTAAGCAAAAATGCAATTTTGTTTTTAAATGCAATTTTGAAAAAATCCACATACCTGTCTAAATTTCCATTCCTGTTCATGTTCCGATTCTCTTTGCTTTAACGGATCTTTAAAGAGATCCGAGTCAAGCCGAGAGCTGGGGTCGCTGCTGTCCGGCTGCTGCTGCCTCTTCAGGGAATCATTTGACATCTGCACTTTATTGATGCGCAATGCAGCTCGGTTGTCTCTAGCTTTTTGCTTTGAAAAACAGATCAGAAAATCATCTGTCAGTTAATGTTAACAAATTTTAAGACATAAAAATAAAATGAACCTATGTTGATCTTTATCATATAAAAGCAAGAAAAGGTCTAGTTAAACAGTTGAAACAGCCCTAGCCAGTTTTCTTAGTGGGCAGACAATGGGCCCACAGACTTGAACGGTCAAGGGCATGTCCCTCGGCCGCAGGCTCAATCCCAGCCCCAGTTGGGGTGATTGCGGGAGGCAACCAGTCAATGTGTCTCTCTCACTTTTGATGTTTCTCTCTGTCTCTCCCCCCTCCCTTCAACTCTCTCTACATATCAATGGGAAAAATATCCTCGGGTGAGGATTAACAATAAACAAACTATCTAATTAACTAACTACACAAATAGTTGAAGCATAACCCTTTAGAATTTACAGCGTTCTGGGTGAAAGGACTGGATGCCACCCCACCTTCTCCCTTCCAGAATGGGTGTTACCACCCTTATCTGAATCAGGCTAGAGAACCCAGGCATTGTAATCTAGTGTTGTCTTAACAATGGAAGAATTCATATCTTGCTCAATTTAGAGAAAAGGAAAATATAAAATCAATCTCCAAATTTAAAATCTGGAATTTGAAGTTTAACACAAAAGAAAACCCATCTCCATGCTATCACTACCTCTGATAGTCCAGATTAAAGCATTACCAACACATCAAAAATAATTTCTGCCCAGGTGGTGTGGTTCAGTTGTTGAGCATCGACCTATGAACCAGAAGGTCACGGTTAGATTCCCAGTCAGAGCACATGCCCGGGTCGTGGGCTTGTTCCCCAGTGTGGGGCGTGCAGGAGGTAGCCGATCAATGACTCTCTCTCATAATTGACATTTCTCTCTCTCTCTCCCTCTCTCCTCTCTTAATCAATAAAAATATATATTTAAAATCAATAATAACAATTTCTGCTCCATCCAAATAATTATTATCACTGACAATGTATGTGCTAAAGATTAAGTTGGAAATTAACTGCTTATATTTTTCAAAGCAATAATGTCGATTTAATATGCTTTAAAATGAAAGCAAGGACTAGGATCCAGCTGACAATCTCAATTTGGCTCCCTGGGAAATAACAATTCATCTCTGAACTATGACTCTTATAAATACCCTAATGACTCTGACAAAGCGCATGTTTCAAAAGCTCCTGAAAGGTGTCTGGATATGTCCCTTTCAAGTTCCAGGATGATTTTCTACTGGACCTGACAAAAAAGAGTTTATTATGGAAGAAACAATACAAGAATGCAGCCTCAAAATTTAGTACTCTTTTGAAGAGATAAAGCATGTTTAATTTAAAAATGAATTAAACACGCTCCTAAAATAACTGAGTTCAATCTTCAACATCCTGGTGCTGTTAAGTTGCTTCTAAAAATGTCACACTTTAAAAAAAAAGGAAAAAAAGAAAAATAAATAAATAAATAAGTCACATGCAAGACTAAAAAGTTAGAAAATCCCTATGGAAAACAAAGCTATTTATGTGTTGCACAAGTATAAACATGTTTTCCGCAATGGAAAATCATTTTAGAAACCTAAGACAATAACAATAAGGCTCAGGATTATGTTCAAAGATATAACAATGCAGAGGAGTTTGTCAATACCACGTATGGTGCTCTTTCCTGGGAGCTTGCTTTTCTCCACAGCTTAGCAATCTGTTTCACTCTAGTAGTCCAGTCTGCAACAAAAGAATACAGCATGTACATTTATGGAGCCCACAATAAGGACGTGTCACAATAAAAAAGCTATGAACTCCTGACAGCTAAATGTTTTTTGGCCAGATTTTCATAATTTAAGTTCGAGTACAAGTTCATGGCACATAGTAGGCTAAAAATATATTTTCTGAATAAAGTGTTGCCATATTAATAATCTCACATGTAGAGTTGGGAAGTTTTTAAATCAAAAGGGCTAAGCAGCCAAGTTAAATTTAAGTCAAATATAAGAAACTCCCTCAATCCTGTAAGATGCTATCAGAACCAAAGCTACAAGTTTTGTAAAATATCTGTACTCAAGAGAAGGCTATCCATTTGATCAAAAGGAAGTGAGTATTAGAAATGAGCATCTCACCAGCATTTGTGCACAACGAAGACATGGAAAGTCATGATTTTAAGCTATTTCTATGAAATTCATTGTCAGGACAGTATATAAAATGAAGTTTAGGTAAAATGAACAGTTAATGGTTAATGTAGAAACAATTTATCTATATTAAAAGAAATGGAGGGGAGGGGAGGGAAGATGGAGGGAAGGAGAAAATTTCAAAAAAGGCACTGAAAGAAAATGGAAATCAGCTGACAGATCAGGAGCTTTAACCTGCTATTTTGTGAGGTTCTAGAGCAGCCGTGGGCAAACTACGGCCCGCTTGAAATGAATAAAACTAAAACTAAAAAAAAAAAAAAAAAAAAAAAAAAAGACCGTACCCTTTTATGTAATGATGTTACTCTGAATTTATATTAGTTGACACAAACACTCCATCCATGCTTTTGTTCCGGCCCTCCGGTCCAGTTTAAGAACCCATTGTGGCCCACGAGTCAAAAAGTTTGCCCACCCCTGTTCTAGAGTCACATAGTAAAATCATTAAAGAAAATTAAACAAACTATAGCACTGCTCTCAGGACAATTTACACTGACACAAAATGACTTGCTATAATTAGATGTGGTCATCTGTAGGCAGCAGATAAAGTGTGGTTAGGTGCACATGAAGAATACATGTATTGAGTTAACAGACATCCCTGCACTGAAACTGCTGGATTACTGTTAGGGAACATGGCATTTATTTCTTGCACTTAATGAATCAAGTACTACGAGGAGGATGAACTGAAAGGGCACCTGAACAGACTAGGTCATCCATTAGCAAGTGCACTCACAGGTGGGCAGCCACTCAGGTATCTAACACAATGGTGTGCTGCCAAGGAAGCTACTGAAAGACAGTGTGTGCGAGACCTTTCCCATTCTGGTTTGTCTAGCAACATGAACTCAAGACAATACCAGCATTTGCTTACAAATACTCTACAAGTTGGTTTCATTAATCCAAATGATTCATCCTCTAGTCGATCAGAATTTCCAAAAGGGGACACTGTATCATCTGCAATTTTTGTTCAAACAGACTGGACACTTGGGGGAAAGGGAATATAATACTGAGTTCATTTTGATGGAAACAAGACTCAGAATGGAGTCTGATACAGCCTAACTCTAACACTTTTTTTTTTAACTGACTTAACGCTTTAAAAAAAATTTTTTATTGATTTCAGAGAGAGGAAGGGAGAGTAAGAGATGGACAGAAACATCAATGATGAGAGAATCATTGATCAGCTGCTTCCTGCACGCCTCCCATTGGTGATCGAGCCCAAAACCGGGGCATGTACCCGGACCGGGAATCGAACTACAACCTCCTGGTTCATGAGTCAATGCTCAACCACTGAGCCACACCGGCCAGGCTAACACTTGTGATTAAATGATGATATTCTGTTCCAGGAAATTTTTTGTACAGTTACACATATAACACAATGCTGACTTTATATATTTGTAGTCTCTAAGAGAGGAAAACCAGATCATTTTATTCATTAAAATTAGCTTAAGGGAAATATGCAAATGGCCACAGGACTAAGAAAATGCAAGATGTTTCCACATATCTAGGAACTAGGACTATCAGGCTGTGTATAGTCATACTACATGAAAATCAGTGATGACACATGGGTGCTCTACTGTGGTAAAAAGAACACAGACAAAACAAAGATTGTCTTACACATGCGGAAGTTGGTAACACAGATAGCAATCATATACCCAAACCCAAGACTTACCAGGGAACTCGTCCTTCAGGTTGGGGAAGTTAATGTTTGTGTAGAGAACTGGCGCAACGGTGGCCATCTCCCCCAGGGCCTCCTCCTTCTCCCACTTAAGTGTGCTTCTCTGAGCATTGGACATCGTATCGCCCTCCCCTTCCACAGGGGTAGCGGAGGAGGTCCAAGAGCTGTGAGGGTCACTGGCCATTGGATTAAATGCTGGATTCTTATCCCTGGTAAATAATATACAACGTTACTTCATAAACATAACTAACTTTCGAGTACAATTTCATCAAAACTTATTATAAAATAGCTTAAAATGATAGATCACAATAAATATAACAAACATTAATATTATGCACAATAACAGAATAACATTCATAGAACAAAAATTACTTAAGTTTCCACAGGAAGTGAAGGCTTTTAAATACCTGGCATCAGTGTAAGGGGATTGTGCTATGGCAGAGAAAGTTCCCAGTCCACTTCCAGGAGGCAAAGAGTTGTGTGGGAGATGAGGACTGGGCCCAATAAGGCCGTTCATGAGTGGCATCCGTGAAAAAACATCTTAAAAGAAAATAATAATTCAGTCTGCATATTATTCATAAATAATAAAAAAGCAACAGAAATATTTCTAGATAAATACTTATATTGCTATTTAATAATAAAGTTGGATATGGGTAATTTTTTCAATATTATCCTATAAAATATTGCTTAAAGAATGATTGGCCATAAATTTTTGAAATGTGGTCTCTAAAATTCTGTTTACTTTGTTATAGTTTACTGAAAATAGTACATGTTTTGGAGTCTGACTGCCCTAGGCTTGAATCTTAATTCTGCTACTTGTTAGAAGTAGAATCAATCGCTCTTTCTGTAAATGGAGGTATTCTGTGATTGACACAATGTACGGCCATTCTCAGCACTAATGCACAGTGACTGCTCAGTACATATCAGCACTACAAAAAGAATAAATCTAGAAGTTTTATCAGATACTCTTCCTCTTCTTCATTCAAAATTAACAAATAGAGATTCTTCTAATTTACTTATTCCCATTAATACAAAAAACCATCTATGATTCTTAAATTGGCACTCTCTCTAAAACAGTTTAGAACAACAAGCAGTATTTATTTCATCTCTCATCATTGATTAGATCATTACTACTAAAAATATATTCATTCTGGTTTTGGCCTAATTTTCATTACTTGTGGTTTCAGCTCTCAAATGCATTTTAGCTCTTATTCTCTCTTATTCACCTGCTTCCAATACCTTATCACCTTTTTCCTATATAGACATTAGGCAAACCTTGTTTCCCCTATAACTCTCCTTAGCATGCGGCTCCAACCTTACTTGTGACCTTCTACTGTCCTTATCTGAGCAGTTTTCTAGCAAAAAAAAATACAAAAAACCTCCCAATTCAGAGTCACACTCTAAAGTAACAACTACATGACCTCTGTTGTCACAGCACTCAGAACACACTGGGAGACCCTCCCTCACAGTTAATTCTACAACTAGAATACAGTTCCCATGTAAACACTTGGCACACTTGGTGTAATGACAGGAACCCCAACCTGATGACTTGCTTATCCTACTAAATCGCACAGCAGGGCCCACTGGATCAGGCCCCCACAATGACAAGGTTCTTGAGAGACTTAAGTTCACACCAAGATTAGTTTAAAGAGTGAGATTTAATTCAAAGTAGAATGCTAACTTTCTTTTCTTTTCTTTCTTTCTTTTTTAAATCCTCACCCGAGGATATTGTTCCACCAATTTTTAGGGAGAGTGGAAGAGAGAGGGAAAGATGAAGAGAAACATTGACATGAGATAGACACATTGACTGGTTGCCTCCTGCATGTGCCCTGACCAGAGCCTGGGCCTGGGCCCGAGGAGGAGCCTACAACGGAGGTATGTGCCCTTGACAGCAATCGAATCTGGGACCCTTATCCACTGAGCTAAATCGGCTAGGGCTAACTCTATTTTCAACTTCAGCAAAAAGTAAGCTCCATTATGTAATTAGGATGAACAAAGGCATTGTTATTGGAAATGAGAATGTGATCCATCCCCTAGCTACCTGTCAGCACGGACAACGGGAACCATGAGCACATGAAACCTTTCGAGATAAAGGCAGCTATCCTATCTAATAAAAGAGAAACATGGTAATTAGCGTACATCCGCTACCCTTCCCATTGGCTAATCAGGGCAATATGCAAATTAAATGCCAGCCAAGATGGCGGCCGGCAGCCAGGTAGCTTGAAGCTAACATGAGGCTTGCTTGCTTCAGTGACGGAGGACTCCAACGTTCCCCGCCTGCCTTGCCAGCCTCTGAGCTTGCAGTTTGAAACATTGTTACAAATATAGAAGCTAATCAAAACCCCAGAAACCTGCTTTCAGCAGCTGGGATCTCAGGGCAGGAGTTGATACAGTGTTTCAATTATAGAACCCAAACAAACCAGATACCTGCTTTCAGCAGCGGAGGCCTCAGAGCTGGAGCCAGAGCTAAAGCTGGCCCAGAATAAAAAAGAAAAGAAAAAAAGGAGCGGTTGGGAGCTTCAGTCACCCGCCAGCCTGAAAACAGCCCTCAGCCCCTCACCCAGACTGGCCAGGCACCCCAGTGGGGACCCCTACCCTGAAGGGTGTGTGACCAGCTGCAAACAGCCATCATCCCCTCATCCTGGCTGGCCAGGCACCCCAGTGGGGACCCCCATCCTGATCCAGGACACCCTTCAGGGTAAACCAGCCGGCCCCCACCCATGCACCAGGCCTCTATCCTATATAGTAAAAGGGTAATATGCCTCCCAGCACCGGGATCAGCGTGACACGGGGCAGCGCCCAAACCCCCTGATCGCCCTGTGGCTCTGTGTGTGACGGGGGTGGGGCCACAACCTCCCTATCCACCCTGCTGTGTGTGTGACAGGGGAAGGCACCCCAACTTCCTGATCAGCCCTGCTCTGTGCCTGATAGGGGGGAGCTCCCCAACCCCCTGATCGCCTTGCGGCTCTGTGTGTGACAGGGTCCGGCGTCCCAACCCCCTGATCGGCCCTGCTCTGTGACAGGGGGCGGTGACCCAACCAACCCGCCCACCCACGGGCCCTGCTCTGTGTGAGATGGGGTAGAGCCATAACCTCCCCATCGGCCCTGCCCTGAGTATGACAGTGGCGGCGCCCCAACCCCCCTGATGGGCCCTGCTGTGTGAGTGACAGGGGGCAGCGCCCCAACCCCCTGATTGGCCCTGCTCTGTGAGTGACAGGGGGCAGCGCCCCAATACCCTGATTGGCCCTGCTCTGTGTGTGACGGGGGTGGCGCCACAATCTCCCCGTAGACCCTGCCTTGAGTGTGACAGGGGGCGGTACCACAACTCCCCTATCGGCCCTACCCTGAGGGTGACTGAGGGTGGCATTGCAACCTCCCGATCCGCCCTGCTCTGTGCATGACAGGGGGTGGCACTCCAACTCCCCAGTCGGCCCTGCTCTGAGCCCGACCAGGGGCTGCACCTAGGGATTGGGCCTGCCCTCTGCCACCCGGGAGCAGGCCTAAGCCAGCAGATCGTTATCTGCCGAGGGGTCCCAGGCTGCGAGAGGGCACAGGACCCCCCCCCCCCAGTGCACAAATTTTTGTGCACCGGGCCTCTAGTCTATATATATAAAAAGCTAGTGACCGAAACGACATAACGACTGGAATGACCGCTCGCTATGACGCCCACTGCTGTCAGCGAATCGGCCAGATCGGGGGTGGAGCCAACCGGCTAACCTCCCGTGGCCCTTCCCCCCATCTGGCCCAGCCCCTTATCAGCCTCTCCCACCCCGATCGAGGGCTAGGGGGCCAGCCAACATCCCCCCCCCGTTGACCTTCCCCTCCACTGGCCCCACCCCCACTTGGCCCACCCCACCCTGTCGGCCCGCAGCCCCTCCCCCTGGCTGGCCCCACCCGATTGCCCCTGCCTACCCCAATAGGGGGTGGGGCCAGCTGGCCAACTTCCTGCAGCCCCTCACCCCCAATGGGCCCCTACCACCCTGATAGGCCCGCAAGCCCTTTCCCAAGTCAGCTTTGCCCCCAGTCAGCCCCAACTTGGATAAGGGGCAGGGCCAGCCAGTCAACCACCCATGGCCCATCCCCCAAGTCACTGGCCTCTGATCGGCCTGCCTCACCCCATTCAGGGGCAGGGCTGGCCAGCCCACCACCCTTCCCCACAGCCCGCCCTACCCCCAATCAGCCCCACCCCTGACGGGTGCCCCCCACACCAATTGGGGGTGGGGCCGGCCAGCCCACTGCCCACAGCCCCTCCCCACAGCCAGCCCTGCCCCCAATTAGCCCCTCCACCCCAATCTGGGGCGGTGCCCATCAGCCGCTCACCCTCAGCCCCTGCCCCGGCCGGCCTGGTCCTGATCAAGCCGAGATAGGAGCGGGCAGGCCGGCCAACCTCCTGTGGTCTCCTCCTCCTAACAGGCCCGGCCTCATCCGCCCCAATTGGGGCTAGGCTGGCCGGACTCCACCCGTCATGAATTCATACACTGGGCCTCTAGTTACTCATTAAGCGCTCTGCTCCACAACCAGCACTGTCCTTCAAGCTTCTGTGCACCCACGACTGGGTCCTCACAACAACCCCATGGAAAGAGCTATTACACACAGCTCATTTAAGCAAGAAGACTCCCTTTCCCCAGAAGTTACATTAACTTGTTCAACTGCACATAAGTCAATGCAAAGCATTTTTATTCTAATTAAGAAGTGGTCTCCCCCACCACCCTCAAGTCTACGATACCACCCAACTGGTTATATTAGTGTATAAAAGCAATCTTTTTTTCAAACATGAATGGTAAGAATTGAAGAATTGCTTTTAACTTTTACCTAAAGTGATTTCAACCTACTACCTCTCACATCTTGAAATTCCCTGTCTTCACCATCCCATGAAACATCTTCCCAGCACCCACACCATTTTACAACTAGTCTCTAATGACCATCATTCAATGTCTCAATCTGGTTTTTTTCCCCTTCACCTAACCCTTAAAAAGGAGAAACATATAACTGCATATCTAATATAATTAGGATCAATTAAGCATGTAACTCACTACATTTAAATTCTTTTAAAGTTCAAGATTCTGTACTCTACTGGCAATGCTGTACTAAGTCCTGTTAAAGAATTGTCTTTTCCTCCCACAACTTCAATTCTGCCTTTCAATTAGCATTGCAGACTGATCTACATGGAACCCAAATTTTCACTCAGTCCCAATCCTAATAAACTCATCTGCACAACTCTTGTTTGCCTCAAATTCAGTTCCTATATTCACGGGAGCAACGCTGCCAAACTTGAGAGGTCATTTCACAGCTGTGCAGTCTTCAGTGGCTCAGAGACATGGGGGAGAAGGCCACCTGTCCTTGCCGTCTCTCCCAGCCGCCTACAAGCCATCTAGCTCCAAAATGCTTTTTCCAGTCTTGCCTCCTTAAACACCACCCACTAACCTCTCCTCCCTGTGCTCTGTAAGTCGTTGCCTCAAGTCTAGACATTAGGGTTATAAAGTCCTACGGGTGGGCAGCCTTACTCATCCTTGTATTCCACACAAACACCCCTGCAAAAAAAGTCAACTCCTCAAAACTCTGCAGAGTGAACCTTTTATAAGAAACACATCTTTAACTGATCTGATTTTTAAAGTACATGCTTTCAGTTTCAGAATACACGGAGCTAGAGCTTTTTCATATGTTGAGAAGAGAAATACTGAAGAGCTGTTACCATTAAGCATTAGGAAGGCACAGCATAGGGGACAACTCAGGTAAGAAGCACTTCCAAAGAGTGTTTTACCCATATGCTCAGCAACAATCAAGGTATAGTTACATAGAAGCTAAACTGGCAGAAACTGAGGTATTTCAATTATGTGCATTATGGAATTTTTAATGCATACACAAAATTGACAGTAAAGATAACATTAAACCATATGTACATTTCAGCACATATAAAACAGTGTAAAATTTTTTATGGAGTATCATTGTTCAACTCAGCATGTAATGACGAGGCAGTGGTAATAAACGGGATGTAGAAAAATGACCTGAGCTCCCAACTCCTTTCTGAAGGGGATTCCGTATCAGCAACTCTCTCTCCTATCCACTCCCACAACCAGAAAGGTCACTGGTTTCCTCTGAACGTATGTAGTGAGCACACACTTTGTGGCAGGGTACCAAGTGACGACGACAGGTATGACCTCAGGGAGCTCACAATCGAGAGAGAAAACCATAATACCCACGGGTCCGTGTGTTGGCAGCACTACTACAAATGGAAAGCATGGTGGCAGGTGTAGAGATGATAGGGAAACTAAGACCAGATCAATGAATACGAGGCAGCCAGGTGAGGGGAAGTAGTTCTCCCAACACGGATGCAAGGTCTGAGTGAAGGTGGGCTGAGACTTGGGGGGGGGGGGGGGGGACACACTGAAACATTGTCCCCACTGCCAGTAGAGTGAGCAAACGAACTTTGGTCATAAAGCAGATCATGAATTTCCAGAGTTTCAGTGAAGTAGGTGTGTGACTGCGATAAATTCAGAGATTAGTCTTTTCCATTGTCACAAAAGAGGGCTTTCTCCTGTCAGTCTGTATATGTTGTTACTAAGAGACAGGTTCTGCTTTAGTGAACCCATGCACTCACGCACAGAGAACCACACTTTTTGGGGTGACATACCCTGATTGTGTAGGGGTAACAGCTGTGGTGCAGGGGGAGGGGGAGGCTGTGGTAATGGAGTTGGCTGAGGAGTCACAGGACTGAGCACAGCAGTAAACAAGTCTTCAACATCCTTTCCTCCAAGCTCTAGAAAATACAATTATAATGATAATATGATTAAAAGTCTATGAGAGCCATATAGGGAATGCCACTTTCGGAAACTAAAAAATACAATCACAATTACCTGGAATTTTATATAACTTTCCAAGAATTGCTCCTAGGATAGATTAAAGAAATAGAAATATTAATAATTACCATTTTAATGTACTAATACAAAATAGCATTTCATAGAAATCTTCAAAATAGAAGTTAAAATTATAAATAAGCATGCAGAAATCTTTGAAAATCATATTTACTCATGTCTTTTAGAAAGCCTAGCTGTAGGGCAAATATTTTACCATCTGTGACCATTTTGTCTAGTTCAGGACTAAGGATTCCGTCCAGCTGCTCCTCACTTAGAGGTCGTGAACTCTGATTCACACTTGGCTGAGACACAGAGGAAGGGTCATCGGCGACAGGGCCAACATCTATTCCAGCTGGAGGAACAAGGCAAAGAAATTAAAAAGTGAATTCTGAATACATACACAAAATGCATTTCACTATTTACCTGCATGAATACACAACAGTATGATTAAAATTGAGCAATGAAAAGTCTGAAATTCTGAATTAATCAAGATTCTTATATCAATCTGGATAGTCAAAATTAGTAAAAATTAGGCACAATGTATTTGTAAACTGGTGCCACTTTAAGTTATAGTTTAATCAAAATAAAAATATTTCCTGATTAATAAAGAAACACTTGTGGTTGTAAAGTGCTAATTTCTACAGAAAATAAGTTAGGAGTCTAAGAAAATATTCTATATACAATATCCACTACACAAATAATAGCTTTAACTTGGAAATGGTAGTTCCTAATGCATAGTTTAACTATCATATGCAAGTATGTGAAACAGGAGGAATAGTTTCACATAAAATTAATGAGAAGCTCTAAAATTCTTATTCAGTGTTTAGTAAACACTACCCTTGTAAATAACTTCAGCTGTAGATCATAATTTTGAAATATTCTGTGGTAAAAATACAAAATATAGATTGTGTTTATTACGTAACATGTTCGATCTCATAAAAACTGGTTTTTAAAGCAATATCCACATTTAAAAGTACTCTATCATCTAATTTCTTTACCATGCTTTCTCAATATTACTACTTCATAAAGTAAAATTTAGTCTGCTCTTATTTTATTTTATATTAGAAATTCTATAACATTTGGGTAAAATTATAAATTACACAGTAACAAAAATAAAACCATTCATTAAAAAAAAATTACTGAGAAAATCACCCAAAGCACAGTACAGCTGTACCATGCTTTAGCTGCACGCATAAAGGGGAAAGCAAAGATGGATTAGTGACAAATTAGCACTATCACAAATGCGCATGCACCTACAGGCTGTGGCAGCGGAAACCACTATAAAAAAGACTACTCTAGTCAGCCATCATCCACCGCTCAGGTTCTTACCAAATGGAAAAGGTGAGTTGTCAACCTGGAAAGTGCATAAATCAAGACCTACAAGACCCAAACCAAATAAAATGGATGATTATCACAGGAGCGGAGGCAAGGGACAACACAAACAAAAGAACAAGACACAGGAGCCTTGAATGCCATAAGCCTTCAATGTGATGCCATTAGAAAGACAAAAGAAATTAACTAACTTGCTGCAGGGAAGCTGAGGTAGATCAAATTATATAATTGAGGTCTTTGATAATGACCCCCCCAAAAAATTTTTTTTAAGTTTTAGAGAAAAGACTAAACTTCTTCCACACACATGCACCTCTCTCTCATGCCCTAAAACAGACACTAGGCAAATAGCATTCAATATACCTGAATGATCAACTGATTTTGCAAGATCATCTGAAATTATTCCAAGAATGTCATCCTCTGTGTTTAGGACTTCGGATATATCAGCTAAGGTGTCATCAGCAGTACCTAAACACAGGAAGTGTATTTTCAATGTCTTGACATTTTCCCAGACATTAAATTCTAAAACACCCTGCCTCGTCCTACCATTTACTACATATCCCGAGTACAGCAGATGCTAAGTGCGAGAATCATAGAACATTAAGATTGTTACTTCTAAAATAAAAGATTTTTTCATAGAAAAGGTACTCCAATGTTTTGAATAACAAAATATTAAAGATTAGGACCGTTTTTATTTTGTGGCTAATTTAAAATTAAGGAAACAAAGATCTATAGGCAATAAAAGTGAAATAAAATACTATAAGAAACAAAGCAAAAAAAAATCACTAAGGAAGTGACATCTCTAAAAATGATGTCTGGAAAATAAAACACAGAAGATAAATAAAATATGAAAGGAAAACCCATTATTTAAAAATTCCCTGTTTAAACCAGATACCATCTGGTTCCAGCCTACCCCCCATCCCCACCTAACACTGATAATTCATTCCTTTCTTTATTCATTGAATACCCACAGAACTGGGGTTTCAGACTGTGTGAATCGACATGTTCCAGCCACTGAGAATACAGAATTGTATAAAACCAAGTACATTCCCTCACAGAGCTTACTTTCTCTGAGGGAGTTAGACGATAAATTAGATCAGTATAAGTGCCATAAAGACTTTAAAAATAAGGAGACAGAACTAAGACTCAGATGTGGGGGTGCTGTATTAACTGGTCAGTAAAGACCTTTGAAAGGACATGATTACACATGTCCAAATGTGTGTAAATGAAAAAAAAGGAGACATTAAGACCAGAGCAGGTAAGGTTTTGCCAACAGAGGGAGCCAGTGTGCTTGTCATAAGAAAGAGAGCTAAGCAAAGGTATGTGTGGTTTTACAGGTCACAGTGAAGACTGAGCTTTACTCTCAAATATGATGTGTAACGGGAAGTTGCTGGAAGGCTGGGGGCCAGGAGATGTGAAGTGGGTGGCTGCGGGACCTACTCTGAAGACAGAGACGACTGTGTGGGTGTATTAGAGATAGAATGGGAGTAAACAAAAAATCAAGGGTGACTCCAAAGGTTTCTCACCTAACAAGTAGAAAAACACTTAGGCTATCTTTAGTAATTCTATTAGTCATTTAAGTTAGGGAACATGATTTTTTAAACTAAATGGGACAAATAGTTTTGTCACATTAAAAGCATACTTCCCAAATAGAATTCATATATACATGAGAATTTCTCAAAGTGAAAGAAAATATAAATTTTGTATGCCCAAATATTCATAAATTTATAAGAGAAATAAAATTATTTCAGTAATATATTCTCTAGACAACAGTACACTTGAAAAAAGACTTTTGGATAATTCCTTCAGGAGTCATTTAATGTGAGTGACTGTTTGTTTTAGACCAATGGAATTCTATACAAAAATCATAACAAACACTTTTTAAAAGGCCATGTTTTAAAAGTCTGCCCCTACCTAAACAGATTTTATATTGTACCAGCAAATTATTAAAATTGATTTCATGGACTATATTAAATTAAATTTTAAAAAAATGAAAGCCATTATTTGTAAATTTCCCATTATAAAGACAAAGAGTGATTCAACTGCAAAGAATATTACGTTTCATTTAAGTTTTGAGACATTTATCTTATTCTAGTCCTCATGTTTGGTTTTATCATTAAACCATTTCTCTTCAGCAGTTTTGTGGAAAAACAACTTCAAACAAAGGAGAGAGGAAAAAGAACAAGTGGTAACGTCTTTCCTGTCACAGTGCAGCTTCTGTCCAATTTGTTCTCTTCTCCACAAAAACTCAAGTGCAAATAACTTCTGTTTAAGTCTTTTAATCCCTAGTCATGATTTTTACAATAAGACATAACTTTCATAGTTAGGGTATCCTTGTAAGGACCCACAGATTTTTCACTACACATTATTTTAACAACACATTCACATGGAGAAGAGCAGGTCAGTACTTAAAACAACAATGAAAGTAAAAGTAAAAATTATCTGCTAAAATCAATGAACAAAAGCATGGCCTTCAGTACAGCAGTGGGAGAGACAGGACGTGTGCATGCATACAGAGGGGCTGAGATGCTTCTATAATTCAGTCAAGAAAAGTTACAACCAAAATACAAAAGCCTGCATTTTGATCCAGGATAATGCCAAGTTAACAAAGCTGTAATGACTTAATGTACCAAGTGGTCTTTCAGCACAAGACTGCCTTAAGAGTATTTTCCAAATTGAGTTTATAAAACTAACTGAGCAACAAATGTAATCAATGGCAAAAAGGAAGCTTGTCAGAAGAACATTAATTTATAATTGTTAGTAAGATAAAAAATCTAGGGGGGGTACCTCTGAGCATCATGACATCATGGGAACAGAGATGTTGGCAAGTAATCCCCACTGAACAGGACCACCTCCCTTCTCCAACAAAGACTGCTCTGGCCCAAGCTGTCAGCAGTCAGAAATGACCTAAGGCTATGGGTTTCACTGATTAACAATCTGGAAGCCAGGTCCCTAACATAGCATTCTTGTCTTCTCCTGAATTTCTCTGGGCTGTGTAATTAACAAAAACCTATCTTACTTAAATCAAAGATTATTATATTTATAACTCATGGCCAAATTACACCCCCTTACATTTACCCTCAGCAAAGTGTAAACCTAACATTTTCCTTTGCAACTTCTTGATTTTGGTGGTAGTTACACAGATAAATTTATTTCCCAGATGTTATACACCTGCCCACCTAAAAAACAGTTACACTTACTAAATACGTCACACCTCAATAAAGGTGATTTAAAAACTATATATAAGGCCAAACCAAAGCATTTCAGAGGTATAATTTAAAGGAAGATAATGTCACATGATAAAAATTCCACATACCATGAGTTCCAGGTTTTGCTGGAGTTGAGGATGAACTAAGTAGTGGGTCTAAGGAAGGATCCAAGAAATGTGTGTTCACGTTTGCTTTATATGAAAGCTGAGCTGTGTCTTCTGATAGAATATCTAAATTTAGCTTGTTTTGTCTACTTGTATCTAGAAGATCTTTTCCAAAGAAAGCTTCCTAGATAAAATAAAGCACATATGAAAATGACTGACTTATTTATAAAATTCTAACATGACAATAGATAATTCCGTTACCCTTTTGGACAAGAAGGCAGAAATAACAGACAAGCTTGGTATTTAACAACATCAAAATTGAATACAGAAATATATAAATGACATAGAAATATCCTGTCAATTCTTTTATATAGATTTCCCTTATTTTAAAAGTACAATTTTCTGCGGCTTTATAGAGATAAATAAAATTATGCAAACAGCAGCACACAATTTTGTCCAATGTGTTCTAGCGACAGCAGTATAATCATTCAATAATTCCAGATTTAGGCTACAATTAAATTTAAAGATTGATAAATTTACAATACTATTGGTACCTAATTTGTATAAGAGAAACTCAAGCTTCATGAATATTATTATTATTAGAGGTTACTTGCAGAGGATAGCACAGGGTCTGATCTACACTGTTAATATGCGCAAACTTCAGATTAATAACCTCATGCTGATTCATGAACACATTAAAGACTGAATACATTATAGATCTGAAAGGGATTTTTGTAGCCATTTTAATCTTACTATGTACACAAAATTTATTTCTCTTAAAAGGCTTTTAGCTTTTTCTTTACTCCTCTGACACTTCTCCATTTCAATATATATTCTCTAAAGACCAAGGTTTCATATTGGGTTCTTTACAACGCAGTATAGCTACAGAACTTCTGAAGGACCAATCAAAAGGACAAAAGGAAACACTGAGGACCGCCCCCCTGCCGCCCCTCACTTACTTTAACCCAGCAAGTCTGCTGTGGCCTATTTTCTACAATGTGGTCTACCTGGAAAAGGGGTCCTCTGTACAGGACACTTATGTAGTACATGTCAACATTTCACACATTCTTGCTAAAGATGCATACACACAAAAAAGTTCACTGCAGCATTTTTAATAGTGAAAACTGCCTGAAGTCAAAAGGCACATGACTAAATAAATTATAGACACCCACACAACAGCAATTGTTAAAAAGGATATTGCCATGCTGTCAAAGAAAAGTTCTAAAATACAGTATTAAAAGAAAAGCAAATTGAGCCGAAACCGGTTTGGCTTGGTGGGTAGGGCGTCGGCCTGCGGACTGAAAGGTCCCAGGTTCGATTCCGGTCAAGGGCATGTACCTGGGTTGCGGGCACATCTCCAGTGGGAGATGTGCAGGAGGCAGCTGATCGATGTTTCTCTCTCATCGATGTTTCTAACTCTCTATCTCTCTCCCTTCCTCTCTGTGAAAAATCAATAAAATATATTAAAAAAAAAAAAAAGCAAATTGAGTGGTATGTCCAGCTAACCATAAAATACAAACCAAGACTATTAGGACTGTATAAACATCCTATCTAATAAAGAGGGAATATGCTAACTGACCCTCACGCCATTGCAACAATGGCAGCACCCACAGCCATAAGGAGGGAATATGCTGATAGACTGCCCCACTCTTAAAGATGATGGCACCCACAGCCAATGAGGAAATATGCTAATTGACTGCCCACCCTCAAAGATGGTGGTGCCCACTGCCAATAAGGAGAGAATATGCTAATTGACTACCATGCTCTCAAAGATGGCAGCGCCCACAGCCAAAAGATGGCAGTGCTCAGTCACCTCAGCCCTGCCGGGGCAGGGGCCACCCGAGGCTCAGGCAACCAG
This sequence comes from Myotis daubentonii, assembly GCF_963259705.1. NCBI lineage: Eukaryota > Metazoa > Chordata > Mammalia > Chiroptera > Vespertilionidae > Myotis > Myotis daubentonii. The sequence continues at coordinate 6,281,662 of NC_081849.1, read as the reverse complement.
GGCCGGCCGAGGCTTGTGCTGCCAGCAGAGGCAGCAGCAGAGGTGTGATGGGGCGTCTCCTTCCCCTGATCGCTAGGTTGCCTCCTGCCCCTGAGGGCTCCTGGACTGTGAGAGGGGGCAGGCCGGGGTGAGGGACCACCCCTCCAATGCATGAATTTTCATGCACCGGGCCTCTAGTAAACTATAAAAGAAGTTATGAGCGGAAAAACACCAGAGTATTAACAATACTAAGTGGACGGAAAAGGGATGGGTGTGGGGGAGAGTCTGGTCGAAGTAATAGTATATTTGATTCAAATTTCTGCACATTTTTTCAATGAACGAGTTTTTTCACTATGAAAAAAAATCTGAAAATCCATAAAGCTAGGTCACTGGGTAGCAGATAGGTTTGTTCTCATACCAAAATTGTTGTGCTCGTTTCGGCAGCACATATACTAAAAAAATAAATAAATAAATAAAAAATGTTTATATCAGTAGGAAAAATGCTGAGTGGCAGGAAGCACGTTAGAGTTTTAGAGTTAATTTATTTAATGACTTCAGTATAAATCTGAGAAATCTGAGACCATATTAGTAAAACTTTTTAAGTGACTCAAGATGACATGGGTTCTCCAGGTCACATGGCACCACAGCTACTTAGTAGTCTGCATAAATATTTCTAATGGACAGAACATACAATTATGTATATTTTATTGTGACAGTGTTGTAAATAATAAAATTAAATTGGCCCAGCCGGTGTGGCTCAGTTGTTGAGTGTCAATCGATGAACCAGAAGGTCACGGTTCGATTCCCAGTCAAGGCACATGCCCAGGTTGCAGGCTCGATCCCCAGTGTGGGGTGTCCAAGAGGCAGTCGATCAATGGTTCTCTCTCATCACTGATGTTTCTCTCTCTCCCTCTCCCTTTGTCTCTGAAATCAATAAAAAAATATTTAAAATCGGGAAAAAAATTGTTACTGAATTCCTAGTGGGTTTTTGACACTATGTATTCTGCCCACCCACCTTGGATGAGGGCGAAATACAACTGCTATCACAAGATGTTCAAGAAACAGTACCATTACAAAGGCTTCCTTCACTCCTTCACATACAAAAAAACAAAACAATTAGCTATTACTATGTGTACCGGAGTCAGTACACTGGACACCAGAGGAAACAACTCAGCTCAGTAGATGAAGATCACAGCAGGAATCAGATCCCTTTGCTAATGGATGAAATAGTCAGTTTCCATACTTTCATAAGCAGCTCAAGAAAGCTTCCTAAATATAGATTATACTGCACAGAGGAGGAGCAGCAGGAAGAGGAGAGGAGGAGGTAGAGCAGGGGGAGGAGCAAGAAGAGGAAGAAGAGAAAGAGGAGCAGCAGGAGGCGCAGCAGCAGGAAGAGGACTTTACGTGCTTAATTTTTATTTAATCTCTCATTTCTGTGTAGTTGGTATGACCACAATTTTACAGATGAGGCTACTGGGCGCACAGATGTTAAACAGAACAAGATCACATAGAACCAGTAGCAGTAGTATTAAAATCCCGGACTCCCAAAGGCTCAGCTATTTAAAATGGACACAGCCCTGAAGATGTTAGCTGTTTAACAAAAACTGACACTCGTAAATATTACTACATACATAATTGACCAAGCTTAAAAGTCATATTTATTAAATACAGAAGACTTTTCACTTAAATGATTATTTATTTTTGTGCTTCTTATACATGAGGAAGAATGAACAGGCTCAGGAATGGGAAATCAGCTCATGGCTGAGCCAGATGGTCGATCTCAGTCCCCCTCCAATCCAGGGCTCTTTCCCACACAGCACATGGCCCTGAACTCTCCGGTACTTCATGCTCACAAATTGGTATCTTTTCCCATAGTCCACATCTATCAAACATCACTTCTTTCTATTGATGGATATTTTTCTGATGTATATTTTAAAACACAGTAACAATTCTGTTTAAATCTTTAGTTCACTGAGCCTCTAGAAGCAGACAATGGTTATTAAAGCTGTAACTGGCTGCTGAATGCCCATCTTCACTCAGGCAACATTATTACTGTTGCGCAGCAATGTTAGCCGTGTGCTGCAAGAAGTTTTGAAACATGCCACACCTGATTATTTAGGCAGGGGCACTGACCTCTTTTCCCTTAGACTGTCAAATGACAACAGCCAACACAACAATAGCCATCCAGTGTGAATAAATCAAAGTTATACTTTCTTTTTTTTTTGTCAGTTGGGAAAAAATATATTTTTTGGTGTGTGGCAGAATTTTGGTAATTTGCTTATGTGTGCCATGCGACGAAAAAGATCAACCATCACTGCTATAACCTGTACTAGCAAAGGGAGATGTCCACAGGACCTGGGCGTGGGCAGCACATAGGTATGGCTGCTTTGCAAGAATGAGCTTTTCTCAGCCCAACGTGTCCTTGTGAAATATTCAGAAGTGGAAAACTAGAATAATAAAAACAACTTTGTGTAAGTATCAAAGCACAAAAAGGTAAACATTAATTTTCATGAGCCCTTGGAAGGTAAAAATGGCACTATGATAACTAATTAAAAACAAAACAAGTAAAAAATTTAACAAAACCGAACAACCTATATTTCAAAACTCAATACATTACATTTGTTTCAATAACAAACTACATAATATAATGTGAAGCAAAATATTACTTGTAAATAGACAGGGAAAGTTTCCTCGAGCTTGTTTTTCCTTTTCCGGTACCTCTTCTTTATTTTTTCAGTGTTTTCAGTAACAGAAACAGATTCATCAACAAGAGTATCTGGTAACTGCTCACACCAACCTGAAAACAGGAGCCACATTTATGAATGCATGGTATTTAAAATTTCCAGACAGATCCGCCCAAAGTAATTGTATAGCTTACCAATATACACAGTTCCATATAAACAAATAAGCTTTTTCTTTTGACATGCAAGACTGCATAAGGTTAAGGTGTATAGCATAATGACCTGACAAACAAGCCTTTCACAAGTGTATCTCAAAGCAAGTCTACCAATATAAGAAAATTTTAAGCATCATAAAATTTCATTTCATGTCTATTTAGTATCAGCATGTTTCCTACTATCTCTTAATGAGCATTTCCCTGCTAGCAAAGCACAGCTTGTTTTTAGAACCTCAACATTTTGTTAAAAAAAATAATTAAAATGAAAATGCATGGTGCTCATAAGTATGGAGAAATGGCTACTGGTACACTACTAATTTAAGAAGTATAGCCTTTGTGTAGAGTTTACTGGAAATATCCAACAAAAGTCTTTTTAGAAATGTGTGTCCTTCAATCCAGCAACTCCAAGGGGTTAATTGCAAATTAGGTATTTGTAATCCTATACTAATAAAAGAGAAAAATGGTAATTGGCATACAACCGATACCTTTTTCATTGGCTAATCAGCGAGATATGCAAATTAACTGTCAGCCAAGATGGCGGCTGGCAGCCAGGCAGCTGAGAATAGGAGGCTTGGTTGCCCCAGCGATGGAGAAAGTCAAGGATCCCCGCAGCTGCAGGGCTCTGAGCTCCTGAAGCAACAACTCCAAAAGATACAATGTTTCAATTATAGAAGCTAAAAGATGGCGGTTAATTTGCATACTCAGGCTCCAAGCAGAGCGAAGCCAAACAGCCCTGAAGCAGCAGGGCAGAGAGGCCTCAGGGCCTGGGATCAGCGGAGCCGAGAGGCCTCCCAGCCCCGGTGATCAGCGGAGCCGAGAGGCCTCCCGGCCCCGGTGATCAGCGGAGCCGAGAGGCCTCCCGGCCCCGGTGATCAGCGGAGTCCAGAGGCCTCCCGGCCCCTGTGATCAGCGGAGTCCAGAGGCCTCCCGGCCCCGGTGATCAGCGGAGTCGAGAGGCCTCCCGGCCCCGGTGATCGGCAGCGGAGCCGAGAGGCCTCCCGGCCCCGGTGATCAGGGGAGCCGAGAGGCCTCCCGGCCCCGGTGATCACCGGAGCCGAGAGGCCTCCGGGCCAGGGATCAGGGGAGCCGAGAGGCGTCCTGGCCCTGGGATCAGCAGAGCAGCGAGGCTTCCCAGCACCGGGATCAGTGTGACAGGGTGCAGAGCCCCAACCCTCTGATCGGCCCTGCTCTGTGCATGACAGGAGTGGCGCTGCAACCTCCCTATGGACCCTGCCTTGAGTGTGACAGGGGGTGGTGCCCCAACCCCCCAATCGGCCCTACCCTGAGCATGACTGAGGGTGGCATCGCAACCTCCCAATCCGCCCTGCTCTGTGCATGACAGGAGGCGGGGCCTCAACTCCCCAATGGGCCCTGCTCTGAGCCCGACCAGGGGTTACACCTAGGATTAGGCCTGCCCTCTGCCACCCGGGAGCAGGCCTAAACCAGCAGGTCCTTATCTCCTGATGGGTCCCAGACTGTGAGAGGGCACAGGCCAGGCTGAGGGACCTCCTCTCCCAACCCCGAGTGCACAAATTTTTGTGCACCGGGCCTCTAGTACATACATATTGTGGTAAGACATGACTATGAAATATACTTATCAATATGTGATGAATGGTCCATCTTAACTCAGAAATGGAAATAAACGAAGTTTGGACTATGGAATTAGTCCAGAACAAGTATGCTACTTAGAGCAGGTGAGCAATAATGACATCTCTCCCCTTCTCAGGGCAAATGGCACATCCCTTTTGAAAATCAATGTGGGTGCTTTTGTTGTCAGATTACACAGGTAGACTGACTCTTCTAAAAAAGACTAAAAACAGTAGATAAACACTTAAAATTTTTTTAATGTACTAGTAATCTAGCCAGAAAAGGAATCCTCAAAGACCAAAAATTAAGGTAAAACAAGAATCAAAGAAATTAGCAAAGAAATAAATAAAACTCTCTGAAAATTTGTAAAAATCCACTGACCTTGAACTCTATAGTTTTCAGAGCCTGAGTAGGAATGGGGAATAGAAGACAAAGTTTAAGTCTTCTCCTCAAAGTGATTAACCAAAGGTGTCTTATATGAAGGTGGGACCCTGAAGGACTCCATGCTCAGGTTGGTTTAACAAAAATAAACCCCTCCCCCACCTCCACCAACAGCAAAGAAAACTGCTTGTCATCTTGTCATAGAATTGGTGCTGGATAGAAAGGCAAGAAATAAAATTCCTCCCTGAGAATTCATAAAATCAGTATAGCCCTAATGTGTAAGAAACTTGAATTTACACAACATAGGTGAACCAACAAACACTTCAATCTAAGAACTTAGCTCAAAGAAGTCCTGGTGTATTACCTCATGTTCCTGGAATTGACAAATATAAATAGTCTCTGAAAGAATCCACCTTCAAGTCAGTTCTCAGAAAGTTCAAAGAATATTCTAAAGAAGATGAACTCACAGTGCGGTAAAATCAATATACATGCATGTGGACCCATGTATCTCACATAATAAACACAGGGAATGAGGCACAGGGGATGAGCCAGCAGATACAGAGTAGAACCAGACAGCTAATATTTTAAGCTAATTAGATACACACAGAAATGAATGTTGGCTGATGCTAGAAGAAGAAACTACTGAAATACCAAGAAGGCAGTTTAGAAAAGGGTGAAAATGCAAATAAATTAAAACTCAATGGATGATACAGGTAAAGGAATAGAATACTGAACTAAAAGAATTGAAATTAGAGGAGAAAATAAAGAGACAGAACAAAAACACAAAAAATAGTTTCATTGATCATGTCACATTTCTTAATTAGTACTAATTATAGCCATGTTGAGTCACATTAGAAACTTCTTTAAAATCAAGAACTCTGCTTGGAGCACATTCTGAACACAGTAATTTTCCTTCTCCTATCCTATATAAAGCATTTAAAATATGTAAGTATACAGATCATGACCATCATGATTATAAAGTCTTATTAGAATCGGCTCTTACGCTATGGCTTAAGCAATGATTCAGCTTTCTTTGACTCTCTAAGTGAAGATGACAGATTATTAATTGGAAGATGTATTTTTAAAACATGACAGAATCTTGTTAAAAATTGCTGGGGTTCACTATTATTTTCAACTGCATAGTCTAAAAGTTTCCACTTTCATGCCAGAGAAAGGCCTCTGTGAAAAGGCCTTAAAGTACCTGATACATAACTAAGTGATTTGGTCCCTATACTATCTATACTTACCACAGGAAAAAAAAGAAACTTATTTTAAAATCTCAAAGTAATACAGTCTATTAGATTCGAATCATTTCCTTATCAAACCTAATTTCTGTATGACTGGTATGAACTGGACAGGCGCTCAAATCCTTTGATCATACGCAGCAATGACACTGTAGCATTATTTAGGATAACTCTTTCCAATAGCAACAGCAACACAAACAAAATCCATACCTTCATCTCTGCTAGGTAACTGCTCAGAAATGGAGCCCGAGGAATCTTTCCTGATCACAGATCTTTTGGCTTTTCCTTGCCCGGTCCGACTTCTTTGCCGTACCATAAATCCACCGATACCTATCCCCAAAGAAATTGTATAACCTCATAATTAATTTATCCCTGTATATCCACAGTAAGTAGGGTGAAACTGCTTAGTCTTACATAATGAAGCATTGTACAAATTCAACATGGGCTAATTTAAATAATCTCATTTTAATGAAAAACTATAAGATTCTGGAAATAGCAAATAAAAAGGTTAAAGCCTTATCACTAATCAACCAAAACAGGACATTCGAGGACAGCAAGACTGCACACCTTTCCTCTTCTACACAATGCCAGAGTAAATATTCTTTACTTAACAAATACCTATAACTCACATATTATCACTTACTAGTAAATGGTCTACTAGCTGAGGGAGAAAAGAGACTAGAATACACTAGATGATGCAAACAAAATTCAAATGATTTCAGGGGTACTGTGTCTAGTCACTCCTCCTAAGACCCTTAGATGCCAAAGACATGCATGACTCTATAGGTAAAGGCATGGAATCTGGAGCCAGATTCTGGAATTTTGGTCACTACTTATTTAACTTTTCAGACTCCTTACTGGTAAAATAGTGATATTGTACAGCACCTCCTCATACATAAAAGGATGAAATAAATTAACAGATATAAAGTGCTTGGAATAGTGCGTGACAGTCAATGCTTTTGTCATGTGACCAAAAGACTAAAAAGATACCTAATGGGCCACTCAGAGGTATGGACAACTTCCATGTGAGGCAAAAAGAGAAAAAAACAATTATGTTTTTCTAAAAGTGTATTTATAAGCCTCGCTAAAGGCCCAGTGCACGAATTAGTGCACGGATGGGGTCCGGCCGGTGCGCCCAGCCTGAGCCGGCCCAGCCGGGTAGAGGGGATGCAGGAGGTTGGCCAGCCAGGAGGGCTCCAGGGCATGTTCACCCGTCTCGTTCAATCGGGAGATTGGCTGGACCCCAGCAGCAAGCTAACCTACAGGTAGGAGTGTCTGCCCCTTGGTGGTCAGTGCACGTCATAGCGAGCAGTTGAGTGGCCGTAGCATATCATTAGCATATTACACTTTGGTTGAAAGGACAACCGGACACTTAGCATTTAGGCTTTTATTATATAGGATAAGTGAAGCACCCCTACCCCATTCTATTTTTCTTAACATAACTGAGCTTTGGATCAGAGCATGCAGCATGGCTCACACCTGGTCTGTATGGTTTCCGCTTCCTCTTTCTGACACCCTCTGTTCCTTCCACACCCTTGGCTTCACCATCCACAGCTTCCCGTTCAGGACTAGATTCTGACTTTCCATCACAGTCCATAAGTTCTCCTTCTGGAAAAAAGTAAATATACAATGAAAATTGGGGAAACCTACCAAATACATCATTCCTATGTAACAGGAAACACAAAGCAAAGTGGCTGCCAAGCCCTGCTCCACGCATCCCAGGGTAGGAAAGGTGTAGGAGAGATGACGAAGTCCCACATTAGCCGTAGAACTCATGCAACTTAAGGCAATTATGTCAGAAAATGCAACTAGTCTCCACCATGCTCCCCACACAGGCTGGGCACTCCTGCACAGGGCCTTTGAATGCATGCTCTACCTCAGGTCATCAATCTAGTGGCTCACTCACGCAACCCTTCAAACTCAGTGCTCAACACTGCTCTCTGTTCACCTGATCCTGCACCCCTCCCTATGCCCCCCTACTCCTACTTACTCTTACTCTATTTTTTCCATAGCAGTTGCCAAACACATTGTAATTAACTTATTATTATATATTTCAACAGTCTTTCCTCCTAACGTGAAAATGTACGTTCTACCAGAGGAGAATTTTATCTGTTCTCTTCACTGATGTGACTTCCGACATGTGGCACACAGGAGGCTTTCAATAAGTACTCTTCAGTGATGAGATGTTGTAGAACAAAAAATAGTAATTACTTTATTTCTCAATCAGAGGAAAAGACGTTACCACCCTAAAAATAAGCAAGCCTGTAGTCATCTGCTTCAAAGATAAGCAAAAATATAACTCATATTGAATTTAATACTACTAAAATTATATTGTCATCTCAAGAATTCAGCTAAGAAAATCTTTTCTTTAAAAAATTTTTTTTATTTACTTCAGAGAGGAAGGGTGAGGGAGAGAAACATCAATGATGAGAGAGAATCACTGACCGGCTGCCTCCTGCACGCGCCCCTACTAGGAATTGAGCCAGAAACCCAGGCATGTTCCCTGGACTGAAATTGAACCGTGACTCCTGGTTCATAGGACAACGTTCAACCACTGGAGCGATGCCAGCTGAGTGAAAAATCTTGATTATTAGATCAGGAAAATGTTTATAAACACCTGTGACTATAACTGTATATTTAAATATTAAGAATGGCGTTTCTATTTCTAGAATAGGATGCATGATCACGTTTTGCTTTAACCTAACCATGGTGCTCAAGCTTATAGCCTCAAGAAGGTTTATGCTGCCCTCTGAACTTTCCCACCTGCGATTCTCCATACACAATGCTTGGGGGGGTCCTGAAGCTCTGTGCTAAAGGACACATGAAAAGGGAGGGAACCTGCAAAGGCAGGTCCAGTAAGACAATCCACTTGGAAAGATCAGATGTCATATCCAGGGTTATCTGAGTCAGTGGAATTTACCTTTAAAGAAGTCACTCTTATTTTAAAGGTTATTTTATCTACTTTAATTCTTGCAAACATACTGCACAAAAAATAAATTATTATTACCTCGACTATCATCCATTTCTCCATCCCGTGAATGCTCAGACTGGATGTCTGGAGGGGTCTGCAGGACGGCCACACTGTTCTGATTTATAATCTTCAATTTCAACTTTGGTTTTGACCGCTTTCTTCTTGGAGCTGTAGCTATGAGACTCTGCAACTGAGTCAACCCTGATTCAGTCAAGCACACACCATCCTGTGTGTAGGTCTTGGGTGGATCTAAAATTGTAATATCCAAGGATACAAATTAAAACTCTCACTTTAATTCTGATTGATAAGTTAATTCAAGACACAAAAGAAGACCTTAGCCAGTTTGGCTCAGTGGATAGAATTTTGGCCTGCAGACCAAAGGGTCCCAGGTTCGATACTGGCCAAGGGCACATACCTTGGTTGTAGGCTCCTCCCTGGCCCAGGCCCTGGTTGGGGATGTGCAGGAGGCAACCAATTGATGTGTCTCTCTCACACTGATGTTTCTCTCTGTCTTTCCCTCTCTCTTCCACTCTCCCTAAAAATCAATGTAAAAAATATCCGTGGGTGAGGATTAACAACAAAAAGGTGGATATGAAATACCGAATGTGACTTCTATAGAGCAATTATCTACTAAATGCACAAATAATTAGCTAAGAGTGCTTAATTAATTAAAAGTAAGAGTTACTGCCCTGGACAGTTGTTCAGTGGTTAGAGCATCAGCCTCCAGACCAAAGGGTCATGGGTTCGATTCCTGGTCAAAGGCATGCAGGTCAAATCCCCAGCCCTGGTCGGGGCTTGAGCAGAAGGCAACCAATCAATGTGTCTCTCTCATTCGATATTTCTCCCCCCCCACCTCCCTCCCACTCTCTCTAAAAATCAATGGGAAAAATATCCTCATTCCCTGAGTGAGGATTAATAAAAATAAAAAAGTAACTGGCAAAACTTGCCATTTTTTTTTTTAATGGTCTTCCTGGCCCTGTCTGATGTGGCTCAGTTGGTTGGGCATCATCTCATGCACCAAAAGGTTGCTGGTTCTTCAATTCCCAGTCAGGGCACATGCCTGGGTTTTGGGCTCAAACTCTAGTAGTGGGCATTGCAGGAGGCAGCCGATCGATGTTTTGATTTCACTTCAATGTTTGTTTCTCCCTCTCCCTTCCTATCTTCCTGGCATTTCTTTGTTCATGTATCAATGTAAAGATTTAGAAAGAAAGCCACGAAGCCAAAAGGGAAGCTTCAGTCTCGAGGTGTGAGCCTTTTCCTGGGAAATCCAGTCAGACTAAAAGATGAGGACCAATTTATACAAGAGAAACAAGAATACTGCAGAAGCCCATCTGGAAAGCAAAGTATCAGTATAATCACTTACAGGGAGAGATACAAATAAGGAGAAACCCTGCAGTATTTTTTAAACCCACAGAATTGCCATTCGTTAGGACAGTTTCTGAACGGTCCAAATATGTCTGTACTGGTGACAGCAAATGGGAGTACACAAAAGAATGAGAGATTAATAAAAGTATATTTATCACCATTCCAGGCTGATCTAGTACAGAAAAAAATAGCAATAGATTGAGTTAATGCTGAAGGAATCTGTTAACTAGGTCTTATTCTCTGCTGATAACTAAGCAGGGTAATTATCAATGAAAACAGCAAAAATGGACTAATGGTTATTTCATTGCCAACTGAGGAGATTTACAGGAATACTGTACCACTAAAACTAGATAGATGAGCATTTATGTATCAATTATAGAAATGATTACTGCCTGGCCGTGGTGACTTAGTGGTTGAGTATCGACCTATGAACCATGAGGTCATGGTTCGATTCCCAGTCAGGGCACATGCCCAGGTTGTGAGCTCGATCCACTGTAGGGGGCATGCAGGAGACAGCTAATCAATGATTCTCTCTCATTATTAATGTTTTTCTCTCTCTTTCCCCCTCCCTTCCTCTCTGAAATCAATAAAAATATATTTCAAAAAATAAAAAAAAGAAAGAAATTATTACCAACATTAGGGAATTTAGACTAGCACCCATATGATTAAGGTAGGTATCATGTATATGTGGAAGTCAGTTAAATCAATAATTGTGTATTTATATCTTTTTGTAAACAACAGCCAAATAAAGCATTTAGACCTTACCTAGCTCCTTCACTTTCGTGACAATCTGTGCTACAAGTGAGGAGTCACAGCATTCTGAGGAAGGCACTGAAGTGAGAGAAAAAAAGTCACGTAATTTTCTTTTTCAAAAAGGTGAAATATATTCAATGATTTACAAATGACTAAAATTTCTATTTCTGTACCCATTTTACTACAATAAATGCGTGAAAACTAAATAGAGTTTAAAAGTTGTCTTTAAAACAAGCAGGTGAGTCCTGGCCAGAGTTGTCCAGTGGTTAGAGCATCGGCCTGCACACTGAAGGGTCACTGGTTCGATTCCCAGTCAAGGGCATGTACCTGGGACTCAGGTTCACTCCCTGGCCCCTATTGGGCATGTGCGGGGAGGCAACAGCTCAGTGTGTCTCTCTCACATCGATATTTTTCTCTCTCTTCTCTCTGTTCCTCCCTTCCACTTATCTGTCTCTGAAAAGCAATGTAAAAAATATCCTCTGGTGAGGATTAACAAAAAAATTAAAATTAAAATTAAAATTAATAAACAAGCAGTTGAAGAAAATGCACACATAAGAAGAAAAAACTGGTAAAGATAAAGAACCAAGGTACTGGGATTTATACATACTGCTAACCACCACAAGGTTATAAGCTTTAAAAGCAAAATTACATTTATAGCTAAAATATATGCTTATTTTACTTTATGGAAGCAAATTGTTTTAATATATTAAGTTAGGTTGGTAAGAATTATTTACAACACAAATAACTTAAGTTTCATAAAATATTTGTTAAAACATAGTTTCGCAAAAAGAAAACAGAATTAGTATCAACCATTCACTGGTTCTGAACAGCAAAGCACAGGGTTGTAGCCAAGCACAGACTCGCTGTCTAAACCATACTCTTACCATTTGATGTCAGCATATAGGGTCTGCACATGCTACAGTCAAAACCAGTGTCCGCCACATTTTCCACTTCCTCTTCAGTATTTAAGTTTTGACAAATTGCATGCATCCATCTAAAAAGACCATATTTGTACACTTAAAAAAAGGAAATATACTAAGAATGGTTTTCTTTTAAAAATAGGAGTTGACAGTCTCCACACTTCAAATCCCTGTCTAGACCAAAGTTACCCTTTTCCCCTAACCTTGCCTACTGACCCACAAACATTTTCAAAGCTGAGAAGGAGAGAAAAAGGAATGAAATCAAGTACTAGGAAGGGATAATGGTTTGATGGTCATCCCCTAAAGATCTGGGAAGTTCGTTGCAGCAAGTAAGTGCATGGAAATCCAGAGACTGCAAACTGTAGAGTGAGTGAGTGAGTGTGTGTGTGTGTCATGTGGGGCACCTACCGTGGGGTATACACAGCTCATACAAATGAGGCTGAACAGTAACCAGGAAATAAAAAGAGCTGTCTTGCCTTAGAACAAGGAATTGTGGGCAGAGTCCTGAGAATCCTGCAGTGCTGATAAAATACTACTAATATCACATGTAGAGTTAACTGCTCACAGGGCAGAGTTTACCATTAAAACCAAGATAACCGTCTTGATTTTGAAGCTGCACACAGACCACAGAGGGAGAGCACACAGATATTTAGTGTCTAGACGAGCTTTAAGAAAAAGTGGCTAAAGGCCGAAACTGGTTTGGCTCAGTGGATAGAGTGTCGGCCTGCGGACTGAAGGGTCCCGGGTTCGATTCTGGTCAAGGGCATGTACCTGGGTTGCAGGCACACCCCCAGTAGGAGATGTGTAGGAGGCGGCTGATTGATGTTTCTCTCTCATCGATGTTTCTGACTCTCTATCTCTCTCCCTTCCTCTCTGTAAAAAATCAATAAAATATATTTAAAAAAAAGAAAAAAAAAGTGGCTAAAGGAAAACAGAATGTGTGAGGTCCTTTGTAAAATCTAATAAAACATTCAGAAACTATCCGAGAAAAATGCATACATGCAGGCAATAATTTGGCTGCATCTATTTTCAAGGGATTTATCAACCCTTAAAAAGCCCTACTAGTAACTTAAAATCTTTAGTCTGGAACTGAGAAGACAAAACTAGAAACTTCTGTGGGTTTCTAGCTCACTAAAAACCTGGAAAGCAAAGGCATTGTTTCTTAAATTTAAAAAAGTTATTTTCTAATTTTCTTCTACTACATTTATGAGAGAAAAGCTTGCAAACATTGAGGGGAAAACCGCCAGCACAATACCTATCACATTGTCTGCACTGCAGAATGAGGTCTTCCTCCCGGTAGTTTCGGTAGCAGATGGGGCAGGAAGACAGGCTTGCACAGGGGGCACACTGCGTGTAGTTGTTCTGCCACTCACACCTCAGACCTGCAGACGTGGCTCCACAGTGTCTGCACCAAACACACCTGAAAGCCAATACCCACCACAAGTTGCAATTTTACTTATTCAGTTACTATATTTCCCTCTCCCAAGCCACAGCTTGGCTGGTCCCCATTCCTCTCTCACGAGGAAGAGTAGATGGAAATTATTCAATGTATATTTGAAAAATTTGATTAGTACCTATCATGGTAAATATGTATTATGCAATTAAGCAGACATGGCTAATTTTTAAAAGCTGAAGTAGCGTAAACCCTAGAGTACCATTTGCACTTCCAGCCTCCTTTGGGAACCGTCTGCAAGGGAGGGTCCAAGCAGTAGGTGTGGTAACTGATGTCGCAGTCATCGCACAGCAGGAGTCTCCCCGGGTCCGTGGCCTTCCCGCAGGCCTCACACACAGTGCACTCGAGGCACCGCCAGCCTTTGCTGAGAACCACTTTAGTGATCTGGAAAAGAAACAGCCGCCCACGTGGTTTATACGTAACCTACACAATGCGCATGATGGAATACACCATGTAACTGAATATGGTGCTTACGTACCTAAAAGCAGAAAAGAGGCAAAACTAACTTTTACTGAGAACCAACAGTAGCCCAACACGGAGGTGGACACATTTATATACTTTGAGGAGTCCCCCAACTGGACAGAATAAAAGAAAGCGGTAAATATTTTAATATCTTAATGCCTTTTCCCATCCATATAACTATCCTGTGCAGAGGCTTATATGTCCACTTTACAGATGTGGTAATTGGATTTTACAGAAATCAAGTATACTGCCCCCTTACTGTTAATACTAGAGGCCCGGTGCACAAAACTCATACGGGGGAGGAGGGGTCCCACGGCCCGGCCTGCACCCTCTCCAATACGGGACCCCTCGGGGAATGTCCAACTGCCTCTCGCAATCCTGGACCGCTGGCTCCTAACCACTTGCCTGCCTGCCTGCCTGCCTGATCGCTCCTAACCTCCTCCACCTGCCGGCCTGATCGCCTCTAACCACCTCTGCCTGCCTGCCTGCCTGATCGGCCCTAACTGCTCCCCCACTGGCCTGATCACCCCAAACCATAAATGAGGCACCCTGCACCCAGGACCCAGGATTCCCTCCTCTGGTCGGTCACAGACACCCAGGACCCGGGCTGGCTTTGCCTGGGCCGGCTGCAACTGCAGGGAACCGTGGGCAGGTGGCTTTGCCCAGGCCACAGGCACAGCTACAGGCACCCGGGACCACAGGGCGGGCAGCTTGTCCCTCTCCCAGGCCGCAGTCTGGCTGGTCCCCATTCCTCTCTCGCAAGCTCATTAGTGCCTGGCTGGTCCCCATTCCTCTCTCTCAAATGTTGAGTGTCTGAGCTGTTACACTGTGAAGGCGTGACAGCATGATGACCATTTGCATATTAGCTCTTTGTTATGTAGGACTAGAGGCCCGGTGCATGAAATTCGTGCAATGGGGGGGGGGGGGGCGCGCGTTTCCCTCAGCCCAGCCTGCCCCGCTCAGAGCAGGCGCTGTGTGTGTGTGTGTGTGTGTGTGTGTGTGTCTGCTAGGGGTCTGCCCCCAGCCACACTGTGGAGGCTTGGAGCAGGCACCACTCTGTGTTGATCTCTCAGGTTCCTGGCCTCCACTGTGTGTTTTTCTCTCTCTTGAGCTGTGGCCAGGGTGGGGTGCTGCCTGCAGGCTGCGCTTTCCTGCTCATGGATCACCGGATCACTGCAGAGACCAGGGGCAGGCCCTGCTGGGTGCGGCCTGTGGGGAACTTTCCTGCTCTGGGATCATGGCGATCCCAGGAGCAGGCCCACCTGGGGGCCGCCTGCCCTCCGCACTTGCCTGCTCTGGGATCACCATGGGGTCCCAGCTGGGGGCGGGGCTTAAGCGGTGTGGGGCTTAGGCAGCACATGGGGGTCCCGGCTGGGAAGGGACTTATGGGGCGTGTGGCTTAGGTGGCACACGAGGGTCCTGGCTGGGGCAGGGCTTAGGTGACACAATCGCCCCACCTAAGCCCGGCTGCCCAGGGCCGCACATGGGGCATGGATGGCATCTGGCACTGGCCAACCCTGACTGCAGTATGCAAATTAGCCATCTTTGACGGCGGCTAATTTGCATATGGAGCTGATTAGCCAATGGGAAGCGTAGAGAAGGTACGGTCTATTACCCTTTTGTCTTTTATTAGATAGGACTAGAGGCCCAGTGCACAAAAATTTGTCCACTGGGGGGGGGGGGGGGGTCCCTCAGCTACAGCCTGTGCCTTCTCTCAGTCTGGGACACCTCAGGGGATGACCACCTGCTGGCTTAGGACCGCTCCCTGGGGGGATTTGACCAAAGCTGGCAGTCAGACATCCCTCTGGCAGCCCAGAGCCCTCGGGGGATGTCCACTTGCCAGTGGCGTGCAGGCCTAAGCTGCAGTCCGAAATCCTTAGCGTTGCTAAGGAGGTGGGAGAGGCTCCCACCACCACCGCTGTACTGGAAGCCGTCAGCCTGGCTTGTGGCTGAGCAGATCTCCCCCTGTGGGAGCTCACTGACGACCAGGGGGCAGCCCCTGCATTGAGCATCTGCACCCTGGTGGTCAGTGTGTGTCACAGTGACCAGTGATTCCCAGTCGTTCTGCTGTTAGGGTCAATTTGCATATTACCCTTTTATTATATAGGAGGGCCTGTCCAGCCTGGGTGAGGGGCTGATGGCTGTTTGAAGGCTGGCAACAGCCCCTTCAGGGTGGGGGTCCCCCCATGGGGTGCCTGGCCAGCCTGGGTGAAGGAATGATGGCTGTTGGCAGGATGGCCACAGCCCCTTTTGGGTGGGTAGGGGTGCTGCTGGGGTGCCTGGCCAGTCTGGGTGAGTGGCTGATGGCAGTCTGCAGATGGCCAAGCCCCCCCAGCTGGGACCCTCACCCCATGAAGGTGTGGACATCCTGGGTGAGTGGCTGATGGCTCTTTGCAGGCTGGCCACAACCCCCAGCCACCCAAGCTCCCTGTGGAGGCTGGCTAGAAGCAGGTACCTGGGATTCATTTATCTTCTATAATTGAAACTTTGATGCCATTAGCAGAGGCCACAGCCAGCTCAGGGCAGACAGGAAGCTTGGCTCTCTACATCGCCCGGGCAACCAAGCCTCCTGCTTGCACCAGCTCCATGGCTGCTGGCTGCCATCTTCGTTGGGTTAATTTGCATATAGTCACTCTGATTGGCTGGTGGGCGTGGCTTAGGGCATAGCAAAGGTATGGTCAATTAGCATCTTTGTCTTTTATTAGTGTAGACTAGAGATCTGGTGTACAAAAATTTGTGCACTCGGGGGGTCCCTCAGCCCGGCCTGTGCCCTCTCTCAGCCTGGGACCCCTCGGGGGATGTACACCTGCTGGCTTAGGCCCGCTGCCCGGGGGGGATCGGACCGAAGCTGGAAGTCAGACATCCCTCTAGCAGCCCGGGAGCCCTCGGGGGATGCCCACTTGGCAGCGGGGAGCAGGCCTGAGTGGCAGTTGGACATCCTTAGCACTGCTGAGGAGGCAGGAAAGACTCCCACCATCACCGCTGTGCTGGCAGCCGTCAGCCTGGCTTGTGGCTGAGCAGAGCTCCCCCTGTGGGAGGCAGCTCAGAGGGCAGCTCCTGCATTGAGTGTCTGCCCCCTAGTGGTCAGTGTGTGTCACAGTGACCAGTCATTCCCAATCGTTCTGCTGTTAGGGTCAATTTGCATATTGCCCTTTTATTATATAGGATAGAGGCCTAGTGCACAGGTGGGGCCAGCAGGTTTGCCCTGAAGGGTGTCCTGGATTAGGGTTGGGGTCCCCACTGAGGTGCCTGGTCAGCCTGGGTGAGGGGCTAATGTCGGTTTTCAAGCTGGCCACAGCAGTGGGCTGGAAGCAGGTATCTGGGATTTATTTATCTTCTATAACTGAAACTTTGTAGCCTTGAGCAGAGCTCAGGGATGGCCAGGGCAGGCGGGAATCTTGGCTTCATCTATCGCCAGGGGCAACCCAAGCCTCCTCCTCACTCCAGCTCCATGGCTGCTGCCATCTTAGTTGGGTTAATTTGCATATTTTCTCTTAATTGGCTGGTGGGCGTGGCTTGTGGGTGTAGTGGAGGTACGGTCAATTTGCATGTTTCTCTTTTATTAGATTAGAAAGGATTTAAATTTTAAATTGTATTGACATTGTTTCCACTGGCATTTCATGAATTCATGCTTCTGAAACTTGTGTACATTGCAAAGGCACCTATAGTATTATGTTCAACATAAAAATGCAAAAAAAAAATAAAAAAAACCCGAAAAAAAGTAAAGTGTGAGTTCCCAAGAACTTTTTATGATCTTAGAGGACTAGGACTTTTGAAGTTCACATTCACTCCTCTGTTTATTCTCTCAGGTAACTTTGAGAATCTCTAGAAAAGTTTTTGAATCCCTATATTTCTAAAATACTCCTCAAAGTAGTCACACCATGTAATAGTAAGAATTTAGAATCAACTTAGAGCCTAGAGTCTATTAACAAAAAGGATCACAAAGGGCCTGTGTTATAAGCAATCAAGACAATAAAACTCAGATCGTGACGAATAAGCGTCTAAAGCTACTTAACACATTGTATGCGGGAAACGTATTTATACGTTCTACCAGTGGAGTAGAGCGCGGGACACGTATTAATACGTTTTTTATAGACTAGAGATAGAATGCGTATATAAATATGTAAACTAAAGTTATCGTAATTTTACTGAACGTTGCCATTTGCACAAAAAATTAGCAAAAATGGCCCACACCACCTGTTAGCGCGCAATAAAAACTACCCACAAACAATGTGTTAACACATTTTGTACCGCTCAGGAGTTTTCTCGTGTTTCGTGCACCATCTGTTAAGGACAGCTCATGAGTGTTCTCGTTTTTCACGCCCATGGAAAAAGGATCGAATCTAGATACTTACATAAGTTTTGTTTGGTCCCTCTTCATAGAGGAAAATGTTTTACGCAGTACCATACGTTAAAAAAGTACTAGGAACTTTAATTGTTTAATTGTTTTTGTAAATAAAAATGTTGTAATTATTGAAAAACAACACCTAAAGTGCATTATGATGATTTAAATAACATGCAGTTTGCCCCAAAACGTGCGGTCCCTGGCATATGTCTTAGAGATTTCTATGTGGTATGCAATGTGCTAAGAGAAAAATAAGTTAAATAAAGGAACAACTATTAAAATGGCATCAGACTTGCCCAGCCAGAGTGGTTCAGTGGTTGAAAGTTGACTATGAACTAGGAGGTCATGGTTTGATTCAGTCAGGGTACATGCCCAATCACATGCTTGATCCCCAGTAAAGGGTGTGCAGGAGGCAGCCAATTGATGATTCTCTCTCATCACTGATGTTCCTATCTCTCTCTCCTTTTCCCTTCCTCTCTGAAATGAATGAAAAACTGTAGTTTTTTAAAAAAATGGCATCAAACTTTATTTCAGCAGCCAGAGTTGGAAAGTTTAATCCTATGGAAAAATACTTGTCAAGGTACAATTCTTACTCAAGTAAACCAGTAATCAAGTGTGAAAGTAAAATACCTTTCAGACATCCAAGGACTCAAAATTCAGGTCCCATATAACCCACCTAATGAAGTTACTTAAAGGTACGAGGAGCAAAATGAGTGTGTGTACCAAGAAAGGAAAGATATGGGCTCCAGAAAGCAATGACCCCCGTGAAGGAAAGCTTAAGGAAGACAGCTGAACAAGGCCTAGATTGGGACAGGGGTGTGCAGGGAGGGGAAACACTCTTCCCAGAAAAGTAGGTACCTGCCAAAATAATCGATATGATCTAGCTTCTATAGCAGGTAAAAACAAACAGCATCACAAGCTGATGGAGAATCATGAATTCATGCATTTTCTTCTTGCTATTAAAAACTCCATGAAAAACAAAAGAAAGTCATGGTATGCTCCTCAGATGTTCAGTGAACATTTACTGAGTCATAGCCAACACTGTTTATTAACTAAATGCAGTAAAAGAACTACACTGGGGGATGCTGGGAGATTTATCAACCCTCAAAAAGCCCTACTAGTAACTAGCAAGGAATGTATTTTAAGAACTAAGTTAGCATTCATTTCATTCGCAGCAGAGTCACAGAATCCAAGTCAGATAAAGCAATAGCACCAGCATCCAATTTAAAGCTATAGAGTTCATTCACGACCAGAACCTGCAAATCAGAAGTGGCTGTAGGGCGCGGCTATAGGGTTAAGCCTCGGACTGACCTGTTGGCAAAGCCACAAAAAAGTCCCAGCTTCCAGGGCACAGTCCACTTAGCATAATTAGGATTGACCTTATGACGCTCCCTAGATCATTCCTGGGTAGCTAATGGGCTTTGGGAGGTGCATTAAGTGCTGCCAAAACAAGTGAAACTCACAAGAACAGTGTAACTATGGTGACCACTACCTTGTTTACCTCTGGCTATAAAATAAAGGCTCAGCTTGCCTCTGGATCTCTCTGTGGCCTCAGCCAGGCACAGGAAGATCCACCTAGAGTGGGTGGGCAAACTTTTTGACTCGAGTGCCACAATGGGTTCTTAAACTGGACTGGAGGGCCGGAACAAAAGCATGGATGGAGTGTTTGTGTGAACTAATATAAATTCAAAGTAAACATCATTACATAAAAGGGTACGGGTTTTTGTTTTTTTTTTTAGTTTTATTCATTTCAAAGGCCCGCGGGCCGTAGTTTGCCCACGGCTGACCTAGACCCAGCTTATTCTCTTTGTCTGTCATTTCTTCATCCTTTCGCCACCCTCACTCAGGCTTTCGAACCCTTGGCTGAACTAGCTCAGCACAAGTGGCCACCTGTGGAGAACAGGATTCAGTAGTGGGGGTGGAGCAAGAGGGGGTGAGTCGGTCATTGTGAGGCTTTTAAAGCCATTTGATATTTTTAAGCATGTGTATTCATTAATTTGATTAGTCTACTAATTCACGTAAATTAGTCTTACATTATCTTATTTACCAAATGGAGGCAAGAACCCTGGGTAGGAAGAGCAGGGTGGCTTAGAGCAGCGGCCAGCAAATATCTGTAAAGGGTCAGATAGTGGATATTCTAGACTTGGTGGGGCATGTGGCCTGCTGAACGCCACAACTGTGCCATTGCAGTGAGAAGCCAATTACAGACAGGTGTAAACAAAAGAGCAATTCTGCATTCCAATGGAACTTCATTTACAGAAGCAGTTGGTGGGCCAGATTTGGCCTGTGTACCATAGTTTACCAATCCCTGGTGCAGAAGAAAGACAAAGTGTAAGATAGACCCAAGGTATTTAGTGGTAGAAAAAGCGTTTTATATTATATCTTTACTCCTACTAAGTTCTCCTCTTTCACAGACAACTATGCTGTGGTCCTTTACAGCCAACCCTCAAATGACTCAGTTTACAGTCCCTCTCCAGCACACTAATCTGATTGCTATGCCCATCACCACTGAAAATGCTCAAGCCAGTTAAGATCTCGTAACTCCCAAATGTAGTTGACCTGTTAGTGTGTACTGGCCGCCCTGCAGTATTTCAACATTTGAACAGCCCCCACTCCCCAAATCCCCTCTTAGGACAGATTCCAGGGCTCTCCTATCAACTCTTTTCCTGCTATTGACTGGTCTAGTCTTCATTTCTATGAGCTCTTTCAGGTCCGGTATCATGCAGGGTCCCCACCATGTCTAACGGTGTGGTGCATGTGTTTTATAGTCTACTAGAGGCCCCGGTGCATGGATTCATGCACCAGTGGGGTCCCTCGGCCTGGCCTGTGGGGATTGGGCCGAAACTGGCTCTTTGACATCCCCCGAGGGGTCCCAGATTGCAAGAGGGTGGTTCTCGGGTGACACACCCAGAATCGGGCTTCCTCCTCTCTGGTTCCGGGTGCGTCACCTGAGAACCGCAGCTGCCAAGTGACCGCAGCTCGGCAGCTCCTGCGTTGAACATCTGCCCCTTGTGGTCACTGTGCATCATAGCTACCGGTCAGATGGTTGAGCAGTCAAATAGTCACTTAGGCTTTTATATATATAGATAATGCATATCTGTTTCAACTACAGTAAGGTAACTGGGATGCGACCTTGCTCCCATCATAAAATACTAGAAACTGGACAAAATGTATGAAGCACTCATTTTCAGATACTGGACAAAAGGCAGTCCAGGACTGTGGTTTCTGAGAAGAGTAGGACAAGTGAGGTGAGAACTATGATAATCTGCCTGTAGACATTTTCCAGGGTGCTGCCAAGGGAGGGAGAAACCCAGCAGAGTATGATGGTCTCAACAAGCTTAAGCACACAGGATGGAGCTCAGGGAGGCTGAGGCAGCTGCAGCCTGTGGGACAGAGGACTGGAAAGGAAGGAGCAGTCTACACAGCGTTTCCCTGAGGCCTTTCACTGAAGACATCTTTGAAGCCAAACAGAGCTCCACGACCAAGGCAACAGCTCCAGGGAATGTGTAAGTTGAACATTATCAGAGCCCACACAATGCTGGGAAACATGTGGAACTTAACTAGTCAGAGTGGTGAATTGGAGGGAGGAAAGGGTATGACCAAGTGGCAAGGAAGAATAAACTAGCGCTACCCCGGCCATCACAAAAGTGTCATCGGGGGAACCCCAGTGGGTCTGGGGGTCAGAACTATTTTCATAATTATTCTAAGACTTTGTCTTTTCCATGTTAATCCACTCAGTGATGTTTTACAGAGGCTGCATGATGTACACAACCGCATTACAATGACACCATCCAAGCTGTGCCTGTATAATTTTGTGTTTTAAAAAATTCCCAGTTAATTTCTAAAATAAAATATTCAATATTTATTATCCTCAGAAATAAAAACTCTATGGGGCCCTTGATATTTTTAAGATTGTTAATGGTTCTAAAACCAAAATGTTTATAAAGAAGCTTCAAAAGTTTTAAATTCATCCACAAATCACTGCCACAACAAAAACTCAATATTTTTTAAGAAAGAAAACCCAAATTCCCTACAATATACTATTTTAATTCACAATGTCCACATTCAATCAAAAATTACTAGATACTATAAAAGCAGGAGAATATCTACCAATGAGCAGAACAATTAGTTAATACAGTGAGAAATGCCAGGTAAATATGTACAAAGGCTTAAAGAAAAAAAATTTTAACTACAAAATAATCCTATCTAATAATGGACAAACATGGTAATTGACCATACCTTCACTACATCTCCCACTGGTTAGTCAGCGTGATATGCAAATTAACCACCAAAAAGATGGCAGCTAATTTGCATACTGCAGGCAGGGCGGTTCAGCGCCATCCCACCTGCCCCACTGCCATCCGGGCCTGCTATCTATGACCTGAGGCGGCAGGCATCCGTGTGCGACCTGACCCGGGGTGGCCGGGCGGGGCAGCAGCAATCTGCTGCCCCGCCCGGGGCGTCCCGTGTGTGAACTAACCTGGGGCGGCGCCCCAAACCCCAGATCAGCCCCGGGGAGGCGGGACAGGCACCGAGGGATCGGGCCTGCCATCTGCCACCCGGGGAGCAGGCCTAAGCCAGCAGGTGGTTATCTCCCGATGGGTCCCAGACTGTGAGACGGCACAAGTGGGGCTGAGGAACACCCCCCACCACCACCCCTCCCCCTCCAGTGCACACATTTTTGTGCACCGGGTCTCTAGTAAACTATAAAATGGAGCTGAGATTAAAGAATACAATTCTCTGAAAAATCCACTGGATGGGCTTTAGTGGATTACACACTTCCTAACAACGCTGAGTTTTGGGAAATATAGAAACTATACAAACTAAAGCACTCAGAGAAAAACTGGGGGGAAAAACAACAGTGTCAGTAATCTGGGGGAAATGTTATGCAATTTCACACACACCTGAAATTCCAGAAACAGGGGAAGGAAACATAAAAAAGTTTTTGAAGAAAAATGGCCAAGATTGACCATTAAAAACATTAACCTCCTGACCCAAGAAGCCTAACGGACACACTCTGTATATGCTTAGAGTGGAGAAGAGAGCATGTGGGGAGAGAGAGACCCAGGAGCACTAACACTTTACTAACTATTCTAGATGCTCTCAACTTTTATAATTAATAAGCAGAATGAATCAACTAAACCTCATGCCTTAGAAATAATAGTATAAAGCACATCTTAAAATAAATATTACTTTTTCAAGACAATAGCAGGATAATCACTACAATTCAAAGACAATAGATTTATAGAGTCAATTTCTTCAGGTAACACTTGAAAGGCAATACTGAAAGTATTTAAGTATTGGCCCATATGTACAATTATCCTGACAACATTTGATTAATTATAAGAATTGGAAGCAGCATACAGTGGGGCCTTGACTTACGAGTTTAATTCATTCCGTGACAGAGCTCGTAACTCAAATTACTCGTATGTCAAATCAAAAAGTGAACGAGTGAGACACGTGATGCTGGGCTGATGTTGTGGTGTTCACTGTGACATTCGCTGCGCCAACCAGTGGTGGGGTATCTGAAGCTGGCTCGTAACCTGAATTTTAGCTCGCAACTCAAAGCAAAAAATTGGCCGAAAGATGGCTCGTATCTCAAAAAACTCGTTAGTCAGGACACTCGTAAGTCAAGGCCCCACTATACTATCCAAATCAAATGTAACTGTATTTTTTGTTACGTCATTTAAATGTGAGCATATTTACCTTAATACTGACACAGTATGGATGGTAACACTGCCCACACTGAGAACAGGCCAGTAATCTTCCCTCTGCTCCTTGGCCAAAACTGCCACAAACTACGCACATATCCTGAAATTGAGAACATGTGAACATAAGAATGCACTAAAATTTTATAATTTTATAGTATGATTCTTAACTAGCACAGCTCTAGAGCTAGATATCAGATGGCTTCAGTGTACACAAGATAAAGAAGAAGTGGGCAAGGAGGATTCAGAAGTGGAAAACTAGAAATAGCTAAGTTCAAACCTGATGCAAAGTGAACTTGTCACTACTAGAAAACAGCACAACCGTATTGTGCATGGAGTTTTCTTCTTCATCCTTATTCGATGAAATATCAGCAGCAGACACCTAGAAAAAGCAAAAAAGATAAAATATCATGACCAAGTAGTGTTTATCCCAGGAACGCAAGATAGCTTTAGCACACAAAAATCCAATTGATGTAATTCAGCATATTAGCAAATAAGTCACAGGATTATTTGTAAAATTCAGAAAAGGCATTTGAAGAATCCAACATCTACTCAAAATTTTAAAAAAAAATCTCAACAAATTATGAATAGACAGTCACTTCTTCAAACTGATTTAGGATGTCTGTTAAGAAAAACAAAACAAAACTAGAGCTAACACCATATGTTATGACAAAAGATTAAATGCTAACTCCCCAAGATAAAAAACAAGGTTACCTGATTTCATCCCATCTACCCAACACTATATTAAAGGTAAGAGCAAATGTAATAAAGAATAAAAATGAAATGACATAAAACTTTATTTGCAGACATAATTGTGTATGCACAAAAATCTACAAATGAATTCTACAAATATGCAACTAGAAGCAATAAGGGAGTTTTAGTTAAAGTTGTAGGATACAAAATCAATATGCAAAAATGAATATTGTCTCCAGATAGTAACAACCACAATATGAAATTAAGACATTACCATTTACATTAGCATAAAAAATATGGAAGACTTCACATGAATCGAGAAATGGTGTGAGAAATCTGTATGTTAAAAACTAAATAACAGCACTGAAGAGAAATTAAAGACCTAAAAAAATGGAGAGATACACAAAGTACATCGTTAAAAAGCCAATTTCCCCCACACTGATCTGTTGTTTGAATGCAAACCCAACCAAGATCCCACCAGAATTATTTGTAGAAATTGACAAGCTAATTCTATAATTCATACAAAAATATGAAGGATTTAGACTGGTCAAAACAACTTTGAAAAAGTAGAATATTAGAAGACTAATGGTGTCTGATTTCAAGAGTAGTTATAAAGTAGAAGTGATCAAAACAGCCCAGTATTGGATTGCCTAAAGATAGAGAAAATTTAGAGATTCCAAAATTAGATTCACAAATATACAGATAACTAACTTTCACAAATGATACAAAGGCAATTCAGAAAATGGTACTAAAACAACTGGATATTCAGTATGCCAAAAAGTAAACTTTGATCCATACTCACACGAGCCATAAAAATTAACTCAAATTGGATCACCGATCTAAATGCAAAATCGAATACCACAAAACTGCTATAAGAGCCCTAACTGGTTGCTCAATGGATAGAGCGTCGGCCTGCGGACTGAAGGGTCCCAGGTTTGATTCCGGTCAAGGGCATGTACCTTGGTTGCGGGCACATCCCCAGTAGGGGGTGTGCAGGAGGCAACTGATCGATGTTTCTCTCTCATCGATGCTTCTAACTCCCTCTCCCTTCCTCTCTGTAAAAAATCAATAAAATGTATTTTTTAAAAACTGCTATAACACTGAATACATTTCTAACATTTCTCAGACACCAAAAGCACAATCCACAGAAGAAAATATATTGGACTTTGTCAAAATTAAAGCATCTGGTCTTCACAAGACATAGTTATGAAAAGAAATGAATTTGCATTCTTAAAACAGGACCAGAACCCATGTTTCTTTGCTCCTTCAGTAGTAAAATTAAACAATCCCACCTGACTCCTGAACTTAAAATGACAATTAGAATTTGAAAAACAGGATTTTAAGGGAATAGTTACTGCAGGAAATATTACCTGCCAAATAGTCATCGTTGTTTTTTTAAATATATATTTAACTAAAGCCTCATCAAGTGTCAACAAACAAATGTTTATCAACCTTAAAATGTCCAAGTAGTCATAAAATCCTCCACATTTTAGAGTCCGTACTAACCTGCAACATCTCTCATTTCTTCTGTAAACCATTTTATATAACACTGAGAACAGCTCCAACCAAAAACTTAAATGCCAACAGAATTTTTTCAAGTAAACAAGAATATGACAGGAGTTTTTGCCCTTTATTAAATAATAAAGAAAATATCCATTTGGATTTGGGAGGAGTGTTAGCATAGAAAGAACAGTGTCAAAAAAAGAAGGCAAGAAAAAAGAAGAAGGACTGGAAAGTAGAAAGCCTGACCAGAAGTGTTTAATCAAAAACCCAGTAAAATAACAATGTTAGCCTATTTATGTGACTCTTAACATCTACATAATTGCTATCCAAGAGATTACCATCATCAGTCGACGTGTTAAGGATTACAGCGAACAGAAAGGAGAGCCTTACCCCAGGTAGCACAACTGTCCCCATTCCACTTTTCAATTTGGACCTGCCTCTGCCGCCACGGCCGGACAGTCCGGCACCTCGAGGTCTCCGCTTTCCTGGAAACCCCGACCCACGGCCCTACACAACAGATAAGGAAAGGTCAGCATTCTGTACAAGCCCCAAAGAATTAGAAAAATTAAATGGGAGGCAAAAGATCTTATTAAATGTTACACATATAGTTTCTTCTTCTTTTTATTTTGATCAGATAAATATTGAGATATCAGGGTTGTTACTTGTGTCTTTTAACATATATTCTGCAACTTAAAAGCATAAACATAAAATACGTACAACCTCAGAGTCAAACTTCAGGTCTGTCGGTTACAAATGCCCTACACCTGCAAACCCTGGCCTTATTTTTCCATTGCCTAACCCTGCATTCCAGATGGCTAGAACATCCACAGCCCACCCAAGTATCTCCACGTGCAACACCTGTAATCAATATACAGGAAGTATAAGAAACTACTCTGGCTACCTGGTCTCTCAGTAATCATGGTAAGAGCTAACCTGCTAAAGACTTACTAGGACTATCTTACTTAGCATGTTTTACTCTCAACAATCTTATAAGGTCAGTCCTATTTTATTATCCCCATTTAAGAGACACAATGCACTGAGGGATGAAAGGTGCAATAACTTATCAAAAGCCACAGACCTAGCAAGTCTGGTTCTTAACCACTATTGTGAACTGCCACATTGCACGAAAGCTAATTTTTGCTAGTACACAATAGTATTTCTTCTAGCCATTAAAATTGTCAACTTCTCTTACTATTCAATAGTTGTCTGTATGGACTGAACATGAGTGCCTAATTCTACTATAGTATTTAGAGTGCAGTTTAGTTATAGGTAGGAAAATGGTGGAAGTATAAAAGGCTTGCTTTGAATCATCTAGATAATAATTACTTAAAACAGAAAAAAATTTATCTGAATTTTTTCCCAACACAAGAAAAAATTCTATGGGAAAACACGTTAAATTCCCAGATATTTTAACAAATAAATACTAGAATTATTTGTTGTGGTTTTCTTTTTCTTGTTTATACTCAGACTTATCTATTACGACCTCAAAAACCTAAAATTTACATATCCTTGTATGTATTTAAAATTATCCCTGGCTGGTGTGGCTCAATGGTTAAGCATCAACCTATGAACCAGGAGATCACACTTTAATTCCCTATCAGGGCACATGCCCGGTTTGCAGGCTCAATCCCCAGTAGGAGGCATACAGGAGGCAGCCAATCAATGATTCTCTCTCATCATTGATGTTTCTATTTCTCTCCCTGTCTTCCTCTCTCTGAAATCAATAAAAATATATTTTAAAAATATATTAAAATACTCAAGAAAATCCTTTGCTATTTTTTCCCTAACAAGTTAAATAGTATTTATATTCAACTGATCTCACTAATCACAGTTTGAAATGTTGCACTCATTACCCATTTAGCAGAACAGTTTCAAAGTCAATAATTAATGATTATATTGTGAGCATAAGACACATACATATGAACAAAAGGGGAGGAAGTAATCAATTTCTTCCTTCAGTTTTAATAAATCCTCCCAATTTTCAAATTGCCCCTCCTTGTCCTCTAAATCTCTGAGCTTCTTTGAACAAGGGGTAGTGTAGCGCTGACTTGGATAGTTTTTTCTTGTTCTTTTGTTAATAGGTATGAAACAATTTTTAAAACTTAAGTCAAAGATTAAATGAAGACTTAAATAATCTCACAATTTATTTTTCCCCAACATCCAATGACACCAGTGAAAATTGGTGGTATTTGCTTCAAAACTGTCAAACAAGTCATCTTTAAACACTTAAAAAAAATACTTATACTTTCAACACCTTGCATGATATCAGAATGAGTTAAAAAAAAATCTTCCAATGCTGACAGAAAATTACAAAGTGGAATCTACAACTCCTTTGAAATCTTTGATTCATCTAAATTAAACACCCTTATTCCAGAATTACATCAAATGTAGAAGATAAAGGAAAACTGTGTTCTTTAGTCAGTAAAATATTTCAACTTTTCAGATGATTAACAATTTTCAAATTAATTTTTTACTCTTCAAAATGCATCAGACTAAACTTACTTTAAGAACTAGGGAGTTACCCAATGACATGGAAAAGGCCCTATAATTTTGAGGTTAACACAGCCAATGAAATCTGCAACGACTCTGGTATTTCTTCTTCACTATTACATTAATAGCTTAGTGTAGTTTTTCTTTTGTAAGCAATGAAATTTTATGATATCACAAAAAATAACCAATAACTAATTACTTCATAGCCTCTGTGACAAGGATTTGACCCATACTGTTAATTACAACAATAAAAGGAAGAAACCATGGAAAAGGTATTAAAAATTTACACTTAAAGTGAGAGATGCAAAATTACAATTTAATTTCCTCCTAATTCATATTTTTAAGTGCAAACAGGTTGTCTCTTCATTATTAAAATTTTTAGGTTAAAGACGTGGCTCTGAAAGCTGAACTAGTTAGAAAAGAAAGGTTCAATTCTGAACTTCTACTCGGATAAGACCAGAAAGAAATGATACATGAATGTAAATGCAATTTTATTTACCACTTTGATGCTCCAAATGGCACTGCCAGGAAGCTGCCTGGGTTTAAAAATTTCCCGACCTTCTGAAATGTCTGGGGACCAGGAAGGTGGGCTCACTGTATTATGGGTACTCCAAGCCCCCTAGGATATGGCAGGTGAGAAAATAGATGTGTAAAACTCAGCAACATAAAAGGTCAAAGCCAGCAACTAAGGAATTTTAGAACAGCAAAAACAAATGCAGACGTGTGGAAATTTAGGACAAATTGCTTCAAGTTAGGGAAAAGAAGCTTATCACTTACAGTGACTTTATACTTAAATGTTTGCAGCTACAAATTACATTCAATATTTTATTCTGGTTGAAACATCAGCACAATGAAACATTAAAAATTAAGGTTTATATGAAATCAACACTGACTTATGCATTGCAATTATAACACCAAGTATAAATAAAAGGCAAACTCTAAAACTAGCACTATAAGAAACTATTTGGGGATTACTTTCTTCTAACAGTCACCTCACTGGAAAGGAGAATAGATAACCTTAAAGAATTCATATAACCCACTGCTATAACAACCCAACCAAGAGGCAAAAAAAGCAATCAAAAAATGCAATAAAAACATGAGCAATCAATAGACACATTCACTTTAAATTGTGGAAAGTTAGTTTGTAACCTTCAGATGCAAATACCATTATAATCCTCGCATCTAATTACTCTTCCTTCAATGACCATTCATTGTGGGTTTTGGTTTTTAGTTAAGGGACTATTATACTTAGATTACATCCTAGGGATTAAGTTGAAAACTGAAAATGTTAAAGCAATTGTCCTAAATTTGCAAATTAAAATGCCTAAAGTATCTGATTATTTATACAAGAAATAGTAACTTATTAGAATAGTTACAATAAAACTAAGACATTTTACTACCAAATAACTACATTCAGCAATAATCTGAACTAATATGATGAAAACGCTAAGCAGCATGAAGAAAAATGTTTACTCCACAAAAATAACACTTTAAAGAAAAACACAAAATAAATGTCAAACAATAAAGTACCTATTTTGAATTAGGTAATTCAACAATGCTTAAACTTTAGACAACACAGTACTTACCAGGTTTCTAGAATATTATCAAACTACCACATAGTAACCTATTAATCACATAAAAATACCACTGGGAATTTAAATAATCAACCAAAAAGAAGAGCTTGACTATCCTCTGTGGAGCAGATAGTTAATGGGAAAACAGTATTTAAGGAAAAACCACGGAGGAGACTGCACTTTTAATCAATCTACCTACCTCCCTTCAAGCTCAGCTAAAGGCTACACCGCTCTCACTCACTTCCCCACTATGAGTCTACTTCCTGCAGACCTGTCTTCTTTCCTGCTGGGTCCAGGTCTTTGGTAACCTGTTGTCACTGAAAGCCCTTTCTCTATGCTTATTTACTCAAACTCTCAACATCCACAGAGCTCTGTTGGGTCCGGAGCACCCCCTGTGAAATGGTTCCCTGCAGTCTGCTGCCAAACTTCGGCCTTCATCAGTTGCCAGGCAAGGTCTTCCTCCACCTGCCCTCCAAAGCCCCGCCTCTCCCAGGGCTGGAGCTGGACAAACTGCTCCTCACACAGTCTTATCCTGAATGGTCTTGTTGGCAACGAGGGCTGGAAACACCCTGATGGGTCTGTTGCCTCACAAGTTCACATGTTCTGAGAGAACTTCCCTCTTAGCATTTCCATTTTCTCACATGAAATGTCTCAAGTTTACCGTGTCTAAACTCTCTCCCTTCACCTGTCCCCTCTCAGACTCTAACCCCTTTTAGTAGTGGCTGGGAGTCATGAAAGAATTCTCTTCCCTACTCACTCTCCCCGCTGCCTCCTCAATCCTTTCTCCCACCACTCCTTCAATCCAAACCACTGGTAAATCTGGTTCATTTTAGCCTCCAGTCTCTTCTCTGATCATTCTGCTTCTCCGTCCCCCACTGCCTGTCCCAACCCCACTCCAAAAGGCCTCAACTTTTTTAGCCTCTTCTTTGCCTGCATCTCCTCAAGCCTTTATCCATGCAGCAGCCAGAAAGGCTTTTCAAAAATTCAAATCTGATCAAGCAAGTCACTACTGTTGTAAACCATTCAACAGTTCTCAGTGCACTTCAAACTCAACCTTGCCCACTGCCTCTCTCCAACCTCGGCGTGTAGCGCTGTCCTGCTGCCCACCCACCTCGGCCACCCAGGCTTCCCGGCTGTCCTTCAAACACGCCTCACTCTGCATGCAACAGAGCCCTGCTAACTCAGAACAATTCCAACTCTGATGGCTGCTTCTTCCGATTCCTCAGGTATGACCTCAATACTTGCTCATCAGCAAGGCCCTTCCTCAAATGAACCATCATTTCCCTTACCACACCTTTGTATCTTCTCACTGGTCACAATTTGGGCTCATATGTTGTATTGCTTCTAATTATTTAGTGGTAGAGAGTAGAGGCAAGAGATGTGTGAATTAGTTCTCAATAGTTCAACTGGTTTTTCTCTGAGGGTATCTGACTAATGTACATCGTAAATTCCTTTTGGTAGATTGTTTAGGTTATGTCAATAGGCAGTTCTTAAAACATATCATAAAAAGTTATACTTGATAATGTTAAATTATCCATCATAATTTAAAAGTTGCCTTTGATGCCAAAACTATTGTCATTCTAAAAAGCATTCATGTTTCATAAAATATGGACAAAATGAAGGGTTCTATGGATCAAGAATGTTTGGATGTCATTTCAGGGATGATTGGAAAACCACCCAACTGCTATGAAGAACTTATATAATAAAAGCTTGGGTAATTACATTATGAATTTTAATAAGTACGTTATAAGACATTGGAAGATAAATGGTGTGCAATTTTATAGGAACAGAAGAAAAATTACGATATACTTAGATATTTTGACAAAGGAGAAATTATCCTTAGACCTTAAAACTGAAATTTAGCTGTAATTATTAACTTTAGTTATAAATTATCCTTCAGATCTCAGCTTTGATCAAAAAGAACAGGCCAGAGGAAGTTAGTGTTCCCTGTCAACTGCAACATAGACTGCACTGTAGTTGCACTTGAATTTACACCAACTACACTTGTATTTAGTTGTTGCCATTGGCGTATAAAGCTTGATGAGAAGAGACTGTGCTCTTTCTGTTCACTGCTGTGTTAAACATTCTGTTTAGCATTTATTGAACATCTACTTTTTTCTCCTACTTATTACTTTTTGCATGCATAAATGCATCAATAAACACTGTAGTATGATATGAACCATACTAATTCACCCACCAGTTATAGCCTAGAATCTTGGATTTCCTCATCTATAAAAAAAATTAATGTATCCAATGCCCTGTTATTCTTTACAACATATCTACAAAATGAATTAAAATAAAAAGGGTTCAAACTGTAGACAGCAGGAGACTTTCCGCTGTAAAGAAAGCAAAATAGAACCAACTTGCTATTAAATCATATAGAATCTTCTAAAAAATACTACTTGGCAGAGATTGAATTGATTCCAACAATAATTATTGAATCCAAAACCTATTTAAAGTTGTATTAATCTTTCTGCTTTGAGGCCAATTTCTCAGGTAAATTTATCAACCTAGTAAAGTATACAGCTGCCACAAGGACTGTGGAGCAGGGAGATGGGGACAGCAATGGCAGGGGAGGATCGGCTATTATGGGCCACTTTCTGTTAGAAGTCTAACCCTGATATGATCAACACCATGATTAGAGCCTAATCTACTGAAATCAGTTTTAGGAGTGGCCACAGAGGGTTTGGTGTCTCCTGGGCAGACTTCACATCTCCAAATCCTAAAAGTCAACCTGGGGCTACCCTCTCCCAGCATGCTATGCAAAACCGTAACAAAACAGAACCAAGGAAGCATAAAAGGATGAGTCTGGCTTAGAGAAAGTGAAAATGATGGAGAGTAGAAAAGAAAACTAGTAGGAGAAACAGAAAACATAAGTATTTATAATGTCTTTTGGGTACATACATTGACTCATATATATTACAACCCCAGCAGCCAACACCTCAAAGCATTCTTTTCACAAACATAAGTTTCATATTCAAAACAGAGGTCGACATCAAACAAGAACTTTAGTCCTGACTTGAAGCATACCAGAAAAGCATAGAAACAGAATGTGAATTTGGCTGGTGCTAGCAATGCCTTTGTTTTGTTTTTATTGATTTTGAGAGAGGAAGAGATAGATAGAAACACCAATGATGAGAGAGAATCATCACTGATTCTCCTGCACACCCCCTATTGGGGATTGAGCCCGCAACTCGGGCATGTGCCCTGACTGGGAATCAAATCAGTGACCTCTTGGTTCCTGGGTCGACGCTCAAACACTGAGTCACACAGCTGGGCACTAGCAGTGGTTTTGGTAATGGCTTCAGAAATGTCATGATAGGCTTAAGGGCACTAAGAGGAAAGTCTGATGCTTCTAATTTGTATGTGTATTGGTTGACACCCCAAAGAGTTCAACATTTTTTAGGGTTAAAACTACATTTTAATTTCTCAATAGTTTAGAGTAGTGCTTCTTGGACTTCAGCCAGCATGGGTATCTTCGTAAAATACACATTTTCACTCAAGTTAAAGTGGCCTCTGAGAGTCTGCCAGGCGATGTTGATATTCCAGGTCTGAAGGTCACACTTTAAGAAGCAAGGGTTAAGTCTTCAATTTTCCTAGAAAACAGGCCTGGCCTGCAAGCCTTGAGTATTTCCTATCGCCTACCCTGCTGGCCCACAGTACCCTACAGTCTTCTCTACTCTAGCACACATCACACACAGTATAAAAGTCTGTTGCGTCGGCCTATGAACCAGGAATCATGTTCGATTCCCGGTCAGGGCACATGCCTGGGTTGCAGACTCGATCCCCAGTGTGGGACGTGCAGGAGGCAGCCAATCAATGATTCTCTCATCATTGATGTTTCTGTCACTCCCTCTCCCATCCTCTCTGAAATCAATATACATAAGGATATATATATTTATTTTTTTTCCAAAGAAACCTACTATCTATCTTATTTACTGAGAGCAGTGTTTGACTCGGTCAAAGCCCACAGTTTGTTTCATTTGTACAAGTCATTATTAGTCAATCTGACTGGTTGTAGGACCACTGCTCCAGCTACATTTAATATGTGATTATATCCTTCTCAAGTCTCCATTTTCACAGAACAGTTAACTGTAGCAATCCACTATTCAAGAAAGGAAACAGGCCCTAGTTGGTTTGGCTCAGTGGATAGAGCGTCGGCCTGCGGACTGAAGGGTCCCAGGTTAGAGGCCGGCCAAGGGCACATGCCTGGATTGTGGGCTCAAACCCCAGTAGGGGGCATGCAGGAGGCAGCCAGTCAATGATTCTCTCTCATCATTGATGTTTCTCTCTCTCTCTCCATCTCCCTTCCTCTCTGAAATCAATAAAGAAATATATTTTTAAAAAAGAAAAGAAAGGAAACAGGGCAGCACTACCATTTCTTGTGTATCAGGTGCTTTATATGTGTTTACGTTCAACTATAACAGCAACCATATGATGTAGTTTTACAGATGAAGCAACAAGACAATTCACAAGGTAACTTGTTTAGTGTCACAGACAATAATGGAAGAATAAGGGTTTGTATCCAAGCAACTGCACTATGGTAATATGCAAATTGACCCTAACAGCAGAACAACTGGAGGCAGCCAATTGATGATTCTCTCTCATCAATGATGTTTCTATCTCTCCCTCTCCCTTCCTCTCTGAAATCGATAAAAATATATATATATTTTTAAAAATAGTGAAAGCATAGCAAAATCTTTGGTTTATCAATTTTAAATTCGTTTAGTATTTCTTTTAATTTCATCAGTAATTCTGGAACTGAAATTTTCACATTTATTAAAATGCTTTGCTGTGCATTGTGCATTAAGGTAGCCACTAGTCATGAGGCTATGAAGCACTTCTAATGTAGTTAGTCTAAAACCAGAGCTAGAACACTGAACCTGAAAAGTGAATGGAAAATATCTCAATAATTTTTATGTAGATTAAATGCTAAAATATATTGGGTTAAATAAAAATTAAAGTTAACTCACCTGCTTCTTTTTATTGGGACTACTCAAAACACTGAAATTATACTACGGCTTGCATATTTCTATTGCACAGCACAGGCTTACCTAACTTCCACTGTAACTCCATCTCCAGAAAACACTTGTCATCTAAGCAATAACTGTCACATCAATTTACAACTTATAGATTTTCTTGGTATTTAATCAAAGAATTAATCGAATGTCTAAGTTTATTCTTGGAAAGGTTCATGTACTATTAGAAAATGGTTAAGGTAAATAAAGATTTGACCACTATGAGACAGAATTTTAACTGATGAAACACAATTCTCTGGTTAGGATGGTATTCACTATATTGGTCAAGACCACAGAACGAATGACATTTAACAAAATACGGAAATGACACTGATATTAACAGTAAAATTTTAAAAATATGGAAACCAAAGAATCTTGCTTATATCACAATAACTGCTATGACAATCCATCTCATTTTATAGCCAGTCTCCACTGCCAAGAATATGCAAAATAAGCACTAAATAAAATAAAAAATATAATACAGGAATGCCTGATATTAAAGAAATTCATGTGATAGAATAATGGATTTCCAATATAAGGCTGGATACATTCCTGTTCATGTAACATGATCCCAGTACCTAAGCAATGATTTAAAAAATGAAGTGCTACCTTGTTCTAGGCAAGGCATCTCTGCACAAGTTTGGCAGTGCATTAGAGAGCTAGAACTCATCAATGGAGGCTGTTTGCTGCCCAACTACAACCAATACAAGGGGGAGGTAAAACGGCCAACGAAACACTCATGAGATTAGCAGCGGATTATGAAGCAGTAGTGAGATAAATAGGAGGCAAGACACTACCAGACTAGGGGGTAAAAGAGGACACAGGAGAAGCAATAGCAAATATGGGGACATGGCTCATATAAATGGGATAAACCTAGAAACACACACACTTTTAGAACTTAAGTCAACAGAAAAATAATCCTAACGGTTTCTCAGTTGGAACAGAAGTTTCTAAATAGGAGAAATGCTGTATTTATTTATTTGTGAATAAAGAATGTAAAGAATTTATATTCTTAAAGAATGTAAATTATCTGGACCAAAATTAAATGTGAGAATCAAATTTCCATTGCTAAGATCTTTTCAGAGCCAAAACTATGTAATTACTATATATCTATTCAAGAAATAAAAAGGACAAGAAAAACAAACAAAAGAAAATGAAAACAAGAGAAGACTAAGGAGCAGGAAAACTGGTTTGAGAATAAAAATCTCTCCTGGTTTATAACTGTAACGTGCCGTATTTACAAAATAAAAATATATCTGGACTTTATTTAGAGGAGACTAATTCTCACATTAAAATAAAATACAATTTTGTTTTGCTACTGATCTTATAATTCCAAAATAAATGACCAAGATACTAATCCTATAAAAAGTCAAAATTTTCATTAATTTAAGTCATGAGACTTGAAAATTCAAATTATCATTTTGACTAAACACTTATGCACTATTTGATATCTGGCCGTTTTATAAAAACTTAAGTAGGATTTTGTAGAATAAATCAGTCTTAGATATGGCGTCTTCACTTAGCATGTAGTTTCGCTTAAGTGCCACTTAAAAAGAACTGGAACTTACCCTCTAGAGCAGTGGTTCTCAACCTGTGGGTCGCGACCCCTTGGGGGGGGGGAGGTTGAACGACCCTTTCACAGGGGTCGCCTAAGACCATCAGAAAACACATATATAATTACATACTGTTTTTGTGACTAATCACTATGCCTTAATTATGTTCAATTTGTAACAATGAAAATACATCCTGCATATCAGATATTTACATTACGATTCATAGCAATAGCAAAATTAGTTATGAAGTAGCAACAAAAATAATTTTATGGTTGGGGGTCACCACAACATGAGGAACTGTATTAAAGGGTCGCGGCATTAGGAAGGTTGAGAACCACTGCTCTAGAGGTAGAGCCCACATTACCAAAACAATTTCAGAAGGAGCTCCCTTCACTTCCTGAAAATCAATAAGACAATTCTAAGATTTTTCCATGAAACCACTGATGTAAGTCCTAAGTTGAAATGTCAGCTGCACTATACCCAAAACTTTACTGTTTCTTTTAAAGGGTTCTATTGTAACTGCAAACTAGAACTTTAAAAAATTTTAAGTGTTTTCTATTAGAAGCTGTAATCATATAGGTTACATTTATATATCACAAATGAGTTGAAATTCCAAATAAGATCACTTCAAGTTTACTGCTTCATTCACAGCATTTTTTTTTAAATGGCCCATATACCTAAGTTAACACTACATTAAGTTCAACCTGAAGGCAAAAAATATTGCCCTCCAAAGCCACACATACACCTTGTTTTACAGAAATGCTCCAACATGGTTTATCAACATCATTAAAATCACCCTACCTGTTTAGAACGGGGTCTACCGGGAGAAAACTTCCTTTTGGTAATAGCTGGTTTACCCATGCCAATTTTCGGAGTGACTGAAAAGTAAGTGGTTGGCAGGATGTTTCCAACAGAAGCACTGAGCGCTGAAGGGTAACGGTGCAGCAGGTCGTGGGAAGGCGAGTCCGAGGAACGAGGTGGAGAGGAAGACGCGTGGGCCTTGCTTATGTCCACGGCCGATGGAAATGGTAACTCCGTCTCAGGCGGGAACTTTATAGATTTGTCTTGGCATAAACCATCTTTCACACAACTCTCAACTGCAGGAGTCGTTTCAAAGTCCATGAAGGCAGTGGAAGATTCAGAACTAACTTTCTTTTCCATTTCTTCTTGTACCCTTTCTACAGCTAAGCGTTCCATAGGGCATACAGTACTTTCCTCACAGGAGGACACCAAGGTTTCTGGTGGAATGGTGACGGAGTCCAGGACTGAATTTGGAGGCCTGGACTCCTCAGTGGATGCCACCACCTGAGGTTCCTCTGACAACTGCAGCTCCTCTTGTGCAGTGGCCGGGTGTGCCAGGATGTTGACGTTTCCCGACACATCCATTTTGTTTTCATTTTGATTTTCATCACAAGTATGTATCACTTTAGAAGACATTTCCACTTTTTCATTATCAACTGCATGAGAAATCCGATTTTCCAATTCAGGATGCATTTTATCTTGAGATGATTCTACAAAAGTTGAAATATTTGTTATGTTAATGTACATATGAATTTTTAAATTTCTAACTAGGAGTAGTTGTAAGACATGAATGACTTATATGTCTGTAGCTTTGTGGCTTAAAAATAATAGGTTTGGGCAGATTAATCGCAGATCAGACCAGAAAACCTACAAAATTATCACATAAAATAGGATCCCCAAGGTGTAAAGTATTTCTGGTAAGAATATTAAAACAGAATTTCTATAACATGTATAGGTGTTTTATAAATTGAGCACTTACAAAACTATTTAAAACTTTGTAGGTGAAGTTATACTCATTTAACAACTAGGAAATGAAGTTCAGTGATGTTATGTAAGGTCTCCAAGTTAAAGTGAAGACTACTAGTCCAGAATATAAGGCTATTCTGCAACAGCAGGCACCCAGATGTAAACAAAGCTCTGTAGACTCAAATGTGTAATGACCACAGACAGAAAAGATTTTGCTCAGCTGTACCTGCTAACCTACTCAAGGCATGTGTTATATATCAGAAATATTTGTAGTTGTTGACTAGTAAATTTTAAATCAGGGGACTAGTGTGTTGGACCATTAACCCAATCTTACTGAACAGTAACTTCAGTGGTCCAATCGACACGAGCCCTAACTGCCCTATCAAGCAAGACCACCGACTTAGTAAAAAGCACTTAGTATTTCAAATACCATCATGGTAATTTCTAAGTTACATTAACAAACACACTAATTCCTCCTTTATGATTTACCATGGTGACTGAAATTTATCTACATCCTTGTATCAAAATGAAATCTCACTTCTCATTTCCACTTTATTGGAAGACTATAGTTGAGGATAAAGAAAAAACATCAAATAAATCTGATTGTACCTTTTTTAAAGTTATTTTTAATACATTTTTATTGATTTAGAGCAGAAGAGGGAGAGAGGGACAGAAATATCAATGAGAGAGAATCACTGATTGGCTGCCTCCTGCACGCACCCCATTGTGGATCAAGCCCACAACCTGGGCATATGCCCTTGACCAGAATCAAACCCAGGACCCTTCAGTCCGCAGGCCAATGGGACTGAGCAAAACCAGCCAGGACTGTACCTAGTATTTTTAAACACAAAAATCCTTCAAAAATACTTAATACAAAATTAAACACACATGAAAAGTAAATGCTTAAGGGTTTAAAACCAAAAGTACCATTATTTGAGTGACTCAAATGAAAAAACCTTATCGTAATGCTATAGGAAGCCTAAGTCATATGCTAACAGAAGACCAACAGCCTCAAGTCACACTGGCAAAGAGGAACCTATGTAACACATGTAGAGACCACAAATATATTCCTTCTGTTCTATGCTAGGAAGTATTAAGATAGAAATATAAACACACAGTTCAATTATAGTCACCTAGTTTAATACAATGATTTTAACTTGCCTAAATAATGAACACTTGATTTAGCAATTCTTTTTAGAGAATGTAAGCAGTAGTAAATAATTATTTGGGATGATTAATTTTGAAAGGCAATCGACAATGACCAATCTGTATAGAAACCATACAGGCATGGTTATGGTTGTAATGGGAGCAAACAGACCATAGGAACATGCCACTTACCAGAAGTGAGAAGCCCCTGTGTGTCCAGACCTTCTGGCAGATTGCTCTTCTGCTGTTCTCCAGCATGGATCAGAACTGCTGGGAATAACACATGCGTGGAATCTCTAGCAAGGAGTCAAATTTCCCAAACCCTGCTCTTTCCAAGTAACTTAACATTTTTATCCTATTGTCAAAGGCCAATTTCCAATATAAGCACAGAACACCATGCTACTATTTCTTAGTAAGCAGGGTGTAAAGATGGGTATGAAAAAGAATGAGGATTCTGAATACGCACTATGAGACTTATTGTTATAGATAGCCTTTTGTCTTACTTTTTTTACGTTACATACCTTTTAATAAGTTGTTAAATATAAAGTTAATCTCAGAAAAATCTCAATAATTATATTCAATCTATAAAATACACAATTTTACATAAACTACCACAAACTATCAAATGAGCCCAAGATTTAAGTTTAAGAAGTAGTTTATCCCTCAACCTGGTCTCTCATTAATTTCAGATCCTCAAGTGCAGTAATATTATCAATTTCGAAAAAAGCTTAATTGAAATAACTAAAACAACCCTCAACAGGATTGCTAAGATGACCTCAAATAAATTTTTCATTATCTCAGCATGGAATATCTCACAATCAGGAATGGCTCTAGTTAGTAATTAACAAGTATAACTCAGAAGTAGAAAATAACAAATTTACTTTTTTGGATTTTTTTTTACAAAGTAGAGGCCTGATGCACAAAATTCGTGCAAGGGGCTCACCCCTCCCCCACCTCGTGGCTTCGTCCAGAAGGTCCTCAGGAAGGACTTCCGGTCTAATTAGCATATTACACTTTTATTATTATAGATCACTTTTTTTAAAAAAAATATATTTTATTGATTTTTTACAGAGAGGAAGGGAGAGAGATAGAGAGTCAGAAACATCGATGGGAGAGAACCATCGATCAGCTGCCTCCTGCACACCCCCCACTGGGGATGTGCCCGCAACCCAGGCACATGCCCTTGACCGGAATCGAACCTGGGACCTTTCAGTCTGCAGGCCGACGCTCTATCCACTGAGCCAAACCGGTTTCGGCTATAGATCACTTTTTAATGAAAATCAATTGATCCCTAAACAAATAATTTATTTGTGATTAAGTCTAGGTTACAACTCAACTACAAATATATCCGTATCCTTTCCCCTATTGATTTCTGTCTAAGGTTATTTTACTAAAAGCTCCTCTCTAAACAGTTTCCTAAGCAGTATGTATATCTTGGCTAACTTTTATTTAGGATACTAAAATTTCAGCAGACATTCACATATTCACCGTACCCACATTTTCTCCAGAAAACAGGCTCTATTCATTACGGAAAACACTCTTACCATCTGGAACAATTCCAGATGTAGACTCTTGGCCACGGGCGTCTTTAGTAACTGCTTGCTCGAGAAACACCACAGGGTCTTCAGAGCCTTCCACTTCCATTTCATTGTTATAATCTGTAACAGAAATGTATTTAATCTTTAGCTCAGAATGACTTTTCCTGGTTTTGTTTTTGTTCTGTTGTTGTTGTTGTTAACTAAGTCAACAGTTACTATGTTGCTTTAGTGAGGGTAAATTATCACCAAAAATATCATAAACTCTTCTTCATATTTTACTATTTTGAACCCAACAAATATTTACATATTTTAAAACATGGAAAGTAGCCCGGCCAGCATGGCTCAGTGGCTGAGCATCAACCTATGAACCAGGAAGACACAGTTCAATTCCTGGTCAGTGCATATGCCCGAGCTGCAGGCTTGATCCCCAGTTTTGGGGCATGCAAGAGGCAGCCAATCAATGATTCTCTCTCATCATTGATGTTTCTATATCTCTCTCCCTCTTCCTTCTCTCTGAAATCAATAAAAAATATTTTGAAAAAAAATAAATAATAAATAAAATAAAAATATGGATAGCATAATGAATTAAGAGGTAACTGGTACCCAGCCAGTGTGGCTCAGTGGTTGAGCATCGAGCCATGAACCAAGAGGCCAAGGTTCAATTCCGGTCAGGGCACATGCCTGGGTTGTGGGCTCAATCCCCAGTAGGGGGTGTGTATGAGGCAGCCAATCAATAATTCTTTCTCATTTTTATTCCTCTCTCCCTCTCCCTTCCTCTCTCTGAAATCAACAAAGAAAAAAAAAAGTAACTGACATTTTATTATTTTAAAAGGATATTCCACAACTGTATACTGATGCATACAGGAATGAGTAATTAAGATGCATCTATTAATCCCTTTGCAGATAATAACACAGAGACTTTTATAGAGGTTGTCACGCATACTGATGAAAATGAAAAACAATGGCAAGAAGGTCTGTTTCTTCACCATCTAAGAATCTTGTAATCATATTTATAGCTAACAGTACACTACTAAAATACCTGAGCAAAATTTGGGACTCTAGAAGTGAAAATTAACATATAAGAACAAAATTATAGCCGAGACCAGTTTGGCTCAGTGGATAGAGCGTCGGCCTGCAGACTGAAAGGTCCCGGGTTCGATTCCAGTCAAGGGCATGTACCAGGGTTGCGGACACATCCCCAGTAGGAGATGTGCAGGAGGCAGCTGATCGATGTTTCTCTCTCATCGATGTTTCTAACTCTCTATCTCTCTCCCTTCCTCTCTGTAAAAAATCAATAAAATATTTATTTTTTTAAAAAAAGAACAAAATTATAAAACTAAAACTTGTTTAGAGTGAAATAACCCAGATTTTGAAGCGCAAATTAAGTCCTATTATCAAACCTGGAGGAACCTGCACTGTTGGCTCAAAGAATATGCTTGGAGTAAAGCACAACAGTCCTGGATTTGAACATCCGGAGAACAGTTGTGAGAAGCTAGATGAGATGTCAGCCATCAGACGCAGGTATCAGGGTCACGTGTGTATTTAAAGGCTGAGAAATTAAGAATAAGATGGGACCTGGCACACAGAAGTCACCCATTATCACTAAAGCAGTATACTGGTGGTTGGCTGGGCCCAAGTGTACCTGCAGTGATGTCGGCCATCTCCACACCATCACCTGGCTGCAGCGCATCCATCTCGGCTGCTGCTAAGTGTTTGCAGTATGTGCAGATATACTCTTCTCTGAACTGAGAGTCCAGTTCCTGATCCGCTGGTTTGTCACATTCTAAGTGAATCCACCTGCAGTGATAAATATTTTTAGATAAAATGTTCTAGTTCATAACGTAGGGCAAAGAGAAGCAATTGCTGAAAAACTGGGCAAAGGAGAGGTTGAGGATGAGAGAGAGAGGTTATAGGGGTTGGCAACTGGGGAAGGACCTATTTAAGGAATGGGCGTTTCTGCATGTCATGAGAGATGCTGACATACTTTTACTTCCATATTGTCAAACTATTTCCTCTTCAGTTCCCCCTCTTAATGCTCATTTCTGGTCTTGTCTTATCTTTTGCCCATTCAGTTCCTTACGCCTTTCAGATTCATGAAAATGTGACTTAACTTCACCTACAGCAGCACTCAGTACTAAAAGGAACATTAGAGTGAGAAAGCTCAGAGCACAGATACATGGCAGAGGACGATCACACAGAGGAACTAACACAACACTTCAATGGCAAATGTCTTCTTACCTTTTGCACATATTACAGTGAAGCATGTCTTTCTGCAGTTCTGGGTTGTAGCACTTCCCGCAGAAAGGACACAAGTTGTCCTGCTGCTGGTAACAACTGTCACACACCAGGCAATTGTGGTGCCACTGAGAGCTAGACCGTGTGCCACACTCTACACATATTCTGCAATTCTAAACGCCAGGAGAAATGAAAACAAAACCAGGGTGTTAAGCATATGTATTACAGCCTTGTATAAACCATTTGGAACTCAATGAAACATTCATAGATTATACATTAAGCTTTCATTTTCATGATGCTAATTTAGGGAATATATTTTTGAAA
Organism: Myotis daubentonii; assembly: GCF_963259705.1. Taxonomy (NCBI): domain Eukaryota; kingdom Metazoa; phylum Chordata; class Mammalia; order Chiroptera; family Vespertilionidae; genus Myotis; species Myotis daubentonii. The sequence goes on along the minus strand of NC_081849.1, from coordinate 6,237,757 downwards.
AAGCAATTTGTTTTGAGCCTCTGATAAGACATCACTCAATTTGAGCTAAAACCTCTAAGAAAATATAAATAGGGGATGGAGACATTCAAGTAAACATAAATAAGAAGGGGGGAAAGCCCAAGAGCTACTCCAACTTCAAAAAAAAAAAAAATGGAGGATATTCCAGACTCAGGAAGTAGCTTATGTGGAATACGTCTGCTAAACCCTCATTGCAGAATGCAAATTGGTGCTGCTAGGGTGCTCCATTTGCTATGGGTAGCTTAGACACCAAAAACAAGGATTCACACTAAAGAAGTATCACCACCCATTCCAAATGACTTGGTGTCTAAAATTGTGAAAATAATCACTCTGCATCAAAATCCAACTATGGCTTCTCATATTTTCTGAACAGAATGGCACTATTCTTTTCAAAATAGAGCTTTTTACCAAGTGCCAGGCCTGCGAAGGCCAGCCCAAACCCTCCTTTGTGCCTGTGAGTTAGTCTGCCTTACAGCCCTGGGCGCAAGACTGCGGGGCTCTCATTACCTACCGTGGCTTTCTGATCTAAAACACCAACAAAAGGAGCTGTATCTTTTTGAGCTGCTGGGTTGACATGAAAAAACTTGCTCACCAAAAAAGAGAAACTAGCATGAGCCATAAATCTGCTGAAGTCTTACAGGTATCATATGAATGCACTAATATTAATGCAAAAATCCTGAATAATATTACATATAGACTCCAGTGGCAAACAGGAAAATAATAAGCCACATCCTAGTGGATTTTATGCAAGGATGGTTAAATACAAGGACGGTTAAATATTAGAAATCCGCCCAGCAGGTGTGGCTCAAGTTTGTTGAGCATCATCCCACGCACCAAGAGGTCGCCAGTTGATTCCACTAAGGGCACATGCCCAGGTTGTGGGCTCAAACCCTGGTAGGTGGCATGCTGGAGGCAGCCAACTGATGTTTCTCACATCAGTGTTTCTGTCTGTCTCTCTCCTTCTCCCTTCCTATCTCTCTCTCTTAAAAAACAAAATCAATAAGAGCATATTTTTTAAAAAGAAAATCTATTAATAAAATTTAACATATTCTTAGGTCTGAGAATAATTTCAATAGATTCTGAAAAGCCTTTGGAAAAAAATCAAAACCCATTCCTAATTTAAAGAACTCTTAAGAAAATAAAAGTGGGTGGGTATTTCCTTAATGTGATAAACATACATACATCAACTCTAAAGCCAGCATTTTATTTAACTGGGGAACCCTAGAGGTATTCCCACTGAAGCAAGGATGTGTACTCGATTCACTACTATTTAACATGATTCTGAACTCAATGTAAACATTGAAACAAAACCAAGGTAGAGTAATAAGAAGAAACAAAACAGTATTGTAGATGTCAAGATAATATATTTGAAAATCCTAGAGAACTGATCATAAATTCAATATAAAAGAAGTTAAGAAAGTAGCATGATATAAAACAAGCAATGATAAATCAAAAGAATATACACACAAATAATAACCAGTTAAAAGGTATAATAAATGAGAAAAATCTCACTTATAACAGCAACAAAATGGAAAGAATACTTAAGAATGAACCTATACAAAGAGAATTACAAGCGCTATTAGAGGACGCCTAACTAGATCTGCACAAACACAAAGACATACCTGTTCATGGTTAGGATGTCTTATCATCAAGATGTCATTTCTCCCCTAACTCAATTAAAAATTTTAAAGTGATCCCAATAAAAACATATGATGTTTTTTATGTAGTTAGGTAAGTTGATACAGAGTTCATAAGGAAAAGTAAACAAAAGAACAGCCCGGAAATACATGAAATTAAAAGGTTCTGAAAGGGGACGATACTTCCACACACTGCAGAGCCTCTAGACTTGAAACAGGATGGTAACAGAAAGATCCATGGAACAGACTAGCAATTCCAAAAATAAACCCCAACCCAATCTAGAACTCTAATCTGGAATCTCAAAGTGGATGGGGCAAAGAGAGTCTTTTAATGTCTGGTTTGTGGGCAACTGGATAGCCAACTAGAAAATGATACTTCAAATCATACACAAGCAGCAACTCACTAGAGCTAAAAGTAAAAAATAAAGTGATGCAGAAACTGGAAGAAAATACGAACTCTTCACCCTAGCTGGTTGTTCAGTGGTTAGAGCGTTGGCCCACAAACTAAAGGGTCTCGGCTTCAATTCTGGTCAAGGGAACGTACCCTGATTGCAGGCTCAATCCCTGGCTCCAGTCACAGCATGTGTGGGAGGCAACCAATAGATGTGTCTCTCTCACACTGATGTCTCTCTCTCTCTCTCTCTATCTCCCTCCCTCCCTTCTACTCTCTCTAAAAATCAATGGGAAAAATATCCTCAGTGAGGATTCCTCGGTGAGAATTAACAACAAAAAAAGAACTCTTCTATAACCTCAGTGTAAGGAAGGATGATTCTAACTCAAAAAATCCAGAAGTAATAGAAAATGATAAATCTGGCTATATTGTGTGGCAAAAACATAACATTAGCAAAGTGAAAAGGGAAATTAACTAACTGGAAGGAAATATTTGCACCATATAACACAAATAAAGGCCTTATATCCCCAAAATACAAAGAACACTTAAATTGGGGGGTGGGGGGGGAGGGTAAAAAAAAATCACAATCTTCAAGGATAATAGGCAACACTCATATAGGAGAAGGTAAAAATTACCCTTACGCACATAAAAAAGTTATCAACTTCACTCAAAAGAGAAATGAAAATTAAACTACATTGAGATACCATTTTTCACCGTAAAATGGGCAAAAATTCAAAAGCTGAACACGATACTCTGTTGGCCAGGCTATAGAAAAAGTTGTTCTTTCACACATTACTTTCCTGGTGGTAATGTGAACTGCCATTAGCCCCTGGGGAAGGAATTTGACACTATCTCTGTCAATTTCTTGAGCATTCACCCGAGTCAGTAATTCCACTTCCAGGAATTTGTCTAGAAATCTTCTCTCAAAAATTCAAAAAACCTTAAACATAAAGTTACTGCCTTCAGAACCATTTGTTATGTAAATATGGAAAACTACCTAATATCCAAGCATAGCCCATTGGTTGAATAAACTATGGTGCAGATAAGAAAGTGGGGGAGGGGAAGGGAGAGGAAAAGGAAGAGGGAAATCAACTGATATGAAGTGATATGCAGACTCTTTTTAAGTGAAAAAAGCAACATGCAAAAGAGCACATATAATATGCTACCTTCGGTATAAAGGGAAAATAATATATCTGCTATCATTATAAAATAATACAGGAAGGACAAATCAGGAAGCAAGCTAGTAAATGTGGTGGAAGTGGTTCAGGAGGAAGTAACAATTCTGAGTAGAACTTTTGAAGGCATGCTAGTATTCTATATACTTTTAAAAATGGAAATCATAAGAAAAGGGGAATAAACTCTATCACTGAAAGCGAACTGAAGTTTCTTTGTTGCAGTGAGGAACTGAGTAAATGTGTGGGTGGGACCCAGATTCTTACTACAGAAGAACAGACATGCAAGAATGGGAGAAGGCAAAAACCTCAGTAGGAAGGATTGGCGTTGGAGTTATTGGAGTACATCCATTATCTATAGATTATGTGAGTATAAAGTTATGTTTATGTGTGTACATGTATTTGTACATATGTATGTGAAGTGCCCACATGCATTAATTCCTGACCCATCTGCTGACATGGCAAACCTAGTGCCTCTTCTCCACTACAGGCTCCTGAGCTAGAGGAGATGGCTGATTCCAGGGCTGGGGCATGAGAAGTGTAAGATGAACTTGAACATCTTGTTAGCCAAAATGTTAAGGAGCTGCTCACAAGGACATGGGACCCAGCTTTAAGAGGCTGCCAAAGGGAAATATGGGACAATCGGAGCACAAAACAAATTAGCTACAGTAATTAATTAAAGCATTATTTTACAAACAAAGGGTAAAAACTGCATCAGGCAATGGGTCCTAAAATCTTGGTGGAAATTTTGATGAGGAGCAGGGTATTCACATGATCTTAAGAGTGTCTCCTCACAAGGCTTTACTCATACACGGGAGAAAAGAAAATGGGAGAAATCTGCTGGCAGCTTGACCGGATTATCATGAGGAGACATGAGCGTGAGGTGCACAGGCTGTGACACCCGAGAAGGGCACTCATCACCTTTGCAGTATTTGGGCCAAGAATGCCTAACTCTGCATAATCATGAGGAAATACAAAGACAAAATGAAGAAGGTTCTATTTGGGAAAAACAAACAGGTATGTGGGAGAAAACTATTCTTCAAAAATGTCAATCTAAAAACACAAAGAAGAGCTTGGGAAATTTTCCAGATTAAAGGAATCAAAAGAGACACAACAACTAAATGGGATACCTAACCCAGACTAGATCTTGGACCCTGCTTGGGAAGGGAGAAAATGTTATGTGGGACCTTAGATTAAGTGACAAATTGAAACATGGATGGTAGATTGGATGAAAATACTACACTGATGTAAACATATGAAGTAGGGAACAGTGTTGATTATGTAAGAATATCCCTATTATTAGGAAATACACACTTAAGTATTTAGGGGTAAAGGAAACACAGTATACGTAACTTACCCTCAAATGGTTCAGGCAAAAAAAAATATTGGGGGAGGAGTGTTGGTAAGAAGGGAGAAGAGAGTAGAGAGAAAGGGCAAAGATGATGACGCTGAAACCCCCACCATAGGTGAATCTAGATAAATGACATATGGTTATTTTTATTTTTCAAACTTTTAAAGTTTGAAATTATTTTCAAATAAAATTTTTTTTAAATGTATAATATACCAACACGCAAGCATTCTTGAAAGAGAAACAGGGAAAAGAAACCTACCTGACATGTGACTGGTCTACAGCAAAGTTCCTGACAAGATCACCCACACTCCAGCCAGCAGCCTCACTGCCCTGAAGGCCTGTGAAGGCCCCAGTGTCTCCATCTCCGACGCAGTGTGGGCAGGGACCAGGCCCCCAAATGTTAAATTCTGACTAAAGATCATGGAGATGCATGGAAGAATTTAACAGGAGAGGATCATTCTTCAGACTGCTCAGAGGATAAGCCTTCCTACTACAAAAAGCTCCATGCAGATTCCATGGGTGCCTGGATACTCATTTTAGGCATTACGCTGGCCACTTTATAGGCACATCTCCCTAAACCCAACACCCCTGTGAGCTAAGTCCTATTAACATTCTCTACATGAGGAAAACTGGCTCAGGAAAGTTGAATAATTGTCCATGATCTTGCATTTAGTAACCAGAAAAGCTGATATTTGACACCATAACCTAACCTTTTATCCACATTATAATAACTCCATAGAACAGATTTTTTTTATAAAACACAACTATCCAATCCGATTCCCAGCACGGTTATATTCTGTCACTGAGAAAAAGGCCAGCAGAATACGACAGAGAGCGAATTAGTAAGAGAAGGACAAAGCGAATTCTGAGAACAACCTTGGGAAATAAACCTGAAATTCTGAAGACATTTTCCAAGATAATGAAAACCATGACAAAGAAGATAATGAAGTAAGAGCAGGAAACAAAAATTATCTAGATGTTACTAAATAGTATTAAAGAGAATATTAAAAAGGTAGTTTTTTTTTTAAGGCAAAGTTAGTCACACTTCTCTAGACCTGGAGACTGAAAGCTACACTAATTAGTGTAGAACCACAGATGCATCCTGGAAGCAAATACAAAGAAATGAGAACAACAAAAAGATCCTAACTCTTTTAAGCACACACACAAAAAAGGATTATAGCTAGGTAACTTTAAAAAAAGAGATGAAAAAATAAAAATTTTTCTTCTGTGATAAGCTGAAAAAACTCTTGGGGGGGGGGGGGAGATAGTTTCCAAAGTATAAAAAAGAAAAAGATGTAACACAAAATTATACCAAACCAAATTCAAATTCTTGTGGTAGTCTTAAGACAGGGGTGGGCAAACTTTTTGACTCGAGGGCCACAATGGGTTCTTAAACTGGACTGGAGGGCCGGAACAAAAGCATGGATGGAGTGTTTGTGTGAACTAATATAAATTCAAAGTAAACATCATTACATAAAAGGGTACGGTCTTTTTTTTTTTTTTTTAGTTTTATTCATTTCAAACATCCGGCCGGGGGGCCGTAGTTTGCCCAAGGCTGTCTTAAGACAACAGTATTCTTTCAGATACAGTATTTCAAAAAATTTACAATTCTTCTTTTAGAGAACAACAAGGATGACAAAAGATTAAAGGTGAAATGAGACTGCAATTTATAGATATACACACACACACACACACACACACACACATATATTTATTTCATTTATTTTTTTGCAAAGAAAAGGTGACAAAGTTTATATTAGTCTGAGTTAACTTAACCAAGATAAAAAGAGAGAAAAAGAAAGAATTCTCATTCAATGGGAAGTGAGATTAGAAAAAAAATACTTTCAACATTGTAATTTAACATTCATAAAATAAGATTCTGAATTGCAAATCATTGCAGGAAATAGAACTAGTTTGTCTTAAAATAGTCAAGCATCTCAATCACAACCATTAATCTCAAAGAGTTAGCTCTATTAAACCTTTCAGAAGAAACATTTAAAATTACAACAAAGGGTCCAAAATAAAAAAAGATGTGAAAAGATCATTCAATTGGTAAACTAAAACCCCCTGTGGCCATATTGTCAAGCAAAGTATCTGGTGAAAAATACAAGTGTTACACGGGCAGTTTTACATTGAGAAAAGGCATAATATATGTATCAACAATGGCCTGACCTACTTGCTCAATAACAGCCACAAAATAAGTTTCTTAAAAAAAAAAAAAAGTAAAATACAAGGAGAAATTGATATGAAAAAGCATAGAAGTCAATTTTATATACATCCTTATATGCTGTTGAATCAGCTAACCAAAAAATAAGGACTGAAATGAAATTAAAAACAAATATTACACCTTAAAAAGTCACTATTTCAAGTATCAAAATATTTGCCAAAAAAAGCACACTGGTTAAACTATCTGATTAAATACAATTAGGGCAGAAATGAACATGCTTAAAGCACACCCTAAAAATAAATCAGGTCAAATGCATATACATACAGATAAGCTTAAAATTATAACGACTTTGGGGACAGCTAAAACTATAACTCGAGGTAAATTTATAGTTACATATCCTCTTCCTTTGAAAAAGCGAAGAAAACAAATTACGATTCAGCTTCCTAGTTCGGAGAAAGAAGGCGGCAGGCAGGGGCGCGGCGGCGAAGACAAGGGCGAACGTACGCGTCTGTCCGACAGCCGGTTCTCTTCCGACGGCAATCCAGCCGGAGAGCCACCCACACCACCGCGTCCAGCAGACGCCGGGACGGAATCGCCGACGGGCGGCCGCGGCCCCTCCCTCCCAGGCGGGCACCGGAGGGCAGTTAAATGGAGACGACCCCTCCCTCCCTCCAGTGCCCACCCACGGAACTCCCCCCCGCCGCCCACGCCAGAGAACCAGGTGAGCTGCGGCCAGGTCCAGGCGCCGATCCTCACCTGGCCCGGGGTGCGGCGCAGGTGCTGGGCTCGCTCTGCGCCTCCCCCCCGCGCGCTCTCCCGCACTCCATCCCGGGATTCTCCCGGCGGGCTCGTCCCCCTAGACAGGACCCCGCCCCCCGAGGACAAAAGACCCCTCCCTACCCCCCGGGCCAGCGCCTCGCTCCCTCCCTCAGGCCTCCACACCTTTCCATCTCCGGAAGGCGCCTCCGCCTGGAAGCCTCCCCGGCCCTGGGCTCCAGGGCCCACCTCGGCCACCCAGCCACCCCACTGGCGGAAAGGAAACACGTACACACGCCGACTGGGAGGGCAAATATAAGGGCCAGGACAGGGGTCCAGAAACGCATTTCTGAGTCAACGGGACAAGAATGGGAGGCTGCAGGGGGACCACAAATGCACTCTTGGAGGGCTATGTGTTTTCTGAGAACTTCAAGTTTTTCAGGGAAATGCTACCCTAAAATAATTAATAAAATGTTAACTGGCCTCAAGGTGCTGCAGTGCAGGTCTCCATACCGTCATTGAGCACTTGTGCTTATCACTGTTAGTCCCAAGTGCTGTCAGACAGAAAGAGGCAAGATCTGACCTAGTGAGATCGCGGTACAAAGGAGGAGATGCTTGGCGGACACAGGTACCTGCACCGCAGCCCTCAGCTGAAGATCCACAGAATAGCAGAGGGTTCTATCTCCATTCACAGCTCGTGGCAATAGCTGCACCCGCAAACAGCACGCCAGTAACTCACAATGAGGAACGGCTGGTCCATATTTTAGCGACCACTAGATCGGTACCCACCATGGTGCACCTGTGAACAAAGCTGCTCAGAGCTACCCAGTGACATAGATTACATCTAAAGCTCAAGGGCTGCCTGCTGGCCTTCTGAGGTCTCATTTCTCTGAACCAGGAAACACGGTCATCACATATCAATACTGTTTTTATAGAAATACCTGTACAAAGGCATTCTCAGTACCAAGATCACTAAAGCCAAAGAAACCTAATGTGCGGAACTGGACCTGAGATAGTGTCTGTCTACTAAACTGAGACTTGGCTGTTTTGTTTCAATGCAAAACTATTTGTTAGATTAAATGAATATTTACTCTATAAATTCTATTTAGTTTTATTTTTAAAGTCATTGTAATTACTGTAGATAAAAGAAGTTGATTCCTAGCTTCGTGTCTGTCCTATAAAATTAAGATTATAATTTTTAAAACCCTCAGCATGAGGGGAGTGCAGACACTCGAGTCTCCAGGTTTTTACCATCTACATCCAAGTACAACATGAAAATGAGACTCAGCAATATTTCTTAATAATTCTACAGAGCAAAGCCCTGCTACTCAGCCCAGGGAGATGGATAATGTACAGGATGAAACATTACACTGACATTAAGGAGACCTGAGTTCTAAACTTGAACAAGTGAGGCTCTCACCGGCTCATAATCTAGAATTTGTTAAACTATACAGATTTCAAAAGAAGCATGTGAACTACTTTTATGATTGATTCAGCCTAGAGAACATTCAAAGAAAGGTCACAGTAAATGTCTTTGTAAATATCTCCTAAACAGGAAAAAAAAAAAAAAAGTAGTCAGTTGAGAATTAAAGGTGGGCACACAGTGCAATATACAGGTCTTATAGAAAAATGTACACTTGAAACCTATATGATCCTATTAAGCAATGTCACCCCAGTAAATTTTAAAAATTAATAAAAATAAAGGAGTTGTTCTTACCTTCTACTTTAAATATTTTAATATTTTGTGCTTCCATGGACAAATAATGTGTTTACCTGATACTATACTAACTCCCCCCATAAGGAGAGTTGTCAGCCAACGTATATGGTTTATGGAGGCAGAACCTCAGGAAGCTTAAAGAGATCAGCATGGAACACTCAGGGTCATAAACATGCAAATACCAAAATAGATGGAAGAACAGAGAGTCACTGACTCAAAGAATATCCAGAAAGAATTAAAAATAACTGCAGAAAGACAGATTGTGTTAACTTGGAAATGATTTAGTAATGTGATATGTACGATCAATAATGATATGTACTATGTAATATCAAGCATAACATCTTAACTGATGGAAAAAATGTCTATAGATCTTGTCTCTTAAAATCCAAGACAAACTTTAAACACCTAAAAAAATTAATATCTAAGTCAATCATCACTTACTAAAACCACCACGGGGGAGGCACAATATGCATATACTTATGCATATATAATGATTCCAAATAGTCGATGCAAGTGTTACAAACATACATACATAAAATCACTGTAAAACCACCTAGAAACTTCCCTATGGAAATTCAATGTATTTTATCTCTGGATTTTAAATTTTAAAAATATATATCCATTTCAGTATCCTCATATGGTGATACTATCTATTTCAGACTTTCTGGGAGGATTAAAGATAAATCATTTACAAAAAATTTTAAGCCATAAATACTTATGCGTGTTAATAGATTCAGCAGCATTTTGTAACAGCCTGAAATTGTAAACAACCCCAATGTTCACCAACAAGCAATTCAATAAACAAATCGTGGTATCTCCACTACTTGGCAACTATATGGGCGAATCTCAAAATAATTATACTGAGTTTAAAAGCCAGAACAAAAAGGAGGTTATATACCACATAATGTTCTTTATATAAAACTCTGGAAAATGCAAACTAATGTACGGTGAAAGAAAGAAGCTTGCCTGGAAGATAAGGGTGGTGATTGGTGAATAGCTGGAGGGACTCACAGAGGCACCAGGAAACTTTTAAGGGGGATGAATATGTTCATTATCTTGAAGGTGATAATGGTTTCATAAGGGTATATATGTGTCAAATTAGAGACTTTAAATATGTACAGTTTATTGTATATCAATTATGCATCAATAGAGCTGTTTATTTTAAAGTTGATGGCAGTGTATATAAATTTGTGTAAGTATCCGGTTTGTCTGCTCTATATATTTAAAAAACATACAGATGCTGATATTTTTCTTAAAAAAATAAACAACTTACTTTGCATTTCCAGCCATTGGTTGGTACTGATTTCATAACTGGTTGAAGACAAAAAGTATGATACCCTTTGTCACACGTATCACACACTAGCATCTTGCTATCTTCTCCCGATTGTCTAAAAAATAAGATAGCATTAATGATGCCTGACCTTTAAACTTATGTTTGTAACATAAGTAATCATCTAAAGAATCAACTCTGGGATTGCCCAGCTCATAAACACCTCAATGTCTGTTTTGTCCATGTGCAGATAATGACAAAGGCAACCCCTAGATGTGACAGCATTCGTCCCAAGCTCCCTACAGGCTTTTCCTACTGAAAGCTCACCTAGGGTGCACCTGCTTTAGTCATTTGGGGATTCCACAGAGAAGGAGGGGTTAAGGCAGGATGACTGACTCTGATCTTTAAGTATCACATACTATCCTCTCTTGGGAAGGAACTATAACTAATAGTTGATGCTGAAGGAACACCCTTCAGAACAGTGAACTGGGAAGACACAGTCATAATAAAAGGAGGATCAAATTTGGCATCAGACCTATCTTTACATTCAGCTGCTGTTTTTCTAGCTATGCGACTCCTGAATAACTTAGACTTGAGTTCTCTTGGTTTCAGGTATAAAATATGAATAATTACCAAAGGTTACTCTGAGAATTAAATATAATTCTGGTTGAAGAGCTTAGAATACTCATTAAGCAATATGTACTAAATAAATAGGTATAAGAATTACAATCTTATAATTATTAAAAACTATACTAAAAATAAATATCTGCCTTGATTCTTGGCTAGTAATCACTCTCAGATACTAAGAATTTAACTCAAGAGGAGGGGAAAGAAAACCTGGGGAATGCAAGAAGAGCGGAGAGAGGAAATGCTGAATTAATCCTGGGGATAAATAGAAGTAAAACGGAAGATGGGTTAGTTGGTCTTCAGTTATTTCTTATTTAGCTTAACAAATTCTACATATAAAATTGCATATTTTATCTCTTCAGCTACATGGAAAGATCCCATAGGAAAAGCACTCTTTCTTCAAGTTCTCATATTCCCTCCCAAGAAACCAGGCACAGATACAAGGTACCAAATAAATGTTTATTGATATTTTCTTTAATTTTTACCAAAATATATCAGCATTTGGTCCTACTTATTCCACATAATTCTGAGATACTGATGCTTTGTTAAGAAATTAAATTATGAATAAAACAGACTGGTGGGCATAATTTCTCCTAGTTAAAAAAGTCCTCAGCTTGTAAATAATTTAAAGACTGCTGTAGATGCAGGTAACATCCCCAATCTATCATGCTAATTAGTAGCATGAGGAAAATAAGTCACAGAAAAGACTGGAGAAATGACTGAAGGATGGAATAGAACAAATAGGAAAAGATCACCCCATTGCAAATGTTTAAATGCCATACAATACTCTGTTTCAGTATTGTGGTGACTAGGATCTACTGACCATAACTGTCTTTCAGAGAGATATAGATTTTTTTTAAAAAACAATGATCTTAGTTTAATTGTTCTTCCTGGAAAGGAAGATGACTCACTTTCAGCAGTTATGTTCATTTTCCTATTAAATCCCCTCCCCGGTCTCCCTCTAAAGAAGTTGCTTTAATTTTCTAGTATTTATTTTAAATTGTTAATATTACTCATTTAAAAAATTGTTGGCAAATTTAAATTAGCTTTTTAGGCAACCAGAGGAATTTAAATTATTAAAATTACTTTTGTGTAGCCTTTGTTTCAAAGTAACATAAATGTTAATACACACCTAGCATTTATTTCTTAAATTAAGACATGATGAAGGCAATGTGAATGAATATAGCTGCAGTCCGAACAACCTTTAGCACATCACACAAACCTCTCAGACCTACAAATAAGGTCTCTCACAAACTCAATACACACCTGTGAGTTGAAATTAAAACTTACTTGCAGTTCTGGCACACTTTGCACTCAGGACATTGCCAACCTGCACGTTTTAATGGAGTAACCGCTATATCCAGGCACATTCCATGATAGTGCTGACCACAAGTAGTACAAAAGAACTGATCTAACAGGTCTCCCGGGCTGTCGCACACTGCACAGTTTGCATCTTCCTTTGCTATAATTAACAGTAAAACAATGAAATTGTTGTATAAGAATTTGATAATTTTCTGACTTTACAGTTTAAAAATCACTTTAAGGGAATTTGCATGGTAAATCTTTCAGACACTTTAAGTTATCCACATTGAAGTGATATCCAATCAGAATATGGTCTCCATAGAAACAATGCAATATATTTAATCTAAATGTAATCACATTCAGTTTAATCATCTGGTTTTGCAATTTGTGCCTATATGTACTTGAGACCAAGCAGTTCTGATGTAGTCTTATATCCCTAGTACCAGTGACAATGCTGGGTGCCTACTTAATGCTTCATATATGCTGCTGGAAGAACCAAACCAGTAAAGTATCAACTGAGACATTGGTAGTGTAAAAAAACAACAACAACAAAACAAAAAACATTTTATTTGGATGTTAAATATGTTCTGAAATTAACAAAATAATAGACAAAAAAATTAAGAAATGTTAATATCCATTAGATTAAGATGCATCTTAAGCATAAACAGACTAATTTTTATTTAAATAAAGTAAGTTTTTTTAATGCTGAAAAATATTGTATGAGGGAGAACATTATAGATGGAAGCTACACATTCATACCCAAATACAATACTTCATTCACTATTTCAATATTCATCTACATTAATGGCAAGCTGTTTTAAAAAGCATTAAATTCTATATAATTATGGACATCATCTATCTCCTAAATGTGGATCAAAAGAAATGTCGCTTTTTAGCAGTTCTTTTACCACTAAAACAAAAAAATAACTAATAAACTGCCTTGCCAAGTACATAGTTAAACTCATTCACATTACAAAATAAGGAAATAATGTTTTCTAAAATCATACCAATTTGATAGATAGATATAGATATATCCTTCATAATAAAAACCTAATATGCTGTGTCCAACAGTTGATTCGACCAGTTGCTATGACATGCACTGACCACCAGGGGGCAGTTGCTCCAATTGGTAGGTTAACTTGCTGCTGGGGTCCAGCCTATCAGAACTGGGCCAGATGGGCTGGACACGCCCTGGAGCCCTCCTAAGGTCTCTCCCTACCTTACACTCAGTGAGGTTCCTCGGCCTGGCCTGTGTCCTCTTGCAATCCGGGACCCCTCAGGGGATATCAGAAAGCCAGTTTCAGCCCAATCCCTGCAGGCCAGGCTGAGAAACCCCACCGGTGCACGAATCTGTGCACCGGGCCCCTCCCTCCCCACACAATTATGCCTATATCGAGCACTTAGGGCCTCAACTAAATGGTCTGATTAGCTGATTACCTAGGATTGTTTTAAATAGTATATATAAATTATTTTCTTTTTTGTATTTTGAAGGTTTCATCAGTCCTCTCTGACTATAAGCCCTTTCTACCTTCTTTTTTTCCCAGTCGAGCATCTTGAAACTATGTAATAATCTATTCTATTTCCTTATACCAGTCAGCAAACTGGTTTTGTAGGCCATAGAAGTCTCTGGTGTAGAAACTTTTTGTTTTTATTTTAGAGTCCTTTTAAAATGGTAAAAAGCCATTTGTAGCCTGAGGGCAGCACACAAATGGGCCCTGGGACTGAGATGTACCTGGCCCCCAAGCTGGACCCCCTGGTGGCTCCACGCCCTCCATTCATCTGAAGCTACTTTAATGAGGCTACCAATGACCTGTGAGCTCCCAGGGTCACTTTTTGGACCTTACCTTATTTGCACTTTGCAGCATTTATATTACTAACTAAGTCCCACCCTGAAGTAAGATTTCTCTTCCCTTGGCTTCTAGGATGGCCTCCTTCTCCGGTTTCTCCGTAAGGTCCCCATGCCGCCACCTCTTCCTCCTGGGTTGGCTTTTGTGCCTCTCTCCCTCTAAATGGTAGGGTTGCATCCTGTTCTTTCTTTTCTAATTCCCCATGCCTTCTCTTTGTGATCACATCAACTCCCACAATTCCAATTCCCCAATGGATATTGCCAGCCCCAAACTTCTTTCTAAACCCCAACACACTATTTGCAAGTCTTCCTGAACCTCAATAGCCAGATGTTCTAAAAATATACACTCAATGCCTCTAAAATAAAACATTTTTAAAATCTAACCCCCTCCCCCTCTTCTCTCAACCAGCATTAGTATCACTGTTGACCCTTTATCTCTTTCCTGACCCAACACAGCCACTGGACACCAACTCTTGTTGAGCCAACTTTCCCTGTCCCTGTCCTTCCATTTGTACAGCTGGGTCCTTGCACTCCCTGCTGTGGTCAGTGCAATGCGTTCTGAATGGAATCCCTGCATATGGTTCTGATCTGCTCCCTAAATAATCTAACTATGCATCTAACTGGTTATGCCCTGCTGAAACTAAAACTGCACCAGTACTTCCTTTTTCACCTAAAAGTGAAAAAATAAAAACTTTCTAGTATGAGGCAAAAAAGAAAAACACAAAACAAAAACCATTTCCTCCCCTTTCCAACTGACTCTCAGGACCATTCACCAATTCCTAATCGGGTCAAGCAGTTTGCTGCGCACATAACATACGCTGTTGCTCAGCGCCGTGTACTTGGACACCTTCTATTCCAGGGGTGAGCAAACTTTTTGACTCGAGGGCCACAATGGGTTCTTAAACTGGACCGGAGCCGGAACAAAAGCATGGATGGAGTGTTTGTGTGAACTAATATAAATTCAAAGTAAACATCATTACATAAAAGGGTACGGTCTTTTTTTTTTTTAGTTTTATTCATTTCAAACGGGCCGGATCCGCCCGCGGGCCGTAGTTTGCCCACGGCTGTTCTATTCCCTCTGCATGAAATGTGGTTCCCTTGTTGTGCCCCAAGCCCATCCCAAAGAGACCTTCCAAACTCTGCTCACTGTCCCCAAATATGAAATATTACCACTCCTAAGCAACTATGTGCATAGTTGTTGAATATTCTTTTCTCCATATGCTTAGAAGAAACTGCTCTATAAGTAATTATAACACAATACTGTGCTCCCTTGAAGGGCAGGGACCTTGTCTTTTAGACTTTGCATCCTCAACTTCCTAGCACAAATAAAGTCTTATTAAATATATAGTTTAAGTAAACAACTTGCTTCTAAAGTCACTTTTAAAAGAATCTTTGATTGATAGGCATTAATTTAAAAATGGAAATGTTATAAATTAGTTCATTTTTTGTAAGGGTGAATTGTTTTTTCTTAATACTGAAATGGAGTGCCAATATTTACTCATTCAAGCTATGGACATTTAAAAACTAGTCTTAGATCTATTTGCTACCATCAGAACATACAGAAATTGGGGCAAGTACTGGACTCTGATGATCAGATACTCAATCCATCTTTCTATTGTAATTTGCCAGGAATACTGCCCAAGGTCCTTCCGTGGAACTTCCTAGAGTCTGACTCTGACACTTCCACTTACCATTGCAGCCACCAGCCAATGTGGCTACAAAGCAAATGAAATTCAACCAGTCCAAATTGAGATGAGCTGCACATATAAAACACACCCTGGATTCCAAAAATATATTAGGGGGCAATGTGTAATATCTCAAATATTTTTTATTGATTACATGTTGAAATATTACTACTTTGTATATACTGGTTAACATGACTACTAGAAAAACGACAATTACTTCTGTTGCTCACATGATATTTCTGTTACACAGTGAGCGCTATTTTATATAGCAAAGCCCATTTGGCACCTAGATACATTGTGTCACTATGGCAGAGATAACTTCTTCATTCTATTATAGATTCCAGCAGTTCCTTAATGACAATGCTGTCATATTATTTGACTAGTGTGGTTCATTAGTAGTAAATTAAACTAAGAAAACATCCACAGGATACACTGGGTCCAGAAACATTTACTTTATGACATATAAAAATAATAACAGCAAAAAAGTGCTACATAAAGAAATAGAGTTCATTCCAACCACTGCCCAATCCGGGAGAAGATACATGCAGAAACCCTAGCACTGCCTATTACAGATCATGCATAAGAAGATGATATTACTGGACAGCTTAAGCGTCTTGTCTCAGGTAAGTATATGTACACAGACATACATATGTGTCTGCACACTCCAGAGACATTAAGTTTGAAGCAATAATCCAATAACTATTGAGATTTTTCTTTAAGCAGCTAGAAAGCAGAAGAGATTGGGTGTAAGACTAAAGTTAATTTGAGAGGACAAGAGTGAAGTCCAGGTCAGTGTGGCTCCAACAGCCACGCTCTTCACTCCTCCTCAACACAGACTCCCAGTGGGAGGGCAAAGAAGGCGGAGAACATCTGAGCATGTACAAAAGCAGAAAGCGCCAGCACAGGCATGGAATGAGGAAGGTAAATGACGGGGGGGGGGGGGGGGGGGGGGGGGGACAGGAAGAGCGGGAGAAGCAGAAAATAAACTTCGGACAAGGTCACTGCCTAAGTGACAGCTGTGACAAGAAAAGAGATGGAGGAAAAGGCAAAAACAATGAGCTCAAAGTAGAAGGGAGCTTACCATGGATCCTTCACCTTGGTCAAGTTGGGAGGTGAGACTATACTGCTTACCAGTGTCTAGAAGCACGTAAGAATAAATGTGCTGGTGTAAATAAAGAGTGAGAAATGTCAAAGTGATGTCAGATAGCATCAGTTTAAGAAGGACATGGCTTCTGCTGGCACGACAGCACCGACCATCGACGCCGTCACTGCTGGCAGAACACTGTGCCAGGTGGCTGGCCTACCATGGGGCGTCTCTAGAAAGAAAACGTACATCGTGGATGCTGCCCAGAGAGGCTGGCCCTTATGGTAGGTGGGCAGGTAGGTAAGAAAGAAGGGTCAGGGGACTGACAGAATGTAGGATAACAGCAAAGCAGTAGGACTTTGTGTCCAGAAAGACAAGCACTACCAAGAAATGAAGTCTGGAGTTAAAAGCTTAACAGAAGTAAAGGAGTGAAAAGCTGAGTGGTGGCAATAGATACACTGGAGAGGGGAGACAAGAGAGAGAGAGAGAGAGAGAGAGAGAGAGAGAGAGAGAGAGAGAGAGAGAGAGAGAGAGAGAGGGGCAGGCATTCCCACGTTTAAATCCTGCAAAGGGTCACACTGCAGACAGAATCACATCACACCCTGCCCTGTGTGACCCAGCCTGTGTTCATCAGGGTGTTGCCTTTACTATCCACCTAGAAGACACTATGGTACAGGCACACTGACAGCGACTGTCCACAGCTGTGCCAAGCTCTTTCCTCAGGCCTGTGCAGTGTTGCTCCACCTGCCTGAATGCTCTCCCCACTGCTCCTGCATGGCTGGCTTCCTGCATTCAGCTCTCCCTAGGAGGCAGCACACTCCTCAGGAAGCACGCTGGCCGTGTCTCCACGACAAGCATTCGGTGGGAAATTTCCAGACAAGGTCCATGTACATCAGGACAACAATGCTGGAGGTATGGCCAGCATCCATCCATGACACAGAGCACCCTGCAACTGCTTTCTACTCAAAGTCCTGGCCTTGCTCGCTGACCCTGTCTTTGTTGGGATTTCTTTCTAATGGTGTCCGTGTCTCTGTTAGATTTGTCAACTTCCATAAAAAATGTCAATCTTTCTCCTAACTCAGCTAACTATCACTCTAACATATTGCTCTACACTTAGCCATCAGTATTCAATGTATACATATAACTTGAGCCTTAGATAAGAACTAAAATCACTACCTTCCTGAAAAGTAATTAATATAGACAAGGTCCGACGCCACATGATATTCACTGACTTGTGTCTTTTCACTTATCCCCCATTTTTGAGACATAAAAGTTATGTACTTTGTGCTATGACACACAATTACAACAACTAGAAAGATTTTATGAAGACTAATGCATGGTCTTGTATATTATAGAAATACATTATATCTCCAATATTCTCTATATTCTTGGGTTAAGACGGATGGTCAGGAAGTTATGTATTTAGACTGCATTTTGCAAAATCCCCAAGAAATTGCATTTCCTCGGTTGGGCTTTGATTTTATACCACTAGCTTATTTTGAGGTCTGTTATAAAAAATTGCCCTGTGGGATTTGCTTCTTACACTACAAGGCAGCTACTTGGAGATAGTTTTAACACTGTAGCATGTAGTGTACATACAGTCTCAGTATCAAGTGAATTCTTGTCATATTGCTATGAACCAGGTAACTCTTCGTGTTGATTGCTGGAAAGCTCTGGAGCCACATTTGTAGTTTAGGCTGAGAAGTGTGCGTTTAACTTGGGTACTGGCCTCACCATTACCTTCGTGTTTATCCTACCTGTATTTTACAATGGCCAAATTCCCTTGCTTATTTTTAGTTTTGTTTTATCCTACCGTTCATGTATTTTTATGAGTCTACATAAATCTATTTGGGAACAAGAAACAGTACCAATAATCTCAGAATATCTTTTGGTTTTATGTTGCCGGCATGAACCTTTCATTCTAGGGATGAAAAAATGATGGCAAATCATCTCACCTCAGTTCTGACACGTCATTACTTTACAAAACAATTTATGATCTCTCACACATAAATGAGGTCTACGCTGTTAGAACACAGTCTGCAGCACGGAGCAGGACAGCCATTAGGCAACAAAACACCTAACATTGGAAACACAGTCACAGAAAAGTTTGCACACTGTTTACTGAGCTCTAAAGCATGACTAAGCACAAAAGGCTGAGTAAAATTCAGATTCATAAATACATACACATTGTTTTGTTCCACTGGCAAAGTGTAACGAACTACCCAGAATGCAATCAACTCTAATTTAAACTAGCATCGTAGCTTGTGCACCTGGTGAAGTGATTCACTGCATGAGGTCTTAAAATAACAACACCCGGGAGAGTGGCTATGCATGAATGTTCTTTTTCTCCCAGATTTTAGTGTATAATCCAAAACAGTCTTAAAACTTTAAATCCCTCCCCAGCCTAAATACAATTGACATTAGGTTTTGCCTTACCTATAATTTACACCTGTATGGTGATTAT
This sequence comes from Myotis daubentonii, assembly GCF_963259705.1. Taxonomy (NCBI): domain Eukaryota; kingdom Metazoa; phylum Chordata; class Mammalia; order Chiroptera; family Vespertilionidae; genus Myotis; species Myotis daubentonii. Next base: position 6,218,270 of record NC_081849.1, on the reverse strand, counting down.
ACATGTAGACACAAAATAATTTTAACTGAATATAAAATTATGGTACTAAATAAAGATAAAAAATAATGATTATGAAATCTAACTGTACTTGAGAACTTCAGTTTATGCCTCATAAATATAAGTAGCTATATTTATGTTTCACAGAGATGAAAAAGATAGGGAAAAGCCTTTATTGACATTGCTAAGAAATAGGTAAAGCTAGCAATTAGGTTAAAAAGACTGAATAAAGCATTTCACAATGAGATTGGAAATACAATTTAAGAGGGAAAAAGATCCCGAAGCATACATGCTCTCTGGAAATCCATAGAAATAAAAAGGTAAGATCTGTTTCATGACAAAGACAGCAAAGAGTCATAACTTTCGGTACAACATGAAATTCAAACGTTTAAACATTTTTCACTTAATTAAAAAATACTATCTGGAAGAGAAAGGAAAAACCTTAAGTGTGATTGCAGTGAACAGAGAAGACTCAGAAGCTGCAGGGACAGGTTCCACAAGGACCAGGCCGGTCTCCAGAGCGCAGAGGTCGGGGGTGACCTATCAATAGTGTACCTCCTGCAAGAACGCCCGAGTTGGAGATTTTCAACCTTCTTCATCTCATGGCACATAAACTAATTACTAAAATTCTGCGGCACAACAAAAAGTGTATTTTTGCCTGACCAAAAAAAAGGTATGGTTTTTGATTCATTCACACTGGATGGCCAGTGTTGTGTTGGCTGTTACCATTTTTTATCTGAGAATCTAAGGGAAAAGAGGTCAGTGCCCCTGACTCAGTAGTCAGATGTTGCATGTTTTAAAAGTCCTTGTGCGTACGGTTGAAAAATCTGAGTCAATCAGCTTCCAATTTTCCAGCTGGGTGCTGGGTGGTTTTTAGTGTAAAAGACACTGAATACTGTTTAACTTTTTAAAGGACTTACTTTATAGTGCATATTAAAATACTATATACTCAGTATTTCTATTTTTTGACAGTGCTTTAAAAAAATTTTTTAAGAAAAACCATGTAAACTACATTTGAATTGCTGAGGAAGTAACTTTTTGCCTTTAACTTCAATGACACCGTTGATAAAAGATTTCCCCCAAGGACCTCTGGCAAGGATCCCTCAGATTATCAAGATTATACAATGTTATCTTCTAGAACAAGCAGAGTGACACTCAGGGAGTGATGACATGCATTACTGTAAGTGAGTACACTGGCTCATATCTAAGACTGTGTCTAAGTAAGTGCGCTACTTACATCTTTCAGGAGCTTGGTCGATGTGCTCTGGACAAAGAAGGAAGAAGTGGCTGACGTCCTGGAAGGTGCCGGCCCCCACAGCACAAGGGTAATGGTATGTCTGTGTACATTTCTCTTCACAGCATTTGATAGTGGCTCCAAGGTGCTTACAAAATGCACATCGCTGAAGGGGGAAAAAGGAAAAGAATTTCTTCATAAAACCTGGTAGAGGAACATTCAAATGCGGGACTAGGAAAGTATTAAAAACCTTTGTACATCACTTGTAAAACTAGTTGAATCTGCAGAATAGCAAATAAAGGATCTGTTAGAAATAATAAGATCTAAGGTACTCAATTCGATGCCTGGTATAATAGTCTCATCCTTCCATTCAAGTTTACAAAGTTAGCATTTCGCTTTTTCACTGACTTTGTACAACTAAATTTTCAAAAATATCAGTAGTATGGTTAAAAAGGCAGGTTTCTAGTTGAGCATTACTTTTGTAAGTGTTTAAATGCCATCAATAAACAAGTAAAACGAATATAGAGTCTAAAACATCTATCATCCTGCCTAAAAATCAATAGGTAGTAAACTAGTCAATCAGGGTAGGTTAATGAGGGACAACTATATTGTTCAAGGCAACAGATTGACACATTTCACTGTGGTAATTCACTTTAAGTTTCTTAATAAATGCTAGGAGTGTAAAGAAAAATTAGGTCATGACTATCTCCTCTCCCCTCGCTCCCACCAATTTCAATCTGATGCTACTCTTACAAGCAGTAAGAGCAAAGAAATAAGGCCCCCATGATCAACAAAGTAAGTCTAGAGCAGTGGTTCTCAACCTTCCTAATGCCACGACCTTTAATACAGTTCCTCATGTTGTGGTGACCCCCAACCATAAAGTTATTTTCGTTGCTACTTCATAACTGTAATTTTGCTGACTGTTATGAATCGTAATGTAAATATCTGATATACAGGATGTATTTTCATTGTTACAAATTGAACATAATTAAAGCATAGTGATTAATCACAAAAACAGTATGTAATTATATATGTGTTTCCGATGGTCTTAGGCGACCCCTGTGAAAGGGTCGTTCAACTCCCAAAAAGGTCGCGACCCACAGGTTGAGAACGAACCGCTGGTCTAGAGCAACTGAGTGTGTAAGAAGTCAGTCTGGATGATCCACGATGCTTTACTTCCTTAACTCACCTTTCCCTAAGAATGACTGGCTATCCGCTCAGTGACATCATTTCTTTTGTGGAGCTTTTGCTGTGAGGCCTACACTGTATAGTGTAAAACCTCCCTGTGTAGAAGAGGCTAGGCTGTCCTTGTTACATTAACCTCTGCGTTAGCATTTATGCCTCTGGCATGGTGATTTGCCTGTTCCTCCTGTTCCAATATCCCTTGGTAGAAACTGGTAGTCCTAGTTTGTTCACGTAGCACCATGGATGCTGCTGCCAAAGAAAGACCAGACACACAGATCCTGAGAGGGTCTCACCCTCAGGACTCACATTCGTGCGTGCGCCTCACCAGCAGCACGGCTGGAATACCTGAAGTCAACAGGATGGTCTGCGGGAAACGGAGCCGCAGGGAACCACAGACATCTTCACATGCCAATGTTGACTCTACAAGTCAACGTTCATGTGTAAACCTCCATAAGATAGCACATGCCATCAAAACCTCATAACCTCAGGTCCTCCTTCGAAACAATATGAGGAAGCTTAGCACCTTCTGGTGTGTCTGCTACACGTTGAGTGCAGCCAAAAGACCACAGCAGTTTTTAAGTCACTCATAAATTCTAGCTGTATCTGTGACATTTTAATTTTATATAAAATCCACAGACTAATGCACATTTTAGTTCTTTTTTGTACTCAAGGGCGTTACAGCATTAAAAACACAGAGAAGTTCAGCCAGTGTGGCTTAGATGTCACCAATGTTTCTCTCTAAAAATCAATGGAAAAATATCCTTGGGTGAGGATTAACAATAACAACAAAAATGAATGTAATAAAAAAAACTCAGAGTATCTCTATATCGCTGTGGTAAAAAGATGATGGCAAAAAGCAATAATAATATTAAATCTCATTTTTTATCTACTAGCTTTGAATGTTTTACACTGGTATAGTTATTTTGGATTCTTTTAAATTGGTGCACAAAATAAACAATATTCTCTTTTTCTTTTAACTTCTTCAGTTAGAGGGAAAATTCATCAAAATTAAAAGAAAAGATACTATGGATTAGGGAATAAACAAAAATTTTATACAGATATATTATAAAATGCTACTGAAAACAAAGAACATTGAATCTTATCTCATATTCTCATATCATACATATAACTTAACTATAAAATGGATAAATAACCTAAGGTAACTTGGGAATATGCAAAGTTTTTTGTTTTTTTTTAAATATAAGGCATAATGAGTATAACCCATAAAAGAAGAAACTTAGCCCTAGCCAGTTTGGCTCAGTGGATAGAATGTCGGCCTGCAAACTGAAAGGTCCCAGGTTCAATTCTGGTCAAGGGCACATGCCCGGGTTGTGGGCTCAATCCCCAGTGGGGGGTTGGCAGGAGGCAGCTGGTCAATGATTCTCTCTCATCGTTGATGTTTCTCTCTCTCCCTCCCTCTCCCTTCCTCTCTGAAATCAATAAAAATATTTTTTTAGCCCTGGCCGGTTTGGCTCAATGGATGGAGCGTCAGCCTGCGAACTGAAGGATCCCGGGTTCAGTTCCAGTCAAGGGCATGTACCTTGGTTGCGGGCACATCCCCAGTGGGGGGTGTGCAGGAGGCAGCTGATCGATGGTTCTCTCTCATCGATGTTTCTGACTCTCTATCCCTCTCCCTTCCTCTCTGTAAAAAATCAATAACATATATATAAAAAAATATTTTTTTTAAAAAAAAAAAAAAGAAAAGAAAAAACTTAGAAAGTGGCAAATGACAAACTTCATCAAAATTAAGCCCTCTGCTCTTCAGAAAGCACTAAGAAAATGAAAACGAGTTGCAAACTAGGCAGGAATATTTATAAAATGCGTCTCTAATAAACAACTTGTATGAAGAATATATAAAGAATTCTGACACCTCAATAGCAAGAAGACAAATTAATTGGAATCGGGTAGGGGTAGGGAAGAAGATTTGAACGAACACTTCGCTAAAGATACACAATAGCAAGTAAGTACATGAGATGTTCAATCTCAGTCATCAGGAAGCAAAAAAGAAGCCCACAAGGAGATATCACTGAAGGAGAACAGCTAAAATTCAGAAATACTGACAATTTCCAGTGTTAGCAACACCATAGAGCAAATGCACCTCTCACTACTTACTGGTGGAAATGGAAAGGTATACAGGCAAAGTTAAACATACTTCCAAACAAACAGTGTAGCATCCATGTTCACAGCAGCTTTATAAATAATAGCCAAGAACAAACTACCAGCTGATGAATGACCATTATGCTAACTACATGCTGTATGATTCCACTTCAGTATCAGCCTAGAAAATGCAAAACTGTAGGAAGAGGAACAGGTCAGTAATGGCCACGAGCTGGAAGGGGGGGCCATTAAAGGGGAGGAGGGGCCTCTGACCTCAGAGGGTCATGAGAGAACATTTTGGGGGTACAGGAAATATTCTATACCATGACTATGATAGTTACATACTTGATTGTGTACACACTTCTCAAAACATGTTCAACTAGAACCTATGAAGAGGTGAGTTATATTGTATATAAAATATGCCTTAATAAAAGAAAGAATGGCCCAGCTGATGTGGCTCAGTGGATTGAGCGTCATCCTATGCACCAAGAGGTCTCTGGTTTAATTCCCAGTCAAGGCACATGCCCAGGTTTCAGTGGGTGTGCAGGAGGCACGCAATGTTTCTCTCACATCTATGTTTCTAACTCCCTCCCTTACCCTTTCTCTCTCTAAAATAAATAAAAATATACTTTAAAAAAAAAGAATGAGTCACACAGAAAAATATTATTCATTGAATAAAGGCAGAGAGGCTAAAGATAAAATGTGTAGGCCTTGCATGGTAGCTCAGTTAGTTAGAGTGTCATCCCAATACGCCAAGGTTGGGGGTTCGATCCCTGTCAGTGCACATGCAAGAATCAACTAATGAATGCATAAATAGGTGAAACAACAAATCACTATAAATTTAGTATTTTTTTTTATTATTAATTTCCTGTGAGTTGGAATAGTGTGGCAAGTGCTCAATCTGGTAATGCTGACATATATTGTATTCTATACATCAACCAGATCCTGGCATAATGAGTTTAATGCTTTGCCATCTAACTTGATAACAACAGAAGTGCTACATATGAAGTCCACTTTTCTTGTTTTAATATGCTAGGTATATATAACAGTAACAAAAGAAATAAATAAGCTGCCAGGACTGTACAAATGGCACTCAAACACTGTGAATTATAATTGTGTCACTGTGACTTCTACCACGTTCACAGCAATGACCAGCACGTGTGGTCTCTGCAGCAACCACTCAGCTCTGTCACTGTCATGCAATGGAAGGCACAGATAATATGCAAATGACTGTGGCTTTGTTCCAATAAAACTTTATTTATGACACTAAAATGTGTATTTCCTATGACTTCATGTATTAGAAATATATATTTAAATTTGTTTAACCAGCTCAGCCCATGTGGCTCAGTGGTTGAGCATTGACCTATGAACCAGGAGGTCACAGTTCGATTCCCAGTCAGGGCACATGCCCAGGGTTGTGGGCTCGATACCCAGTGTGGGGCATGTAGGAGGCAGCCAGTCAATGATTCTCTCTAATCACTGATGTTTCTCTCTCCCCCTCCCTCTTCCTTCTCTCCGAAATCAATAAAAGATATATTTTGAAAGATAAAAAATAAAAACATGGATAGTATAATGAATTAGGAGGTAACTGGTGCCCAGCCGGTGTGGCTCAGTGATTGAGCATCGATCCATGAACCAAGAGGTTGAGGTTCGATTCCCAGTCAGGGCACATGCCCAAGTTGCAGACTCAATCCCCAGTAGGGGTATACAGGAGGCAACCAATTAATGATTCTCTCTCATCAAGTTTCTATCTCTCTCTCCCTCTCCCTTCCTCCCTGAAATCAATAAAAATATATTCAAAACAAAACTACTCAATCCAAAAAAAATGCAGCAGAAAAGAAACAATAGAGATAAACAGAAAAACAAAACAAAACACATTGATAATGATAATCACATTAGTACATTGCCTTAATGCTCCAACTAAAAAGCAGATTGTCAGTAAGACTTTAAAAATCAAAATCAGTTCCTGCAAGAAATGCACATTAGCCTGGCTGGTATAGCTCAGCGGTTGAGCGTCGAACCAGGAACCAAGCAGCCACCAGTTCGATTCTCAGTCAGGGCACATGCCTAGGTTGCGGGCTCCATCCCCTGTGGGGGGTGTGCAGGAGGCAGCTGATTGATGATGCAATCTCTCTATCCCTCTCCCTTTTTCTCTAAAAAATCAATAAAATATATATATTTTAAAAAGTAATGTACATTAAATATAAAGACACAAATAGGTTAGAATAAAGGGATGGAATAATATATACCACTAGAGGCCTGGTGCACGAATTCGTACATGGGTGGGGTACTCCACCTGGCCTGTGATCGGGGCCCATCAGGACTGTCTCACCCAGTCCCAATTGGGGCCGGTGGGTGGGAGGGACCGCAAGAGGGCTCCAGGACATATCCGACCCCATCTTGCCCAGTCCTGATCTGCCAGACCCCAGCAGCAAGCTAACCTACCGGTTGGAGCATCTGCCCCCTGGTGATCAGTGCACATCATAGCAACCAGTTCGTGGACTGCTTGGTTGGACACTTAGTATATTAGGCTTTTAGATATATAGATTGTAACTCACAGCGCAGAATGCTCAGCACGCACTTTCCCTCCAACCCCTGGTCTTAGAAACCTCATGTCCTTCCAAGGCTCTGCTCAGCCCCTTCAGCTGCCACATGAAGTAAGTTGCATCGTGTGTGTGGAAACCCTTTGCAGGCTCCATGGGTGTGTCTTTACTTCGCTTCAGTTCAGATTACCCAACATAAGGAGACGCCCTCATTATCAGATAACACCATCATGGTAAGACCCCTGCTCAGCCTACTGCAGTGGTTTTAAATAGGTCATGGGTCGCCCTAGATCAGGGGTCCTCAAACTACGGCCTGCGGGTCACATGCAAATACAAATATTGTATTTGTTCCCGTTTTGTTTTTTTACTTCAAAATAAGATATGTGCAGTGTGCATAGGAATTTGTTCATAGTTTTTTTAAAAACTATAGTCCGGCCCTCCAATGGTCTGAGGGACAGTGAACTGGCCCTGTTTAAAAAGTCTGAGGACCCCTTCCCTAGATGGTTTGGCTCAGTGGATAGAGCCACGGCCTGCAGACTGAAGGGTCCTGGGTTCAATTCAGTCAAGGGCACATTCTGGGTTGTGGGCTCAATCCCCAGTAGGGGGCATGTGGGAGGCAGATCGATTCTATCTCATCATTGATGTTTCTATCTCTCTCCCGTTCTGCCTTCCTCTCTGAAATAAAAATCTATATATATAAAAGCCTAAGCAACCGAACAACCTAACAACTGGTCGACACTCAACTCAGGTGCTGCCCCCTGGTGGTCAGTGTGCTCCCACAGCCAACCTCCCAGGGCCAGCCAACCTCCCAAGGCCCCAATTGTTGGCCCCGATCAATGGCCAGGCCGAGGGATCCCACCTGTGCATGAATTCGTGCACTGGGCCTCTAGAATATTAATAAAAATAAATAGGCCATGAATCAAATGGCGCTGCTCTCCATCCATCCAGTCCCCTCACCCCTCTTTTTCTTCGCTAACCCCCCCCCCCCCCCCGCCACACACACACTCTGCTGGGGTCTGTAAAATGGGGTCAGGATTTCTGCTTCAACCAAGGGCAATGTTTCTGCACGGCCCTCCTTTCCCGCCCATCTCTGTCCCTAGTTCTGTGGGGTCTCTCTCTCCCTTCCCTCCATCTAATTTGGTGGGCCCTGCTCTACCCCTCCCCCTGCAACCTCCTGTCTGCTGCCTCCCCCTTTCTCCTCCAGGGGCAGAGCTCCCTAAAGGCTGTGCGGGGTGGGACTGTGCAGGGCAGGGCTGTGTGGGGCGGGGCTGTGCATGCCCTGCAGCGGTGTGGAGATATGCTGGGCGAGCCCAGATGGGGCCTGGGAGGAGTGCTGGGGTGACAGGTCACAGGGAGGAGGAGGGAGGGACGTGGAGCCTGTCCCATGGGAGATGCACCCGGCTCCTCAGCTGCCCGCAACCCAGCAGCTTTTCTAGGCCCCTGCGCAGCTGTCGCCCTCCGCCCCTCGCTGCCTCCCACTTCAAGTTTTGGACTCAGTTTCTCTGACTCGGCCTCACCCCTCTCTCTGTTGCGTCTCAGGGAATCCAAGGCCGCCCCTTGGCCTCAGGCAGGTGCACCTGGCCCGTCCCCCCATAATGGTGCTATCCACTGTCCTGGAATAGTTAGTGAAACTTAACAAATAAAAAGAAGCAGCTCTGAAGATTATAAATTGTGAACTGAGAACGCCACAGGCTGCAGAGGGCTGCACAGTCCATGGCTCTCGGATCACACATACCAGCCACCCGGTCCCTCCTGGCCCCCACCCCAGCCCTCCTCCACTTGGGGCTCGGACCAAACCCTGGGAGTTTCCTGACAGCTCTCACCTCACACCACACTTTCCAGTCCAGCCCACCAGCGCCCGCAGCAAGCTAGCCTAGGTTGGAGCATCTGCCCCCTGGTGGTCAGTGCGTGTCATAGCAACTGGTCGAGCAGTCAAACTCCCAGGGGAACTAGTGGTCAAGGGGACAATTTGCATATTAGGCTTTTATTATATAGGATGTTTACACTAGTCAAAAGAAAGCTGGAGTAGATATATTAATATTAAACAAAATTGATTTCAGAGTTAAATACAGGCTTTTTCTGTTAAAGTATCCTTACCAATATCTTCCCTCTGAACAAAGTTATTTTATGTAACCACTAGAGCATTATCACAGCCTCTCTATGATGGAGAATAATTCAATGTTGTACAATAAAAAGTACCTACTACAATCCTATAAAGAGGAATATACTGGAATTGAGATACAATCCAACTTAAGAACTAAACAAAAGGGTTAACATAACTGGCCCGAGACTACTATTCTTACAAAGGCCTGCTTGCAAGCTGGCACCCTCGGTACCCCAAGTGAAAGAGCAATTTTTTGCAGCTAGACTAAGTGTGCAAACAGTGTGGCTTTCTCTCTGGTAAGGTTAGGCCCAGAGTGCCATTGTGGCCACGCCCCAATAAAGACCTTGAAACTCTTGGTGCAGGAGCATCACACACATGTGTCTGCACTTTCCTTGCTGGAAGAAGAGGGTGCTCTATGTGCCCCCTCATGGGAGGGAGAGCACCGAAGGAAGCTTGCACCTGGATTCTTCCAGAGGCTGCCAGTGTCTTTTCCCGCTGAGATGCTCACCAAATCACATAAGTCTCAGCCATAATCACAACTCTATGAGTCCCATGGATCCCTCCTGGGAGCCTCCAACCTGGACACAGTCTTTTTTCTTAAATATATTTCTTTATTGATTTCAGAGAGGAAGGGAGAAGGAGAGAGAGATAGAAACATCAATGATGAGAGAGAATCATTAATCGGCTGCCTCCTGCACACCCCCTACTGGGGATGGAGCCTGCAACCCAGGCATATGCCCTTGGCCGGAATCGAACCTGGGACCCCTCAGTCCGCAGGCTGACGCTCCATCCACTTAGCCAAGCCAGCCAGGGCCTGGACACAGTCTTATAGATGCAGCACCACACTGTGAATGTGTGCCCTTTCTCTTAAAAAACTATATTGGAAAAGGAAGAATATATACTTTGATAAATTTTTAAAATTTACATTACAGATCACTAGGATTATATTAAAACAGTATTAGACATTAGTGATAAAATAGGTACTTGCAGATCACCTATCATAAAGAGGCAGACCAATATTTTAAATCTTATTGGACCTACTTTCAATGGTTAGAGGAAGGGCGTGGAGATAGACTTTTTACTGTGCTGTATATTGCTTTTATTTTTTTTTTTAACTAAAAGCACACATATTACATTGCTTACTTACATTCTTTGTTTTTTAAAATATATTTTATTGATTTTTTACAGAGAGGAAGGGAGAGGGATAGAGAGTTAGAAACATTGATGAGAGAGAAACATCGATCAGCCGCCTCCTGCACACCCCTTACTGGGGATGTGCCTGCAACCAAGGTACACACCCTTGACCGGAATCGAACCTGGGACCCTTCAGTCCACAGGCCGATGCTCTATCCACGGAGCCAAACCGGTTAGGGCGCTTACTTACATTCTTAATGTGTACTAACATCTTATGACAGAAAAGCTTTTTTTTTTTTTTTTTTTGCAGTCTACAAAAAGAACGCAAAATATGAAAACAAAAACTTACAACTCTTTTCTCAGAACTAAGTTGGCTTTACACAAAGACACCTGGCAAAAAAATCAGTATAATATGATGGAATTTCAATATGGGTTTGTGGTGTGAGGGTGAGAGTAGAGAAAATTTAAGAAATTATCAACTCTAAGGGAAATGATATAAGCAATTTTTAATTATTTTTAATAGAGTATGACACTACATTTGATTCAGAAATAGTTAAAACGACAGAAATATGTGTTAGAGGTTGATGAGTTATTTCTTTTCGGAGGGGAATGAGGGGAGTGCAGGAAAAAGAGGCTTCAGTGGCTCTCAACCTTCCTAATGCCGCGACCCTTTAATACAGTTCTTCATGTTGTGGTGACCCCCAACCATAAAATTATTTTCGTTGCTACTTCATAACTGTAATTTTGCTACTGTTATGAATCATAATGTAAATATCTCATATGCAGGATGTATTTTCATTGTTCGCGACCCACAGGTTGCGAACCGCAGCTTTATTTTCTTATTTTGTTTTATTGCTTAAAGTATTACAAAGAGTATTACATATGTCTCCTCCCCCGCCCCTTGACATTCCCCCAGCCTCCCCTACCCCCCAGTGTCTTGTGGCCATTGGTTATGCTTATATGCATGCATACAAGTCCTTCGGTTGATTTGAGAACCGCTGCTTTAGATAAAGAAATGACCAAGCATCTGTAGCATGCAGAATTAAACTATTCCTTTGGTAATATTCAAACTACCTAGATTTCCAAGATGTTGGTCGCACACCCAGGCTTCAAAGAGCAAACTAAAAGAGAAACATCATTACCATTCCTGAAGACAGGTTTATAGTTTTAGCATATTCTTCCACCTAGAAAATGATAATGTCCCCCTGGAAAAACTGAAAAGCAGTCCGAGGGAAATTCCAAAAAACTGAACTACTTGATAAAGAATGCCATTTAACAACTGAGGAAATTATATTAATTATATTAACTTGAAAAGAATAATGATATTATTAGTCAAACCAGTACTTCTCAACCTCAGCATTATTGGCATTCTAAGCTAGATAATTAATTCTTTGTTGTGGGAGGCTGTCCTGTGCATCTCAGGACTTTTAGCAGCTGCCACTAGGTGACAGTAGCACCTTCCTCTCCATTCCAACAAATGCATTTCATTGGCAAATTCCAGTCATGCATACATTCATCCCATAAATGACTCGCTTGTGTTTTAGGTACTCTATTAAATGCTAGAGATAAAATGATAAGCCCAAACAGATATTACCCATGCCCTCATGGTGTTTACAGCCCTAGTCGGGGGACCAAAGAAAGATACACACAAACAATGTAAGTATACAATTGTTGCTAAGTAATGTAAGGAGAGCTACCTGTCCCAATGAAAATGTATAATGATGCAAGCTCAAATATTTATTATTAAAAGACCAGAGGCCCGATGCAAGGAGCTTGGCCCTCGCAACCTTGGCGGCAGCCCTCGGCCCCCACAGCCCCAGCTTCATCCGGAAGGTCACCCAGAAGGTCATCTGGAAGGTTGTTCAGCTGTCCCGTCTAATTAGCATATTGCGCTTTCATTATTATAGATGTGCACATTCAAAAAGTTAACAGAGCCTGGCCAGTGTGCCTCAGTGGTTGAGCATCAACCTATGAAGCAGATCGTCATGATTGATTCCTGGTCAGGGCACACGCCTGGGGTTTTGGGCTCGATCCCCAGTAGGTGGCATGCAGGAGAGGCAGCAAACCAATGATTCTTTCCTATCATTGATGCTTCTATCTCTCACCCTCTTCCTTCCTCTCTGAATTCAATAAAAAATATGTATTTTTTTAATTGAGAGAGTACTGCAACCCTTCATCTGAGCTCTATACCTTGTTCTCATACTTCTTAGATTAAATGGCCTCTTGATTTCAATTGCTGCCAATTGGGGGGCAGAGGGGTCCTCATAAAAATAAGGAGACTTGTCTTGGCTGGCTTGGCCTAGTGGACAGAGTGTTGGCCTGCGGACTGAGGGGTCCCAGGTTCGATTCCGGCCAGGGGCACATGCCTGGGTTACAGGCTCGATCCCCAGTTGGGGGTGTGCAGGAGGCAGCCAATCAATGCTTCTCTCTCATCACTGATGTTTCTCTCTCTCTCTCCTTCTCCCTTCCTCTCTAAAATCAATAAAGAAATTTAAAATAAAAAAAAAATAAGGAGACCTAAATAGAAGTTGTGCATCATTAGCAACCATTATTTTTCCCCAGTTGAAATTTAGCCAATATATTTTCACCTTCTGTAATCAGAAAGTACTTTTCTTCTTCCTAACAAATGGATTTAAAACATACCAAAAATCTTTAAAAATATTTTAAACAGCCCTAGCCGGTTTGGCTCAGTGGATAGAACATCGGCCTGCGGGCTGAAGGGTCCCAGGTTTGATTCCGGTCAATGGCATGTGCCTTGGTTGCAAGATCGATCCCTGTCCCTGATCAGGGCATGTGTGGGAGGCAACCAATCAGTGTGTCTCTCTCACATCGATGTTTCTCTCTCTCTGTGTGTCTCCCTCTCCCTTCCTCTCTCTCTAAAAAATCAATGGAAAAATGTCCTTGGTAAGGATTAACAATATAAATAAATATACAAATAAATAAATAAGTTGCCAAAGCCGGTTTGGCTCAGTGGATAGAGCGTCGGCCTGTGGACTGAAGGGTCCCAGGTTCGATTCCTGTCAAGGGCATGTACCTGGGTTGCGGGCACATCCCCGGTGGGGGATGTGCAGGAGGCGGCTGATCGATGTTTCTCTCTCATCGATGTTTCTGACTATCTCTCTCCCCTCCTCTCTGTAAAAAAATCAATAAAATTCAAATAAAATTAATTAATTAATTAAAAAATATATTTTAATAGATCAGGAAATTCCGTGTCCAAGATTTTTTAATGACAAATGTCAGCATATTTTTTCATTGTTTGTTTTAGAAACTTTTCTTGTTTCTGTTAATAAAATATCAATAGAAATAGTCCCAAATATTCATTTTTTATAATCCTCACCTGAGGATATTTTTTCCATTGATTTTAAGAAAGTGTGGAAGGGAAGGGGGAGAGGGAGAGAGGAAAGAGAGACATCAATGTGAGAAAGACACATCGCTTGGTTGGCTCCCGCACACCCCGACCTCTACGTCCTGGGAGCCTCCAACCTTGACATGGAAGTGAGCCCAGTAATGCTCTAACCACTCAGCAATGCCAGCGAGGGCCCAAATATTCATTTTTGAAATGCTCAACCCCAGCGCACTTATTTGAAAACTCATTATGTTCTCATTGTTGATGTCACATTTATCTTAAAAGAGGCAGATGACATACCATGCACGACATTCAGACATGTCATTATAATGAAAATCAATACATTTAAAACATCTGTCTTTTGGTAAAAATAAAAATGTAGTCTAAATTCAACAGCACTTTCACATACTCTGCCCCAGGGAACCTGTTGAGATATTAAAGATTTTTGTCGTTAGTTTTACAGTTATCCAGTCAAGATACTGTTCCCAGCCTGGCTGGCATGGCTCAGTGGTTGAGCATCAACCTATGAACCAGGAGGTTCGATTCCCGGTCAGGGCACGCCTGTCCCCAACCCCTTATTCCCATCACTTGTAAAAATTTACTCTGTTTTAGACATTATTTGGACAATTATAAATTTGTAAACTTCTGTAAAATGAACCACACTGACAATCTCCTATAGTACTCTGGACTCTGGACTTCTTACTTATAACTATGAATGAATGAATGAATGAATGAATGAATGACTCCATGAATGATCTTTAGTGCTATTCAATTAGGCTACAAATATTTCTCGAGGAACAACCAAAACAGAAAAAGATCCTGCGAGAATGGCACTATTATTCTAGTGAGAATAGAGAAACCAGATTGCAAGTAAATACACACTACTCGTATGTCAGATGGTAATACATGAAAGGAGAAAGAATAGCCCAGCAGTGACTCAGCAGCTGAGCATCGACCTATGAACCAGGAGGTCACAGTTCGATTACAGGTCAGGGCACATGCCCGGGTTTCGGGCTCGATCCTCAGTAAGGGGTATGCAAGAGGCAGTTGAATGATGATTCTCTCTCATCATTAATGTTCCTATCTCTCTCTCCCTCTTCCTTCCTCTTCAAAATCAATAAAAAAATAATAAATTAATTAAAATGTATTTAAAACTTTTAAAAAGGGGAGAAACAATAAAGCAGGGGTATTATGGGAGGAGGACAGACTTGAAATTTTTGATAGGAGCCCAGCAAAGTCCTCACTGTTAAGATAACTTGAATAAATATCTAAAGGAAATGAGAAAGCAAGCCACTCATATATCTAAGAAGAATATTCAACAGAGAAAGAACAAGAAGTGCAAAGGCCCTGAGGTGAGAGATGTCTGGCATACTTGAGGAAGACCACGGAGTCAAGTTGTCTGAAGGAAGCAGGGAAGGGGAGAGTGCTACTGGGTGGTGTCTTAGAAGTACTTGGGGGAGGGGGCACAGAGCCTTGTTGGTTAGTTAGGACTAGCTTGTATTCTACGAATGAAATGGGAAGTCATTGAAGAATGTTAGGTAAAGGAGAGATGTGTCTGACTTGCGCTATTCATGTATTTATGTCAGTCCAGACTCGTGAGTACTTAATTTATTCTGTGGATGAAAACCTGTCACGGTCTTTTTTTGTTGTTGCTCCAAGGAGCTCTGCGGAACTCACTCAGGTTGACTCCCTGCTCTCTGTAAGTACCCATCTTTCTATCAATTCCTGACATCCTCGTGCCTCATCACGTGTTTTCCCTGCACCAGGAACTACTTTACTTCTCACGGAGAACAGAGGTTAGAAGCCAAGGTCCGGGCACGAGGTGTGCTCCCTGCTGCGGGGGTCCCGGCTTCCGGGCCTCGCAGGACAGAGCTAGGAAATTTGTGTAGAATGCCAACTCAGTCGTCTATACACACCTATTGTTCTGTACGTGTCTGTGTAAATAGTAAACACCATGAGTTTACATCAATCTTTCTGATTCCATTCCAACACCACACATTCAGGCCAGCCTTTCCCTATTTGTAGCTCCTTTCTCCAACACTGGAAAACTTAGCTCTCGTTACCTACCACATATTTACGTATTGTTCACTTATGTTATATCCGTAAAGCAGTTGCAGAGTTGCTAACCCACACCTGTGAGAAACTCATTGACTCGCTGGATTATACCACATCCGTGCAGTTCTTTGTCGTTAGTTTTACAGTTATCCAGTCAAGATATTGTTCCCAGCCTGGCCGGCATGGCTCACTGGTTGAGCATCAACCTATGAACCAGGAGGTTTGATTCCTGGTCAGGGCACGCCCTCGGGTTGCAGATTTGATCCCTAACACAGGGCATGCAGGAGGCAGCCAATCAATGATTCTCTTATCACTGATGTATCTATCCTTCTCTCTCTCTCCCTTCCTCTCTGAAATCAATAGAAATATATATTTTTAAAAAGATATTGTTTTCCAGTTACTTAGATTAGCTCTTTTCTTTCCTAGCCCTCTAAGTCAGTGGTTCTCAACCTTCCTAATGCCGCGACCATTTAATACAGTTCCTCATGTTGTGGTGACCCCCAACCATAAAATTACTTTCGTTGCTACTTCATAACTGTAATTTTGCTACTGTTATGAATCATAATGTAAAAATGTGATATGCAGGATGCATTTTCATTGTTACAAATTGAACAGAAAGCATAGTGATTAATTACAAAAATAATATGTAATTATATATGTGTTTTCCGATGGTCTTAGGCGACCCCTGTGAAAGGGTCGTTCAACCCCCAAAGGGGTCGCGACCCACAGGTTGAGAACCGCTGCTCTAAGTGTAAATTTTGCTTCCCAAAATATGCTTTTTGGTTCCCCATATCCTAGGTGGTTGTAATTGCTTGTTTAGGGGTATGTGAGACATTCCTACGGCTCTAAGTCAGAGCTTTACAAAAAGATGTACCTGAGTAGTGTCTGTCTGCTATGCTAATCCATTCCCTCTTCTTTATACCCCTTTCCTGCTCATACCCACTGGGAACCAAGCTTCAGTTCTGGTTTATCCTATCTGTATACCTTTCCCATAAATGAGCATATGCATGTCTATTTCCTTATATCTTATACTTTATTGCATAAAGGGTTTCACACCATAAATGGTCTTTTGCACTTTTTTTTCCCCACTCAAAGGTACATGCTGGTAACCACTGTGCATCAGCTTTAAGAGCTGTGCCTGTTGTTGTTTTCAGCTGCACCATATTCCACTATATGAACCAAACCATAGTTTACGCAACCATTCATTATATGTGGTCATTTAGGTTGTTTTCAACATTCTGCAAGTCAAACAATGCTACAACTATTAACTTTTAATAGTGCAAGTGTTTCTGCATTAATGTAGGCATGTTTTCAATGTAGATTCCTGAAAAGGTCACAGGGTAAGTGCACACGTAGCTTGTTAGGTACAGCCCAACTTTCCTCCAGAAAATTTTGTCCGTTTGTGTTCCCACCCACAAAGTATAGCGTGCCCATTTCCCACAGTCTCACCAACAAATGCGTTGTTATATGCTTACATTCTTATCCGTGAGACAAACTCTTCTTAGGAAAGAAAACATTTTAAAAGTTCTAACTAACTGGTCTATCCTGTGCCTATTTACAAAAGAGAAAACAAACGCATAAAAATGGCAACAGAAGACTGACGCTACCCTGCTTTGACTGAATGCAGTGGAGAAGTAAAGGTTTGACAAAGCTGCCCCTGGTTCCTTTCTGACCTCATCTCTCCATCTATTCCCAGCATTCTGTCTGCATTCTACTTGCTTGGGCCCAGTTCACATTAATGCCTAGATGAAGTGAGAATGAATGCAGCCCGCCTGGTGTGGCTCAGTGGTTGAGCTTCAATCTGTGAAATAGGTCGTGGTTTGACTCCAGGTCAGGGGTCAGGGCACATGCCCAGGTTGTGGGCTCTATCCCCAGTAGGGGGCATGCAGGAGGCAGCTCATCAATGATTCTCACTCATCATTGATGTTTCATCTCTCTCTCTCCCTTGCTCTCTGAAATCAATAAAAATATATTAAGGGGGGGGAAAGAAGAAGGAATACAGGTTTCTCATGGCCCTGATTCCTCTGTCAGGGGGAAGGCATAGCCTTAATCTCTAAATTCCATCTAAATATTAATCAGTATGCATTTAAAGAACAAGAATAGTATCTTCTGTCCAAGACAGACAGAGTGAGGCAAGCTTTCCTTTACCCTCTTAGCGAACAGAGCTAGGAAAAATGTGTTTACACACTAACCCAGGTATATGCACATCTCTACATTTCTGTACCTGTGTAAATACTAGAGTTCATATTGATTCCTTCAATTCCAATCTAACACCAAAAGTTCATTTTAGCTTTTGTTTGTTGCCTTTCCTATAATACAGGCAGACCTAGTTTTATTGTGCTTCATGAAACATGTTGAGTTTTCCACACATTGAAGGCAAGACCCTCCGCCAACAAGATTACAATTCCCTTTATTGTGATACCTGCTTTACAGCAGTGGTCTGGAACCAATCCCACAATTACCTCCAAGATATGCCTATACTCTTCAATGTCACAAAACTACTTCTGAGTTCACAGAAAAAATAGCTCACTGATCTATCATAGTCTTGATCTGGCCACCTAAGTATTTTCAAACAGTAGAATTCAATATTATGCATCACATTGTTCAAACTTTGATAACATAGCACTCAAAAGTAATGTCACATTACCAAAGCAAGCACTCTTACCTGAAGAATCTTGAGGTGAGAGTTACTTATCCATGTAAACCAGATCATTATGATAATCTGAGTAAAGCTAATATTATAATGATTGAATTATTACTTGAATCTAAGTCCTTACACTTTTGGAAGTTTTAATTATATTCAACCTATCAAAGACCCTATAATTTCTATGTTCAAAATTTCCATTTTTAATATTTCTTTGGAAGAGCTGTTCACTTCGCCGAAATATACTTGTCAAAAACCAAAGAGAATTTGTAGGCAGCAAAGCAATTTCACTTCACGGGCTTTGTTGTCTTTATAGAGGGAGGGGAATATTGCATTTATTTCTCTACTTGTTTCACAATGAAAGCTCTGAAAGATGGCAGACTATGGACATGATGTTACTTGGGGACAGTGACAACTTAGCTGAAAAGGAATATTTTAATCAATTTTTAAAACATCAAACAGGGCTAGTCTACATTGTGGACTAAAGACCTGCCAAATCTCATCTCTATTAGGTTAAATTTTCACCAAATAATTTTGTCTTAAAAAGTAACCACATGGCCTGGTGACAAGCGTGGCTCAGTGGTTGAGCATCCACCTATGAACCAGGAGGTCACAGTTCAATTCCAGGTCAGGGCAAATGCCCAGGTTGTAGGCTCGATCCCCCATGTGGGGCATGCAGGAGGCAGCCAATCAATGATTCTCTCTCATCACTGATGTTTCTATCTCTCTCCCCTTCTCCCTTCCTTTCTGAAATCAATAAAAATATGTTTTAAAAAATGTGACCACGTGGTTTTAGAAGTTTAGTCACTAACTCTCATTTCTAAACATTTTAACTTCTGTTTTAAATGTAAAATATGTATCTTAAAAAGTTACATTTATTGCATAACTTAACATACGATGTTTCAGTGGTTTGCATAAACAACTCTTGGATACAAATTAATCATTTCCTATTTTAAGGGTTTTTGCATGACAGTAATCATTTAATAAATAATTCTTACAAGTGAGCTTCTATGTTGACTACAGGAAATGTTACAAAGCTGTGCTTAAATGTCTGTTTCTTCTACTTACCTCTGTGCTCCCTGAGACAACAGCTTTGTCCACATTCACTGATAACGGTTCTTCCATCTGGCACACTCCCAGTGACCACTCCACACAGCGGTGATGAGCCCAACAAGTGCCTGAGATCATTAAAGTGAAAACGAGCATATGAATAACATTAACAATAGGAACACTAATAAGGAAAGACAGAAAACCCCCAAATCCACCCTAAGGTGCAAATCACAAAAAAGGCGCTAAAGCAGCCCTTCTCAAAACATGGTCCTGTACCAACTGGGAACTTGTCAGAAATACAAAATTTCAGACCCCAACAAACACCCACTGAACAAAAACTCTTACAGTGGTGCCAGAAATTAATGTTTCAACAAGCCCTCCAGGTGATTTTGATGAACACAAAAGACTGAGAATCACTGAATTAGAAATTATTTCTCCAACAACAACAAAAATCAGTTTTTAGTCATTTTATTTAAATACTAGAGGCTCAGTGCACAAATTCGTGCACCAGTGGGGTCCCTCTGCGGGATCAGGCGAAAACCAGCTCTCCGACATCCCCCAAGGGGTCCCAGATAGCAGGAGGGTGCAGGCCAGGCTGAGGGTCCCCACCGGTGCACGATTGGGGCCAGGAAGGGATGCAGGAGGTTGGCCAGCCGGGGAAGGATCGCGGGAGGGCTCCAGGGCATGTCCAGCCCATCTTGCTCAGTCCTGATCAGCCGGACCCCAGCAGCAAGCTAACCAATTTGTTGGAGCATCTGCCCCCCTGGTGGTCAGTGCATTTCATGGCGACTGGTTGACTGGTCAACTGTCTGCCCCCCGGCAGTCAGTGTACATTAGAGCGAGCAGTTGAGGGGCCTTAGCATATCATTAGCATATTACTCTTTGATTGGTTGAATGGGTGAACAGACAGACACTTAGCATATTAGGCATTATTATATAGGACTAGAGGCTGATGCACGAATTTGTACACAGGTGGGGTCCCTCGGCCTGGCCGACAATCAGGACCATCTCACCCAGTCCCAATCGGGGCTGATAGGGGCTGGCCGGCCAGGGGGAGGAACTGCAAAGGTCCGCTGCTGGAGGGCTGCTGGCCAGCAACAGGAGGTTGGCTGTGGGAGCGCACTGACCATCAGGGGGCAGCTCCTGCATTGAGCATCTGCCCCCGGTGGCCAGTGCGCATCATAGCTACTGGCCAGTCGTCTGGTCATCCGGTCGTAACAGTCACTTAGGCTTTTATTTAGATTACTGGAAGATATTTTATTTGGAATCTTACACATCTTACCTAATAATAGACAAACAGGTAAATTGACCGGCCCTCCGCTACGCTCAGCAGCCAATCAGGACAGTATGCAAATTAACCCAATAAAGATGGTGGTTAACTTGCATACGTAGGCACCCAGCAGCCTGGGTCCTAGGAAACTCATCAGGCACACAAGTCACTCCGAGGTAGGCCCCTTGTGAGCCCTGAGGAGCCTAGGAAGGGCCTGAGCCAGGGGGCTCCTGGGCAGAACCTGAACCTGCGATCAGAGCCGAGGGGGCCCCTGCCCAGGCCTAACGCCTCAGCCAGAGACGTTAGGCGTGGGCAGAGGCGAGCCGGCGATCAGAGGGAACTGGGGGTCCCCTGCCCAGGCTGAAAGCCCCAGCAAGAGGAGTTAGGCCTGGGCAGGAGCAGAGCCGGCAATCGGTGGGAGAAGGGGCAGAGCTGGCAATCGGAGGGAGCTGGGGGTCCCCTGCCCAGGCCCCAAGGCTGTAGGCCTGGGCAGGGGCTGAGCCAGTGATCAGTGTGAACTACAGAGGAAACACCTTTTCTGACCGCTCATTGGCTAAGCTCCCTGTATGCCACTGGTAATATTCTTAGTAACTTGGGTAATAAGAATCCAAGAAGATGATCTAGGGTTTTTCACTACACTCCTGGAGAAAAAAAATGAAGCTCCACTGCTGGAGGGTTAAGAAATGTCTATCCTGTCCTAGCCAGTTTTCCTCAGTGGGTAGAGCCTCAGCCTGCTGACTGCAGGGTCTGGGTTCAATTCCGACCAAGGTCATGTACCTAGGTTGCAGGCTCCTCCCTGGCCGGGGCCCAGGTCAGGGCTCATGCAGAAGGCAACCAATCAAAGTGTTCCTCTCACTTTGATGTTTCTCTCTGTCTTTCACTTTCTCTTCCACATTCTCTAAAAATCAATGGGAACATATCCTCAGGTGAGGATAAAAAATAATAATAAAGAAAGAAATGTCATATCCTATGAAAGACACATCTTGAAAATTGCCTAAAGAAAGTTGTCATTTTTTCATGGTGAAGGGACTAGAGTCCGTGTTGATGAAAACACCTTGGTGGCTGCGGTGACTGGCAGTGGCTGCAGCAGCGCAGTGATGGGGCTGGTGCCTTCCCCTGATCAGCCCAGTTGCCTCCCACAAAAGGAGACCAGACTGCGGATTAGGCCCACAACCCAAGGGGAGCAGGGAGTGGGCCTAAACTGTCAGTAGGACATCCCCTGAGGGCTCCCAGTATGTGAGAGGAGCAGGCTGGGCTGAGGGACACCCCCCCCACCAGTGCACGAATTTCGAGCACCGGGACCCTACTCCTATCTAATAAAAGAGAAACGTGGTAATTAGCCGTACATCCGCTACCCTTCCCATTGGCTAATCAGGGCAATATGCAAATGAACTGCCAGCCAAGATGGCAGCCGGCAGCCAGGCAGCTTGAAGCTAACATGAGGCTTGCTTGCTTCAGCGACGGAGGACTCCAACGTTCCCTGCCTGCTTTGCCGGCCTCTGAGCTTGCAGTTTGAAACATTGTTACAAATATAGAAGCTAAACAAAACCCCAGAAACCTGCTTTCAGCCCGCCAGGATCTCAGAGCTGGAGTTGATACAGTGTTTCGATTATAGAACACAAACCAGATACCTGCTTTTAGCAGCAGAGGCCTCAGAGCTGGAGCCAGAGCTAAAGCTGGCCCAGAATTTTTTAAAAAAAGAAAAAAAAGGAGTGGTTGGGAGCTTCAGTCACCCGCCAGCCTGAAAACATCCCTGAGCCCCTCACCCAGACTGGCCAGGCACCCCAGTGGGGACCCCCACCCTGAAGGGTGTGTGAACAGCTGCAAACAGCCATCATCCCCTCACCCAGGCTGGCCAAGCACCCCAGTGGGGACCCCCATCCTGATCCAGGACACCCTTCAGGGCAAACCAGCCGGCCCCTACCCATGCACCAGGCCTCTATCCTATAATAAAAGGCTAATATGCCTCCCAGCACCGGGATCAGCGGAGCCTCAAGGCCTCCCGGCACCGAGATCAGCGTGACAGGGGGCAGCGCCCAAACCCCCGATCGCCCTGCGGCTCTGTGTGTGACAGGCGGCGGGGCCACAACCTCCCTATCTGCCCTGCTCTGTTTGTGACAGGGGAAGGCGCCCAAACTCCCTGATCAGCCCTGCTCTGTGCCTGATAGGGGGGAGCTCTTCAACCCCCTGATCGCCCTGCGGATCTGTCTGTGACAGGGTGCGGCGCCCCAACCCCCTGATCGGCCCTGCTCTGTGCGTGACAGGGTACAGAGCCCCAATCCCCATGATGGGCCCTGCTCTGTGCGTGACAGGGGGCAGCGCCCCAACCCCCTGATTGGCCCTGCTCTGTGCGTGACAGGGGGTGGCGCCGCAACCTCCCCATCGACCCTGCCTTGAGTGTGACAGGGGGCGGTGCCCCAACCCCCCAATCGGCCCTACCCTGAGCGTGACTGAGGGTGGCATCGCAACCTCCCAATCCGCCCTGCTCTGTTCATGACAGGGAGCAGCGCCCCAACTCCCCAATTGGCCCTGCTCTGAGCCCGATCAGGGGCTGCACCTAGGGATTGGGCCTGCCCTCTGCCACCCGGGAGCAGGCCTAAGCCAGCAGGGCGTTATCTCCCGAGGGGTCCCAGACTGCGAGAGGGCACAGGCCGGGCTGAGGGACCCCGCCTTCCCCCCCGAGTGCACAAATTTTTGTGCACCGGGCCTCTAGTCTATATATATAAAAGCCTAAGCAACCGACCATCCAACCGGTACCTATGACACGCCTTGGCTACCAGGGGCAGTCACTCCGACCGGTAGCTATAACATGCAATGACCACTAGGGGGCAGACACTCAGCACAGGAGCTGCCGTGCTGCGGTGACTTGGCAGCTGCAGTTCTTGGGTGATGCACCCAGAACCAGAGAGGCAAGAGCCCGATTCTGGGTCCCCTCGGGGGATGTCAGAGGGCCAGTTTCAGCCCGATCCCCATAGGCCAAGCCAAGGGACCCCCACCTTGTGCACGAATCCATGCACCGGGTCTCCAGTAAAATATAAAGGACATAATTTAATACTCTGTTTATGACAAACAGGCTATATTGCAAATAGGCTACAATATACCAGTACACCTCATTTTGCTCTATCGCACACCCACCAAGAGCACACGTCATCACTGATAACAGTTCAGTCATTAAGTTCTCTATCACAGAGCACTTGAACCACTATCAATAAGCAGTTCGTCTATGGAATGAACTTTACTCAAAACTCCAGCAGCACCACTTCATGAGTACGCATTACTATTCTGTTATAATGGGATACCCACATGGCTAAGAACTAATGTTCTTTACCCTACAGTAAATATACCACACTGCCATGTCCCCCATGTTCTCACAGTTCCCTTTAAAATGTCCTGTTTTCAACTGTCAGATCACCATGGCATTGCTGCCTATACAAAAGTAAATACAAATATTTACGATAGCATCCAATCTAGGGTTAGCTCTGTGCAGATGCTAACTAAATTAGTTCAACATAATTAGACAATGTATTTTACCTAAGTAGGCATACTTAACAATGACATTTTTTACAATGTGAAAGGTATTTACTATGAAGTTGGCAATTCACTAAAATTAAGATGCTTAAAGAATCAAGAGGTAATTATGATTGAAGACCAGCTCCTACCTGTAGGATCAAATAAGGCTTGGACATCAATGGCATCGGGAAGACCGACGAGACTGAGCTCATCCCATAACTGAGTAACCTGGTCATCAGAAGCAGTCTGAGTGCTCACACTCACACACGACACTGTATTCTGCTGAGGAGACCGTTCTCTGGGGAAATAAAATAAAACCGATGTGGAAGTGATAACAACAAAAATGTTTCATTTTACAAGTTAAATATCAAGTATTGCCAGGTCATCTTTAATTTATTAGGCATAAGCTGTCATAAAACAACTTTTAGAACACATCTGTTATCATTCATACATAGTGTAAAACGTTGTGTCATGTAAGCAACAACTAAATAAGTCTCTAAATCAGTAAGAAATGTCAAAATTACAGTTTCGAATTTATTTTGCTATTCTATTTTTTTTTTAACTTGAGCTCTAAAATTCTTATCAGGAGCCATATTTTATCATATAAAATGAATATTCTCCTTGGTCTTTCTTTAATGCGTATAAAACTTAACTCATTCAAATCAGAAATTTAATTTGTTTTCTTGTAAGTGAGGACTACAACCGCAGAGCTGGCAGTTGTTTACGTAAAGAAAGGTTATTTCTCAGGGGAAATGAGAACGCACTAAGTGTGAAGAGGGGGGCGTGGGAGCAGAACGTGTCAGCTGGAGCTGCTTATGGTCCCCTCGACAAATCTCGGCAGCTGGTCCGCCGCAGGATGCTGCAGGTTCTCTCTACCAAGACTGCACTCACAAGTAAGAAGTAAAAAAGCAAAAGCAAAATACTTCCAAGCAGTTGACCCGGGTTAAAAAAAAAAAAAGCAAAATAGCCACCAGTGGGTTGGGGACAAGGAAGAAGATGATATAACAGCAAAAACCACAGTATACAAATGAACACTGAATGAGGTATACAATAAATGGGAGATTTCAGACTTCCAAGGCCCTTCAACTTCAGGTATTAATTAAGATAATTAGGTAAATAACGACTGCTATTGCATTTAAACATGAAGCATGGCCAACCAGGTAGCTGTCAGTAAAACGTTAATGTCTCCTGAGGGCACAGTATTTAACCTACCATCTGGATTAAATGCTTACAGAATTACGCACTATTGAATATAGATCACAACTCACTGCACTTCTGTCTGCTGGGTATTTATCATGATTCCTATTAAGAGAATATCAGCACAATGACCAGGGTACTAAACTTTTTATACCTGGAATCATTGAAAGAAAAGAAAGTATTAACATATTTCAATAAGTACATTTAAATATCAAACCATGTAAAAATAACCAATATGTTTTATGTTCAGCATTAGAAATTCAGACTTATTTTTTTATAAAGTTTAGCATGCTATGCTATCTTTAAATTCTCGTTTTTCTAAATGTCCACAGTAAAATGAGAACGAACTCTTTCCTATAAATATAATCTCCATTCCTACAAATATAGTCTTCATTATTAATCATTATTATTTTATTGGGAGGGGGAAAAATTAATAGCCCATTTATAAAGACTAATGTACCATTTTTAACATATTTCCTTTGTACCAGTATTTTATGGGAGGATAGGTATAAAAATCAATGGGATGGCTAACCAGTCTATTACTAACCAGTTCCTAACCCAGGGCTTAATCAAAGTTCCCCTTCGGTTTGTACATATGCATCACATCAGTAAGATGCCAATGTCAACCCTAAAGATGACAGCAACCCTCCTTGGGAAAGAACATCAAGAGAAGCCAGATGAAGAACATACCCCCCAAATTTTAAGTCTAAACAAAAGGAAAGAAGAAATAAACCCTTGATTATATAGTCTTCTATTTAGCAAACCAAGAAGAAAGAACTATTTTAAAACCTCCTTTACAAATTTAAAAAAACAAAAAACAACTACCTGTTCATCTAATTTATAGCCCATTAGTAACATATTCTGTAAATATTTAAAATCACTACCAACCTAAATTAATTGTTTACTCTTAAATAATTTTCAAATTTTATAATAAATGTGCTTTATTCCTAAGATCCACTAACTGGCTTATTACCGTTACTTAATAACTTGGTAAACACTAGGTGTGTATAAAGACTTTCATTAAACCAAGGAAAGCTATTTTTACATAATGAACATCTTAGCTCATAAACACTTTCACTAAAAATTAGCTTATAAAATAAGTAAGTTATGAAGCCCAACTGTATTTCCCAGAACAGGTGTTGATATAATTGCCATTATTCAAAGCAGAACATGAAGATATAAGAGATAACCTGGTCCAATCCATAAATTTGTATTATTGACGGACGGTGTAATGAGGGGATGGGTATAAAAACCAATGGAATGGATAACCAGTCTATTACTAACCAGTCCTAACTAGTGGCTCAATCGAATTTACCCGTCAGGTTTTAAGATGCTAATGTCAACCCTTAAGACAGCAGCCCTTCTTAGAATTACAGCAGTCCTCCTTAGGATAAAACCACTCATTTTATCACAATGGGAAAGCTCGTGTGTGTGATTAAAATATCAGGACTCCAGATACAGTACTTCTAAACTTCCTTAAACTGTTCCACCTTAAATTCTTTTAAAAGATTCTCTCTTGTGATTGTTTCATTTCCTACTTCAGGTCTTCAAGGCATTGGCAGCCGTCCAAAAGAAGGAACCAATCAAATAGGTACAACACAACAATGCCGTAGAACTTAACTCTGGAGAGAAGCCAGATAAGCACTTGGAGGATGACATCATCACCCTCCAGGGGCAGGACTGGCAAGCCTTCCAAGCTAACTTAATTTTACACTTTCTCGTGTACCTCAGAAAATTTTGTTCTCTCAACTACCAAAGCCAAATCCACAGATTAATAAAATGGCCTTTAACCAAAACTCTACAACATATAAAGAGATTTTTATGATTTGTCTAAACATATTAGACAAGTTTTTAATATAAATATATAGATATGCAAATACCTTAGTAAATTCTTGTTTTGTTTAAAAAAAAAAAAAAAGAAAGAAAAAGAACATCTTTAACTTCAGAAAGGGCATTCTCAGCATATAATTAAGTACTTAGAAAAAAAGTCCACACTATATTGTAATAAGAGTTTACAAGACAGTTCAACATTCTCTGAACCATAAAAATAAATCAATAAATGGCACATAAAGAGCATTAGTGAAGCCCTAACTGGTTTGGCTCAGTGGATAGAGCGTCAGCCTGCAGACTCAAGGGTCCCAGGTTCGAGTCTGATCAAGAGCATGTATCTTTGGTTGCGGGCACATCCCCAGGAGGGAGTGTGCAGGAGGCAGCTGATAGATGTTTCTCTCTCATCGATGTTTCTAACTCTCTATCCCTCTCCCTTCCTCTCTGTAAAAAAACCGATAAAATATATTTTTTTTAAAAATGAACATTAGTGAAAAACTTCGATTTTGCTGTTCTCTTATTATATTCTTACAAACCATTAAGAACTTAGAGGAAGGAAAGACTTCACTAATTTTTTTACCTTCTTTTCCATTTACGTTATGTTCTTTAGAGTTCTCTTCCACAAATTAACTTTTGTGATCACACTGATTTTGTTAATATACAGTTAAGATAGCAAATTTTTAAAAATAAGAAATTTTGAGAAAAGGAGTGTTTTTTGGATTAATGCTGAGTCATAGAGCACCCTATGAAAGTTGAAAACATGAGAAACTTTTCAGTAACACCATTTATACAGTCACAAACAATGCAATAAAGAGAAGTTATATACTCATAATGCATCCCAGCCATTTAAATTAAAATTGTTTATTTTTGCCCTAGCCAATTTGGCTCAGTGGTTGGAACATCAGCCCTTGGACTGAAGAGTCCCAGGTTCGATTCCAGTCAAGGGCACATACCTCGGTTGCAGGCTGGATCCCTCTGGCCCCTGTAGGGGCGCGTGTGGGAGGCAACCAATTGATGTGTCTCTCTCACATCCATGTTTCTGTCTCTCCCCG
The DNA here is from genome assembly GCF_963259705.1 of Myotis daubentonii. Lineage (NCBI taxonomy): Eukaryota > Metazoa > Chordata > Mammalia > Chiroptera > Vespertilionidae > Myotis > Myotis daubentonii. The sequence continues at coordinate 6,190,025 of NC_081849.1, read as the reverse complement.
TCCCTTCCACTCTCTCTAAAAATTAATGGGAAAAATATATCCACGGGTGAGGCTTAACAAAACAAAAACAAAAAATTGCTTACTTTCTCTGTCCTCTATGTTTTCGCAGTGCTGAGTTTTGAATTTTCTCACAGGTCCCATTGCTGTTGTCATCAACGTCCTTCTTGCTAGAAGGTTGGTTTTTCCACGGCAAGATAAATCCAGGTGTTACTCTAAATTGTCTTAAGTCTCCTTGTCCTAAGGAACTTTTTTCACCACAGTAACAAAAAGCACAGAGCTGTTCACTGGTAGAAATAAGGGAAACAAAGAAAGAGAAATTTAATTTTTCAAAGTGACAGCTACAGACAGCTGTGCTTTAAAATTAAATTGTTTTTAGTGTAAGACATTTTTAAATGCTAGTATGATAACAATTATACATTTGCAATTCTACTTTTCCACAGCATGATTTTTTAAAAATAACAAACATACCAAATCAAAAATTATAGTGTATACTTAGAAACACGATTTTTTTTTAAATCTGATTCAAGAAACTCAAAGTATTAACAAGAATAACAAAAGTAAAGCTAAGACTGGGGAAGAGGATAGTGTTTCATGGTCACACAATTACATACCAGGTTTGTAAACAAGTGGTGACAAAGTTTTTATTAACCGCCTGATAGGATGTTCTTTATGCACGATACATTACCACACACACAGATACAGGGAGAAACATGAAGACATAAATGTGAGTTGTTTCGGGGCTGGAAAGCTAACGAAGGGAGGAGTGAAAGGGGTTCCACAGGAATGGGAAAGGATGAAGAAGTGGAGCAAGGACTGGGAGAGCAGCGAAACTGTTTCCTAGGATACACTAATGACGGGTACCTGAATTATGCAATTATGAAAACTATATAACACAAAGAATGAAGCCTAGTAAACTATGCACTTTAGTTAATAATATATCACAACTGGGGTGTCAGTTGTAACAAATGTCCCACACTAACGCACAATGCTAAAACAGGGGAAACAGAGGCGGGAGAAGGCTGGCACCGGGAACTCTCTGCCATCCACTTGATTTTTCTGTATACCTGAAATTGCCCTAAACAATAAAATCTATTAATTTTTTTAAAGAAACTATTTTAAAAGTTAAAGGACAAGAACAATATATGCTTGTGGAATATATGCTTAATGAGGGGCCTTAGAAAGAACAGAATAAAAAGTACTGTCTCTCTTGGATATATTTCTTTTCACAGCTCATTTACAATAGCTGCACCCAAATTTTTCTTCCCATGAATCAGTTTCCGCCATCACCTCTGCCGTATCTACCCCACGAACGTCATAATGTCTTGCATTAACAGGTGATAGAAATAATCTATAATCTCTTTTAGGTAATTTTTTTATTTGAGGATCTAATTGGCTTTATTAAGTGATTTATGCACGGGCAGTATCCCATCTAGCAACTAGAAGGGGCTCTCAATAATTTTTTTTAACGTAAGTTAAATTCATATTGGGTCTCTCTCAACTAATTTCCTTTTGTTTATGAAAGTTGACTATTTACGTTTTTCCAATATTACCTATTTCAATTTAATGATAAATGTGTTGCCCCTGGATACGCACACACACACACTTAAATGTGGTCTACTTTCAGAGTAGAGTCAAATAGAAAAAGAAAATTTTTTTCTTGCCTTCCTTTGCCAGTGTCTTATTAATTTTGTAACTTTCTGTGTGTGATTCTCTCTGCACTAGTAAGCTGACATTTCTCTCCGCATACCTAGTTTCTGGCTTGTCTCTCTCCCCCGGAAACATCAGCTATGAGCAGCAACAGTCGGGCTGACACCAGCCTCACTGACAACACTGATTAGAAAGCCAACCAATACTTTTGAAGTATTGATAGAAAATATCTTAACCTGGGGAGAACCAAGATGGCAGCATAGGTTAACGCCGGAGTTTGCTGCTTTGAACAACTACTTCAAAAGTGAAAACAAAAAACGGAAGGGACATCACCCAGAACCACAGGAACGCTGGCTGAGTGGAAGTCCTACAACTAGGAGGAAAGAGAAACGCACACGGACACTCAGAGGAGGCGCAGTGCTGAAGTCAAATTCTGAGGTGCGGAGTGCGCGGAGCGGGCTGGTGGCGGAGGGCGCGGTTGGCGTTTTCAATCGGGAGGGAGTCGCAGACTCTGAGCTCCAGATACAGGCAAGTCTTTAGGGACCCAGACTCAAACGGGAGAAGCGGGACTGTCTGGCTTCGGTCAGAGCGAGTGCAGCTTTCTCTCCCAGCTTTGCAGCGGGTGCTGGGACTCAGAGAGGCAGAGCCCCTGGGGACAGGACTGAGAGCCGCCATAACTGCTCTCTCCGGCCCACCCTGTTGATCCTATGCGACCCGCCCCGCCAAAGCCCTGCACAGAGGCATTTGCCAGATAGCCTCAGGCAAAGGCTAGATTAGCACCTCCCTAGAGGACAGAAGTTCTCTCACTGCTGACACAGCTGATTCTCATAGCCACTTGGCCTGGAGGTCAAACCCTCCCTGGAATTAGCTACAACAATCAAGATTTAACTAGAAGACTGCGAACAAAGACCACTAGGGGGTGCACCAAGGAAGCATAACAAAATGCGGAGACAAAGAAACAGGACAAAATTGTCAAAGGAAGATATAGAGTTCAGAACCACACTTTTAAGGTCTCTCAAGAACTGTTTAGAAGCTGCCGATAAACTTAATGAGATCTACACAAAAACTAATAAGACCCTCGATCTTATATTGGGGAACCAACTAAAAATTAAGCATACACGGACTGAAATAACGAATATTATACAGACGCCCGACAGAAGACCAGAGGAGCGCAAGAATCAAGTCAATGATTTGAAATGCGAGGAAGCAAAAAACATCCAACCGGAAAAGCAAAATGAAAAAAGAATCCAAAAATGCGAGGATAGTGTAAGGAGCCTCTGGGACAGCTTCAAGCGTACCAACATCAGAATTATAGGGGTGCCAGAAGATGAGAGAGAGCAAGATATTGAAAACCTATTTGAAGAAATAATGACAGAAAACTTCCCCCACCTGGTGAAAGAAATGGACTTACAGGTCCAAGAAGCGCGGAGAACCCCAAACAAAAGGAATCCAAAGAGGACCACACCAAGACACATCATCATTAAAATGCCAAGAGCAAAAGACAAAGAGAGAATCTTAAAAACAGCAAGAGAAAGAAACTCAGTTACCTACAAGGGAATACCCATACGACTGTCAGCTGATTTCTCAACAGAAACTTTGCAGGCCAGAAGGGAGTGGCAAGAAATATTCAAAGTGATGAATACCAAGAACCTACAACCAAGATTACTTTATCCAGCAAAGCTATCATTCAGAATTTAAGGTCAGATAAAGAGCTTCACAGATAAGGAAAAGCTAAAGGAGTTCATCACCACCAAACCAGTATTATATGAAATGCTGAAAGGTATCCTTTAAGAAGAGGAAGAAGAAGAAAAAGGTAAAGATACAAATTATGAACAACAAATATGCATCTATCAACAAGTGAATCTAAGAATCAAGTGAATAAATAATCTGATGAACAGAATGAACTGTTGATTATAATAGAATCAGGGACATAGAAAGGGAATGGACTGACTATTCTTGGGGGGGGAAAGGGGTGTGGGAGATGTGGGAAGAGACTGGACAAAAATCGTGCACCTATGGATGAGGACACAGTGGGTGGGGAGTGAGGGAGGAGGGTGGGGCAGGAACTGGGAGGAGGGGAGTTATGGGGGGGAAAAAAAAGAGGAACAAATGTAATAATCCGAACAATAAAGATTTAATTAAAAAAAAAAAAGAAAATATCTTAACCTTCCATTTCATATCCAAAACCATCACTCAAATGTAAAAGTGTTGCTTTGGCCAGTGTGCTAAATGGTTAGAGCACTGGCCCATGCACCAAAGGGTCATGGGTTCGATTCCTGGTCAAGGGCACATTCCTGGGGTTACAGATTCGATCCCTGGCCCTAGTCAGGGTACATCTAGGAGGCAACCAATTCGATGTGTCCCTCTCATAGCCAGGTTTTCTCTCTCTCTCTCTCTCTCTCTCTCTCTCTCTCTCTCTCTCTCTCTCTCCCCCCCCCTCCCTTACTACCACCCTCCCCCCTTCTACTCTCTCTAAAAATCAATGGGAAAATAGGTCAGGATTAACAACAACAACAACAAAAGTGAAGGCATAATAAAATCATTCCTAGGCTTATAAGGTCTCAGAAATTTTACCATACAATACGCCCACATGAAAATATTTTTAGTGAAGTAAATTATTGAAGCATTAGGAAAGGTTGTAAGAGATGTAGAAAGTAAGTTGAACATCTCAGAGTAATTTGTTACTTTGGGGGTTACAGGGGGAACCCCTGGTCTCCACTTTTAGAAAGCTACAGAGCATTGCTCCCTCCTTGCCACCAACACTCGCCAGACAATCTACAAATTCACTTCTCTTGGCCCCATCAGACTGCAGGAGTTGTAGGGCCACCAATTCACCTGCAACTGAAGGACAGGCATTTCCATAAGGTGATGAGATACAAGCACCTGCTGCATGTGGAGAAGAGGTCGCCTTATGTCTTACAAGCAAGATAAGAAGAATTCAGTAAAAAAAATTAAGAAACTGATGAAGGCTGAGTGTCAGAGTGTAAAACACCCATGACCCACAGACACAAGAGGAACCTGTCTGTGGGCCTCCCAGGTGCCCATGTGCACGGGAAAGAGTCCCATGGGTGCGCCAATCACGGTCCTAGCTGGGGGAGGGGAATCTGGGAAGTCACAAAGACCCACCCAGATTGTCTCTCCCATTTTTCCTGGGAAACAAAAACCTTAGTCTGGTGGGGGGGGGGGGACAGCAAAAATCACCATGCTGCAATGGTGACAACCAACTGTGGATGAAGGAATAGAATTAGAGGGACGGACTTTTAACCCTGGACAAGGAGCAAGACTACATCCTGGACCCAGGTCTCCCACAGCTGAGGCAATGGCATGACCACTGAGAATACCAATCCCTGAAACATCAAAACCTAGAAGAGACTATTTACACCAATTTTATTCATAATTGCCAACAAAAGGAAACTGCCCAAATACTCTTTACTAAGAAATCCATAAAAAACTGTGGTAGGCAACTCCATAAAACAGAACCCTACTCAGCAATAAAAACAACTACAACTTACGTAACCTCACAGATAAATGGAACTGTTCTGTTTTTTGTTTGTTTTGTTTTTTGTTGTTGTTGTTTTATTGATTTCAGAGAGGAAGGGAGAGGGAAGAGATAGAAACATTAATGATGTGAGAGAATCATTGAACGGCTGCTTCCTGCATACTCCTCCCTGGGGTTGAGCCCACAACCCAGGCATGTGCCCTTGATTGGAATCAAACCCGGGACCCTTCAGTCCACAGGCCAATGCTCTATCCACTGAGCCAAACCAGCTAGGGCTGGAACTGTTCTTTACCTTCTGGTGGCAGGCGTTATAGGACTGTACATATCTGAAGTAACTAGAAAATTAAATGCCACAGATTGCAGAGATATGAAAATATGATGACTTTTTAAAAAAATCAATCAAAACTGTAAGTTTCAAATTCTTTCAAAATTAAATTCAATAAAGAATTATGAAGTCTGAGCCTTAAGTTAAGGGACACCATCTTAAAAGCAAAATAAAATGTATAATCAATAGGAAAAAACGTATCAATCCAACAGAATGCAGAAAAAAGCCCTGCCTTCGTTTAATTAACTCACCTCTAATACCTTGGCAGGGCCGGACCAAATGATTTCCCAGGCCTCATATGGCTCTTGGGCCAGACGTTGCCCACCTCTGCGCTAGAGTATCGCTTGGTTCTATACCTGAGCGCACAGACACCCCTCCCCCCAACTACACAGCGAGGAAGCAGCCTGAAATGTAAAGCTACTAAGTAATAAAATTCCATCCAGGTTCACATCCTAAGCTGCGCTCTCCTGCTGCTCATCTCCAACCAGCTGCATTCATCCTCTGACCTGATTTTGGCTTCTACACCAACTGAGACCAGGGAGCTCGCTGACTCTTCAGACACAGAGCGCTGCAGGGCCGGGGCCAGCCGCTTGCTGCCATCCGCCTCCACCTCAGCATCCTCTTCTGCAGACTGTTCTTTGATTTCTGCTGCATAGTGAACAAGAAAATAGAGAGTCATTTTTGTATTTACATTCATCTTCGGTGAATTTACCTATAAGCACATGTCATAAAGAAAAAAGGATAATACAATGACAATACTTCACTAACAGAGAAAAAGTTTATGTACATGATTAATGGCATGGCTTATATATTTATTCTCTACTGCAAAATGATAATCAAATAATGTAAAAGAAGCCATACTTTTTCCTTGTCCTCAAATTACAATTCACTCTAAGAAGTTTTCTCCTAGTAACAACTATTATAAACCTGATGTTCAGGATTACAGCAGTTCGTCTACAGAACAAATGTATTTCAAAGTAACTCATTAAAAAAAACTTTCTTTGCAATTCATAAATTGAGATTATGGTCAATTTGAAACAATCATTATGCCCTCTAATAATCAGCCACTCTAAAAGCTAAATAATTGAAAAAAACACACCTTCACTCTATTGCCTTTTCAACTACCCTCAAGACTCCACCCCAAGCACCTCACATGTACATACTTTCTAAGGAGGCAACGTAACTGCTGCAAGGATTTTCTAACACAATCACCCTTCATATCATTCTTCTCTGCAAACAGAATTCTTGGCTTAGACCTCTAATTTCACTCAGATCTCTCTGCACCCCTACACACATACACACACCCCTCACAGTCCCTCAAGCTCCTCCTCTCTGCCTGTCCTCCTTTCACCACCAAACTTTATGAAACGGGCCTCTGGAGTGACTGTACCCATGCTCTGCACCACAGCAACCGGCCTCTCCACCACCCAGGGCAGCAGAACCCACAATCGGAAATTCACCTGACACCAACGACTGCCTCCTCCTCAGCGAGATGCTCTTCTGCCTTTGTAAGCACGGGGACAACAGATTACCATAGGCTCTGGTGTCATAAAGAACTGGTCCCAGGCCTGGCCAGCGTGGCTCAGTGGCTGAGATAGACTTAGGAATCAGAAGGTCACGGTTTGATTCCCAGTCAGAGCACATGCCTGGGTTGCTGGCTCGGTCCCCAGTGTGGTGTGTACAGGAGGCAGCTGATCAATAATTCTTTCTTACCATTGATGTTTCTCTCTCTCTCCCCCTCCTTTCCTCTCTCTGAAGTCAATAAAAACATTTAGAAAGAAAAGATCTGGTCCCAGGTACCAGCTCTACCAACTACTAACTATAGGTACAGTCATCTGTCTCAGCCTCGATCTATTTGCCCATAAGTTAGAAGAGGAACTGGTCTAACATCTGTCCCTGCAGCTGGTTTCTCTCAGACCTCCAAATGTGGGTACAGCCCTCTCTGCATGTGCTCTTCTGTGAGGCACTCATTACTATCCAGGCCTCGACAGTCTCCTCTGGACTTAACGATTCCTAAATCAACATCTCTGAGCGTTTCCTCTCCTGAATTCCGGATCCAGTTTCCACTGCACACGAGACACACCCAGCAGCTGGAATACTGACCCTCAAACCACATTTGAGCTCTAATTTCTGGGTTAGCACTTCAATCTGAGTCCCCTACCTTTGGGACCATCAGAGTCCGCTAGGTTAAAAATGAATGTCAGGGAAATATTTTGACAAATGAATAATTTGGAGAACTACTAATTGTTTTGTTAGAAAAAGGACAAATAATTATAAATCCTGTCAAATAATAAAATTAATGATAAGATGAGGCATCAAACAGATGGCTTTGTTTTTCCTATTTAAAAGAACATGTTTCTTTTTAAAATTGAAAGAGAAAAGTCAGTCATAAATTATATTTTTGTGGAGCCTATCAATCATGGCACCTACCCTGCCTGCCTCAGTCACAAAATGGATGTAAAGTACCTAAAACCAAATCTACCAACATAAAGTGCACTCCATCAAAAGTTATAAAAAGATCTCCAAATTTTACTATATTAAAATTTTAAATTTATATACAACAAAGCCCTTCCATGGACAAAATGAAAATATGCACAGATTGGAAGAAAATAAATGTAATCTGTATCCCCTAAACAGTATTTAAATCCAGAGTAAGTAAGGTATTCCACAGATGAATAAGGCACATAACCAATAGAAAAATGGACAAAGGCCGTAGCCGGTTTGGCTCAGTGGATAGAGCGTCGGCCTGTGGACTGAAGGGTCCCGGGTTCAATTCCAAGCAAGGGCATGTACCTTGGTTGCGGGCACATCCCCAGTGGGGGGGGGAGGGGGGGTGCAGGAGGCAGCTGATTGATATTTCTCTCTCATCGATGTTTCTGGCTCTCTATCCCTCTCCTTTCCTCTCTGTGAAAAATCAATAAAATATATTTTAAAAAGAAAAACGGACAAAGGACAAAACCCATACTTCATTCCCATACACTATATTTCCCAAGGGTTTTTTTGTTTTTTAATAATATTTTTTATTGATTTCAGAGAGGGAGAGAGAAAGAGAGAAACATCAATGATGAGAATCACTAATGAGCCGGCTCCTGCACATCCCCCACTGTGGATCCAGCCAGCAACCTGGGCATGTGCCCCGAAGACCAGGAGTCAAACTGTGACCTCTGGGTTCATAGGTCAATGCTCAACCACTGAGCAACACAGCCGGTCTCCCAGTGTTTTTTTGAAGCCAAGCCTGACAAGTTCTCACCATCAGAAAACGACCAGAAGTGACCATGCAGCTTCTACCTCCCCTGAAAGGGCTAATCGTTCCCCCCTTTCCCATGCACTCTAACATGGACATATCAGCCACCTAGGTGTCGCACCCAAGGTGAGAGCAACGTACCAAGAGAAGACAGAGACACAAGATGGAAGGAACCTGGGACCACAGACTACCAGAGGGAGCAAAGATGCCCCATCAGTCGGGACCTCTCGTCTCAGAAATATCACGCAAGAGAAAGTTGTTTTGTTTAAGCCATTGGGGTCTCTGTCACCGCAGTTTAACCCATGTCCTAACTAACACAGAAACTGGTATCAGGAGTGGGGAAATGCCACAACAAAAACTTCAAATAGGTGGTTTGGTGACCAGGCAATGAGAACAGTGACACTGGAGTTTAGAAATCAAATGACTCTTCTTATGTTGTATCAAAATATGTGACAGATCTTTCACCTGCAATGACATGGAAAGTAGACCGGGTATCTACAGAGCCTGCAGATTTAGGAAAAAGCATCTAGAAAGAGCCAGGATTTGTATTGCCAGCCCTCAGTCCTTTTACAACCAAAGATACAAAGCAATACAGATCTGCTAGAGAGTCTCTCTGTCCATTACATATAAAGTCTCATTCAATGACCACATGTAAAATCCCCATATGGGAGCATTTCACTTCTACTCAGAGATGCCCAGAGCATGTGTGGGATACGCTTTTCTGGCACCATTTCTATTACTAGATAAGGAGAAAGAGTCAGAGTTCAGAGAAGAGATGAGAAATATAAACGAGGAAGAAGAAGACTGTCTCAGAAGCTTGTAGGATTGACCCCAAGGGACCAGGGTCACAGGCCATTACCGTTCTAAGAGCAGCTCCGTTTAGCCTCCACCCCTAAACTAGTCCCTACTCAGTACCACTCACAGCCTCTAGTCAGAATTTTTCTTCCCCTCAAAAAGAAAGTACATAATAACACTTTTAACTTTTTTAGTGTTGTGTGAGTGTCATCATTGATGTTCCTATTTCTCTCTCCTCCCTTCCTCTCTAAAATCAATAAAAATATATTTTAAAAAATAAAATAAAAGGTAGCTAATTAATACCCTCTAGTATAAAACTGTCTTTAGGATCAGAAAAGATAATACATGCAAAGACCTAGTCCCCTGCCTCAAGTATACAGTAAGTGTGGGTATGTGATTGCTATTCCAATTATCCACATTCACACACACTATTCTAACTATGTATTAACTTTCCCATCTAGTTGGACAATACCCCCCAGACATCGAACACATAACGTCAGATCCCACATTATGAAACTGTGTTGTGAGAATAGGAATGAAAACTTATTCAGCACCTCCTGGCCTCGTGCTAGGGAGTTAATAAATCACTTCTTTAGAACGATTTTTCACCAAACAAAATAACTATTGACATACATTCTATTCAAATGGTAGCCAGTACAAAAACAGAATCGGGATCCTTATCTGTAAGGAGTCTAGTCAGGAGACAGCAAATGGTAATGCCAAGACACAGTAATTGTCGAGGTGGAAGTACGAGGTGTAATGAGGTAAGGGAAGAGATGAGGAGTGCAGCTGAGAAAGGAATGAGAAGCCCAGCTAAGAGTTCTCTCACTCCACCCACTCTTTTAAATAATAATATCTGACATAATATCCTTATTTAAAAGATAAAAAAACTAAAGTCTGAAAGAAGAATAAGCAGCTCAGATCACTGGGTAACAGCAAGCAAAGCTGAGAGTCAAAGCCAGGGGGCGCTCTTTCCATCAGCACACAAGACAACAGGGTACTGAGGCACCTGGCACAGCAGCTGGCTGGAGTGCAGGAGCTCTATGGCTAGATTCATGATAAAGTGAAATGTTCACTTTCTACTAAGGCTGTGTGACTGAGGAACATTTGTTGAATATGAGATGATATCTGAAAATACAGAGTTTTTCTCTATTTTTAAAGCACTACTGAATAAGATTATAGAGAAAACACCTCACAGCCAAGTTCACAGAAATAAAACATTTTGATTTGGGACAATGATGAAATTATTTCCCTTAAAGGTTAATTTATTTGAAAGGTCTATATGTGTCCTATGAATATATTCAGCACACTCACCAACATGACAGCATGACAGACTACAAGATGTCAAAAATAGCCCAGCGCCCTATTATGGCTTCCCTCATTAGCACACAGTACATGCCCTCAAAGCACCATATCTTTTAATGAATTTCTAAAATGCATTTAATCAAGTGTTCTTAGATCTTGGAGAGAGAAATTACATCTTTATCTTTACTAACCTTTGAGATTTGGAGTTCTAAACAGCCGTTTCATTATGAATGTGCACACAAGCAGAGCTGGTATAGCCATAACTGTGTCTCGACACTAGCAGGAAGCAGGTAATTCCTTATCACATTCAGTGTTTGCAGATATCTTAAAATATCATTTACCCTCATCTCTACTTCTAAATTACAGTAATTGTTAAATTAGATTTTATAATTTATGGGCAATTAAAAAATCACATTACAGAATTACAAATTTGTTTTTTACTATTTTGATCTTATCTCTCTATATAAAAGCCTAAGCGACCGTTACAACCAGTCACTATGACACACACTGACCACCAGGGGGCAGACGCTCAATGCAGGAGCTGCCCCTGGTGGTCAGTGCGCTCCCACAGCCAACTTCCCACGGCCAGCCAACCTCCCGCGGTCCCTCCCCGTGGCCAACCCCGATCACCGGCCAGGCCGAGGGACCCCACCAGTGCACGAATTCGTGTACTGGGCCTCTAGTTAAATATAATTATCTTTGCAGTCTTATATATTTTATCCATTTTAAAACACAGCTTGGAAAAGAGCCTGCCAAAGGGGTTAATGGCACAGAAAGCATCCAATTCATAGGAGACAGCACTTGCACTGGACTGCGCTCTATAAAAACAGGCACCAAATCTGTTTTCAAACCAGAGCCTATCACAAAACCTGGATGACATTCAATGCTTGTTAAACTCATTATATACCATGTAATACAAACCATGCCGATAAATAGTATACACATATAAAGACTTACAAAAAGCACAGGGAAAGATACACTAAATATTTTAAATGGGCTAGTATTTACTAATTACATTAGTCAACACTAGCAAGTTTTTCTAGTAATCCAAACAATATGCTGGCTTCTATTAAGTAGAATAAAAATTATTTTTCTCTCCTAACTCCCTTTACTTCCAGGGAATGACAATACTTTTCATGCTTCTTTTCTACTAAGACTACAGAAGAAAATACGTCTAAGAAATTGTGTGTGTGTCCTTTCCTTCTTTTGAATAGCAGTGGCCAAAAAAAAGTTGGCGTTTCAACAGTTCCACTTTCTGGATGTGTTTATATCTTACTGAATCTAGCATATCTGCTGCAATCAAAATGTTAGCACTACTGCAGAAACAGAAAAAGAATTAGCACTCCATAGAAACAGAAAAATGAAAAGACAAAAAAGCAAATATTTCATTTATCCTATCCTTTATTCACTAAACTACGTAAAATATTGATGCTGATTATTAGTATAAAGTAGCCACTTATTTTCACAGAGCACTGAAAGACTTTTAAATGTAGCAACTAAAAATCTATATATATAAAAGCCTAAGCAACCGTTCGACCATTCAACCAGTAGCTATGATGCACACTGACCACCAGGGAGTAGAGGCTCAATGCACAGGCATGGAAACATGGAACAGACTGATGAATCTCAGAGGGAAGGAAGGGGGTAAAGAGGAAGGAAGGAAGAGATTAACCAAAGGTCTTATATGCATATATGCTACCGGCCCAGAGCACGGATTCATGCACCGGTGGGGTCCCTTGACCTGGCCTGTGGGGATCGGGCCGAAATGGGCAATCCAACATCCCCCAAGGGGTCCCAGATTGCGAGAGGGCACAGACCAGGCTGAGGGACCCCCAGGGCCGCTAGTAAATACATAAAAATGTGGCCCCATTGGTGTGGGTCAGTGGTTGAATGTCAATCCATGAACCAGGAGGTCACCAATTCGATTCTCTGTCAAGGCACATGTCTGGGTTGTAGGCTCAATTCCCAGTAGGGGGCTTGCAGGAGGGAGCCAATCGCTGTTTCTCTCTTTCCATCCTTTTCCCTTCCTATCTCCCTAAAATCAATAAAAACATTTGAAAAAATAAATGAATGAATGAAAATGTGACCCTAACCGGTCTGAGCCTGCGGACTGAAGGGTCCCAGGTTTGATTTCAGTCTAGAGCATGTACCTTGATTGTGGGTACATTCCCAGTGGGGGGCAGGAGGCAGCTGACCGATGTTTCTCTCTCATCGATGTTTCTAATTCTCTATCCCTCTCCCTTCCTCTCTGTAAAAAATCAATAAAATGTATTTTTTTAAAAATGTGAAATTTGGTTTTCTCTAAGACATAAAACTTTGGGGGGGGGGGGGCGCACTTATTTTTCCTTTTTTTTTTTTTTTTTTAATCCTCACCCGAGGAAATGCTTTGTAATGGCTTTTAGAGACACAGGAAGGGAGAGGGGAAAAGGGAGAGGGATAAGGGCGGGGAGGGAGGGAGCGAGTGAGGGAGGGACAGACAAACATTGATGCAAGAGTAAAACATCAATTGATTGCCTCCTGCACTTGCCCTGACCAGGGATGGAGCCCACAATGTGGATAATGTCCTGACCGGGAATCAAACTTGCAACCTTTCAGTGCATGAGACAACACTTAACCAACTGAGCCACATGGGCCCAGGGTAGATCTTAACACTTATAGCTACTTATTCTCTTTATTAGAGGCCCGGTGCATGAAAGTCATGCACTGGGGGGGGGGGGGGGGGGGGGGCGCGCGCGGCGCGTGCCTCAGCCCAGCCTGCGCCCTCTTGCAGTCCAGGACCCGTCAGGGGATGTCCTGTTGGCTTAGGCCCGATCCCTCGAGAGATCGGGCCTAAGCAGGCAGTCAGACATCCCTCTCGCTAGAAGGCCTAGGACAGTGGTCGGCAAACTCATTAGTCAAGAGAGCCAAATATCAACAGTACAACGATTGAAATTTCTTTTGAGAGCCAAATTTTTTAAACTTAAACTATATAGGTAGGTACATTGTTATTAACTTCATTAGGGTACTCCTAAGGCTTAGGAAGAGCCACACTCAGGGGGCCAAAGAGCCGCATGTGGCTCGCAAGCCGCAGTTTGCCAACCACGGGCCTAGGATGATCTGTCTAGAATACAGGACAGAGGTCCAAAAAGAATTTAAAAATTACAAAAAGAGGATAAATGGCAACAAACACAGTGATACAGTATGATGAACATTTAATTAGAGAGAAGAATGGTACAAAAGCAGTATGAGAATATATAATAGCTGAGAATGTCCAAAAACAAATGAAGACTTCAAGAAACCTCAAATACCAAAATGAAAAAAGTATACCAAACCAACACAATATAAAAAAACTATAAATTAATAACAAAAACAAAAAAGAAAATCTGCAAAAATACTTAGAAATTTTAAAGACTCTCTCAAGCCCTGACAAATCAAAGGGGAGATCAGAGCTACAAGTGAAAACCACTCAGAAAATAAAGCTAATAAGAATAATATCCAAACTGAAAGGAAAACACCATAAGTCATATTAAGAGAAAAAACTCACCAGCCATAAGCAATTTATTTTTTCGTTTAGTAATTAAAGAAAATGAATGAACCAAACATTACTCCATAAGCTGAAAAGGACATCCACAAAAATTTCTACAGCTCACATGATACAAACAGTGAGTTTAGCAAGATTGCAGTATACAAGCAAACATACAAAAATAAATCATAGCTTTATAATCGGAAAGCAGTTTTATTTTTTATTTTTTTATTTTATTTTTTTTTATTGCTTAAAGTATTACAAAGGGTATTACATATGTATCCATTTTATCCCCCCGCCCTAGACAGTCCCCTAGCCTCCCCTATCACCCAGTGTCTTATGTCCATTGGTTATGCTTATATGCATGCATACAAGTCCTTTAGTTGATCTCTTACCCCCCTACCTCCTGCCCCCCAACCCTCCCCGGCCTTCCCACTGCAGTTTGACAATCTGTTTGAGGCAGCTCTGCCTCTGTATCTATTATTGTTCAAAAGTTTATAATGGTCTCTATTGTCCATGAATGAGTGAGATCATGTGGTATTTTTCCTTTATTGACTGGCTTATTTCACTTAGCATAATGCTCTCCAGTTCCATCCATGACATTGCAAATGGTAAGAGTTCCTTCCTTTTTACAGCAGCATAGTATTCCATCGTGTAGATGTACCACAGTTTTCTAATCCATTCATCTACTGATGGGCACTTAGGCTGTTTCCAGATCTTAGCTATGGTGAATTGTGCTGCTATGAACATAGGGGTGCATATATCCTTTCTGATTGGTGTTTCTGGTTTCTTGGGATATATTCCTAGAAGTGGGATCACAGGGTCAAATGGGAGTTCCATTTTCAGTTTTTTAAGGAAACGCCATACTGTATTCCATAGTGGCTGCACCAGTCTGCATTCCCACCAGCAGTGCACAAGTGTTCCTTTTCCTCCACATCCTCTCCAGCACTTGTCGTTTGTTGATTTGTTGATGATAGCCAGTCTGACAGGTGTGAGATGGTACCTCATTGCTGTTTTGATTTGCATCTCTCGGATGATTAGTGACTTTGAGCATGTTTTCATATGTCTCTTGGCTTTCTGGATGTCCTCTTTTGAAAGGTGTCTATTTAGGTCCTTTGCCCATTTTTTGATTGGATTGTTTATCTTTCTTTTGTTAAATTGTATGAGTTCCCTATAAATTTTGGAGATTAGGCCCTTATCAGATATGTCATTGGCAAATATGTTTTCCCACACAGTGGGTTTTCTCGTTGTTTTGTTGATGGTTTCTTTTGTTGTGCAGATGGAAAGCAGTTTTAAAAAGTGTATTATTTCTGCCCTAGTCGGTTTGGCTAAGTGGATAGAGCGTCAGCCTGTGGAATGAAGGTTTGATTCCAGTCAAGGGAACATACCCAGGTTGTGGGCTCAATCAATGATCAGGAGGCAACTGATCAATGATTCTCTCTCATCATTGATGTTTCTCTCTCTCTCTCCCTCTCCATTCCTCTCTGAAATCAATAAAAATATATATTTTTTAAAAAGTGTATCATTTCGGAGAAACTAAGATGGAGACATAGATAAACACCGGGAAATTGCTGCCTCCCACAACAATTGAAAAATACCACAAAAGGACAGAGCGGACATCATCCAGAACAACAGGAAGGCTGGCTGAGTGTAAATTCTACAACTAGAAGGAAAGAAAAGCACACTGAGAGCCAGAGGAGCTGCGGAGGTGAAGTGCAGAGGTACGGCGGCTCGCGCGCACGGAAAGGGGGTGGCACCTGAGGACGCGGCTGTCTTTTTGAATCCGGAGGGAGTCACAAGCTCCCGACTGCTCTGAATTCCAGTTACGGGAAGTTTCTGGGGACCCAGGACTCATACGGGGAGAAGCTGAACTGTCGGGCAGCGGGCGAACTTGAGGGCGGCTTTCCCTCAGAGGTGCTTGCAGCAATTATCGGGTCACTGAGACGCGCGACTCCTTAGGGCTGGGCGGAGAATCAGCCATAGCTGCTTGCTCCGCCCTTTGATTCCCTGAGACCCCGCCCCACCCAGGCTGTGGCAGAGGCTTTTGCATGTGAATGTACCTAACTGCAGCTGAGCCAGGCAGACCCGGAACTTTCAAGAGAAGGCCCAAGGCCCCGCAGCAGCTTGCATTGCTTCACAGCTGAGCCTCTTCATGGCTCCTGCTGTGTGGCCTCAGGCAGAGGCTGAATTAGCACCTCCTTAGATCCAGGAGCCACTGTACCCAGTGGTCAGAGGGGGACCATCCAGATTGCAACTCCTCAGATTTATAAGGGACACACTCAGGGAGCAGACTCAGTGAGCACCAAAGCCCCACTGAAGCAAGTCTTGCCCCAGAAGGGTGTCTTCAGCACAGAAGTTCTCCCACTGCAGACACAGCTGATTCTCACAGCCAATTGGCCTGGAGGTCAATTCCTCCCAGTGATCCTACAACAACCAAGGCATAACTACAACAAGACTGTGCACAAAGCCCACAAGGGGGTGCACCAAGAGTGTCCACCTCAGGTAACTGGGGAGGCTGAGCCACTGGGCCCTACAGGACACCTGGCACGCAGGGCCACTCTATCAACACAGGGAAACAGCCAAAATGCGGAGACAAAGAAACAGGTCACAAATGGCAGAAATGGAGGAAAGCAAACGACTGGATATAGAGTTCAAGGCCACATTTATAAGGTTTTTCAAGAATTTTATGGAAACCGCGGATAAATTTAATGAATCCCTCAATAAGTATAGAGAGACCCTGGAGGACATGAAAAAGGACCAACTAGAAATTAAGCATACATGGACTGAAATAACGAATATTATACAGACGCCCGACAGCAGACAAGAGGATCCCAAGAATCAAGTCAAAGATTTGAAATACAAAGAAACAAAAAATACCCAACCAAAAAAGAAAAAAGAAAAGAGATTCCAAAAATATGAAGATAGTGTAAGGAGCCTCTGGGACAACTTCAAGCGTACCAACATCAGAATTATAGGGGTACCAGAAGGAGAGAGAGGGCAAGATATTGAAAACCTTTTTGAAGAAATAATGACAGAAAACTTCCCCTACCTGGTGAAAGAAATGGACTTACAAGTCCAGGAAGCGCAGAGAACCCCAAACAAAAGGAATCCAAAGAGGACCACACCAAGACACATCATAATTAAAATGCCAAGAGCAAAAGACAAAGAGAGAATCTTAAAAGCAGCAAGAGAAAGACAGTCAGTTACCTACAAGGGAGTACCCATACGACTGTCAGCTGATTTCTCAACAGAAACCATGCAGGCCAGAAGAGAGTGGCAAGAAATATTCAAAGTGATGAATAGCAAGAACCTGCAACCAAGATACTTTATCCAGCAAAGCTATCATTCAGAATGGAAGGTCAGATAAAGAGCTTCACAGATAAGGAAAAGCTAAAGGAGTTCATCACCACCAAACCAGCATTATATTAAATGCTGAAAGGTATTCTTTAAGAAGAGGAAGAAGAAAAAGGAACTCTTACCATTTGCCACAGCATGGATGGAACTGGAGAGCAGATAAATAACACAGGATCTCACTCATTTGTGGAATATAATGAACAACATAAACTGATGAACAAGGACTGATCCAGAGACCGAGAGGCATTGATTGGACTGTCGGGCCTTGGAGGGAAGGTAGGGGAGGGTGGGGGCAAGGGGGAAAGATCAACCAAAGGACTTATATGCAAGCATATAGGCCTAACCAATGGACACGGACAATGGGGGGGTGAGGGCATGAGCGGGGGGGGGGGGGGCGGGGTAAAGGGTAACGTGGGGACAAGGACACATATGTAATATCTTAATCAATAAAAAATACATTAAAAAAAAGTGTATCATTTCTGCCTGGCCAGTGTGGCTCAATGGTATTAGCCCATGAACCAAGAGGTCATGATTCGATTCCTGGTCATGGCATATGCCCAGGTTGTAGGCTTAATCCCCAGTAAGAAGCATGCAGGAGGCAGCCAATCGATGATTCTCTCTCATCACTGATGTTTCTATCTCTTTCTCCCTCTCCCTTCCCTTCCTCTCTGAGATTAAAAAAAGTATTTTTTAAGACCAATGAGCTTCTAACCAGATTAACTAAGAAAAAAAGAGGATACAAATTATTAACATCGAAAATTAAAGAGGGTACATCACTACAGACCCCATGGACATTAGAATAATAATAAAGAAATACTATGAACAATTCTATGCCTATAATTTGAAAACCTAGATGAAAAGGACCAATTACTTGTAACTGTAATTGTAAGACATAATTTGCCAATACTCATCACAAGAAAGGCACACTCTGAATAGGATTATATCTGTTAAAGAAATTGAATCAATAATTAATATCTTCCAAAACAGAAAGTGCCAAGCTCAAATGGTTTCACTGGTGAATTCTACCAAACACTGAAGGAAGATTTTATACCAATTCTGTACAATGTCTTATGGAAGATAGAAGCAGAGGAACTACTTCCTAACTCATTCTATGAAGCCAGTATACCCTAATACCAAAAAGAAACAAAGATTTTACAAGAAACAAAAAACTACATACCAATATCTCTCATGAACATAAATGCAAAAATCCTCAACAAAATATTAGCAAATCAAATTCAACAAAGTATAAAATGAATCATACACCATGACCAAGTGGGATTTGTCCCAAGTATGCAAGGCTGGTTCAATATTAGAAAATCAACTACTGTAATCCACTTGCATCAACAGGCTAAAATGAAAAATCACAGCATTATATCAACAGATGCAGAAAAAACATTTGCTAAAATCTATTGATGATTCACACACACACACACACACACACACACACACACCCTCAGTAAACTAGGAATAAAGGGGAACTTCATCAACTTGATAAAGAATTACTACAAAAAAGAAACCTAGAGCCAACATTATATTTAAGGGTGAGAAACTAGAAGCTTTCCTAGTAAGATCAGGAGGAAGGACGGGTGATTCGACACCCCTTGTCGATAATGCTCTGGAAGTTGTGGCTGCTGCAGTAAGACAGAAAGGGAGATGAAAGGCCTCCCGGCTGGGAAGAAGGAAATAAAGCTGTCTTTGTGTGCAGAACATTTCTGTAGGAAATCTGAAAGAATCAACAAAACCCTCCTGGAACGAATAAGCTATTACAGAAAGGTTTCAGGATACAAAGGTTAATACACAAAAGTCAATCACTTTCTTATATACCAGCACTAAACAAGTGGAAACTGAAATTTAAAAAATATATACCATTAACAGTAGCACCTCCCCCTCAAAATGAAATACCATTCCACCTTCATGGACTGGAAGACTCAATATTGTCAGGATGTCAGTTCCTTCCTATTTAAACTACATATCAGTGCAATCCTAATTAAAATCCCAGCAAGTTATTTTGTGGGTATCGACAAAGTGATTCTAAAGTTTATATAGAAACCCAGAATAGCCAACACAAGGTTGAGGAAGACCAAGGTGAGAGGACTGACACTACCTGATGCCAAAACCTCTATGAAGCTACACAGTGGTACTGATGAGAATTAGACAAGCAGATCAATGGAACAACATGGACAGCCCAGAACCAGACCTACTGAATAAAGCTGACGGATCTCCGAGAAAGGAGCAAAGGCAACACAATGGAGAAAAGATGGTCTTTTCAACAAATAGTGCTGGACATCTATGCACACAAAAATGAATCTAGACACAGACCTCACCCTTCATAGAAATTAACTCAAAATGAATCAGAGACCCAACTATGAAAGGCAAACCTGTAAATCTCTTAGAAGATAACAAGGAGAAAATCTATATGACCTTGGATATGGCAAGGAAATTTTAGATACAACACCAAAGGCATGATACTTAAAAGAAGTAACTGATAAATTAGACTTCATTAAAATTTAAAATTTCTGCTCTGTGAAATACAATGCCAAGGGAAATAGGAGAAAATATTTGCAAAAGACATATCTGACAAAGGACTGTTATGCAAAATATAAAAGAACTCTTAAAACTCAACAATAAGGAAAAAAAAAACTTGATTTAAAAATAGGCCAAAGACTTTTAAAGACACCTCACCAGAGAAGACATACAGGTGGCAAATAAGCATATGAAAATATGTCCTTTTCTTTACTATTCTCCTTGTCCTGTGTGTTCACTAAGAAAACTGGGTAAAGACCACATTATATATGTTATCAGGGAAATGTAAATTAAAAAATAAGACACCACTATATACCTATTAGAATGGCCAAACCCAGAACACTGACAACCCCAAGTGCTGACGAGAATGTGGAGCAACAGGAACTCTCCCTCACTGCTGGTGGGAATGCAACATGGTACGACCATTTGGAGACAGTTTGGTGGTTTTTCAAAACTAAACACACTCTCACCATATGATCCAGCAATCACGCTCCTTGGTATTTATCCAAAGGAGCTGAAAACTTATGTCCACAAAAAAACCTGCACACAAATGTTTATAGCAGCTTTAATTCATAACTGCCAGAACTTGGAAGCAACCAAGATGGCCTTCAGTAGGTGATGGATAAACAAACTGTTGTATATACATACAACAGAATATTATTCATCAATAAAAAGAAATAAGCTATCAAGCTATGAAAAGAACCTTAAATGCATATTACTAACTGAAAGGAGCCAATCTGAAAAGTCTATGGAGACATTAAAAAGAACAGTGGTTGCCAGGGGTCAGAGGAGAGGAAGGGATAAAGTAGCCAGAACAGAGGACCTTTTTTTTTTTTTAAGTATATTTTTATTGATTTCAGAGAGGAAGGGAGAGGGAACGAGAGATAGAAACAACAATGTTGAGAGAGAATCATTGATCAGCTGCCTCCTGCACACCCCCTACTGGGGATCGAGCCGGCAACCCAGGCATGTGCCCCTGACCATAACCGGGACCCTTCAGTCCACAGATTGATGCTCTCTATCCACTAAGCCAAACTGTCTAGGGCAGAACAGAGGACTTTAGGGCAGTAAAACTACTCTGCAAGACACTATAATGATGGATACCTGTCATTGTATATTTGTGCAAATCCATCGAATGTACAACACCAAGAATGAACCTTAGAATAAACTACAGACTTAGGGTAATAATGATGTGTCAACAGAGGTTCAACTCTAACAAATGTATTATGCTGGTGGGGGGTATTGATGATTGAGGAGGCTATGCATTGTGTAGAGGTAAGAGGTATATGAGAAATCTCTGCACCTTCCACTCAAGATTACTGTGAACCATTAACTGCTCTAAAAACTATAGTCTATTTAAAAAATTAAGCTAAAGTTAAACAAAGTATCAATGTGAGCTGGTGTTCATAAGCATGTGTATACACTCACATCTACGTATTTACTAGTATATCACTAAAACAAAATAACTATTTCTCTACACAAAAAAACAACATGATATTCATCCTCAGAGCCTAGATTTTTATATCTAATCCTATTCTCCCCACTAAAAAGAACTAGGAGTCTTGGTGTATAAAGAATGAGGGATGGGCCTGAAAAAATGCTGTTACCAAAGAGCAATGCTTGCACATTTTGAGATGATATCAAAAAAGACTCAGAAGCCAATTGAAAAGAGATTCCCACTAGCTACACTCTGACAATTTGAATAAAATTATAATTAGCTAAATCATAATTAACCAATTATAACTAAAACAAGTTTATGAAGCCCTCATTATATAATGATTCTCAAAGAAAAGTGGAATTCCTCTTCTTAAGTAACTAGCACTGCATCCAAGTTTTTGTATTCATAAAGGAAAGTACAGAGACTGGTAACAGCCACCATCTCCAATAGAAAGACTGGATTTTCTTACCAATTAAACATAACAAATTGATCCATGGGATGGATGTCTTGCTATTTTCCCAATAACCACTAGTAAGACAGCATTCTCAACACTCACACCCCACACATCCCCTATAGAGTGCTCATTTTCATAAATACTCTTCTATTACTACAAATCATTAAAGAAATGTGTCAAGACATGGATTTTACAGGAATAAGAGGCCTTCCAATAAACCCAGGGCCTTGAGAGATGCAGATAAGGTCAAGCCTTGCAGCCAACTCGAGCATGCTTTCAAATTGACTGGAAATGTACGGACTCTTCCCTTTGCTTGGGTTTCTTTGCAGGTTGGTAGTTTTAACAATTGTTCTTTGTCCTTTTCATTACTATTCTCCTTGTCCTGTGTGTTCACTAAAAGAACTGAGCAAAGGCCAAGGACAAAGACAGAGTAAAAACTAACGCATTTGGCTTTATTTAACTTCAGTATAAAAGGCCAGGATGAGACACAGATCATCCTGCAGCTGTTAAAATCTTTCACTAAAACTGTATTTGCCTTGACAGCCCATAGGAGATAGTGTGAGGAGATAAGTTTATTTGTGAGGCTTCAAGTAAGAAAAAAATTAAGTTCCGGAATATTAGTTTTGTGGTGATGTTCCAAGCACAGAAGAAAAAAGTTAAATGCCTGAGAAAGGACTATGCTTGGTGCATTCTGAGAATAGCAAGGAGACCAATGTGGGTGTGGCCCAGGGAGCAAGAGTGGAAGATGTGGTTGGACAGGCAGGTTAGTAGAGCGTGAAGATCACGGTAGGGACTTTGGGTTTTATTTTAAATTAGGGGCCCGGTGCACAAAATTCGTGCACTGCGTGTGTGTGGGTGGGGGGGAGAGTGTCCCTCAGCCCAGCCTGCCCCCTCTCACATACTGGGAGCCCTCAGGTGTTGACCCCCATCACCCTCCAATCGTAGGATTGGCCCCTTGCCCAGGCCTGACGCCTCTAACAGAGGTGTCAGGCCTGGGCAGGGGACCCTCATTTCCCCCCATCACTGGTTCTGCCCCCAGACCCCTCCGATTGCTGGCTCTGCCCCTTGCCAGGGCTGATGCCTCGGCCAGAGGCGTAGACCCCCATCACCCTCCGATCACATGATCGGGCCCTTGCCCAGGCCTGACACCTCCGCCAGAGGTGTCAGGCTTGGACAGGGGACCCCCATCTCCCCCCGATCACTGGCTCTGGCCCCCGCCCAGGCCTGAGGCCTCTGGCCCAGGAATCATGCCTGGGCAGGGGACCCCCATCTCCCTCTGATCACTTGCTCCACCCCCCGCCCTAGCCTGACGCCTCTGACCCAGGCTTCAGGCCTGGGCAAGGGGACCAGCATATCCCCCCAATCCCCGGCTCCGCCCCCCACCCAGGCCTGATGCCTCTGGCCCAGGCATCAGGCCTGGGCAGGGGACCCCCAGCCCCCCACCCAGGCCTGATGCCTCGGCCAGAGGAGTTGACCCTCATCACCCTCCGATCACCAATCACCGGATCGGCCCCTTGACCAGGCCTGAGGCCTCCGGCAGAGGTGTCAGGCCTGGGCAGGGGACCCCCAGCTCCCCGCGGTTGCAGGCTCAGCCCCTGCCCAGGCCTAACGCCTATGGCCTAGGCGTCCGGCCCGGGCAGCGGGGACCCGCAGCTGCAGCGGCCCCGCGATCGTGGGCTTCGCTTTAGGCCCAGGCAAAGGACCCCTAGCTCCTGGGACTGCCAGCTTCGACCGTGCCCAGCTCCCATCGCTGGCTCCAGCCCTACTTCCTGCTATCACTGGCCAGGGCGGCAAAGGCGCCTGACTATCCGATCATGGCTGGGGGGCAGGGCAAAGGCGGCCCCAGGGCCACCTTTGCCCTGCCTCCCAGATCTTAGCTCCCCCCTGAGTTTCCCATCACTGTCAGTGGCAGGGGGCTTCTTCCTGCTTTCCCTTTCGCCTCGTGCATTGTGCCTACATATGCAAATTAACCGCCATCTTGTTGGCAGTTAACTGCCAATCTTAGTTGGCAGCTAATTTGCATATAGCCCTGATTAGCCAATGAAAAGGGTAGCGTCGTACGCCAATTACCATTTTTCTCTTTTATTAGTGTAGACTAGAGGCCCGGTGAACAAAAGTTTGTGCACTCGGGGGGGAAGGCGGGGTCCCTCAGCCCGGCCTGTGCCCTCTCGCAGTCTGGGACCCTTCGGGAGACAACGACCTGCTGGCTGAGGCCTGCTCCCGGGTGGCAGAGGGCAGGCCCAATCCCTAGGTGCAGCCCCTGGTCGGGCTCAGAGCAGGGCCGATTGGGGAGTTGGGGCGCCTCCCCCTGTCATGCACAGAGCAGGGCAGATCGGGAGGTTGCGATGCCACCCTCAGTCAGGCTCAGGGTAGCCCGATTGGGAGGTTGGGGCGCTGCCCCCTGTCACTCACAGAGCAGGGCCCATCAGGGGGGTTGGGGCTCCGTACCCTGTCACGCACAGAGCAGGGTCGATCAGGGGGTTGGGGAGCTCCCCCCTGTCATGCACAGAGCAGGGCCCATCAGGGAGTTGGGGAGCTCCCCCCATCACTCACAGAGTAGGGCCGATAGGGGAGTTGGGGCACCGCCCCCTGTCACACACAGAGCAGGGCGGATCAGGGTGATGGGGCGTCACACCCTGTCACACTCAGGGCAGGGCCAATGAGGAGGCTATGGCTCCACCCCGTCACACACAGAGCAGGCCCGTGCGGGGGCGGGGGGGCGCCGCCCTCTATCACCCACAGACCAGGGCCGATCAGGTGGTTGGGACGCCGCACCCTGTCACACACAGAGCCGCAGGGCGATCAGGGGGTTGGGGAGCTCCCCCCTATCAGGCACAGAGCAGGGCTGATCAGGGGGTTGGGGTGCCTTCCCCTGTCATGAACAGAGCAGGGCGGATAGGGAGGTTGTGGCCCCGCCCCCTGTCACACACAGAGCCACAGGGCGATCAGGGGGTTTGGGCGCTGCCCCCTGTCACACTGATCCCGGTGCCAGGAGGCCTCACGGCTCCACTGATCCCGGGGCTGGGAGGCATATTACTCTTTTACTATATAGGATAGAGGCCTGGTGAATGGGTGGGGGCTGGCTGGTTTGCCCTGAAGGGTGTCCTGGATCAGAGTGGAGGTCCCCACTGGGGTGCCTGGCCAGTCTGGGTGAGGGGCTCAGGGATGTTTTCAGGCTGGCGGGTGACTGAAGCTCCCAACTGCTCCTTTTTTTCTTTTTTTTCTTTTTATTCTGGCCAGCTTTAGCTCTGAGGCTTGGCTCCAGCTCTTAGGCCTCAGATGCTGAAAGCAGGTATCTGGTTTGTTTGTGTTCTATAATCGAAACACTGTATCAACTCCAGCTCTGAGATCCCGGCTGGCTGAAAGCAGGTTTCTGGGGTTTTGTTTAGCTTCTATATTTATAACAATGTCTCAAACTGTAAGCTCAGAGGCCAGCAAGGCAGAGGGGGAACGTTGGAGTCCTCTGTCACTGAAGCAAGCAAGCCTCATGTTAGCTTCAAGCTGCCTGGCTGCCGGCCGCCATCTTGGCTGGCAGTTAATTTGCATATCATCCTGATTAGCCAATGGGAAGGGTAGCGGAGGTATGGCTAATTACCATGTTTCTCTTTTATTAGATAGGACTAGCGGCCCAGTGCACAAAAATTTGTGCACTCGGGGAGGAGAGGGGGTCCCTCAGCCGGGCCTGTGCCCTCTTGCAGTCTGGGACCCCTCGGGAGATAACAACCTGCTGGCTTAGGCCTGCTCCCGGGTGGCAGAGGGCAGGCCCAATCCCTAGGTGCAGCCCCTGGTCGGGCTCAGAGCAGGGCCGATTGGGGAGTTGGGGCGCCGCCCCCTGTCATGCACAGAGCAGGGCCGATCAGTGGGTTGAGGAGCTCCCGCCTGTCACGCACAGAGCAGGGCCCATCAGGGGGTTGAGGAGCTCCCCCTGTCACTCAAAGAGCAGGGACGATAGGGGAGTTGGGGCACCGCCCCCTGTCACACACAGAGCAGGGCAGATCAGGGGGTTGGGGTGCCGCCACTGTCACACTCAGGACAGGCCCGATGGGGGGGGAGGAGGTTGGGGCACTGCATCCTGTCACACACAGAGCCGCAGGGCGATCAGGGGCTTGGGGAGCTCCACCCTGTCACGAACAGAGCAGGGCGGATACGGAGGTTGTGGCCCCGCCCCCTGTCACACACAGAGCCGCAGGGCAATCAGGGGGTTGGGGAGCTCCCCCCTGTCACACACAGACCAGGGCCAATCAGGGGGTTGGGGTGCTGCACCCTGTCACACACAGAGTCGCAGGGTGATCAGGGGGTTGGGGAGCTCCCCCCTGTCACGCACAGAGCAGGGCTGATCAGAGGTTTGAGGAGCTCCCCCCTGTCACGAACAGAGCAGGGCGGATAGGGAGGTTGTGGCCCCGCCCCCTGTCACACACAGAGCCACAGGGCGATCAGGGGGTTTGGGCTCTGCCCCCTGTCACGCTGATCCTGGTGCCAGGAGGCCTCGCAGCTCCGCTGATCCTGGTGCTGGGAGGCATATTACCCTTTTACTATATAGGACAGAAGCCTGGTGCACGGGTGGGGGCTGGCTGGTTTGCCCTGAAGGGTGTCCTTGATCAGGGTGGGGATCCCGCTTGGGTGCCTGGCCAGCCTGGGTGAGAGGATGATGGCTGTTTGCATCTGGTCACACCCCCTTCAGGGTTGGAGTCCCCACTGGGGTGCCTGGCCAGCCTGGGTGATGGGCTGAGGGCCATTTTCAGGCTGGCGAGTGACTGAAGCTCCCAACCTGTCCTTTTTTCCTTTTTTTTTATTCTGGGCCAGCTTTAGCTCTGAGGCTCGGCTCCAGCTATGAGACCTCCGCTGCTGAAAGCAGGTTTCTGGCCTTTGTTTACCTTCTGTATTTGAAACAATGTTGCGGTCCTGCTGGCTGAAGCTCGGGGTCCCGGGGTTTTATTTAGCTTCTATATTTGTTACAATGTTGCTTAGAGTGCAGCTGAGAGGCTGGCAAGGCAGGCGGGGAAGCTTGGCTTCCTCCGTCACTAAAGCAAGCAAGCCTCCCTGTTCGCGTCAGCTGCCTGGCTGCCGGCCGCCATCTTAGCTGGCAGTTAATTTGCATATCGCCCTGATTAGCCAATGGGAAGGGTAGAGGACGTACGGTTAATTACCATGTTTCTCTTTTATTAGATAGGATATCACTGGAAGCTTTAGATGGTTGACAGAAGAGAAAGAGAAGACTCTTACTTTGGGTTTGAAAAGATCACTCTGGCTATTATGTGAAGAACAAGACTAGATTGGGGCTATAGTAAAAGCTGTGAGAGCAGTTAGGAAGTTCTTACAGCCCTCCACGTGAGAAGTGGTGATGTCAAGTACTTGAGGGGCAGCAGTGAAGAAGGTGACAGTGTTGTAACTAAGGCTATATTGTGAAAGTAAAACCCAGAGGACTTTCCAATGGGCTTCATACAGTAATCACATGCTGCCTAACAACGCACAAGAGAAAAGGGTGCGTAGGCAACATCTTCACTGTGTGAGCTCACGGAGTGCACCTACACCAACCTGGGGAGTGGAGCCTACTACTGTAACTGTATGTGCATACTTTCATTCGACCGACGGCACAGTAGGTGTGTTCATATCACATCATCCCAACATGCGAGTAATTGTTGCACTACAACATTATGATGGCCCTGACATCACTAAACAATAGGAATTTTTCAGCTACAGTATAATATTATGAGACCACCATTGTATGGGCCGTGTGTCATTGTCAAAAACACTGTTATGTGGCCCATGATTGTATTTTTATTTCTTAAGATTTTTTAATTGATTTTTAGAAGGAGGAAGGGAGTGGGGGAGAGATTTGAGGAGAGAGAGAGATCAATGTAAGAGCAGAACATCAATCCAGTCCGGCCAGTGTGCTCAGTGGTTAAGCATGGACCCATGCATCAAGAGGTCACCTGTTCGATTCCTAGTCAGGGCACATGCCTGGGTTGCAGGCTTGATCCCCAGCAGGGTACATGCAGGAAACAGCCAAAAGATGTTGATGTTTCTCCTCAATGTTTCTATTTCTCTCTCCCTCTCCCTTCCTCACTCTTTAAAATCAATAAAAATTTAAAAAAAAAAAACACACGATCTGGCTACGTCCTGCACTCCCCCTACCAAGAATCAAGCTCACAAGCCAGGAATATGCCCTGACTGGGAATCAAACCAGCCCCCTCTTGGTGCAGGGGACAATGTTCAACCAACTGAGTCATACCCTGCCATGGCTCCATTATAATCGTTTTTATTTTTCCATTGATTTTTTTTAGAAAGCGTAAAAGGGAGTGGGGGGATAGGGGGAGAAAGATAGAGAGAGAAAGACAGATAGACAGACACATCAATTGGTTGCCTCTTGCACGCACCCCAGGGCTAGGGATCGAACACAACCCTTCGGTCCCTAGGCCGACGCTCTAATCATGGAGCCATGCCCTGGCTGGTTTGGCTCAGTGGATAGAGCATCAGCCTGCAGACTGAAGGGTCCCAGGTTCGATTCCAGACAAGGGCACATGTCTGGTTTGTGGGTTCGATCCCCAGTAGAGGGCATGCAGGACCCTCTCTGAAATCAATAAAAAATGTTTAATCATGGGACCATCATAATCTTATGGGACCACTGTTGTTACGTGCTGTCACTGACCAAAACACTGTTATGTGGCCCCTGACTATATGTTTAGCCTGAATAACACATGATGTCACTTATCGAGGTGGAAACAATGAGAGAGAAGGTTTTGGGATGATAATAAATAGTTCCACAGAGGACACATTAACTTTGAGATCTTTTTTACACATATTACAGATGGTAAGGCCCTGGACGGTTTGGCTCAGCGGATAGAGCGTTGGCCTGCGGACTGAAGGTTCCCAGGTTCGATTCCGGTCAAGGGCACATGCCTGGGTTTGTGGGCTCGATCCCCAGAGGGGGACATGCAGGAGGCAGTGGGTCAGTGATTCTCTCTCATCATTGATGCGTCTCTCTCTCTCTCTCCCTTCCTCTCTCTGAATTCAATGAAAAAAAAATTTTTTTTTAAGAGAGATAAAAAGGAAGCTAAAGATATAGGTTGTGTTCGAAGCAAGAAAAGAGATGATAATATAATTTTTAGAGTCACCAGCATATACATAATATTTAAAGTAACTAAAATGAATGAGACCGCCTAATGTATGGGAGAATGAGCAAAACAGAGTGAAGAGAGGCCAGAGAGGAAGGAAGAAGGTAAGAGGATGTGGCACCCTGAAAGTCTTGGGGTGTTGGGTTTGGGTGGGTGTTTTTATTGTTTTCAAAGAGGAAGGGAGAGGGAGAGACAGAAACATCAAGACGAGAGAAAGCATCATTGATCAGCTGCCTCCTGCATGCTCCCTACTTGGGATTGAGCCCAAACCCCTGGCTTGTGCCCTGACTGGGAATCTAACCAAGACCTCCTGGTTCATGGGTCAATGCTCAACCACTGTGCTCAACCACTGTGCCACACTAGCCAGGCCTGAAAGTCTTTTTTTTTTTTTTTAAAGGTTCAATCCTGAAGGTGGCTAGCTGCAGGAAACAGTACTGCGTAGTGAAGGTGAGCATGGCAATATGACATCCTTGGTGACACTGACAAAAACAATGTCAGCAGAGTAGGAGGAAGAAAACCTGACAGAAGTGGGTTCATGAGAAAATGGTCAAAAATAAGTTGCAGCAATGTTTGCTATAAAAAATGAGCAAAGAAGCAATATAGAAGCTGAAAAGAGACGTTTGGTCAAGGGAAGTTATTTGTGCTCAAATGCTCATGGTAATGACCCCCCGGGAGAAGAATTCATGATGCCAAGGAAAACTGAAGGTCCGTAACAAATGCAAGGGGACAGACTCCAGGACACAAGTGTAAGATCGGCCTTACTTCATCCCATTCTGGCAACAGGGACGGTGGAATGTATAGTAGAGATGCAAGCAGGAAAGACTTGACAGGAGTGAATGTGGAATTTCTTTCCTAGTTGCTTCTATTTTTTTCCACTGAAGTAATAAGCAAGATGATGGATTGAAGAATGAAAACAATGGGAGGACATGTTAGAAGGTTGAAGAAGAGCGAAGGTGGTTCAAGAATCATCACTGATAACAGGAGAAAGAATGTCTAAGTAAAAGCGGGATGAGTGGAGGGCAGCAATCATGACCTTCTTGTGATTTGAGGTCATAAATTTAAAATGAAACTAGTTGGCAAGTTTATGGTATTTTCCTGTCGAAAAATGCAGAATGTGGGTTCTGTTATGAAGGCAAAGCAGTGGGAGAACGGCAAAGGAGTTGAGGGTACGTAAGAGAATGACTACAGGGATGGGTCAGAGAATCAGACCTGGAAAAGGATGGTAACAAACCGTGTTGGTAAGATCACCGGATTGGAGGACTCGACATGGCTGGTGTGGACATTAGGAGACAGTGAGCTGGGAAAAGAAGAGGCAGTATTTACAGGGAACAATTGTTGAAAGTGAGATTTTGGAAGTGAAACAGTGATACAATGACAAAGGCAAAAGCATGACCATAATAAGAAGTGGCTGGGATGGGCTGGAGAATAAGATTTTTTAGGGCAGAGGTTCTCAACCTGTGGGTCGCGACCCCTTTGGGGGTCGAAGGACCCTTTCACAGGGGTCGCCTAAGACCATCAGAAAACATATATAATTACATATTGTTTTTGTGATTAATCACTATGCTTTAATTATGTTCTATTTGTAACAATGAAATTGGGGGTCACCACAATATGAGGAATGTATTAAGGGGTCGCGGCATTAGGAAAGTTGAGAACCACTGTTTTATGGCATCAAGGAGCTAAGGGTCTGGGTATTGAATAGATTATAAAAATTGGCAACAGGAGCCCTGGCCAGCGGGCTCAGTTAGTTGGGCAGTGCCCCGAGCACTGAAAGGTTGCCAGTTCAATTCTGGGTGAAGGCACATGCCCAGTTTGCAGACTCAACCCCCAAAAGGGCAGCTGTCCATGTTTCTCTCTCATTGATGTTTCTATCTCTCTCTCCATCTCCTTTTCTCTCTCTCTGAAATCAATAAAAACATATGTTTTTAAATCGGCAATGGGAGCCCTAGCTCATTTGGCTCAGTGGATAGAGCGTCAGCCTGCAGACTGAAAGGTCCCGGGTTCGATTCCGGTCAAGGGCACCTGCATGGGTTGTGAGTTCTATCCCCAGTGAGGGGCTTGTAGGAGGCAGCTGATCAAGGATTATCTCTCATCACTGATGTTTCTATATCTCTCTTCCTCTCTGAAATCAATAAAAAATTAAATAAAATTGGCAATGGGAAAAGCAGAGGAGAGTAGGAAGGCAGGTGCTCAAGTGTCAGAGAATGCGGGCGAGTTCTCAGAAGGCTGCTATGCTAATCAGTGCAACCCGAGGGACCTGTGGGCCATTCTGAAATGTCACTTAGAACTTTGAAGATTTTCACCTAGGAAATAACTGTATACAGTACAGAAAAAATTAAATTAAGGGAGAAAAGTCATACAAAAAATAACTGGAAAACTTATATAAATCCAAGTTTAAAGTAATATGGTGATAAATGTCCACCAAAAAGTGAAATGCAGAATTCTGATCATCCAAGCTTCCCTTCTGTCACTCTACCTAACCAGAGCCTGCTGGAAAAAGAGATGAGAATTGGAGAATATTTGAAAGCTTTCCAAGAATTGTAACTATATAATAGCAACACATTTGACACCAAAAATATTGTATGGAAAATTATAATTTAAAAGATATAGCACTTTTTAACTTTTGTCTAAAAACTGCATGACATTCTATAAGCATCAAGAAGGCATTCAATTTCAGAGAAAAAGCCTGACACTATCTAAATTCTATTCAACGGCTGCTAAAAACATTGCCAATGAGAGACCATCTCACACAAACATCGTCTGAATACAGCATGGAACCTCATCCCTTTGACAACTTATAAAACCACCAACCTTGTGTAAATTTTGGAAACTACTTTGGGCAAGCTACTCTATTCTACCTTTTGCAGACACCTAACAGTCCAGCAGACAGACTAGAATACATTTGGTCTCTTGTAACCTAGCACTGCACAATATTACTACGAAACTTTTACTCCCCCCACCACACACAATAACACAATCAGCTTTAAACAAACACTACAGGTTCATAACCCAGAAATATACTATGAGCTGTCATCCTAGTGGCCTAGACTTACTCTTTATTCCACTTTTAATTTCCTTTAATAAAACATTTCTCTACAGATATTAAATAATTTCTACTAAATCAGGACTGTAGGAAAAAAAAGAGTAATCCGTTTTTTCACTTCATCACGACTTCTCAAATTATTTCAGTACAGAAAATTTCAGAAAACAGTATACAGACAAATGCTTATTGTGCAAATTATTACGTGCATTTTCATTAAGTTCCAATACCTGTTTCCACAATATTTTCTGTTTCTGCTGTCTCCAGACCATCCATGCTGTCCTCATCTTCCACTGTAGTTTTTCCTCTACTTCGAGGCCTACAAAGAAATAAATATATATGTATAGTTAAATATTAAATTTTAAGGCTTAGAATTAAACTCAATGTAAAGCACCAATTGTAGGTACACAAAATAAACATTTCTAACATTTTACTATATTAAATAGTAATATAATACTTTACAGTCATTTCCCCCTCAAATCCTGATGTGCCTTTCACCTGCATGTGAGGACAGGCCCTGATTACGAAGTTTGTGCCATCATAACTCACTTTCTCAATCACTCTGCATTTTAGGCTTTGTCTCTGGTTTAGCTAATCTTCTGATGCTGCCCTCTGTCTACAGTCTTGGTCTTTGATCACCCAATGCAGTGGTTCTCAACCTTCCTAATGCCGTGACCCTTTAATACAGTTCCTCATGTTGTGGTGACCCCCAACCATAAAATTATTTTCGTTGCTACTTCATAACTGTAATTTTGCTACTGTAAACAATATGTAATTACTATATATGTGTTTTCCGATGGTCTTAGGCGACCCCTGTGAAAGGGTCGTTCGACCCCCAAAGGGGTGGTGACCCACAGGTTGAGAACTGCTGACCTAATGGGTTCCTTTTAAAGTTCATACACCAGGTTATACCACTACATCTAATATTAAGGAGTGATGCCCAGACAGGTGTATTTTTAAGAAAGCAATGCACACCCTGTCAACCACTCAAAGAGAAAAAATTCTAAGTAGTAAGCAAGATTTAGTCATATCAACCTTGCAAGTGTGATAAAATTTGACTTATAAACACTTCAGTGAAGTAAACATAAGAGCTGTGGTATCCCAATCAGGTTGCTCAGTGGTTGAGCATCCACTCATGCACCAAAAGGTCGCTGGTTCGATTCCCAATCAAGGAACATGCCCAGGTTGCGGGCTTGGATCACCAGTGAGAGGTAGAGGTGGTATAGGAGGCAGCTGGTCGATGTTGATGTTTCTCTCTCATGGATGTTTCTCTCTCTCTCCTTTCTCCCTCCCCCTTCCTCTCTCTTTTAAAAATCAATAAAAACATTTTTTTAAAGTGTTGTGGTAAAATGGGATTCTTTGACCCAAGCAATTAAAAAAAACTAATGTCTTTAAATTTTTTCATGTCTCGTAAATAAAGGATAGAAATGAGTCAAAAAAATTGAAACAAATAAAAAACATGACATTACATATTTTAAAAACTTAGAAACTGGCAAAGCAGTTTTCAGATTTCAGCACATTAAATTATTACTTAAAAAGAAAAAATATAAATGAACTCAGTATTTAGTTGAGAAGCATTAAAAGAATAAAAAAATAAGAAATGAAGCATTGATATGGAAAAATAAAGCAAAAGGCTGTTTTAAACAGTAGGAAATCCATTTAAATCTTATTTAATACACTCAACAATTAAAACAAGTAAAGGAGATATAATAATTTTTTTTAAATATATATTTTATTGATTTTTTACAGAGAGGAAGGGAGAGGGATAGAGAGTTAGAAACATCGATCAGCTGCCTCCTGCACACCTCCCACCGGGGATGTGCCCGCAACCAAGGTACATGCCCTTGACCGGAATCGAACCCGGGACCCTTGAGTCCGCAGGCCGACGCTCTATCCGCTGAGCCAAACCAGTTAGGGCTATAATAATTTTTAAATAAGAATTTTTAAGAGTTAAAGTGTTCAAAGTCCCAATGGGTTTTATAAATGAATTATTGCACACTGTCAAAAGGTCATCTCTACCCCAAAAATACAATTAAAAAGAAACACCTGAACCAAAACCCTAATAAATATAGCAAAAAATATATAGATTAAAAAAAGTATTGCTCTAGCCAGGGTGGCTCAATTGGTTGAGCATCATCCCATGCACCACATGGTCCCTGGGGTTCGATTCCCCATCAAGGCACATACCCGGGTTGTGGGCTCGATTCCCAGTAGGGGGGTGTAGGAGACAAACAATCATAGATATTTCTCTCCCTCTCCATTCCTCTCTAACAAATCAACAAAAACGTATTTTCAAAAACCTAAAAATATGAGAAATATAATCAAATTACAAGCATGATTTAATATTAGAAATTTGTCAATATAACACACAAGGTCAAACAGCCAAAACAGCATCATTTCAAATTTCATGAGGGGAGGGGAGAAAGAGGCAGAACTAAATATGAGATTTCAAAGACTTAATATTAATCTTATAAATTAAAACTAATCTGAGTTCCTAAAATAATATAGGAGACTTCTACTTAAAGTTACATGGAAGTAAGAATATTCAAAATTATCCTCAAGCCATTAACAAGAAAACCAGAAAAAAATATAAGAAACAGCCATTATAAGACACTGGACAACAGGCAGGGACAGGACTGGAGTCCCTGAACAAAGGGAAATAAACAAGGCGAACTCTGCTATCACAAAAACTGTCTGCATGGAGTTAATTTAAACTGCACCAGAGAGTGGCACTCCGAGACGGGCAGTTGTACTGAAAAGGGGAGACAAATCATCAGTCCAGGAGGCTAAAAGAGGTTACAAATTATGGGACAGAATTGCTGTGCTGTGTAGTGGAAAGAGCTCTCCAGAACCCTGCATGAGGTTACCTGTGAGTTTTTATCTGCATACGCACCTGTATAATTGTGCTGTAAAACCCCCATAAAGCTGAACAAGAACACCTTCAGAAAAAGGACAATTATAGGAGAGTTGCAATACAAGCAAGCCCCAAAGTTCACAGAGTGCTAAGAAAGACTTCATTGACTATGCATTCAGTAGAGACCACACTGGAACGCATCTTCAGGAGTAGGGCTAACAAATGCTATTCTAGACCTAAAAGAGCTGACAAGTAAGTCTCAACAGAACCCAAATGATCCACAACTAACTTCCCTGACAGGCAAGAAAAAAGTTCAACACTTACGAAAGCATAAAATCTAGCTGTTAGCAACCACAAAAATCACAATATGAGGAATCCAATAAAATTTTACAAAGAAGCAAAAAAAAAAAAAAAGTCAGATAATCAGAATAAAAATCAAAAAATAGAAATAGAAAACAACAAAAATGATAAAAGGGACAAGACTGGACATTAAACCAGCTATAGCAATATGCCTCATACGCTCAAGAATGTAATAGAAAATGAATATGAGAGAAATAGAAGATATTAAATATAAACAAAATGGAACCCATAGAGGTACATTAAAAGATAACCTCAGCCTTGGCCTGTGTGGCTAAATGGTTAGAGCATCAGCCCTCACACCTAAGGGTCTCAGATTCAATTCCCAGTCAAGGGCACATACCTGGGTTTTGGGTTCGCTCCCTCCGAGGCAATCAATTGATGTCTCTCTCACATCAATATTTTTTCTCTCCCTCTAACTTTCTCCCCCTCTCTTCCTCTTTTCCTACCTTCCACGTAACAACAAAAAGATAACATCTAATAAAAATTTCACTTTGAAAGATTAACATCTGATTAGAAATAGCAAAATAAAGATAACTGACCTTAAAGACATAGCAAAAAAAAAAATCTATCCAAAATTAAAGGACAAGTGAAAAAGGACAAACAGCTACAGGTGGCTTTACTGATTAATTCTATTAAACATTTAAGAAATAATACTAATCCTATACTATCTTCAGGATGTACTGGAGGAAGGAATACTTCCTAACTCATTCTATGAAGTAGGCATTACGCTGACAGCAAAATCAAAGACATAATCAACATCCATCATGAACAAAAATCCTGTTTCACAGAATTTTAAAAAGGGCATTCTACCACCCATTTTCCCGATATTAAAATTATCATACCAAATCAAACTAAGAAAAATGTAAGAAAAAAATTACAGCCTGTCTTTTCACTAAAAACATACAAAAAATCTCAAGCAAGGGGCTCCAGTTCTATATATGATTTAGAAATATGCCACTCACTGAATGCAAATGAAAATAATATATGGAACAACTATTTTGAGTTTCCTTAACCAGTTAACTATCATGCATCCAAAACGCAAACCATCTCCACACGCCACAGTATTTTGAATTTAATTAAAAAAATCAATTTGCGATGAATATTATAAAAATAAATATATTACTCACAATTCGGATGTTCTTGAATGTTTTCAGCTGAAAATTCTCACGAAAAATAATTTTAAAGTTGGTCAAGGCTGCCACTTAGGGAAAACATTTTTTTTTTATAGGCGCACGTGGCATGTGGGGAAGGTCCACTGCTTGCATCTACAGATGCTTATGGCATACAATGGGTTAAAAATACATAACACGCCCAGCCGGTGTGGCTCAGTGGTTGAGTGTCAACCTATGAACCATGAGATCACAGTTCAATTCCCGGCAGAACATATGCCCAGGTTGCAGCTCAATCCCCAGTAGGGAGCATGCAGGAAGCAGCCAATCAATGATTCTCTCTCACCATTGATGTTTCTGTATCTCTCCCACTCCCTTCCTCTCTGAAATCAATAAAAATATATTTTAGAAAGGAAAAAAAAATCCTAACAGCAGGTTGATCGGGAACAAACACCAAAATGCAAAGTATTGCCAAAATGTCACCGACTTCACTGTTTTACCTCTCCAGTATCCCCTGTACTGAATGAACTCAATGCAGTTTGAAACCTAGAAGAGCGTGCAGAGGTGTGAGCGCCTGAGCTGATCTGCAACCTGTCCATGGTGGGCCTGACCCTTATCAGTACGAGACTTTCCGAAGTGAACTAACAGATGTCCAGCAAGGTCCCAGGGTGACTGCGTGGTGCTGCGCACACAGTACAGGCAGACAGCGTCTGTCACATGCCCATGAGACGTGATCGTTTTCTCGTTGGCTTCTTTGGACATAACACTCTCCTAAAACTTCTCCCATATTTTTCCTTCTGCTGGTTCCGCTTCCTCTTTATTGACCTCTAAATGGTAGAGTGCCCAGGGCTTGGGCACAAAGTCTCCTCTCCACACACAAAGGCTCATTCCCTGGGCAATCTCACCCAGTCTCTTGACATTTATACTGTTATTGACCCAAATTCCTCCACTCCCTACATGTCCACTGTTAACTCATATTTAACTGTCTACCCAACAGCTCCACTTGGATTCAAACAAGCATTTCAAAGTTAACATGTCAAAAACCAAATCTGATTCCACACTTGCTCTTTCTCCAGTGTTTCCTATCTCAGTAAAGAGTGACACCAATCACCCAAGCAGCTCGGCTTCATAATTTTCGATTCCTCTCTCTCATGCCTCATATATCACATCAGCAAATCCTGTCAGCTCTACCTTCAAGACATGTTCCAGTTACACTGTGTTACACTGTCAACAGCCTAATGTCACCATGGGTTTTTGTTACTATTACAACTAGGAATTATGTAACTCACCTTTACTGAGTATTTAGTATGTAAGAGACACTCGTATTACCATCTCTATTTACATTTGAAAAAGTGAAGCTCAGAGAAGATAATGGCTATGCCCAAATTTAATGGCTCTAGCTCCATAGCAATGCATTCTTAACCACTGACGATACTGCAATTAGTGGCCTCCGTTTCCACTCTCACTGGCCTATAGGCTCTCCGAACAATTATTAATGATAATTTAAAACCTTAAATTAAATCAGGTCACTCGTCCTTCCTCTCAGTCGCTACTCATCACACCTAGAAAAAATCCTCCACAGCCTACGTGATGTGGCTGTCCGGGTTCCCTCCGAGGTCATGTATGAGCACACTCCTCCTTCCACACCACGGCCCTGCTGTACTGCCCTTTCATAAACACAACGAAGATGTTCCCCTTTAAAGCCTTTGCATAGTTACCTATTGTTTTATCAATCTGTCTCTTCAACTGGAATGAAATCTCCATGAGTGTCAGAACTCTGTTCTATTCACTACCACACTTCCAATGCCGTATCACAGGCACTCAAAACAGGCTTTGCTGAATGAACACAACAGTTCTACAACTCGGGAGGAAAATATACATTTAATAACAAGAATTGAGATAGCTACCTAACCATTCTAAAGATGCAAATTATAGCCCGGCTGGTGTGGTTCAAAGGTTGGGTGTTGACCCAGGAACCAAGAGGTCACCAGTTCGATTTTTAGTCAGGGCACATGTCTGGGTTGCAGATTTGATCCCCAGTAGGGGGTGTGCAGGAGACAGCTGATTGTGATGTTTCCCTCTCATCGATGTTTCATTCTCTCTATCCCTCTCCCTTCCTCTCTCTATAAAATTCAATAAAAACATATTTTAAAATATAAAATAAAATAAAGATGCAAATATAGTTCTGCTTCCCACTGAGCAGAAAAATAAAATTTCATATGGGGGTCAAACTTTGTTTGTTTGTTTATTTAATCCTCACCTGAGGACATGTTTATTGATTTAGAGAGACAGAAAGGGGGTGGTGAGAGAAATATCAATGTGAGAGAGAAACATGGATCAGTTGCCTCCCATAAGCATCCTGACCAGGGATCAAACCTGCAACCTTTTTGGTATACAGGCTAATGTTCCAATAAGCCACCTGGCCAAGGACTGGGGTCAAACTTTTTTTTTTATATATATATTTTATTGATTTTTACAGAGTGGAAGGGAGAGAGATAGAGTTAGAAACATCAATGAGAGAGAAACATTGATCAGCTGCCTCCTGCACATCTCCCACTGGGGATGTGCCCGCAACCCAGGTACATGCCCTTGACCGGAATTGAACCTGGGACCTTTCAGTCTGCAGGCCAACGCTCTATCCACTGAGCCAAACCGGTTTCGGCTGGGGTCAAACTTTAAAAGTAAGCCATGTAACCTAATACTGAATGTTTGTCATTAAGGCAAATAAAGAAAAAATAAGAACTTTTAATACCACAAGGGAACAGACAAAACTGTCATCATTGGCAAATAACACCACCAACATCTATTAGAACACACAGGTTAATTAACTGAAAAGTGAAGAGTTCTCGAAGATTGTCAGATTTACACGGTAATAAAAACATCAACAACTTTCCTGTACTTCATGCTGTACAAACAGCAGCGATAATCATTTCAAATGCAATGAAACAATCAAGTTACTAGGAATCACTTCAATGAAAAATATAATAAACCTATTCATGAACATAAAGGGGAAAAAACAAGTAAACAGAGAAAACCTAATATAAAAAGGAACAAAGGATTCAAATAAGCCATGTGTAGACAAAATGATTCAACCTAGAAATACGACAAAGTGTTCAACTTCACCAAGTAATCAGGGAATTCAAACAGTGAGATGGGAAATGAAAAATACTGATACTACCCAGGGACAGTGGGAACACAGAAGAGACAAAGACTCGCACATAACAGCTGCAGGGGTGTGAATACTGTGCAGTGGTCGGCAAACTGCGGCTCGCGAGCCACATGCGGCTCTTTGGCCCCTTGAGTGTGGCTCTTCCACAAAATACCAACTTGTACGCATGGGCCACGAAGTTTCAGTTGCTCTGTACATACGCACCCGCACGTGGTATTTTGTGGAAGAGCCACACTCAAGGGGCCAAAGAGCCGCATGTGGCTCGCGAGCCGCAGTTGGCCGACCACTGGTGTAGTGTATACTGGAAGGCAATTTAGCAATATGTATCAAATATAAGATATTCACATCATTTGCTCTGTCAGTTTCATGTCTAGAACTCTACCCAACTTCATGTGCATAAATATCTAGATAATATATATATGAGGACGTTCACTATAGAATGAACAACACAAAAGCTGGTTGAGGGGATACTGAAACAAAGTATGTGCTAGCCATTCCATGATTTTCAGTCTCTGACCACTACAAACAATAAGGAAGTCCTATTTGTACTAATAAAGACAGACCTCTAAGACATAGTTTAATGAGAGAAAGTGCATTACAGAATATACATGATTCCATGAAAGTTCTGTAAGTGTACATGCATTTGTGCTTTATAACCATGTGTGTTTACACACCAAAACACACAGCAAAACAGAATGACAGGCACTAAACTGGTAACAGTGCTCTCCTCTGGAGGCATGAAGGAAAACCGAGGGCCAAGGAAGGGCCTTTCGACTCCTGGTGAGTTCTTTATAAAGAGCATACATTCATCTATAATTTATAGTGGGGAAGGGTTAAAAGATGTTTTTCCTTGGGAAACACTGGGAGAGCGCTTTATCTTTTATGCTCTAGAAGTTCAGGGATTATTTCTAATCCCACTCTATATAGCAAACCTTCCAAAATAATGTATCTCACGACAGTCCTTAGGCGTAATATGCAAAAATAAAGGAATAGCTTATGGTGTTTGGGGTTTATTTATAATAATAGTTAGAATGCCTCTGTGATTAAAGCCTATAACCTGATTTTCAACCTGTGATACTTGTAACCATTAGGAGACCACATAATACCAAACCACCAGAAAACTGAAAAATTGTGCCAATCATTCAGATTAAAAAAATAATCTCTGTGACTATTTTGTTCAATAATTTCACATCTATCTTGTGTATGAACATATGTATATACAATACATACCTACACAACAAAAATTAAGTCACTACATTACTGTTCTATGGTCAGAATATAACTTGCCCTTTAAGCCACCTAAAATATGTCACTTACTGAATAATATTAAATAATTTTTCTTAAAAATATTACTAATACAGTAGTGTTTTTTAAAGAGAAAAAACCATATTCTCAATAGAAAAACAAAGAATAAAAAATAATATGACCAGCAATTTTAAAAAATGAAATGGACTTTAAACACAAAATATTCAACCTCACTAACAATTTTAGAAATGGAAATTAAAGCAAAGAGGTATCATTTTACAAATCAAAAGAGCAAAGGGTGATAACACCCTCATCTGGACATGTTATAGGAAAACATATGCTAGAGTATGAATGTAAATTGGACAACCAAACAGACAATATCCTAAATACAGTGCATATAGAATGCAGCTCTTATTTAGTCTCTTGTGTCAAAAGGTTTTAGAGGAAAATCATCCGGTATTATAAAGACTGAAATGTCATGCAAGTAATTGTCAGGGTAAATTTGTATAGCAATAGGACATTATAGGCAAAACAAAGGAAAACATCAAGAGTTTGCAACTACATAGCTAATAATCATCACAGCAACTCAAAATAGGCATAATAATTAAATGACATCGTCCCTCCTACATTGTAAGTACAGTCGGATACATTTACAGCTGATAATTACATACAGAGTGTCAACAGGTATGACTGTTTAGCTAAATTTAGGTTTTACAAAGACTTGAACATTTGGAGTGAGGAGGAATTACATATCATAATTACCATAAATAAAACTTCCTAATAAATACCTAAAGATATTGTTTTTATTGTTTTTTATTTTTACCACTCTGCAACTGAAGAATTTACAGTAGTATACAGAAACTATCTATATAAAAGCCTAAGCGACTATCGCAACCGAACGGACAACCGAACAGGCTGCGTGGGGCAACCCAGCTGGCAGGGGGGTC
The DNA here is from genome assembly GCF_963259705.1 of Myotis daubentonii. Lineage (NCBI taxonomy): Eukaryota > Metazoa > Chordata > Mammalia > Chiroptera > Vespertilionidae > Myotis > Myotis daubentonii. Next base: position 6,148,100 of record NC_081849.1, on the reverse strand, counting down.
AGTTAGGGGTGACCAGATCGGCAGGGAGGGCAGTGAGGGGCGATCAGGCCGGCAGGCAGAGGTGGTTAGGGGTGATCACGCAGGCAGGCAAGTGAGCGGTTAGGAGCCAGCAGTCCAGGATTGTGAGAGGGATGTCCCGGATTAGAGAGGGTGCAGGCCGGGCTGAGGGACACCCTCCCCCGTGCACAAATTTCGTGCACTGGGCCACTAGTTTTCAATAATAGACAGTTGTGAAGTTTGAGCATTTGTTAAGAATGACAGTTCAAAAAACAGAAATACAAAGCACAAGGAAGAGATCCATGCAGAGATCAATTTTTCAGAAGGGCCATGAATTAAAAAATTACAAACTAAACTCACATCCATTTTGTTTACCTGAAATTTTTTAAGTAAGACTTCTTGCAGGGAGGGGTACATGGGAACTGTACTTTCTGTGCACTTCTATAAACCTAAAACTATCCTTAAAAATTCAATCTGTTTTTTTAAATGCATTGAGCCATTTTTTAAAAACTCCTAGTGGTCAAATAAACTATTTCCAAAATAACTTTTTGTGGTGAAATATAGAAGAACAGGATAAAGGAAAGCACAAAAATCGATGCGGGAAAAGGACATTTTTTACAAAGGATCAAAAATCAAAACTGCACCAAATTTCTCAGCTGAAAATTGAAAGTAGAAAACAAACATGGAGGGGAGGAAAGGATTTAACAAATAATGAGTATAAAATAAAATGATAGAAATATCTCCAGTCTGGCTGGTGTGGCTCAGTGGTTGAGCATCAACCTATGAACCAGGAGGTGATAGTTCGACTCCCGGTCAGGGTACATGCCAGGTTGCAGGCTCGATCCCCAGTGTGGGGCATGCAAGAAGCAGGTGATCAATGATAACCTCTCATCATTGATGTTTCTATCTCTCTCTCCCTCTCTGAAGTCAATAAAAATATATTTTAAAAAAAGAAATATCTCCAAACACATCAATAGTTATAAATTATCAATAAGCAATGATTATAAAACATGTAAAGTCCCCAGCAGAAAGACAAAAATTACCAGACTAGATTTGTCGACAAAACAGTTTTAAACTATGAAGAGACATCTAAGCATAAAGGCAAAATATAGTGGAATATAAAGTTAGAGAAAAAAAGGTTTAAAAGGTGTTCAATCTGCCCAGCCGGTGTGGCTCTGTGGCTGAGCGTCATCGACCTACGAACCAGAAAGTCATGGGCTCAATTCCTGGTCAGGGTACAAGCAGGGGTTGCAAGCTCAATCCCCAGTAGTGGATGTGCAGGAAGCAGTTGATCAATGATTCTCTCTCATCATTGATGTTTGTTTCTTTCTTTCTCTCTCTCTCTCTCTCTCTTTCTCTCCCCCCCCTTCCTCTCTGAAATCAATAAAAATATATTTTGTTAAAAAAGGTATTCAATCTCAGAGACCATCAGAAAAATGATATCTACAACAATATTAAGATATTTCTCACCTACTATATTGGGAATGTTTTAAATCTGATCGTAAATCTGGTGTAAAAAAACAACAAGCAAAAAAACTACAGCAACAGGGACTTCTCTACTTTTACTAAAGGAAGCATGAATTGGTGCCATCATTTAGAAAAACACTCAGCATTACCCAGTAAAGTTGACATGTACATACCTTAAATGCACTGGCATGGTTTTAACCATAACTGAGAGTAAGAGATTTTAAATTATGACCAAGCACATATATAAAATTCCATACAAAAGTAAAACTATCTTTCAAAGTGGGGGGCAAATTTGTGAAAAATAAAACAGGTTTTTGTACCAGCAAAAGATGCCAACCATTTAACTCTAAAGATTCAGGAAGGAAGTTTCCAGAAGGAAAATCTGAGACCTAAGAGGGAAAGGACAAACATGGACTGCAAGAAAGCAGACTAATAATAATGTCTGATTTTGGGGGCTCCCAAAGGACTGAGACAATGTACAACAAGAGCATGTGAGGCAGGAGGCAGGGTAGTCCTAAGGGTTATCGTTCAGAGTAAAATGAATCATTGATTCATGTTCCGTTTTAGATATATATTTATGCTAATATTTCTAGAGTAGACACAAAAACAATGCAGACAGAATGTGTAACTACCAAAGGGGAAGCATGGAATAAAAAAAAAAATCTCAATCCAGAAGTGAAAATGAATACACAGCAGTTATGTATATGAACAGAGATGAATCCCACCAAAGGAGAAAAGCAAGTTGCAGAAGACTGTATACCAAACACATATACAATATACCTGGTATGATTCCACTAAGACAAAGTTTAAAAGAAGGCAAACTAAGCCTAACTTATATAAGAATACATATAGACGTGGTTTTTAAAAACTGTAAGGACCAAGAAAATGTTAAACACAAACTTCAGTGTGATTACTCTGGATGGGAAGTCGGGGTGTGACCAAGGAGAGGCATTTAGGGGACTTCAAAAAATATTGGGTAACATTATATTATTAAACTACAAGGGAGGTAACACAAGTGCTTGTTATTTTTTAAACTAAACTATATATAATCCTATCTAATAATAGACAAACATGGTAATTAACCGTACCTCCAACATGCTTCCCATCGGCTAATCAGGGCGATATGCAAATTAACTGCCAACCAAGATGGTGGCCAGCAGCCAGGCAGCTGAAGCGAACATGAGGCTTGGTTTCCCCGGCAATGGAGGAAGCCAAGGTTCCCCGCCTGCCGCAGCCCAGCTCTGAGCTGCACTCTAAGAAACAATGTTGCAATTATAGAAACTAAACAAAACCCCAGAAACCTGCTTTCAGCTGTCAGAGCTGGAGGAAGCAGGAACGCAACAATGTTGTCATTACAGAAGCCAAACAAACCCAGATACCTCCTTTCAGCAGCCGAGGCTTCAAGCTGGAGCCGGCCTCAGAGCTAAAGCCGGCTCTCAGCTCCAGTGACAGCCATAAAAAGTAAATAAATCCCAGAATAAAAAAAAAAAAAGAAAGAAAATAAGGAGAGGTTGGGAGCTTCAGTCGCCCACCAGCCTGAAAACGGCCTTCGGCCCCTCACCCAGACTGGCCAGCCACCACAGTGGGGACCCCCACCCTGAAGGGGGTGCAACCAGATGCAAACAGCCATCAGCCCCTCATCCAGGTTGGCCAGGCACCCCAGTGGAACTCCCACCCTGATCCGGGACACCCTTCAGGGCAAACCAGCCAGCCCCCACCCGTGCACCAGGCCTCTATCCTATATAGTAAAAGGGTAATATGCAAACTGACCCTAACAGCAGAAAGACTGGGAATCACTGGTCACTATGACACACACTGACCACCAGGGGGCAGACGCTCAATGCAGGAGCTTCCCCCTGGTGGTCAGGGCGCTCTCACATGGGAGGAGCTCTGCTCAGCCACAAGCCAGGCTGATGGCTGCCAGTACAGCAGTGGTGGTGGTGGGAGCCTCTCCTGCCTCCTCAGCAGCGCTAAGGATGTCAGACTGCAGCTTAGGTCTGCTCTCCACTGGCAAATGGACATCCCCTGAGGGCTGCCGGGCTGCCAGATGGATGTCTGATTGCCAGCTTAGGCCCAATCCCCCCGGGGAGCAGGCCTAAGCCAGCAAGTGGTCATCCCTTGAGGGGTCCCAGACTGCGAGAGGGCACAGGCCAGGCTGAGGGAGCCCTCCCCCCCGCGAGTGCACAAATTTTTGTGCACTGGGCCTCTAGTCTATATATATAAAAGCCTAAGCGACCGTTAAGACCAGTCGACAGAACGACTGGTCAACCGGTCACTATGATGTGCACTGACCACCAAAGGGCAGATGCTCAACACGGAAAATGCCCCATGGTAGTCAGTGCGCTCCTACAGCCAACCTCCCACGGCCAGCCAAACTCCTGCGGTCCTTCCCCCCGATTGGCCCTGAATGCTGGCCAGGCCAAGGGACCCCACCTGTGCATAAATTCGTGCACCGGGCTTCTAGTTATATATAAAATTACATTCAGAAGGGATACAAAATTTCACAATTTAACGTTAAAAAGGAATCTCCCTCAACTCCAAATATACCACCTTCCTCCAATCCTTAATTCCAGACTCCTATAAGGTCCTTGACTCTATGTCTCCTCCTCTTCTCCCAAGGCCTATGGACTTAGTGCTTTGATGTTCTACCTTGATATCTCTTTTAGAGATGCCTCTCATTGTTATTAAAACTGTGATTTATTAACTATTAAAGCAATGGGGCTTTTCTGTTTTTCTTTTCTTTTTACTTCTTGTTCCCTATCTAGACTGTTAAGGAAAAAATGCCTCTTTTGTGCTTCCCACCTTGCCCAGTATCTGCCAGACACTTCTTGTACAAAGTGCATATTAAGGTGTTTAATTTTTGTACCCATTTCTAGATTTACATCTGCATTTACCCAGATAGCACTTCCCAGTCTCATGTTCCTTAACCAGTTAATATGAAACAATAATGATAAACCATGAAACACAACTAACAAACCAAGTTCCAATATTTCCTTCACTCTGAAACAAAAACTTTCTTTAGCATATTAAGTCAGAAGTCCTAGGTTTGGGGGGGGGATTGCATCTTAATTTTCTGTGTTCTATTTTCAACTTCAAAAAACTCTCTTTCTTCCATAGCCTAGCTTCTAGAAAGAACCCATATATTGTGTTTCCCCTCCTTGCTCATCTACCCTTCACCCCTCTATCCAAGACCTTCATAACAAAAACAAAACATCTTCCAAGACCACTCCTTGAGTGACTTCTAAACTCCATCTTCCTATTCTTTCGGTTGAACCAGTTTCCCCAAAACTTTTCACAGAAGTCATGTAAAAATAAAAACCTAGCCCAGTGTGGTTCAGTGGTTGACCGTCGAACCCAGAGGTCATGGGTTCCATTCTAGGTATGCCCAGGGTTTCAGGCTCAATCCCAGTAGTGGGCATGCAGGAGGTAGCGATCTATGTTTCTCTCTCATCTTTCTATCTCTCTATCCCTCTCCCTTCCTCTCTGAAATCAATAAAAATATTTTTTTAAAAAAACTAGTTACATGCTGAATATTGATAATTTAAATCTAAACTTGTTTCAAAAATAACCCAAAAGGAAGGGAAGAAAGAGGAAGGGAGGGAAAGGGGGGGGGGAAGGGAAGGGATGGGGAGGGGCAGCACAGATGAAACATAACTAACCAAAGGGGATGGCTATTAAAACTATGTGATGGGAACATGAGAGGGTTCGATATAAAAATATCTCTACTTTTATTTCTATATAATATTCCATGATAAAAAGTTCCTAGAAATATTTATTTACTACTTGATCAAGCAGTATGACTAAGTACACCTAAAGCAGTATCACAGACTCTTAATATCGGCAGGAATTATTCAACTTGACACCCAGTGAATGAAACCTTCCCAAAGGTCCCAGACAAGATATCCAGCCTCGCCCTAGCTGGTTTGGCTCAGAGGATAGAGCGTTGGACTGCAGACTTAGAAGGGTCCCAGGTTCGATTCCAGTCAAGGGCACAAGCCCGAGTTGCGGGCTCCATCTCCAGTAGGGAGCGTGCAGGAGGCAGCCAATCAATGCTTCTCATCATTGATGTTTCTATCTCTCTCTCCCTTCCTCTCTGAAATCAATAAAAATATATTAAAAAAAAAAAAGATATCCAGCCTCTACTTCAATCAATGCACAGCATACAATGACAACGCCCATATAGAGATACAAGTATGAGTAAGAGACACTCATCAAACTTGAAAACTGGTCCTGGCCAGCTTGAGGGAGGCAACCAATCGATGTATCTCTCTCACATAGATGTTTGTTTCTTTCTTTTTCTTTCTCTCTCTCTCTCTCTCTCTCTCTCTCTCTCTCTCTCTCTCTCTCTCTCTCCCCTCCCCCACTCCCCTTAAAAAAATCAATGGGGGAGAAAATATCCTTGGTTGAGGATTAAAAAAACAACAGCTTGTGTGTATGGGAAATAAACAGTAGTGTCTCAAGTACAGTGAACACAAACCAATAGATTAGCTGAGAGAGGAGAGGGCACTTATGATCAGTAAAGACTTCACAAAGAAGGATGGGTCGGATTTCAGACTGAAAGTGGGGAGAGGGAGGAGAGAAGTAATTCAGGTAGGAAGAATGCCTTGAGCAGGTAGAGGTGAGGGTAAAAGTCTGCCACATCCAGAAGAAAACAAATAAAATGGACCAAGGACATGGGAAAGGCTTGAATGCCACACTGAGGTGTTTGAACATAATTCAGAAGACAGGTCCTAAACATTTTACAGCAACAACAACAACAAAAATCAGAATCAATTACACACTGGAAGAAATAACCCTGTCAATTTAATAATCCAGATTAGAACATAAGGCCTGAAAGAAGTGTTCAATGGACAGCTTCTTCGGTGATAAAAAAAAAAAAAAAAAAAAAAAAAAGCCTAAATAGTCACCCCAAGTCTTATTCAGTTTTTATTTCAAGCCAAAATATGATTGCTCATTTATTCAACAAATATTGGAGTGCTGGCTGCGTGCTGGGAACCATTCTGGGGATCCAATAATTCTTAGGTAGTAGTCCTGTTCTGTAACAAGAGCAGTGGTTCTCAACTTGGGAAGGGGGACATTTTTTTTAAACACACACACAATTGGCAATGTCTGAAGACATCTGGTTGGTGGAGCCTGGGAATGCTGCCAAACATCCCTCAAGGCACCCCACACAAGGAAGCAGCCAGCCCCAAACTTCAACAGTGCAGAGATGAGCAGCCCTGCTCCAGAGCAGCATTACTTGGCAATGAACGTGCTGTTTCACATTTACTGGTTTTCTTTTATATTCAGACAGTTAAAATTATGATTGATTCAACTGTAAACTTATGGAGGGCAAGGAGGTACTTACATTCCCAAACCAATCTTCAATGCTCTTTTACAGATTTTTTCTTAATCACAATTCCCAGCACTGGCAGGAAAATAGGTAAATAGGCATATTCATATATTATTGGTAGGAGCATAAATTGGTACAATTATGCCATAGTGATATTTGTGAATATTAAAAGTCTTTAAAATCTACATATCTTTTGGCCCAGGAATTCCACTTAGGAATTTATCATGAGTAAATAATCTAGTGCATAAAGGTTTAGCTGTCAGGATGTTTACCCCCACTCTGTTTCCAACTCTCAAAGACTGAAAAAAAAATCCTTCTTGTCCAGCAAGAAAAGACTATTCAGAGGAGTCATTTCTCGGAGCAAGGTGATGCTCTGCAGCTACTGAACTCCTGTAGCACCAGGTTACTGACATGGAAACCTTTACATGACCTCTCTCCTTAAGTGTACAAATATAAACAATACTAGAGGCCCAGTGCACGACATTCGTGCACTGTGTGTGTGTGTGTGTGTGTGTGTGTGTGTGTGTGTTGGGGGGTGGGGGGGGCATCCCCTCAGCCTGGCCTGCACCCTCTCGCAGTCCAGGACCCCTTGGGGGATGTCCACCTGCAGTCAGACATCCCTCTCGCCGCCCTGCGCTCACCAGCCATGAGCCCGGCTTCTGGCTGAGCAGTGCTCCCCCTGTGGGAGCACATTGACCACCGGGAGGAAGCTCCTGCGTTGAGCGTCTGCCCCCTGGCAGTCAGTGTGCATCATAGTGACCGGTCGTTCTGCCATTAAGTCGATTTGCATATTAAGGTTTTATTATATGGGATGATTCATAGACCTTACTTATATAGTTTCATACTATGTATTTTCTATTTTCTAAATGTTTCCTACATATGTATAATATATATATACCATGTTCATATATAAAAAATATATACCACTAAGTATTTGCAAACCTAGGACAAGATGCTAGGACAAAATATTTTTATCTTCTTTTGTTGATGAATATTTATAATTTACCTATATTAATTTTTTATATAAACATTTTTAAGGCCTATTTATAATTAAATGGCAGTCTTACAAAACCCAAGAAACCTTGTATGGACCTGTGGGGAAAACATTTTCAGTGGAAATGCTACAACACTCCCCCCCATCTCTCTCTCTCTCTCTCTCTCTCTCTCTCTCTCTCTCTCTCTCTCACACACACACACACACACACACACACACACACACACACAGTTCAATGATCAAACCGAATCATCAGCTAGACTGGGGATGTCACTTTGACACAGGCTGGGCAGCGAATGGACCAGAGATCCTAGCAAAGACTGTGCTGATACAAGACTAAGGGTGAGACAGGAGGCCCGGAAAGGCTGAGAAAGGAGGGATTGCATGGCAGGTGGCATGGGACTGGTCTGTGTTGGGTGATGAGAAAGGCAATATGGTGGGACTGCTGGGGGGATGAGCTCGAGAGGCAGGATGCTTAGGTTCTGTTCCATCCCCCCTTGACCTCACTAGAATATCGCCTTGAGCAACTTGCCCTGCGCATTTGCTCCTCTGTGGAATGGGGATGAGAGCATGCTGAGAACAGGCCCGGGCACTGTGATTAAGGTTAGCATCCTCGTTACTCCTGTGACTCTGACATGAAGTTGTGCCTTTGGGACAGCAGAGGTGAACTATCAACCACTTTTTTTTTAAGACAGCCTTGTCAGGTGCCTAGGGTCTGTATAGAACAAAAGCCAGGACTCTAGAAGGAGGCCTGAGGCAGTGTGTGTATGTTAAAGATGGGGGGGGGGGGGCGCGCATGCAAGAAGTAACACCAGGAGAGAACATCAGATCTGCAAAGGCACAGCAGGAACAGAGCACCATGAGTCACTGCACAGTGCTGCCAGAGAGATCTCCATAAAACAGTGTCTATGTCCACTGGGTGATAGGGGAGGCTAGGGGACTGTCTAGGGCGGGGGGATAAAATGGATACATATGTAATACCCTTTGTAATACTTTAAGCAATAAAAAAATAAAAAAAAAAAATCCAAAAAAAAAACGAAAAAAAAAAAAAAACAGTGTCTATGTCACTGGATAAAACCTTTCAGTGTCTCTCCGTGGCCTTCAGAGTTAAATCAGAACTGCTCCTTAAACTGATTTAAAATCCATACTACTTCTGCCCTGGCTGGTTTGGCTTGGTGAATATAGTGTGAGCCTGTGGACTGAAGGGTCCCCGAGTTTGATTCTGGTCAAGGGCACATGCCCGGGTTGCAGGCTCAATCCCCAGTGTGGGGCGTGCAGGACTGTCTCTCATCATTGATGTTTCTACCTCCTTCTCACTCTCTATTCCTCTCTGAAATCAATAAAAATATATATTTTTTTAAAAAAATCCATACTACCTCTTACGTCAAGCACACTGGGCTCTGGCCACACTAAATATCCTTGATGCAAACTCACTCTGTACTCAGTTCTTCGCACATGCAGCCCCTCTGCCTGGGGAGTAACTTCTGTCTCCTCCAGAAGAAGCAAACTGCTATCCAACCTCCAAAACTCAGCTTAGGATCAACTTCAGAGTCCTGTCCTGACCTTCGTGCCAAGGGACTGTTGTGTGCTCCCACTCCGTGCTCACGATAGCCCTGACACACGGAGCTGTACACCATCAGCTATGGCTCCGTGTAGGGATCCGGCCTTCACTGAGTTTCCAGATACTGTTCAGCACAGTGACTGATACATAAACTGCTACACAGCAGGCAACCAAAGAATACGGGGGGGAGGGGGAGATCTTCTGGATCAACGGTTGCCAACCTTTTGGACCTCACGGACCACCGGTGGTCCACAGACCACCAGTTGGCGACCGCTGTTCTAGATAACAAAATGAAGGAATAGCAGAACTAGAACATCATTTTACATTTTACAGCCCAAAATGATCAATGGATCTAGGCACTGACCAACAGCGGCTGGCGTCACAAAAAGTGACACCCAGACTCTATGTGCCTCCCAATGAAAGAATGCACTGCAGCGTGAGAAGCAGTGGGAAATTGCTTCTTCAACAAATAAATTGCAAGTAAAAAAGGAGGGTAGTAACCTATAGATTAAGAGACTTAATCACAAGGTGTGGGCCTTGTTCACATCCAGATTTAAGCAAACTGGTTTTAAAAAAAACAGATACCTGCTTAATCTGAACACTGAATATTTGATACTATGGATTTAACTGTTAAATAATTTTTAGGTAACGATGGTGGTATTGGGGCTTTCTTTAAGTTTACTTTTTAGAGATGCATTCTCAAATATTTATAAAAGAAATTATATTATGCCTAAAATCTGTTTCAAAATAACACGAGAGGAGAAGTAGGTAACAGTATCAATGAAACAAGATTGGCCATGTGTTGATAATCATTAAGCTGGTGATGGGTATTCAGAGTTTCATTAGCCTATTCTCTACCCATTTGTATATGGGCAAATTTTCTATGACAGTTACAAAAACAGGTGGGAAGGGAAAAGGAGTGATCGTAGTGACTATAAGATTACTGAATATCAAAGCAGATGGAGGGAAGGAAAAAAGATCACAAATGTAGGTGGCAACAACCAGAAAAAAAACTATTTTAGTGCAAAAAAGACCTCGGCTGAAGAAAAGCCACTAAGAAAAGGGAGATGCAGGACACAGCAGAGTGCAGGGGTGAAGGGAAACCGCATGCTCGCAGGACTTACAGCCAAGCATTGCAAGCACAGACCCTGCAGCGAGGGAACACTGCTGGGTTCAAACCCTGTCTCCCTGACTCGCTCTGTGTCTTCCTTTCCTCAGATGTTACAAGGGGAACAAAGGATAAGAACAGTCTTTACTTGGAAGCCTTTTGTAGAAAGTAAATGAGTTAATGTGGTTATAATGTCCAGTTCTCCTAAAACAGTACTGCCTAGAAGTTCTCAGTAAACGCTAACTATTCCCACACCACCACCCCTCCTTCCACTTTAGAGAGGGAAACACAGACCCCAAGAGGTGAAGTGACTTGAGAACCATATTCTACCTAGGCTGAGTACTTAACGGCAAAGACTGGCTGGCTGCCTATTCACCAAACGCAACTCCTAGGCATGCAGCTACATTTCACAACTTCCCTTCCTTGTGTTTGACTTCCAGGTAACACAATGTGGGCAAACGTGATGAATACCTCCTTCAGGACTCCCAGGCCCTGCCCCAAACCTCCATGCAAATGTGCACCTTCTCCCTCCCCCATCTGCCAGGCGACATCCATGCCCAGGGCAATCTTGGAAGTCATGTGTGAAGACAGCAGAGATATAAACTGTTACTGTCCTAACCCCTGAAATCTCAGGGTTTATCCGTGACTGTGACCGTGACCGCAGGTGACTTTTTGTGGAACCATCACTACATCATTCCTCCTTATCTTACAAAGGGGGACAATGAGGCATGGAGGGCGTCATAGTCACATAATCACTAAGTAATACTTCCAGGACTGAACCAGGACAGGCTTCACACAGAGCTCGGGTTCTTACATGTCTTCTAAGACCATCAGACCAGCAAGTACAACCAGGATTTTGAGTTTACAGTGGACACATTTAATACAGAATTTTGTTCTATATTCCTAAAAAGAAAAATCATCACATTAATCTCTTAAAGGGATAATTACAGAACATATCTTTGGTTATCTTAAACCAAAAAGATATAAATAGGCCCCCAAAAGTTTAAGTGGTGCTTTACAATAGACAAGAGGCACATAAGAATATTTTTTAAATACCATATATGTTAAAGAGACCATGCTTCCTTACCATTACAAATAACGATAGAGTGCAAGTTTTAATCTTTTAATCCAACCTTTCCTGTTTGATTTTTCTTGAGTCATCCCTATTTATTGAGAATTATATTGCATGATTTGATTATATTGTCATTTTTAAAAATAGGATTCAATGGAAAAAATCACTATTTCAATCATCGCTGAACTGCACCTACATTATTAACCAAGATGTACCTATGAAAAGTACAAGATACCCTATTGTTAAGCAAAAGGAAGTTACAGAAAGTGTTTACAACATAATTCCATTTGTTTTCAAAAAAGATATTTACCTAGTCTGTATTTTTTACTATGCATATATATCTCTTATCTACAAATGAAAAACAACTGGAAGGAAACACAAGACAGTTTCTAGTGATTACCTGGGGTGAACAGAGAGCTCAGCTTGTGATTTATACCTTTAGTTAGTTTGAATTTATGATGAGCACGTGTACTTACAGAATAAAAAATACTTTCACCCAGCCATTGTGGCTCAGTGGTTGAACGTCGAACTATGAACCAAGAGGTCATGGTTCAATTTCTAGTCAGGGCACATACCAAGGTTTTGGTCTAGATCCCCAGTGGGGGCTTGCAGGAGGCAACCGATCCATGATTCTCTCTCATTATTAATGTTTCTATCTCTCTCCCTCTCCCTTCCTCTCTGAAATCAATACAAATATGTTTTAAACTTTTTTTAAAAAAGAAACATTTTAAAATAAAGACCTATGATTTATAGTAATATGAAATGATCAAACTACCCAAATCCCACATTACCGTGATATACAGTGAAGCATGTTGGTTGAAATAAAAAATTGTATCCCTTTATTATATATATATATACACACACACACACACACACACACACATATATATAAAAAATCTGATCAGTGTCACTCATATGTACAGATATATACGTGTGTTCAGATATCTGTGAGTAAATCTATTTCAAAACACAAAAAATAAGTATATTCTAAATAGATTTTGATAACGGTTAATCAAGCATGTTCCTTTTTGTGAAACTGGGTTCTAACCTGAGGAGTACCTGGGGTTGTTAAAACAGGAAAAATAGTATGTTAGAGTTTTAAACCAGCTCTCATTTGGCTTCCCAAGTTTACAATGTTGGGGGGGGGGGCGCTATTTTAGTCTTTAGGCCTTCTTCAAATATTTCAGACCCTTTGGGAGGAAAGAGCAATTCAAAATCAAATATCCATTTGTCAAGGACCTCACTGTGTCATAAGCACTATTTTAAAATTATCTCATTCATCAAAATAGTGTTTGTCAAGAGCCCAGAGGTAGCTATTATTGTAATTATAATATATTAAGATAAATGTTTCTTCATCTAGAATCTTATACAACTGTATGATAGTGAAACAGAAAACAGTTTTATTTTTTTTAAATATGTTTTTATTGATTTCAAAGAAGGGAGAGGGAGAGATAGAAAGATCAATGATGAAAATCATTGATTGGCTACCTCCTGCATGCCCCACACTGGGGATCAAGCCCTGACCGGGCATGTGCCCTGACCAGGAATTGAACTGTGACCTCTTTGTTCATAAATCAATGCTCAACCACTGAGCAACACCAGCCTGGCAAAAACAATGTTTTATTACCCCTATTAATAGAAGTGGAGTAGGGGGAGACTATAGTAAAGATAATCCAAAATAACAAGCATTCAAAATAAATAATATTTGGTTTGTTTCAGTTTGAGAAACTTTCTGATAGCTTGAAAATTCAAAATCAAAGTGTATGAAAATAAAGCTGCACTATGAAAAGAAGGATGATTCCACAAAAGGCGTATTTATAATATGGTATATTTAAAATATTTACAATATGGTCCCGATCCTGTTTCCTGGTCTAGTAACTGAACCTTGAACTGATGCATGACCTTCAACTGTGCTTCCTTGCATGAATCAGTTCACCTGTGCAGCCCTCCTTGATTTAGGGCTTCTTCCTATATAAACTGAAAGGAGTAAATTAATTCATTTGAACCTCGTGAAATTGTCAATATTTGACTATTTTATTCTAAAAAGAAAAAAAAAAAGGCAATTTCATGTGGTTCAACCTAACCCAGCCTCTTCGATTCTAGTGGTTATTTGAAAAAAGAACAGAATTTTACATGCATCCTTTCTATCTCCATTCTGCTTCCCTCTCCCCAAAAAACATGACTAATCTAGGATTGGCAGCTTTAAAACTTTAAGGTTTTATTACAAGTCAGCAGAGAAAGCCACTGTTGTGGTTATTAAAATTGGCTGCCATCACTCAAACTGTTTCACTAAAAAGAAGTATAATAAGATCTGATGTGAGTTTTAATCTGAAACAGAAGTAAACTCATAAAAATAACAAAGATTGCCGGGAGCCGGTCCATCCTTGCTGTTTCAAAGGACCTGGCATATATGGCATACTGTTCTTAATATGTTTGCTCACCTTCTTGGCACTATGTGTTTTAACCAAGGTCTCCTCTCTGAGAAAGGTTGTTTCCCCAGGTAGGGATTTTCCCCTGAAGTTAGGGAGGGAATAAAACCTCTTAACTAAGTGCCAGGCGGGTAATTAATCACTTTAACTACGAACAATCATGCTTAAGCTACATAATCTTTACTCCCTGGAATGGAGATAAGAAACGCCCTAACCTTTGGAATAGAGATTTATAGGATTGGGATCAACTGGTATAAATACAGATGCAACAAGACAGCAAGACACAGAACTTATAAGACAGAACTTAGGACATAGGGCTTGGAAGACAGGACCAAGAAAGACAGAATTCAGAAGACAGAACCTACACAGAGCCTGGAGACAGAAGAACTTTGCTGGAGAGAACATGGCAAAAGATCCTGGACTGAACCTGACTACAGAAATATGTCAAGAGAACCTGACTAGAACCTGGTGACCGAACCTGGCTGGAGATCTCAGACAGAACCTGGCTGGAGAACCAAGCGAGGGAACATGGCTACAGAACCTGGCTGGAGATCCTAAGCAGAACCTCTCTGGAGATCCAGACCAGAACTTGGCTGGAGATCCTGGCTGGAGATCCTGGCTAGGCTGCTGATCAACTGAACACTGTCTCCGTGTCCTTCCTTCTTCACCGACTCCGTCTACGCCTTTGGGAACCCCTGGACCCGCTGGGGTTGGACCCCGGCAAAAGATGAGAGAGCAAGACAAAGCCCAAATATAATAGAGAGGACTCTGATTTATCTAAAGAAATCTAATAAAGAGGTTCACATCTTAAAATGAGTGATTTCTACTTTCCTTATTAGATTTTAATTGGAATTAATGATTACTGAGTTAATATGCATGAAACACTAAAGGTGATGGACAAATAGATGTTAACAGCTGAGAAACCATCCTAACCAGAACACTGAGGGCAGTCCAGAGGCCCAGGAGCATCTATGGAGAAATTGAGAACTCATCCAAGTGAAAAACACAAGATGCAGATTCGTGTTCAGAGTGGGATCGCATTTTCTGTTTCAAAAACAGTGTATCCTCCAACGTGTGCATTTATTTCTTACATATGGACAAAAATATTAGTAGGGTAGCCCCTAAGTTATTAACAATGACTCCCTGAGAGAAGAAGGAGGCAGAACTGGAGAGAGAAAAAGGAAGATGTCTAGTTGTGTGTGCCTAATTAATTAAAATTAGGTACTATTAAAATTAGATACTATTAAAAATTCAGTTTCTGAATTCTGCCAGCTCCATTTCCAGTGGCTATCACACCTAACAACACAGCTATGGAACTTACAACACTACAGACAGATCTGCTGGACAGCTCTGGTCTGAAACACAACAAGGAAGCCTGACAGAAACTTTAAAAGGTAAGACAATGAAGAAAATCTACCCCTCCACCACTCTTGAAACTGAAAATACAACAAAAAGCAGAAATTATACACAAAGAACCTCAAAAAGCATTGCGTCTTCGGGTGATGTCTATCTGGACTAGGTTAGCAAGCCTATATGCTATTTGGATACTGAGGGGAACCCGGCAATAAGCACTTTATAACCATCTACTGAAAAACATGCAGTGACATTTCTCATCAGAAAAGATGATTTCAATGACCTCTCCTTGAAAACAATGGTATTCATGGGCTTAAAAAGTAATAAAATTGAGGAAGTTTTATTTTATAATTCAGATATATGAACCTAGATAGGATTTTATCTGAATTGGTTCATAATTTTAAAAATTACTAAAAACTTGTCATCGCAGCCCCATCCGAACGCCCTGGGGGTGGGAGGTGGGGGCTTGTAGAGGCCATACAGGAGGCAACTGTTGTTTCTCTCACATCAATGTTTTTCTTTCCCTCTCTCTCTTCCCCTGCCCCCCCCACCCGTAAACTCAATGTTTAAAAAATATACATTTTAAGCCTTGTAATCACAGACTCTAGCCCTAGATAGGTCCAAACAAATGAAATGAGCCTGCTTTAACAACTGCATTAATAAAAACTGCCTATACTTTTATACATTTTAATGGATGCATTAAATTCACTAAATTTTTCACTTTAGAAATTCATTTATAAGACTACCAATTTGAGTTGATGTGTGTCCCCAAAATTCCTATCCATTTGTGAAATGTGACTTTATTTGAAAACAGGGTCTTTGCAGATATGATCAAGTTAAGATAAGGTCATACTGGTACAGGATGGGCAGTGCCCTTACAAGAAGAGGAAATTTGCCCTAGCCTGTTTGGCTCAGTGGATAGAGCTTTGGCCTGTGGATTGAAGGGTTGCAGGTTCGATTCCAGTCAAGGGCATATGCCTGGGTTGTGAGCTCGATCCCCAGTAGGGGGCATGAAGGAAGCAGCCGATCAATGAGTCTCTCTCATCATTGATGTTTCTATCTCTCTCTCCCTCTCCCTTCCTCTCTGAAATCAATAAAAATATACTTTAAAAAAAGAAGAAGAGGAGGAAATTAGACCCAGAGAGACACACAGACATCCAGGGACAAGGACATGTGACAATATAAATAGAGGCAGATACTGGAGTGATGCAGCTGCAAGTCAAGAAACAGCAAGGATTGCCAGCAACTGGCAGAAGCTGGGAGATAGGCTCAGGACAGATTTTCCCTCAGAGCCTCCAAAGAAAGCAACCTTGCTCACACCTGGATTCCTGGTGTTTAGACTCCAGACCTGTGAGACAATGAATTTCTGTTGTTTTAAGCCATCCAATTTCTGGTACTCTGTCCCAGTGCCCTACAAAACTAATATGACTCCCCTCTTCCTCCATGTAACAGGCAGGCCCATCACCATGTCTGATGTTCCATCAGATTCATTCATTCTGCCTTTCCTATGCAAGTGCAATTGGAGATGAAGAAAACCTAGTTCCTGATACCAGAAGAGATCCTCCTGCCTGGGACAAGCTGAGGATATTCCATCTCACACGCAAGAGATTATCCAAGAAAATCATTTAGTAGAGGAGGAAAATATGAAGAATAAAAGCTTGCCTTAATACTCACAGTAGCACCGTTTCAGAAATCAAAGGACTGCAATATGGAGGTAATCCATCTTTATGTGTGCTTACATACCTACCAGTAGCATGTGCTCTGGGTCTGAAGTCAACCCCTCACTCCAAATGCCCACCCCCTCCCCCATTTATCTTTAGTGACCAGCACCCCTGTCACTGCATGTGCCCTTGACTGGAATCAAACCCGGGACCCTTCAGTCCACAGGCCAACGCTCTATCCACTGAGTCAAACCAGCTAGGGTCAAAACAAGTTTTAGCACATTAATGACTTAAGACAAACATGAAGCTAGTCAACTCTACTAAAGAAGCTTTAATATATTGGTATTTATATACACACACATACCCATAGATATATGTTACCATCTCTGATTCCACAAAACAGGTTCATTTCCCCAACCGAGCACAACCCTATAATAATTAATTCCTTGCTGCTATGTATACTGCTCACACTGAGTTCAAATACGCTAATTTAATAATCCCAATCATATAAATTCAGATGCCCACAGAAATAAGGACAGGAAATTTTTCTGGAAATGTTATTAATAGTTGTAATGGTAGGACAGTATTATATGCTAAATTGTGCCCCCCCCCCCCCAAATTCATGTTGAAGCCTTCAACCCCACCTCCACCCTGCCCAGTATTTGGAGATAGGCCTTTAAAAAAAGTAGTTGAGTTAATAAAGTCAGGTTGTTAGGGTAGGCCCTAATCCAAGATGACTGCTATCCTTAGAAGTAGAGATTAGCCCTAGCCGGTTTGGCTCAGTGGATGGAGCGTCCGCCTGCAGACTGAAGGGTCCCGGGTTCGATTCCAGTCGAGGGCACGTACCTGGGTTGTGGGCACATCCCCAGTGGGGGGTGTGTAGGAGGAAGCTGATTGATGTTTCTCTCTCATTGATGTTTCTGAATCTCTATCCCTCTCCCTTTCTCTCTGTGGAAAATCAATAAAATATATTTTTTTAAAAAAAGGAGTAGAGATTAGACAACAAGGAAGGATGACCAGGAGAGGTCACAGAGAGAAGGTGGTGTTTGTATGCCAAGGAGAGAAGCCAAAGAAATTGAACCTGCCAACACCTTGATCTTGGACTATCAGGCTCCAGAACTGTAAGAAGGTTTTTGTTGCTTAAGCTGCCCAGTCTATGGTACTTTGCTATGACTCCCAAACTGACTTTTTTAAAAATATATTTTTATTGATTTCAGAGAGAAAGGGAGATGGAGAGACAGAAACATCAACGATGAGCGAGAATCATTGATCAGCTGCCTTCTATATGGCCCCTACTGGGAATCAAGCCCACAACCTGGGCAAGTGCTCTGATGGGAAATTAAACCATGACCTCTTGGTTCAAGGGGGACACTCAACCACCACTGAGGCACACCAGGGCTGACTTTTTTTTTTTTAATGTTTTTACTGATTTTAGAAAGAGAGGAATGGAGAGGGATAGAGAGATAGAAACATTGCTGAGAGAAAAACATCAACAGGCTGCCTCCTGCACACCCCCCTAGTGGGGATCGAGCCCACAATCTAGGCATGTGCCCTGACCAGGAATCAAACCAGCAACCATTTGGTGCACAGGATGACACCCAACCAACTGAGCCACACCAGTCAGGGCCATGGAATATCTTTTAAATCAGCAGAGGTTGTGTAAACAATGGGATTATGGACATTTTCATTTTCCTCTTTATGTTAGTCTGTATTTAAAAACCTTAAAAAGTGCTATTAAACTAATGATATAATTGAATATCCTAGACATCAGAGTTTATAATACTCTGGCCACACTTCACCTTACTATTTCTAATTTGAAAAAAAATAATATGAGATAAAATAAGATTCTTTTTTTTATTTTCACCAGCTCCATAGAGGAGCTGGTGGAGGCAGGCTCCAGGGAAGAGCACTGCTATTAAACACTTCTCTGGAGCCTGGGAGCGTGGCTCAGTGATTGAGTGTCCACCTTGAACCAGGAGGTCACGGTTCAATTCCCGGTCAGGGCACATGCCTGGTTCATGGGCTCAATCCCCAGTGTGGGACATGCAAGAGGCAGCCAATCAATGAAGTCTCTCTCATCACTGATATTTCTCTCTCTCTCTCTCTCTCTCTCTCTCTCTCCCTTCCTCTCTGAAATCAATAAAATATATTTTTTTGAAAAAACTCCTTAAAACACACACACACAACACACACAAAACACTTCTCTGGAGACTGGAGAACTAACCTACAAAGTACAGAACCTTCTGGTATTGGAGTGAAAAGTCATCATAGCAACTAGGGGGCACATATCAGACCCTGTGAGTTAGGCATCTTACATATACTATCACTTTAATTCTCATCACAAACTAGCCCAGCAAAGGCTGACTCCATCTTTCACAGAAGGAAACTCAGGCTAAGGTCACACACTTAGGAAATGGAAGTGCTTATACCAAGAGCCCTGAATGCTTAGCAAATATCTATTAAACATCCGTTATATGCATGTTGCTACATGTGTGACAGAACCATGACCCTACTAGCCTCTTCTCACAGACACAGATCTTTCTCTTTCACCCTCATTGTGTACATGTTTTCCTACCTCTGTAAGTAATTTTAGAGCTCCTCAAAAGAGCTATAGAATGAAGAGGAAGATAAAGAGATCTGTGTCCAAGACCTGGAAAATTCTGGCTTTTTCACTTACATAAGTTAACAAATAAAAGGACTGTAGGTATTGGGGGGGGGGGGGCTGGATTAAGTTATATGTGTGAAATTGCTAGGAAGAGTGCCTGGCACATAGTGGATACTAAATAAATGTTAATGAAACATGAATATTCACTTACAAACCTTTATAGAGTTAAACAGACCTAGAAGTTTTAAACTTTTTTAGAAATTGGTTAGATTAACTTAACAGCTTTCCATGGGAGGACCACTTCATGCGCCGTCCATCAGTGATATCTGGGAAATCTCAAGCCAACATCAAAACGCTGACACTAGTCAGAGGAACTCAGCATTTACTGCTGCAGACTGACTCCCTCTAGAGTCCCACAAGCCAGATTAGAAAGGGACACCTATCTTCTGAGACCCAGAGCTTTGTATTTGGTCAGTGCTCTGATTTCTCCAAAGGTCTCCTCAGGACTCAGATTCCACTCACCACTCACTCTACCCGCTTCTTCTACACTACATACTGCTTAACACTCAGAATAGAAGAATAGACATTCTGAGGCTTCCTTACAACCTGGTCTTTTATAGTAGTGCGCTTCAGAATGGAGTGCACATGAGACACTCAAATCTCCTAATCACTATAACTAGAAAACACTAGAACTGAGGACTAATTTTTTTAAAAAAAAGAAAAGGAACATTAAATTTAGTGCTCCTAAAATTTAGTAATCCATACCTAATATAAGGTATCCTTATCCTAGCTAATAAAAGATAAATAGGGTAATTAACCGTACCTCCGATAGGCTTCCCATTGGCTAATCCGGGTGATATGCAAATTAACTGCCAATCAAGATGGCGGCCGGCAGCCACGCAGCTTAAGTGAACAGGAGGCTTGCTTGCTCCAGTGATGGAGGAAGCCAAGGTTCCCCGTCTGCTGCGGCCCGGCTCTGTGCATGAAAGCAGCAGCTCCGAAAGCAACTATGTTTCAATTATAGAAGCTAAACAAACTCCAGATACCTGCTTTCAGCCAGCCGAGGTCTCAGAGCTGGAGCTGCAACAGTGTTTCAATTATAGAAGCCAAACAAACCCCAGATACCTGCTTTCAGCAACCGAGGCCTCAAGCTGGAGCCGGGCCTCAGAGCTGGAGCTGGCTCTCAGCTCCAGTGACAGCCATAAAAGGTAAATAAATCCCAGAATAAAAAAAAAGAAAAGAAAAAAAGGAGAGGTTGGGAGCTTCAGTCGCCCACCAGCCTGAAAACGGCCTTCGGCCCCTCACCCAGACTGGCCAGCCACCACAGTGGGGACCCCCACCCTGAAGGGGGTGCAACCAGATGCAAACAGCCATCAGCCCCTCATCCAGGTTGGCCAGGCACCCCAGTGGAACTCCCACCCTGATCCGGGACACCCTTCAGGGCAAACCAGCCAGCCCCCACCCGTGCACCAGGCCTCTATCCTATATAGTAAAAGGGTAATATGCAAACTGACCCTAACAGCAGAAAGACTGGGAATCACTGGTCACTATGACACACACTGACCACCAGGGGGCAGACGCTCAATGCAGGAGCTTCCCCCTGGTGGTCAGGGCGCTCTCACATGGGAGGAGCTCTGCTCAGCCACAAGCCAGGCTGATGGCTGCCAGTACAGCAGTGGTGGTGGTGGGAGCCTCTCCTGCCTCCTCAGCAGCGCTAAGGATGTCAGACTGCAGCTTAGGTCTGCTCTCCACTGGCAAATGGACATCCCCTGAGGGCTGCCGGGCTGCCAGATGGATGTCTGATTGCCAGCTTAGGCCCAATCCCCCCGGGGAGCAGGCCTAAGCCAGCAAGTGGTCATCCCCCGAGGGGTCCCAGACTGTGAGAGGGCACAGGCCGGGCTGAGGGGACCCCACCCCCCAGTGCACAAATTTCTGTGCACCGGGCCTCTAGTCCTATATAATGAAAGGCTAATATGCAAATCGACCAAATAGCGGAAAACCGGTCGCTATGATGTGCACTGACCACCAGGGAGCAGACACTCAACGCAGGGGCTGCCCGCTGGTGGTCAGTGCACTCCCACAGGGGGAGTGCCGCTCAGCCAGAATCTGGGCTCACGGCTGACGAGCACAGCGGCAGTGGTGGGAGCCTCTCCCACCTCCACGCAACACTAAGGATGTCCAACTGCAAGAATTTCGTGCACCGGGCCTCTAGTACCTAATATAAGAACAGATGTACAGGGTGGGGAAAGTAGGTTTACAGTGGTTCATATGGAAAATAATTAATAAATAATTATACAAGAATAAACTGTTTCATGTATTTACAACTGTAAACCTACTTTTTCCCACCCCTGCATACAATTTATTCATAAATAAAAGTAAAAAGGATACAAATGTTGAAGTCACAGATTCAAATTCTTCCTAATGGAGGCATGATTCAAACGTAACATTGAGCCCGACCAGCATGGTTCAGAGGTTGAGTGTCGACCTATGAACCAGGAGGTCACGGTTCATTTCCCAGTCAGGGCACATGCCCAGGTTGCAGGCTCAATCCCCAGTATGGGGTGTGCAGGAGGCAGCCGATCAATGATTCTCTCTCATAATTGATGTTTCTTTCTCTCTCTCTTGCTCCCTCTTTTCCTCTCCCTCTCCCTTCCTCTCTGAAATCAATAAAAATATACTTTTTAAAATAACACATAAGATTGAAGACAACTGCATTAGAGCCACAATTACATCGTTAATTTTGGTTAAATACCCCATAAGAACTCTAACAAACAGTATATTGTGTTTTTATTAACACTGAACACTTTACAAATAGGCCAAGCAAATTCCCGCCTCTGTGCCACGTATTCTTAAGTTGTTCCTTCTGTCCATACATCCACTAACAGGCAACTCCTACCCTTCTCGGCAAATATCCATTCATCTTACCAAAAGTCTTTACAGAGCTGCACAGCGACAGGTAGATAGTAACCACTCTATAAATCTAAGGCTATGAGTTTGTAAGTCAAATTATAATACAGGCCTACTAGAAGGAAAAATTTAGGTACCTTTCTCTTGCTCTAAGACAACTACATTAAGAATAAAACTATCGCCAAAGCCGGTTTGGCTCAGTGGATAGAGCATCGACCTGTGGACTGAAGGGTCCTGGGTTCGATTCCGGTCAAGGGCATGTACCTGGGTTGCGGGCATTTCCCCAGTGGGGGATGTGCAGGAGGCAGCTGATCGATGTTTCTTTCTCATCGATGTTTCTGGCTCTCTATCTCTCTCCCTTCCTCTCTGTAAAAAATCAATAAAATATATTTAAAAAAAAAAGAATAAAACTATCCTATTTATTATTATATCCCCCTCTGCATCTTTTGGAAAAACCCTCATGCAGATGAATTTTGATCAGAAGGAATACATTATATATACAGTGCATGCTAAAACCGATTTTCCTCCTAAATCTACACTTAAATCTTCCCCCCAAAAGTATTCTGCACAAAAGGACAAGGTGAATGTGTGTTTATTTGAAACCCTATAACCCTAGATACCCAACAACTACTTGAACAACATTGTCGCTCTGTTCTCATATGACACAGACACTAACCCAGTGACTGGCTTGGAGAATCTCCTGTTTTTACACACACAACTGGGAACGTAGAAATTACTCTAATATCCTACCAAAAGTATATCAAAATGAATACTTGGAAGAAAGAGAACTAAATAGGTATTTACTTGCCTCCACTGAATTCTCTCTTGGCTATGCCTCGATAAGTCACCATGTAGGAAGTGTCCTTGTGTGCCACCTATCCGTGCCTATGCACTCTATCTCCATCACAACCGGCACCTGGAAAGGGCTCAGAGCACCCCCAAAACTGTGGAAATGATCCAAACTCATACACTCACAATTGCTTCTTCAACAATGAAGTCTGGTGTTAGAGGAGAGAGAACAGCTTTTTAAAAGATACCTTCCATAATATCTCACATCTGCTTCACAATGACCCTACTTCCCAACTTGTAACTCACTCAGTTATCAGTCATCAACCTTTAGTCCAAGGTAAAATGAAAAGCTATGGAACTGTCATCATTTCCCCTGCGAGGCTTAAAGGCACGTAATAGCATGCATTATCTTCTTAAAAGCTCAGGGTTTAATTAACTTGCGCAAAGTCACATCAGAATCACCAAATTGCACAACTCCAGGAAGTGGTACCTACATTGTATTTTTGGCAAATGCTGCCCTAGCACAGCATGAATGGTGCTGTGCAGTGAAGTGGTCTGGGTCAGACAGCTAGTAAGCCATGACGCTGAAGCCCAAACACTCTGCTGTGTCTGATAAGAGAGAACAGACTCCCAACCTTAAAGCCACGCTGCCCCCATCTTGAAAGTGATGTTTGAACAATTAATCACACAATAAAACAAAAATCTCTCGTTATATAACAACACAGTTACAGGCCTTGCGGGCGAAGGAAGAAAGGGAGGGAGGGAAGGAAGTAAGGTCAACAGATAATGACTATGGAAGACAGAAGCAAGAAGAAGCAAGACATACACATCTTCGGTAAAAGGAAGCAATAACAACTGAGTGATCTAAGGGGAACAGAGGAATTGGGGCAGAGGAGTTGGTTCCCCACATCCCCACCCCACTGCTGCCCTTATAAGACCATAAGCATAGTTTTCTAAAGAATGACTAGCCAGCATTCAGGTTAAAATGACACGTGCACCCAGAGTAGGAAAAACTATAAATTATGCATGGGACTCTGCATTCACCTGCTCCTACTTGTAGCTTCGAAAGGATTCATTTATTTCAAAATTTAAAAACTGATCTCAGAGTAAAAAACCTCATTAAAATATATGGCTTAGAAATATTTAGAATCTATTATAACAAGAGCTTATTTTCTTAAGATGCAAAAAAGATTTACAAATCACTTTAAAGGGGAGTCGGGGGGTGACCAACCCAACAAAAGAGTGGACAATGACATACATTACCCAACCAACAGCCACCCCACCTCACAACCTGATCTTGCTGACAGGGGCCACCTCTCCCATTATAAGGCCTAAGAGGAACAGGTGTTTGCTTTCTGGCTTCACTAGCAACTACCACATGACATGAGCACGTGACCAGTCATAGCCAATAGGACCCGAGGACAAACCTGCTGAGGCTTCCAGGAAAGGTTTTTGTTCTGTGAACAAATGCACTTCGCCTCCACTGGCTGTTGTCACGTGGACTCCTGGAACTGTGACCTATAGCTCCTCTGTTTTCTACATCCCACAAATTCTTTCAGCTCCACCTTCAAAACATGCAGAACTGCTTTGACTCCTTTTTCCAAATCATCTCTTCCCTGCCTGCTTACAATATTCTCCCAACCACCACGCCAGCTTCCGCCTTTATCCTCTTCATTCAAGTCTCAACACAGCAGCCAGCATGAACCTTTGAGAGCCTTCATCAGATAAGGTCAGTCCTTTGCTCAAAGGCCCTCAAAGAGATCTCATCTCCCCAGGAAAAAGCGCTCCCAATGGCCTAAGAGGCCCTGCTCTCCCGCGGCCCACACTCAGCTCCGCCACACTGGCGCTCCTCTGCCTGGTTGGAACACACACTCCTGCCCCAGCGCCTGCACACTCACTACCCCTCTGTCTGAGATGCTCTTCCCCCACATATCTGCCCTTGTCCTCTTACCACCTTTAAGACGCGGCTCAAATGTCACCTCAGTGAGGCCTTCCCCGATCACCCCATTTAATATAGGCCAACGCAGCCTCCCAGTCCCCTTCACCGCTTTATTTTCTCCGTGGAAATCCCTTTCACCTATTTGTCTGTCTCCTCCCTCCCCCACCAAAAGTGAGCTCCCCGAGGGCAATACACTCAGCCTGTGGTCTGTTTTGCTCAGTGCTGCTGTTATTTCTCACGCTTAGAGACTACTGCCTGGGACACGGTGGGTACTGAATAATTATTTTAGTGAATTCATGGAACAACCATCAACAGCATGCTAAAGATGAAAGACCAGGAGAAGAGGATTATCTGAGTCCTCGGAAATTTCATTGAGCTATTGAATTACATCTGGACTTTTTTTGATCACATGAGGTAAAATTCTACCCATCATCAGACATGGTAAATTAAGGTTTGTGTTATTTGAAGCCAAAAGGTACCTGAGACAGGACATAGGCAGGTGGTTTGACCAAAAAAAAAAAAAAAAGCTATTGGCAAGTATAGCCAATTTAACTCAATCATGAGGCATGTATATTAAAATAACCATGAAATAATGTCACACAGAAAAAAATAAAAAAGCTTAACTGATGTATATCCCATTCAACATGACTAAAACACTAGCTGTATTTAGTTATTTTTTAAATTTTATACATAAACATATACCATTCATAAGAGTTGTTATTCCATCCCATGCATCGAGTGCTAGACAGGATGCTCATTCTTGGCCAATGATGTGAAAACAACAGTTAACTCTAATAAAGAACTTACTGCACACCTGGCTATGTGCTATCCATCCATTTTTACATGCATTATTTACTGCCCCAGCACACCCACAAAAGAGGTACTATTTTTAACTTATCCCATTTTAAAGTTGACCCAAATCAAGTAGCTACTAAGTGATGAGGTTAAAATTTGAACCTAGTCAGTTTTAACGACCAGATCCAACATCCTACCAGCCCGATCAGCCAAGAGGCAGAGCATTCTCAGGACTGAATGGGTCTGGAACACATTTCCTCCACCAGTGGCCTGTTGTCTGCCATTTACTCTGTTTGGGTTTCAGCCCAACAACTGACAAAAGATATTCAAGTGCCAAACTTACCAGAAAGAAACGCTCTGACAGAAAAAGAAGATAGAAATGAAAAGACAAAGATTTGTAGAAGTCCTTTGTCTCAGTTTTCTCAACTGAAAAAAATGGAGATAATAGTTATTTACTAGAAGGAAGAGGATAAAGGCTGAAGGAGGCACAGTATTTTTAGATTGTTATGAGGATTAAATAGATAAATATGGCACGTGCAAGCACTTGGGCTGGTGCCTGGCACACACTAAACAATCATGATTATCATACTTATGATGAAGGGCTTCAAATATGTCACCAAAACTAGAAGGTTAGACCAATAACTATATGGCTAGTAGCTGAAAGAAACCACATACGTGTTATAACTTCAAGAATCCAAAAAAGAAAGGAGAACAAGTACTGGTATTCATTCTGTGAAGAATGTTAAGTGACCCAGTAAGAAAAAATTCTGTTAGAACCACCAGAAACGTATGTCCTGTCCCATCCTCTCCCCAACATCCATTGTGGGAAGAATACCAGAGGAAAGACATGCTCTGTTCTGGGAGGCCAGGTCAGTTACCTCATTTCTGGAGAGCAGTTGGTCACTCACTATCAAAACTTGAACTGATGTGTGCTCTTTGATAAGAGAACTCTACATGGAGGAATTTAACTTCTACAGTGCCCACAAGTATACAAGGATGGTCACTACAACTAAATGACCACCAATAGGGAATGGTTAAATAAATTAGGGTACCACTATCTAGCTAAAAACCCGTTTCTCCACTAGGCTCTCATCTAAGCAAATGACACACTGTCCACCCAAGCTGCTAATACCAAAAATCTGTAAAACCATTTTAATTCTTCTTTTTCTCAGGCCCATCTCATCAAATCCTTTAGCAGATCTTATCCTAGTAACTTTCAAAACATGTATGAAACCTATCACTCTTCTCCTTAGTCATAAGCCTACTCTAAGCCATATCTGCCAAGATGATTTCAATAGCCCAACTGGTCACCCAGGTTAAAACCCTCCAGTGGCTTCCACTGCTTTGGGAATAAAATCCCTGTTCCCTACCATGGCACGAAGGCCCTGCTTACCTCTTAGACAGCATTTCCTAGGCTCTCCTCAGGGTCCAGTAACACCAGCCTTCTATTTGGGGAGGCAGAAGGTCTCTTCAGTATGACACACTCATTCTAGTTTTAGAGCCTTCATGATGAACCATGCTCTTCCTAAACCAGTGATGGCGAACCTATGACACACGTCTCAGAGGTGACATGCGAACTCATTTTTTTTGGTTGATTTTTCTTTGTTAAATGGCATTTAAATATATAAAATAAATATCAAAAATATAAATTTTTGTTTTACTGTGGTTGCAAATATCAAAAAATTTCTATATGTGACACGGCACCAGAGTTAAGTTAGGGTTTTTCAAATGCTGACACACCGAGCTCAAAAGGTTCGCCATCACTGTCCTAAACTGTCTAACTGCCTCGTTGTTCACGTTGATTTAAATGTCGTCACTTCAGAGGGACTGCCTGACTCCCCTACCACATACATCACTCTCAGAACCACTTACAGATGCTGTCAATACCATTACCACTGTTTACTTTATAGCATTTCTCAATGTCTGAAATCCTATATAATAAAAGCCTAATACACTGTCTGGTTGTCCATTCAACCAAAGCGTAATATGCTAATGATATGCTAAGGCCCCTCAACTGCTTGCTATGATGTGCACTGACCACCAGGGGGCAGATAGTCAACCAGCCAACCAGTCGCTATGAGGTGCACTGACCATCAGGGGGCAGATGCTCTGACCAGTAAGTTAGCTTGCTGCTGGGGTATGGCCAATCAGAACTGAGCAAGACGAGCTGGACATGCCCTAGAGACCTCCCACAGTCCCTCCCTGGTTGGCCAACCGCTCGCTTCCTTCCCCGGCCTTGATCGTGCACCAGTGGGGTCCCTCGGCCTGTCCTGCGCGCTCTCGCAATCCAGGACCCCTTGAGGGATATCGAAGAGCCAGTTTCGGCCTGATCCCGCAGGCCAGGCCGAGGGACCCCACTGGTGCACGAATTTGTGCACCAGGCCTCTAGTTAATTATAAGAAACGCATTTATTTTGTATCTCCCACCATTTGATATATTGGTCCAGTGAAGGCAAGGGCTTAATCTCTCGTTTACCACTGAATGACTAGAATCTACAATCAGGCATAAGCAAACACTTCAAATCAGCTGCATAAATATTACACAGTTGTTGAAAAGACTGTCTATATGCTAAAACAGAACAATGTCCAAGATAGACTGTTAAGTGACAAAAGCAAACCACAAGCATTACAGTTGATCCTTGAATATGGGCTCTAACTATGGGGCTCCATTTAACCGCAAGTTTTGAATTGACCTGTATATTTCAAGGGTCAACAGTATTTTCATTCTGAGGTTGGGAATCTGCATGTGTGGAGAGACAACTGCAATTACACTCAGATTTTTTACTGTGAGGGAGGTCAGCACCCCTAACCTTCATGTTGTCTCGGGGGGTCCGATGTATATACAAAATGATCCCATCTTTGTAAAAATTAATAGGTGCACATCATGTACAGAAAAAGTATATGCATAGCAAAAGTCAAGAAGGCTATAAAATAGTTACAGTAATTAACTTTGAACTATGGGGTTGGAGGGGAAGAGGACTTTTCACTTTTTAAGTTAGGTTCTCCTGAGCTATTTGAGTGTTTTTACCAGCACATATTACAGTTGTAACTTTTTTGTGATGCTTTCCTCATCCTCTACCTGCTAAAAGGCCCAACAATGTATAGTGGGTACTCTCTTTTTCAAACACCCAGAACACCTCAGACACAATGTAAAGTTTGCGATATATTTCTACCACCTGACCCATTTCGAATCACTAGAGAAACAGATATCTGAATATTATTTGTTATGGTCTAGTCCAGTTTAAGGGCTGATGGAGAATCTCTGGCTCAAACAGCAGACCAAAAATACATGTTTATCTCCCTTCAATAAAAGATTCTTTAAATGGTAGTTTAAAAAAAAAGTTAATAAAAATAAATTAAAATGGATATCTTTCTAAAGAAAAGAAACCATGGGCTAGGGAAAGGGAATTAGTGAACCAAGTGTAGGGTTGGCACTTTGAACACAAGGGACTCCTAAATGTCAGAATTCAAAAGAATAATTACCAGCTTCACCCTCAAGTCTGACAGTCATTAATTCCCACCAAGAACTAATTATTAAATCTGAAAAATAACCCAGACCAAGTTCTGGTCTCGATCTCCAGAAAGGTTCTGCTCAGGTTCTCCAGTCAGGTTCAGTCACCAGGTTCTAGTCAGGCTCTCCTGCCAATCTCCGCAGTCAGGTTCAGTCCAGGATCCCCTGCCATGCTCTCTCGCCAGGCTCCGCCTCCAGGCTCCGAGGCCAGTCCCGGTCCAGGATCCTCCGGCATGCTCTCGCCAGCGAAGTTCTTCTGTCTCTAGAGAACGTTCTGTGTAGGTTCTGTGCCTAGGCTCTGTCTCTCTTGGTCCTGTCTTCCAAGCCCTGTGTCCTAACTTCTGTGTTCTGAGTTCTGTCTCTGAATTCTGTCTTCTTCTGTCTCTAGATTCTGAGTTCTGTCTCTGTCTGTCTTGTTACATCTGTATTTATACCAGTTGATTAAATCCTATCAATCTCTATTACAAAGGTTAGGGCGTTTCTTATCTCCATTCCAGGGAGAAAAGATTATGTAGCTTAAGCATGATTGTTCATAGTTAAAGTGATTAATTACCCGCCTGGCACTTAGTTGAGGGGTTTTATTCCCTCCCTAACTTCAGGGGGAAATCCCTACCTGGGGATTCAACCTTTCTCGGAGAGGTGACCTTGGTTAAAACACAGCGCCAAGAAGGTGAGCAAACATATTAAGAACCGTATGCCATATATGCCAGGTCCCTTGAAACAGCAAGGATGGACCGGCTCCCGGCACCAAAATAAACAACAAAAAATACTCTACAGCAAACAGATAAAGGAGGGTATGATGACTTTAAAGAAAATTCTCAACACTTTCAAAGAGATTCAAGAAGGTTATGAGTCCCAGCCAGTGTGGCTCAGTTGGCTAAGCCTCATCCTATGCACCTAAGAGTCGCAGCTCGATTCCTGGTTGTGGGCTCCATCCCCAGTGCAGGGGTATGCAGGAGGCAGCCAATGGATGATGCTGTGCTCTCACATTGATGTTTCTCTTCTCTCTCCCTCTCCCTTCCTCTCTCTAAAAATCAATAAAATATTTTTTTAAATATATTTTATTGATTTTTTACAGAGAGGAAGAGAGAGAGATAGAGAGTTAGAAACATCGATGAGAGAGAAACATCGATCAGCTGCCTCCTGCACATCCTCCACTGGGGAAGTGCCCGCAACCCAGGTACATGTCCTTGACCGGAATTGAACCTGGGACCTTTCAGTCCTCAGGCCGACACTCTATCCACTGAGCCAAACCGGTTTTGGCAATAAAATATTTTGTAAAAGAAGGTTATGAATCCATAGTCTTGGAAAAAAGAAAAAAACATGCTGGGAGTGGAAGGAGGGGAGAATTCTTAAAAATTTAAAATATTACTGCTAAAGTAAAATTATAGAACCTGAGAATAAAGTAGAGGAGATGACCAGAAGAATAGAATTAAAAGACAAAATGAGGATACAATCTAATTAAAAAATGGGCAGAAGACCTGAATAGAGATTTCTCCAAAGAGGACATATACATGGCCAAGAGACATATGAAAAAATGCTCAAAGTCACTGATCATCAGAGAAATGCAAATTAAAATCACAATGAGCTATCACCTCACATCTGTTAGAATGGCTATCAATAAAAAAATCAAGTGCTGGTGAGGATGTGGAGAAAGGGGAACACAAGTTCACTGCTGGGTGGAATCAGATTGGTGCAGGAACTATGGAAAACAGTGTGAAGTTTCCTCAAAAAATTAAAAATAGAACTTCCCTTTGACCCAGCAATCCCACCTCTGGGAATATATCCTAAAAACCCAAAACACCAATCAGAAAGAATAAATGTGCCCCTATGTTTATAGCGGCACTATTTACAATAGCTAAGAATTGGAAACAGCCCCAAGTGCCCATCGGTACATGATTGGACAAAAAGGCTGTGGGACATTTACACTATGGAATACTATGCAGCAGTAAAAAAGAGGGATCTCTTACTCTTTGGGACATCATGGAGCGGCCTGGAAAACATTATACTAAGTGAAATAAGCCAATCTGAGAAAGACAAATACCACATGATCTTACTTATTTGTGGAATCTAATGAACAAAATGAACAGACCAATAAAATAGGACCTGATAAATGGAGACATGAAACAGCCTGACATACCTCGATGTGTGGTTGGAGAGATGAGAAGAGATAAACCAGAGAATTTATATACTTATTAGGGCCCCAGTGCACAAATTCGTGCACCTTGAAAGGAACTGTGGGCTGCGAGGCTGTGGTGGGCACAGGGGCGGGTCTTGGCCCATCCTCTGTGCCCCTGCCTGACCCCTCCCGCCAGGGCCCCGGCAACCCTGTTCCCGCCGCCACCACCACCGCTCCCATGCAGTGACTGCACCGGCCCCGCTCACACCTGCTGACAGTGCGGAGCGATTGCCACCAGCGCCAGCAGCAGGTGCAAATGGCAGCTGCTGCTCTGATTGCCCTTCAGTAGCAGGGGAGGTAGAGAAGCCCTCAGGGGCAATTCGGGCTGCCGCCGCCGCCACACCCATAACGGTGCCAAACCACAGGGACCCATGCCAGGCGCCGGCAGCAGGTGCGAGTGGCGCCTGCCGGCCCCGATCACCCCTCAGGAGCAAGGGGAGGTGGAGAAGCTCTGAGAGGCAATCGGGGCCGGCAGCCACCGCTTACATCCACTAACGGTGCCAAGCAATCGGGGCCGGTACCAGGTGCCAGCAGCAGGTGCGAGCAGTGGCTCCAGCAACAGCAGCGGGTACTAGCAGGGCCTATGCAGGCAGCAGCTGCAAGTGCCGGGCGGGACCGTGGTGCGCAGGAGCAAAGAAGTTTCAGTAACCACCACAGGCTCGCCCCAATGACAGCGACTGGCACCCCGCCTTGGTCTGGTGCCCCCACTCACCTGCTCCACCATCCCGCCACGGCCGATGCCCGCCATGTTCTGCGCACAGCCCCTGTTGTTCAGCGCATGTCAGAGCAACTGGTTGGTTGGTTGGTTGTTCGCCTGTTCCACTGTTCGCTCTATTTGCATATTACAGTTTTATATATATAGATATGCATAGCCCATGAACATGGGCAATAGGGTAGTAAAAACCTGGGGGGAAGGGTAGGAGCTAGGAGGAAGGAAGTACAGGGGGGGAAATGGGAGATATCTATAATACTATCAACAATTTAAAAAATTTTTCTTTTAAAGACAAAAGGGGGAGAGGAACTAACTCAGGAAGTCCAATAACCAACTAAAAGGAGTTATACAAAGAAAGAAGATATAATTACAGCATTATAAGAGGATTCCCAAGAATTAAAAAATATGAGTCTTTAGTTTATTAAGAACACATCTAGACAAAACACATCACCCACAAAGGAACAAGAATCACCCTGTATCAGACTTCTCCTCAACAATGGATGCTAGAAGACCTGGGAGCAATGACCTCAAAGCTCTGAGGGGAAATAATCTTCAACTTAGTTTGGTTTGAATAAAATAATACCAGACAAGGTATTTCAAGGACTAACAAAAACACTTTCAGATATGCCATGGTTCAAAACTTTATCTCCTACATATTCTTTCCTGAAAGCATGTGAGGGATGCACTGCATTAAAGAAAAGATCCAGTCGCAGCAGAACCAAAGCCCAGCACTGAGGGGAGTGACCTGGAACAGGCGTAGGTAACATCAGGTCCAGACTAGAGAAAGAGGACCAGGAAGACCTCTCCTCAGGGGGAAATACTAATGTGGTATGGAAAGCTGAAAACATGGAAGAAAAAAACAGTGAAAAATAAAGCAAGAGGAAAAAGGTAATTACTGACTCAAAAACCAGGAAACCATACAGGATAGGTAATGATATTTTTTGCCTCGGCTATGAACAATTATTTATATCATCACAGTAATGTAGAAACTATTTGTTGATTTTCAACAATGAAAACCAAATCATAGGCAAAGAATAAGGGAGTATGGTACAGAGTATAAATGTTCTCAACCTTGACAATGCCCATGTGGAAATGACAGACACATAAGAGCATAAAGGGGAAAGGAGCGGTGAGAAAAAAAGGGGGGAGTACGAATATTTTCCTACTTGGGAAATCAAGATACACAAGCTATAGGAACGAGAAGCAAAGGTCTATTGTGTTACATAAACTACAAAGATAACAGAGAAACTAAAAGTGATAACATCTATTTGGGAAAGTGGATATAAGGGAGCCAAATCCTCATTTATCAGAGCACAAATCGATCTAAAATTGATAAATCCTAAAGTAAGCTTATTATTTCATCACAACAATACCACATGAAGAAATTACTTAAAAGTTTCCTTCAGAGAATGGCTGTAAGGAGTGAGGAAGGGTTGTTGGCCTTTATTATAAGCATTTCTGAGTTTGTGTTGTTTATTTGTTATGTATGGTGGTGGTTTCTTTTCTGCAGGGAGAAGGCAGCTGAAGGGGAATACTGTAACATTATGGTTTACGGTGTTTGTCATTTTGTTTAACAATATTCTACTCAAGAAACAAAAGCCTTTTTAAGAAAATGCCAAAAACAAACTGGGTTTACTTCTTCAAACGACAAATGACAGTGTGAGGAAGCGTCCCTGTGCCGACAGTTTTCTGTAGCGTTCGAGTGACATCAGCACCCGTTAAACACACCGATGCGGCTGTTCACTGGGAAAGTCTAGGTTCCCCTCAGGATTGAGAGCCAAGTGCCTATGGCAGCACAAGATGAACATATCCCATATCACATTTCAGGCAAGTTACAGACCCACTCTGCCACTATCCATGAGATGTAACAAAAAGCTAAGCAATGTTAAAAAATAATTTACCAAATTCCTCTCAAATCAAAATACAGGAAACTATTGTGTAATTTGACACTT
The DNA here is from genome assembly GCF_963259705.1 of Myotis daubentonii. Lineage (NCBI taxonomy): Eukaryota > Metazoa > Chordata > Mammalia > Chiroptera > Vespertilionidae > Myotis > Myotis daubentonii. The sequence goes on along the minus strand of NC_081849.1, from coordinate 6,113,738 downwards.
CAGAAAATTACATTTTTGTTGTCACTAAAATGAAGCCAAGAAAAAAAAATAGTTCGGTGTTTAATAAGGCATTGTGTAGTTTAGAAAGGACACAACTATATCACATTAATCTTTGTATGGGTCTAGACATGAAAAACATGTAAGCAAAGAAACTACATAAGTAGAACAATAATGATTATGTAACAAATGATTTTACATTAGGAGCAGCAACTGTTTATTTTGAAATATATGCTACTGAGTAGTTAGATTCAAGTTTATCTTGTTAAGAATACAATGTTTCCAAATCAATGATCCTTACAGAAAATAAAACATGAATTTCAGTATTATTTAATCTTACTTTTAGAAAAGTAGACAAGAAGGATTTCATGCCCTAGGTGAAAAAAAAATAAAATCTACTTATAAATTACACACTGCTGCTTTGATACAAAATAAAAATTATTCTAGAAGAGATAGGTTACAATACTTAACATATAATACAAAGTTTTGTAAGAAAACAAGTGTAGCCCTGACGGGTTTGGCTCAGTGGATAGAGCGTTGGTCTACGGACTGAAGAGTCCCAGGTTTGATTCCAGTCAAGGGCATGTACCTTGGTTGCAGGCACACCCCCAGTAGGGGGTGTGCAGGAGGCAGCTGATCGATGTTTCTCTCTCACCAATGTTTCTAACTCTCTATCCCTCTCCCTTCCTCTCTGTAAAAAAATCAGTAAGTATTTTTAAAAAAAGAAAGAAAACAAGTGTAACATGCCACCTGAGGTTAAATATATACATTTTACAAGTAATATATATCTAAATATTAAATAGGACAGGTGTATAGGTAAATGTCTAAATATGAGTTTGTAAGCATAATGAAGTTAACCCTATACTATCATAGTTTTACTTAATAAAAAGAGAATATATTTAATCCATCAAACTGTTTATCTTCTGCTGAAACACATCAGAAACAGTACTTCTCATTTCTTTTCCTTTTCTAATTATAACTGGGAATTAAACATACATGAAGAACTATTCTGAAAATCCTCAAACCTATCATGAAATATTTGAGCCAAAGTGTTTTTTCAGAGTTTTCAAATTATATAAACATTTCAGTGTGTTAAATTCATATTACCATTTAAATATTTTACAGAAGTATATATTCTTATATATACACAATTTATACAGAATTAGAATAAAAATGCTGAATTATTTTTGAATAGCTAATAAAACTACTTAAGAAACTAAGTGAAAAATCTTGAGAACTAAAGGGGGAGGGGATAAAAATGCTACTTTATTCCCAATCCTCTTCTATCAAACAACTTCCAAATCCAGAATGTGAAACTTTCATGATTTGTTATTTCCTTATTTCCAAACGTAGATTTAATTCAACAATAAATATACACATCTTAATATCCAGTGCCATATGACCATATCTGAAGCTTTCATCCAGTTAAGTACATAATAGAGAAATATACGGCTTCTGTTGGCTCTGTTTATTTTTAATAGTAACAATCCAAGCCAAGTCACCCTCCGGAACCAGATGCAAAAATATGATCATCTGAAAAGAAACAACTTTCCCCTCCGGGTATTTGGGGTTCTGGCTCTTTTTTATTGTCATTTTTCATTTCTGTCTATAAACCATCTTATAAAAAACTGCCATATTCCCCACCCAGATCCCATGCCCCGGGATGAGAATGCTCAGCTCCAGGGCTCAGCCTCAGGCAGGCAGCTCAGTTCACTAGGGCAGGCTGCGAGGCTGCCAGCCAGGTCCTGCCAACCTGATCGCCCTGCAGCACCCACTGCACAGGACAAAACAAATGAGCATGAAGGGTCTTTCTTGCAAGCTCTCCCACGGTTCTGAGACTATCCCGCCACACACACCCACTACCAAAAACACACACAGAACTCCCAGGAGCCTACAAGACAGAGGAGGGGGAAGGAAGGTGGAGGAAAAGAGGAAGACCAGAGAAAGTAGATCTCTGTGTAGCAGTTGCTTCAAAAAGGTGGGATGGATTTCTCCAAAGTCCAGACCGGGAACCTTGCTACAGACAGCCAGCGGAGGAAACCCCCAATGTTAACTCTTTGTTAACTCTGTGCTAACCATTTCCAGGAACTTTTCCCCTCTATTGCTTAATTTCAAATAATCCAACAAGTCCATTTTATTTTTTTATATTACTTAATGAAATTTTGTTGGGTGCCGAGAATATAAAGGTTAGATAAAACAAAAGGATACAACACATTTCGCATTATTTTGCGTCACATGGTTAAAATCTTTATGTTAACCCTTTTTATCCTTTCTAATCTCTCTCTAGTGAGGAAGTCAAAACCAAAATACTAACCACCACCTAACATGGTCTTCAACGTCTACCAAAAATGCCCTACTCAAGTCTCACTCTTTCAAACCAGAGCCTTTCTTTTCCATTTAACAAGGATATTTTTCCATGAAAAACTCTACTTAAGGTGCTGCAATCACTTTTGCCAAATTTTTCTTTCTCCTTTTACTTACATGTTTATCATGGCTTTTTTTTTAAATATAAGTTTTTTTAACCACCTTTTCCAAACCTCTAAACAAGCATCTATAATTACGGAGAATTGTCCTTCTGCTCAAGAAACAAATAATTCTACTTTCCCTCCACAAACTTCCTAAATCCTCTATGAAGCTGGCCAAATGTTTTCAACTCCTGGCACTGAATAAATAAAATTTAAAAAACCATTATGTAACTGAAGCCTACTTCTGTTGTTCTAATAACCTAACTTAAACGGTGGTTTAACAGTAGTCTTGGTTGTCAAAGAATCCCTATTTTTAAATAAACAAATATTTTGAAGAGGTTCAAAGTGAGGGGTGGGGCCACAGGGGTAGAGCCCCATAAATGGAAGTCAAGTTCATGACTGTTTCCACAGAGGCCTAATCAAGAAATTGCCTTTTTCATATCTCATATCCTGCAAAATCTTACCAACTCATAACCTTGATTACAGATCATCCTCTTCTAGGCAACATTCTCCAAACTACAATGTTATAGTAATACCACCAAAATTCAGAATAAGTTAAAGGAGTTAGGTTTAAGACATAACCAAGAAAGCTGCCCTTGTATAAAGATGCTGACTGCATGACTGATGCTTATGTGCAGATGGTCAGACAAGGGAAATACCCAGGCTTTGGGGGCAGAAGAAAACAACTAAAAAATAGAAGTTTATTCTTTTAGTTAAATAAAGTTAAAACAATGTCCTTCCAAAGAATATTTTAGAGACACAATGCAAAACAGTTCCTAGTTTTCACTTCCACTGTAATTAGTTTCAAATATGAATAAAATTCTACCTATTTCAATCCCAAGATTTTTATTCTAATTTAATTAAATTTACAAAAATCTTTTAGAAAGTGTATGTAAAACACAAAGATTTGACAATGGTGAAAACTACTCAACAAAATTTGATAAAAATATTGTATTTGGAGAAATCATTTCTATTATCATCAATTCCTAGACTCCCTTTAATCACTTTGGGTTTTGTGCCCTTCCATCACAAGACAAACTAAGCTATGGCACAATGGTTTATTCTATATGACAGGACTCTGTCAGCAACAGGAAGATTAATTAATCTAGCACAACTGGCTTTAATTAACTTACCGCATCCCCTCACCCACTCCATGGTTCCCCTCACTTTCCCCACAACTTCCCCTAAAATCCCAAACATCACTACAAAACAGGCAACAGACACCAATGGCAGAGTGCAGGCAAGAACTCTGTAGAGGGGAGAAACCAAGATGGCGGCATAGGTTAACGCCGGAGATTGCTGCCTCGAACAACCACATCAGAAAAACTAAAGACATCATCCAGAACCACAGGAAGGCTGGCTGAGTGGAAATTCTACAACTAGGAGGAAAGAGAATATCATACCCAGACTCAGAGGAGGCGCAGTGCTGAAGTGAAATACTCAGGTGCGGAGTGCGCGCAGAGGGGGCTGGCGGCGGAGGGCGTGGTTGTTGTTGTTTTCAATCGGGAGGGAGTTTCAGACTCTGAGCTCCAGATCCTGGCGAGTCTCTAGGGACCCAGACTCAAACGGGAGAAGCGGGACTGTCTGGCTTCAGTCGGAACTCGAAGGCAGCTTTCTCTCCGAGGTTTGCAGCGGTTGCTGGGACTCTGTGAGGCAGAGCCCCTAGGGACAGAACTGAGAGGAGCCATAACTGCTCGCTCCTGCCCGCCCTGTAGATCCCCGGGGACCCTCCCCGCCCAAGCCCTGCGCAGAGCCATTTGCCGGATAGCCTCAGGCAAATGCTAGATTAGCACCGCCCTAGAGATCCAGCACAGAAGCTCTCCCACTGCAGACTCTCATAGCCAGTTAGCCTGGAGGTCAAATCACCCTTGGTATTGCCGACATCAATCAAGGCTTAACTACAACAAGACTGCGCACAAAGACCACTAGGGGGTGTACCAAGAAAGCATAAAAAATGCGGAGACAAAGAAACAGGACAAAACTGTCAATGGAGGATATTGAGTTCAGAACCACACTTTTAAGGTCTCTTAAGAACTGTCTAGAAGCCGCCGATAAATGTAATGAGATCCTCAAGAAAACTAATGAGACCCTCGATGTTATGATAAAGAACCAACTAGAAATTAAGCATACACGGACTGAAATAACGAATACTATACAGACTCCCAACAGCAGACCAGAGGAGCGCAAGAATCAAGGCAAAGATTTGAAATGCGAAGAAGCAAAAAACACCCAACCAGAAAAGCAAAATGAAAAAAGAATCCGAAAATACGAAGACAGTGTAAGGAGCCTCTGGGACAGCTTCAAGCGTACCAACATCAGAATTATAGGGGTGCCAGAAGATGAGAGAGAGCAAGATATTGAAAATCTATTTGAAGAAATAATGACAGAAAACTTCCCCCACCTGGTGAAAGAAATAGACTTACAGGTCCAGGAAGCGCAGAGAACCCCAAACAAAAGGAATCCAAAGAGGACCACACCAAGACACATCATCATTAAAATGCCAAGAGCAAAAGACAAAGAGAGAATCTTAAAAGAAGCAAGAGAAAGAAACTCAGTTACCTACAAGGGAATACCCATACGACTGCCAGCTGATTTCTCAACAGAAACTTTGCAGGCCAGAAGGGAGTGGCAAGAAATATTCAAAGTGATGAATACCAAGAACCTACAATCAAGATTACTTTATCCAGCAAAGCTATCATTCAGAATTGAAGGTCAGATAAAGAGCTTCACAGATAAGGAAAAGCTAAAGGAGTTCATCACCACCAAACCAGGATTATATGAAATGCTGAAAGGTATCCTTTAAGAAGAGGAAGAAGAAGAAAAAGGTAAAGATACAAATTATGAACAACAAATATGCATCTATCAACAAGTGAATCTAAGAATCAAGTGAATAATCTGGTGATCATAATAGAATCAGGGACATAGAAAGGGAATGGACTGACTATTCTTGGGGGGGAAAGGGGTGTGGGAGATGCGGGAAGAGACTGGACAAAAATCGTGCACCTATGGATGAGGACAGTGGGTGGGGAATGAGGGCGGAGGGTGGGGCGGGAACTGGGAGGAGGGGAGTTATGGGGGGAAAAAAGAGGAACAAATGTAATAATCTGAACAATAAAGATTTAATTTAAAAAAAAAAAGAACTCTGTAGAACACAAGAGAGGATGCAGATGATGTGTTGTGGAATTGTGCACCTGAAACTTATGTAATTTTGTTAATCAGTGTCACCCCATGTGGAAGCACGAGCTGCTCTTTAGCGGCTGCCAATATAAATATGAAGGGAGAAAAAGCAGTAAGAGTTTTAGAAACTTAGACATGACAAACAATAAAGATACAGAACTCCTCTGCATTTGTCTAACAGGTTTATCTGTGACTCTCAAAATATTTTGTATATATACATATATATTTTTCACTAATAAAAGAGAAGATTTATTACTATCCTAAATTATTTTTTTAAAAAACCACACACTCACACAGGAGCAATACCTGTGTTGATTAAAACCTAAAGACATTTTTACCTCTTAGTATTATGCCCTACTAATGAGATAAAGAATGGAATTGAAAAAATGACATTAAAAATCAAATGTTTTGCCCAGCCAGTGTGGTTCAGTGTTTGAGCATTGACCCATGAACCAGGAGTTCACGGTTCCATTCCAGTCAAAGCACACGCCCTAGTTGTAAGCTCAATCCCAGTAGGGGATGTGCAGGAGGCCGCCAATCAATGATTCTCTATCACTGAAGTTTCTATCTTGCTCTCCCTCTCCTTTTTTCTCTGTAATCAATAAAAATGTATTTTTAAAAAAAAAGAAAAAGAACTTAAAAAATCAAATGTTTTGACGTTACATAGAGTCAGTCCTAATGTCCTATCCTAATCTCTATATATAAAAGGCTAATATGCTAAGTGTCCCTCCAAACGTCCAACCAGTCGCTGTGATGCATGCTGACCACCAGGGGACAGATGCTCAATGCAGGAGCTGCTGTGACGCGCACTGGCCATTTACAAAGAAACAGCACTGCGGACCTGGTGCCAACAAAGCAACACTCGGCTTCCCCCAAGTGGGACACAGGCCCCGCCACCACCCCAGAGTAAAAGCCCACCAAATCGCAGCCAACACTGCTGAGATCCGATAGTGCAAAATGCAGCCCAGAGTCCAGCCCAGTCTGGAATCGGTCACTGTGGGCACCGGGTAATAACATCATGCAGCAACGCCCGGCGGCCCGGCTTCCTCTCCCTCGCGACTAGCCTCCTTGTAATTTCTTCAGTCCAGGAACACAACTTGCTTTACAACCAGCTGCAAACATTTTACACATTAACCAAATATCTATGAAGCGTTTTCCCGTGCCTCATCTCATTTGATCCTCACAGAAGTCCTGGAGTTGGTAGATAGGAGACTTCAATAATAGTCTGCTTCGTGTTGATATTTACTGCTGTGTTGCTGACAATTACCTGAAAGAGAAGTTGGGGTGCTTCACTGGGCTGGAAAAAGTTTAGGTCTAATTAAGCAAGTTTAATATATATATATATATATATATATATATATATATATATATATATAAAGCTAGTATGACTCGCACATGCGCCATACATGTTAAGCTCTTGCTGGCGCCAATTGCATGCGTGTGTTTCGAACTGTTATTGTCGATCATGAATTTGGTTGATACTTCTATTATAGAGAAAGGGCGAATAGCGATATTAAAGTATTTCTTCTAATTAACTTTCTTTCAATGTACATAAATCCATGTACCAGGCCACTAGTGTCATATAAAAAGTTTAAGTAATATGAAAAACAGTAAGAATGTCCTCTGGCTAATAAACTACAAATAAAACATAAATTTTTAGAAATTCACAAGAAATACAAGTAGTAAAATTGAAGAGTCTTCAATAATCCTACTAATCAAGTGAGTAAAAATTTTAAACTGAAGTGGTTTTCAGTGATTAAACTATAAATATAAAGGGTTTCTTTAAAATCTTTAATTGATTTTTTTTTTAGAGAGAGTGAGGGAAGAAGGGCAGAGGGAGAGAAGTAGAATGGGAGGAGGAGGGAGAGGGAGAGGGAGAGAGATTGATTTGTTGTCCCATGTATTCATGCATTCACTGGTTGATTTTTTTAAAATATATTTTTATTGATTTCAGAGAGGAAGGGAGAGGAGAGGCAGAAACATCAATGATGAGAATCATTGATCTGATGCCTCCTGCATGCCCCCCACCGGGATCAAGCCGGCAACCCGGGCACTGGAATCAAACCCAGGACCCTTCAGTCTGCAGGCCAACACTCTACCCACTGAGCCAAATCGACTAGGGCTCATTGGTTGATTCTTTTATGTGCCCTGACTGGGATTGAACTGCAACCCTTGCACATGGGGACAACACTCCAACCAACTGAGCTACCAGGCCAGGGCATAAAGGTTTTGTTTTAATATACCACACATGACAAAGATTCAATGAAACTTGTCCTCACACATATTCCTGCTGACATTATAATCTGATACACCCCTTTGATGAAGCATTTAAATTTTTTTAATAAAAATAAGAGTTCATATTTAATAGGCACTGTTCTAAAGGCTTTCTGAACATGTGCCCTCTTTAATTCTCTCAGTAACCGTAACACAGGGATTTTATCATCAACCCCATTTTATTTTTTTTAATATATGTTTATTGATTTCAGAGAGGAAAAGAGAGAAACATCAATGATAACAGAGAACCACTGATCAGCTGCCTCCTGCAAGCCCCACACTGGGGATTGAGCCCACAACATGGGCATGTGCCCTGACTGGGAATAAAACTGTGACCTCCTGGTTCATATGTTGATGCTCAACCACTGAGCCACACCGGCCAGGCTTCAACCCCTTTTTACAGGTGAGTAAACAAACAGAGAAATTAAACAGTTTACACAGAGTCCAACAACTAGAAAGTGATGGAGCCAAAATGTGAGGCCCAGCAACTGAACAGTAGAGCCCATTCCCTCTCAATATGGATCAAGAATCATAACATTCTTGTGTGTGTGTGTGTGTGTGTGTGTGTGTGTGTGTTAATCCTCACCTGAGGGTATTTTTCTAACGATTGTTAGAGAGGGTGGAAGGGAGAGGGAGAGACAAAGAGAGAGAAATATGGATGTGAGAGAGACAATCAATTGGGTAGGGACAATTCAGTCTGCAAGCCGATGGTCTATCCACTGAGCAAACCTGGCTAGAGCAAATTGTTCTCTCTTTTAATCTAGTGATCCTGCCTATGGAAATCTGTCCTTTAAAAATAATCCAAAATATGAATATGACTATCTACAAAAGTGTCTGCAAAGCATTTTACATGGTATAAGCAAAAAAAAAAAAAAAATCGTATTACCAAGAAAAGTGGAGGAACAGGGGTGATGGAGGATGTGTATATTAGTTTACTCAATGGAAAATTAAACTCCTTTAAAAAGGTTATGTGTAATACTTTCAAAAATAAGGAATTCAAATTTAAAAAACGTTATGAAGATTAACGACATGGAAATTTTCTTTTACACGTTAAGCAGGGAAGTAGCCTACAAAATCTAGAGTAATATACCATCATTAATACAATGAAAACAAAATAGGCATATGGAAAAAGTTGGAAAAAGAGATCAAAATAACAGTATCTATGTAAGAGTAGTATGATGGATTTCTTTTCTCCATGTTCCACATTTTCTGTAATAAAAATACAATATTAAAAATTTTCAGTGATTAAAATAACAGATTTATACAATTAGAAATCCACAGGTTATATGATGATAGCAGAAGAAATTCAGGCTCAACCTGAAAAAGGCAATGTTTTTTCACTCCTCACCAGAGAATATTTCTTCTATTGATTTTTTAAATATATTTTTATTGATTTCAGAGAGGGAGGTAGAGGGAGAGAGAGAAACATCAATGATGAGAATCATTGATTGGCTGCCTCCTGCAGGTCCAACACTGGGGATTGAGCCTGCAACCCCAGCATGTGCCCTTGACCGGAATTGAACCCAGGACCATTCAGTCCGCAGGTTGACGCTCTACCCACAGAGCCAAACTGGCTAGGGCTCTTCTATTGATTTTTAAAGAGAGTGAAAGAGAGAGAGAAGTCGGGAAGAGAGAGAGAGAAAGAGAAACATTGATTGGTTGCCTCCCACCGGGGATTGAACCTGCAACTAAGGCAATTGCCCTTGACTGGAAATCAAACCTGTGACTCTCAGTCCAAAGACCAACACTCTAACCACTGAGCACCGTCCAGGCTTGATATGCCTTAATACGCAGAAGGATAATCTAGTTATATTTCAAAAATACTAGAAAATAATTATTTCATAATATAATCCTCATTGTGCTAATTTTAAACTAAACTAATTCTATTTTATCCAAAGCTCAAATTAATGCCAACCTATCACTATTATTCCAGAGACCTTGAAAGAAAAGACCTCTTAATAACATAAAAAGGTAATAGTTACCATGACCTGGATTAGGACTCAAAAATACTAGACTGGGCCCTAACCAGTTTGGCTCAGTGGATAGAGTGCTGGCCTGCGGACTCAAGGGTGCTGGGTTCGATTCCGGTCAAGGGCATGTACCTTGGTTGCAGGCACAACCCCAATAGGGAGTGTGCAGGAGGCAGCTAATTGATGTTTCTCTCTCATCTATGTTTCTAAATCTCTATCCCTCTTCTTTCCTCTCTGTACAAAGTCAATAAAATACATTAAAAAAAATACTAGACTGGTTAAGTATCATGAAATATCATAAATAAACACATGATATGGAATTTTGGCAATAAAAATACTTTAAAATACTTTTTTTAATGTGAAATTATCATTAAGTCATTTACCCGGTACCATTTTCCAATGGCAACAATAACGAGGATCAAGAACCTCAGGGCAAAAAAAAAAAAAAGAACCTCAGGGCAATCTACACTAATAAAAGAGAAAAATGGTAATTGGCGTACAACGATACCCTTTTCATTGGCTAATCAGGGCTATATGCAAATTAACTGCCAACTAAGATTGGCAGTTAACTGCCAACAAGATGGCGGTTAATTTGCATATGTAGGCACAATGCAGGGAGGCGAAAGGGAAAGCAGGAAGAAGCCCCCTGCCACTGACAGTGATCGGAAACCCAGGGGGGAGCTAAGAGCTGGGGGGCAGCCATGATCGGAGAATCAGGCGCCTTTGCCGCCCTGGCCAGTGATAGCAGGAAGTAGGGGTGGAGCCAGCGATGGGAGCTGGACATGGTCGAAGCTGGCAGTCCCGGGAGCTAGGGGTCCCTTGCCTGGGCCTAAAGCGGAGCCCACGATCGCGGGGCCGCTGCAGCTGCGGGACCCCGCTGCCCGAGCCGGACGCCTCAGCCAGAGGCGTTAGGCCTGGGCAGGGGCGGAGCCTGCAACCGCGGGGAGCTGGGGGTCCCCTGCCCAGGCCTGACACCTCTGCCGGAGGCCTCAGGCCTGGTCAAGGGGCCGATCCAGTGATTGGTGATCGGAGGGTGACGAGGGTCAACTCCTCTGCCCGAGGCATCAGGCCTGGGCGGGGGGCTGAGCCGGGGATTGGGGGGATATGATGGTCCCCTTGCCCAGGCCTGAAGCCTGGGTCAGAGGCGTCAGGCTTGGGCGGGGTTGGAGCAAGCGATCAGAGGGAGATGGGGGTCCTCTGCCCAGGCATGATTCCTGGGCCAGAGGCCTCAGGCCTGGGCGGGGGCCAGAGCCAGTGATCGGAGGGAGATGGGGGTTCCCTGTCCAAGCCTGACACCTCTGGCGGAGGCGTCAGGCCTGGGCAAGGGGCCGATCAAGTGATAAGAGGGTGATGGGGGTCTAAGCCTCTGGCTGAGGCATCAGGCCTGGGCAAGGGGCAGAGCCAGCAATCGGAGGAGTCTGGGGGTCCCCTGCCCAGGCCTGATGCCTGGGCCAGAGGCATCAGGCCTGGGCTGGGGGGGCAGAACCAGTGATGGGGGGAAATGAGGGTCCCCTGCCCAGGCCTGACGCCTCTGTCAGAGGCGTCAGGCCTGGGCAAGGGGCCGATCCTGCGATTGGAGTGTGATGGGGGTCAACGCCTGAGGGCTCCCAGTATGTGAGAGGGGGCAGGCTGGGCTGAGGGACACTCTCCTCCCCCCCCCCCACCCAGTGCACAAATTTCGGGCACCAGGCCCCTAGTAAATAAATAAATAAGAACCTCAGGGCACTTGGCACCAACAGCATGCCACTGTAATGCCTGCACAGCCCAGCTACTTCTGGTGGAACAGGCCCTCCCTGTCCGGAAACAAGAGAAAGGGGTTTGAAAAGAAGGGTTAATTGGAGGAGTAAAGGGTTACCTAAAAGGCTAATAAGAGGGCTGTATGGTAAAGACAAAGGAAAAATAAAAGCAGAGAAGTAAAGCCAGCAATAGAAAGGGAGAACAATTCCTGATATAATTACATGGGGGGAGGGGGATTTACACTTTGATTTATTCCCCATCTTTACCACCCTTTTTTAAAAAAAACCACCCTGGCTGTGTGGCTCAGTTAACTGGAGGATTGGCCCATACATCAAAAGGTCCCCAGTTTGCCCTAACGAGTTTGGCTTAGTGGATAGAGCGTCGGCCTGCGGACTGAAAGATCCTAGGTTCGATTCCAGTCAAGGGCATGTACCTTGTTTGCGGGCACATCCCCAGTAGGAGATGTGCAGGAGGCAGCTGATCGATGTTTCTCTCTCATTGATGTTTCCAACTCTCTGTAAAAAATCAATAAAATGTATTAAAAAAAAAAAAAGTCCCAGGTTTGATTTCTAGTCAGGGCACATATCTAAGCTGTGTGTTGGATCCCCAGTTGGGGCGCATATGGGAGTAAACCAATCAATGTTTCTCTCCCACATCAATGTTTCTCTCTCAAAAAAAAAAAATATATAAATAAATAAATAAAAGCATAGCCTCAGGTAAGGATTAAAAAAAAAAAAAAGAATGTAAACATAAGATATCAAAAACTGCACTCTGTTTTGGGGGATACAATGTTGAGAAGCCATGGGCACTGTCTTCAAGGCACAGGTAGCCTAATCTGAGCCTTGGCTGTGTCCTGGCTGAACTGCAAAAACCTTGAACCTCAGTTCTAGGTCTCACTATGGCAACAAGAGGTCTGTCACTCTACCTTCTTATTATTTATACTTGAAGTGCTAAAGTTTGTGCAAATTTACTTAATAAATTAGGGCACTTCACCGTTATCCCTCTAACAACTTCACTCATTTCAATGTGCTTTCTTGGGTACAATCACAGTATACGCCAGTGATGGCGAACCTATGACATGTGTGTCAGAGGTGACACGCAACTCATTTTTTTGGTTGATTTTTCTTTGTTAAATGGCATTTAAATATATAAAATAAGTATCAAAAATATAAGTCTTTGTTTTACTGTGGTTGCAAATATCAAAAAATTTCTATATGTGACACGGCACCAGAGTTAAGTTAGGGTTTTTCAAAATGCCGACACGCCGAGCTCAAACGGTTCGCCATCACTGGTATTCGCTCTGACATGCACATGGCCCACAAGCTACCAAAACCTGATCGTATTCCTAAGAGAGTAAGTGTCCTTCCTTGACATCATCAGTCAGGTGACTTCCAACACTAATGCTGTGTTTACTTCCTAACCTGTTCTGTTCAAGGACTTAGCTTTGAGTGGAAACCTCCATCCCCTTCCACATCCAAGACCTCTGCCTTCAGAGAGCACTTTACTTTTTGAGGAAAAATCCTTTTTCTGGGGGCTATGCACCCCTACAAAGCTTTTGTCTAAGCTCCAGGGGGTCACTGAACCCTCTCCTTTAAATTACACAAAATTTGCATAGCTACATTCCTGTCTGCATTCTTCTGTAGAAAGTAGGGATCTATCCAAAGGGATCTATAACCCAAAAAGAGATTAAGAACGACCCCTCCCCAAGATTTCATCAAACCCACACTAGGATGATCTGACTCTGACAGTTAAACAGTTTTCCTCTCTTCATCCTCCTGCTAAATTCCTACATGTTTAAAGCTAATGAAATTAATAAAGTGTTTACTGTATGTCAGACACCATGCTAAGCACGTCACATACGTGAATTTAATTATCACAACAACCATAAGAAGTAGACACTATCATTAACCCACTTAGCAGTTGAAGCAACTAAAGCACCAAGAGGGCATTTACTAAAAATCACATAGCTACTCTGCTTGAAAAGTGTAAAACTTCTCAGAATGAAATGTGGCTGCTTGTGTACACTTCTCATACTTCTCTTGGCTAATTGTCTTTCTGTTTAACCCTCGCCTGAGTCAGAGAGAAAATTAAGTGGTTTTGTTGTCAAAAACTCATCTCTGCTAGGCTGCCAACTTACAGATAGATCCTCGGTTCAAGAAAGACCGTAAGCACAGCTGGTGTGGCTCAGTGGTTGAGAACCAACCCATGCACCAGGAGGTCACGGTTTGATTCCCAGTCAGGGTTGTGGGCTTCATCCCCGGTGGGGGCTTTGCAAGAAGCAGGCAATCAATGGTTCCCTCTCATTGATGTTTCTATCTCTCTTCCTTCCTCTCTCTAAACATCAATAAAAACATCTTTTTAAAAAAGAGAGAGAAAGAAAGACCATAAGTATCACAAGGGTTGAAAGGGGAACATGAAAGACACTTGTCCCAGGATAAAACTTAGTTTGAGGTTTTTAAAATAAGCAGTTCATCGGTTATGAGTTATCTGTTTGGATATTGAAAAGAGCTGAAGAACCTACAAAAAATACTAATACTAAAACTAAAGTAATACTAAGTAAATTTAGTAAGATACCAGAATATAAGACCAATAAATAAATCAATTATACCTCATGGGTTGAGCCCAATCTCTCTTACTGCAAAACCCCAAAGCAGTAGTCCCCCCCAAAATCAAGTCTGCCTTACCACCTTTAAAAGAAATCAATTGCACTTCTATATACTAGCAACAATTTATAAATGAAATTAAGAAAACAATTCCATTTACAACAGCATCAAAAAAATTAAATACTTAGGAATAAATTTAACAAAAAAGCACAAGGCATGTACACTGAAAATTATAAAATATTGCTGAGAGAAATTAAAGAATATCAAAATGAAGAGATACATGATTTCACAACTGGAAGAATAAGGTAATCCCTATCAAAAGTCCAATTGGTATTTTTTGTAGACGTTGACAGGCTAACCATAAAATTTATATGGAAACTCTAGGCAAAACAATTTTGGAAAAGAACAAAACTGGGGAAATTACACTATCTGATTTCAAAACTTATAATAAATCTATGGTAATCACGTTAGTGTAGTATTGGCATAAGGATAGACATACTGATCAAAAGAGCAGAAGAGAATCTAGACATAAACCCTTATTTACAACCAATGTTGTAATCAAGTGATTTTCAACAAAGGGGCCATAACAGTTCAATGAGGAAAGGGCAAGTCTTTTCAACAAATGGTGCTGAAACAACTGAATGTCCATATGCAAAATAAACTCAGACCTTACCTCACACCATCCCAAAAAATTAACTCAACATGTATGTAAGCATTAGCCTTAATGTAAAACCTAACACTATAAAAGCTTAGAGAAGTAAACATAGATCTTTCTATCTTGGGTTAGGCAAAGAGCTCTTAGATAGGAAACCAAAAGCACAATCCATAAGGGAAATAAAATGATAAGTTGGAGTTCATCAAAATTAGAAACGTCAGCATTTCAAAAGATACTACTTAAAAATTAAAATAAGCCACAGAGTGGGAACATGTAACTTATAAAGGACTTGTATCAAAAATATACAAAGAAGGCAAACTATGGAGATTTAAAAAAAAAAAAAAAAAAAAAACCGGGGTTGCCAGGTGTTAGAGAGAAAGGAGGGATGAATAGTTGGAACAAAAAGGATTTTTAGGGAAGTAAAGTACTCTGGATATCCTAAAAGTGGATACATGTCATTATACATTTGTCAAAATCCACAGCATGTACAACACCAAAAGTGAAATCTAACATCAAACTATGGACTCTGGGTGACAAGAATGTGTCATTGTAGGTTCATCAGTTATAACAAATGTACCACACTCTGGTAGGGGATGTTGATAATGGGGGAAGCTATGCATGTGTGGGGGCAGAAGGTATATGGGAAATCTAGGTACCTTCTCAGTTTTGCTGTGAACCTAAAATTGCTCTAAGAAAAAAAGTCTAATATATACATACTAGAGGCCTGGTGCACGAATTTGTGCACGGGTGGGGTCCCTAGGCCTAGCAGGCGATCAGGGCTGATCAGGGCCAGGCCAATCGGGGCCTGCTGGCCCGGGGGGAGGGACAGGGTGCGGCAGGTTGGCCACCGACCCCAAGGAGGGAGCCGGCCCTTGGCCCCCCTGGGAAAGGGGTCACGTCCACTGCCACCCACCCTCGGTTCCCCGTCCCAGCCTGGGGCCCAAAGGCCCCAGTGGAGTCGGGAGAGAAGGCGATGGTTGCCAGACTAGGTACAGAAGGAACGGACGCTGGACACCGATGCCGATGCCAACACCACTGGCCGATCACAGGAGGTTGGCTGTGGGAGTGCACTGACCATCAGGGGGCAGCTCCTGCATTGAGCATCTGCCCCCTGGTGGTCAGTGCACGTCACAGCGACTGGTTGTTCTGGTCATTCAGTCGTGACAGTCGCTTAGGCTTTTATATATTTACTAGAAGCCCGTTGTACGAAGAGATTTGTGTAATAGGCCTTCCCTTCCCCTGGCTGCCGGCACCGGTTTTCCTCCGGCACCCAGGACCCAGGCCTTCACTCCGGCCGGAGCCTTCAGTCTTTGCTCCGCTGCTTCGAGCCTACGTATGCAAATTAACCGCCATCTTTGTTGGGTTAATTTGCATACTCTCCTGATTGGCTGGTGAGCATAGCAGAGGGACAGTCAACTTACATGTTTGTCTATTATTAGGTAAGATAGATACATACACAGAACTCTTATGATTCAAAAATAAGACACAACATCCCCCAAAACAGGATAGATTTAAGTTGATATTTAAACCAACTAAGATACAGAAATGATAAATAAGCAATTCAAAAGATGCTCACCAACATACATCATTAGGAAAGTGCAAATTAAAACCACAATGGGATATCACTACACACCCTTAGAATGGCTAAAATCAACGATGTATAATTCCAAACATCAGCAAAGATGTGAACCTTCATACAATTTTAATAATGTAAAATGGCACAGGCACTTTGAAAGGTTTGGAAGTTCTCAAAAAGTTAACCATGCACTAACCATATAACCAAGCAATTTATATTCCTAGGTATCTACCCAGAGAAACGAAAACATTTGTCCAAGGACATGTAAGCAAATATGGTAGTAGCATTATTCACTGTAGACAAAACACTGGAAACAATCCAAATGTCCATCAACTGGCAAATTAATAAAGTGTGGTACATCCATACAATGGAGTACTAGTCATCAACATAAAAAAGCAAACTACTGGCCCTGCCAGATAACTCAGCTGATTAAAGCATCGTCCTGATGTACCAAAGTTGCAGATTCAATCCCTGGTCAGGGCACATTCGATGAACTAATGGCCCTAACAGGTTTGTCTCAGTAGATAGAGCATAGGCCCACAGACTGAAGGGTCCCAGGTTCCATTCCAGTCAAGGGCACATACCTCAGTTGCAGGCTCCACCCAGGGCCCTGGTCTGGGCTTCTGTGGGAGACACCAACGGATGTATCTCTCTCACTTCCATGTTTCTCTCTAGCAGTTTCTCCCCATCCCTTCCACTATTTCTAAAAATCAATGAAAAAACATCCTCGCAAAAGTTTTAGTAACAATGAGAAATAAAAAAAAAAGAGCAGTATTTCCGAATCCACTTTGTATACATTTTTTTTAAAAAATGAACTCATGAATGTGTTAATAAGTAGAACAACAAATCAATGTTTCTCTCCCTCAGGTCTCTAATAATAAAAGCGTAATATGCTAATTAGACTGGACGTCCTTCCGGACGACCTTCCAGACGAAGCTGGGGCTGCGAGGGCCAAGGCGGCCACCATGGTTGGCAGGGGCCAAGGCAGAGGCAGCCGCCGCCACAGTGGGGGCTGAGCCCTTGCACGAATTTCATACATCAGGCCTCTAGTCAATAAATTAAAAAAAAAAAATTTAAAGAAACTATTGATACATGCAATATCATGGATGGACCACAAGGACATTTTTCCAATCAGAGGTGTAACACTTGGTTGTTAGCTAATGGAACCTACCGTAGGTATTTACCTTCTTTTATTGGCAAAAAAGACTATTGTCTCCCGATCTGGAAGTGTAATCTCAGATGTCAAACTTGCCTGTTGGCATTTCATTTTCTAACCCATAAATTGAAAACATTGGAATAGATGACTGTGAGGTTCTTTCTGGTTCTGGTGCTGAATAACTTGAAAATGAAAGCTAGGCAAGTATTATTTCTTGATTAAGAAAAAAACAAAAAACAGGCTAAATCAGTTCAGGTTTTTATTCTGGTCCCTGTAACAAGACAAATGAGGTAGTCCACCGGTGTGGCTCCGTGGTTGGGCATCGGTCTATGAACCAAGAGGTCACAGTTGATTCTCAGTCAGGGCACAAACCCGATTCTTTCCAGCTCTATCCCCAGTGGGGAGCATGTGGGAGGCAACAGATCAATGATTCTCTCTCATCATTGATGTTTCTATCTCCCTCTCCTTCTTCTCTCTGAAATCAATTTTTTTTTTTAAATGACAAATGGGGTATATGCCCCTACATACCATCTTCCCTCTTGTTGCCAAGGTTATTTTTCTAACCAAGAGACAATGTAACTATTTAAAATTTTCAATGACTCCCTACTGCCTACAGTAAAATTTTGAAATTCCCAACTTACTTTCCCTTCCTCATTTTCTCACATACAGGACTGCAATTTCTCTTATGTGCATGGGCATTTTTTTTTCTCAGCTTTACTGAGGTGTAACTGACAAAATTGTAAGATATTTAAAAGTGTACATCATGATGATTTGATATACATAAACGTTGTGGAAGGATTCCTCCCATCTAGTTAATTAACAAATTCATCACATCACATATTTATCTTCAGTTTTTTGTGAGACTATTTAAGTTCCAGTCTCTTAGCAAATTTCAATCATGTAACACAGTGTTATCAACTATACTAGTAATCACCATGTCATACATTAGATCCTCAGACCTTTTTCATCTTATAGCTGAAAGCTGGACTGGAGTTCTTTAAAAAGCAAAGACCAGAGTCAGACACACCTGGATTCAAATCCTGACCCAATCACTTATCAACTAAGTGATCTTCCTGAAACTTAGCTCCTTCACCTGTAAAGCTAAGGATTCTACTGCATGTGACTGTTAAAAATATCAGAAGAAGTAACAATGGTCAGCCCAGCTGTGCCTAGCCCATGATGGCCATGTACTAGTTCCCCACTCACTCCCTTCCTTCAGTCAAGTTGATTTAATTCTTCAAGACTCAACTCAGATGTTTGCTTTATTCAATCCCCATGCTTTAAGTTCTTCCTTCTCTAAGTTCTTCCTCAGTCCTTTGCAATATCTTCCACTGTAGGCCTTGCATTATAATCTGCACAGTATTAGTAAAAACTGAGGATAGGAATTGTGTCTTATTTTGGTTTCTCCAGTATATGGTGCATAAATGGTCAGTAACATCGTCTTGAGTGATTGGTAGAAAACAAGCAAAGTAGCCTTGACTGCAAATAAAATGCTTGAAGAACCAAATTTGAAATAAACAGATTTTAGGTCAACTATAATCTCACTAACTTTTCATAGACATTTTAATATTTGATTCCTTCCCTCCTTTCTTGTGAGTGGGGAGAGTGAAAAAAACATGACTACAGTAAAGAAAGAATCAAGAGATCAAGCCCTATGCCTCCTATATTATTTCTACCTCTGGAAAACGTTTTGTGTGTTTAATAGTATTAAACACAGCCCTTAGTTAAAACATTGTTGTAGAAGAGACAAACAGGTGGTCATACTCAATGACAGGTAACCAAACCTATTCCAAAGTCAAATGCGAACATTTGAACTAAAATCAATTTTACCCTATATGACCTTTATTAGTGCTCTTCATCAAATATTCCCAGTTATCCCTCCACAGATACGATAGGATTTCACTTCCCTGCCTCCTGCATTAGGTGCTCCCGCTGGTCTTGGGCCAGTGACACAGACAGAGGACTGACACCGTCACATCTGGAGGGCCTTTAGGAGCTAGAGCACGGTCTGCCCTGCTGTCTTCTTCCTCCCTTGACAAGTGTGGAAGGACAGAGTGGCCCCTTAGCGAGGTGTAGATGTTGTACAGCTCCTAAACTGGCCCATCATGAAAGTGTGGTATGAATAAGAAATACACCCCTATTGATTGAAGCCACTAAGAACGGAGGCTCATTGTTTCCGCAGTATATTCTAGACATTCTGACATACACATAAAAGGAGTTCAGTATTTCTCTACATCATCATCATCTCCAGTTTGGAGAATGTTCTGCACAAAGTTGGGAATCAGGCTTATTAGCAAACGTTTAAAATATGGAATATATTTTAGGATATTTCTTAATAGAAAAAGTCCAAAGGTTAGCAAAAATAATAAAAAATTCTGAATAAAAAGATTTTTACAAGTAAAGTAACTGTACATAATAAAAGGCTAAGGTGTACATGGGGTAATATGTAAATGACAGCATGTTATCACTCCCGTATTTACCCAAAAACAAATACTTCTACTACTTCCTTACCCTGCTGAGGCCAAAAAATTAGGGACTCGGGTTCAATGGAGCATTGCAAGCAGTCACTATCACTGAGTTGGGGCTGGTCCTCAATATAATATCTATCTGCATCTCCAGTGTTTCATATCGTCTATCTCACTAGGCCTATGGAGATAAACCGGTTGCTCTGTTTCCTTACTCCACAAGGTAAAGACTGTTGGCTGCTTCTGCAATGTCCACTCCCACCCTTAGTAATAACACTCTAAATCTATTCTAGGCAGCAATGGACTAGGCTAAGGACTACATCCCCAGCCTCCTTTGCAGCTACATATGGTCATATGACATTCCAGCCAATTACACACAGGCTGAAGCCTATGGTATTTCTTAGAGAGTGTTTTGGGCCTTGGTCTACTCATTTTTTTTTTTCCTTTAATGGGATGTGGATGCAATGACCAGGGCTCTAGTAGCCATCATGGAATCTAACAACAAAGGCCATATTCTAGAAATATCTGACTAGTGAGATAAAATGAGCTAAGTCCCTGACACCTTTGCAGTGGCAAGGCCCCAAACACGCCCTAGGGCAGTGACAGAGGTGACACGCGAACTCATTTTTTTGGTTGATTTTTCTTTGTTAAATGGCATTTAAATATATAAAATAATAAATATCAAAAATATAAGTCTTTGTTTTACTATGGTTGCAAATATCAAAAAATTTCTATATGTGACACGGCACCAGAGTTAAGTTAGGGTTTTTCAAAATGCTGACACGCCGAGGTCAAAAGGTTTGCCATCACTGCCCTAGGGCTTACCCTCCAGACTGTGATATGAGAGAAATAAACACTCCTATTCAAGTCACTATTATTTTGAGGTTTTTCTATCACGTAAAAATGAATCTAACCCAGGTCCAGAAATAGAACCCGGTATTCTGACACAGAATCTGTGATACTCACAATATATATGAGATCTCTGTATAAGTCAAAAAAGTAGTATCATACTTTTTTGAAAGTTGATATTCAGTTCTTTTATCTTTCCATTACATATTAGCTAATTACAGTCCAGTCAACTGTGACAACTACATTTTAAAATACCACTTAAATTCCCCAATAATATAACTCCATCTCTATTTCAAAATGCCTTTGGTGAAATGAGGAGCAGAGGGTAGAGGACAGCATCACTGAACTATCTCAGTAAAAGAAGCCGAAAAATAATGATTTTTATCATACACATCTCAAATATATTTTTGTTCTCAGAGTCCCTTAATTCCCAAAATCATCTGCTTCCAATCTATATAGCTATATAACAAGCCACCATAAAAACTAACAGATGTAAACAACACAATTTTATTTATTCATAATTTTGCAATCTGGACAAGGCTCGGCTGGCTGGCTCCTCAGCTGATCTTACTGGTGGTCACCTGACTTTGGGCAGAACTCAGCTGGGACATGGGGATAGCTGGGGCATCTCTGCTTCCTTACTCCACATGGATTCCCCAGCAGGGTAAGATCTAGTTTCTTGATGACTCAGGGCTTGCAAAAGTGGAAGTTCCAGCCTTCTTAAAACATGGCCCCAAACTTAGCACAGTGTCGTTTCTACTGCATTCTATTGGGTAAAGTGAGTCACAGAGCTAGCCAAGATATTGGACTCAATAGCATGAGTCCAGTAGGCTTGGCTCACTGGGAGTCACCAATGTAACAGACTACCTTCACCCCTTTACTTATCTATAGGTTAACACCTTATGTATGACTTCCGGTATGCTGTAATCTCTCTAGGGCTCAGCTGCCTATAAAATGAGGGGATAGACTAAATGTTCTCAGAATTTTCATCTAGTCTTTTTTAAAAATATATATATATATATTTTATTGATTTTTTACAGAGAAGAAGGGAGAGGGATAGAAAGTCAGAAACATCGATGAGAGAGATCGATCAGCTGCCTCCTGCACGCCCCCCAGTGGTGATGTGCCCGCAACCAAGGTACATGCCATTGACTGGAATCGAACCCGGGACCCTTGAGTCCAGAGGCCGACGCTCTACCCACTGAGCCAAACCGGTTCGGCTCATCTAGTCTTTAAATTCTGTAACTCTTGAAGTACATTGTTACTTCATATGCAACTAGGTGCTTACTCCAAACAAATGGTACATGATGTCATCAGGATCCCAAAGATCAGGAAATTAGTAAGTTTTTGCTAGGTTTCACTTAAGATGGAAGTAAGAACAAAACACACAGACTTCTTATATGTGCCCTGACTAGGAATCAAACCCACAACATTGGTGTATCAGGATAATTCTCTAACCAACTGAGCTATCCGGAGAGCTATATATATTATACACTGTGTTCCTACAATGAACTAGACAAAAAAATGTTACTAAGAAAATCATAAAGGAGAGAAAATACATTTTCTCTATGATCCTTCAACTATGTTGCTTCTGATGTAAATGGATTGCATAAATGGATTAAAAGTGACCCAAGCATAAAAGACATTTAAAAAATCATTTTAAAACCACCTTACAGCCCAGCTGGCATGGCTCAGTGGTTGAGCGTCAACCTTTGAACCAGGAGGTCGAGGTTCAATTCCCGGTCAGGGCATATGTCCAGGTTGCAGGCTCAATCCCCAGTGGGGGGCGTGCAAGAGGCAGCCAATCAATGATTCTCTCTCATCAATGATGTTTCTATCTCTCTCTCCCTCTCTGAAATCAATAAAAATATATTGGTTTTTAAAAAATAAATAAATAAATAAAAACCTACCTTATAGTAAGTCTCATTTAGAGAGACCTAATCGAAGATCACTATGAAAGCATTAAGTCTGGGTAATGAAAATTTTTGAAATGATTCTGTAGTAACATTACATACATATAGCTTCTATAGAATTGCTGTGGTTGTTTTTCATGTGTTACTCATAATATGAAATATTCTATAGAAATTTCTGCTGACCTAGGTTTTTTACCTTCTTTTTCTCTTTATTAAGGACAGCTGTACAGAAAGGAAATCTTTATTTACTCCTGAACCCCAATAACTACTACATTATTTTATGCCATCGCATTTTTAGAGATTTTGTTATCTTATCACATGTCTGTCACTAACAGATCCTATGATTCCAGGCAAATACTTGATTGATAATTGATGACAGTGGCAAAAACAGTAATAGCCAATTCATATAAAAGCACTCTTAATAGCACTTACTAGTAGTTTGTGCCAGACACTGTTCTGAATTCTGCACATACATAAATCCACAACCATCCAAAACTGGGTGTACTCGTATGCCCTTTGCAGATGGTAACAAAGGCACAAAGAGTCAAGTAACTTCCCAAAGTCAAACACAGTTAATAAGTGGCGGATACAGGATTTGAATTCAGAACATCTTGGCTCAAGAATCGGTGATGTCCCCAGAACCTGGTTTTCTTATTTGTAAAACAAGACTACAGTTTTAAATTACAGTTGACCTTTGAACAACATGGGTTTGAACTGCACGGGTCCACTTATACTGAATTTTTTTCAATAAATACTGTAAATGTATTTTCTCTCCTTTATGATTTTCTTAGTAACATTTTTTTGTCTAGTTTATTGTAGGAACACAGTGTATAATATATATAGCTCTCCAGATAGCTCAGTTGGTTAGAGAATTATCCTGATACACCAATGTTGTGGGTTTGATCCCTAGTCAGGGCACATATAAGAATCAACCAATGAGTGCAAATGCATGCATAAATAAGTGGAACAACACACTGATGTTTCTCTCTGCCCGCCTGCCCCGGCCCCCGCCCCGCTTCCTCTCTCTCTCTTAAATCAATGAATAGAGAATTTTAAATTACATAGAGTTTTTACTGTGCAGGGGATCAGTGCCCAATCCCCACACTGTTCAAAAGTCAACTGTATTGGCTTTTTTTAAATTATATTTTTATTGATTTCAGAAAGGAAAGAAGGAGGGGGGCGGAGAGAGATAGAAACATCAATGATGCAATAAAATCAGTGATTGGCTGCCTCCTGCATGCCCCTACTGAGGATCCAGCCCGCAACCCAGGCATGTGTCTTGACCAGGAATTGAACCCTGACCTCCTGGTTCATAAGTCGGTGCTCCACCACTGAGCCATGCCGGGCGAGCTATATTGGCTGCTTAAAAATTGCATGGAGCCCTAGCTGGTTTGGCTGAGTGGATAGAGCATCAGCCTGTGGACTGAAGAGTCCCAGGTTTGATTCCGTGAAAGGCACATACCTCAGTTGCAGGCTCCTCCCTGGCCGGAGCCCAGGTCAGGAATCATGCGGGAGGCAACCAATCCATGTGTTTCTCTCACACTGATATTTCTCTCTGTCTTTCCCTCTCTCTTTCACTCTCTAAAAATCAATGGAAAAATATCCTCAGGTGAGGATTTAAAAAAAAGAAGAATTCACAGTGTAAGATATAAAAATGTTGAATCACTATGTTATACATCTGAAACTAATATAACCACTACGATTGTACTTATACTTGAATAAAATATTTTTTAAAAAAGTTGCATCGATGTGCTTATGAAAATATATACTCCCCAAAAGTATTCATGTTTATTATGTATCCTTCCAAATCATTTTCTATGCACAAAATATATATTTTGGGTGCTTTTTACAAAAAATAGTTCTAAACTTACTGCTTTGCAACTCTTGGAAATTGTTTCCTCAGGTCAACAACTGTTATCATAGACTTGGGTACCTACAGATCTACTCTACCCATCTGTCCTGACAAAAACCACATGGCTGTCCATTGATGGGTATTTGTTGTTGCCAATTCTTCTCTACTATTTTTCTACTTTTCTCTGCTGCCATGAGGATCTTTGTACATATGTGCATACTTACCCATTTATACTGGGAATATATTCTGATTTCCTTTCTCATTTTTACAGACTTTCTGGGTCCCTTTTCCCCCATCTCCTAAGGGTATTTTAATCTTTTTACTATTTCTACTCTCCATATTCTCAGATTTCAGATAAATCACATCTTTTATCGCCTATCCTAATCTAGCTCCTAAACTCCAACTCTACATGCCAGTACTCCCAGGTATGTCCATCCTCTAGACAGCTATGTCAGGAACTTCAAAATTCCTCCTCTGCATTGCTTGAAATCCCTCTTCCTTTCCAACCACACTATCAACAGTCTACCCTCTGCCCTGATTACCTCACACTGTGACTACTGCAAGAGCCTATTCCCTCTGCCTCCAGGTAAGTCCTCTCCTCATATTAACATCAGGGTGGTTTCCCTAAAATAGCTATCATCAAATCACCAAGTATTAGATACCTTCATTCAATAAAGTAATGAATACAATGTAATTTAATAGCATTCTGTCCTTAGGAAGACTGCAAATATCTGCTCTCAAAGCATTAATTTACAGAATAAAATAAGTTGGGACAGAAAGCAGTGGTTGAAGACCTGCAGCCCACCCACAGGCCACAGATTAAACCTAGTCCACAAGGTGTAGTCCCAAATAGTGCTGTGGATCTTAATTAACTGAAAATACTTAAAAATCTAGAGATTTCACATAAAAACCAGAGTATTTGGGAGCAACGTCTCCCAGTCTCACATGGCAACCATCAGCCAGAACTGTCTATGGGTTGCAGGTAGGCAAGTCCCATGGGCTCCTGGGACTCCCCAGGTTTTCATTCACCATTTTCCCCAAAGGCCTCAGTGTCAGCTGTCATTCAGGATCTTACAAGCAGCAAGCAACTCATTTAAATTACCTACCTGGTCCTTGTAAACAGTTTATAACTCCAGGACTATAAAGCACAAACTCATTAGCGTGGCATGCAAGGACCATCACAGCCTGGCCCTAAACCCCATATTAGGCCTCTTGTTCTACTCACACTCTAAGAAAACACCTTTAACACTTTCCTCAGTCCTCAATAATTTTAATCACATTGCTACCCACCTCCAACACTCACTTTCTTCTCACTCTACTAGGCTAAATCCTACTGATCCTTCAAGGTCCAATTCAAGTACTGCTTCCTCCAAATCTTTGCAGACCCCTTGTGGCCCCAGTGAATCTTCCTCCAGGTTGATTGTCCACATCCCAGCATATTACGTACATGCTCTGTGAATAACATGAATGAAACTTCTTAAACAATTTCAGCATTTGTGCATCATACCTAGTTACTGCTCCCACATAAATTAACAGCAGAAGCAAAGTCAAATAATTTTCCTATCTTTTACAGGAGGCTTTTTCTAGAAAAAGTACAAAAAAAAAAAAAAAAAAAAAAAGCTGTGTCATTCCTGCTTCTCTTATGTTCTTAAGTCCTTCAAATTCTGCAAATAGAGAAAATGACACTTCCAATTACTAATTCAAGATTGGTCTATAACAGTGATGGCGAACCTTTTGAGCGTGGCGTGTCAGCATTTTGAAAAACCCTAACTTAACTCTGGTGCCGTGTCACATATAGAAATATTTTTTTAAATATATATTTTATTGATCTTTTACAGCGAAGAAGGGAGAGGGATAGAGAGTTAGAAACATCGATGAGAAAGAAGCATCGATCAGCTGCCTCCTGCACACCCCCTATTGGGGATGTGCCTGCAACCAAGGTACATGCCCTTGACCGGAATCGAACCTGGGACCCATCAGTCCCCAGGCCAACGCTCTATCCAGTGAGCCAAACCGGCTAGGGCTACGAATTTTTTGATATTTGCAACCATAGTAAAACAAAGATTTATATTTTTGATATTTATTTATATATTTAAATGCCATTTAACAAAGAAAAATCAACCAAAAAAATGAGTTCGCGTGTCACCTCTGACACGCGTGTCATAGGTTCGCCATCACTGGTCTACAATGTAGATTCTACACTAACCACAAGCTTATGTTTATGTGCATGCAGGCCATTACAAGAAATTAAAGAAGACATCATCCCTACTTCACTCATTAACTTCTGCAATTTAAATTGCCAAGAAGTTCTGAAAATAGCCACTTTAGCACAAACATGATAAAGAAAATTTTTTGAGAGAAGGAATTAATGCTTATTGACATGAAAAGATGGGCCAAAACAATAAAGAAAAAAAGGAACACACACACAGTGATCGGAAAGTTTATTCTATATCAGCTATGTTTAGTCCAAACATCTCAAAGATTAAAAATTCTAGCAAATCCTGTCAAGGGATCTCACATGTCCCCAACAGGAAAAGCACAGAGAGAGAGCACCAAGGTTCTCTACAACTAAAACTGACAGTTTGCAGTTTGGAAGCCCCTCAGGCATAACAGTAAGTGGCTTAAGAACACAAGGTTGGCCCTGGCCAGCCTGGCTCAGTAGATCTAGAGCATCGGCCTGGGGATTGAGGGGTCCCAGATTCGATTCCGGCCAAGGGCACATGCCTGGGTTGCGGGCTTGGTCCCCAGTGAGGGGCGTTCAGGAGGCAGCCCATCGATAATTCTCTCTCATCACTGATGTTTCTGTCTCTCTCTCCTTCTTCTCCCTTCCTCTCTGAAATCAATAAATATATATTTTTTTTTTTAAAAAAAGAACACAAGGTTGGACAAGTACTATCTGCCCAGAGGAAATCTGATTGTGGCTGGGGAATAAGGTGCAGTTTTGCAAAAAGGTAGGGGAAAGGTAAGGGTGGAGCAGTGTGCCTTGTCACTGTGCAAACTGTCTACAAATCTGGCATGGGAAACTGAGATAAAAGTTTACATAGTAATAAACACCAATATACTTACTAAAAACTCTGTGTTTGACTAGAAACAATGTATTCTCGCCCTAGCCGGTTTGGCTCAGTGGATAGAACGTCGGCCTGTGGACTGAAGAGTACTGGGTTCAATTCTAGTAAGGGGCACGTACCTCGGTTGCAGGCTCCTCCAGGGCCAGGGCTGGGGTCGGGGTTCGTGCAGGAGACAACCAATCAATGTGTTTCCCTCACATTGGTATTTCCATCTTTCCCTCTCTCCTCCACTCTCTCTAAAATTCAATGGAAAAATATCCTCAAGTGAGGATTCTAGAAAAACTCACATCATATTCTCAAAAACCAGAGGTGCCATGAATGGGACAAATAGGAGCAGGGTCAGGTTAGACAACTACCGCCTAGCAGATAAGAGAGAATGCCGTTCCTGGACCAGCTTTTTCAAATAAATTAAAACATTTCAGTGCCCATTAAGTTCCAGAGGTCGGTAATTACTGAAAATGTCCATTTATCTAATTTTTTTAAAATAAAATAAAAAGAATTACTATCATAAAGACTACAAAGTTGTATTATCTCAAAGAGCATAAATAACAATACCTCTCAACTGTAAACTGTTGTTTTGTGAAACTGCATATATTATGGTGCAACAGAGTGGTTTTTTTAAATATGTTTTTATTGATTTTTAGAGAAAGAGGAAGGGAAAGGGATAGAGAAAAACATTAATGAGAAAGAAACTTCATCTACCAGCTGCCTCCTGCACGGCCCCTATTGGGGATCAAGCCTGCAACCCAGACATGTTCCTGACTGGGGAATTGAACCAGATCCTGCATTGACGTTCCAACCACTGAGCAATACCAACCCGGCACAACAGAGTTTTTTCTAATCACTTATTTCAGGTTCACAGCTACAGAAATGAGAAAACCTGTTTGGGGAGGGGCCTTACATCACCTGCAGCCCAGCTATATTTTGGTGATCCCTTATATGACAGCATTAGCTGTGCCTAATTTTTTTTTTTTAAATATATTTTATTGATTTTCTACGGAGAGGAAGGGAGAGAGACAAAGTCAGAAACATCGATGAGAGAGAAACATCAACCAGCTGCCTCCTGCACATCTCCCACTGGGGATGTGCCCGCAACCCAGGTACACGCCCCTGACCAGAATCGAACCCAGGACCTCTCAGTCCGCAGGCAGACGCTCTATCCACTGAGCCAAACCGGTTTCGGCGAGTTGTGCCTAATTTTTCTGCAGCAAGAATCTTCCAGGTGGCCTTCTAATAGCAGTAACTGACCTATTGTAGGTACAGGGTGTAAAGAGTTTATGTAAAGAGGATCAAGGACAGTGCCCAGAAAGCCTATCCCCACCACCTGCTGCTTTTGTGCCACCCCAAGACCCATCACATCCCTAATGTCAACTTTGTTGACTTGGTAAGAAATATGGTAGAGCCCTAGCCAGTCTGGCTCAGTAGAGGAGTGTCGCCCTGCAGACCAAAGGGTCCCGGATTTGATTTCGGTCAAGGGCATCTACCTCGGTTGCAGGCTCCTCCCTAGCCCGGGCCCTGGTGGGGCTCATGCAGGAGGCAACCAGTTGATGTGTTTCTCTCACATCGATGTTTCTTTCTGTCTTTCCCTCTCTCTCCCACTGTCCCTACAAATCAACGGAAAAATATCCTCGGGTGAGGGTTAACAACAAAGAAATATGGTAGAATGTTTTCTTGGCTTCCCTTATATATTCTAGAGAAGAGAAAGAAAAAAAAAAAGCAAAACTTACAGAAGGGTTTCCTTAACATTAATAGAAAAGTAATCAGACGTCTAGAACGTTGTCTACTCTGTGGCAGAAACTTCTTCACCAATAGAAAGACCTGTACCTCTGATAAAGATTACTCCAAATAACCAAATAATTAGATAGGCCTTACTGTTAAGAAGAACTTTTATACAAATGTAAAGTTCACTGTTCCACTTGACTTTTGTACTACAGGAAATTCCTACTTATATACCTACTTTTCAAATTATAAGGTTAATAGCTTCAGTTCAAAATTCTTGATTTTAAATAGTAAACATAATTTTAAAGTAATAATAATGTAAAACCAGTAACTATAAAGCCTGTGTTTTTAATTTGATAAAACATTAAATTGTCTAATATTAAATAAGCCTGAGGCAATATCTGTCAAAAAGTTATCTATCATAAAGTTAGATGTTTAATTTGTTTACCTAATTTTTAAAAATTCAAACTCAAAGAAAAGTATAATTAGCAGTACTTTTTCTAATCCAAAGACAAATACACAAATCCATTGTTTAAAAATTGTCATGATGCCTGGGAGAGGGAAGGGGGGAGTGGAGGGGGCCAATGGGGCGGGGGCGAGGGGGACATTTGTAACACTTTCAACAATAAAGATAAAATTGTTAATGTGCCCTAATGCATCCATCTTCTGCAGAAAACAACCCACTTAGTGACTATCTAAATAACACTGACAATTTAAAAACCTTTCTCTCCAGCGCATTTCACAAAGAATATTAATTTTCATTTCTTACATAATTAATTTGCAAGTACTTTTAGCATTTACAAACCCAATTTACATTTGCTACATTATCAGTTTCACTTTCAGGGTCTTCAATACCCAATTAAATACAGGGTCTGTTCTGCAAGTACGTATCCTAATACTGTGTAACCAACTGAAAACCCTTCTCTTTGCTTTCATTTCACTCATTGGTTTCCATTTATATGTTTCTTTAAAACAATTGGAGATTCTATCCTCTTCAAAAGGTACCTAATTTTAAAGAATTCACTACAAACTTTGGAACCATCAAAGTTACCACTAGACTTAATTTCCTATAAGGAATGCTGTACCCGTTTTCAAATCTAAAAGAGAAAACTCTCTTGAGACTTAGAATTGTTCTAAACATTCTCCATGCGGTTACATGGGTATATTCTGTAGAAATTAAAATAATAAAGTTGTAATACCCCAAATCAGCCTTCCTTCAGGTGCACTGGAAGTTGCACTAAAAGTGAGCTCATTTCCATCTCAGGGGAAGTGCGTGTGCCCGCACACACTTGCCATGTGTATGGGGGAGGGGCTTGACAACAGATAGGTGTACTCTTTCTAGAGTAAGAACTGAAAAACAAATATAAAACATGTAATCCCAAATTAATGTTCTGAAAGAAGTGCTTTCCAAATAACAAAATGGGAAGCAATCAAATTAAAACCCTAATATGACTTCATATGTGTTGCTCTAAAGGATACGAAAAGTAACAAAAAAGTTTAACGTTATTCAAAACTCTCTTCCTTCTCCAAATTTCAATTAATACAGGAATAATAATAGGATTTTATACCAGACATTACAATGCAAATGGCATGCCAAACCCTAACTTTGTATCACAAAGAAGCTAATGCAATAATATGTACATCTTGTACTGGGTTCCCAGCCGATCTGCCACAGCTCGGTAAGAGCTGGCAATTAAAATATGGAGGCACGATGAAGGCCCTAAGTCGTTTTCATAGTCAGAGGAAAGCAGAGGGGGGAAAGCTCCAGTCGAGAGCTTCCTGAGCTTCCCATACCCCGCTCTGCTCTGCCTCACTTAACCCTACTGTTTTAACTATGTATCAGCAAACGCAACAACATTACTAAATGAATTCGCCGGAACCACCACCAAAATAAGGGTGTCCATAAATGCGCAGCTGTCCTCCATCCCGTGCACCCTTCCACTGCCAACAGTTGGGTAAGCCATCGTGCAATGACATGAGTAAGCGACGCACATCGTTCTGCAACTTCGGGGCCGTCAAAGACCTTCCAGGGCACCCGCAGGAGTCACCAGGGCTGCGCGACTCCCTGGCACCAAAACGGGCGTCTTAATTTCCAGGCAAAGTGGCCGCACAGCCACCGCGAGCAATGGAGTGAGCAGTGCCGGTGCGCGCACGAAAGCCCACGAGGGCTGTCCCCGACCCTAGCACTTGCACGGAAGTTCGGCGGCGCTTCACCGCCGTCCCGAGAGCAGACGGGCTCGGCACCGCCGGCCTGCGTTTCCCAAACTTCCTGCACGCCCGGCCTCGGCGGGGCGACCGCGCGGGAGCGGTGCGTTCGGGCGCAGGGCGGTGTGGCTCGGGTGGGGGAGGGGAGGGAAAAGTCAAGGGACTTCCTAGTCAACCGAGAAGACGGTGAAGAAGGAACGCGCAGGTTCGGGAGCAGGAAAGTTCAAGGCGACAAAGAAGAGCCGCACTCGGCGCGTTGGCGCTCGCCGCTCCCCTCCCCGCCCCCCGCCGGGGGACCACCTGGCCGCGGCGTTTGACAGCTCGGCCGGCGTCCCGGGGCGCCGCTTTGTAGTTGACAATAAACTCGCCCGGCTCCGCCAGGTGTGCGCCGTGTTTGTTTTTTAAAAGACCGGCGAGGCCAGGCGGCGTCCGCGAGACAGGTCGCCCGAGAGAGGCTCCGGCAAGCCCGGCGCCGGGACAACTAAAAAGTAAAGTGCGGCGGCGGCGCCCGGCGGGGCGGGAGGTGCGGGGCGCCCGCGGGAGGCCCGCGCGCGGCGAGGGGCGCGGGGCAGGGCGCCGGGTCGGGGACGCGCGGCGGTCCCACCCCCACCCCCACCCGGCGGGGGCGGCGGGCGCGGGGGCGGCGGGCCGGGCGCGCGGTGACAGCTCCGGCCCGGCGCCGCGGCTGGCTCCCGGCCTGGAGGCTCGCACTCAACTTACTTCTTTCTGGCTCTCTGGAAAGGGGAAGCGCCATCTTTGCGAGGCCGGCCCCGAGGTCTTTTGTCTGCGGCTGCGGGGCTCGGGGCCGGGGCTCCGGGCTCCTCGGGGGGTGGTGGCGGCGGCTGCGGCTGCTCCGCGCCCTTGTCCTCCTCCGACGACATCCTAGTCACCAGGAAAGACACATGGATTCCGGTCCTCCTCCTGGGGGGCTCCTCCCGCCGCCGCCGCCGCGGCCGCCGCCGCCACCGCTCGGGTTCCTCCTCCCCGGCTCAGCCTCTCGCATTTCCCGCAGCCCCGGGAGCAGCAGCAGGTACCGGGAGCGGCGGCAGCATGGAGCGAGCAGGACACGCACTCACACACACATCGGCGCGGGCGCGCGCACCTCAGCGCGCAGGGGCCGGGCGGGGGGCGGCGGGCGGGGCGCTCGGCGCGAGGGAGGGGCCGCGGGCGGGGAGGTGCGGGCGGCGGGCGTGGCGCGGGCGGGGGCCGGGTGCGGGCGCCGCGGGGAAGCGGGGGGTGAGGGGCGGCGGCCGGGATCTCCGCCCGCGCCCCGCCCCCAGGCGGCCGCCGCGGGGAGGAGACGCGGGCGGGGGTCGCGCCCGCCGCTGCCCCTCCCCCGCGCGGGCCGCGTCAGGCCGGGCGGCGGCGGCGAAGTTTTGACAGCTGCTCCAGTTGTTGTTGTGGGTTCCGGGCCGCGCCGGCGCCGGCCCTCAGCGCCCGCCTCCCGGGCAGGGGAGGAGGAAGTTTGCGGGTGTGCGTGCACCACACACCGTGGCCGTCGCGCGAGGGCCGCGCCGGTGTCGCTCGGGCGCCCGGCCCCACAGCCCTCGCACCCGCGCCGTCGTCTCGCCCACACACGGCCGCCGCGAGGGCCCCCTGCCTCCCCTCCCCCCGCCCCCACCCGCCAGGCCCACCGCCCCCCGCGCGCTGCCGCTGCCACTCACGGGGCTGGCTCCGCGCATGCGCCGCCCGCGGCCGTGCCGCCGCCGCTGACCTCACTGCCCCTCCCCCGCCCCCGCTGCCTCCTGCTCTGACGCCGCCGCTCCGGCTCCGGCTCCGGCTCGGGAGAGCGCCAAGCTGCGGAGCCGAGAATCCGGGATCCGGGTCCGGGTGTGCGCGGCGGCCGCGGGGGGAGGAGGCGGCTGCTGCTGCGCGCGCCCGGAGCTGGACAGGCTCCGACGGCCCCGGCCGGGGTTCTCCTGTTGAAACGCGTGTCTGCGGAGGAGAAATGCGCTGCAGCTTCGCAATAATCCTGTTCCGCCGATAGTTTTATTACAACGTCATTTTAATAAAATGATCCAGAAAGGGCTGGTACAGCTGGCACACAAGAATAACGGAGGCATGTGGACTAAAATGCTGGGAGGTATAAGCCCATACAAACCAGCAACTTGACTTCAATGTTCAGTGTGTTGTGATAGACAAAAAAATACCAAGTACTTGTAAGCACCTCTTGTCATGAGTAACAATGGCCGAAGGAAAATGGGGTAGAATCAGAGGTCTGAATGTGCAGTCTCTGGAAGGAGGCTGGCTACAGATGCGTGATTCTGGGCTTCTTGTCTGAACAGGGAGGCAACTGGACTATGTGATTTCCGTCCAGATTAGTACGGGAGTTGAAAACATCATTGATTTGGGGGAAATTATTAGGTCCTATCAAACCATCTGCAAAATAGGATAAACTCATTGAATAAGCATATACTCTAGGCTGGACACACTGGGCACTTCCTATTATTTCATCTTCACAACACAGTTTTAGTAGAGGGTAAAAATAAAATGCTGGTCTTTCCAGCTATGTTGTTCACCTTCCCTTCCTCCCAATAGCCAGAATATAAACTTTAAATTGTGTTTCCTAGTTGAGCAAAATACACAATTTGATTTCCAGAGTCTATTCTGACTAAAAGCATCATTTTTTGAAATGATGACTCTAATAAGATAGTCATTTGAATTCCTTCAGGGCTTATTCCCTACTGGCTTTTCCAAGTTGACTAAATTTACAGCCAAGGGAATTTTGAGCTTGGGGAGAAGCTGGCTTGGTAAATGCAAACTATAAATTAAAAGTGTCTATTATGCATAGAAATACAACATATCGGTGACAAATGATAAATGTATGAAGTGGCATATTCAAAGTTTATTATTACTCACCCATTTTCATATTTTCTACATTTGGCACTTTAAACTTTGAAAAATTGGATTATTGATCCAAATGTTTATCTGGGTTCAATGCTGGAATTAGAACAGCCATTTTCAAATGTGCACAAAATTATGTATCTGGATAATTAAGTTCACTTCTTCAACACTTGGGGGAATTTAAGTGTCAGTGTGTGCAAACTGCAAGTCACTCCTGCTGGAGAGGCGTTTTAAAAGGAAATGACAAGGACCCTGGCTGGGTTGTTCAG
This sequence comes from Myotis daubentonii, assembly GCF_963259705.1. NCBI lineage: Eukaryota > Metazoa > Chordata > Mammalia > Chiroptera > Vespertilionidae > Myotis > Myotis daubentonii. Next base: position 6,078,944 of record NC_081849.1, on the reverse strand, counting down.
TGGTTAGAGCATCCTCCCAATAAGCCAAGGCTGCGGCTTCCATCCCCAGTCAGGGCACATGCTGGAATCTACCAATGAATGCATAAATAAATGGAACAACCAATCAATGTTTCTCTCTCTCTCTCTCTCTCTCTCTCTCTCTCTCTCAAATCAATATATTTTAAAAAAAGGTATTGCCCAGCCAACATGACTCAGTGGTTGAGCATTGACCTATGAGGTCACAGTTCAATTCCAGTCATGGCACATGCCCAGGTTACAGGCTCAGTCCCCAGTGAGGGATGTGCAGGAGCCAGTTGATCAATGATTCTCTCTCATCACTCATGTTTCTATTTTTCTCTCTGTCTCTCCCTTCCTCTCTGAAATCAATAAAAATATTTTTTAAAAAATATTTAAGAGGTATATTTCAAGACCCTTAAAAAATAAATAAAAGGAAACAAGTAAGGACTAAGGACAGAAAGTGGGCGGAACGAATGGAAGGGTAGAGGTTTGTGCAGTGGTGCTTCTGGACAGATAAAAGACGGTGATGATGAGTAAGCCCAGCCTTCCATCTCTATTCCTTTGGGTAGTGTGAGCAGACAAGTCGCTGGGATCTGTTTTAAAAAGGCTAGTAGGCTTGTTCCCATGAAGTTACCACAGGCAGAACAAATAAAATATAACTCAGGATGCAGATGAAGTATTCAAGAAATAATTGTTCAACAAAGCTTTACAAAGGTTTTTCTATCTCCATGATCCAAATTACACAGCTCTGAGACCACAAATCCAGAAGGCAGGTAGCTGAGGTGCCTCCAAATTATAAGGTTAGAAAGGCACGAGCATCTGGGGGGGAAAAATAAAAAAGGAATGTCTACTTTCTATCCAGTAAGCGTTAAATAGGCATTTTTCCCAATATGGTAGATATGTACCAAACTGCAATCATCTCGGGAGGTTGGATTATGGGAACTTTTACTTTCTATATTACATTTCTCTATAATAATATAATCTTTCAAAGCACAGGTAGTATAATCAGAAATATATATTAAATATTTAAAATGTAGGTAGAGGAAGGGTTTTTTATCTGCAACAACAACAAAAAAACCTCATGAACTGTAAGCAAATGAGATTCTCAGAGTCTAGCAAACAAGTGGTAGTGAATAAAAAGTCATAGTACAGTACCCATTCTCACTATTTGAAGGCCTATAAGTGTCATTGACATGGTCTTTATTCAGAGTTGTCTTTATCACTTTTAGTGAATGTAAAATAGATTTATCTCCTCACTAGAGGATATGGCTACTTTTTTTTTTTTTTTTTTTTTTTTTTAGAGACAGACAGACTTTGGTGAGAGAAACATCGGTTGGTTGCCTCCTGTACACACCCCCACCAGGGATTGCTGGAAGCCAGTCCATCCTTGCTGCTTGACACAGTTGCTGCAGGAAAGAAACATCTGCACAGCATATGTTTCAAGGGACCTGGCGTATATAGCATACTGTTCTTAATATGTTTGCTCCCCTTAGCGCTATGTGTTTTAACCAAGGTCACCTCTCCGAGAAAGGTTGTTTCCCCAGGTAAGGATTTTTCCCTGAAGTTAGGGAGAGAATAAAACTCCTTAACTAAGTGCCAGGCGGATAGTTAATCACTTTAACTACAAACAATCATGCTTAAGCTACATAATCTTTACTCCCTGGAATGGAGATAAGAAATGCCCTAACCTTTGTAATAGAAATTGACAGGATTAAAATCAACTAGTATAAATACAGATGTAACAAGACAATAAACACCAGAACTTCGCTGGAGATCCTGAACAGAACTTGGCTGGAGATCCTGGCTAGAGATCCTGGCTAGGCTGCTGATCAACTGAACGCTGTCTCCGTGTCATTCCTTCTTTGCCGACTCCGTTCACACCTTTGGGGACCCCTGGACCTGCTGGGGTTGGACCCCAGCATCTGGCGCCCGAACAGGGACCCCTAGGTAAGCACCCCGCACTCGGGACGGATAGGACTCCACCGTAGGAAGAGGGTGGATAGTCTTCACCGACTCCGTCCACACCTTTGGGAACCCCTGGACCCGCTGGGGCTGGACCCCGGCAAGGGATGAAACCTGAACCCAAAACCTAGGTATGTGCCCTGACCAGGAATCAAACCAACAATCTTTCCTTGCAAGGGATGACTCTTCAACCAACTGAGCCACACCAGCCAAGGCGAGAATGTAAAAATATTGATAAGATCTCCTATAGACTCACTGATGATTATTGTTCCTCTCTTTGTGTTTTCCCTTAAATTCCTCAGAGTTTTTTAGGAACCAACTTTTACAGTTGGGGAAAGACCACTGAAAACTTAAATGCTAAATTATACCATTTTGAGTTCATATTTTTACTATCAAAGTTACACTTTAAAAAGCTGCATGAATGGCTATCATTGTTTTCTCCTTTATTTCTCAGCAGAAAAAAATGTTTTAAAAATAACTTCAATCACTTAAAATTCACTCATATTTAGTCTGTGGTGCATTTTTAGCTTTTAAAATTCATATTACTTTGCATAAGTTATTTCAGTAATGCAGACCATGTACCAGTATGATAGAAAAGTTAAAGGGAAAAACTTAAAAGACACAACCAAAACAATCACCTTCAAAAATAATTTGTGGCCCTGTCCCGTGTGGCCTAGTTGGTTGGAACATCTTCCCATACGGGGCGTGTATGGGAGGCAACCATCAATGCCTCTCTCTCACGCTGATGTTTCTCTATCTCTCCCCTTTCCTCTCTCTAAAATAAATTAAAAATAACAATAATAATATGTGTAGAAGAGTCTGGGGCATGAGTCAGTAGGCCTTCTGAGCACATTTTAAAAAGATAAGAATCTTGCCCTCTGGGGGTGAACACTCTAAGCCTGGCACTTCTTAACAAAATAAACAAAAGAGGGAGGAGCAGGCAACTGAAAAATAAACATGGAAAAACATGCAAATAGAAAGATTAAATATTGATATCCATTGTGTGCATGACCATAGGCGTTTGAGGGGAAGGGCAGGAATGGGACAAGTCAGCAGACAGTGTGTCTATTCACAAGAAGTGGCCTAGAAAACATTCTGCCAGCCAGTGTCATAAACTCCTAGAAATGCGCCCTCTCTCTCTCTCTCTCTCTCTCACACACACACACACACACACTTTCTTAGGCTCCTCTCCTGTATTGACATGCAAGACCACCGTATAGATTCCTAGGGATGCTGCACCAAACAACCACAAACTGGGCAGCTTTTAACAGCAGAAGTTTACTCTCTTCCGGTTTTGGTACCTAGACGTCCAAAATCAAGGTGTTGGCAGGGCTGGTTTCTTCCGGACGCTCTGAGGGAGAATCTGTTCCACGTCTCCCTCCGGCTTCTGGTAGCTGCCCACAGTCCGTGGCATTCTTGGCTCACAGGGGCATCACCCCAATCTCGGCCTCCATCGCCACGTGGCCATCTTGCGTGTGTGTCTTCTGTTCTTGTAAGGATCCCAGTCATATTGCATTCAGGATCCACCCTACTCCAGTATAACCTCGTCTTAATTCATTATATCTGCCACAGTTTTGTTTCTAAGTAAGGTCACATCTCAGGTCCTGGTAAGGATATAACTACCAAACAGCCTACATTGATGCCTACCCATCTTAGTAGATCAAAGTATATACTGTCAGACAATTGTATGGAATGGGTTAACGGCATGCAAACTCTTCTTGGCACACTCAAAAATGTACTTACATTTATTTTACATCCAATCAATCTGAAGGTTAAATAAAATCAAAGTGAATTTAACAATGGCTGTGTCCACATAGTAAAAAGTAAAATCAAGATTTAGTAGTTCCTTGGCTGGTTTGATCTGTGTAAATATAAGTAAAAAAAAAAAAAAAATGAGTGTAGAATGTATAGTTTGAGGCCTGTTTTATGAGACGGCCGTCCTTAAGGGTCAGAGACAGCGATCAAATGGTCACTTTCCCCTGTCCTGTGTACTCAAACAGGTGAGGACTTCACAGCAGAAAATGATACACTTGTCCAATGGAAATGGAACTCACAGTCCATCGATCACCCTTCAGGATGAAATCTAAATTCCTTGGCATGGCTCTCTGGAGCTCCTGCCACGCTCCAGTCACCTCCTTCTAGCCCAGCCATTCTCAACCTGTGGGTTGCGACCCCTTTGGGGGTCGAACGACCCTTTCACAGGGGTCACCTAAGACCATCGGAAACACATATATAATTACACATTGTTTTTGTGATTAATCACTATGCTTTAATTATGTTCAATTTGTAACAATGAAAATACATCCTGCATATCAGATATTTACATTACGATTCATAACAGTAGCAAAATTACAGTTATGAAGTAGCAACAAAAATAATTTTATGGTTGGAGGTCCCCACAACATGAGGAACTGTATTAAAGGGTCGCGGCATTAGGAAGGTTGAGAACCACTGCTCTAGCCCCTTCCCTTCCTCCTCACCATGAGCTGCAGCCTTCAGGACTACTTTTGGTGGACAACACCCTCTACCAGCTTGTCCCAATCCCCATTTCTTTTTTTTTTTTCCTTTCCTTCAGCTCACACTTCAGACTTCACTTCCATTCCAGACCACCATTCTTCCCATGGGGATGGTTATGTGTTCCCCTCCCCCCATGTTTCTATAACACCTGAGCTTTACCTCATCAAGGCTCCCCCCGGCCTGTAATGAGTTTGGATTAGCTGTCTGTAGCCCACTCTAAGCCCAGTGGAGACAGCCACAGCTGTCTGTCTTATTCACCTTTTATACATACTATTCAGCAGCAGCTCAATAAATAATTGTGGAATAAGTGAAAGAAATGGGAAAACACGCTTAAGAAAAAGATCTAAGACAATCTTTTACAGGAGTGTTTACTTTTTAAGAAGAAACTGTATCTTTATAAACAATGTATATGTGCACACCTTGCTACATTTTACGTTGGTTGTCACAATGTACATTTCTATAAATAAACTGGCAAGTCATCTTTGCCGCCTATAATCAACATTTCTTAGGTGACACTCTTCCCAGTGTTGCTGGCTTTCAGAAACCTGGGTGGAGAGGATCATGCCTGTTTCTCACGGAGTCTCCAAAATCAACGAGTTGTCAAAAGAGTTGTCCATAGGGCAGTGGTGACACCAACGTGCCATCTCGGTGCCCGTCCTGGAAACCAGAGGCTGCTCCTGAGCTGCTGCTGCTGCTGCAGCAAAAAGAGCCGCCCATAGTCTGCAGACAGCGTAACACCTACTTAGAAACATCTCTCAGCCAAGATAACGCCGAGGGGAGAATGACTGCAGAGCAGCACATACAATACATGTCATACAACCCACTTCTGTCAAACTGTGTCAGTCCACAACTTTCTGTGTATATGTATGTTTAAAGTAATCACATTCATCGACATATAAACAAGGATTATCTCTGGGCTGAGATTCCAAATGACATTCTTTTTCTTTCTTCTTTTTAAAAAAATTTGTCGCCCTAACCGGTTTGGCTCAGTGGATAGAGCGTTGGCCTGCGGACTGAAGGGTCCCAGGTTCGATTCTGGTCAAGGGCATGTACCTGGGTTGCGGGCACATCCCCGGGAGGGGGCGTGTGCAGGAGGCAGCTGACCGATGTTTCTCTCTCATTGATGTTTCAAACTCTCTATCCCTGTCCCTTCCTCTCTATAAAAAACCAGTAAAATGTATTAAAAAAAAAAAATTGTCGCCCGGCCGGCGTGGCTCAGTGGTTGAGCATCGACCTATGAACCAGGAGGTCACGGTTCGATTCCCGGTCAGGGCACATGACCCGGTTGCAGGCTTGGTCCCCAGTGGGGGGCGTGCCAGAGGCAGACAATCCATGATTCTCTCTCATCATCGATGTTTCTCTCTGTCTCCCCCTCTCCCTTCCTCTCTCTGAAATCAATAAAAACATATTAAAAAAATAAAAAAAAATTTGTCAATTACAGTTGACATTCAATATTATTTTATATTTGTTTCAGGCGTACAGCATTGTGGTGAGACACAATTTACAAAGTGGTCCCCCGATAAGTCTAGGACCTACCTGGCACCATGCACAGTTCTCATGGGATTATTGACAATATTCCCTGTGCTGTACTTTACATACCTAGTTACTTTCTTCGTATTTTTCTTTTTAACTTTTATAATGAATAACTATAATTTTTATAAAAGCAATCAAGTTGTTAAGGGAAAAGTTTTTTTTCTCCAAAATTATCTCCTCTTTAGCCTTAATTATATTTCACTTTCACTGTGATTTCTTTTCTTTCTCACTACTGTCTTGTCTGTGGAAATATTAAAACAACGTCTGCCATGCCATCATGACTCTGGACTGTCATTATCCATTTCAGAGTTCTATTCCCCCCTCCCCAGGAACATCCCCCATTAAACAAAGTAAAAAGGTTTTTCCAAATGAAAATGAATGGTACTGCTCTGTCTTTCCCCTAATCCCTTTTTGTTGTTGTTAATCCTCACCTGAGGATATTGTTTCCATTGCTTTTTAGAGAGAGTGGAAAGGCGCAGCGGATGTGGGGGGTTGGCGATGAGAAAGAGAAACATCAATATGCCATCGATTGGTTGCCTCCCACATGTGCCCCCACTGAGGCCTGGGTTCGAACCTGCAACCCAGGTGCATGCTCTTTACCCAGAATCCAACCTTCAGTGCGAGGGCTGGTCGCTCTAACCAGTGAGCAACACCGGCCAGGGCCATCTTTCCCCTAATCATAATAGCTGTACCAGTATTCCGCCCTGGACAAGTGGCCCAGTTGGTTGGAACATTGTCCCCACATGCCAAGGTTGAGGGCTTGATCCCCAGTCAGGGCACATACAAGAATCAACCAATGAGCCCTAGCTGGTTTGGCTCAGTGGACAGAGCGTGGGCCTGTGGACTGAAGGGTCCCGGGTTCAGTTCCAGTCAAGGGCACATGCTTGGGTTACGAACTTGATCCCCAGTAGGGGGTGTGCAGGAGGAAGCCAATCAATGAGTCTCTCTTATCATTGATGTTTCCATCTCTCCCTCTCCCTTCCTCTCTGATATCAATAAAAGTATATTTTTAAAAAAGAATCAACCAATGAATGCATAAATAAGTGGAACAACAGGTCAATGTTTCTCTCATTCTTTCTCCCTTCTTCTTCAGTGGTTCTCAACCTTCCTGAGGCCGCGACCCTTTAATACAGTTCCTCATGTTGTGGTGACCCCCAATTTCATTGTTACAGATTGAACATAATTAAAGCATAGTGATTAATCACAAAAACAATATGTAATTATATATGTGTTTTCCAATGGTCTTAGGCGACCCCTGTGGAAGGGTCATTGGACCCCAAAGGGGTCGCGACCCACAGGTTGAGAACCGCTGCTCTAGATTAAATAAATAGACACACTCATGTCCACCAGCTGGTGCCCTGCCTAGCACCTATGGGACGTTGTGTGGGAAGTTGTGTTCCTTTGGTAGAAATCTCTCTCCCGGGAGAGGCTCTATATTCCCGTCATCTCTGCACTCCTTACACTGTACATTGTGGGTGCTCAATAAATATTTGTTAAACCGAAAAAGAAGCAATCCGTTACTCCAACGGGCTCTACACGAGGAAAGGAGGGAGCGAGGATGGGGAAGAAACTTACCTTCTAAGGGTGGAGGGTGATGTGGGAGGGCCCCAACGTCAGACACGGGTTTTCTACCTTCCTCACCACTTTCACTCCTCTGGCTCCGTTTCTGTCTAGGCTGTCGGCTTCTTTCCCTCCCTCGCCTTGTCCTGTCTCTGCCAGATCAGTGACCTCACTGTCACTGGGAGGAGTTGTCACTCTCTGTGGCCTCACACACCTGCAACCTGAAAGATAAACCAAGGCGGCGAAGGCAGACAGGGAACAGCCTGGCTGGCGTCAGACGGTCCGGCACACGCTTCCCCTCAGACAGCACAGCGGGGGCCATGGCTAAAGCAGTGGGTCGGTATTTTCACCTGACTCCTTCCTCTTCGTCTCCAAAGTTTAAATGAAACTGGGGCCTGGCGCATAGGCCTGGCCCTCATCACCGAACCACCAGGCCTGACTTCTGCCTGCCCCCAGCCCCTACGGACTCCAACCATCCTCTGTGACCTCATTCCCCGCTCAGGGTTCCACGTGCCACTCTGTGAGGTCATCAAGAGAAGATCCCTTTCAGCTTCCCACCCTCAGAGGCCCCAAGAGCCGGTTCCCTGACAGATCCGTTTGGGGTGGTTTCAGGCTGGCGCTCTCAGCAGGTCACCCGGCCCTGCGCCTGGAGGGCTGATGTCTCCAGATAGCAGGTGATGCGCCCTTTCGTCCACTGATTCCTTGAGGAGCTTCAGAGGTCGGCGTTTCCACCCGGCTGCTGGGCCCCTCTCCGCAGGCCATGGACGGCGGAGCCCCCTCGGTGCGGGAGCTGCCCCAGCGGCTGTGGCCGGGCCCGGGCGGCGAAGAGCAGCACCTCCTGCGGAGCCTGGCGGCGGCGCACGCCTTGGGCGGGATCATCCGGCCGTGCTACGGCCCCCTCGGCCTCCAGAAGCTCCTGGTGACCGCCAAGGGCGAGACGGTGATCACGGGGTACGCCACGGCCATCCTGGGGGCCCTGGAGCTGGAGCACCCCGCCGCCCGGCTCCTGCGGGACGCGGCGCTCAGCCACGCCGAGCACAGCGGCGACGGCGCGGCCTTCGTGGTGCTGCTGGCCGAGGCCCTGCTGGCCGAGGCCGAGCTCCTGCTGCGGGCCGGCCTGCCCCGCGCCCAGCTCCGCGAGGCCTACGCCGCGGCCACCGCCGAGACGCTGGAGCTGCTGCCCTCGCTGGCCGTGCGCTCGCTGGGGCCCCTGGAGGACCCGTTCTGGGCCCTGCACACGGCGATGAACACGCACACGCTGTCCCACGCGGAGTTCCTGACCAGGCTGGTGGTGCAGGCGTGCTGGGAGGCCCAGGAGCTGGACGGCACCTTCCGCCCCGAGCGCCTGGGCGTGTGCGCGCTGCGGGGCGGGCAGCTGGACCGCTCGTGCCTGCTGCCCGGGCTGGCCGTGCCCGGCAAGCCCTGCGGGAAGGTGACCGCCGTGGTGGGCGGCGCCCGGGTGGCGCTCTTCGCCTGCTCCTTCGGCCTCGCGCATCCCAATGCGCCCGCCACTGCCACCATCTCCAGCCCCGCCGAGCTCGCCCGCTTTCGGATAGGGAACGAGCAGATGACGGAGAAGCAGGTGCTGCAGCTGGCCACGGGGAACGTGAACGTGGCGGTGGTGTGGGGGGACGTCGAGGAGCGGGCGCTGGCGCAGGCGGACCGGAGCGGCATCATGGTGATCCAGGTGATGGCCCTGCGCGGGCTGGCGTGCCTGAGCGAGGTGCTGGGCACGCCCATGATGCCCTATCTGCTCCCCCCGCTGCAGCTGGGGAAGTGCCAGCGCGTGTACCCGCAGGAGCTGGGGCAGGGCTCGGCCGTGGTGTTTGAGTGGGAGGGCTCCGACACCCCCGCCCTCACCCTGGTGCTCAGGGCGGCCACCAAGGAGGGGCTGCGCGGGGCGGAGCAGGCCGTCTACCACGGCATCGACGCCTTCGCGCAGCTGTGCCAGGACCCCCGGCTGCTCCCGGGCGCCGGGGCCACCGAGATGGCTCTGGCGAAAATCCTCGCGGATAAAGGCGCCGCGTTGGAAGGGCCCAGCGGGCCCGCGCTCCTGGCGTTTGCCCAGGCCCTGCGGTCTCTCCCCGCCACCCTGGCGGAGAACGCGGGCCTCGCCGTCTCCCAGGTGATGGCAGACCTGACGGCCGCGCACCAGCAAGGGCACTTCCTGATAGGAGTGGGGGTCGAGGGGATCATCAACGTGGCCCAGGAAGAGGTGTGGGACACCCTGGCGGCCAAGGCCCAAGCGCTGCGGGCCGTGGTGGACATCGTGCTGCAGCTGGCCACTGTGGACGAAATCGTGGTGGCCAAGACGAGTCCCCCGCTCCAGCAGGACCCAGGTCCCTGCCCCACGAAGGCCCGGGGGCACCCGTCTTCTCCCAAGACACCCGCACCCATCACACGCTAAGATCCCCCTTCCTCACGCGGGAGGAGAGGAAGGCCACAGTGGAGACTGGAAATGAGAGATGCGGACGGATTTCTGAGAGGCTCTGCTCACCGTCCACTGGTTTCTTGTGATGAGAACTTTTAAGATCTACTTTCTTAGCAAACTCCAAATCTACAATACAGTATTGTAGACTACCATCCCCATTGTCTCAGGACTATTTTTTCTTATAACTGGAAGTTTGGCCATTTGTACTTTTTGACTACCTTTCACCCATTTCACCCACTATCTCCACCCTGCCCACCCCCATCTCCACCTCTAGTACCACTAATCTGTTGTCTGTATCTATACGTTTGTGTTTCTTCATTTTTCTAGATTCCACATATAAGCAGATCATATAGTATTTGTCTTTCTCTGACTTATTTCACTTAGCATAATGCTCTCAAGATTAATTGATGTTGTTGCTAATGACAGAATTCCCTTCTTTTTATAGCTGAATAATATTCCATTGTATACATGTACCACATCTTTTTTCAAAAATAAGTTTATTGATTTTAGAGAGGAATGGAGAGCAAGAGAGAGAGAGAGAAACATCAATGATGAGAGAGAATCATTGATTGGCTGCTTCCTGCACACCCCCTACTGGGGATGGAGCTCGAAACTTGGTCATGTGCCCTGAGAATTGAACCTTAACCTCCTGGTTTGTGGGTCAACACCCAACCACTGAGCAACACCAGCCTGGTTTTTTTTTTTAAAAAAACTGATTTTAGAGAAAGGAAGAGAGAAACATGGATTTATTGTTCCACTTATATATGCATTCATTGGCTGATTCCTGTATGTGCCAGGACCTGGGATTGAACCCACAACCTTGGCACATAGGGACAATGCTCCAACCAACTGACCTACCTGACCAGGGTTGTACCATACCCTCTTTATCCCTTTGTACTTGGACACTTAGGTTGTTTCCATGTCTTGGCTGTGTAAATAATGCTGCAATGAACATGGGGTGCATATTATCTTTTTGGGACAGCAATTAAGTTTTCTTCAGATAAATACCCAGAAGTGGAATTGCTGGACCATACGGTAGTTCTATTTCCAAGTTTCCGAGGAACCTCCACACTGTTTTCAATAGTGGCTGCATCAGTTTACGTTCCTACCGACATAGCACCAGGGTTGCCTTTTCTCCACAGCCTCACCAACACTTTTTGTTACAAATTCATTAAATATAATTGCTTCTCTCCTCCCTCCCACGTTTCATTTTCTGTGTGTTGTTTTTTTTCCACTGGTTTATTTCAAATTCCTAATCATATAATTCTCAACCATTTCTTTCTTTCTTTGCCCATGGTTTCTACTTTTCCATGTCTCTGGATCTGTTTTGTTCATCAGTTTATTTTGCTCATTAGATTCTATATGAGTGAGATCATGTGATACTTGTCTTTCTCTGATTCACCTATTTCACTTAGCATGATACTCTCCAGGTCCCTCCATGCTGTCTCAAAGGGTAAGAGATTCTTCTTCTTTTTTTTTTTTTTTTCACAGCTACATAGTATTCCATGGCATAAATGTTCCACAGCTTTTTTATCCACTCATCTACTGATGGGCACTTGGGCTGTTTCCAGATCTTAGATATTGTAGATTGTGCTGCTATGAATATAGGGGTGCATACATTTTTCCTGACTGATGCTTTGCATTTCTTGGGATATATTCCTAGAAGTGGGATCACTGGGTCAAATAGCAGTTCCATATCTAAATGTTTGAGGGCCGAAACCGGTTTGGTTCAGTGGATAGAGCGTCGGCCTGTGGACTGAAAGGTCCCAGGTTCGATTCCGGTCAAGGGCATGTACCTGGGTTGCGGGCACATCCCCAGTGGGAGATGTGCAGGAGGTAGCTGATCGATGTTTCTCTCTCATCGATGTTTCTAACTCTCTATCTCTCTCCCTTGTTCTCTGTAAAAAATCAATAAAGCATATTAAAAAAAAATAAATGTTTGAGGAAACTCCATACTGTTTTATAACCCACCTCCCATCCCATGAGTCACTCCCTAGGCCACTCCCTAATGGCAGGAGCCACACCTGAACTGTGTCAAATACTTACAGGGCGCTGCTGACTACCCCCTCAGCATCCATCCCCACCCCATCTTCAAGTAGATTTCAGTGCCACACACTTACCAGGAGCTGACCCCACGCCTGGTCTAAGGATATGCTCTGGTTGGTTTAACTTGGTCAACACTTTCCATTTTCCTGGCCAATCCCTGGTCCAGGGGTGGACCTGGGCCCAAACAGCCCAACCAAAGTGAACTGGAGGGTTCTGGCCTGGACCACGGGCCTAGAAGTCCAATCTGCCCTACTGGACGCAAATTAGGAAGCACTGGCTTTATGGCTGCTGGCAGCCTCTCTGTGGCCCGAGGGGAACCAGCAGGGTTCTTGTTTGGGTTGATAGTTGTCTCTCTCTCTAAAATATGTGCATACAACCTAGGCAGAGGCAGATGATGTAACAGACCCAGGGAGTTTCCAGAACCTGCCAGGCTCACACTGCCTGTTTGGGGCGGTTAGGACTAGATTCCCACTTCCCAGCAACTGACTCGGGACCTCCTGGCCTCAGCAGGTAGACAGTGCGTCCCTGTGCAAGGATTCCTGAGGAAGATGGGACAGTTCTAGCTGCTGAACAGAACCCCAGGAGGAAGGGGAAACGAAACGGGGCTTCCTTCTGCTTAAGGTAGAACCAGTGACAGGGACCCAGCCTAGTGAGTTGGTGACACTGAGCCACAACTCCTTCCCTTCCTCCACCCTAACGCGCTGAAAGCCCACGCCCTCTGAGACTGCCCTGGAGGAAGGAGGCACTCCCTGCCAGGTATCTGCCCACCTGGGGTCAGGGTGAGGGCAAGGCAGTGACACAGGCTGGGAACAGCTGTAAAAAAGGCGGGTGAAAAGGTGGTTTTGGGGGCAAGTTTCTCACTCTCCTTGTTAAAAAATGGCTAGAAATAAAGTACACAAATCAAACACAAAATACAGAGAGAGGAACCATTTCCCCCAACTCTCTCACTTACAGGTGTGACTAGATAAACAATGCTGGCAGGATCAGACATGAGGACAGTTTGGTTTGTCCTTCAGAGCCCCTCTGACAGCTCATGGAGAACAGCTGGTTAGTCCATGTGAACACAGCTAAGGTACCGTACCACTCATTCATCTATCAAGGATTTACTGAATACCTACCTATTCTGTGCCCTGGAGATACGGCTCTGAAAAAAACACAGAAAAGGCTGCAGTATCCAGGAACTCACATCTTAGTGGTGGAGGGGAGCCTAAGGGGAACAGATCTTAAGTAAATAAACAGGATTTCACACTGTGCCCAGGCTCTGCAGGAAGTAACAGGGCCTGTCAGGTACAAAGTCAGGCTGGAGGGTCCCGCTGTAGATAGGGGTCAGGAATGCCTCCCTGGGGCACATGGCTAAGCCATGTGAGCAGTCTGAAGACAGGTCAGGAAACAGGAGGACCTCAGGTACCTGGCGAGCAGTAAGCGGGAGCTGGAGAGGCCTGGGGGGTCCTAGAAGGCAGGGCCTTGGAGGCCAGGCGGGAGCCTGTTGGGGCCCCTGTGACAGACGGGAACACAGCTATGTACCTGCCATTCTGCACACATGAATAAGCCATGACGGGTTTTCCTGGTGGGCCTCTGAGGACTCTGACCTGGGTTTAAGTTTGAGATCTCTCACTATAATGACCTTGAGAAATCTACTTGAGTTTTTCTCATTCGAAAAATTAAGTTTCTTTGAAGCCAAAACACTTAAGCTCCAAACCTCAGCCTCATCAGTCAAGCAGCCATTAACAAAACTAGCACAAATTTCACACACACACACACACACACACACACACACACACACACACACACAGCTTAAATTGTTAGAACAATGTGGCAGAGATATGAGTAAATTCCCCAAGAAAAACTGATTATGATTCGGGGATAGTACACTTTGTCATTACGTTTTCACGTGGTCCTTTAAGAACTCGATTTTGACCCTAGGTCTGGGTTGATCTGGCCGCTCCAGTTCATCAAAAACCCAAGCAATAACCATCTTAGATATTTGTCACGTGTATCCCGTGCCTCCGTGCTAGCTGCGGGGTCTGTCCCCGTGGCTGAGCCGGGGAGGAACTGCAGGGCGGGGAGAGAAAGGGGGGCGCGCCGAGACCCCCGCCCACTGGACACCGAGAGGAAGCCCCGGGACGGCTTCCGCCGCCTCCGACTCAGGGAAGAAAGAGAACTGCGAAGTGACGCCAAGCGGAGGACGGGGCAGGGAGGAGCGAGTGGGCAGCGCTGGACGCGGGGCCCCAGGGTCCGGCGGGGCAGGGCCGTGCGGGTGCAGCCGCTCGGGGCTCCGGCTCCCGGGGCGCAGGGCAAGGAGAGACGGGGAGACGGGAAGCCCTGGGAGCGGCAGAAGCGAGGGCAGGACTGGACGGGAAGGACGAGGGCGCCGGCGGCGGCAGACGCCCGCAGGAACCGCAAGCGAGCGGCCAGCGGGGCTCCGCTCCCCCCAGGGGCCGGCCAGTGGAGGCGGGGCGGGGGGCCGCCCTGCACCAACGGGAGGGAGTCGGCGGCACGAGGACCAATGAGAGGCCGAGGCGGAGGCGTGGCGGAACGGCAGGCAGCTAGAGGGCCAATAGGAGGCCGAGGCCGCGGCCGAGAGAGCGGGTGACCCTCGGCCCGACGCCCGCGAGGGGAACCCGGAAGGCGGTGGGGGCGGGGAGCGGGCTGACAACCTGTCAAACCTACTCCGGGACGAACTGGGTCACGCGCCTCCCGAGCCCGGGCGCCCCCGCCCAGGGAGGCCTGGCCGCGCCGCTTCCTGTTCCGGCCGGCGGTGGGGGCGGGGCGGCGCCGGCACCTGCCTCCCCCGCCGCGGTCGCCCACCGGTGCTCTCCCAGCTCCTAGCGCTCGGCCGCGTGGTGTCTCCGACCGCGCAGATGAAGACACGGCCCACCCGAGCGACCCTCCACTGTGGGGACGCCTCACCCGGCGGCCGTCCGCACGCCGTTCGGCCGGGTCCCCGCGTCCCGCGTTGGCGGCCGGCGGCGCACTACTTGGCGCGGAAGGACCCGAGGCGGCGGAGGGATCCGTGCGGAGCGGCTAGGCCCGCCCACCGGCCGGGTGGCAGGTCCCACCGTGGGGAGGACCCAGCTTCCCCGGCGCCGGGCTCTGGGGACGGCGGCCTGACTCAGTGCGGCGGGGCAGAGCGCCCTCGCCATCGGCCCTGCACGTCTCCCTGCTGGCTCCGACGCGGAGCGCTCGTTTCCCGGGGAATTAAACGCAATGGACGCCTCGGTGAAAGCCCGCGGGAGCCCAGGTCCCGGTCGCACGCTCGCTTCACCTCCCCCGGCGTCCGGTCCGGGATCCCGCCGCTGGGACCGCTAGGGCGCAGTTGCTCTTCGCTGGCGGTCAGTCCGCAAAATGGGTGTTGGCGCGCCGTCTCTAATTAGACAGCACAAGTGCATTTCTCGGTGCACATTTGCTCAGGACTTTGGCAACTGCGGAGGAAAGGGCCACATGCGGACCTGACGAGCTCAGGGAAGGCCTGCGTGGCGGTCTTGCAAACTGAGGACTTACCAATAAAATAACCGCAGAGGACGGTCTGAAATTAAGCTTTAAAAGCAGTTATGGTGGGTAGCCACCTCCTGACAAGGTCAGTCTTTACCCTAACGGAGCGTGATGTCTTTTTGCATCTAAGATAACATACTGAAATGTCAGGGTGACTTGTAACTTCCCTTTTTCCAGACCTCTCAGGGCACAACCCTGGGCTCCGGGACAGAGAGCACAAATTCCTTCATTGTTATTATCATGTTAATTGTTGATTTATCTATCCTGTACCCACCTCAGTAAAAGAAGTATGTGTCTATCATTGGACTTTTTTTTTTAAACGTCTGCCTTTTTTTTTTTTTTTAATATATTTTACTGATTTTTTACAGAGAGGAAGGGAGAGAGATAGAGAGTTAGAAACATCGATGAGAGAGAAACATCGATCAGCTGCCTCCTGCACATCTCCCACTGGGGATGTGCCCGCAACCCAGGCACATGCCCTTGACCGGAATCGAACCTGGGACCCTTCAGTCCGCAGGCAGACGCTCTATCCACTGAGCCAAACCGGTTTCGGCCATTGTACATTTTTAAAAATATTTTTTTATTGATTTCAGAAAGTAAGGGCGGGGGGAGGGGGAGAAACACCAATAATGAGAGAGAATCATTGATCAGCTGCCTCCTGCAAGCCCCCTACTGGGGATCAAGGCCCCAACCGTGAATCGAACCATGACCTCCAGGTTCATAGGTCGACACTCAACCACTGAGCAATGCTGACCGGGCTTTCATTTTACTGTTTATACAACCCCAGAGGTTTCCCCGGCTTTGCTTTCTCCAGTCTCTCTAATCCATTACCAGTGGATTTCATGTAACCCACCTACATCTCCTTTGATTGTAACTTATAAAAATAGGTGAAAAACCACCATTCTCTGGAGCATTTATCCCAATCTGCTGAGCTTCTGCTTCCCAGCAATTATCTACAGCTTGCCTCAAACTCACAAAAATTCTTTACAGGTTTGAATGTTTTTATGTTAACACAATGAATGGACAGTGAATATCAGGTTTTAATTTTTACTACTTGGCCATTCAAATTATGTTAACCCCCCAAACTGTATAAAGATCTAAGAATGTAGATTGAAAATGCTAAAATTTGGATGCTTAATTTACATTTTTGACATAGTAATTATTTGAAGTGTTTCGTTGCAATGTTACAATGAAATAAAACACTTCATTCAGATACCATTTAAATCTTTAATATAATCCAAGCATTGCACTGTACTCAAACATTTGCATGTGTTTTTATGCAAAGCATTGTGCTCAAATGTTTTATTACTTTACCAAATGCATACTGTATTTCATCAGTAAAGTTTTATTCCGTTTTAAAACCTACAGGATTAGGAAGAAAACAATATATTGTGTTATCTATATGCGAAATGTACAGATGTAAATTTGTTACATTTATGAGAAACATGGTCATCAAGAAAGTAAACTGGATAAAATTTTAAAAAAGAAAGTGCCCTTTAAATTCATGAGTTTAATGTACATGAGCTTACCCATCAATTTAGCAGTAACATTCTAATACTTGAAGAACTACCATATTTATTACTCTATAGTATAGTATTATCAATCAAAGGTTGGGATAGATGCCAAATCTTTTTTATAAAGATGAAAAGCTGACAAAACAACAGATGACCTTATATGTTTTATTGTAGCTCATTCCTAATTGCCAGCTCATTTTCCAGAGGGAGTAGTTGTTCTCTGTTTTGACCAATTAGCAACCCTCAGTGTTAGAAGCTCTTGACCCTCATTGGATATATGTAAAAATTAGCATATTCTCTTATGCCCAAAGTGTCTTTTAAAAATAAATAGTAGCCGAAACCGGTTTGGCTCAGTGGATAGAGCGTCGGCCTGCGGACTGAAGGGTCCCGGGTTCGATTCCGGTCAAGGGCATGTACCTGGGTTGCGGGCATATCCCCAGTAGGAGATGTGCAGGAGGCAGCTGATCGATGTTTCTCTCTCATCGATGTTTCTAACTCTCTATCTCTCTCCCTTCCTCTCTGTAAAAAATCAATAAAATATATTTAAAAAATAAATAAATAAAAATAAATACTTTTATTGATTTTAGAGGAAGAGCAATTTTTTAAAAATCCTCACCTAAGGATATTTTTCCATTGCTTTTAGATAGAGTGGAAGGGATGGGGGGAGAGGGAGAGAGAAACATTGATGTGAGAGAGACACATCAATTGGTTGCCTCCCTTTGATGTGTGGGCCAACACTCTAACCACTGAACACACAGTCCAGGGCAAGAAGGATTTTTATAATTCCCTACCAAATGCCTTGGCACAGTTTCATTTCTCAGTTGACAGTATATTTCCTAGACTAGAAGGAAAGAGCAGGCAACCTCTTCAGTTCTCTGGGAGAGATGGGCTGGTGGCTTTACCATGGGGGTAAAGACATCTTCATGGCAGCTTAGCCTGGGCTATGTGATTGGGAATTCAGTTTAGACAAAAAGGGGGAAAGATTCTGTGAATGGGAAATAAATATGCCTTGAGTTAGAGGTCGCCCACCAGTGGTTTACAGATGTGGTTTTTGGTTTTTTGTTTTTAAACATATTTTTATTGATTTTAGAGAGAAAGAGGAGATAGAAACATCAATGATGAGAGAGAATCATTGATTGGCTGCCTCCTGCACGCCCCCCACTGGGGATCGAGCCTGCAACCCTGGGCATGTGCCCTTGACCAGAATCGAACCTGGGACCCTTCTGTCTGCAGGCTGACACTCTATCCACAGAGCCAAACCAGCCAGGGCTACAGATGTGTTTTGTTTATTTCTCACAATGTTTAGAAATTTTTAAATTAGTTTCCAATATTTGAAAAAATGGGAGATTTCAGATAAAATACTGAGTTGCTTCTGTTGAAAATTTGACAGACATTGCTCACTTCTTGCCGGATGGAATGCTGCCCCCTTTAGACAGGGTGTACATTGTTGAGCTCAGTACAATAATTTGGCCACTGAATGAATCTGTTGGAAATACCTGCTGTAGGTTATATAAAATTGTGAAAGACTTCATCACAGAGAGAACTTGGACTTAGGAAGAAGAGATGACCTTAAGTTTTTGTTGTAAATATATAGAATGAGCTCAGAAATGGAAAGTAATTGGAATGATATATGGCAACTGGATGTACCCCATTATTTCTCTTATCAGTCCCCTGGTACAAGGAAAGGTCAGGTTGTATCAAAGTGAAAATTTGAATAAAAAATGGAGCCCTGACCGATCTGGCTCAGTGGATAGAACATCGGCCCTCAGATTGAAGGGTCCTGGTTTCATTTCCAGTCAAGGGCATATACCTCTATTGCAGGCTGGATCCCTAGACCCGGTTGGTTGGGTGTGTGGAGAAGGCAACCAATCGATGTTCCTCTCTCTCTCTCTGTCCCTCCCTCTCCCTTACACGCTCTCTAAGCACCAATGGAGAAGGATCCTCGGGTGAGGCTTAAAACAACAAGAAAGGAAATAATGTTCCTGTGGTATACATTCCACTTGGAAAGTCATTGCCTTGATTAAAGTGAACCTAAGAATAGTTACAACTGTGAGAGATTATGTAAGAAGAAGGGATTCCCCAAAGGGTTACAGAGTAACAACCACGATGACAATGAGACAATGTCGACATGACTGAGCAATAACTACGTGATGGACATTGTTCTAAACGCTTTATCTGGACTGTATCATGTTATATTTTCATTTCCTGTTTGCTACCTACCTCACCTTACTTTTGTTCTTGTAGCTGCCTTGAACCCTCTAAGACCCAGGCATGAGGTAAGTGCAATAATTTGCGGTACCTTAGGATGCCACTAACCTTTGGCCATTATTGGTTCTACAAGTGCCCAGATGTTCCTTCTTTTCTGCCTTCCCCTGACTATATCCCTAGCTTGTCCTCCTGTCCTGGTCTGTGCTTTTCCCTGTTGGCATCAGACTTCTTACCTCAGCAAGAAATATTCCTGTCTTAGGGCAGAGAAGAGAGAGAATCAGCCAAGAATTGAGGCAAAAAAAATGTGGTAGAAAGAAAGA
Organism: Myotis daubentonii; assembly: GCF_963259705.1. Classification (NCBI taxonomy): domain Eukaryota; kingdom Metazoa; phylum Chordata; class Mammalia; order Chiroptera; family Vespertilionidae; genus Myotis; species Myotis daubentonii. Next base: position 6,059,364 of record NC_081849.1, on the reverse strand, counting down.
GAAACGAAAGAGAGAAATAAGATAGAGAAATGGAGATACAGAAACAGCCTCCACCCACAGGTGGGTCCAGATACATTGATGGGGGAAAGTTTAAATAAAATGCATACTCTCACATAATAGAATGTTTGCAAAAGTTTTAATAAGATGGCCCAATGCCATACTATATAAAGAAAAAGCAAAAAAATGTAATTGTATATAAAAAAAATTTGGAAATAAATAAATAAATAAAGAAAGAAAGAAAGAAAGAAAGAAAGAAAGAAAGAAAGTAGTTGGCCCTGGATGGTGTTGCTCAGTGGTTAGAGTGTCAGCCCTGTGCACCGAAGGGTCTCCAGTTTGATTCCAGGTCAAGTACCTGGGATGCAGTTTCAATCCCCAGCCCCAGTCAGGATTGTAAGATGTGTCTCTTACATAGCTGTTTTCTTCTCTCCCCCTCCTCCTTCCCTCCCACTGTCTCTAACAAAAAACCCCCCACAATGGACATAGTGAGATTTGCAAGGATCTTAGTGAGAATTTCAAGAACCTTAGTGAGAACATCAAAGACATGAAAAGGGACCAGTCAGAAATTAAGCATATATTAACTGAAATAAAGAATAGTTTTCAGGGATCCAACAGTAGAATAGAGGATTCTGAGAAATCAACAATTTGGAATATGAGGAAGCAAAAAATATGCAATCAGAAGAGCAAAAAGAAAAAATATTCCAAAAATACGAAGATAGTGTAAGGAGCCTCTGGGACAACTTCAAGTGTACCAACATTTCCATTATGGGAGTGTCAGAAGGAGAAGAGAGAGAGAAAAATACTGAAACCTATTTGAGGAAATAATGACAGAAAACTTCCCCTACCTGGTGAAAGAAATAGACTTACAAGTCCAGGAAACACGGAGTCCCATACAAGAGGAACCCAAAGAAGCCCACACCGAGACACATCATAATTAAAATGCCAAGGGCTAAAGACAAAGAGAATCTTAGAAGCTGCACAAGAAAAGCAGTTAGTTACCTACAAAGGAGCACCCATACGACTGTCAGCTGATTTCTCAACAGAAACTTTGCAGGCCAGAAGGGAGTGGGAAGAAACATTCAAAGTGATGAATATAGCAAGGGCCTACAACCAAGATGACTCTAACCAGCAAAGCTATCATTGAGAATTGAAGGTCAGATAAAAAGCTTCACAGAGAAGAAAAAGCTAAAGGACTTCACCACCAAACCAGTATTCCATAAAATTTTAAAGGGTATCCTTTAAGAAGAGGAAGGAGAAGAAAAGATAAAAAATATGAACAATAAAATGGCAACAAATACATATCTGTCAACAACTGAATCAAAATAAATGAACAGGGAATCAAATAAACAAAATATACTGATGAATAAAATAGAACCAGAGTCCACTGGCATGGCTCAGTGGTTGAGTGTCAACCTATGAACCAGGAGGTCACGGTTTAACTCCCCAGTTAGTTCACATACCCCGGTTGTGAGCTCGATACTGAGTGTGGGGTGTGCAAGAGGCAGCTGATCAATAATTCTCTTTCTTCATTGATGTTTCTATCTCTTTCTCCTTCCTCTTCCTCTTTGAAATCAATAAAAATAAATTTTTAAAATAAAATATAATATAATAGAACCAGAGGCATGGAAACATGAAACAGACTGATGAATCTCAGAGGTAAGGGGTCAGGGCGTTGGAAGAGATTAACCAAAGATCTTATATGCATATAAGATACTTAGGGACACAGACAGTAGGGTGGTGAAGGCCTGGGGCAGGGCAGGAACGAGGTTGGGGGGGGGGCCCATAGGGGAAGAAGAGGGGCATCTGTAATACTCTCAACAATAAAGATTTAAAAGAACTAATGTCTATATGCCTGAATGAAAAACAAACACACAAACAAACCACTTTCATTACCTGCATTAAAAGGTGAAGTAGAGTATTGGGAAGATAAAAAATGAGGACACATGTAGCAATAATAAACAGCAACAAATTCCAGCCTGCCTTGGCTTTTTCTGCAGTAACAGAGTTTTTAGGCAGCCAAATGTCTCCAGTCCCTTTTGGAAAAGGGGAGGGCCCATATAATGAATAAATAATCTAACCATATTTTGCCTCAGTAGGAAAAAACCCTGCCTGTGCAAGTAACCATCTCTTCCGTGTTTTCATATTAAATTGCTTATCTGGACCAAAGCAAACTTTTAAAAATACAAACCCTGTTTGGCATCCAATCAGTTGGTATAAACTCAAAGGAAATCAATCAGCATTAGCCAGCCAATGTCGAGTCGCCGTAGACTTGCTCTCCTGCGCTTTCTATGTAGGATTCATAGGGACTATCTTTGGGGGAAGCACTGAGGCCCAGAAAGCGTGCATGATGCCATGGACTGCATGACATCCTCCCAAATTCACAAGTTGAAGTTCTAACCTCCAGTGTGACTGTCTAAAGATGGGGCCTCTGGGAGGTAACTAAGGTTAAATGAGTCATAGAGCGGAGCCCTGATCCAATAGGATTAGCATCCTTCCCAGAAGAGAGCTCAGTTTGTCCCTGCCATGTGAGGCCAGCAAGAACGCAGCCTTCTGAAAGCCAGGAACGGAATCAGCCGGCATCTTGATCCTGGACTCCCAGACTCCACAACTGTAAGGAAATAAACGTCTGCCGTTGAAGCCGCCAGGTCTGAGGAACAGAAGGCCAAGCTGACTGACCCAAGCGACTGGTCTAAACACCTGACAGTCTCGTGTTCACCTCCGGGTCTTCACCCGGATTACTTCTGCGTTGCCTTCTTTTCTGCAGAAGTTACACCCAGTCCATCTGGCCGAAACACGCGCCTCTCTTCCTCTGTCAGAGCACTTTCTGAAAAGCATTTATCCCAGTCTGTACTTACTCTGTTTGTTCATTTACTGTTGACTTTCACTTGCACTAGGATGAAGGATTCATAGAACAGGGGCCCCTGGCCCCTTGCCCTCTGTCACGCCCCCACTGCACAGCAGAAGCCTGGCACACGGGGGCAGTCCAGGCGAGCGCCCCATTTTACTACAGCTGTGCCCATGTTGGGGTGCCAAAGGGCCTGGGGACTTTCTTCATTTCCCAGTTACAATGAAGGACCTGTATTAAGCCAGGTCAGTAACAAGTATTTTGAATGTAGGCCTGGCAGTTTTCCTGTTCATGCGATGTCAAGGCCATCTTGAATTGGTTCTCTATTCCATTCCAAACAGGCTCAGACTAGATAGAAGAATCCGCTCATGGGTTTCACTTGTCCACAGGTAACGATGGCGAACAAGCAGAGTGGTGGGCCTCCCCTGTTCCCTGTGAAAGGCGTGGGCTTGGGCCCAGGACATTCAGCTCCAGTTTGGGTGTTGCTGTAGCCCGTCGTGTGCGCTGGGCTAACAGCGCCTGCCCTGCACACTTCTCAGGGAAGCTTAAAACAAGATAAGAAGGTTTTTAAATCTTGTAACAGATGGACTAAAAGTCTATGTCCATATAAGCCACTACTGACATCTTAACCTTGTTACCTGGGTCCCCTTCATGTCCCCTTGGGTGACAGGATCATATATTGTCCTTCATGGTGCTCTCTGTGGCGCCCCAGGTCAGCCTTGGTCTTTCTTCAGCCATGACCAGCTTCCCTCACAATCATTACGTAGGCACAGTTAGCTCTCGTGACCCCAAGGTGCTCCTTCACCCCTTTATAGGTGGCAAGCAGACTTCTCCAAGGTCACAGACCACACACTCCCTCAGAACCTGCTCCCTTCAGAAACTCCCCTACCAGAAAATTGGTAAAGGTGTTTGCCTCTGAAGAAATAAACCTTGGCCAGGGGGTGTGGCTCAGTGGTTGGGCATTGACCTACGAACCAGGAGGTTATGGTTTGATTCCCAATCAGGACACATACCCAGTTGTGGCTCCATCCCCAATGGGGGAATGCAGGAGTCAGCCGATCAATGATTCTCTCTCATCATTAATGTTTCTATCTCTCTCTCCCTCTCTCTTCCTCTCCAAAATAAAAAAATATATATTAAAAAAAAAAGAAATCACTTTGTAAAAGTAATGACAGCAGAATAATGAAGCCAGGCTGGCCACACTCTCCAACACAGTAACAGGCACGGTAGCGGAGAAGGGGTAGGGAGAGGCTCCTCAGGAAGGTCAGTAAACTGGTGAGCCTTAACAGACAGCCTGCAGGCCCACATGTGCTCAAACTGAAGTGAGGACTGATCTCCACGGTCAAGCCTAACAACACCGTGGCTTTCCCTTCACTCTGCTTCTGAGAGGGTAGGTTGGTCAGTTCCAGCTGAGTCCTAGCCCTTCCAGGCCAATGTACCTGGCAACCTCCACAGTCAACTCCCCACTTACAGTAAAGAGTATTTTTTCTAAGGGATGCTGTCATGTTTTGGGAAAGCCAACTCAAAATAGAAGCCAAGATGGTCCAGGTTGGGAATGTAATTATGTAAGTGTATAACTCACCACTTTCCACTTCTTCTAACATACAAATGCACATCCTCAAAGTCAGAGAGAGTTAAACTGAGGAGGGAGGAAGGAAGGGAGGATGGAAGGAAGAGAGGAAGGAAGGGCGTTAAACTGCTAAACATTAAAATGGTCTACTTTCTTGGGTCCCTACCTTTCGGTATTCCTCAGATTCTAGCATTGACCCATATTAGTCTCTCTGTCTCCCATGATAATTTCGTACTTACTTACTGTTTGCCAGACATAAAGCTACTTTTTTTTTTTTAAATTCTCACCCAAGAATATGTTTGTTGATTGTAGAGAGAATAAAGCAGGGGGCGGCGGGGGAGAGAAACATTAATCGGTTGCCTCCTGTACACACCCCAACCGGAAATTGAACCTACAACTTTTTTGGTGTACATACAGGATGATGCTCCAACCAACTGTGCCACCCGGCTGGGGCCCCAACCTACTTTCAAACAATATTCAATTTCAATTATCACCTCAATGCCATAAATTCCAGTCTCTGACTTACCCCTATAGTAAATCTACACCTCTAATTTAACCTCTCAACAACTCCTAGTCTGCATTTCCAACATTTCCGGGGCCCTTCCTCTTGGAGGTGCCACCAACACCTTGGACTCCCTGGGCCTGAAAGGACTTTCTGTTTCCTCCCAAATCAACCTCTCCTGTGCTCCCTATTTCTGTTCAGGACTGGACTTCCCACACTCCTGGTCACCTAGGTTCTCAGTAGGTGGGTCTCAACTCATCTGCACTCTGGTATGGCACGGGGGAGGGGGAGGGATCTTATCCAAAAATGCATGGCCTCACCCCAGATCACTTACATTGGAATCTCCAGAAGCATTAAAAAAAGAAGAAGAAGAAGGAGAAGGAGAAGGAGAAGGAGAAGGAGAAGGAGAAGGAGAAGGAGAAGGAGAAGGAGAAGGAGAAGGAGAAGGAGAAGGAGAAGGAGAAGGAGAAGGAGAAGGAGAAGGAGAAGGAGAAGGAGAAGGAGAAGGAGAAGGAGAAGGAGAAGAAGAAGAAGAAAAGCTTTTATTGATTTCAGAGAGAGGAAGGGAGAGGGAAAGAGAGATAGAAACATCAGTGATGAGAGAGAGTCATGGATCAGCTGCCTCCTGCACGCCACCCACTAGGGACCAAGCCCACCACCCAGGCATGTACCCTGACCAGGAATCGAACCATGACCTCCTGGTTCATAGGTCAACACTCAACCACTGAGCCACACCAACCAGACTCCAGAGGCATTTTTTTTTATTTTTTTTTTTTAATTCTGTTGATGATTCAAACATGTAGCCAAGGGTGAGAACTACTTTTCCAGACCTCAGGACGATGGGAGAGACAAAGTTTCCCCTTTCCCCTCTTAGTTCTTCCGGCTGGTGGGATAATTAAAATGACATAAAACAGATTATCAGGACAAAATAACCACATTTAATTATGTATGTACATAGAGGGGTTGCATAGACTATGGGGACTCAGGACAAATGGGGCAGTTGAAGGTTTGCGTGCCATCTTGAGCTAAGGAGAAGGGGGCATGGAGTAGTGGTTTGGGACTTCAAAGGGGAGGGAGGCAATTCACTTGGGGATGGAAAAGCAAATGTTTGGTAAATAAATGTTTGTTGGACCATCTTTAACAACGGGACACAGGGAGGACTTGGATCAAACAAACCTTGCTAGGTTCCTCCGTTGATCACACCTGGTTCAGATTAAGCTATAGTTATCTCTGGTGATCTCGCCCTTCCTGGAGCAGGTCCTCTGTCTAACTTCTCTCAGGGAGTTATGGGGAAGGTCAAACATCTTTGTTTGAGCTCTTTCTCTCTCTTTCTCTCTTTCCCTTCCTTCCTTCCTTCCTTCCTTCCTCCCTCCCTCCCTCCCTCCCTCCCTCCCTCCCTCCCTCCCTCCCTCCCTCCCTCCCTCCCTCCTTCCTTTCTTTCTTTCTTTCTTTCTTTCTTTCTTTCTTTCTTTCTTTCTTTCTTTCTTTCTTTCTTTCTTTCTTTCTTTCTTTCTTCCCGCGCCTGAGGATATGTTTTTATTGATTTTAGAGAGAGAGGATGGGAGAGGAAGAAAGAGAGAGAATTATTGATGTATGAGAGGAACATCAATTGGTTGCCTCCCATATGCACCCCAACTGGAGATCGAGCCTGCAACCTGGGTAGGTGTCCCGACAAGGAATTGAACCACCACCTTTTGGTGTATGGGATGCTCCAAGCAACTGGGTCACACTGGCCCAGCGAGCCTGCAACCTGGGTAGGTGTCCCGACAAGGAATTGAACCACCACCTTTTGGTGTATGGGATGCTCCAAGCAACTGGGTCACACTGGCCCAGCTGAGCCATTTGTTTCTTAAAAAATAACCAACTTGCCCTAACCGGTTTTGCTCAGTGGATAGAGCATCGACCTGCGGACTGAAGGGTCCCAGGTTTGATTCCAGTCAAGGGCATGTTCCTTGGTTGCGGGCACATCCCCGGGGGGGGGGGGGGGAGGCAGCTGATTGATGTTTCTCTCTCATCAATGTTTCTAACTCTCTATCTTTCTCCCTCTCTGTAAAAAAATCAATAAAATATGTTTAAAAAAAAATAACCAACTTAAAATGATCAATGTCCCAAAGAGGCATATTTTGGGGTGACAAACACTGCTCCCTTTCAGGGCCATCTTGGACTCTGTCCTTTGCAACCAAGTCCAGTCTATGACTTGCCCCTTGAGTATTTCAGAAAATCCTCTTCCCCCTTTCTAGTCCCTTTTACATTATTATTTTTAAAATGGGGTTTTAAATTGACTTTAGAGAGAAAAGGAGGGGGGGGGAGAGAGAGAGAAACATTAATGTGTGATAGTGAAACATTGATCAGTTGCCTCCCGTATACACTCCGACTGGGGATTGAAGCTACAACCTGGGTGACTGAACAGGAATCGAACTGGTGACCTTCAGTGCATGGGACAACACTAAACTCTGGCCAGGGCTGGGTAAAGCCTTTCTTACACCAGGGTTTGCAAACGCCTATGACTATAAGGGCGAGGAAATGAGAAAAGCAGACCTTAGTGTTGGGGGATCAAGGAAGGGGCAGGAACTAGGATGGGCTAAAGAGACTGCTACTCACCTCTGGGTAATTATTTCCATTTCAGACTGCGTAACAAGTAATGCCTGACCCTTCTATTTTCTCAGAAAGCTGGGAACCGGGACTTTTAGGTGACATTTCCAGATTGCGTTTCAAAACACTGTGAGGTTTGATATAGTCCACAAGCCTTCGGAACTCAGACTTACACTAACAATTTAATAGTGCAAGTACACTTAGAAGTAAATATTTGTTGTGGCAGAAATGACATACATTATCTCATCTATACATTCAGAAATGCGAGCCACAAAAATGAAGAGAAAGCCTAATTTAGGATTTCATATGTCATTAATTTTCTTAGAGATGGGTCTGCCCTCTTACTTTACAGAAGCGAAATGGAGATCCAGGAAATTAAGTGAGTTCTAGGACTGTGAAAAGACGAAGCTGAAGGACACTTGTGGAGAGGCAGTGTGGTGTGCCCAGAGCAAGGAGTGGGGACCAGAGGGACATGGCTGCTCTCTTCAGGCTGTGTGAGTGTGAGGAAATTGCTTAAAGTTACTTAAACTGACCTTTCCAATCTGTAAAATGGGATAAATAGATCTATATTATTGTGGGCTGAATGTTTCTGGCCCACCCCCCGCCCCCAACAACTGGTATATTGAAATCCTTCCTGCCAAAGTGACGGTATTAGACAGTGGGGCCTTCAGGAGGGATTAGGTCATGAGGGTGGAACTCTTATGAATGGGGTCAGTGCCCTTAAAAAGGGGGCCCCCGAGGGCTTCCTTGCTGTTTCCACCATGTGCGGATGCGTCCTGGGCGAGGATCCTCACAGAAACCCCCCATGCTGGCACCCCGACCTCCGACTTCCAGCTTCCAGAACTGTCACCCACACCTTATGGTATTTGTTATAGCAGCAGGAACTGACGAAGACATGTACTAATTGGACCCTTGTGAAAACTGAATCATATGTTCTATGTGAGATTCCTGGCACCACTAAATATTGCCTATTATTCTTATTGAGTTCAAAATTAAACTCATGAAACTCTCTCCGTTAAGATTTTCCCCGCGGGCTCTACCTCAGCCATTATGCAATGAAATGGTTTTTATTAAGCCAACTCTTTTAGATAAGCTGAGTTTCAACTAATTTGTGGATAGAATGATTCAAGTATTTGAACTTTGCTGAGGTGGCTTCCTTATCTGCTATAGAAGTCACCCTATTTGATCTTTAAGATCCTATTTAGTGCCATAATTTTATTATGTTTATTATTCAATTAATATATTTCAAAAATAAATGTTTAAACTGTGAACCACAGTTTTTATGGGTCTGAATATGCTTTACCTACCAATTTACAGATTGAATATGTATATGCACACATTTATTCATATTTTTAGTACTCATAGAGAGAATATTAGATATAGTTCCTCCGTTAAATACCAACAACTGTATTTTCTTTAAAAAAATATTTTTATTGATTTCAGAGAGGAAGGGAGAAGGGGAGAGAGATAGGAACATCAATGATGAGAGAGAATCATTGATTGGCTGCCTCCTGCACGCCCCCTACTGGGGACCAAGCCTGCAACCTGAGCGTGTGCCCTTGACCTGAATCAAACCTGGGACCCCTCAGTCCATAGGCTGATGCTCTATCCACTGAGCCGAACCAGTTAGTGCCCAACAGCTGTATTTTCAATTATAAAATTAGCCCCTTATCTTATTTTATTATTTAAGATATTTAAGTTATAGTTTTACATTGTGTTAGAAAATGGGGAAGTATTGACAAGTACAGAACTTTTCAACTTCCAATCATAGTGTCATAAAAATCACTGAATTGTGGGCAGTTACTTCACATTCACACAAAGTTCTCAGAGTAAATCCTTTCATTCCCACCACTGTCCTGTCCTGATACCTGAGCTGGTTAGAGCATATGGTCAGGGCACACACAGAATCAACCAGTGAGTGCATAACTAGGTAGAACAACAATTCTCTCTCTCTCTCTCTCCATTCCTCTCTCTCTGTCTAAAATCAATAAATACAATTAAAAACAAAATAAAACAAAACTTTATTTAAAAAAAAAAAAATATATATATATATTTTTATTGATTTCAGAGAGGAAGGGAGAGGAGGAGAGAGGTAGAAACATCAATGCTGAGAGAGAATCATTGATCAGCTGCCTCCTGTATGCCCCTCACTGGGGATCAAGCCTGCAACCCAGGCATGTGCCCTGACCAGGAATTGAGCCGTGACTTCCTGGTTCACAGGTTGATGATGCTCAACCACTGAGCGACACGACTGGGCAAAATATTCTTCAACATGCAAGACAATGACTGCAGAGGATTCAATCCCAAGCACCGGCCCTTCGAGCAGGGGGTCACTACCCTGACCGCACGCCCTCGCGGGTGGCCTTCTGAAGGGCCTGCTTCTTTAATCTTCCTATGAGCCGTCAGGCCAGGTATTATTACTGTCTCTACTTTACAGGTCAGGCAGTTGAGGTGCAGAGCAAGTAGGCAGCCGGCTGAGCAGGCAGAGTGGGGTCCTGATCCAGGGCTCGCATCCCTAACATCATCCACGCTGCCACTCGTACAAGACTCTGTGCTCAGCAAGTGCAAGGGCAGAACAGCCAGCCAGCCAGCCAGAGATGGCTCCTTTCCGTCCAGCTGGCAGAGCCAGTCCCCACTGCAGTTCCTTTTCTTTCCTCCTAACACTTTTGTTAACCCTCTCCCAGAGCAGCAGTGGGACATTAAGACAAGGAGGCGTGTGTGCTGCCCTGCCTACGGAGTGGACTGAAAGGCTGGTTGGAAGCCGCCCCCTCCGGGTAGCCTTCCAGGATTAGCTCAAGCAGCATACATGGTTCTCCTGTGGGTTTCATGACCTGGCAGGATGGAGATCCTGGTCCTATGTGTTAAGGAAGGACTTCATGAGCAGATGCAGGTGTCAGCTAGGGCCCAGGAATCTTCTAGAGCAGCGGTTCTCAACCTGTGGGTCGCGACGCCTTTGGGGGTCGAACGACCATTTCATAGGGGTCGCCTAAGACCATCGGAAAACACATATATAATTACATATTGTTTTTGTGATTAATCACTATGCTTTAATTATGTTCTATTTGTAACGATGACATTGGGGGCCACCACAACATGAGGGTCGCGGCATTAGGAAGGTTGAGAACCACTGTTCTAGAGCCTCACAGGAGTTCTTTCCAGCGCTCACACTTCCTGGCTTGCTTCCAGTTTCGTTCACTGAAAGAGGTAGGGTCTTTGAAAAGACAGTCTCAGAAGAATGGCCAACACCCTTAGAAAGTTGTCTCAGCCATTCAGGTGTAACTGGTGGTATGCTGGTAGCTGTTTAGTCCATGGCTCTCTGGAATACATTTTTTTTAAGGCCCTGATTTTGTAGCGTTTGGTGAATCCCAGGGTGTGAAAGTTGCACCATGACTGATTTCAGGTTACCAGGGTGACACCCACCTGCTGGCAAAGTCCCTGACATTTTTACAACCTGCTCTCAGAGGTTGAGGGAGCCAGCGCGCTCCAGGTCCAATTCACTCACGGACACAGCCTTTCTCTCTTTTATATTAATTAATTAACTAACTAATTAATTAGAAACCTCAATTTGTTGTTCCACTCATTTATACATTCAGTGGTTGATTCTTATATGTGCCCTGACCAGGATCAAACCACAGCCTTGGCGTACCAGGACAACACTCCAACCAACTGTGCTACCTGGCCACGCCAGGCTTTTGTATCCTAAAGGGCTCTCTGCGAGTCCTCGCTGTCACACGATCGGGGGAACGAGGAAGAGGAGCTACGGTCCAGCACCATCTATCTCCCAGCTGATCAAACTAAGATCCCAGCACAGAGTATTTTGCCACAAGTCCCCAGCAAAGACAGGCTTGAGACCAGAATGGTGTTGCAAGTGTCTGGCTGGGTCACGCTGGGTGAGTGTGACCTGGAGGTGGCTGTGGCTTCCACTGGGGACAAGAGCAGGAGGACGGGATGCCTCAATAGTGGGGCTGGCCAGCTGCCGAGAGTCCCAGAGCAGAGCAGGGCCTGGGAGCTGGAGCAGAGCGGGGGCTCAGAGCCAAGGGGAGGACGCAAAATGAGCCACGTGACATCAGGATTTACTTTGGTGGCAGAAAGTGTGATAATGAAAGAGCTTACTTGTCTGTCCCTTCCTTTATATTGAAATCCTATTTGACTGTTCACTGACTTTCTCTTGATTTTCCCTCCCGTAGCCCCGCCCCCAGGCGCGTTACCACTGCCCTCACCCTCACTAGGATTTCCTGTGAAAGTCCTCAGAGTGAAGAGTTTAGTTTAGCCCTGACCAGTTTAGCTCAGTGGCTAGAGCGTCGGCCTGTGGACTGAAGAGTCCCAGGTTCTATTCCGGTCAAGGGCATGTACCTTGGTTGCGGGCACATCCCCAGTAGGGGGTGTGCAGGAGGCAGCTGATCGATGTTTCTCTCTCATGGGTGTTTCTAACTCTCTATCCCTCTCCCTTCCTCTCTGTAAAAAATTAATAAAATATATATTTTTTAAAAAGTTTCATTTAATCAGACTTGGCCTCACTAGCTCTTTGAATGCGTCCTCAGGGCGTGACATCGCAATCGAGTGTCTTTCTGGAGTCTGGGAGTGGGTGGAAGGGAAGGGTTTGACTGAACTTCCTGGTGATGCCAAGCCTTTCTCTAAATCGGCTAGTGTGGGGGGAACCGGACAACGCTCCCATAACATTTCCAATATTGAGGAGAGAATGAACATTAAAAATGAAAAGATAGAAAGTGTGAGACTATATATAAAAAAGGAAAAAGGACATAAATAAGAGCCTCATTTAATAACATTCACTGATCCTAAGTGTGTACAACATTCTCATTGCCGCTTAAAAATAGGATGATTTGGTGAGTGACTGTTTGCGGGAAAATCAGTTTAACATCACTGTGTTTTCGATTTGTGCTGCCAAGAACACCAGGTTGTGTCTTCTGTTTCAAACATAAGTGTCTCCGAAAACCTTTGGATCCTAAATCAGAGGGCCCCATCTGCTTCGCCCTCTCCAAATTTCCATTTTAGCTTAATTCACATAAGAATTTTCTGACATTCGCCTGATTTCCCCACTCTCATTATCTAAAATCATAACTGGCATCCCTCAGACTTGGATTCAACTTAGAAAATAATTTTTAGCTTTTTAAAACCCTTTTTAGTAGTAGGCAGGGTATAAATACATTTAAAACAGAATGATAGAAATATATATGTGAAGGATGTTTATTCTAGCATTATCTATAAGAAACACATTGGAAACAAAGGTCTGTAAAGGGGAGAGGGGTTCAGGCAGTAATTGCTGAGTGAAATATCCATCAATCAATCAATCAGTTGATATATCCTAATAGGGAAGGCGGCACATGATACACAAAGGGGGAAGCATGTTGACAAATCAGTACACAGATAGTTTTGTGTGTAGAAAAGAAGCGAAGTCCTGGCCGGCGTGGTTCAGTTGGTTGGGCATCATGCTGTGTGCCGGAAGTTGCTGGTTTGATTCCTGGTCAGGGCACGTGCCCGGGTTATGGGCTTGATCCCAGGTAGCAGGAGACCTGTCAGCACATAGGAAGTAGATTACAAGTCACTGCAAGTGAGGGTGGGGGCAGGGCAAAGCTGGGGCAGCCTTGTTTTCTGTGGGCTTGTCAGGTTTGAATCTTCTACAGTAAGAATGTGTGGACTCATGTACATTGTACTTAAAAATCCAAACCACAGCAACAAGTGTTAAATTACCAAACATTTGTAATAAAATAGCAAATGATGCAAAATAAGGTCCATCAGGAATTTTTGTAGATTTCCTCTCTATTCCTATTTTAAATAATTTCATATCTATACGCAAGGGAAAAAATTTAAAAAGTTAAGGGATTTGAAACATATGTGAAAGGAAGGTATGAGAGTTGAAGATAGCCAGTGTATAACTGTCTGTCTAGTAAGCGCAGAGATCACAATTTCAGGTAGAATGCAGGACAGAGGCAAATACATGCTGGTGTGTGTAAAGTTGTTTTGTTTTGGGGGAGGCCATTTTCCTAATGATGATGATGATGATGATAAAATTGCCATTACTGTATGGCAGGCAATGTCTTAGGTATTTTATTTTTATTAATATAATCTTCACAATAACCCAGTTAGAAAGACGGAAGGTTATTCCCACTTTACAGGTGAAAAACAGAAGCAGAGGGAGATGAAGGAACATGGCCCAGGCTCCACAGTGCATACACCCCAGTGCAGCTGGGGCCAGAGCCGGGCAGGATGGAGCCAGTCTAAACCCAACTACGCCCCTCAAACTGCAAAGCCAAGTGAGCACCCGCACGTGTTTGGTGAGTGCATCCTGGAGGGGGAGGGAGGAGGGAGCACGTGCATCTTGGGCTGGGGGTGGGGGAGCCTGTGCTGCTCCGGGACTAGGCCAGCCGGCAGCAGGGCCTTTCCTGGGAGCTCCCTGCACACACCCAGGCTGCTCTCGCCAACGCCCCCCCATGCATGCAGCCACGTTTTCTTTGGCTGCTTCTATTCTGACATTTGTTACTGCATGTGGCTGAGGAGGTCAGCGTGCCCTGGGAAGCAATCCTCAAAAGAGAGGACACTAGAGAGGTTGGGGTCCTCTGAGTTGTGGCAGCCGCTGGGGGCTGGCGCAGGGAGTGGGGAGGAAGGAAAGCTGTGATTCGCTCATCAGTCAGCCCCGGCCCAAGCCCTCAGGTTCCCCAGCTCGGCCTCCTGGCCTCTGGGACTAGCTGTATGCTGGAGGCCATAAAATCACTCTTGAGGCTAAAGAGGAAGGTGAAGTCAGAGCCCAACACAAGGAATTTACACCCTGTGGCCACATGAAGACAGAAACAAACCCCTAGCTGAGGATGTGGCTTAGGGTTCCACGCAGAAGCGCTGGGCTGTAGGGTGTGGGTAGCCTGTGTAACCCCGAGAGCCTATGTCCTCAGCTCTGACACGCAGGAACCGCTGGCGGCATGGGTCGCAGGGAGGGCCAGAGGAGGTCATGGAGGCTGGAGTTTGGCTCTGGGCTCCGCATTGGCCTGACGGAGACTCGGGCTCACTCCCCACCTGCTCTGTCCTTCCCTCCCCGAGTGCAGGTGTCAGACCTGCATCTGGCCCCAGACTGTCCCCCTGCTGCTCCCCTCCCTCGTCCTCTCAGACTCTCCCCCAGCAGGTCTCCCAGACTTCAGATTCCATCTTGGCCTTTGCTTCCGAAAAGTCTGGACTGGCAGGGAGGCTGGGGAAGTGGCCACGTGCTCCCATCCTGAGACAGGATGTCGAGGGAAGAGGCCGAGAAGAGCTGCCTGTGTGCGGTGGGAGGGAGAAGAGGGAGTGAGGTCAGTCATGGGGTCACCAGGAGCCGGACCCATGGGGTTTCATTCCCAGAGCACTAGGCAGCCAGTGAAAGGAGTCCATGTGACAGGAGCAGATGCAGGGGCTTTGGCTGCAACGCAGGAACAAGACTGTGGGAGTCACGCTCAATGCCGCAGGCCTGCTCGGCTCTGGCCCCACCCCCATGTCTGTCCCCCCTGGGAGCTGGGCCAGGCTAGTCCCTCTGCTTCGCGATGCTCTTTCCCCACTCGGAAGGCGGGTTGCGGTAGGTCTGAGCCAGGAAGCCACCTCCTCCCGAGGCCTACTCATGCTGCCCCTTCATTTTCTGTCTCAGCCCCACAATCCTGTTCTTCCTTGTGCTATTACAATTGGCAATCATTCTATTGATCTGTTTTGCTTTTGTTGGTTCCTGATCTTCCTCATACAAGCTCCATAGGGAAAGACCACAACTGCCTTGAGTCTCTTTTGCTGAGTCCAGAGTCAGGGACAGAGCGGCTGCTCCGATGTTCTGTAAGGAGGACGGCGATGGGTCAGAGTGGATGCCGGACGGGGTGCAGACTGTGATCATGGTGGCAGTTGACTGTGGTAGAGACCACGGAGGTGGGACTGTGGAGAGCGTCTCAGACCTTCTGATCCTGCCCTGGCCGGTTTGGCTCAGTGGGCAGAGCGCTGGCCCACGGACTGAGGGGTCCCAGGATTGATTCTGACCAAAGGCACGTACCTTCATTGGGAAGGGGCGGGGGGCAGGGGGAGCTGGCGGGATGAGAGAGGAGTCAACAAATCCATGTGTCTCTCTCACATCATTGAGAACAAAACCTTCCGACCCTAACAATGACTGAGAACCTTAATGCTTCTGTCCCTGTGGGCTATCGCTACCAAGATTTACCGATTAGAAATTAAAACTGAGAAAATGGGAAAGTCTTTAATTCACTGAAAATGAATAATAATAAACCCATTGTACAGTAAGCTCATTTTTATGAAAAATAACCCTTTTCCCAAACAAAACCTTTAGTGATAGAGTGACATTGTTTTATGTGATTACAAATCTCTTTAACTGACTTATTAGCAGACAGTTGGGTTCTCATATCTGCTGCGTGTAATCTGTTGCAGAATCTCAGGCCATGTGCTCGCTGGAAAGCTCTGCCTCGCACTTGTGAGATAGTGAGAATGGAAGGCAACAACGTCTGAGTATTAGTATGAAATCGTTTGGACTGTGGATGTCCTGCAAGGTCTTGGGAACACCCGCTGTCGCCAAGGGGCCCAGGCCACGCTGAGACCTGCTGGATTAAGACTACTTAGGACGCATGATTGACAGGCCGTAGTTGTAGTAATTTTATTGCTAACTGGAGGCCTGGAGCACGGATTCGTGCACATTGAAAGGAAATTAATTAGAAGGTGGCCGGTGGGGCAGGACTGGGTGAGATGGGCCAGACACGCCCTGGAGCCAACCTCATATGGTCCCTCCATGGCCGGCCGCACCTGGGGCAGTGCGCTAGGGTTCGAAGGGTGTCTGTGGAGTGAGCAGGGTCCCTTGGGCAGGTGGGGTCCCTCGGCCTGGCCTGCGGGGATCAGGCTGAAAGTGGCAGTCCAACATCCCCAGAGAGGTCCTGGAGTGAGAGGGCACTCTACAAAGTTGCTATCCTCAGCAACTTCTGCGTTCAGCATCTGCCCCCTGGTGGTCAGTGCGTGTCATACCTACCAACCAGTTGGCCGGTCAGCTGGTTGCTTAGCCTTTTATATATATACTAGGGGCCCGGTGCACGAAATTCGTGCACTGGGTGTGTGTGTGTGGGGGGGGGGGAGTGTCCCTCAGCCTAGACTGCCCCCTCTCACATACTGGGAGCCCTCAGGCGTTGACCCCCATCACCCTCCAATCGCAGGATCGGCCCCTTGCCCAGGCCTGATGCCTCTGGTTGAGGTGTCCGGCCCGGGCAGCGGGGACCCGCAGCTGCAGCGGCCCCACGATCGTGGGCTTCGCTTTAGGCCCAGGCAAGGGGCCCCTAGCTCCTGGGACTGCCAGCTTCGACCGTGCCCAGTTCCCATTGCTGGCTCCACCCCTACTTCCTGCTATCACTGGCCAGGGCGGAAAAGGCACCTGATTCTCCGATCATGGCTGGGGGGGAGGGCAAAGGCGGCCCCAGGGCCGCCTTTGCCCTGCCCCCCAGATCTTAGCTCCCCCCTGGGTTTCCGATCACTGTCAGTGGCAGGGGGCTTCTTCCTGCTTTCCCTTTCGCCTCCCTGCATTGTGCCTACATATGCAAATTAACCGCCATCTTAGTTGGCAGTTAACTGCCAATCTTAGTTGGCAGTTAATTTGCATATAGCCCTGATTAGCCAATGAAAAGGGTAGCTCGTACACCAATTACCATTTTTCTCTTTTATTAGTGTTGACTAGAGGCCCGGTGCACAAAAATTTGTGCACTCAGGGGGAAGAGGGGGGTCCCTCAGATTGGCCTGTGCCCTCTCGCAGTCTGGGACCCCTCGGGAGATAACGACCTGCTGGCTTAGATCTGCTCCCGGGTGGCAGAGGGCAGGCCCAATCCCTAGGTGCAGCCCCTGGTTGGGCTCAGAGCAGGGCCGATTGAGGAGTTGGGGTGCCGCCCCCTGTCATGCACAGAGCAGGGTGGATTGGGAGGTTGCAATGCCACCCTCAGTCATGCTCAGGGTAGGGCCGATTGGGGGGTTGGGGCACCATCCCCGTCACACTCAAGGCAGGGTCGATGGGGAGGTTGCGGTGCCACCCCCTGTCACGCACAGAGCAGGGCCAATCAGGGGGTTGGGGCGCTGCCCCCTGTCATGCACAGAGCAGGGCCCATCAGGGGGGTTGGGGCTCCGTACCCTGTCACGCACAGAGCAGGGCCCATCAAGAGGTTGGGGAGCTCCCCCCTGTCACACACAGAGCAGGGCAGATCAGGGGGTTGGGGCGCCGCCCTCTATCACCCACAGAGCAGGGCCGATCAGGGGGTTGGGGCGCCGTACCCTGTCACACACAGAGCCGCAGGGCGATCAGGGGGTTGGGGAGCTCCCCCCTATCAGGCACAGAGCAGGGCTGATCAGGGGGTTGGGGCGCCTTCCCCTGTCATGAACAGAGCAGGGTGGATAGGGAGGTTGTGGCCCTGCCCCCTGTCACACACAGAGCCACAGGGCAATCAGGGGGTTTGGGCGCTGCCCCCTGTCACACTGATCCTGGTGCCGGGAGGCCTCTCGGCTCCGCTGATCCCGGTGCTGGGAGGCATATTACCCTTTTACTATATAGGATAGAGGCCTGGTGCATGGGTGGGGGCCGGCTGGTTTGCCCTGAAGGGTGTCCTCGGCCAGGGTGAGGGTCCCCACTGGGGTGCCTGGCCAGCCTGGATGAGGGGATGATGGCTGTTTGCAGCTGGTCACACACCCTTCAGGGTGGGGGTCCCCACTGGGGTGCCTGGACAGTCTGGGTGAGGGGCTGAGGGCTGTTTTCAGGCTGGCGGGTGACTGAAGCTTTTTTTTTCATTTTTTTTCATTCTGGGCCAGCTTTAGCTCTGACTCCAGCTCTGAGGCCTCTGCTGCTGAAAGCAGGTATCTGGTTTGTTTGTGTTCTATAATTGAAACACTGTATCAACTCCAGCTCTGAGATTCCGGCTGGCTGAAAGCAGGTTTCTGGGGTTTTGTTTAGCTTCTATATTTGTAACAATGTTTCAAACTGCAAGCTCAGAGGCCGGCAAGGCAGGCGGGGAACGTTGGCTTCCTCCGTCACTGAAGCAAGCAAGCCTCCTGTTCGTGTCAGTAGCCTGGCTGCCGGCCGCCATCTTGGCTGGCAGTTAATTTGCATATCGCTCTGATTAGCCAATGGGAAGGGTAGCGGATGTACGGCTAATTACCATGTTTCTCTTTTATTAGATAGGATAGACTAGAGGCCCAGTGCATGAAATTCATGCACTGGAGGGTGGGGTGAGGGTCCTCAGCCTGGCCTACACCCTCTCGCAGTCCGGGACCCCTTGAGGGATGTCTGCTAAGCAGGCAGTCAGACATTCCTCTCGCAGTCCAGGGCTCTGGCAGTCCAGGATCCCTCGCTCCTTACCGCCTGCCTGCAGTGGAGGTGGGAGAGGCTCCTGCCACTGCTACTGTGCTTGCCAGCTGTGAGCTTGGCTTCTGGCTGAGCGGTGCTCATCCTGAGGGAGCACACTGACCACCAGGGGGCAACTCCTGCGTTTAGCATCTGCCTCCTGGTGGTCAGTGTGCATCATAGCGACCGGTTGTTCACCGGTCCTTCCACTATTCGATCGATTTGCATATTAGGGTTTTATTACGTAGGATGGTTACTGTGTGATTGTTACATGCCAGCAATGTTGTTAATCTTCATGACGCCTCTGTGCAGAAAGCACCATTAATCTGCCCCTCTCACACGTAAGAACTTTAGTGATGGTAACCAGGACACATTTTGCATTTACATATGTATGTGTCTATGTATACCTTTTCCACAATGAGATTGAGCATTTTTATTTTAAGAAAAAGACCCAAACAGCTAATGACAAATTTTTTAGTTTTTGGATGGCAAGGCTAAGCCCAACTCCAGAGAGCCTCAGACATAAAAGTACCTCTCTTAGCTTCTATCACTCCATACTTTTGAAATCTAACTTTAAAAAAAAATTGATTTCAGAGAGGAAGGGAGAAGAGAGGAAGAGAAGCATCAACGATGAGAGAGAATCATCGATTGGCTGCCTCCTGTACGCCCCCCACTGGGGATTGAGCCTGAAACCTGGACAAGTGCCCTGACAGGGAACCAAACCACGACCCCCTGGTTCATAGGTCAGCACTCAACCACTGAGCCACAACTGGCAGGGCTTGAAATCTAACTTTGATTTTAATGCATTTTTGAGCCATTTCATGGGGATCTTAAAGATTAAATCTTTCGTCTGCAAAGTTTAATTCCTTCACTTCTGGCACAATACCTATGACTGTGAGAAAAATTGCCCATCACTCAGGTAATTTGCACCCAAAACAAAGGCCCAGGGAAGGTGAAATTAGAAGCAGAGGAAATAGTACTTCTTTGGTTTTTTCTGCTAAGGTTTTGGACCAAAATTCACAGAACCACCCTTTGTGCTCACAGTTCCCTCAGGCACGGCCAGGGTTCAGTGCTGGCTTCTCACCACGCAGCTCCAGGGCTTCAGGCCCCTGCTTGCTGTCTGACCACTTCCCGAGCTCCTTCCTCCTCCTGATATTGGTCCTACTTCTCACCAGCCTGGTCGGCAGTTCCCCGGATCCTGACCCAGGGGCAGTCATTGTCCAGAGGACGGTCATTCTATTCCTCCCTGACACCATCAGGTTCAGACCCTGTGTCAGGTACGTGTGTTCTCTCATTTCATGCTCACGAAGCCGAGGAGGTCGGTGTCTCCCACTCTGCAGGTGGGAAGATGAATTTGAGAGCGCTGAGTACTCACCCAGGGACCCACAGGCAGCACCATGGGAAAGCACAGAGGCACTATAGGCACCCGGTGTGACTCTAAAGTTTTGTTCTAAATCATCTACCTTTCCTTTACCTGTGTGTCTTTTAAAATGCTCTTTCCTCTGCTTGCTGTCCTTAAGCTTCAATTCAAGCATCTTCTCCAAGAACTCTTCCCTGGACTCTTGGCCTCTGGTGCCCCTCTCTCTGCTGGGGCATCGGCTACATTTGATACCCAGGAGAATGGGGCTCCAGCCAGGATTAAGGCTCTGCTTTTCATCTGAGTCTCCACCATCCAGCACCAGTCCCTGACAAACAAGTGTTTCCTATTAATAATTGATACACTTGCCCTGGCCATTGGTTAGAGCATCAGCCCGTGGACTGAAGGGTCTCGGGTTCAATTCCAGTCAAGGGCAGGTACCTTGGCTGCAGGCTCGATCCCCAGTGCCAGTCAGGGCACATGTGGGAGGCAACCAGTGGATGTGTCAATCTCACATTGATATTTCTCTAAGTCTCTCCCCCTCCCTTCCACTCTAAAAACCAATGGAAAAAAATATTCTCAAGTGAGGATTAACAACAACAAAATAATAATAATTAATATATTATTTTTTTCTAAATTAATTAACAAATGAGTGAAGTCCACTGGTAAGGTTGTTGTTTGAAACCTGGACTAACAATAGTGAGCATGTGTTGCTGAAGAAGTGCACCCACATCCTGGTTAACAGAATTGGTGGGTTGACTGCTGTGATTTCCAGTTTTGCTGCATTGTTTCTTTGGGGAAATATAGACCAAATTTAAGAAAGGGTCATAGACCTAAATTTTAGACCATCACTCTGACAATTGGTGGCCTGCTTGTAGAGCTGACTACTTTATATTATCTATTTAGAAGTTACTTTAAGGATAACTGGCTATCTACCTGTACATTTTTGTCATCCATCTACTCATCCATCCATCCTTCCACCCATCCACCCACCCATCTATCCATCATCCACCCATCCACCTACTCATCCATCCATTCAGTCATCCACCCATCCACCCACCCATCTATCCATCATCCACCCATCACCTACCCATCCATCCATTCAGTCACCCACCCATCCACCCACCCATCTATCCATCTATCATCCATCATCCATCCATCCTACACTCATGTTAAGGACTTACTACTTGCCAGCCACTATTTTAGGTATCCGGGCTACAGGTGG
Source organism: Myotis daubentonii (assembly GCF_963259705.1). Classification (NCBI taxonomy): domain Eukaryota; kingdom Metazoa; phylum Chordata; class Mammalia; order Chiroptera; family Vespertilionidae; genus Myotis; species Myotis daubentonii. Next base: position 6,037,944 of record NC_081849.1, on the reverse strand, counting down.
ACAACACGGTCCCTGAAATCAGAGGTTGAGTCTGATGGAGGCAAACCGCTACAGCCAAATGGTAACAGCAGACACAGCCAACCAGAGGGGTGGACACTTAATTCTACTTGAATAGAGTAGGGGAGGCTTCTAAGAGGAAGTGGTACTTGTGCTTAGTCTTGTTGAAGGCGGTGATTTCTCAAGCTCCCTGGCAACCACCCTTGTTACTCTACCTTGAATATGAATGTTTAAGGATGTTTATGAGTTTTAAAAAACCTATGGGGGCGGGGGAAGCCTATAGAAAAAACTGTCCATAGAGGGGCTTAGGACTGTCTTTTGAGAAAAATGGTCACCCTGGTATAGATCATTGTCCTGATGATATTGATCGGTTGTCCAGTTGGTCCTGAAGGGCAGGCACACACCTGCTCATCCGTTGGAAGGGAAAGAAGAGGAGGTCCACCAGAGTGGCTGTGTTGGGACTATCTCATTGGCTATCAGTTTTCCTGCAGCTGGGACGAAAGGATCTAAAAACTGGGTAAAGGAATTTGAGGTGCATCTGTTTTTTGTTTTTTAGTCCTCACCTGGGGATGCTTTTTCCATTCGTTTTCCTTATATAAAAGAATGTTTTAATTTTTGTCCTTAAAAACTATAAAGTTTTCCAAACATGATTTGGAAATGAAACTATACCAAACACTGGCCAAAGAAGAATGGTCTGCTCTATGCCTTCTCTTCTGTCTGGTCACTCAGAAATATAATGCTATCAGCTATGACTGTTGTTGCTTATCGCCTCACATTATTTTTATCCATATATTCACCATAGTCTGCTTTCTCTTCCACATAAATTTTCAAGACCCCTTTTCCACATACTGATAAGCCACATCTCTGAGGCCTGGCTGGAATACTGAAATGCTGTGCCATGTTGTCTTTTGACTGACGCCACCCATTTGGTATGCTTCATTGTCTCCGATTTCCACATCTTATTTGTTGCTAGAGAAAATATTGTGACTGGGTTTCCCCTCCCACCTGTCTTGTGGCAGGATCCCGCCCAACCCGCCCAAGTAACTGCACACGCTTCAGAGATCTTTCAAGAGCCAAGCTGCTTACTCATGTCTTACAAATTTATGAAACACCTGCAATACAGGTATTCGAAACATTGCTTCTACTTTTCCTACAATCTACTCTTTAATCCTTTGTGGATGCTCCAGCCAGATAGCTCCAGGCCCGGAGGACACTTTGCCTCCATTCATTTTTTTTAGAGAGAGTAGGAGAGAGAAAGACAGAGAAACGTCGATGTGAGAGAAACACATAGACTGGTTACCTCCTGCACACGCCCTGACCAAGGCCTGAGCTGGGGAGGAGCCTGCAACCGAGGTACATGCCCTTGACTGGAATCGAACCCAGGACCCTTCGGTCCTCAGGCCAATGCTCTATCCACTGTACCAAACCGGCCAGGGCTGGGCTGCATTTACAAACCCTAATTCCTACTCTAAACCCACTCTAAAGAGTAAGTCCGCATTGGGTTCCAGAACTCTGCTTCTGGAGGGCAGAGATGAGCATGCAGACATGTAGGAAGTGCTCAGCAAGCTGGTTATATGCTGGTTTGATGCCAGACACTTGCATTCAAAGGATTCATACCCAGGTGCAGGGATGTCATGTGGGGGGGTATTTATAGTGAGGAAGGACCCTGCCATGTCTGTTAAGTCCAGCGATATACTTGATTGTCTGCTGGGCCCTGAGTGGTCATGGGGATTAATATACAGACAGGTGATTCAAGAAAGATCCAACTGTCTTGCATATGTTGACTGAAGCTCTACAATTACTGTAACCTGTGAGATATCTGCTGAAAGAGGGCCAAGCAGTGTAGTAGGAAATGCGTAAGTCACGGACTGGAGGTCTGGGTTTACAGCTTTACGGGGTATAATGAATGAGCTACTGCTGCAAAACAGACGATCCCCAAGCTCACGGTGGCTCAGAAATGCTGCCAAGGACTCTCTTTGACCAAACCTTACTCAGGCTCCCTTGGGCCCTCATCTTGACAAGGTCTCCATCGAGGCTGTGAGAACTGCAAACCGCCCCCCCCCCCGCCCCGCCCCCCGCCCCAGCACCTGCCTTGCCTAACATTTCTCAGAAAACAGCTCCCTACCCGCTTTTGGTAATTTTCCACTTCGCTGACCCTGCTCAGTGGTTCCTCCCCCTGCTCTCTCGCTCCCATCCTGCAGGAGTCGAAGTAGAATCTACGTTGCCACAACCGTCCAGGTCTGCTTGCCTGTGACACCTCAATAAACCCTTAGGCCTCAGCTTTCACCACAGAACCTCGCCATGGGGCCGCTTGAGACATGGCAGCTGGCTTCCCGCAGTGGAGGGAGAGAAGGCGGGAGCCGGAACGCCTTTTATGACCAAGTCACACCTGGTCACTTCTGCGATAAGCCACTGATTTCCCAGGGCAGCCCTAGTCACTGTGAGAGGGACTCCGGGGAGGCTGCTGTGACTCTGCTAGACTCAGTGTCCTGACCGCGGGGCAGGTCGCTGGGACAGGGAGCGGAGGACTGGGCTTCATGCAGGAGGTCCCTCCCAGCCCTGACTCATCTCTTCAATGTGAGAGTTAGTCCCTGAATGAAAGAGTTAATGTGCTTCCAGAAGCATTTCTCACAGAGAGCAACGCATCTGCCAGGGTCTGGTGGGGTTCTTAGAACTGGGTGGCTGGCTCTATGGGGGAGGGGAAGGGAGAGGGGGAGGGGAAGGGAGAGGGGGAGGGGGTCGCAGCTGTCTGGGTTTCCCACCATGTCTCCTCTCACTTCCGAGACCAGGGAGGTGGGAGGGGGCACGAACAGGTGGCCCCTGACTGGCCTGGCCTGGATAATTCCTGCACAAAGACACCAGGCTTTGGAGAGGAAGCAGAGGGGGGGACTGGCAGGCTGGCGGAGGGCTCCCAGTTCCCTTCTCTCAGGGGCCCCCACCTGATGAACGGGCTGCCCCAGATGGATTCGGCTGCTGGAACCTCCTCCCGCGGCAGTGCCAGCCCTTTCCTCCTCTCAGCACAGCTTTTGGCTGGTCCCAGTCTCCCCGACCCCAACATGTCCTTGGGGCAAACCACTGGCAGCCCTGAGGACTCCAGAGGGAAGGGACTGAGGGGAGTTCAAAGCCCTGGACCCTTGACCCTGAGATTCTCGACTCCTCAGTACGTTTCGTTCTGAGTGAACAAATATTGTCACTTTCAGAGAAGAGCTGGTGGCTCTGTCTACGTTCCCAGAGGAGGGGGGTAAGATGGGGCAGGCTCCCCAGCCAGGAGCTGAGGAGTTGCTGCTGTCACTGAAGGTGTGAAAAAGAAACCCCTCAGCCCACATGCCTTGGGGGGTCGAATTCCCTGATTTCTCCTGTCCTCTCCCCCACTCCTTACAGTCTCCTAGGACGGCTGCAAAGCATCCTGGTGGACCACGTGGCAATGGAGTCTGAGTCCCTCTCCTTCCCCCTTCCCGCAAGAACAGGCTTTTTGCACCGTTGACTAGTCATTGGCGAACTGCTCTTCCTGGAGACAGCTGGCAAGAGGAGGGGCCGCAATGAATCCCAGGGGAGGGAGCAGGAAAGACAGGGGCTCTGTGTCCCCCTACTCCACCCCCTCCCTCACTTGGCTTCCTCTTTGCTCTGCGTCCTAGGCTCTCCGGCCCCTCCCACGCTGCTCTTTATTCAGCGGGGATCTCAGGGTCCCTCCGGAGAAAGCGCAGCGCCCTGGGCTCAGGGTGCCAAGTCCGCGGCGGAGGCAGGGCCCGGCACAATGCCCCTTTATGCTGTGAGCGCCTCTTCCTGGCCTGGCTGCCCGCACCGCTTCCCTGCCTCTCTCTTCAGTCTTTCTTTTCCAGTTGACTTGGTTATTACAGTACACAGACCCTGAGGGAAGGCGCGGGGGCCAGGCCTGGCGCTGCAGGCTGAGCGGAGTGGGCTCCCTGGCCCTGCCATGGCCATGGGTCACACTCCCACTGCTGGCCCAGGGCGCCTTCTTGGGCTCCTGCCATGGCGGGGGAGGGGTCAGGCAGCGCCAAGACTAGGACATTTCTAAAAAGGGTGCTGGGTATGGAGGGGGAGGTCAGCGAGCCCTACTGGCTCAGCTCCAGCCCAGGCACTAAGTATAACAAATAAGATCAATGCTCTGAAAAAGGGAACCTGCTCCAGGGTTGATGCTAGAGCAGCGTGGGGCTGCCCAGGTCAGGGCTCAGGGGCTGTCCATCGGTGGACAGACTCCCGGGGCAGCCAAGGGTGCCTCCTGCCCAGGACCAGCCCCTGAGCCTATAGCCTGGGAGCCAAGGCGGTGGGCGCCCCCTTCCTACTCATGGTGGGACTTCCTCCTTCAGGCAAGTTTTCGAGGGGTTACTAGAACCTGCAAGACCTACAAACATGGCATCAACACTGAACATCTGCTGTATGTTTAAAAAATATTTTTAATTAAACCCTTTAAATTTGTAATCAGACAACCGGAGTTTCACTTTTGAGGTCCTATATTTCATGGTGAAAACACAAAAGCTAGTCTGTGGAGCAAAGGTCAGCCTGAGCAAGGAAGGCAACGCCGGGCCACAGTGGTTCCCCCTCATGTACATACCCTCAGACAAGCGCCCGCTTTCCCATCTCCTGCTTGAGGACAGGACGTGGACAGCCAGCTCCATTAAGGGCTGGAGGCAGGTGCTGGCCAACGCTCGGGTGTGACACTTAATAAAAGCCCATCTGGAGTGTTGGACATCACTAGGTCACATGCCTGGAAAGGTAGTGACTCTGATCGGTTTGGGAGCTGTGGACAGCGTGGACACTGGTCAGCACCTGCACCATGTTACACATAAAAATCTTTAAGCCCCGGCCGGGTAGTTAGTTCAGCTGGTTAGAGCGTTGTCCCGACACGCCAAGGTTTCGAGTTCGATTTCCGGTCAGGGCACATACAAGAATCAACCAATGAATGCACCACTAAGTAGAACAATAAATCGGTGTTTCTCTCTCTCTCTAAAAAAAATAAAAAAATCAATCAATAAAAAATTAAAATATATAAAATATTCAAATACACCTCCATCAGCCATTAAATGGATGCTGCTCCACCCCCTCCCACTCCACCCCCAAATCTGTCTGCCCCAGCCTCCTCCAGGCCCCTCCCGGAGCTATTCAAAATCCAGCTGCTAAAGGGTTAAGTCCGGTGGAGCTGGTGTCCAGAGGTTCTGGGAGTTACAGCTCGGACCCGGGCCGTCAGACATCGCACGCATTAGCCCTGGCGACACCAGTAACTGGAACCCGTGTTGGCAGAGCTATCTGGAAGGAGCTTGGCTTCCTTGGCGCTTGAAGGTCTGATCCACTGAATCTGAGTGAGGTCTGGTGCGTGGGGTGGGGGTGGGGGCCCATGGCATGAAACCGGTTCCTAGACATCAAAATTTGATTTATTATTTTTTTAAATTTGATTTATTAATATTGGCAACAGTGATGGGCCATCTTGCCAACAAAGTTCCTGAGATTGAAATCACATGAAACTTTCCCGTTCCTGCTAGCACCACACACGCCCTTTCCTTTCTCAGGCAGCAAATTCACTTAAAATAATTAAGGAAAGATTGATGGGGTTTTGGAATTGTAACGAAAAATATGATCTCATTAGCAAGTCATGAAGGCCCGGCGCTCTGTCAGACATGCGCACTCCTGCGTAATTAGAAGCTGCGGTGGGGAGCTAATAATGGCAGGAATTAAAACACTAAAATGGTTTCCTTTTACACCTCTTGGCTGTGCTGAAATCTTCCTTCTGCAAAGATCCGGAAAGAGATATCCTTCGAAAGAACGCTGTAACTGAGCTGGTGACAGGAAATGGCGGGGAACAAACGGGAAGGACTAGGTGAAAGGGGTCTGCCCCTCCTGGCCCACGGTCAGCAGTCACAGGAGAGGGTCCCACCCACTTATCTTCACGAGGATAAAGACACACCTGAGGCGACACATTCTGAAAAGAGCCGCCGATTAAACGAAGTGCTTACTCTTCAGAAGAGACACACGAGTTCTGAACAGGCTACGTTGAGTTTAGCGTGAGACAAAGGATGGCAGAAATGAGCTTCAATTGGCCAAAGCCTTGGTTTGCTCAGCTGTAAAATGGGAACAGGAAGAGCAACCTCCCAGGTGTACTGTGAGAAGGAAATGACATTTACAGAGCAGGCATTCATTTGAAAAGGTTGATCTTTTCCCTTTTCCTCGGGAACCTTGCTTGGTTGACATCTGAAAGTGAACAATGTCCCCTTCATCAAGTCAAAGGAACCAACATTTGTTGAGTGCCCGTGATTTGCCAGGTGTCGTGGAGGGAGGGCACAGCGATGAGTCAGAGAGCCTTGGAAAGGATCTGTAATCTTGTTGCGAGCAGGATGAAGGAGATGGGCAAGTGTGTACCAATCACTACCAAGCACCATGGGCTGATGCTGCCGAAGTCAAGGACACAGGAAGAGGCCTGCACAGGATGACTGCATGAGGGTGTCAGAGGAGCTGACGCTCAGCTGGTCTGCACCACGATGCCACTGTTAAAATGTTAAAACCCTGAGCCCCTCACTGTACTCCCCTCTGCCCCTCACCCTGGCTCCCTCCCCTGGAACCCAAGGCCCTCCCCCAATTCAGCAATAAAGGGTTAACGCCCATCCTGGCAGGGACCTAGAGGCCCGCCTCTGAGCACAGCCAGAATTGATAGGATGGTGCTGATGGTGGGGCAGTGGTTAAATATTTTCAGTATCACCCCTGAGTGCGTGTGAGGGAGAAGGGCTTCGTAAGCTTGCTGGCGTATGCAGCGCGCTGACGAGAACGGGATTTTGACAGGTGAAAACCTGAGAGGGCATGCTGGGAGGAGGAACAGCCTGCAGGAAAGCGAGGAAGGCACAGTAAGACGCCACCTTGGGAGTAGCGAGTGCGAAAGGTGACATGGTTGGACACAGGACAAAACTATTCTCAGCATATTGTGGAAGGTTGCAACCTTTGCGTGCGGACAGTTAACCTTATTTAGTAGGGAGGCACTGAAGGTTTTGAACCGGGAAATGATGGGAGGTTCACTTTGAAGTAGTACGTAAGAAATGACATGAGGCAGAAAAAAAGAGTTCAGGGAAGAAATCATGGGGCCTGAATCGGATGCTCCTAATGGAAATAAAAGGAAAACAGGAATACAGGACATAGACTGGAAGCAGACACCACAGAACCCACTGATCGCTGGCCACACAGGCCCTCACAAGCTCCTCAGAGACAGAATCTGGCCAGTGTCACCCTGGACACTATCCCCAGAGTCCGAATGAGCTAGGAACCTGGGGTCAGGCCAGCTCATTCTGCTGTGCTTCCCACCCGTCACCCTCACCACCACCCAACCTGTGCTCATCCTCCTCCTGCCAGAGCCTCCTCTCCCTTGACCCAACCTCCCTTTCCACCAGGCCTTTTATCTATCTATCTATCTATCTATCTATCTATCTATCTATCTATCTATCTATCTATCTATCTAATCTATCTATTCATTCCTCACCAGAGGGTATTTTCCCATTGATTTTTAGAGAGAGTGGAAGGAAGGGGGCGAGACGGAGAGAGAGAAACATCCATGTGAGAGAGACATGTCGATTGGTTGACACACTGATTGGTGTGCCAGGCACTGAGTGTATTTTGTAGACATTCTCTGATGCAAGACCCTCTCCGTCGTTGTCCAACACGAGGCTCCCCCCCGAGCAGCGGTGGGTGGAGGTGGTTTGTTTGTGCCAACCCTGTGTAACAGGGGCCTGAGATCAGTGTTTTCCTGGCTCTTGGCTGCCCACCAGCTTTTCCGAATGGTCACCGTTCCACCCCAGTACTAACTCCTTCCGCTCTTTGAGGGTTTACCAGTTGGTTGCAGGCCGACCTTGCTTCATTGCACTTTGTTTTATTGTGCTTCACAGATGTTGTGTTTTTTACAAATTGAAGGCAAGACCCTCCAGCAACAAAAAGGTTACTACTTGCTTTATTAGGGTGGTCTGGAACCAAACCTGAAATATCACTGAAGTATGCCTGTACTTTTTACCCTCCTCTGTGTCATCTACTTAAATCTTGGCCACTCTTCCATATTCACTGAAGGCTTGGCACAGTTTAAACCACCCATCATACCATCCTGAGTGACTCAGTGCCCATCTGAGTAATCACCTCCAGGTCCCATAGTCTTCCCCTCCTTTCTTTCAGCCTCCGGTTCCAATGGTACACCCACACCTTGCCATCCCTGCACCTATGGGTCCATGTCAGAAATACCATTCTCAGACTCTAAGGTCCGATCTTCCTACACCCTAGACCACCACCCCACCTCCAGTACAACACTGAGTACAAGTGGTAATAGTGGACATCTTTCCTCATTCCTAATTGCAAAGGGAAAACTTTCAACATTTTTTTTAATGAGTATCTTTGCATAGGTTAATTTTATCAAACATTTTAAGTCATCGGTTAAAATTATTTTTCTCCTTTATTTTGTTAGTGTGCTAAATTACACTGTATTTTAATAAACCAATTTTATATTCATGGTATACACTCAAATTGGTCATGATGCATTAGCTTTTTATATATGTTCAGAATCACTTGGGCAATGTTTTATTTGGTATCTTTGCATATATGTTCATGAATAATATTGGTCTGTAATTTTTTATTTTTTCATGTAGTATCATTGATAGGTTTTGGTACAAAGTTATGATAGTCTCATATAATGAGTTGAAGAATGTTATCTCTTTTTCATTTATCTGGGAGAGTTTGTATAAGATTAGTTTTATTTCTTTCTTATATGTTGGTAGAGTTCATAGGAAAAGCCCATTGGGCTTGGAGTTTTCTTTGGGGGAAGGTTTTAAATTACAGAGTCACCTTCATTTATAGGTACAGGACTATTCAGGTTTTCTATTTCTTTTTGTATCAGTTTTTTAAAAAAATATATCTTTATTGATTTTTTACAGAGAGGAAGGGAGAGGGATAGAGAGTTAGAAACATCAATGAGAGAGAAACATCGATCAGCTGCCTCCTGCACACCCGCCACTGGGGATGTGCCCGCAACCAAGGTACATGCCCTTGACCAGAATTGAACCTGGGGCCCTTTAGTCCGCAGGCCGACGCTCTATCCACTGAGCCAAACTGGTTAGGGCGTGTATCAGTTTTTTTATCAAAATTTTCAAATTTTTACATGAAGTTGTTTGTATATTCTTACTGTCCTTTTACAGTATATATATTCTGCAATTTTGGGGTGGAGTGTCCTATTTATGTCCTTTAGGTCAGTTTCTTAATCTTGTTCAAATTGACTAGAATTGAAACTGGGACCCTTCAGTCCGAAGGGTCCACTGAACGAAACCAGCCAGGGCCTCTTACTGTTTTTTGTTTTTTAAAAAATATTCTATTAATTACTGAAGAGTGGTGTGTTAGAATCTCCGAGGATAATAGATTTGAGTGCTTCTCTTTGTACTTCTATTGAAATATTTACTTAATTACAGGACATGGGTCTATTTGATTAGTTTTCCATTTATAATTCTTAGAATGTGTGCCTCTGAAATTTGCAGTATCTGGAACATTACAACACTTTTCTCCCAGCCCTCTGCCCACCCTCTCCAAATTCTCCACCAGTCTTGTTGGCTGAGCAACTCCCGTTCATCCTTTAGAACTCAGGTTAGTGCTGCTTCCTCCAGGAAGACTTCCCAGCTTTGAGTGAGATGCTCCTCCTCTGTATTACCATGTCTGTGACATTGCGTTATAATTTTCTCTTTTCTTTTTTGGTCTGAATCTTTCAATGTTAAAAGGAATCCTCTACTCTTCCAAGTCCTGTGATGACACAATAATATATGTCTTGTTGGCACTGGGTAGTTGTGCCTTGTACATAGAAGATGCTCAGTAAATATTATGTGGATGAGTAACTAAATGAAGGCTTCTGCATTTCAGCTTGGCACTTCCAACTTGGTCTACCCAGCTTCTAACCATAATGCCCCTTGCCTCTTTTCCACCTAGCATCCCGTGGGCCTGTTCTGTTTTCTACTGTACTTCAGTGGCAACCCAGGTCCCGTAGCCTGCAGGACTGACGCTTGAGGACGGCTGGTTTTCCTGTTTTGCTCATACGTGGCATTCATCCTTCTGTGTCTGCCACCACGTTCCCATCACTTCGTGAATTTTGAGCCATCACTGCATCAACCACAGCATCAGCCGGGCTCTTTTGGCCGGTATCTTCGGGGTCACCTGGGTTTGACCCCCTATTGTAATTTCCTTCCCAGCAGCACCCTTAGCCTTCCTGCTGTTCGTCTTGGTTCCTTGCCCAAGTTTGTGGTCCTGAGCGGCACTGGTGACTTAACATCTCCAACAAAGCCATTCAGCAGCACACTTCCAACTTGGTAAAAGTCAGTGTAATAAAGACTATATTCAATTGCCGAGTCTGAATAACACCTTGGAAATCAAAGGGTAATTTACCATTCCAGATTTGTTTTTCCTTTTATTTTTTTCCTTCTCTCTTTTCTCTTGGAATTTATAACTAATTCCTCTAATTTATAAATTTGGAGTTTACCGTACTCCTACAAGTCATGAACTTAGCCAGTCATAATAGAAGCATAGACAGCGAAGGGTTGTAAAGCATCCAGATAGAGCAGCACAACTTCCTCGTCTTGTAGATGAAGAAACTGAGTCCCGGAGAGGCCGCTTCATTTCTTCTTCCTTCTCCTTCTTCCTTCTTCCTTCTTCCTTCTTCCTTCTTCCTTCTTCCTTCTTCTTCTTCTTCTTTCTTCTTCCTTCTTCCTTCTTCCTTCTTCTTTCTTCTTCCTTCTTCTTCCTTCTTCTTCCTTCTTCTTCCTTCTTCTTCTTCTTCTTCTTCTTCTTCTTCTTCTTCTTCTTCTTCTTCTTCTTCTTCTTCTTCTTCTTCTTTCTTCTTCTTCTTCTTTCTTCTTCTTCTTCTTCTTCTTCTTCTTCTTCTTCTTCTTCTTCTTCTTCTTCTTCTTTCTTCTTCTTCTTCTTCTTCTTCTTCTTCTTCTTCTTCTTCTTCTTCTTCTTCTTCTTCTTCTTCTTCTTCTTCTTCTTCTTCTTCTTCTTCTTCTTCTTCTTCTTCTTCTTCTTCTTCTTCTTCTTTCTTCTTCTTCTTCTTCTTCTTCTTCTTCTTCTTCTTCTTCTTCTTCCTTCTTCCTTCTTCCTTCTTCCTTCTTCTTCTTCTTCTTCTTCTTCTTCCTTCTTCTTCTTCTTCTTCTTCTTCTTCTTCTTCTTCTTCTTCTTCTTCTTCTTCTTCTTCTTCTTCTTTTTAAATATATTTTATTGATTTTTTACAGAGAGGAAGGGAGATAGAAAGCTAGAAACATCGATGAGAGAGACATCGATCAGCTGCCTCCTGCACACCTCCCACTGGGGATGTGCCCGCAACCCAGGTACATGCCCTTGACCGGAATCGAACCTGGGACCCTTCAGTCCGCAGGCCGACGCTCTATCCACTGAGCCAAACCGGTTTCGGCTTCTTTTTTTTTTTAAATTGTTTTATTGCTTAAAGTATTACAAAGAGTATTGCATATGTCTCCTTTTTTCCCGCCCTTGACAATCCCCTGGCCTCCCCTATCCCCGCTTCATTTCTTCTTCTGGAAGCGTGACAGGCGTATGGCCCCACCACCACACAAGGCATGGGCTGTTTTTGAGTGAAGTGCGCATGATTTGAATGTTACGGTGCTAGCCAGAAAAGCAAGATACGAACAAACCACTTAGACACGTAAATGCGGTTTGTTTGCTTTTCTTATTTAACTTCTAACTTGTTTACTAAAACTAAACTGCCCTGGATTCAGATGATATTGTCTAGTTATTTGCTAATAATGATGACTTACCTTTGTAAGAGTTTTCCTCTGCTAGGCACTACTCTAAATACTTTATGTCTCACAATAACCCTATGAAATAGACACTCCATTGCTCCCAGGTGGCAGAAGAAGAAACTGAGGCATGGCGGCCTAAGTGCTGTGCCTCAGGTCACACAGCTGGTCACTCTGGCTCCAGAGCCTGGGTCTTCCGAATGTCCACACAGCCTGTCCGGACAGTTTTCTTTTCTCGTCCAATACTGCAGCGGTTCTCAACCTGTGGGTCGCGACCCCTTTGGCGGTCGAACGACCCTTTCACAGGGGTCGCCTAAGACCATCCTGCATATCAGATATTTACATTACGATTCATAACAGTAGCAACAGTACAGTTATGAAGTAGCAACGAAAATAATTTTATGGTTGGGTCACAACATGAGGGACTGTATTTAAAGGGCCAGAAGGTTGAGAACCACTGCAATACTGGTTTTCCGGTCTTACCTGGGAAAAGCCTCGGATTTGGCCAAACTCAAGGAGTCACTGGTTTCCTGGAAGGGCCCAGAAAATGCTAGGACTTCTCTTCTTCATTCTCTAAGCACTTCCTTTGTTCATCACTCCCTTACTCCACCTCCCCTGTTCACTGCTGTGACTCATTTACCAGTGAGTATCCCCTCCTCTCTCCTCGAGCCTGAGTACATGTCACGCTCAACTTGGTACTCCCAGCAGACAGCACGGTGCCCAGCACACAGTGGGCTTACTGACTGTGCTCCAGTCCCCTTCAATCGCTAGTAACTGAAAGGATCTGAGAGATAAGCATCCTCTATGGGCATAAACTCAATACCACATATCTATTGATTTTTTGCTTTAATAATGGGTAATGGGCCCTAGCTGGTTTAGCTCAGTGAATAGAGCATCGGCCTGTAGATTAAAGGGTCCCGGGTTCAATTTCGGTCACGGGCACACATGCCTGGGTTTTGGGCTTGATCCCCCAGTGGGGGGCATGCAGGAGGCAGCCGATCACTGATTCTCTCTTCATTGATGTTTCTATCTCTCTCTCTCCCTCTACGTTCCTCTCTGAAATCAATAAAAATATATTTTAAAAAAATAATGGGTAATGGGATTGGTTTAACTGATCTTTGATTGGCTCTAAGGATTAGAAAATAGTCATGTGTAGCCTGAGCTGCCCCTCAGCAAAACTGCCACGTTGGTGGCATCTGTCTTTGCTCCGTGAAAGCTCCCACCTCTGCGTGCAGGGGCCTCTCACAGCCCGGCACCCGGCCCTCCTGGTCACGGCTTAGTCACTCCTCCACTGGCCTCTTCTCAGCTTGCCTTCCAGGTTGGGAACCATGACAAGTGGGTTCAATTTACAGGTGGGAAGAGCATCTGCGCTTGCCCTCGATGGAGTCGGGAACTGAATGCTCCTTTTCTCAAGTTGGCAAAATAAGGGGATGGGAAGAGACGATGACGGTGACGGTGACGGCAGCCACTACGCTTCGAGGCAGACACCGTGGGAATCATGTGACATGCGCGCTGACCTGACAGATGTCACAGCATTTACATGAGATGGACACCGTTCCCATTGGGCAGGGCAGGGAATAAAGACGGGCAGGACACACCTCTAGTTTCACAACCAATAAGTGGCAAAGTTGAAATACAAACTCTTACCTGTCTGTCTTAAACCTAGTTCTTTTACCCTCTAGTCCAAACTTCCAACCTTCACACACCAGGATATTTTGTGAATTGGAAGGCATGGCCCAAACTCTAGTCCAAATGATTAAAATTTTTTTTAAAATATATTTTATTGATTTTTTACAGAGAGGAAGGGAGAGGGATAGAGAGTTAGAAATATCAATGAGAGAGAAACATCGATCAGCTGCCTCCTGCACACCCCCTACTGGGTATGTGCCCGCAACCAAGGTACATGCCCTTGACTGGAATCGAACCTGGGACCCTTGAGTCTGCAGGCCGACGCTCTATCCACTGAGCCAAACCAGTTAGGGCATGATTAAAATTTTATTGTAGCATTTAGTGACTGAGGGAAATAAGTGAGGACATATTTGGGGGCATAAGGGCCAATTTGTTGCTCCTAAAATGACATCACCCGGTCTCCTACTTATTTAGATCTGGCGATTGTGAAGGTAACAGAATTGGAGCAGATGGTTAGAGAGCCTGCGGCTTGCTGGAGTCCAATCAACACTGCAGCGAGCAAACCATCACGGCTGGGCAGCCGGACCAGGAAAGGCCCCGCCTTTGTCAAGGACCATTCATCCTTCCCTCGCAAAACAAACCCTCTGCCGCTCCCTGAAGAGTCAGTCAGTTTCAGAAGGGAATGCATGTGAGTTCTTTTGAGCTTTTAAGGAATTTAATGGGGAGCCAAAATGGAAAAAAAGAAGAAAAAAAGTTTCCATAAAATTCCAGTAAGAAATACTGAACTGAAGGGGATATCTGATCGCTAAAGTGATTATTGTAGCAAAGTTAAAAGCCCTCAGATCTTTGATTTCTGTCCTTGGAACTAACACTATTAAACATTTTATACAATATTAAACACTTACACATTAAACAATGTGATACATTTGCAAATCAGTTGATGGTACCTCAATGTAGGGCTAAGGACAGCTCCTGTGTGCGCCTTTGCTTAATTGAAGAGGCTGCCTACCACCTGCCGTGAGCACCCTGTGTGGTTGAAACAGCCGAGCTGGCTGGACCCGTCACCCATCAGGTACTGTTCTAGGAAGAGCAGTCAAGGCACCTTCATGACTAATCAGCTGTGACCTTGGGCAAGCCACGCATTCTCCATGGTCTCAGCTCCTTCCCCTGGAACGGCAGTTTCTAAGAATCCCTTAGGGCAGTGGTCGGCAAACTGCGGCTCTTTGGCTCCTTGAATGTGGCTCTTCCACAAAATACTGACTTCTGTGCATGGGCCATGAAGTTCCAATCGCACTGTACGTGCGCACCCGCACATGGTATTTTGTGGAAGAGCCACACTCAAGGGGCCACAGTTTGCCGACCACTGCCTTAGGGGGAACTCTCTCTTAGCGGGGAGCATCTCTACTACTATGGGTGATATTTATTTGTTAATGTATTCACCCCTAAGCATTAACTAATTGAGTTATTAATTTTGTCAAGTGTTTATTTATTAAGAGCACCAACCAGTGCCAGGCACCCTGCTCCCTGGCAGGATAGGTGAGTAGGGTGGAGACAGCCCTGCCCAAGGAGTCTGCAGGCTGGCAGAACTGAGCCTCGCCAGAGCAGGGACTAGACTAGAGTGTGATGTGAAGGGGCAGTAAGGGCCACCTGTCCAAAGTTATAGCTCCTGCGTCTTTAACGTAACTCCCTCAGGCTCCTCAGCCCTGCGGTCTGAGGCAGCGTCCCGTGTGGGCTCTTCGGGAAGCTCACTCCCCCCTTTGGCAGATGTTTAGTGAAAGCCTGGGTGCCTGGCTATGTCCCTCCGTCAAGTAAGTCCGAGCAAAACTGGGCTAAACAGCAGTGAGTGTCCTGTGCTAACTAATATGTGGTATCACTCAGGCCCTGCAGAACTTCCTGCCTGGGGACCTCCCCTGGGGGTGAGCTGTAGAACCAGTGCTGAGCATTCTCACCTCAGGCTGGAGTACTGAAGGCCCCTCTTATATGCAAGCATAGTGTGTGTGTGTGTGTGTGTGTGTGTGTGATTGTGTGTGTGTGTGTGAGTGTGTGTGTGTGTGAGTGTGTGTGTGTGTGTGAGTGTGTGTGTGGTGGTGGTGGTGGGGTAAGATGGAAAGCTATTCGTGGCCTATCGTTCACATCTTGATGAGAATCAGAATAGTATAGTTCCATCAGAAACTTGATTTAGCTCATCTTTCTTGAGAAGGCATCCATTTCAGAATAGAATCAGAACATTAGAATAGCTAAAGTTAATTTTAAGGCCTTCTTAAAATGGGCTGCGGCCCACCCTAAGTAGGGGCATCTGCTTTATTAGAAACAAGGCTGTTTCTGGGTGGGTGATGTCTCTGCTCCCAGTCTGCCAGGAGAGAATGGGCCAACTGTACTAATTGGATGAAGGGGCGATTACAGGGATTTGGAGCTGCAACCAGTGCTAGTCAAAGGCAAACTGATCTCCACAGGCAGGAAGGCACGGGGGTGAGAGTGACAGACAGGCCATCGAGGCCGAGGACTGAGGCCCAGCCTGGAAGCCCCTGGCTCAGCCTGGGCTTCTCCAAGAGATTGTTTTCTGGGAGTGTTTCTATTTAGTAAAAAATGTTTACCAGAAGAAGGGCTGCCCTGGGGGCCTCGGGCCTGGCCGCAGTGATGACTGTGGTTAGGAGGATGACAATTTTCATTTGCATGGCACTCCCGGGAGGACCCAGAGCTCAGAGGAACCACTGTTTGCTCCCTCTCGTCCTAACTACATTGTCAGGTTAGATGATGAGATTGAAACGAAGGGAAAGAAACTTGGAGAAAGGCCTTGACAATGTGCACAGGGAGGGAGGAGGGGCTGCCTGGCCAGGACCTGGGTGGTTGTGAGGAAGTGAGTGTCACCATCTCCCCCACAGGCTCCTTTCCAACTTTGGACCCAGCTGTCTCCTGTGGGGGTTGCAAGCCAGTCACCCCACTTCTTATAGTCAGGACAGCTCTCAGAAGCTCTTCCCAAGACTTGATTTAGGTGATCCTTTCCTGCAGATGGCATCCATCTTCAGGAGTTGAACACCATACAAGTAGCAACGACAGCTCTCACCACGTCGGCCCTGAAGGACAGGGTGGTGCAGTGTGACATGACCCACCTACAACTCACCACAGTGACCTTCTAGGGGACTCCTTCTTTACTTTCTGATTATTCTGGCTTGAGATAGGCAGACTCCTTCCCGGGCGAGGATTTCTGTCCAGTTGCAGAGAATGTAGCTGGGTACCCCAAAAGAGAACATGAGAACTACAGTCTGACTGCGAATAAATTCCTTGGCTTCCTTGTGGGCCAACCCCCTCCCCCCCTTTTTTTTCCAGGCAAACACTGAAATCATTGAGTTTTGACAATGGTAGGAAGGGGGCTCTTTGGAACAACATGGGGAAAACTTTCCCTATGGAGACAAGAGTTTGGAACAACGTGGCCACGCGCCAAGTGGCTAAAGTGTTGTAGGCAGTTAGACGTGAGCAGAGCAAGGACGATGGATCAGATACAGAAGGCCACCAGGGTGGAAAGCCCCCCCCCCCCCCCCCCCCCCCCCCCCCCCCCGCCCAGCAAGGGGCAATCAAGGGTAGGGTGAGATCTCCCCCCAGGCCTTTTCCTCCTCTAGCACAGCCTGGTCAGGCAGTTTGGACCCTGTGACCTTTCCTCCCTAGAGATAGCATCTGAGCCTCAGTTGTATTTCAGCTCCAGGCCCAGAAGAGCCACAAAACCAGCCTCAGGCAGATCAGCTGCACTGGATAATGACCCCTTCCCGCCCCCCACCCCCACCCCCACCCTGGTGCCGGCCAATCAATCAGTAGAGACCACACCCTGAGAGGACACACCTGGAAAACTGCTGAACATCCTAATACTACTAAGACCTTTCCCTGCTACTTCCCCTAAAGTCTCCGCCCTTAAATCCCTTAGGAGGGAGGACCCCGCCCGTGCCTGCCCCTCCCCGCTGCCTGCCCCAGTACTCCAAGGCCCCTTTCTTTGCCTCTATAACTTGTTTCCTCAGCCCATTTCTTCTACCTGTGATTTTATAAATAAATATTCTCTTACAGTTGGAGTCTTGTTCTGAATTCTTTCCTAGACAGAACTCAAGTACTGAGGTTGCTGAACCCAGGTCTGGTCTGACCCCATTGGTCTAACACCTAGTGCCATTCCCGCCGCCTACAACAAAAGCAGAAAAAGTGCCCCCTCTTCTTTCTTTCTTTCTTTCTTTTTTTTAATATATTTTATTGATTTTTTACAGAGAGGAAGGGAGAGAGATAGTTAGAAACATCGATGAGAGAGAAACATCGATCAGCTGCCTCCTGCACATCTCCTACTGGAGATGTGCCCGCAACCCAGGTACATGCCCTTGACCAGAATCGAACCTGGGACCTCTCAGTCCGCAAGCCGACGCTCTATCCACTGAGCCAAACCGGTTTCGGCGCCCCCTCTTCTTTCGAGGGAACCCCACAGCCTCAGGAGCTCCTGGGGAGTGTGGAGTCTGACGGGAAGAAGAGGGAGAGACTAGCTGAGGGAGTACACCTCCCGAAGAGCCAGGACTGGGAGAGCCGAACTTGACTTTAGGGGGAAATCTTAAGTGGAGACGTGGTGCTCCTTAGTCCAGGCTTGCCCCACGCAGCCATCCCTGTGGGGTGACCTGTCCAGGCGTCCCTCAGCAGGAATCCCTGCCTCCCGGCCTCCCTGGTGGTTATGTTAGGGCAGCGGTTCTCAGCCTGTGGGTCGCAACCCCTTTGGGGGTGGAACGACCCTTTCACAGGGGTCGCCTAAGACCATCGGAAAACACATATATAATTACATATTGTTTTGTGATTAATCACTATGCTTTAATTATGTTCAATTTGTAACAATGAAAATACATCCTGCATATCAGATATTTACATGACGATTCCTAACAGTAGCAAAATTACAGTTATGAAGTAGCAACGAAAATAATTTTATGGTTGGGGGTCACCACAACATGTAGGAAGATTGAGAACCACTGTGTTAGGGGCAAAGATAGAATATTGGGGACTAGGTATGGTGATTGAAAATGTTAATTGTGCTCTGTTAACCATGATTGCCTTCTGTTGATTAAAGAAAAGACATTCTGACCTGGCTGGGCGTTGTACGCCCCCAGGACCTTGGGGTTTCAACCTTGGAACCATTCTCATTCAAGAACTGCCTATTATCATGGAAAGGTTAACAACCTAGTTGCCCAAACAATGGAATCCCACCCCAGCCTCTTACTTCCCCATGCCTGTAATCCCTACTTCCCCATGTAATCCTTGTCTATCCTATACAAGCAGCTGGTTTATGGGAGGTGCAGAGCAGATTTTCGTGGATGACCTGCTGCTCTCCCATACTGCCAGCAGCACTGGAATAAATGCTCATATATGATGCAACCCTGTCTCTGCTTAATTGGCTCAAGTAGTGACAGGCAGCACGGACCCACTGAGGGTCTGGTTCAGTTAGTTCCTTCTTAGATTAGGCCTGCACTAACTTCCTGGTCACGTCTTCGGGATGATAGAGGCCACTGCATTCCTCCCCTTCCACACCCTGCTTTTCCAGGAGTGAGGTCAGGCCCCAGGCCCAGGAAACAGCCTCTTCTCACGTGCGTGCGGAGGAGGAAAGCGAGGAAAGCGAGTTCACTCAGGTCGGGCATCCCTCCCTCTCCCAAGGGGAAAAGCCAGCCTGCAAGTCTCCAGGTAACTTTCCTGTCCAAATCCTTTAGGAGACACAAATTCACACCAGCGGTGGTAACATTTGGAGAAAATGGTGCCATTTGAAAGATCTTCCCTATTCTTGTCAAACCTCTCAAGTAAAGATTTAATGACGAAAAATTCTAAGAAAGCAACACGGTGAAAATACTTGCAATGTATACGGTACAGGTATACTGGTCTTTGGAATGTGCTCTCATATGTCTATTTTTTTAAACAGGCAAATAACAGGCAACGTATGAAGTGCTTCTCACAAGCTGGGGCGCTCTGCATGTATACACGCACTGAATTCTTACCACGACTCTGAGTTGCATGTTACCCCATTCTACAGATGTGGAAACTGAGGAGCAGTTATTTGTCTGAGATCAAACAGCTGATGAGCCAGTCCTGCCTCTGTGGACAGTGACACAGCAAGAGAAAAGAAGCTGGCGGGAAGAGAAATGCCACCAGAAGTCAGAGGCATGCAGGGAAGGCACTGAGACATATTTTGAGCCTTAAATCTAAAACAATCTAATATTTGTGAATCACAGAGCTAAGCGCTGGTCTGTGCTTCCGGGGTCTGCAGCCTTTCTGAGGAGAGGTTGGCACTGGGCACGAAGCATGTGGGTGTCTTTTTATTTATTTTAATTTTTAAAAATATTTTTAAAATTGATTTTCACAGAGAGATAGAAACATTGATGATAGAAAAGCATCATCGATCGGCCTCCTCCTGCATGTCCCCTCCTTAGGACTGAGCCTCCAACCTAGGCATGTGCCCTGACTAGGAATCAAACCAGCGATCTTCTGGTTCCTGGGTCGAAGCTCAACCACTGAGCCAGCCAGCCAGGCTGGTGTCTTTTGATTCAGAGGTGCTACAGAGCTTATCTGGAGAAAGGAAGTAAGAACGAACGCACATGAAGATTTAGTTGCAAAGATATTCAGAGTTGTTACGGTGGAGTTGCTGTGACATAGAAAAGTTAGAAAAATACAAATAATCAACGCTAGAAGGTTGATTAAATGAAATAGGACACATTCATAGAATGGGGGACACATGGTCAATAGAAAAATGTGCCGAAGAGGTTTTAATACATGGCAACTTGCTGTTATGGGTTGGCTCAGCGAGATAGACCACCGACTCAGAATTTAAATTTAAGAGCCTTTATTAAGCTGGCCAGCTGACCACAGCGCCTATCTCCCCCTCTGGGAGCTTTGGAGCATGTGGCAGAGACCAAGGGTGTAGTATGATCCTTTATAGCAAAACAGTGTTAAAAAAATATATAAAGCATTTCATTAGCTGTTCCTTAGAAGTTCACAGAAAGTTCATAAGCACAAAGGGGAGGTAAACGGAGTCACACCTGGCTGGAGCATATCATAACATATTGTTTTCCTAAGACAATTTAACAATTTTTCTCTGCCACGGTTCCTGACCCTAATACAATCGGTAACCTTTTCCAGGCCGCAGTCCCTCACCCTAGCACACTGCCAGGTTTCAAAGGAAGAATACACCACTATTGGCTCCTTTTTTGGGTAAATAGAACAGTTGTTTATCTATGCACTGAGAAAGCATAAAGATATACGCCTGGTTGTAACTAACAATTATCTCTTAAGTAAAGGAGCAATGGGGATTTTAATTCTCTTCTTTACTGTATTTACATTTCTTTAATTCAACACATAAAAATCTCATAACAGGAATACAAAAGTTATTCTTAATTAAGAACAGGAAGGCAAAAGTAAGCAGAAAATTCCAAAGTGAAGAACCTACTGGGACTCCGTTGCGCCCAGGCCCCTCACCAAGGTCCACAGGGGCCCTCTGAGAATGGTGATGGGAGTTTCGTCTCGCCATTAAAATAAACTCCCATCGGAACGCAGCAATTTTCTTGTAAAGGAGAGAGTTGGTGAGGGACTCACAAGTAAAAATAGTTTTTTATTTTTCTTGAATTTCTCCATGAGTTTCATACCCAAGTGTGGACTCTCTTGAGAAGAATTAGAATGTTTAGCAACACCTGGCTGGTGTTGCTCACTGGCTAGAGCGTCGACCTGAGAACCTAAGGGTCTTGGGTTCGATCCCTGGTCAAAAGCACATACCTGGATTGCAGGTTTGATTCCCAGCCCAGTCGGAGGCTTGTGTGGGAGGCAACCAATTGATGTATTTCTCTCATGTGGGTGTTTCTCTCACCCTCCCTCCCTTACTCTCTCCCTAAAAAATCAATGGAAAAAATATCCTCACGTGAGGATTAACAACAACAAAAAGAATGTTAGGTTTCTGTCTCAACCAAAGACTCTAAAGAGGTGAAGGCACTCAGATTGTTTACATCTGTCGCTGTAGGACGTCTCTCATGGGGACTGTGGGTCTCCAGGCAAATTCTACTTTGTAAAGAGCCATTTTCCCCCTTTGTTCAGTGTCCCCTAAACTGTCAAGTCTTTCCATTGATAAAGTTGGCTAATGTCAGCCTCTGAAGCACAGGCTGTGAGCGGCTCACAGTGACACAGGAAGGGGTCAGGGTGGCTCAGCACAGGCCGGTGTCCAAGCACCATGGGCCGGTGGCAATTTCCTGGGCGGCTTCAGGCAACAGCCTGCACGTCTGTGCCAAGACCTGCCTGAGCCTGGCCTTCCTCCTGGGCCAGAGAAGAAAGACCAGTTTGCTGGGGGCCAGAGGGTGTCCACACAACTCCATGCTCCTTCCAGACACAAAGCCCTGCTGGGGACAGACTGACTCATCACTCCTGGCGCTGCCCAGGCGGCCCTTTTCTTCTCTGGGCCTCAGGAGGGTGGATACGGCGCGTGTGTGCGTGTGCATGTGTGTGCGTGCGTGTGTGCGTGCGTGCGTGTGTGTGCGTGCGTGCATGCGAGCGCTTTTAGCCCAGAAATGAAAATTTATTGGCATTATTCAAATAAACATGATCTTTTTTTGTTGTTAATCCTTACCTGAAAATATTCTTTCCATTAATTTTTATTTTTATGCTGGGGATGTGCCCACAACCAAGGTACATGCCCTTGACCGGAATCGAACCTGGGATTCTTGAGTCCACAGGCCAACGCTCTATCCACTGAGCCAAACCGGTTAGGGCTTCCATTAATTTTTAGAGAGAGTGGAAGGGATACTGGGGGAGAGAGACACTTCGATGCAAGAGAGACACATCATTGGTTGCCTCTGGCATGTGACCCGACTGGGGCTGGGGATCAAACCTGCAACCCAGGTATGTGCCCTTGACTGGGAATCAAATCCGGGATCCTTCAGTCTGCAGGCTGACCTCTAACCACTGAGCACACCAACCAGGGCAATAAGCTTTAGGTGACTATTGATACTCTGTGATTCTCCCCGGGCAGGAGCCAACCCTACAGATGGCATGGCCTTCCTGGCAGAGAACCTGGGTACTTCTCTTCCAGGACTTACCATTCTCAGGAGCAGAGAGAGACCAGAGTCAGGTCACAGATCCTGCCCTGACCTCTCCCTCTCCCAACTGTGTGGCGTGGTCCTGGTTCGCCCCTGGGTCCCCATTTCCACCTCATGTGACTGGGGAATGAAACTAGGAACGTGGCTTCACTTTTCAACAACCCAACCTCCACCCCGACAACCAATCCTGCCAATAACACCTCAAAATGGCCCGGGACCCATCACCTGCTCTGTATTCACACTGACATTGCCCTGGCTCATGCTTCCTTTTATGATTTATCCACCCAAACTATAAGCTTAAAGGCCAACTTAGAGAGCAAAGAAAGCGCCTGCAGTTCATCTTCGGAAAGAGTGTGTCCTGAATCAGGGGAGGGCGTCCTGCAGCCGAGACTCTGGCTGGAGGGGTGAGAGGTGGCAGAGGGCCGTGCAAACCGGTGATAGCGGAGGAAGGTCAGTGGTCACCTTCCTCCAGTGAGATATGCATCACAGCTTGCAGCATCATTTCACACAGACCAAACCCACGCGTTTTGTGACTTACACAGATTCGTCTCATTACGCAGGACGCGGTGCTGGGCTGTATGTTTGGGAGGCAGAGCCCAAGACAAAAACAAGGCTAGCCAGGGTGGAGGTGGGTGAGGAAGAAGGTGAGGTGGCTGGCAGAGTTCAGGCTGCAGAAGAGTAGAGGCCTTGGTGGCAGCGTGGCAGAGAACACCAACGACATCAGTCCCGTACGAGACCACATGTAACCGAAGAGGTTAAAGTGCAGAGATGGCAGAAAGCACTTGGGGGGGTAGGGGAGAGGGGGGCATGAAGATCAGATTCCTCCACGGGCAGCCTTGCCCTGGCAGTTCCCTCTGCCCGAAATGCCCCTCCCTCCCAGCTGAGCGCAGCACGGCTGCCATCTCCTCCAGGAAGTCCTCTGTGACTACTTCATCTGAAACTGCCCAGTGACTCTAGCGTCATCCTGTTTGATTGCTCTGCCAAACACTTATCACTCCCTGTCATTTTCTTACCTCATTGTTAGTTTATTTTCTGTCTCCCCCAGCGAGAATGCAAGCTCATCTCGGGCAGCAGAGTCTGGGTGGCTGGCACATGGTAGGTGCTCGGTAAATACTGCCGAACGACTAAGCGAACCCTGCATGCGCCCACCCCTCCCATGCGCCCTTGTATTACCAAATCGTGCCGCAGGTTATGAAGCAGGAGACCTCCGAATCGCCAACACTGGACTAATCTCACGTACATTTTGATATTAAATTTACTAACACGGACATATCAAGTCTTTCTACTACCGCCTTGTCAGACGTGTACCTCTCACTGTTCTTGAACACATTCTCCTCATGCCGACTCATCATCCTGCCGTTCCAGCACAGGCCGGACTCCGCCCAACCTCCCGACCTTCACAGTGTCCTCAGTCCCACCCGCGGACCCTCCTCCATCCCGTCTGTTTCAACTCAACCCACGCTTCAAGCTCCCCCTGCTGCCTTCCCAAATACTCCAGCCCTCAAGGATTTCTCCTTTTTTGATGTGCAAAACTTACTGTATGTTCCAAACAATACTTACTCTCCTATTTAACCAGGTCACAACTGTTTCACGGAGGTAACTGCATTTCCTCTCCAAGAGCAGGAATGGCCCCAGAGGTAACTAACCCTCATTTCCCAAAGTCTCCAGACAAAGCTGGACACAGAGCCGACCTGTGGTGCTGGGGACCGGGGGGGGGGGGGGGGGGGGGGGGGGGGTTGGAGGGGTTGGGGTGAGGGGGAGTTGGGGGGGCCGGGGGGAGAAACTGCATGACTCCTTTTTAAGGGGGCCTCCTGGAGGAACCCCACAGTACTCTGCTCTCGTCTCATTAACCAAAACCCAGTCCAAGTCCACACACCAGCAGAGGAAAGTGCCTACCAAACAAGACATTGGGGCAGGAAAAAGAGAAAAAGAACTTACTGCCGAAACCGGTTTGGCTCAGTGGATAGAGTGTCGGCCTTCGGATTGAAAGGTCCTAGGTTCGATTCCGGTCAAGGGCATGTACCTGGGTTGCGGGCACATCCCCAGTAGGAGATGTGCAGGAGGCGGCTGATCGATGTTTCTCTCTCGTCGATGTTTCTAACTCTCTATCTCTGTCCCTTCCTCTCTATAAAAAATCAATAAAATATATTTAAAAAAAAGAAAAAAAGAACTTACTGAAGCAAGTAGCAGCCTGCCACCCAGTTTTTCCATATTTAAAAATGTTCAAGGGATGCATGGCCGGTGTGCCTCAGTGGTTGAGTGTCAACCTAAGAACCAGGAGGTCACAGTTCGATTCCTGGTCAGGGCTCAATACCCAGTGGTGGTGGTGGCGGGTGTGTGTGTGTGTGTGTGTGTGTGTGTGTGCAGGAGGCAGCCAATCAATGATTCTCTCTCACCATTGATGTTTCTCTCCCCCTATCCCTCTCCCTTCCTCTCTGAAATGAATAAAAATATATTTTAAAAGTAAATAAAATAAAAATGTTCAAGGGTTAAATTTTATCTTTCGCCATCTCACTTTCAGTAGATGAAAATACTGAGGCTATCCCCTGGGTGGACTCTCCGAGTTATCTTTTTTTAAAAAATATATATATATTTTTTATTGATTTCAGGGAGGAAGGGAGAGGGAGAGAGAGAGAGAGAAACATCAATGATGAGAGAGAATCATTGATCGGCTGTCTCCTGCACGCCCCTTCTGCAGATCAAGCCCACAACCAGGCATGTGCCCTTGATGGAGCCAGGAACCCTTCAGTCCGTAGGCTGATGCTCTGTCCACTGAGCCAAACTGGCCAGGGCTCTCCGAGTTACCTTTATCTCAAGTTTTTTTTTTATATCTCCAGCCATTCTCTCTCTTTCCCAAGGTAACTCCCTCACTTCTGTTCTTCACCCCATTTTCCCACTTGTAATAGCTAATCCATCCATCACCCATCTCTGTCTCCTCTACCTTAGATATTAAGGAAGCACATGTTTGTCGTCTACCTCTCTTCCCTTTCCTCTGATTGCATCAGCATTTCCTCTTTATTCTTAACTACAGGTGTTTGGTGTCAGGTTTTCTGGAGGATATGTTTTCCATTTATTTAGGGGGAGGGTAGGGGAGAGAGAGAAACATTGATGTGAGAGAGATACCTTGATTGGTTGCCTCCCACATGGGTCACAACTGGGGCCAGGGATTGAACCTGCAACCCAGGTACGTGCCCTTGACCTGGAATTGAACTTGTGACCCTTCGGTGTGTGGGCTGACGCTCTAACCACTGAGTGACTCGGGCCAGGGCTCATTACTATTTTCATAGATGACAAACCTGAGGCTCAATGAGTTCAAGTACAAGAGTTTAAAAAGGGGGTCAGGGGGAGTGGGGAGGAAAGCTGGTCTCTGGTCTGCATTTACGGCGACTGGCCCTGGTGCCCTCGGTCCCGGACCTTCCACTGTAGTTACTTATCTTCACCATTGCCCGAGCCCCGGGAAGAAGCAGAGGCTGTATTCCGCATTCCCAGCAGATGGTTTCTACTAAATAAATGATTGTTGACTGAATGAATGCCTTCCTCCACCCCGCAGCTTCTGTTTGTAGTCACAGCCCCGTCAATACCTGGCGTCACCAGTGATGACCTGAGAAAGCCAGCACAGCATTTCACGAAAGAGGCATCACATGCCCTGGCCCCTGTGGCTCAGTTGGTTAGAGCGTTGTCCCTATAGGCGCAGACTGCGGGTTTGATCCCTGGTCAGGGCACATACAAGAATCAACCAATGACTGCTTCAACAAGTGGATCAACAAGTCCATGTTCGCCACCCCCCACCCCTTTCTCTCTCTCTCTCTCAAAAATAAATACATTTAAAAAAATTAGAAGTCCAAACCTGTAGAGAATGTAGGAGTTTATCTGAGTCAAAGTTGAGGACAGTTGCAGGGGAGCAGGAGCTCAAATGCTCTGGAGGATAGAAGTTTTGCAGTTTCCTCTACACATTTGAAATGAATGTGAGCAAATTGCAGGAAGGTGGGGACTGGATCACAGGAGAGCTAACAAGATGATCTGTTCTCTTGAGGGTTCATACCCCTTTGAGAGGTATGACTGCTGGCATTTCAAAGGGGTGGTAACCTAGATGACAGAAAAAAACGGACAGGGCGGGCTTAAAAACCTCTCCGTCAAGAAGTTAGGGCCTGGGCTGTGCCTACGCCCGGTGACCTGTCCAGGTGGCGATTTATGGCTGATCACAGCCCCCTCTTTCCTCTGCAGAGGCCATGCCCCTCTCTCTGGGGGTCTCTCTGACAGGAGCCTGCATGGAGTCGCTGCCCACAGTTAGCTTCACTCAGACTCTGAGGTTGTTAGCGGCCCATGGACTCCCCTTTCCTGAAACCAGACTCTCCCAGTTGTCCGGGCCTGGTAGCTCCTCCACTACTGCTTCTGGCATTTCTGGTAAGATGTAGGTGGTCTTCCAACATGTTTTCATTTATTTTTTATTTTTACTTTTAATCTGCACCAGAGGACATTTTCCATTTATTTTTAGAGAGAGTGGAAGAGAGAGGGAAAGACAGAGAAATATTGATGTGATATTGCTTCCTGCATGCTCTCCAACCAGGGTCCAGGCTGGGGAGGAGCCTACAACTGAGGGACATGTCCTAGACCAGAATCGAACCCGGGACCCTTCAGTCCGCAGGCTGACGCTCTATCCACTGAGCCAAACAGGTTAGGGCCCGACTCGTCCTTAAAAACTAAACAAACAAATGCAAGTTTCCATCACTTTGGGTGCGTGTTTACCCAATAAACATTGCTATACTGCTTAAGTTACCAAATGTCTTGATTTTCTTTAATTAAAAATATATTTTTACTGATTTCAGAGAGGAAGGGAGAGGGAGAGAGAACTAGAAACATCAATGATGAGAGAGAATCATTGCTCAGCTGCCTCCTACAAGCCCCCCCACTGGAGATCAAGCTGCAAGCCAGAATTGAGCCCGGACCCTCCAGTTGGCAGGCCTATGCCGACACTCTATCCACTGAGCCAAACCGGCTAGTGCAAATGTCTTGATTTTTAGGTTTAAATGACTTGATTATATTTGGTTCTTAGGTGAACCCCCGCCCCTCCATTTTTATCTGAGTGCTTGATGCTATGTAAACCAGCCTAAAGTCTGAAATTAGGAATGACTGTGTTTTTCCAGCTTTGAGCTACTGGTTGAAATATCTGATGTGTGGTTGATGTAGCTGATGCTGGTGTATCCAGCCATGGATCTGCGATTCAGGAAGAGAAGGGACACACATATCCTAAATGTTTGCAAAACCAGGGGTTTCATCCCTTTTCCCCAGACGTGAAAACCTGGAGGCCCTTCACTGTTCCTAACCAGCACAATAGCACAGGTTCCCCTGGGAGACTAGTCCAGCTCAGGTCCCAGGCCTGACGCTGCTGGGGGACCCTGAGCGCCAGGGGCTGCTGGCTTTCAGCCGCTGCTGCCTGTTCCTATATTTTCCTGGTCAAACTCACAGCGCCAGGGGGACTGCGTTACAGATGGGGTCAGCGCTTCATGGCCAGGGCAAAACCGGTCAGATCTGCGCGTGCTCCTCTCAATGTGTAGAAAATGGATTGTGGGTGTGCATGTGGGAATGCTTTTATTGTTGTCAGTAACATGAAGAGACTTTTTGAAGGTTTTAGATCATATCGCAACCCAACAGCAGTCCTAAAAGCTCCAGTTTACTTGAAGGGATGCCATGTTCCAAGTACCACGCTCCAGCTTTGAACACGGTTCTCCTAGTCTCATAACAAGTCTGTGGGAGAAGTTTTAGGTTTTATTATCTGAATTTATGAATGAGGAGATGGAAGCACTGGGTTAAGTCATTTGTTCGAGGCCACATGACTAGTATGGGGAACAGCTTGGGGTTGAAGGAAGCGTTTTATGGTTCCCAAGCCTGTCCTCACCATCATTCCAATATCAGTATATTGTCTTTCTTTTTTTACTTGTTGACATATTGCCTCTTTTTTTAAAAATATATTTTTATTGATTTTTTTTTACAGAGAGGAAGGGAGAGGGATAGAGAGTTAGAAACATCGATGAGACAGAAACATCGACCAGCTGCCTCCTGCACACCTTCTACTGGGGATGTGCCCGCAACCAAGGTATATGCCCTTGACCGGAATCGAACCTGGGACCCTTCAGTCCGCAGGCCAGCGCTCTATCCACCGAGCTAAACCGGTTTTGGCAATATATTGCCTCTTAATAGCCTCACTCATGTCCGCAGTGGCCCTCGGACCCCTGCTCCTGCTTCTAGTCTCTCCCCCTCCCCACCAGTCCCCTCTATAGACCAAGGCAGCTTACATTTTCCTAAAATACTGCTTGACTCCCTTCTCTGCCTACAAGGAGCAGGAGAACGTCCAGTCTCCCCCTGACCCGTGCTTCCTGTCGGACATCCTCGTTTTAGCAGCAACCCCCTTCTCCGGCTTCCACACCCTCCCTGAGGGGCAGAGGCCTCTGCAGCGGACACGGGGAGGGGAGGTCACCTCTGAGCAAACCTAAGTGAGACTTAGGAGTATTTTCTACCTCTACTGAAACGAAGCATTACGGGAAGCATTTTAAATGAAGACATTACCCATGACATTTTCTATGGATAGTAATCTGAAATTACTAATGGTGGCTAATGTACAATTAAATTCTCTTCACCATCTGTTGCTTGCTAAAAACTTTAGTATCGCTTTCCAAGGACATTTTAATGTAGGGTTTGTAAAAACAACAACTTCCTCCCTCTCCTCCCCCTCCCCCACGATATGTCAACTATGTTTTCGTGATTATCCGATTATTCCGTGTGGCTCTGAACATAAGATGGATCAGGAGAGCCTCACAATTTGAGTAAATTTGTTTTAAGGCATTTTCCTCTTAAACAAAAGCTATGAGGAAGGAAGCTGAGACTCTTACATTTGCTATGTTATGGCTCAACCAGTTTTCTTGGTTATTAAATCCTCCTGCCCATAATCTACTGATTAGCCTCTGTGTTCACTAAAAGTCATTTTTATGAAACTGCAGGAACATTACGCTGAGAATAAACGTTGGGGCGTATATCAGGTGTGTTGTTGGTGCGGTGTGTGCATGGTACCTTTCATGTTTGTAAATGTTTCCCGAGTGTGGAGTGAAGGAGAGGGACTGCCACCTACACAGGCGCCTGGCTGCGACAGGGACAGCAGCCAGTCTGGTCCTTGCTGTCGATGGCACTCCCGCACCAGGAGACAGATCTTGGATTTCCTTCTGGTTCCCAGGTTCTATGATGCTGCTCCTCGCTGGCCACTGCGAGCAAAGGGACCATGTCATGTCACTTATTCCTTAGGCCCTGGTCCCCTCATTCCTGAAACGAGGGTCAGCCCAGGTCCTCTCAGAGGCTTTTATGGATCTACAAGCATGTGGCCACAGGAAGCGCAGCGCGGAGCGCACCAGACGCTGCCAGCTGACCCCGGATCTTCCAGACTGTCACATACACCGAGGAAGGGCCTGGGCGGCAACTGTTCTAACAGGGCGATGGGATGTGGGATGCTGGGCATTGTACCCCACAGCTGTGCGCAGAGGAGCTCCGTCTCGCTCTGTCCGCTCCTGCCACGGGGAGAGTGGTAGGTTTTGCATGACTCACATGATGAAGCGCACATGGGCTCTCTCTCGTGTATGTGCAGAGCAGCTTCCACAATCCCAGAAAGCTTGCCTCTGGGCCTGGAAGATCTGGAGTCTTTCCAGGCTCCTTCCTCTCACTAGCTAGCATTGGGCCTCAGGTTGGGGCCTCTTTCCTTCATCCGTGAAGAAACAAAACACTGGGTCAGACTGTCAGAGGATCTAAAATTCAATGATCCCATGGTTCACATGAGGCCAAATAGAAAACAGGCTGGCTGGAACCAAGCTGACAGGGCAGGTAAAGGCTGGTACTCACAGCCTCCCACAACCACATCAAAATTACAACTACAATATAGAACCACCATCATTCAGAACCACCTGAAATCTGGCTGATCAGAAGTCCTGCAACTAGAGAAGAAAGAAGAAAGCATGTTGAGATTGGTAGGAAGGGCGGAGGTGCAGACTGGGCACGTGTGGCATTCTTTTTAATCGGGAGGGAGATCATCTCTGCAGAGCACCCCCAATCCCCCACCCTGCCCAGTGAGGAGCAAATGGTGCCAGCCCCACACCAGACCCCAGCCCAGCGTTCCAGAGATGGGAAGAGAAGCCCCCATAACTTCAGGCTGTAAAAACGAAAATGGGGATTGTGGCTGAGTGACAAGGGGGCTGATGGAGACCCAGGTGTCCCTCTTAAAGGGTCGGTGCACCAACTTACTTGGACTCACTTCCTCTGAAATCCATTACTGGGCAGCAGCATTGGGGGAACCAGGGACATATGGGGAGGAACTAGACTGTTTGGCATTGGGGCAGGAAATCCGGGGCAGCTTTCTCACAGACAGGGTGTTTGCAGGGGTCATTGTTCCTGTACTATGACCTCCTCGGTCGCAGAGCTGACGGGCAGCCATATCTGAGTTTCCATCAGTATGGTTCACACTGTTCACTCTGGTGATTCCCTGAGATGCCACTGCATCAAATATGCAGCCCCACTCAAGAGGTTTGCAGTGGCTTTTCCATATGAGTAGCCTGTCCTGGCTCAGGTTTCAGACTTGGCTAAAATCTCTCAAAAAAGCAGCAGCTGAGGAGAAACCAAGATGGTGGCATAGGTAAACACCTGAAATTGGTGCCTCCCACAACCACTTCAAAAATACAACTAAAGGACAAAATGGACATCATCCAGAACCACAGGAAGGTTGGCTGAGTGGAAATTCTACAACTAGAAGGAAAGAAAAAAAGCACACAGACTCAGAGGAGGTGTGGAAGTAAAGTGCAGAGGTACGGAGGTGCACGCGGAAAGGGCTGGCAACTGAGGATGCGGTTATCTTTTTCAATTGGGAGGGAGACACAAGCTCCCAACTGCTCTGAACTCCAGTTCCGGGGGAGTCTCTGGGGACCTAGACTCATACGGGGAGAAACTGGACTGTCTGGCATCGGGTAGAACTTGAGGGCGGCTTTCTCTCAGAGGTGCTTGGAGAGATTACTGCCGAACTCTTAGGGCAGAGCTGAGGATCAGCCATAGCTGTCTGCTCCTCCCTGTTGATTCCCTGAAACCCTGCCCCACCCAAGCTGTGCACAGAGGCTTTTGCATATGAATGCCCCGGCCCTTTGCAATCTAAAATTACCTAACAAACTGCAGCTGGGTCAGAGAGACCCAGAACTTCCAAAAGAAGGCCCAAGGCCCCACAGCAGCTTGCACTGCTTCACAGCTGGGCCTCATCTGGGCATCTCCAAACCACAAACAAAGAAGAGGAATCTCTCCATAGCTCCTGCTGGGTAGTCTCAGGCAGAGGCTAAATTAGCACCTCCTTAGAGATCCAAGAGCCAGTGTACCCAGTGGTCAGAGTGGGACCATCGAGATTACAACTCCTCAGATCCATAAGGGACACACTCACGGGGCAGACTCAGTGAGCACCAAAGCCCCACTGAAGCAAGTCTTGCCCCAGAAGGGTGTCTCCAGCTCAGAAGTTCTCCCACTGCAGACACAGCTGATTCTCACAGCCAATTGGCCTGGAGGTCAATTTCTCCCAGTCATACCTACAACAATCAAGGCTTAACTACAACAAGACTGTGCACAAAGCCCACAAAGGGGTGCACTAAGAGTGTCCACCTCAGGTAATTGGAGAAGCTGAGCCACTGGGCCCTATAGGACACCTAACACAGAAAGCCACTCTAGCAACACAGGGGAGCATAAAAAATGCGAAGACAAAGAAACAGGTCACAAATGACAGAAATGGAGGAAAGCAAACTACTGGGTATAGAGTTCAAAACTCACTTTTAAGGTTTTTCAAGAATTTTCTAGAAACCGCCTATAAATTTAGTGAGACCCTCGATAAATCTAGTGAGACCCTCGAGGATATGAAAAAGGACCAACTATAAATTAAGCATACACTGACTGAAATAAAGAATATTATACAGAGATCCAATAGCAGACTAGAGGATCGCAAGAATCAAGTCAAAGATTTGAAATACGAAGAATCAAAAAACATCCAACTGGAAAAGCAAAAAGAAAAAAGAATCTAAAAATATGAAGATAGTGTAAGGATCCTCTGGGACAACTTCAAGTGTACCAACATCTGAATTATGGGGGCACCAGAAGAAGAGAGAGCGCAAGATATTGAAAACCTATTTGAAGAAATAATGACAGAAAACTTCCCATACCTGGTGAAAGAAATAGACTTACAAGTCCAGGAAGCAAAGAGAACCCCAAACAAAAGGAATCCAAAGAGGACCACACCAAGACACATCATAAGTAAAATGCCAAGAGCAAAAGACAAAGAGAGAATCTTAAAAGCAGCAAGGGAAAAACAGTTAGTTACCTACAAGGGAGTACCCATAAGATTGTCAGCTGATTTCTCAATAGAAACTATGCAGGCCAGAAGGGAGTGGCAAGAAATATTCAAAGTGATGAATAGCAGAAACCTACAACTAAGATTACTTTACCCAGCAAAGCTATCATTCAGAATTGAAGGTCAGATAAAGAGCTTCACAGATAAGAAAAAGCCAAAGGAATTCATCACCACCAAACCAGTATTATATGAAATGCTGAAAGGTATCCTTTAAGAAGAGGAAGAAGAAGAAAAAGGTAAAGATAAAAATTATGAACAACAAATACATATCTATCAACAAGTGAATTTAAAAATCAAGTGAATAAATAATCTGATGAACAGAATAAACTGGTGAATATAATAGAATCAGGGGCATAGAAAAGGGGTGGACTGACAATTCTCAAGAGGGGGGGAAGGGGTGTGGGGGCTGTGGGAAGAGACTGGACAAAAACCATACACCTATGGGTGAGGACAGTGGGGTGGGAGGGGGTAAGGGCAGAGGGTGGGGTGGGAACTGGGTAGAGGGGAGCTATGGGGGGGGGGGGAAGAGAACAACTGTAATAATCTGAACAATAAAGATTTCATAAAAAATAAAAACAAGCAGCAGCTGATGTCAGCATGCCCCTATCCTATCAGTAAAAGGCCCAAGACCTGGCACTAGCACCAGCCTGCCTTGGCTTCACAGCTGGACCTTGCCGGGGGCACTTCCAAGCCCAATACAAGTAGCAGCCATCTGCAGATCTCTCTGTAGCTCCTGCCGGGTGACCCCAGGCAGTGGCTGACTTTGCACCTCCTAGGAGGAGCCAGAGCCAATGCACTGGATGGACAGCATCAGACCATGCCAGATTACAACTCTACACATCCAAAAGCAACACACTCAAGTGGCAGACTCGGGTGAGCACCAAAGCCTCACTGACGCAAGTCCCTCTCCATAGGGGTGTCTCCTGCATAGGAGCTCTTCCACTGTAGTCATAGTTGGTCCTCACAGCCAATTGGCCTGGAAGTCAATTCCTCCCAGTGATGCCAATAGCAATCAAGGCTCAACTACAAGATTGTGCACACAGCCTACACAGGGGCACACCTAGAGTGCCCAGCTCAGGTGACTGTGGAGGCTGAGCCACTGGGCTCTACAGGACACCTACTACACAAGGCCATTCTACCAATTGCAGGGAGACATGTACCAACATTCGCAAAATAGGGGTTGTCAGAAGAAGAGAGAGAGCAAAATATTGAAATAATGATGACAGAAACTTCTCCTACCTAGTGAAAGAAACAGACTTATAAGTCAAGGAAGCAGAGAGAGTCCCAAACAAGAGGAAACAAAAAGAGGCCCACACTAAGACACATCATAATTTAAATGCCAAGGGGTTAAGGATAAAGAGATAATCTTAAAAGCAGCAAGAGAAAAGCAGTTAGTTACCTACAAGGGAGTATCCCTACGATGGTCAGCTGATTTCTCAACAGAAACTTTGGCAGGCCAGAAGGTGATTGGCAAGAAATATTCAAGGTGATGAATAGCAAGGACCTACAACCAAGATTACTCTACCCAGCAAAGATCTCATTTAGAGTTGTAGGGTCAGATAAAGAGCATCGCAGAGAAGAAAAAGCTAAAGGAGTTCATCACCACTAAACCAGTATTATGAAATGTTGTTGAAGGGTAGTCTTTTTGTTTTGTTTTTCTTTCTTGAAGGGTATTCTTTAAGAGGAGGAGGAGGAGGAGGGGGGCCCTGGTCCTCTCTGGGATTCGAAGCCTGTTTGCCACAAGGGACCAGATGCCTGGTCCCCCAAGCTCTATGTCCCTGGGTGGAGTCACTAGAGGAATGATGGACATCATGATGCAATTACCTGTTGGGAAGAAGCTTCTGGATCTGGTGCTAGTGAAGAGTCCAATCCTATTTAGATCTCACGTTCACTGCTTAAGTAACCATCCCTTCTCTCTCACTTCTTTTGGAATGAAAACTCGCCTCATTGACTTCTTTAAAAACCTCAAGGGAGTCTCTTAGATGTGTGTTTCTGTTTTTTCTTCTGATGAATTTATAGACAAATGGAAGGGAGATGAGGCTGCTCTCTGCCTGACTTCCCAAATTCTGCATGAATGGGAGAGGGGGGTCAGTGAAGGGGAAGAAATGTTACCTGTGTGGCTATCATATGGTTTCCCAAACTTTTCATCAGGAGAAAGTGTGGTTAAAGTGTACATGAAAGGAGACAACACTCATAAAGCAATTCAATCTGATAGGTACCTGTGGAGAGGAAGGTGGGGTGGGTACCGCCCTTTCATCTTGGCAGCACTGCCTAGATATCAGAGGCTCAAGGAGGTGGGAGGAGGAGGAGGAGGAGGAGGTGGAGGGAGGAGGAGGAGGAGGAGGAGGAGGAGGAGGAGCGAGGAGGAAAAGCGGAAGGAGGGAGAAGGAGGGAAGAAGAAAGAAGAAAGAAGAAGAACCCAGTAGCACTCATTCTTCTGCCTTGCCAGCCAACACCGTAGGCAACCTCGCCACTTCCAAAGGGGTGGGAAAGACAGAAAGGCTCCCAAGCCTGGGCACTCCCTGAAATGGAGCTGATCAAGCCCCCTCTGTCAGGGAGGGAAGACTGTTCCCTTCAGATAGTGCTCCTGAGAGCGACCGCCTGCAGCTGGAACGGCTGAACCATCCAGGAGCCAAGGTGGAGCCCATTGTGCCCAGGCCATCCCTGCTGAAGGACGTGCTGCCCTGATGAGGACTCCAAGTCTCTGCACTGGGGGACGCAGCATAAGCCTGGTCTCAACACTAGGAAATGCAGGTATCACTGGGATTGGGGAACAGGGCTAGCAACTACATTCAGGTTACAACTCCAAAGTAAACGAGGCCATGGGCTGGAATGACAACCTGGCTTGCATGAAAAAGCCACAAAGCATTCCAATGGTAGGTTTTATTTTAAAACTAGAGGCCCAGTGCATGAAATTCATGCACTCAAGGCGGGGCGGGGCGGGGGGGGGGGTTGTCCCTCAGCCCAGCCTGCACCCTCTCGCAGTCCGGGATCCCTCGGGGGGATGTCTGACTGACAGTGGGGAGCGGGCCTAAGCTGGCAGTTGGACATCCTTAGCACTGCCACGGAGGCAGGAGAGGCTCCCACCACTGCCGCTGCACTCGCCAGCCGTGAGCCCGGGTTCTGGCTGAGCGGCGCTCCCCCTGTGGGAGCACACTGACCACCAGGGGCAGCTCCTGTGTTGAGCAGGATCAGGCTGAAACCGGCTCTCGGACTTCCCCCTAGGGGGTCCCAGATTGTGAGAGGGTGCAGGCCAGGCTGAGGGATCCCACCGGTGCACAATCGAAGCTGGAGAGGGACACAGGAGGTTGGCCAGCCAGGGAGGGACCATGGAAGGGCTCCAGGACATGCCCAGCTGGTCTCACTCAGTCCTGATCTGCCGGACCCCAGCAGCAAGCTAACCTACTGGTTGAAACATCTGCCCCCGGTGGTCAGTGCATGTCATAGTGAGCGGTTGAGTGGCCTTAGAATATCAGTAGCATATTACACTTTGATTGGTTGAACAGATGACTGGCACTTAGCATATTAGACTTTTATTATATAGAATAGATGCATCGAGGCATAACTGACATACTACAAACTACACATGCTCAAAGAATACATATGTATACTGTGAACTGTCAACACAAGACAATGAGCATATTCACCACCTCCAAGTTCCCTTGTGCCTTTATCACCCACCTCTACTGCCTCCCTCCATGCTCACCCCACACCATGCTCCTAGTTATGTCCCAAGGTAACCACAGGTCAGAATTTTCTAGAAATTTACACAAATGGAATTGTACAGAATGGATTCTCACACTGGCTTCTTTCACTTCACCTGCTTACGTTGGGATTCACCCCACTGTTGCCTGGCTTTCAGTGAGGAATGTACCAGTTTACTCATCACCTTTAGAAGGACATTTGGTTATTTCTAAACTCTGGCAATTTTGAAGGGAGCAGCTATGAATAGTGTGCAAGTCTTTGTATGGGCAAACGCTTTCATTTCTTTTGGGTCAGTGGGGAGGAGTAAAATGGCTGGCATATGGAGTTGGGTGGTATATGTTTAAGTTTTTATTTTTATTTATTTTTTTTTAATTAAATCTTTATTGTTCAGATTATTACATTTGTTCCTCTTTTTTCCCCCCCATAACTCCCCTCCTCCCAGTTCCCGCCCCACCCTCCGCCCTCACTCCCCACCCACTGTCCTCATCCATAGGTGCACGATTTTTGTCCAGTCTCTTCCCACATCTCCCACACCCCTTTCCCCCCCAAGAATAGTCAGTCCATTCCCTTTCTATGTCCCTGATTCTATTATAATCAACAGTTCATTCTGTTCATCAGATTATTTATTCACTTGATTCTTAGATTCACTTGTTGATAGATGCATATTTGTTGTTCATAATTTGTATCTTTACCTTTTTCTTCCTCTTCCTCTTCTTAAAGGATGCCTTTCAGCATTTCATATAATACTGGTTTGGTGGTGATGAACTCCTTTAGCTTTTCCTTATCTGTGAAGCTCTTTATCTGACCTTCAATTCTGAATGATAGCTTTGCTGGATAAAGTAATCTTGGTTGTAGGTTCTTGGTATTCATCACTTTGAATATTTCTTGCCACTCCCTTCTGGCCTGCAAAGTTTCTGTTGAGAAATCAGCTGACAGTCGTATGGGTATTCCCTTGTAGGTAACTGAGTTTCTTTCTCTTGCTGCTTTTAAGATTCTCTCTTTATCTTTTGCTCTTGGCATTTTAATTATGATGTGTCTTGGTGTGGTCCTCTTTGGATTCCTTTTGTTTGGGGTTCTCCGAGCTTCTTGGACCTGTAAGTCCATTTCTTTCACCAGGTGGGGGAAGTTTTCTGTCATTATTTCTTCAAATAGGTTTTCAATATCTTGCTCTCTCTCATCTTCTGGCACCCCTATAATTCTGATGTTGGTACGCTTGAAGCTGTCCCAGAGGCTCCTTACACTATCCTCGCATTTTTGGATTCTTTTTTCATTTTGCTTTTCCGGTTGGATGTTTTTTGCTTCCTTGCATTTCAAATCATTGACTTGATTCTTGCGCTCCTCTGGTCTGCTGTCGGGCGTCTGTATAATATTCGTTATTTCAGTCTGTGTGTGCTTAATTTCTAGTTGGTTCCCCAATATAAGATCGAGGGTCTTATTAGTTTTCGTGTAGATCTCATTAAGTTTATCGACAGCTTCTAAACAGTTCTTGAGAGACCTTAAAAGTGTGGTTCTGAACTCTATTTCTTCCATTGACAATTTTGTCCTGTTTCTTTGTCTCCGCATTTTGTTATGCTTCCTTGGTGCACCCCCTAGTGGTCTTTGTTCGCAGTCTTATAGATAAATCTTGATTGTTGTAGCTAATTCCAGGGAGGGTTTGACCTCCAGGCCAAGTGGCTATGAGAATCAGCTGTGTCAGCAGTGAGAGAACTTCTGTCCTCTAGGGAGGTGCTAATCTAGCCTTTGCCTGAGGCTATCCGGCAAATGCCTCTGTGCAGGGCGTGGGCAGGGCGGGTCGCACAGGATCAACAGGGTGGGCCAGAGAGAGCAGTTATGGCGGCTCTCAGTCCTGTCCCCAGGGGCTCTGCCTCTCTGAGTCCCAGCACCCGCTGCAAAGCTCGGAGAGAAAGCTGCACTCGCTCTGACCGAAGCCAGACAGTCCCGCTTCTCCCGTTTGAGTCTGGGTCCCTAAAGACTCGCCCGGATCTGGAGCTCAGAGTCTGCGACTCCCTCCCGATTGAAAACGCCAACCGCGCCCTCCGCCACCAGCCCGCTCCGCGCACTCCGCACCTCAGAATTTGACTTCAGCACTGCGCCTCCTCTGAGTGTCCGTATGCGTTTCTCTTTCCTCCTAGTTGTAGGACTTCCACTCAGCCAGCGTTCCTGTGGTTCTGGGTGATGTCCGTTCCGTGTTTTAGTTTCACTTTTGAAGTAGTTGTTCAAAGCAGCAAACTCCGGCGTTAACCTATGCCGCCATCTTGGTTCTTCTTCTATGTTTAAGTTTTTAAAAACCACCAAACTAGTTTCCTCAAGCCTCACCTTTCCTCATGCTGCCCCTGAGCCAGGGTATTCCTTCCTGAATGATTGTCCCTCAATCCCTTGCCACTTCCTTATTTTGGTTCATTTTCCGGTCACCTCCCATAGGACTGTCAGTATATCTGGCAGGATTCACACTGGGCTCAAGGTAGGCAGACCATGCACCTTCCTCTCTTGTGAAGACTTACATTCTTAATAGCCAAGGTCAGGTATGTATTCGCTAACCTGTTCCCTTATTCTTAACATGAAATTGAATCAAGTGACATTAAGTTTTCTCTTTTTTTAAAAAAAAATGTTTTCATAGATTTTTAGAGAGAGAGGAAGAGAGAGGGAAAGAGAGAGAGAAACATCAATCAGCAACCTGGGTGTGTGCCCCGATGGAGAATCGAGCCAGTGACCTCTCGGTGCATGGGACAATGTTCAACCAATTGAGCCACACCAGCCAGGGCTTAAGTTCTCTTTTAAGCTAAAGTTTGAGAAGTTTTATAACAAGGGAGTAAAATAGGAAGTATATTACCTATTTCCATGTGCCTGTCTCTCTATGTATCCGTGCAGCCATCCATTTGTTCTGCGTTTCCTTTGTGCAGGGCACTAAGCGAGTTACCAAAAAATGTCTAAGATGTAGCCCTGCTTTCAAGGAGGTTAAGGAAACTCTTCTCCCAGGGTGTGGGGGTGGGTTGGAGGGGATTGAGCCTTGAGGAGGTCTTTACTAGCCAGGGCTAGAGGACCTGCTAATCCATCAATTAATTACTAACAGTGAGCAAGTGGTATCCAGCGGGAAGTGTGGCTTCCCTTCCAGAGGCTAATCACTGGCCCCGTTATACAGCTGAGACAGCGAGGGCACTGGTGCAGGGCCCCAGAGGAGCTGGCACAGACACGGCACGGAGGCTGTGATTCTCATTGGTACCAGCCTGCATGCCAGTTTTTATCTTGGAGATTAATTAAAACTTTTAGAAGTGCAAGTTAGAGCCATAAAATATTAACACCCATGTCACTGGTGATGTGAGTCTACTGAAATAGCCCAGGGCAGTTTTAGGGCACGGGCCTGGACTGCTATGTGGAGAGGGAGTTTTCCACTGCCTCTCAGGTAATGGCTCCTCAGCGGCCTACTCAGCGACTCTGACCTCTGCCTTTTAACTTCTCTTGCTCTGGTAGTCTTGCATTCACCCCCCGCACCCCTTTCATGCTTCCAGAACATGCCATGTTACCTTTTTAAAAAATATATATTTTTAATGATTTCAGAGGAAGGGAGACGGGGAGAGAAATGTCAATGATGAGAGAGAATCATTGATCAGCTGCCGCCTGCATGGCCCCTACTGGGGATGGAACCCATAACCCAGGCATGTGCCCTGACTGGGAATCGAACCGTGACCCCCTGGTTCATAGGTCAGCCGGGCTGCACTGTCATCTTGATGTGCTTGTCACGCTCCCACGGCTGGACTTCCAGCCTTGGCCCCTCAGCAAGATGACTGGCTCAGGGTTCCAGGTTGTTCCTCATCATGAACGTGACCCATATGCTCCATAAACTGGGGAAGAGTATTAACTTCTTCTCAACATGCAACTCCCATCACTAAATTCGCTGTTGGGGTGGTGTCAGTGACGAGCGGTCCATTTCCTCACATCTTGGCACGTGCACTTCCCCAGGGCTCCTATCTAGGCATCGTTGTTGATCTTGGCCATAAACTTGTAGAGGCAAAGGTCCACGTCTTCTGTGGACAAATTGCAGTGCCAGGGTAGTGGCAGGTGCCAATCGTGGCTTGCTGTCCCTCACTGGCATGGGATCGTGGGTTTACACGAAGCGAGGTGTGGCATACCAGAGCTGGCGCTGCGGACGTGACCTAATGCAGGCGGCTCACTACGCGGCACCATCTCCACAGGCTGAAGCCTGCCTCCCAGGGCCCTGCTGGGGAGAGCAGCCCCGAGGCCTGTCTTCTGAAGCACAGTCCGCCCCGGCATAAACCACGACAGCCCAGCGGCGCTGACGGGAGCTACTCCACGTCTGTTCTGGGGTGGACCTCTGCCAGATGTGGGACTTCCCATCACTCTCTGAATGTCTCTCTACAGTTGGAGAAATCACACACTGTGGAATGTGCCTCTCCCACCCAGAGGCAGAACCCAAATTCCCGTTCTCTCTGCAGGAGCGTGGCCAGCTGACCTGACAGTGACCAGCTGATGAACACGCCGTGCGTGCGGGACTCCACCCGCTGATGCTGCGGGCGGGGTGCCATCCGGCTCCTGTGGCAGCAATGGTAGTGGCTCCGTGTTGGAGCAGTGATGCCTGGAGAAGATGAGTTTCCACACTCATTCTCGGCGGAGGTTGGGCTGGGGGCGGCTTTGAGAGGGGCTGCAGGAAGCGCAGCCTCAGACCCTTCCTGGGCCCTCGCAGTGCGTCCCCGGTCACCTGATGTCTGCAGTACATCCTTTCCTGCGGTGTCTTCTTCTGCTTAAAGTAGCCATGGTGGATTGTTTTATTTTTTGTTTTTGGTAATTAAAACCCTGACTTTTACAGTATTGGTACCAGCAGCGGTGGGAGGCAACAGACCTTTGAGAAAATGGGGACCTAGGGTGTCATCTGATCTGAGAGGGTCTGAGGACAGGGAGCACCAGCCTCCGGCAGCCCGTAGCCTCGGGCTGAACGAGAATGACACCGCTGAAGGCAAGGCAGGGGGACGAAAGGCCACAGCCAGGGAACCATGTGACAGCACAAGAAGGCCAGACTCTGGCGGGTTGTACAGTGGCTTTTAACTACACGAGAGAGAGAGAAAAAAGAAAGACATTACAATCTTTTTTTTCTCACCTGAGATTATTTTTTTCATTGATTCTTATAGGAAGTGGAAGGGAGAGGGAGAGATGGAGAAACATTGATGTCTGTAACTGAGGTATGTGCACTTGACCAGAATTGAACCTGGGACACTTCAGTCCACAGGCCCACGCTCTATCCACTAAGCCAAACTGGCTAGGGCCACATTATAATCTTGAAGTCTTAAATGTTGGCTGAAGGCATTTTCAAAGAAGCAGAGTGTGGCTTGGAGCCACCTGGCCTCTGCAGCCCTGGCTCCTGTCTGACCCTTCGCCACCTCCCACAGGCCACACGGTTATCCCACCGGCGCCAAGATCAGTCACAGGAAAGGAGTCCTGCCCTGGACGACTCGGGTGCTGAGCCCCCAGCCCACAGAGCCCCCCAGGAAAGCGGCTTTCTCCTCTGCTTGTGCAGCTGCAGAGCCTGTCATGGATGCACAGGGACAGC
Organism: Myotis daubentonii; assembly: GCF_963259705.1. Classification (NCBI taxonomy): domain Eukaryota; kingdom Metazoa; phylum Chordata; class Mammalia; order Chiroptera; family Vespertilionidae; genus Myotis; species Myotis daubentonii. Next base: position 5,995,809 of record NC_081849.1, on the reverse strand, counting down.
CGTCAAAGGACATGGCTGTCAGGCACACCCACCCCACACAGCCCCAGCCTGCTCCAGCTGCGCGGTTTCATTACTGGCCACCGGAGTCCTAAGTAGTCGCCACTTTGGTTCTTCTGTCAAAACAAAGCCACACAGCTGTCACCCACCTCCTTTCCCTGGTCTCCCTATTTCAGGCTAGAAACTGGGTTTGAAGGTGGGGCAAGCCCACCAAAGCTCACGGGAATGGGTCCGTGGCAGTAAACGTGGTATCATGCCCAGGGCCCGCTTGGGTCGCCTCACTGGCCTGTATACAAGGCATTGTCAGAAAAGCAGAGAATGCCTGACTAGCATCCTCAGCCTCCCTGGACAGTCTGTAATTCCTAGACAAAAACTCTGCTCCTGTCTCCTGTGGTGCGGCCGCCCGCAAACACGGCGGGGACTTAGTTCTCCGGGAGCAAGTGTCTCCCTGAGCAGTTTCTGGGCTCGTCTGTGGGGACTGCAGAGAAGATAAACATGAACATTCTGATACAAACAAGAGGTCCCGGGGGTTGGGATCCTTTCCTCTGGGTCTGGGGGAGCTGTGGGGGCAGAGAGCTGTGCACGGCTCGGCCCGCCATCCCCAGATGAGGCCCAGCTTGGAGCTGCCCGTCGGGGTGCTGCCTGGTCATTAGTGTGCTTCTGAGCGTTCACGGAAATTCTCGCTCGAGTGCTGTCCAAAGGGAAAAGGACTTGGAAACACTAAACGTCCCCAACAGGTTAACTTATGACGGCACATTCGGAGGAGAACCTAGGTGTTGGGCAGACGGCAGGAACTTGGGGAACTGTCCAAAGCAAATAGCTAAGACCTCATTTAAATGGCTGCCTACTACTGAATGATATGGATACAGTATAGCTTATTTATCCAATTTCCTATTTGTAAACAGTTGGGTGGTTTTCAATTATATTTGCTATTATAAAGGGCTTACACGTCATGTTTGTATACAATTTTCTGTAATTAAAAACCTTTCCTTGCGAGTCTTAGACGGGGAATTCCCAGAACAAAGAACATGTGTGGACTTCAAGGGCCTAGAATGGATTTGCAAAGTGCTTTTGCCAACGTGTGCGCCGACCTCCCTCTGCTACAGTGCTTGGTCATTTCTTTCCACTCTTCTCAACATTAATGCTTATCTATATCTGACCAGAAATGATGCTCCACGTTGTTTTAATGTGCATATCTGCATTATCAGTTAGGCTGACATTTTTAACAATTTTAAAAATTATTGGTGTACTTTTGGAGAATCATCTATTTACATATTAGACCCATTTTTTTATTGTTTCCATGTTTTTCCTATTAATTTACAAAGACTCTTCAGCAGGGCACTGTGAGCTGCTGCCCGCTGCCCGCTGCCCTCAGCCTTTGGAAAGCATTTGGTTCAGTCACAGCAAGTGACTGCTGCCTCATCCCAGGGCCCCACTGCCAGCCCCCAAGCGAGGCCTGATAGCTGGTCCACACAGAGCCTCATGCAGGCTGCGCGTAACAACGTCTTTTCAAACAGTGTGCATAACAAAGTACAATAATTTTTTAAAATATATTTATTTTATTTATTTTATTTTTTTAAACATATTTTTATTGATTTCAGAGAGGAAGGGACAGGGAGAGATAGAGACATCAATGATGAGAGAGAATCATTGATTGGCTGCCTCCTGCACACCCCCTATTGGGGATCAAGCCCGCAACCCGGGCATGTGCCCTTGACTGGAATCGAGTCCAGGACCCTTCAGTCCGAAGGCTGATGACTGAACCAAACCAGCTAGGCCCAAAGTACAATAATGTAAAATGTGCTCTGCTGTCCTTGCCAGTTTGGCTCAGTCAATAGAGCGTTGGCCCATGGACTGCGGGTCCTGGGTTCGATACCAGTCAAGGGCATGTACCCTGGTTGCGGGCTCGATCCCCAGTGGGAGATGTGCAGGAGGCAGCTAATCGATATTTCTCTTTCATCGATGTTTCTAGCTCTCTATCCCTCTCCTTTCCTCTCTATAAAAATCAATAAAGTATATTTTTAAAATGTGTTCTGCTCCCATGCTTGATATGTTAAACCTGAAGGGATCAATATCATACATTTACTTGGTATACACCATGGAACAAGTCTATTTTCCTTATTTAGACCATGAAATTGTAAGTGATTTACGGTCTTTGAGAAGTGACGGAGGTTCCGATCAAGATGGCAGTGTAGGTAATCACAGGCACCGTACTTGAAACCTCCCACAACCACATTAAAATGACAACTAGCCCAGCTGGTGTGGCTCAGTGGTGGAGTGTTGGTCCATGAACCAGGAGGCCACAGGCTCAACTCCCAGCCGCGGCACATGCCGGGCTTGCAGGCTCAATCCCCAGTAGGGGGCCTGCAGGAGGCAGCCGGTAGATGCTTCTCTCTCATTGATGTTTCTATCTCTCCATCTCCCTTCCTCTCTCTCTAAAATAAATAAAAACAGCCCTAGCCAGTTTTGCTCAGTGGATAGAGCACCGACTTGTGGACTGAAGGGTTCTAGGTTCAATTCCGATCAAGGGCACGTACCTCGGTTGCAGGCTTGATCCCTAGCCCCAGTATACCCAGGCCTGGTCAGGCAACTAATCAATGTGTCTCTTTCACATTGATGTTTCTCTCCCTCTCTTTCTCCCTCCCTCCTGTCCACTCTCTCTAAAAATCAATGGAAAAATATCCTCAGGTGAGGATTAACAAAAACAACAAAATATACATATATAAAAATAAAATAAATAAAAATATATTTTAAAAAGTTACAACTAAACTACAGAAAAACCATTAAATCTAGCTACACAGAAGTTCTCTAAGAATATGAAGAAGAAGTCACATTGAAACTGAAAAAAGAAAAAAAAAGATTTTCAAAAACCTAAAACAATGTTTTTCTTCACTATTTTTTTTTTTTTGGAAATAGTTTTTTAAAAATAAAATTATGTCATGTTAAAGAAAGAAAATGACAGAGTTCCAAAGCTACCACATCTTTAATTTTGTCAGACTTCACAACAACAGGATATTTTGGGGATGTTTGTGAGAAACCACCATAAGCAGGGCAGTAGGAGCTGGACTGAATATCACGAGTGACCACTTAGTGTGAGTGGCGGCCCTTCAGCATAAACTGGAGGCTGAGAGTCTCTGTAGCTGCTCCACGGCCTGGGGACAGCACTTGTGAATTAGAAATGAATGTGCTGCCCTAACTGGTTTCTCTCAGTGGATAGAGCATTGGCCTGCGGACTGAAGGGTGCCAGGTTCGATTCCGCGTACCTTGGTTGCGGGCACATCTCCAGTAGGGGGTGTGCAGGAGGCAGCTGATTGATCTTTCTAACTCTCTATTCCTCTCCCTTCCTCTCTGTAAAAAAATCAATAAAATATATATTTTTTTAAAAAGAAAGAAATGAAGATGCTGACCTCCATGAAAAATCTTGAGTACAAAGAGGTGACTTTTAGAACCAATAAAGTAATATGGCATTGTTCAGGCAATGGTTTGAAGGACCAAAGCCTGACCTTTAAACGAGGCCACCGGATGAACCAGAAGTGAGACTCAGGTGATGGGACCTGTCACTGGCCAGCCCCCAGGAGTCGGGAGAGCTGGCGGAGCGGGTCCTCTGTCTGCTCCGTGTGCTAGTGGAGGACCCCACAGAAGACGCACTGTCCTCCCTGCCTCCCCTTCTGGTTTTTCTTTTCCTCATCCTCTCTGGGCAGATGTCTACTGTAATCACATCAGTTGGTTTCCATCAGCCAGCATTTTCTTACCACATTTGTTCCTGAGCAAATGCCATCATCATTTGGCATCAAAATCCTGGGAAAACAGAGACCTCTGCTGGGTCGCACCGCTCTCATCTCCTTCCTGCCCCACCACTCAGTTTCTGGTGAGCTTGCTTCCCTACGGCTCGTGTCTACTCACACTCTGCTCCCGATTCTCTACACAGCAGCCAGACTTACCTTCTAAAACATGAGTCAAATAAATGTCAGTGTTTGGGACAAAATTTTCCAATGACTTATGATGACAGTTCCAGTGCAATCCAAAATTACTGCCATGGTCTCCCTGCCCTGGAGACCGCCCATGCCCTGACCCTGGTTGCTCCCTGAACTCACCTCTCACCACCTTCCCTTTTGCCGTCCCTGGAGCGTGCTGGCTCGCCGCCCACTGGGGGCCTTGGCTGCTTCCTTTCCTTAGTATGATATTTGCAAGACTCTCCCTCACTGCATTTAGGGCTCTGCTGAAATGCCACCTCCTCAGAGATGCCTTCTCTCACCACATTATCTGAAACAGCAACTTCATCATCACCTACCGCCTTCTCCTTTACTTGCCCTCATGCACTCACCGTCTGACGTGATAGTATGTAACTGCTGGCCTATGCATCGCGAAGACCTGCGAACCCACCATCGTGTTCACTTTTGCCCCTACACCACTTCAAACAGTGCCGGCTGTATCATGTGCTCTAGGGTTCAGTAATAGACAAATGAATTTTTCAAAAGCTTCCACTTTTAAGTCTGAGTGCATAGAACCCGTGTCGGCAATGGAATGATCTAAATGACAGATGGATGACAAGAGATTTTTGTTTCAAGACCAGTATCAGGATGTGGGACATTCCGGGCAATGAGCGTATGGGAAGTTGCAGTGAGCAAGGCAGCCAGGTCCAAGTGAGTGGGCAACCTTTGGACAGAATCCAAAGGAGAAAGTCCATTTGCAGAACTTTAAAATTATGGACTTCGTTTTGTTTGTTAACCCTCACCTGAGGATAATTTTTCTATTGATTTTTAGAGAGAGTGGAAGGGAGGGAGTGAGGGAGAGAGGGAGAGAGGGAGAGAGAGAGAGAGAGAGAGAGAGAGAGAGAGAGACATTGATGTGAGAGAGACACATTGATTGGTTGCCTCCTGGGCTGGAGATTGAACCTGCAACCCAGGTATGTGCCCTTGCCTGCGGATTGATTCTGTGACCTTTCGGTGTGCAGGTTGACACTCAAACCACTGAGCACACCAGCTGGGGCTGAGCTTCATTTTTAATTCCACAGTTAAGTAATGCCAGGGAAGTGCAGAGGATTTAGAAGATTTAGATCACTTTGGTGATGTTATTACCTAATACAGTCACCATTTTGTTTCAGAGAATTGGTTAAGTACCCATTGGTATACAGTGTTGTTGTTTTTCTGTTTTAGTTTTGCTACAAAACACAAACTAAACCAATATAGTCAGTAGAAAAACAAAACGGAGTGGAATTACTGAATTGAGGGAGCAAGGGAATAAAGAGAATTAGACAAATGCAAAAGGCAGAAGGGGGGGGAACCTATAAAAAGATAAATAGGAAACATGAAGATATTAAAAATTAGACCAGACATATCAAGGATCATTAAAAATTCTAATAGATTGAAGACTTATGAAAACACAAAGAACCTCAGATTGCATTTTAAAAGTTGTAAGCTTTTTATAAGATGTACATCTAAAGAGAAACATGAAGAGATTAAAAATCAGACCAGCCATAACAAGGGTCATTAAAAATTTAAATAGACTAAGAAAAAAAATAAATAGACCAAATTTTATTGAGTTACAAAAAAACTTAGATTGCATTTTTAAAAGTTATTTGCTTTTATCAAGAGGCACATCCAAAACAAAATACCACAGGAGGGTGGAAAAGACAGGGATGGCTAACACAAGGAAAAATAAAGAATGTAGGACTTGTAATAGTCAAAGCAAAAAAAGCAGTGTGGATTTTAAATGTGCAGTAAGCAACTACGTGACTTTAACACTGAGTCGTGTGTCACAGTTGTTTGTATAGAAAAAAAAAGAAATGAAAAATGTAGTCACAGATTTATCTCCCCCAAATACTACAAGCCAGTTTCATATTGTAATAGGTAAATTCTATCAAATCTTCCAAAAAGTTATAGATAGTATAATATTTTCAATATTCAACAGTTCCAGAGAATAGGAAAAAAGTTACAAAGAATTTTAATTCATTACAAGGCTGGCATAACTTTGATCACAAAACTGGGCAAAGACAAAAGGAAAATTATAAACATAGATGCAAAACACCAAATAAAATATTAGCAAGTCAAACCCAGCAATCAGTTAAGAGATTGGCATGCAGGGAGACATAAAATTGTGGAATCTGCTACCAATGTGATTTACTGTATTAACAGAGCAGAACAGAAAAACAAAAGTATTTCAACAGAGGCAACAACCAGCCCTGAAAAGCAATAACCTAGGGATGCACAAAGTTCCTTCACTTTAATAATAATTTTTAAAAAGTCAACAAAAGTTTCTGTTCAATAGGAAATACCATAAATAAAATTTAAAATTACCATCTAGGAAAAGTATCTATCTATCTATATATAAAGAAGTAATATGCAAATGAGGTCAGGACTCTGTAAATCTCACGACCAGCTCAGGAGGAGGGACCGGGCACGGCCCCAAGCCTGAGAGAACAACACACAGGCGTGTCCCAGAGCCTGAGAGATCAACACAGAGAGGCGCCTGCTCCGAGCCTCTGAGGCACGGCTGGGGGCAGGCCCCAGTTCTCACACACACACACACACACACACACACACACACACACACACACACGGGGTGCCTGCTCGGAGCCTCCGTGGTGAGACTGTGGCTTAGGCCCGCTCCCCATGGGACATCCCCTGAGGGCTCCCGGACTGTGAGAGGGGGCAGGCTGGACTGAGGGACACTCCCGCCCCCAGTGCACGAATTTCGTGCACCGGGCCTCTAGTATATGGTAAAGGTATTAAGAAGGGCTAACAGGGGTTACTACCTGCCAGGAATAATGCTAAGTGTTTTACATGAGTTATCCAATTACAAGAAATAGGTATTATTATTACTACTAGAGGCCCGATGCACGAAGATTCGTGCAAGAATGGGCCTTCCTTCCCCTGGCCGCTGGCACTGGCTTCCCTCTGGCACCCGGGACCAGGGCTTCCCTCTGGCTGCCGCCTTCCACCTTCACTCCAGCCAGAGCTGCCTTCCACCTTCGCTCTGGCCCTGCTGCCCTCATGTAGCTCCCTCCATCCCCCGCCACCCCCCTCATAGCAGGCGCCCCGCCTCGCCCTGGCCGCTCCGCACCTGCGCGCTGCCCAGAGGCCCAGAACGGCCGCCATCTTTGTTGTGTCAATTTGCATATTCCCTCCTTATTGGCTGTGGGCACCGCCATCTTTGTTGGGAGTGATGGTCAACTTGCATATCCTGTCTTTATTAGGTAGGATTATTCCATTTTAACAGGTGGGGAAACTGAGCTTAGAAAAGTCACACTTATGCTCAAAGGTTTCACATCTGGGCATTTGCTGTTCTGGGCTGTTCAGGACTCTGATTCTCTGGTCCCATCACTTCTTAGACACTTGAACCAGGCCAGCTAATTCGAGTCTCTGGCTGTGGAGCCAGAGGAGAACGGACCTTATTGTGGGTTTAGAAAACTAAGCCGTCAGGGCTCCTGGCTGCATAAGGAAATCCTAATTCCCGAAGGATCACACCACAGTCAAGAGATAGCAGAGGTGAAAGGTAAACGGAGAAACCCCTAAATGCATTTGTGCCTGAGCTTAGAGCTACTGCTGGTCTTCCAATTACTGGAGGCCATGAGTTCCCTCTTTTCTTAAGCTAATTTGGATAGGTTCTGTGACCCTTGGAATTCAAACCCACAGTATATAAAGACTCCACCTACTGTTTAAGGATAAAAAAGAAATCAATTGTACACTGGACAAAGCATGTGATTAGAAACTCAACAAAGAAATACCAATGGGAGTTCATTCTGGAACTCCTATTTGGGGGGCCCAAGCCTCTCTGTGGTGGCGGACTAGTGCTATCTTTTTGAAAGTATGTTTTTATTGACTTTAGAGATAGAAAGGAAAGGGAGAGAGAGAGAAATATCAGTGAGAGAGAAACATCAATTGGCTGCTTCCTGCATGCCCCCTACTGGGCATTGAGCCTAAAACCTAGGCATATGCCCTGACTGGGAATCAAACCAACGACCTCTTGGTGCGTGGGACTAGGCTCAACCAACTGAGCCACACCAGCTGGGCCAGGTGCTATTTTTATCTGCTCCTCCTCAGGGCTCTCCACTGCCAAGGACCACACCGGACAGCCATAGTTAGTGTCCAGTGATGACCTGGGAGTGCACACGGTTTATTTGGCTTAATGAAGTAGTTTTCTTTAAATACGGAGTTAGAAGAGACGAGCAGTCATTAATGGTATGTTATGTCTGAGGGACTAAGGAACTGAGGAGACTGCCCCATGTGGCTTCTGGGAGCACTGTGGAGATGTGGGGCTCAGGTGTGCTGTGGGAGGTCATGGGTCATTAGCAGGCTCCTCCTAGCAAAGTCTTCAACTGCCCTCCTGCGTGACTGGCCACAGGGCCTGTGATGAAGCTGACGGCTCCACCAGGCACACTTTTCCCGCCTGGTACATGGCTTCTTTGGAACAAAATCAATTACAGAGTTTTATCTTAGTCCATCTCTACAAATTGGTTGTGGGATGATGCTTCTTTGGTGTGGAAAAAAAAGTCCCTGGGTGAGAGATTGATACAGAGCAGAGACAGGTTCTGTCACCACTGGGTACATGGTACAGGCTGGGACCTGAGACACGTCAGCATAAAAGTTTACTGAAAACTACGCTGCGGCCTGGCCATCGTGGCTCAGTGGTTGAGCGTCGACCTATGGAAGTCACGGTTCGATTCCCAGTGGGGGCACATGCCTAGGTTGTGGGCTGGACCCCCAGTGGGGGGCGTGCAGCAGGCAGCAGATCAGCACTGTGAGGGACTCAAAATGAGTAAGAAACAGTCTTGCTCTCAAACAGCTTCCAGTCTAGTTTGGGAGAGAAGACAGGGGACAGGGAAGCAATGGAGGCCATCTCTGACTCCCTGATGGAGAAGGTGGCACTGAGGATGGTGGGCGGGAGGAGGTTGCTGACAGCTTGTTCTGAAAGTGGAGATACCAAAAGCACACTTGGACACCTGTTCCTTTGGGACAGGAAGGAGGAAGCTGAAGATGAGTGCAGATGCATATACATCTGTAGGATAATGATACAAATGAGCTTAATACAGGTTCGGTCTGTCTCTTTAAACATAACGTATGGGACCAGGAGTAGTAACGATCAATTAGCAAGGAGTACCCGCAATGCCCTCTCTACTAAAGGGAACCAGGACTCCAGGCATGGGGCAGAAACATGTCAAAGACTAATAGAGACGAGTCAAAAAGGTACAACACAAGTTTGAAAAGGACCCACTGATTAAGTCTGGGATAATTTTAGCATTAAAAAAAGTAGAACTGCAGTGGATTGAAACACATCAAACATAAAATCCATGAGTTTATACAATACTTGAAAAAAATTTTCATTATTACATGATGAGGCGGCTTAGGGAATCAATTAATTAATCTGATATTAATAAAGGGAAGGAATCCAGTATTTATCCTGCTTTTCTAAACATGAGGGGGCAGTCCCTCTCCAAATAAGAATCATGGCTAACCTAGAATGAAACATCAGGATGCCACCCTGCATCACCCCCGATGACATAACCATTCTAGCCAATGGTCACCACTCTGCACCGAGACTATCCAGTGAAATGTTAACGGCGAACTTCACAATGGCTGGGTCAGGCTGACAACATTTGAACTCATGAATCAGTTTTAACATCACTGAAACTGGACATTTTGATATTTTGTGCCTCTTGGGTAAGAAGCAAAAGGAAGATCACAGCACCATGTATATAAAGTTGTTTTTAAAAAATATTTTTATTGATTTCAGAAAGGAAGGGAGAGGGAGAGAGATAGAAACACCAATGATGAGAGAGAATCATTGATTGGCTGGCTGCCTCTTGCACACCCCACACTGGGGTATCGAGTGCGCAACCTGGGCATGTGCCCTGACCAAGAATCGAACCGTGACCTCCTGGTTCATGGGTTGACACTCAACCACTGAATCATGCTGGCTGGGCAAAGTTTTCTTGAAAAAAGCCAACACCTGATTCTCATGAAGCTTCCAGGTTTTACTATGGTTTACAGAGAATATGGGAGGTAGGAGAAGGCATAAACGGACCGTGAGGGTGTGACTGTGCCATTTTAAGAACAAATGACCACCTAGCCCTCCAGTCACAACTAAATGCAGTGTGTGGGCTTGGCTGGAGCCGGAGCCACACACACGGGCATTTCTGAGGCATGTGGAGATGTGACCCTGACTAGATATTGGGCGACATCAAGGAATTATGACTTATTTTGGTGGTTACATTTTAGAAATATCTGTAACTATATCAGAATTGGACACTAACGCACTTCTAAGTGACACGATCGGTCCGAGCTGCTTTAAAGTGCTCCGGCGAAAAGAGAAGAAAATGGGGGGTGGGGAGACAGAAAAAAGAATGGCAGAAGGTGAAGAACAGGTGATGGGAGTGTGAGGGCTTACTATACTATTCACCTACTTTTGTGAATTTTTGGGCATTTCTATGCTAGAACTTAAGGTTCCGATTCCTCTCAGAAGTATTTCCAGCTGCAGAGCAGGGCGATGCGGTTCACTCTTTATCTCCAAGTATCTTTGGAGGTAAAGTACCCAGAGCCTCTGGGCAGTCTCCAGGCCCCGCCCGGGGGGAGGGTTCTGGGGCCGGGGCGCTGCGGGTTAACAGGCTCCCTGGCGAGCGCCCGCAGCTGCCGGCCACCGGGGAACGCCTGCGCCTGATGAGGAGTAACTGTGAGCGGACTCCCAGTCCCCCGCCGCAGAAACGGAAATCCATCGGGGAGAGGCTGGGCCGGGAACTGCCTCCTGGGGAGCGCAGTGTTTACTAGCATTTCCTGTGCTCGGGCGCCGCGCACTGTCGCGGGAATATCACCCCCAAACACGCTCACGTGTCCTTTGGACCCAGGAGTCTTCCTTTCCCCGCGTTTGGTCTGTGACGGAAAGGAGCCTGTTGTGCCGAGAACAGCGCTCTGACACCGTTTCTTGGGGAGACAGGGGCCCTGGGAGTGTGGCCCGGGCGACACTGCGGGGGGCTCAGGAGGCTTCCCGGGTGCGGGACCTCAGCTGAGCTTTGGAGGTTGGTCCGCTATTCTGTACCGAGCAGACTCCGTTCAGAGCCTCACCGGCAGCCACTGAAAAAACTTCCTGCACATCCTTGCCAGCGGGAGATCTGTGCCCGGCGGGAGAGGCAGCTTTCCTGGGAACCAGTTCCACCTGGTCCTCACCCTCAAGGACCCCTACCGCCTGTGCAGGTCCAAAAACAAAGCCCCTACAGAGGAGCTATTTAACTTGCTAAGTGAACAGAATGAGGAGGATTTTTAACACCCACCCCGCACCACTACATTACATTTTCTCATTTTATTGAATTTAAAAAAATTAATTGCTTTTTTTTGAGAGAGAGAGAGAGAGAGAGAGAGAGAGAGAGAGAGAGAGAGAGAGAGAAACTGAATCAATTTGTTGCTCCACTCAGGTATGCATGCATTCACTGGTTGCTCCTTGTATATGCCCCGGGGACAGTGCTCTAACCAGTGGTGCCACCGGGACAGGGCTCATTTAATCGAATTTTTGTTAGAACGAAGCACACACATATGGGGTTTTGAGTTTTAACCTACTTTGAAATGCAAGGGAATTATAATGAAGGGTGGGTTGTATCATCTGGGAAAATACACTTCTGATCTCACTGCAGATATGCTTCACAAGCAGGACACAGTCACAAAGAAAGTCCTTCTTAGCAGGTGTCCAGGGGCTAAAAGTTCCTCACAGACAGACACAGAGACCAGGTGGAGTCAAGTGTGAATGTGTTTCTCCGGAAATAACATGCATTTTTTTAAGTGTTTGTGAAATGGTCATTTTGCAAATTCTTGTCCCTCTTGCACCAAGAAGTCTGAAAGGTGTTCAAGTAAAATTACTATAAAGTAAAAAAAGAATGATGATCCGTTCATAACTTTTTACCTCAAAAATAACCCAGAGAAATTTTTTAAAGCACGTTAGAGTATTTGTCTGCTTTAAAAGCCGGCCCTTGCAAACGACCCATTTACTAAGTCAGGCATCAACAACTCATCAGTCACTGTGTTTATGTGAAAGTAATTAAACTACATTTCTGTTAAAACATCCTCAGATTAAGATTTTCCCAAAGAAGTACTCAATGGCTGTTCAGTCCAGACTTAAGATAATTTCAAATGCCGTAACCACTTTACAGAGAAATCCCCAACCGTGCCAGACGGCCTTCGATTAGGAAAGTGCTGCGGGCGGAGGGAGCCACCCGAGCGGGGATGATTTGGATTGTGCTGCTCAGGGATGTCTCGGATTGTGCTGCTCAGGGATGTCTCTGAGGCCATTGGCAGTTGCGCTCAGGACACTGGTAGTTGTTGTCTAGTAATAGAATCTCACTATTATTTCCTCTTGCTGCTGAACTGGGATGCGGTCACCAAGGAACCTGAAAGAGGCAGGTGAGTTACCATGGCTTGGCTCAGGAAGCCACCAAGAGAACAGAACTTGTCAGTGACTGGCACGGTTCCTCTTTTTTTAATTTTAAGTACTACTTTTTCACAGTGTTTTCATAAAATAGCCCTACTGAAGAGCAAGGAGACTGGTTTTATAAACTACAAGGAAAACGGACCTCACTGTTCTCTGCGCAGAACCTGTGCTTGGTCGTTTGACCTAAAGGAAGCCCCGTCTTGCTGCGTTGGCCAATTTCAAAATAGGCCAATGCGGGAAGGAGGGAGCAAGTGCCTTGCCAGGATGACGTGTCTATTAACAGCACAGCTGGTCCTGGAATCTGATTCTCTCAGTTTCAAATCCAATGTTCATCCTTTATTATTCTTTTGACTTTGCTATTTTTTCCCTAAAGTGGTCTCTTTATTGTCTCCTTCCTCTCCTTTTATTACCTATTTATTCTTTCTTCTCAGTTGGATGTATTTGATTTCTTCCCTCTATTTTTCTTCTCTTTTCTTTTTAATTATAGAAACTCCTGGTAATCCAGAAGTTGAAGGGATGAGGTGGCCCTGACAAACGCTTCAGCAAAGGGTTCTGGTATTAGAGACTTGACTGTCTCAAACTGAAGGACACATTTACTGTTCGGTAACTAGAATCCCAAATGCTATATATTTCATCATATGTTTAAGTTTTATTCAATTAATAAGGAAAAACTCTAAAATAAAATTCCAGATCCTAAAAGGTCTTGATCTTAAACTTGCACATTGTATTTTTACATAACTTTTAAAGAAGTTCTGTTTTTAAGAACTCTGAAATGCAGATGGTATTTATTTTATTATTTTTAAAATGTTTTAATTTATTTTAGAGAGAGAAGGGAGGAGAAAGATAGAAACATCAGTAATGAGAGAGGGTCATTGACTGGCTGCCTCCTGCACGCCCCATACTGGGGATCGAGCCTGCAACCTGGGCATGTGCCCTGACTAGGAATCGAACTGATGACCTTCTGGTTCCTGGGTCTACGTTCAGCCAACTTGGCCACACTGGCCGGGCAGCAGGTGCTGTTTAAATCACTCTCACTGTTAGCAGCACTTCATCTTTCTTGAAGCAGGCCTGCAGGGTACTGATTACTCTGCTTTGCTCCCACTGTCCTTATTTGAACTCTTGCCATTCTACTTAGGAATCCTGAAATCTTCCTTATAAAAGCCATGATTCTCTTTCACAGTGACTAGGACTCTAAACTTGAAAATGTTCAACCCAGGGTATAATCCTGTGATAACAATACACTTGAGAGTTAATGGGAAACAAAGGGTTAAAAGAAGGGGACTAAAGGAGCCAAGCAGAGTTTGGGAAAAGTCCTGAGTACTGGGATTCCAGTGGATGCTACACTGACACTCTCCCAGGACCAAACTGGAATAACAAGTAAAATACAGAAAACCACGCCTGAATAACCACTGAAGACTAGCTGGAGTGTCACATGAGCTCACTCATATGTGGAATCTAATGAACAAAATAAACTGATGAACAAAATAGACCCAGAGACATGGAGACATGGAACAGACTGACGAATCTCAGAAGGAAGGTGGGGTGGGTGGGTGGGGAGAGATTAACCAAAGAATTTACATGCATATAGGCATAACCCATGGACACAGACACTAGGGTGGTGGAGGCCTGGGGGGGGGGGCAGAGGAGCTGGGGTGCGGGGGGTACGAGGGTCAGGGTGGTGGGGGTCAATGGGAGAAAAAAGGGGACATCTGTAATACTTTCAACAATAAAGATAAAATTTTTAAAAAGTCCTGAGTACTCTCAGATGAATACAAAGAGGATCTGACTCTCCTACGAAAGGAAATTTCAAGAGTAAAAACCTGAAATCCTGGCAAAGCACTCATATTTCACATTTGAGTAAAGTAGAATACTGTTAAAATATTATGCAGTATCTTTCCAATCTCTTTAAACATTCTCACATGGTTTATTAATTTTATTATTATTTTATTTTTTTAACAGCTTTATTGAGCGCTCCTGATTTTCCAGGGAAAGCTTTCAGCTTTTCACAATTGAGTCTGAGGTTAGCTGGGGGCTTGTAATATGTGGCCTTTATTCTATATCCACTTTGATGAGAGTTTATCATAAATGGATGTTGAGTTTTGTCAAATGCTTTTTAATGCATCTATTGAGAAAATTATGTGATTTTTATTCTTTATTTTGTTCACGTGGTATATCACATTGACTGATTTGCAGATACTGAATTGTCCTTGCATCCCTGGAATACATTCCACTTGATCATGGTGTATAATCCTTTCAATGTATGTGAATTTGGTTTGCTAATATTTTGTTAAGGATTTTTGTATCTATTTTCATCAGGGATAATGACCTATAATTTTCTTTTCTTGTAATATCCTTGTCTAATTTTTATATCAGTGTAATGCTGGCCTCGTAAAATTAGTTTGTAAGTGTTCCTTCCTCTCTATTTTTTTGGAAGAAGAATTGGTATTGTAAATTCTTCTTTAAAACCACTTGGTCACTTTTTAAGATTTTTTCGTTCCTTATTGATATTCTCCATTTGATTAGACAGTGTCATCCTGCCTTCCTGAATTCTTAAAGCATTTCTAATTTTAGTTATTTAAATGTATTTATAATCGCTGATTTAACTTTTGTCTGCTAAGTCCAGCATTTGGTCTCTTTCATAGGCCATTTCTGTTGTCTGGTTCTCTCCGGTAAACTTCTAACTAGTTTATAATTCAACTTGTTGCTCTACTGAATCTACTGGCCTGCTCTTAACTGCTTACCTCCAAACCTTCCATTATTTCTGGTAGCGCCTTTAGGCTTGAATTTCCTCCCATTCTGTTCCAGATAAAATCAGATCATTTTGGAGCTCTCTATTCTGTAGCTTGCCTCTCCACCACTTGGGGAGGAGAAATGGACTCTGTAACAAATCTAACCAAAAGTAACCTCACCTGGTGACTTGGTCACAAATTCCTAACTGGGCAGGTAGGTCATGGTGGGTAGTAATATCCCATGCCTATAACTTCTTTAGTGAAGGTTTTTAAGCAAGCCCTGCCCATTGTTCTTGTGCATCTAGGTTAACACACCTTGGAAATGCCAGAAGTAATCCTCTTTTCCAGACCCCTTAAGGGCATAACCACCCTCACAGGTGCTATTATTATAGCACATAATCTACAGTGGAACCTCGGATCTTGAACTTAATTCATTCCAGAAGGCTGTTTGAGGAGTGATTTGCTTGAAAATGGAATCATTTTTTTCCCATTAGAAAGAATGTAAATTGAATTTTTCATTCCAGATCCCCAAATGATTCCCTGCTTTAACCTTCCTCTATGTAGCACATGCCTAATGCCCTGTCTAATCCATGAACAAACACTTCTTTTCTTAAATGTATCGAACACCTACTGGCCTTGAGTGAATCCCTGTAGCACTGGGCCCAGGTGTCCTTCAGGAGGGCAGATGCAGCCTCTTCGCCTGTGCCCACGGCACTGCCTCTGAAATGCTGTCCCGGCTGACTGCTCTTCCTCTTCCAACCAGCATAGTCAGTCCGCCTCTGCAGCTGCCTGTGATCCTTGTTTCTTTCACACCCTCAGCAACATTAGCACTCCTGAGGGCATCTTCATTTTTTAAAATTGTGCTAATCATCCATTTTGCCAGGAACAAAAGAAAAAAAATGCACAAAAATATTCACAGGACAATTTCCTGAGATGTTAACAAGGCGAGGTTTAGTGGTAAACTAGCATTTCTCCTTCGGTTGTGGCCTGAGAGAACTTTTTGTTGTGCTGATGTATCAGCACAGAAGGGTTGTCAGGGTGAGAACCAAAGTTTTGTTCAATACTCAAGACATTTTTCTGTGAACAACATGGTCGAGAACCAAATTGTTCTCAAGTATGGGAGATGCTTGAGAACTGAGCTTTGACTGTATCTTGCTTTCTCCAGCCTTCATGTAATCTTCCTTAGTTCTCTCAGTTCCAGATGCATAAAAGAAAACAACAAAAGTGTCATTTTCCAGAGCATTTGAGATCTTGCTTCCTGGCAGTGTCATCCATTTGGCTCAAAAAAAAACTTAGAAAAATCCTCGTCAGGTCTGACACACTGCTCTGCGGATTCTCCCAGAGTGCCAGTGCCAGCTGGGCCCGAGTGACACCCCTGCTTCTAAGCAGGGTCCTGGTTGGGGGCAGTAGCTTCTGGTTTATTGGCTTTCCTTTCCTGGCATCACTCTTCTGCATCACAAATGAGCCGGGGTGAGGACTGTTGGAAGCTCAGTGTTCTTGGCCTGTTGTGCCCATGGGTCAAGCTTCCACCCTATGAATGGGTACTGGGTAAAGACCTCTTAGATGTTTTTTGTTTGTTTGTTTGAAACCAGGAATCAAGCTTCTTCACCATCTTTTTGGGAGAAAATGAAAATGGTGGCTTGTGCTTCCCAGGAAGATACTGCAGCCCATAACTGGGAGTGGGGAAAGAGAGCCCCGTGTTCTTGTCTGGATCTGCCTGGGTAGAGCTTCATCACACTGAGCTGGGCCAGGAGGAGTGGGGAGGAAGAAGGAAGAAGGGAGAAGGCTGTGCCACAAATTCTTCCTGTCCCCTTAGAGATTCAGTAGACTTTCTTGAATCAATGTTTCTTCATTTGCTGTATGCCCTTACCACATTTTCAGACATTAAATAGTTGTTCTTTTTATATATGTGATGTCTTTTACCAGTTATCGTGGCTTCATTAAGGAGAGCATCCTAACACCACTATTCCAGAAATTATCCTAATAGATTAGATTTATTTTTAAATCTTATGTTCTACTTAGGACAAATTGTACTGTAAAGTTTGAAAGGGACTTCTAATGTCAGTAAGGTCAACCTCTAGTTAATGAAGACATACCAAAATATCCTTAATTCATATAATCCTTTAACATCTGTTTGGTGACAGATAATTTATTACTTTCTACACAGACAACTGGTTTGATGCCGGACAGCCTAAATTAATAGAAGTTCATTCGTACCTTAAATGTGTCTGCAATTGATAACAATTTTGAAAGCACATCAATTATCCTCCTTGTATTGAACAATACTGCAAATATTTGAGACCAAGCACCAAATCTCCCTTTACTCTTTTCTTTTTAAACTTAATTAACCTTCAATCTTTGTTTAAATGAGGAAGTTTCTGAATCTCTAGACATCCTAGTCACTTGTTTTAATGTCTCTCATAAAATTGGCTTAAATTACACACAAAAAATCTTGATGTGATCTGAATAATTCAGTGTATGAGACTATTATTTTCAGTACAGATGGGTAGGAAGTAAATAGACAAATATAGACGAATAGATGATGAAATTAGTGCATTCCAAAAATACATTTGCTCAAGCTACAGAAGACAAAATAGAGACATTACATATAATAGTCAGAGCTGGAATCTGGGAAACTCCGTTCTCCAACAAATCTCATTTTACCAAGCCCTTCAAAAACTTGGGTAGCCCAGGCGTGTGGCCAGTTGCTTGAGCGCCGTCCCATGCACCAGGAAGTTGCTGGTTCAATTCCTGGTCAGGGCACATGCCCAGGTTGCAAGCTTGATCCTCAGTAGGGGGCATGTTTCTCCTTGATGTTTCTATCTCCCCATCTTTTTCCCTTCCTTTCTCTAAAATCAATAAAAACATTAAAAAAAAATAGATGGGCCAGTATTTATTTACCAAACATTTGCTTTTTCATCTCCATGTGAATTGCCTTCTTCCTTTTGAAGTCACACACCTCTACCCCAGCACCCCTTCTCCTTAGCTCAAGAGGGCATGAAAGCCTCAAGTGCCCTGATCTGTCTTTGGCCTCATATTCTTGCGGAACCTCCATATGCACATACGTAATATATTCAGTCATTTTCTCCTATTTTGATTCCAGCCAAAAGAACTTAGAGGGATAGGAGTCAAATTAATCTTTTCACCTCCACAAAGCCTATCAGAAGTACACTACCAAGTTCTTCTGGTAGGGCTTAAGCTAAAACAGATCTATATTTAATTTTAAGCCAAAGTATTCTTATTCTTGAGTAAATTACTTAGTTTCTGAATCCCATACTGACAACTATTAAAAGAGAATTCTGTTCTCAGAAGGTTGCTTGGCATGTTGGGGGAATTATAAAAAATGCATATAAAGTGTGTTGCCGTGTTTGTGTCACACATCTTCCTTCACTACCCATGGTGGTAACTGGAGAGAACAGGGAGCAGAGTACAGGAAGTTATACACGAAACTAGGAGAGGCTTTAGCTTGGACAATGAATATTCGAAAGGGAGGAAAGGATGTGAGTGGCTGTAATTACAAGAGGAAGGTGAGATGAAGAGGTTGGATGAAGGAGGCACAGTCTGCCACTGCCACACGCACAACCATGCTCAATGCCAGCCTCGAAAAGACCTGGAAGTAGAGGGATCCTGAAGTTGGATGACGTTTCTGTTACCTCCGCCAGAATCGTATCAAGCCTATTTAGGTCCAAGTTCTGTTTCCGAGTCTGCCACTGTGTTCGAAGTAGCAAGTACACAGGTTCCACTTTGCTAGTTAACACACTCTGTTCAGGGTGGGGTGTTAGCTCAGGTCGCCCCACAGGACCAGCGGACACCAAAGCAGCATGAGGCCCAGTGAGGAGACCTTTCTAGGAGAGATTTCCAATTTTTATTCAGGTGTATTGGTCCTCATGTCAATGCAGGAGGCACTTAGCTCTTAATTTTTTCCTTCATAAAGACAAAAGAAAGATCACAGTGCAAACTACTCACCAAACTTTCTAGGTCAGTGATGGCAAACCTTTTGAGTTTGGTGTGTCAGCATTTTGAAAAACCCTAACTTAACTCTGGTGCTGTGTCACATATAGAAATTTTTGATATTTGCAACCATAGTAAAACAAAGACTTATATTTTTGATATTTTATATATTTAAATGCCATTTAACAAAGAAAAATCAACCACAAAAATGAGTTTGCGTGTCACCTCTGACACGCGTCTCATAGGTTCGCCATCACTGGCCTAGGTCTTAGGTAACCAGAGGAGAGGAGCTTAAAAGGAGACACAAAATTCAGCCTGTGTCTGGGCTAGAAAGTTTTATTTTGTGTTTTTCTTTCTTTTGGTTTTTCTTTACTATGTCACATTAAAACATATTTGAAATTTACATATATATATTTTTTTGACTTCAGAGAGGAAGGGAGAAGGAGAGAAAGATAGAAACATCAATGATGAAAGAATCATTGATTGGCTGCGTCCTGCACGCCCCACACTGGGGATCGATCAAGCCTGTGACCCAGACATGTGCCCTCACCGGGAATGGAACCATGACCTCCTGGTTCATAGGTCGATGCTCAACCACTGAGCCACACCAGCTGGGCTGGAGCCAGAATTTTAAAGGTTTTCCCATTTTTTATGATCTTGTAGTATGGTTGGGAGTTATTTTCCAAATGAAAACCAGCAGATAAACAGTCTGCTTACTATCCTCCAAGGATCTCCAATATTCCATGTGAACAAAACCATATATTGGGACAGGGCTTCAGCTTGGTGTTTCATTTCCACAACTGCTATTAAATTCCATGATGGGGTGTAGGTGAACCCTTGCCTAGAATGTAACAGGTCCACCATATTTTGGTTTAGATAATCTCAAATGCAGTGAATTCCTGTCTGGAGAGCATCCTAACCTTGCTCTATTTTCCCATCACAGAGAGCTTACTATGGGACAGGAAGGGGGTGAAGTAACAGGGATACTGTAGGGAGGAGGCACAAGGGTCCCATGGACTAGAATACAAAGAAGGAAAAAGAAAAAGAATTCCAGGAATCAGATAGATTCTTGGGCAGCACCAAGGGTCTGAGAATTCCAGCTTCTCTAAGACAATGACCAACAAAGTACATCCCAGGCCTCACCCCAGCCTCACAGAATAAACATGCATTTTAACAAAATCCCCTGGTAACTGTATGCACATTAAAGTTTGAGAAGCACTGGTAAAAGCACCAAGTGTTTTACCCTCTTATGCCACAATGGCCCTGCCTTATTGAGAACTCTTACCGCAGGAACCCTAAAATGTACTTGGACTTAGGAAGTCCCTGGAACAGGGTTTGTGATCATATAGGATGAAGTGTCTCTTCTTGCCGGAGGCTGGTCCATCCTTGTTGCTTGACACAGTCGCTGCAGGGAAGAAACATCTGCACATCATATGTTTCAAGGGACCTGGCATACTGTTTGTTCTTAATATGTTTGCTCCCCTTCTTAGCGCTATGTGTTCTAACCAGGGCCACCTCCCCAAGAAAGGTTGCTTCCCCAGGTGGGGATTTCCCCTTGGAGTTAGGGATTAACAGGACTAAGGAAGGGAATAAATCAGTAAAACCCCTTAACTAAGTGCCAGGCGGGTAGTTAATCACCTTAACTACGAACAATCACGCTTAAGCTACATAATCTTTACTTAGGATAATCTCCTTCAGTTACTTCCTTGTAGCTTAACAGAACAGTAGAGTAGTGACCTTGGAATGGAGATAACAAACTAGCCCTAACCTTTGGAATAGAATGGATAGGATTAAATCAACAGAACTAGATGGAGATGGGATTTTTGGCAAAGGTCAGATAAGAAACTATGGACATGAAACAAGGAACTGTAGAAAGTCAAGGGAGGACCCAAAACATATGATGATGTAACTATAGAGGCATGCTTATAGGATCAAATGGTATAAATACAGATGTAACAGGAGAAAAAGAGAGAACCTAGCTATGCTGATCATCTGAACGCTGTCTCTGTGGACTCCGTCCACACCTTTGGGAACCCCTGGACCACTGGGGCAGAACCCCGGCATCTTCTGCTGTCCCCGTGTGAGCTCAAAGCTTATCCTAATGACCAGTCAGGGAATATTAATAAACTCCAATGAGCAAGGGACTAAGATCTATGCAATGAGAGATATATATTCTTTTTTAAAAAAATATTTTTATTTATTTCAGAGTGTGGAGAGTGGCTACAGGGTTTGGACAGGTTTAAGCCTCGGACTAATGAGAGGGCACAGTCCTCTCATGGCCACGTGCAAGTCCCAGCTTGGAGGGCAGAGCCCTTCCAGCACAATTATAGCCAACAGCTATAGTTGTGAGCTTGAACCTATGGTCCGAACACGTGGCCCCATGTGCCTGAGTGATGTGGGCTTGATAGAGTTCAGGTGCATGTAATTGAGGAGGATAGAAACCCACGAGAATGTTGTAAACATCTTGACCACGCCCTTACTTTGTCTCATGGAATCTGGCTATAAAATAAAGACATGGCTTGTGGGTGGGCACTGTCTCTCCATCAGAGAAGCAGCATCCCACTGAGATCCAGCTTTTATTCTCTTGTCTGTCTTTTCTCAATCCTTCACTGCCCCCTCTCAGGGTCACCTTAGCCATGCTGGCGTGGCACAAGTGGCGCCCAAACAGGGCCTGAGTTCAGGGGAACTGCAGTGGTCAGGTGAAAGGAGGCTCCAGTGAGGCGCACACAGAAAGCAAAAGTAAAAAAATAAAAGGAAAAGCTGTAAGCAAAAGTTAGGTAAGGAGCCGAGGTTTGGTAGTAGCGTGGTGTAAAACATGGGAAATTCAGGGTCCCAGGAAGGGGATCCCTAAAAACAATGCTTATTGAAGCATTTTTAAATTTCTTGAGAAAATAAGTAGAAAAATAGATAAGCAATAAGAGAAAATAAGCGGTAGGAAATAAGTGGTAGAAATAGGAGGTAGAAA
The DNA here is from genome assembly GCF_963259705.1 of Myotis daubentonii. Classification (NCBI taxonomy): domain Eukaryota; kingdom Metazoa; phylum Chordata; class Mammalia; order Chiroptera; family Vespertilionidae; genus Myotis; species Myotis daubentonii. The sequence goes on along the minus strand of NC_081849.1, from coordinate 5,973,756 downwards.
TAGGTAGAAAATAAAATAAAGTAGAAAATAAGTGATACAAAATAAAATAGAAATCTCCTAGGTTTTGTTTAAGCCACTGTAAAGTTAAAAATGGCTGTGGTTGATGGTTTTTGAGGAAGTAACTTTTATTTCTGACCTAGATTGTAAACTCTTGCGGCACTTGCATTGTTTCTGGGCTTTGGTCATTTATTTCTTGTGCGACCTGATAGCTCCCTGGGACTTTGGGTCTGGTGAGAAACTTCCACTGGTGCAGATGGGGCTGATTTGACTGGGACTAGTGCTGACTCAATACCAAGGCCAACCATCCAAGCAGCCTGATCCAGGGGACTAGTTTTGCATCGACGACATTTTCGCATGGGCAGCATCTTACTATGCAAGTAACCAAGGTATCAATGTAGAATCAGCTGAAGAAGACGATTGAGGCCAAGCAGATGGTATAAAAGCAAGGAGTGGAAGCTACTCCCTCAGTCATATTTATGGCAATGCTAGTGTTGGTGAGCTGCCAGTTTTCTGTAAAGTTTTGAGCAGCCAAATCTAAGGACTCTGAGTAAGATATCCTGAAAATGTTAACATGTCTGAAGTTTGGTTTTTCTCTTATTGCTGTGTTGCACTGGCATTGTTTTGTTATTATTAATAGCCAGAGTTTTGTTCTCTCGCTGCTGTATTAATATTGCTGTGTTGTTTTGTTAAAAAGTCAGAAGTCATGTTTTGGTTATGCTGAATAATTTGCCTAGAGCTTTTGATGATATAAATAGAAGTGCTTAAAAACAAAAGAAAAGGGGGATATGTGGAAACGGCTCCAGGGTTTGGACAGGTTCAAGCCTCGGACTAATGAGAGGACACAGTCCTCTCGTGGCCACGTGCAAGTCCCAGCTTGGAGGGCAGAGCCCTCCCAGCACAATTACAGCCAACAGCTGTAGTTGTAAGCTTGAACCTATGGTCTGAACACGTGGCCCCATGTGCCTGAGTGATGTGGGCTTGATAGAGTTCAGGTGCATGTAATTGAGGAGGATAGAAACCCACGAGAATGTTGTAAACATCTTGACCACGCCCTTACTTTGTCTCATGGAATCTGGCTATAAAATAAAGACATGGCTTGTGGGTGGGCGCTGTCTCTCCATCAGAGAAGCAGCATCCCACTGAGACCCAGCTTTCATTCTCTTGTCTGTCTTTTCTCAATCCTTCACTGCCCCCTCTCAGGTTCACCCGTGGCCATGCTGGCACGGCACAAGAGAGGAAGGGAGAGGAAGAGGGAGAGATAGAAACATCAATGATGAGAGAGAATCATTGATTGGCTGCCTCCTGCACACCCTCTACTGAGGATCGAGCCTAAAACCCGGTCATGTGCCCTAGACAGGAATTGAACCCGGACCCTTCAGTCCCCAGGCCGACACTCTATCCACTGAGCCAAACCAGCTACAGTGTGATATATATTCTTTATCAAACCTTAACTTTTGTGACTAGGAGACGACTACCCTTAAAATAGGCAATAATCCCAATATCATCCTGTTGTCTAGACTCTAACACTCTAATGCAGTGGTTCTCAACCTTCCTAATGCCGCGACCCTTTAATACAGTTCCTCACGTTGTGACCCAACCATACCCCAACCATAAAATTATTTTCGTTGCTACTTCATAACTGTAATTTTGCTACTGTTATGAATCGTAATGTAAATATCTGATATGCTATATGTGTTTTCTGATGGTTGCGACCCACAGGTTGAGAACCGCTGCTATGAGACCTTTTTAGACTCCAACTAGCTGCCATGAGAAATAGACATGGTGCTTTAATAAATGTTACAATCAATCAAATGTAAAATGCTTGTTATTATATGGAACTAGATTTGTTCTTTCCCTGTGCACATCATGAGATGAATCAAATGTAAATACTCTAATGAAATTTCAGCAGCTGTTTCAAAAGTTCTTAAGTTTTTTAAATCGATGAGAGAGAGAGAGAGGCATCAGTTTATTTTTCCAATTATTTATGAATTCATTGGTTAACACTTATATGTGCCCTGATTAGGGATCAAATCTGCAACCCTGACATATCGGACAACCCTCTAACCAACTGAGCCACCTGACTAGCTCTCAATTTTAAGCATTGTGCTACATAAAGAAAATAATGATGGGGGTGGATAGCTGGAAAAATGTTTATAGAAGACTTCACTCATACTTCAGGACCACCCCGAGAAGTAAACTGGATCATTGCCAATGAATGCGAGTGTCTTTAAAGTCAGACTACAGTGCCTCTTCTACCTATATTGGCCAAGAGTCCTCTGCTGTTCTATAAACCAACCACCAGCTTTGATTACGGATGGCTGCTATATAACAAGCACTGTGAAGGATGAAAGTACATACGAAACTTGTTCTCTAGGAATTTACAGTCTGCACCAGGAGAAAAAGAGATGCACATGAAAATGTCAGGATAGCCCTGGATGGCATTATCTTGATACATCAAGGTTGTGAGTTCAATCCCCAATCAGGGCACATACAAGAATCAACCAATGAATATATGAAGAAGTGGAACACATTGATTTTTTTTCTCTCTCTCTCCAATCAATCAATAAAACTAAATCAGGATGGTAGAGAAACTAAGATGGCGGCATAGATAAACACCGGGAAATTGCTGCCTCCCACAACAATTGAAAAATACCGCAAAGGACAGAGAAGACATCATCCAGAACAACAGGAAGGCTGGCTGAGTGTAAATTCTACAACTAGAAGAAAAGAAAAGCACGCTGAGAGCCAGAGGAGCTGCGGAGGTGAAGTGCAGAGGTATGGCGGCTCGCGTGCGCGCGCGGAAAGCGGGTGGCACCTGAGGACTCGGCTGTCTTTTTGAATCACAAGCTCCCGACTGCTCTGAACTCCGGTTCCGGGAAGTCTCTGGGGACCCAGGACTCATACGGGGAGAAGCTGCACTGTCGGGCAGCGGGCGAACTTGAGGGCAGCTTTCCCTCAGAGGTGCTTGCAGTAATTATCAGATCACTGAGACGTGGGACTCCTTAGGGCTGGGCGGAGAATCATCCATAGAGGCTTGCTCCGCCCTTTGATTCCCTGAGACCCCGCCCCACCCAGGCTGCAGCAGAGGCTTTTGCATGTGAATGTACCTAACTGCAGCTGAGCCAGGCAGACCCGGAACTTCCAAGAGAAGGCCCAAGGCCCCGCAGCGGCTTGCATTGCTTCACAGCTGAGTCTCTTCGTGGCTCCTGCTGTGTGGCCTCAGGCAGAGGCTGAATTAGCACCTCCTTAGATCCAGGAGCCACTGCACCCAGTGGTCAGAGGGGGACCATCCAGATTGCAACTCCTCAGATCCATAAGGGACACACTCAGGGAGCAGACTCAGTGAGCACCAAAGCCCCACTGAAGCAAGTCTTGCCCCAGAAGGGTGTCTTCAGCACAGAAGTTCTCCCACTTCAGACACAGCTGATTCTCACAGCCAATTGGCCTGGAGGTCAATTCCTCACAGTGATCCTACAACAACCAAGGCACCAAGAGTGCACCAAGAGTGTCCACCTCAGGTAACTGGGGAGGCTGAGCCACTGGGCCCTACAGGACACCTGGCACACAAAGCCACTCTATCAACACAGGGAAGCAGCCAAAATGCGGAGACAAAGAAACAGGTCACAAATGGCAGAAATGGAGGAAAGCAAACGACTGGATATAGAGTTCAAGGCCACGTTTATAAGGTTTTTCAAGAATTTTATGGAAACCGCCGATAAATTTAATGAATCCCTCAATAAGTATAGTGAGACCATGGAGGACATGAAAAAGGACCAACTAGAAATTAAGCATACACTGACTGAAATAAAGAATAATTTACAGAGATCCAACAGCAGACAAGAGGATCCCAAGAATCAAGTCAAAGATTTGAAATACAAAGAAACAAAAAATACCCAACCGAAAAAGAAAAAAGAAAAGAGATTCCAAAAATATGAAGATAGTGTAAGGAACCTCTGGGACAACTTCAAGCGTACCAACATCAGAATTATAGGGGTACCAGAAGGAGAGAGAGGGCAAGATATTGAAAACCTTTTTGAAGAAATAATGACAGAAAACTTCCCCTATCTGGTGAAAGAAATGGACTTACAAGTCCAGGAAGCGCAGAGAACCCCAAACAAAAGGAATCCAAAGAGGATCACACCAAGACACATCATAATTAAAATGCCAAGAGCAAAAGACAAAGAGAGAATCTTAAAAGCAGCAAGAGAAAGACAGTCAGTTACCTACAAGGGAGTACCCATACGACTGTCAGCTGATTTCTCAACAGAAACCATGCAGGCCAGAAGAGAGTGGCGAGAAATATTCAAAGTGATGAATAGCAAGAACCTGCAACCAAGATTACTTTATCCAGCAAAGCTATCATTCAGAATTGAAGGTCAGATAAAGAGCTTCACGGATAAGAAAAAGCTAAAGGAGTTCATCACCACCAAACCAGCATTATATGAAATGCTGAAAGGTATTCTTTAAGAAGAGGAAGAAGAAAAAGGAACTCTTACCATTTGCCACAGCATGGATGGAACTGGAGAGCGGATAAATACCACAGGATCTCACTCATTTGTGGAATATAATGAACAACATAAACTGATGAACAAGGGCTGATCCAGAGACGGAGAGGCATTGATTGGACTGTCGGGCCTTGGAGGGAAGGTAGGGGAGGGGAGGGGTAAGGGGGAAAGATCAACCAAAGGACTTATATGCAAGCATATAGGCCTAACCAATGGACACGGACAACGGGGGGGTGAGGGCATGAGCGGGGGGGGGGGGGGGTTAGAGGGTAACGTGGGGACAAGGACACATATGTAATATCTTAATCAATAAAAAATATATATATATATATATATATATATATATATAAAAATAAAATAAAACTAAATCAGTAAAAAATATAGGATAGCATGTGAGTCTCAAATGCGAGATGCAGAGTGCAGAGGTTGGCTCTGGGCTTGGAGGTGAGGGAGGCTGTGTGGCGCATGCAGGACTAAGCTGGGTGTTGGTGCTCAGCTAAGTTTAACGGTGTGATAGAATCAATGGCTGTCGAGTAAAATATTCCTTTCAGCTATAGTTCTCAGGGTGCTTTTCCGAAAAGAAACATTTTGGGTGACTCTCACACATGAGGGATCTGATTCTAAGGCCCACATCTGTGAGTCTTACTAGGGTATAACCATCCAGTAAAGCAAACCATCACTGCTGGATGGCAACTTAGGTAGTGCTGCAGGAAGCTGTGTCTATTTATCTGGCCAAATGCTAATATATTAGCTTCACGTCATCATCCTCATGGTTTCTCCCTCCTGCTCTGGCCAAGCAGGATCCCAGTGGAAACCAGTAACATGAAAGTGCAGCAGCATCCCGTTTTACGGTGTGTTCACCGTGCCCTCCAGGGCCCCGCTCTTCACACACGGGCCTAGTGAATGCTGCTGGCAGATGGAGTGGCCGAAAGGAGATTATGGCAGAGCTCTCCAGCCCATCTTTTCTAGGCTACAAGTGGAGAAAGTGCTCACAACCCAAGGAGGAGAGAGAGAAGGCCGGGTTTGGTTACCAGTTGGCTTACTTTTGATGGTAGCACATGATTTTTGTTTACCAATCAACCTAACCTACTTGGAGGCTCAAGTAAAAATAAGGGGTGTCTAACACTATGCCAGAGAATAATTTCAAAAGGTTAAAAATGATCTCATAGAAATATCAAATGAACACGTGGCCAAAGATTTTATTCAACTCATTAGTGAATGAGGAAACCGGGAGAAGACTGGGGTCAAATGAGACTGTAGGAGGTAGGTATTTCTAACAGTTTAACGAAGGAATGTTAGGATAAGAGTTCTAGGTGGGATAAAAGTGGTCAATGCCCCACAGGGCCATATGCCACAACCTCTGGGCTTATCTTGTCCATGGGACAGAAATTATTTGTCTCTCTAACTGAACAAGAACCTAAAAATTAACCCCTGCTCCTAGTAAGTTGTCAAATAACCAAATGAACCGACCGCCAGTCAAGTGTGCCGGAGGGATACCCAGCATTGCGTGTCTGTTTCAAGCTCTGAATCATTTTCCTGGCACTCAGAAGAGGCTCTCGAAAGGCCGTGGGGAAGGTCCAACAGCACACTAGAAGGCTCTGCGGATCTTATGATGCAGGTGACACTGTACCAAGGACAGAAGACCTGTCAGAGCAGGTATTCGTTCTGTAGTTTGGGAACCGTCACTGGATTTAGGTAAGGACCAGACTCAGAGAAGGAGGGCACGAAATGTCCCGGTGAACAGCAATGAGCGCAGAGGCCACGGCAACCTCAGGGAGCTGGACCCAGGTGACACTCCAGCTCCTCTGGAGAATGTGAGCAGGGCCGTCATCAGCAGAGAGGCCCGTTTGGGAGGAGAATAGTCTTTCCATTGGCACCTGGGCCATTTAGTCCACAGACTGAAGAGCTCTCAGGGCACCAGTGTCTTAGCAATGTCCTGCGACTGTCTTTATATAAGTGTCAGCTATCAAAAATCTTATTTTATTGTTAATCCTCACCAGAGGATATCTTTGCCATTGCTTTTCAGAGAGAGTGAAAGGTGGTGGTGGCGGGGAGAGAGAAACATTGATGTGAGAGAGACACATCAACTGGTTACCTACAGCAGGTGCCCCAACCAGTGGGTGGGGAGCGAACTTAAAACCCAGGCAGGTGCCCCTGTCAGGGAATTGAACCCAAGATCCTTGGGCATGTGGGCCGAGGCTCCAAGCACTAAGCAACACTGGCCAGGGCAAAAATCTTAAATGGTTTTTCAATAAACTCTGCTCAAGAAAATATGCAAATATGTGATCCAAAACCATGTCTACGAAAAAACATTTTTAAATCTAAAAGCATTGTTATTTGAAGAGATAACAAATCAATGCAATCCCTTCTATAAGTATGTGTGCCACATACTTTCCTGGCCCTGAGTTGTACTAACAGGAGACTACATTCTTCCTGCTTTCCAAAAGCTTATTATAGGGGAGATGTCTGCGCAAACATGTTTAATACAGGAAGTCTGAGTGAAGTAGGGGTGCACCTGGGGGAACACCCGGGAAGGACGAGTGAGCAAGTCAGAGCAGAGGTCATGGAAGAAGGGACATTTGAATTGGGCCTTGAAGAATTCAAAATTCATTTGACTGGAAAATTCTCTAAAAGGCATGACTATGAATCAATGAAGGTGAGCCCGAACTAGTACAACTGTACAATTGTTTTCTCAAACTGATTCCATATGTATAAAAATATATGTGATACTATAAACAAAGACAAGTGAGAATTGAGATAAAAATTTTAAGAAAAGCAGATCCATGTTGTGGACAATTCACAAAAGAAATAGAAATGGTCAATGAACATCCACAATTATATTTGTTTAAAATTGATTTTAGAGAGAGGAAGGGAGAGAGAGAGAAACATCAGTTGGTTGCCTCCCATACGAACCCCAACAGGATGAAACCACAAACTGGACATGTGTCCTGACAGGGAATTGAACCCGTGACCTTTGGGTGTATGGACCACAACTGTATCTGTTCCTAATAATAACCAAAGAAATGCAAAGTAAAATGAGATAAACGAGGTACCATTTCACACAGAGCAGCATGACAAAAATTAGAGAGACAGTTACTAAGGATTTAAACTGGCCCAAGCTTTCTTTAGAACTGCATTTCCATGGTGAAGAGTTTATCCCATGAAAATAATTAGACAATAGCGCAAAGATCCTATCTATATGAATGTCATTAAAACACTTCAAACCATTTTTAAAAGGGAAGAGCAAATAAAGAAATATCCAACAAATGAGGATTGCTTAGATACATTATGAGTCCAGGAAATATCACGTGGCATTAAAAACTGTAATGAGCCCGAACTAGTTTGGCTCAGTGGATAGAGCATCAACCCAGGGACTGAAGGTTCCCAGGTTTGATTCCAGTCAAGGGCACATGCCCAGGTGGTGGGCTCATCCCCAGTAGGTGTGCAGGAGGTAGCCTATCAGTGATTCTCTCTCATCACTGATGTTTCTATCTCTCTCTCTCCCTCTCCCTTCCTCTCTGAAATCAAGAAAAAAAATATTAAAAAAACAAAACAAAACTGTAATGACATAAAATTTAATGGTGTGAAAAAAATTACAAAATAGTAAGTGAGAAAAAAAAGCATGTTATAAAAATCAGTATGGTCCCAGTTTTTATTTCAAAAAACAAAAGAAAAAGAAGGTTCTTTATTTTCCTGTGGGTTTTTTTTTGCAGATTATACCTCTGGGTCTCATCTTCAACATTTAACATTCATCTAATTCTAAGACAATACTTTTTTCTTATGAGGAACTCTGGAATTAGTGAAATACATACATACTAGAGGCCCAGTGCACGACATTCGTGCACTGGGTTGGGGTAGGGGGGCCCTCAGTCCGGCCTGAGCCCTCTTGCAGTCCGTGACATCCCCCAAGGGGCCCTCAGCACTGTTGTGGAGGAGGGTGAGGCTCCCGCCACTCCCGCTGCGCTCACCAGCTGTGAGCCGGGCTTCTGGCTGAGCAGTGCTCTCCCTGTGGGAGCACACTGACCACCAGGGGACAGCTCCTGCATTGAGTGTCTGCCCCCTGGTGATCAGTGCAGTTCATAGGGACCGGTCATTCTGCAGTTTGGTTCATTTGCATATTAGTGTTTTATTATATAGGATAGCTATTATAATGCTTAAAATCTTTTTTTAAAGAATAGTTTATTGATTTTTAGAGAGAGAGAGAAGAGAGAAATATTGATATGAGAGTCCAACATTCTTCAGCTGCCTCCTGCATGCCCTCCCATTGTCCCACTGGAGACTGAGCCTGGCAACTTGGGTGTGTACCCTGACCGGGAATGGAACCAGCAACCTTTCCAAACAGATAGATGATATTCCAAACAATTGAGCCACACGGGTCAGGGAAAAAGTATAATCTTAATGGTAATAACCAATCATCTCCTTGAAGCATCCAGAATAGTCCCTGCTGCTGTAACTGGCCCATTTTCCTTCCAGATTGCCCTCACTTCCTGCCCAGCATTTTGGCTAGCCTGGGAGGTCTGAGCCCTTCACTGCCTTGCCCTTGTTGGGCCCTGGCTGCTTCAATTGCTCATGCAAAGTTATCTATGGCAGAGAAGTACCACAATATATCTTCATTTGATCAAAGAAAGTACAGCTCTTCATTGTGCACAAGAAAAGCCTACCTCCCACCCATACCAAATCTTATTAGGGTACACTTCTCCCAGACACAGACTTTTTTGAGTCACTCCCCTACACACACACACACATATACACACACACACACACACACTCACACACACACACACACACACACAGCACGGTGGGGGCAGGGAGTGAGGACCAATTTGAAATACTGGTGTCTGGGAGGATTCCTTTCAGCACAGAACCATCCACCTGCACAGGGTGTCATGTGTTCCCCTCTGTCATTCTGCAGGCTGCCGGTTCCCGGTCAGGGTGAGGTATCTTATACACTGGGTCCTCACTTCTTTTTTTTTTTAATTTTTTATTGATTTTTTTTTAGGGTGAAAGGAAGGGAGAGGGAGAGACAGAGAGAGTAACATGAAATGGTTGCCTCCCATTCTCTGACCTGGGACCAAACCCACAGCCTTTTGGTACACGGGACAACGCTCAACCAATCGAGCCACACCAGCCAGGGTTCTGCTTCCAATGCTCTAGCATCTTTGATTATTTTGAAAGACGTGTAACTTCTGAAGAACACCATTGAGTAGAGAGGCATCAGTTAGAAACACTGCAGGCAGTGGAGGCTTACTTCATCCAGACCACCAAGTGGCAAGGACTGTGACCTTCCCATGTCCCCATCTGTCTGTCCATCCATCCATCCACCCAATAATGAAAATATTCAAGATTTGTTAATACCATTTTGGGAAATGCCAATCTGCTACAAAACACATTTTCTCTGCATTTTCCGAGTTCTTGGTAATGAGAAAGCACCTACCTAGCATGACCGTGTAGCTGGTCTCAGAGGCAGAGTTTACACAACTCTAAGGATGAGGCATGAAGATTTCCATGTTTACTTCTGACAGATAAGCTTTTCCGCTTCAAATGAAAGAAAGAGATAGTCAAGGTAAATTAATGTTTGAAGTTAATGTGATTGTTTCCCTAACTTGTAGGTTGTTGGATTTTAAAATCCATACTTATTTTTAAACCGGGGCAAGCCTCCTTCCTGATGTTACCAATCAACTAATTCTGTTCATGTATTACATTCTATTATGTACTAATTATATTTAGACTTAACTTATAGATCTTATTAAGAAATGCATTCCTGCCCAGCTGGCATGGCTCAGTGGTTGAGCATCAGGGCAAGTGTAGGAGGCAACCAATCTCTCTCTGTCTCTCCTCCTCCCTTTTACTCTCTTTAAAAATTAATGGAAAGAAATACCTTCGGGCACGACCAGCATAGCTCAGTGGTTGAACATTGACCTATGAACTAGGAAGTCGACATTTGATTCCTGGTCAGGGCACATGCCCAGGTTGTGGGCTCAAAACCCAGTGGGGGGAGCATGCAGGAGGCAGCCTATCAATGATTTTCTCTCATCATTGATGTTTCTATCTCTCTCTCCCTCTCTGAAATCAATAAAAAATATTATTTAAAAAATTTTCTTTTGAAAGAGAGAAAAGATATAAACAAATAGAAGAATATACCGTGTTCATGGATTGGTAGAATCAACATCATTAAAAATGTCCACACTACCCAAGGCAATCTGCAGAGTCAATGTAATCTCTATTAAAATACCAATGGCATATTTCACAGAGCTAGAACAAATACTCCAAAAATTTATATGGAATCAAAAAAGACCTTGAATAGCTGCAGCAATTTTGAGAAAGGAAAACAAAATTGGAGGAATCACAATACCAGATTTCAAGTTATAATACAAAACCACCGTAATCAAAACAGCCCGATACTGGCACAAGAACAGGCATATAGATCAATGGAACAAAACAGAGAACACAGAAATAGAACCAAGCCATTACACTCAATTGATATTTGACAAAGGAGGCAAGAGCATACAATGGTGTTGGGAAAATTGGACAGATACAGGGAAAAAAAATGAAACTAGGCCACCAACTTACACCATACATAAGAATAAACTCAAAAATGGATAAAAAACTTAAATGTAAGTTGGGAAACCATAAAAGAAGAAAACATAGGCAGAAAAATCTCAGACATCTCTCGTAGCAATATGTTTACTGATATATCTCCTACCTAAGGCAAAGGAAACTAAGGAGAAAATAACATATGGGACTAAATCAAAATAAAAAGCTTCTGCACAGCAAAAGAAACCACCAACAAAACAAAAAGGAAGCCCACTGTATGGGAGAATATAGTTAGCAATGATACATCTGATAAAAGGTTAATATCCAAAACATATAAGGAACTCATACGCCTTAACAAAAGGAAGGCAAACAACCCAAATTAAAAATGGGCAGAGGACCTAAATAGACACTTTTCCAAAGAGGACATACAGACAGCCAAGAGACATGAAAAATGCTCAAAGTCACTGATCATCTGAGAGATGCAAATTAAAACGACAATAAGGTATCACCTCACACCTGTCAGAATGGCTACCATCAACAAATAACAAGGGCTGGCGAGGATGTGGAGAAAAGGGAACCCTCATGCACTGCTGGTGGGAATGCAGACTGATGCAGCCATTATGGAAAACAGCATGGAGGTTCCTCAAAAAATTAAATATGAAACTGCCATTGACCCAGTGATTCCAATTCTAAGAATATATCCTAAGAAACCTGAAACACCAATCAGAAAGAATGTATGCACCCCTAAGTTCCTAGCAGCACAATTTACAATAGCTAAGATCTGGAAATAGTCCCAGTGCCCATCAGTAGACGAGTGGATAAAAAAGCTGTGGTACATTTACACCATGGAATACTATGTAGCAATAAAAAAGAAGGATCTCTTACCCTGTGAGACAGCATGGAGGGACCTGGAGAGTATCATGCTAAGTGAAATAAGTCCGTCAGAGAAAGACAAGTATCCCATGATCACACTTATATGTGGAATGTAAGTAACAAAATAAACTGGATCCAGAGACATGGAAGCATGGAACAGAGTTCAGAATGTCAGTGGGAAGGTAAGGGAGGGTGGGTGTATGGGAGGTAATCAACCAAAGATCTTGTATGCACATATGCATAACCTATGGACACAGCAACAGGGTGCTGAAGGTCCGGGAGGCGGGGGGCGGGGGCTGGATGGGGTCAATGCGGGGGGAAAAGGGGTCATATGTAATACTTTCAACAATAAAGAATTCTTTTAAAAAACAACAAAAAAGTTGCGGTAAATACACATAACATAAAATTTACCGCATTTGCCATTTTTAACTGCGTATTTAGGAGCATTCAGTACATTCACACTGCTGTGCAACCAGCGTACAGACTGCATTCTGCAACACTGAAACTGTCCCCATTCAAAAACGCCCCTCCCCTTCTCCCTCCAGCCCCTGGCACCCACCCTTCTACTTTCTCCATAAATGGAATCATGTAGTGTTAATACAAGCTTTATTTTGCTTTAAAAGAATGCGTGGTAGATATCAAATTGCTATGATATGTAGGTGTAGATTTCATTGGATATATTTAATAAATGATTTATTTTAAAACGTTAATGTCATAAGTCAATCCTTTTACCAACATCTAAATATCTGAATTAAAGTCTGAATGTTAATTCAAATGATGTAAGCTGATACATACACACATCATTTTCCAAATTAAGTTTTGGGAGTATATACGTAGAAAGAAAGCCCAGCGGTGCTAGTTCAGTCTTTTTGTTTTACACATAAGAGATTAAATGATTTGTATAACCACACACCTCGTTGGCTAGAGTGCTTTGGAAATAATCTACGACTCCTGACCCTAAGAGATCCTTCCAGCTACAGATTCTGTTGTTCATAAATTCTATACATTTCAACTTTATGAAATATGCTTTCATTGATTTTTAGAGAGAGGAAGGGAGAGAGAGAGAAATATCAATCAGCTGTCTCCCACATGCCCCCTACTGGGGTTTGAGCCTGAAACCTGGGCATGTGCCCTGACCCAGAATTGAACCAGGAACCTCTCAGTGCATGGGATGATGCTCAACCGAGCCACACCGGCCAGGGCTACATTTCAATTTTAAACGCACTAGTCACACATAATCTTATGTGCAAATATTCTTGTATACTCAAGAATCTTTAGCAATTAAAAATATTCTGTATGTCTGGTATAAGTTAGATTTTTCTACAATGAACTCGAATAGATAGATGAACATGTATTTGGTAATAGTGTTTTGTTTTAGGTAAGATGAAGTGTATCACCCTATAAGTGGTAGGAGGGGCCTCGGAGGTTTTGTGTTCAGAAAAATACAGAAGAATAAGGCACAATGAAGGAAATTGCCCCAAATAGCCTTCAGAGAATTCTGAACCATATTTAAAATGAAAGACATAAATTATATGACTACCCATAAATATTCCCTAATCTTTTTCAAAGAGATCCTTTAAGAAACTTCAAAATAAATGAATGGAATCTAATAATTTAAAACTCAAAAAAAAAATAAAACTCAAGTGCTGTTATTTCTACAGTATCTTGGATTATATGTTCATTTGCTCATTGGAAGAAAAATCACATTTTCATTTCTTATATTTTATTTATATTAGAGAGAGCACTTCAATATTAATTCAAACATCTATCCATTAAATGCAAAAATGTTAATAATAAAAATGAAATTTAAATGAAAGCAAGGGAATATCACATTAAGGTTCCCATGGCAACTCTCACTACACTCCTCAGCCTCTGAATTGTAATATGGTCATTATTACAGACTCATACAAAATATTTAAAGATGTATAGGTTAATTCATGTCAATTCAAGAGTTCTGCTGCAATGTATCAGGCTAAGAATACTCTAAATATTAACCCATATTCTTAATTTAGACATACCTACACAAAACAGATGCAAACTTCCTAAAATTTTTAAAAATATATCATCTTATGCCCTAACCGGTTTGGCTCAGTGGATAGAGCGTCAGCCTACGAACTCAAGGGTCCCAGGTTCAATTCTGGTCAAGGGCATATACCTTGGTTGCGGGCACATTCCCAGTAGGGAGTGTGCAGGAGGCAGCTGATTGATGTTTTTCTCTCATGGATGTTTCTAACTCTCTATCCCTCTCCCTTCCTCTCTGTAAAAAAATCAATAAAATATATTTTAAAAAACATATATGTCATCTTACCTAATAATAGACAAACATGTAAATTGACCGTCCCTCCGCTACAGCACACCAGCCAATCAGTTGACTATGCAAATCAACCCAACAAAGATGGCAGTTAATTTACTTATGTAGGCGCGAAGTGGCAGAGCAAAGACTGAAGGCTCTGGCCAGAGAAGTGAAGACTGAAGGCCTGGGTCCCGGGTGCCGGAGGAAAACCAGTGCTGGCAGCCAGGGGAAGGGAAGGCCTATTGCACGAATCTCTTTGTACAACGGGCCTCTAGTATATAATAAAAGCCCAGTGATCGAAACAGCAGAACGACCAGAACGACCAGAGATCAGAACAACCACAGCCCTTCACCCTGGCCAGAAGCCCCCCAGTGAGCAGTTAGGGGCAATCAGGGAGGCAGGCAGAGTAGTTAGGGGTGATCAGGCAGGCAGAGGAGGTTAGGGGCGATCAGGCAGGCAGAGACAGTTAAGGGTGATCAGGCAGAAAGGCAGAGGTGGTTAGGGGCAATAGGGCAGGCAGGTGAGTGGTTAGGGGTGATGAGGCAGGCAGGCAGAGGCAGTTAGGGGCAATCAGGCAGGCAGGCAGGTGGTTAGGGGAGATCAGGCAGGCAGGCAGAGGGGCTAGGGATGATGAGGCACGCAGGCAGAGGCAGTTAGGGGTGATCAGGCAGGCAGGCAAGTGGTTAGGGGTGATTAGGCAGGCAGGCAGGCAGAGGCAGTTAAGGGTGATCAGACAGGCAGGTGAGTGGTTAGGGGCGATCAGGCAGGTAGAAGCAGTTAGGGGTGATCTGACAGGCAGACAGAGTGGTTAGGGATGATCAGGCAGGCAGGCAGAGTGGTTAGGGGCAATCAGGCAGGCAGAGGTGGTTAGGGGCAAACAGGCAGACAGATGAGTGGTTAGGGTCGATCAGGCAGGCAGACAGAGGCAGTTAAGAGTGATCAGGAAGGTAGGCGAATGGTTAGGGGCAATCAGGCAGGCAGGCTGAGTGGTTAGGGGTGATCAGGCAGGCAGACAGAGGCAGTTAAGGGTGATCAGGCAGGCAGGTGAGTGGTTAGAAGCTATCAAGCAGGAAGAGGCAGTTAGGGGCAATCTGACAGGCAGACAGAGTGGTTAGGGATGATCAGACAGGCAGGCAGAGTGGTTAGGGCGAACAGGCAGGCAGAGGTGGTTAGGGGTGATCAGGAAGGCAGGCAAAGTGTTTAGGGGTGATCAGACAGGCAGGCAGAGGGGTTAGGGGTGATCAGGCAGGCAGGCAGAGGCAGTTAAGGATGATCAGGCAGGTAGGCGAATGGTTAGGGGCAATCAGGAAGGCAGGCAGAGTGGTTAGGGGTGATATGACAGACAGGCAGAGTGAGTGGGGCGATCAAGCAGGCAGCCGAGTAGTTAGGAGCCAGCAGTCTTGGATTGTGAGAGGGATGTCCGACTGCTGGTTTAGGCCCAATCCACAGTGGGATTGGGCCTAAACCAGCAATTGGACATCCCCCAAGGGGTCCTGGATTTCAAGAGGGTGCAGGCTGGGCTGAGGGATCCCCCCCGCCACCCATGCACAGATTTCATGCACTGGACCTCTAGTTAGTATTATAATTATTATTTTAAAGTGTATTTTTATTGATTTCAGAGAGGAAGGGAAAGAGATAGATAGAAACAACAATGATGAGAGGGAATCATTGACTGGCTGTCTCCTGCACACCCCTGACTGGAAATCAAGCCTGCAACCTGAACATGTGCCGTGACTGGAAATCGAACCTTGACCTCCTGGTTCATAGGTCGACGCTCAACCACTGAGCCATACTGGGTGGGCCAAACTTCCTAAATTTTAAATTTATTAGCACTGGCATGAATCACACCATTTTGCCATTCCCCAGATGGTTGAAATATGAACCTTATATTACTGACAAAGAAAAAAGTATGGAGACACAGCAGACTCTCATAGCCCGTTAGCCTGGAGGTCAAATCACCCCCGGTATTGCCGACAACAATCAAGGCTTAACTACAACAAGACTGCGCACAAAGACCACTAGGGGGTGCACCAAGAAAGCATAAAAAATGCGGAGACAAAGAAACAGGACAAAACTGTCAATGGAGGATATTGAGTTCAGAACCACACTTTTAAGGTCTCTTAAG
Source organism: Myotis daubentonii (assembly GCF_963259705.1). Classification (NCBI taxonomy): domain Eukaryota; kingdom Metazoa; phylum Chordata; class Mammalia; order Chiroptera; family Vespertilionidae; genus Myotis; species Myotis daubentonii. The sequence continues at coordinate 5,957,426 of NC_081849.1, read as the reverse complement.
AACTGTCTAGAAGCTGCCGATAAATGTAGTGAGATCCTCAAGAAATCTAATGAGACCCTCGATGTTATGATAAAGAACCAACTAGAAATTAAGCATATGTGGACTGAAATAATGAATACTATACAGACTCCCAACAGCAGACCAGAGGAGCGCAAGAATCAAGGCAAAGATTTGAAATGCGAAGAAGCAAAAAACACCCAACCAGAAAAGCAAAATGAAAAAAGAATCCGAAAATACAAAGATAGTGTAAGGAGCCTCTGGGACAGGTTCAAGCGTACCAACATCAGAATTATAAGGGTGCCAGAAGATGAGAGAGAGCAAGATATTGAAAACCTATTTGAAGAAATAATGACAGAAAACTTCCCCTACCTGGTGAAAGAAATAGACTTACAGGTCCAGGAAGCGCAGAGAACCCCAAACAAAAGGAATCCAAAGAGGACCACCCCAAGACACATCATCATTAAAATGCCAAGAGCAAAAGACAAAGAGAGAATCTTAAAAGCAGCAAGAGAAAGAAACTCAGTTACCTACAAGGGAATACCCATACGACTGTCAGCTGATTTCTCAACAGAAACTTTGCAGGCCAGAAGGGAATGGCAAGAAATATTCAAAGTGATGAATACCAAGAACCTACAACCAAGATTACTTTATCCAGCAAAGCTATCATTCAGAACTGAAGGTCAGATAAAGAGCTTCACAGATAAGGAAAAGCTAAAGGAGTTCATCACCACCAAACCAGTATTATATGAAATGCTGAAAGGCATCCTTTAAGAAGAGGAAGAAGAAGAAAAAGGTAAAGATACAAATTATGAACAACAAACATGCATCTATCAACAAGTGAATCTAAGAATCAAGTGAATAAATAATCTGGTGATCATAATAGAATCAGGGACATAGAAAGGGAATGGACTGACTATTCTTGGGGGGGAAAGGGGTGTGGGAGATGTGGGAAGAGACTGGACAAAAATCGTGCACCTATGGATGAGGACAGTGGGTGGGGAGTGAGGGCGGAGGGTGGGGTGGGAACTGGGAGGAGGGGAGTTATGGGGGGAAAAAAGAGGAACAAATGTAATAATCTGAACAATAAAGATTTAATTAAAAAAGAAAGAAAGAAAAAAAAGTATGGTCACGTGCTTCTCTCTTTTAGCAAGAATTTGAAATTAAAGGTTACAAATGTTGCCAGATGTTAATTCATTATTCACACAAGTTAAAGGTTCAGAAACAGAGTTTTGTGGGAGAGGAAATGCTGCTGCCCAAGCTCTTCCTTTGTCACTGGCTCTGCTTCTTTCTACAACCCTCAGCAGTGTGTAATCAGAAAACTCAGAAAAGTAAACATCCTCTCTAATCTAACGGAACTCACTGCACTACTACAAAGCCACATGTATGAGGATTTAGAAAAAATATAATCTAAACTAGAGGCCCAATGCACGAAATTTGTGCAAGAGTAGGCCTTCCTTCCCCCGGATGCTGGCACTGGCTTCCCTCTGGCACCTGGGACCCGGGCTTCCCTCTGACTGCCGACAGGCACCTGGGACCCAGGCTTCCCTCGCACTACTGATTGATGGGGGATGGGGGGACTCTCCAGAGGGTGTCAGCAGCTGGGGCTGTCTCAGCCCTTAGCAGCCCTGGCTGCCTTGGTCCTCTCAGCCCTGGCTACCTCACAGCTCTGCAACCCCACCCCCCACCCACTGGTCATTCTGGAAAGTCATTCTGGAAGGTTGTTTCACCGTCTGGTCTAATTAGCATATTAGCTCTTTATTATATAGGATAGAGGCCCAGTGCACGAAATTCATGCACTTGTGGGGTGGTCCCTCAGCCCGGCCTGTGCCCTCTCGCAGTCTGGGACCCCTCAGGAGATAACAACCTGCTGGCTTAGGCCTGCTCCCGGGTGGCAGAGGGCAGGCCTAATCCCTAGGTGCAGCCTCTGGTTGGGCTCAGAGCAGGGCCGATTGGGGAGTTGGGGTGCCGCCCCCTGTCATGCACAGAGCAGGGCAGATTGGGAGGTTGCGATACCACCCTCAGTCACGCTCAGGGTAGGGCTGATTGGGGGGTTGCGGTGCCACCCCGTCACACACAGAGCAGGGCCCATCAGGGGGGTTGGGGCTCCGTACTCTGTCACGCATAGAGCAGGGCCCATCAGGGGGTTGGGGAGCTCCCCCCTATCACGCACAGAGCAGGGCCGATAGGGGAGTTGGGGCACCGCCCCCTGTCACACACAGAGCAGGGTGGATCAGGGGGTTGGCGCACCGCCCTCTATCACCCACAGAGCAGGGCCGGTCAGGGGGTTGGGGCGCTGCCACTGTCACACTCAGGGCAGGGCCGATGGGGAGGTTATGGCTCTACCCCATCACACACAGAGCAGGGCCCGTGGGGTGGGGGTTGGGGCGCCGCCTGGATCAGGGTGGGGGTCCCCACTGGGGTGCCTGGCCAGCCTGGATGAGGGTAGGATGGCTGTTTGCAGCTGGTCACACACCCTTCAGGGTGGGGGTCCCCACTGGGGTGCCTGGCCAGTCTGGGTGAGGGGCTGAGGGCTGTTTTCAGGCTGGCAGGTGACGGAAGCTCCCAACCGCTCTTCTTTTTTTTTTTTTATTCTGGGCCAGCTTTAGCTCTGAGGCTCCAGCTCTTAGGCCTCCGCTGCTGAAAGCAGGTATCTGGTTTGTTTGCGTTCTATAATCGAAACAATGTATAACTCCAGGTCTGAGATCCCGGTTCACTGAAAGCAGGTTTCTGGGGTTTTGTTTAGCTTCTGTATTTGTTACAATGTTTCAAACTGCAGGCTCAGAGGCCAGCAAGGCAGGCGGGGAACGTTGGTTTCCTCCGTCACTGAAGCAAGCAAGCCTCATGTTAGTTTCAAGCTGCCTGGCTGCTGGCCGCCATCTTGGCTGGCAGTTAATTTGCATATTTCGCTGATTAGCCAATGGGAAGGGTAGCGGTCGTATGCTAATTACCATGTTTCTCTTTTATTAGATAGGAGGATACCCAGTTAGTTTCTCAAGTGGTGTACCATTATGGCGTTACATCCCCAGCACTAAGTTCACTTTGTTGCACTCTTCTGCAGTACCTGGTATTGTCCTCCTTTAAGGTTCTGACATCCAAGACAAAATGACATCTTATTGAGATCTTAATTTGTACTTCCATTTGCAAGGAGATTGAACCTCATTTCATGGTTTTTGACCATTTCTGTTTCTTCTGTGAAAGGTCTCCAAATATTCTGTCCATTTTTCTATTCATTAATTTCTCCTATGGATTTATGTTTTCATATAAATAACCACACACCATATATAATTATTTATAGTTTGTTTTAGGTAGTAAACATTTGTTCACATGAACTGCAAATGTATTTTCAGTTTTGTAGCTTATTTGTTCACTTTTATATTATCTTTTGATGAACAAAAATTCGAAGTTTTAATATGGTCACATTTATGCTTTTTTCATTATGATTATTTTTTGTGTGTGTTTGAAGTACTTCCCTACCCTAAACCCAAATATATTCTCATATATAGTCTTTTATAGTTTTTAATGTTTTGCTTTTACATGTATGTCTTTAACCAATGGAATATATTTTAAAGTCCTACATAATAAAAGCTGAATATGCTAAGTGTCCAATTGTTTCCTCGACCATTTGACCAGTCGCTACGATGTGCACTGACCACCGGGGGGCAGACGCTCCGACTGGTAGGTTAGCTTGTTGCTGGGGTCTGGCCGATTGGGACTGGGCAAGACGGGCCAGACACACCCTGGAGCCCTCCCGTGGTCCCTCCCTGGCCCTGATCATGCACTGATGGCGTCCCTCAGCCTGGCCTGCACCCTCTTGCAATCTGGGACCCCTTGCGGGATGTTGGAGAGTTGGTTTTGGCCCAATCACTGCAGGCCAGGCCAAGAGACCCCACTTGTGCACGAATCAGTGCACTGGGCCTCTAGTATATATATGTTAAGTAAAGACCCAGTTTCATTCCCCCCCCCCCCCCCATTTAATGTCCTCCATCCCTGATGAAGTGACATGAATAGCTTGTCCATTTGCTACTTTTAACATACATATGTGGGTTTGTTCTGGCACTCTACATTCTGTTCTGCTTATTGCTGTACCAATATACACTACCATAATTAACACATTGTTTGCGGGTAGTTTTTATTGCGCGCTAACAGGTGGTGCGGGCCATTTTTGCTCATTTTTTGCGCAAATGGCAACGTTCAGTAAAATTACGATAACTTTAGTTTACGTATTTATACGTTACCCACATTCTACCGCTAGTCTATAAAAAATGTATTAATACGTGTCCCGCGCTCTACTACCAGTCAACGTAAAACGTATAAGTAAAACGTATAAATACATTTCCCGCATACAATGTGTTAAAACAGCTACATATCTTTTCATATAACAGGTAAGTCTCCCTGACTTGATCTCCTTTGAGAACACAGAGCAGCCTTAAGGCGTCCTGCTCAGACCTCCCTTTGAAAACGAATTTGCCACAATGGGTGGAGTTCCTTCACAGCCTCCAGTTTATTTCATCTTCTGGATCTGTCATGGCATTTGAGCGGAGGTAATGCTTTTTGTAGGCAACCAACCAATATCCCAGCAAGGCAGGGCTGGTAGGCCTGGCCATTTCTGCCCACTGTGGGAACCTCCACAGTCTTTGCCCTGGATTTTGCTGTTGGTCAGGCCAAGATTTTCTTATAGCTGCGCTGCGAGTCTCAAGTTCTTCATGCCAATCCTTCCTCCCTCATCCATGTGTCAGGGCTGCACCAGTCCAGAGGCACTCCCTTCCTAATCCAGCTCTCTCTTCTTCTTCCACATTGTACACTTCTGACCACATTTCAGCAACTGCCTCCGAGAAGATCTGTACTGATACAAAGGTCTTGGCTATTCTTGGTCCCTTGCTCCTCCAAATTTAAGCATCAGATTGTCAAGTCCCAATGCAAAGCAAAACAAAAACACTTTTGGGGGCTTTTTCTTCATTGATATGATCTTAACTTTCCCCCCTTTCATCTGGTTTATGTGGCAAATTACACTGACTGACTTTCTAATGTTAAACTAACCTTGTGTTTCTGGGATAAATCCAGCCTGGCCACGATGATGTAATAGAATCCTAAGCTTATTTTGTTGAATTGTTTGTTGACATTTTTGCATATATGTTCATCAGTAAGAAAGGCTTATCATTTCCATTCTCGTGTTTCTGTCCAGTTTTGGCATCAAACTGATGGTAGCCTGATAAAATAAATTGGAATCTGATTCTCTTTTTCTATTCTCTGAAAGAGTTCACATAAAAATGATACCGGATTTATTTAACATGTTAAGCGCCATGTCAGTCACCGGTGACTGAAACGGAAAGACAAAAAAAGGCTTGGCGCTTAACGTGTTAAATGTCTGATGGGAACATCACAGCCTGAAGTTTTCTAGGTCTTAAACTTCTGATCCAATTTATTTAGTAGTTATAGACTACTCGGGTTTTAAAATGTCTTCTTGTGCTGGTTTCATTAAGCTACATTTTTCTATTAATTTGCCCGTTTTTCAAAAACTTTGGGCATAAAGTTATTCCTCATAACATCTTTTGAAAGTCAGTAGAATCTGTAGTGGGGTCCCCTTTCCCATTAAAAAAAATTTTTTTTAATTGATTTCAGAGAGGAAGGGAGAGATAGAAATGTGAATGATGAGAGAATCATTGATTGGCTGCCTCCTGCACATCCCCCACTGTATATTGAGCCCGCAACCTGGGCATATGCCCTCACTGGAATCCAACTGTGACCTCCTGGTTCATAGTCAACACCCAACCACTGAGCCATGCCAGCCGGGCAAGATGCAACATCTTTATCCAATGTTGATATCTTTCCTTCTCCCAGTGTCAGTACCTTAGAACACTAGCTCCATTTAGCCTTGCTGCCAACTCACCCATGTTCATTCCATGTGCCCCAAGTCTGTATGAGCTGTACGAGTGTGCGGGGTTTTTTTTTTTTTTTTTTGGGGGGGGGGGGTGTCATTTGTTTCCTGTCTTTTTTAGTCAGGTTACCTTACCGTATTCTGGACGCTGCATTTAAGACTCACTTTCAGAAATAGTCTAAAAGAATCTCTCACTTCCAGATTATTCTGAAAGAATTTTTTAGTTGGGACATGGGGTATTGAAATTCTGGGGTCACTTTATGTAATACTACAGGCCCAATGCACAAAATTTGTGCAGGAGTAGGCCTTCCATCCCCCAGCTGCCGGCACTGGCTTCCCTCTGGCACCCGGGACCCGGGCTTCCCTGCAGCCCCGGCTTCCTCTGGAAGGATGCCCAGTCTAATTAACATATATGCTTTTATTATTATAGACTAGAGGTCCAATGCAGTGTTCATGCAAGAGGCTTGGCCTTGCAGCTGCAGCAGCTTGCTTCAGCCCTCACAGTCCTGGCTTCATCTGGAAGGTCTGGAAGGACATCTGGAAGGTCGTTTGGCTGTCTGGTCTAATTAGCATATTACATTTTTATTGTTATACTCATCACTCAGATTTGTTATTGACATTTTGCTATTCTTATTTCATCTGTACTTTCCACTTTGAAAACATGTTAAATACATTTAAAAAATGATTTTTTTGAGCCACCCAAACAATGGGAGGCCACGCTACAGTCTGTTCAAGGGCTGGTTTACTTCCATTTCACCCTCCATCCTAGGGCCCCACCATTCAGGTTCCCAGTGAAACTGGGGTGTGGCTACTAAGGTTCCTTAACAGTGACAGCAAGAAAAGCACGATCACCTCTCAGCGGCTCCAACCGACCTCTGCGTTTCCTTTCTCCTCTGGACCTTGGCCTAGTGATTTCTTCATGAGCTGGTCAGCTCTCTGACACTCTATGCATTTGTATTTTATCCAGTTTTGTTTTTATTTTGAGCAGGCAAGTTTGTCAAAATTACATATTCTGTTATTACTGAAAGTCCCTCTAACTGTGGGGAGAGTTCAAATTACTGAATCAAGTCTTGTAATGAATATTCTTTTTTTCTCTGAAGATTATTTTGGCAAGATGTACCCACTGTCTAATTTATTGATATAAAGTTAATATTCTAAAACAATCTCTGTACTACTTGTAGTTGTCTTCTTGGTCACTCCTTGACCATTAGGTTTTGTTGTTCCTATAGTTTTCAATTTCATTAATTTATGTTTTTTGGTTGTTGCATATATATACATACATATATAAAATCTTTTTATTGATTTCAGAGAGGGAGAGAGAGATCTATCAACGATGAGATGGAGTCATTGATCAGCTGCCTCCCGCATCCCCCACATGGGGATAGAGCCCGAAACCCATGCATGTGTCCTGACCGGGAATCTGTGACTTCCTGGTTCATAAGTCGATGCTCAACCACTCAGCCATGCCGGCCAGGCTGGTTGCGGCCTTCTGACATTGGTTGAGAGAAATGATCTCTATGATACTGATTCTTTGAAATATGATGTCTTCCCATAGCATGTGACCAGTTTCCATAAATTTACTTTTGTTTAAAAGAATATGCACTCTTATTTTGTATGAAGATTTCTACAAGTGTTCATCAGATCAAGTTTGGTTTTGTGTTCAGATTCTAGGTCAGGGGTGGGCAAACTTTTTGACTCGAGGGCCACAATGGGTTCTTAAACTGGACCGGAGGGCCGGAACAAAAGCATGGATGGAGTGTTTGTGTGCCTCAAACAGATTGTCAAACTGCAGCGGGAAGGCCGGGGAGGGTTGGGGGGCAGGAGGTAGGGGGGTAAGAGATCAACTAAAGGACTTGTATGCATGCATATAAGCATAACCAATGGACATAAGACACTGGGGGATAGGGGAGGCTAGGGGACTGTCTAGGGCGGGGGGATAAAATGGACACATATGTAATACCCTTTGTAATACTTTAAGCAATAAATAAAAAAAAATAAAAAAATAAAAAGTAAGGCTTCTATGGCCTTGACTTTACAGCTTGAAAAAATAAATAAATAAATAAATAAATTCAAAGTAAACATCATTACTTTTAAGGGTACGGTCTTTTTTTTTTTTTTTTTTTAGTTTTATTCATTTCAAACGGGCCAGATCCGGCCTGCGGGCCATAGTTTGCCCACGGCTGTTCTAGGTCTTTAACTGATTTTTTAAACTGCTTTGCCTCCAAGGCATAGTAAAACACCTAGCAGGATGGTAACACCTATTTCTCCATGTAGTTCTCTAAATTTTTGCTTTATGTTTTTTGATGTTATCTTACTGAGGAAACATAAACAATGAACCAAACCATGTATCAGTCTTTAAAAAAGAAAATGTTGCTACAGTACATATACAGCTATAAGAGTTTCCTTTTGCTATTTCTCTGGTATCTCTTGGCTCTCAAAATTTCTGGATTTGTTTTAGATGCATTTCTTTAAGAAGCATATAGTGGACTGTTAAAAATCTAGTCTAATGACCCAAGATTTTTCACAAAAGAATTCAATCCATTTACAACTAGAATTATAACTACCATATTAAGTGCTTATTTATCCTATCCACTTTCTCTCCTGTGTCTTTTTGTTTAAAGTTCTTTTTTAAAAAAGAAATATTTTTATTGATATCAGAGAGGAAGGGAGAGGGAGTGATAGAAACATCAATGATGACAGAGTATCATTGACCAGTTGCCTCCTGCACGTCCCCTATTGGGGATTGAGCTGGCAATCCAGGCATGTGCCCTCGACTAGAATCAAACCTGGGACTCTTCAGTCCACAGGCCTATCCACTGAGCCAAACTGGGTAGGGCTCTCCTGTGTCTGTGGGTGTGTTTTTTTCCCTTTCACTTTTGCCACTTCAACATACACTGCTGGAACATATATTAATTTGTTTCTTTTAAAGGCAGCACTTCAAATTTTCAAGATCATACTTAATCAAGCCCAAAGTTGGTCCATATCCTTACACTCCTTCAGAATAAAGCAAAATCTTAACACTGGTATCATTTCAATGACCAACCTTACATGCACTAGGCATCAGGCGATAGGTTACCTAGAATACTAGATATTGTCTCTTCCTCCAGCAAATTAGACAGTTTTCTACTACTGACATTTCTTTAGATTTACTCAGTTGCTTACTATTTTCTTTACTTACTATTATTTCCTACATCTCAGACTTTCTGGGATAATTTTCCTCCTCCTTGAAGCATATCTTTTAGAAGTTCCTTTAAATGAGGCAATTTTTATAATAAATTCTCCATTAAAAAAAATATAAATATGTCTTTATTTCACCCTCACTCATAGATAATCCATTTAGCAAAGTTATCTGAATCAAAAAAATTTTAATATTAATATAGCATTTGATGGTTGAAAACGGAAAATACTATTCATACAAAGAAAGTGATAAATACTATCTTAATTTTGTATAGCATTTCTCAGATGAATGTCTGAAATATTTTTTTTAAATATGGTTTCTTAATTTTTTAATTTTTTTTAGAGCTAGGAAGGGAGAAGGATAGGAATGCTGATGAGAGAAACATCAATCAGGTGTCTCCAGCATACCCACTACTGGGGATTGAGCCCACAACCCAGGCATGTGCTCTGACCTGGAATTGAAGCAGCGACCTCTTTTATAATGTATCCTTTTACTAGATACTTAAAATTATCCTGAGAAGGTCACCTTTAAGAAAAGTATTTTATGATATGCAAATAGACCGAATGGCGGGACAACCAAACCGGTCACTATGATGTGTGCTGACCACCAGAGGGCGTGTGCGGAACATGGCAGGCGTTGGTCACAGTGGGATGGTGGAGCAGGTGAGCGGGGGTGCCAGTCACTGTCATTGGGGTGAGCCTCTGGTGGTTACTGAAAATTCTTTGCTTCCCGCATGCCACGGTCCCGCCCAGCGCTTGCACCTGCTGCCAGCGCCGCTGTTCGCACCCGCTGCTGGTGCCTGGCACCAGTCCCAATCACTCAGTACCATCAATGGGTGCGAGCAGCGACTGCCGGTCCTGATTGCCCCTGAGGGCTTCTCCACCCCCCAATCCTGCTCCTGAGGGGTGATTGGGGCAGTAGCCACCGCTCACACCCACTAATGGCGCCGGCCCTGCTCTCACCCGCTGCTGGCACCGGCCCCAATTGCTCTGCACTGTCAGCGGGTGCAAGTGGGGCTGGCACTGTCAGTGTGTGGGAGCGACGGCAGTGGGGCGGGGCTGCTGGCAGACAGGGGACTGGGGGCTGTGGTGGGAGGGGCCGAGCAGGGGTGCAGAGGATGGGCCAAGACCTGCCCTTGTGCCTACCACAGCCTCACGGCCCACAGTTCCTTTCAAGGTGCACAAATTCATGCACTGGGCCCCTAGTTAATATATAATTGATAATTTAATATAAAAGTTCATTATTTTTAATAATGTTCCAGTAAAATAAGTTAGAAATCTGTGAATAACAGCTCATTAAATTAACACTTAATTTATACAGAGGAGAAATGGAAAATTCTGTCATATTCAAAGCTAGAGTTTGGCTAAGAGTTGCGAAGTTTTTCATATACATCTGTAAAACATACACACTCACACACACAAGCACACACACAAGTGAACATGCGACCAAAGCACAGAGTATGACAGGGAAGGAAACTGAATTGCCATACCTTTTCTTAACAGCTAAAAGGAGAAGTAGTCTAGAATAGAGCAAAAGAATCTCAATCTTAATGACCATATACTCTTAGCAGGGTTTGTAAAAATAAGTATATTCCCCCAAAATACAAATATTTATAAATTACTTGTATGACACATATTACACATAACAAAAAACCCACAAAAAATATAACTTGAAAAAGGAAGAACTAGAGATAAAGCATGTAATATTTTTAAGTAGTTGTTATTAATGGCAAAATAACATTTACTGAGGATGGATAGGTGTGTGGATGTGAATGACAGTAATGCGACCCAATGTAATTTAATGTGTTACCAATTAGACTGCTATCCCATTTAATTTCACAATGTGGCTGAAAAGCAAATGCTGGGCCTACAAGAGCTGTTGGGCTGATGACTTCTATTTTTATTTTTTTGAATGTGGTTCTCTTTTATTTTCTTAAATATATATATTTTTTATTGATTTTAGAGAGGATGAGGGAGGGAGGGAGAGATAGAAACATCAATGATGAGAAAGAACCATTGATTGGCTGCCTACTGGCCTTCCACTGGGGATTGAGCCTGCAACCTGAGCATGTGCCCTTGACCGAAATCAAACCTGGGACCCTTCAGTCCGCAGGCCAACACTCTATCCACTGAGCCGAACCAGCCAGGGCTGATGACTTTTATTAAGTGCTGACAGTTTGGTCCCCCTAACCCTGCAACAAAAAGAGTTCCTAGACAAGAATTTGTCAATCACTAGGGAAACAATCCCAGGAGGCCCCAGGAGAGAGTGGGGAAGTGAGAGGGAAGGATGGAAGGCAATAATACTGTCAAATGAATGGTATTTGCATTAAGCAACTGGGAATTAGTCCCACTGGGGCCACTCTGAGAAATAACAGTGCCCTCTCACTGAGCGCTATGTATTTATGGACCAAATCCTGACCCCCACTGCTAAGGACTGCCCAGCCTGGCCACCTGCAGGCCAGCACGCTCTGGATCCAGACGACACCTGCATAAGTCCGAGGACTGTGTAACTGCACATGAGCTAGAGGAGGCCCAGGGCACATGGTGGGGCACAGACAACAGATGCCACACCTGCTGTGCCTGCGTCAGGGAAAATTAGCTTCAGTCTTGGTTTCTTTGCTTTGTTAGATTAGAAAAGTTAGAGTTGACAGTTTTAACTAATACTGTCATTTCTTGCCCCAGCTAGTTTTGCTCAGTGATAAGAGTGTTGACCTAGGACTGAAGTCTCTCAGGTTCGATTCCTGGTCAAGGGCACATACCTTGGTTTCAGGCTCAATCCCAGGCCCTGGTCAGGGCGCGTGTGGGAGACAACCAATCGATGTCTCTCTCTCACATCAATGTTTCTATCTCTCTGTCTCTCCCCCGCCCTTCCACTCTCTCTCTGAAAATTAATGGAAAAAATATCCTTGGGTGAGATTAACAAAAAAATAAAAAATAAATACTATCATTTATTTCTACTTTTCCCACAGGATACTTCAGATATGTACGTCGTGACTTAAGACCATCTGACATATAGATTGTACGAGTGCTGGGATCAACCTATCAAATATTGATGTAATTTCATCTTTTCTTGGATTAAAATGTACAAATAGAAGTTCTAAAATTTTCCTGCTCTAGCTAAGCCGGTGTTGCTCAGTGGTTGAACGTCGACCTATGACCCAGGTCATGGCTCGATTCCCGGTCAGGGCACATGCCTCAGTTGCAGGATCCATCCCCAGTGGGGACATGCAGGAGGCAGCCAATCCATGATTCTCTCTCATCACTGATGTTTCTATCTCTCCCTCTCCCTTCCTCTCTGAAATCAATAAAAATATATTAAAAATAAATAAGATTTTCCTGTCCTGTCTACTGCCATACAGTACCTTCCGTGCCCCTTGAGGTGTGTGCTCCCCTTCTGGCCATCACTGGACCAGAGCATATAGAACCCTGTCCAGCGCTCAGCTGGAACAATTCATTTCACTCCAGGGTATATCTGGACTATTCTAAATGAGAAAATACTAGTAACACACAGTTCTAATATATAGTTTTAACATCTATCACTTAAGGAGGAGCTGAAAATTTCAAAAACACTCTTCACAGAATTCCCTGAGTGGGTATCTTATTTCCCTGTGTCTAAAAAATTATACAAAAGCCCGACTCCATCTTGTTTTCAGTTTAACTAACTCGGACTAAAATGCTCTGACTTCCCATAGTTGGTGGTGTCAAAGGCAGATGGGTAGACTTGTTTCCATTGCTTTTACAAAAATAAAAGCTCTACAGAAACATTTTTCAAAATCACAGCTTCCTAAAGGAGTTACATATGAGAAATTAAAAATGCATTTAAACTTTCCTTAACAAATAACTACTTAACTGAATTCCAGAAATGTGACACAAAGTTATAAAAATCCATTTTATTTAGACTGAAATGAGTATATTATTTATTTAGTTTTAAAACAAACTTAACCTTCGCCCACATGCTCAGTGGTTAGAGTGTCAGCCTGTGCACCAGAATGGTGGGGATGGGCAGTGCGGGGTGGGTGGGTGGGGGGAGGGTAGCAGGTTTGATTTCCAGTCAAGGGCACGTACCTGGGTTGCAGGTCTGATCCCCAACCCTGGTCTGGGTGTGTGTGGGAGGCAACAAATCGATGTGTCTCTGTCACACAGATGTTTCTCTTTCTTTCTCGCTCTCTCCTCTCTCCCCATTCCCTTCCACTCTTTCTAGAATCAATGGAAAAAAATCCTCAATCCTTGGGTAAAAATTTAAAAAATAATAATAAAATAAATTTAATCTATAGTTTAATTGTTAATATCACTTTGAGTAAACTTGAACAAATTCTGAGGTTTACTGTACTAGTTTAAGAAATCCATTCTGTGTAGAAATACTGTTATGTTACTTCCTTTAGAGTTTAAAACTTCAGAACTGAATCACTTTAGCCTATTTAAGACTTTTTCCTCTTTATTTTTTTCTCAAGACTTTTAAAACCTTGCATAATATCCTGCAAGAGTATTTTGATATATATCAACAAAATTCTACCCCACTTTCCCCAATAATAAAAACATGTTTTTTTAAAGTGTTGCTTTTTAAATTACGTGAAACTAAAGAAAATTGGTTACTGGCTTTAGCATCATCTTTGGAGAAAAACACCCTCTGCTTGACCAGCTGCTGCCATGCCTTACAGAGGTAGGGTCTGTAGTCCACACTCGTATCACTCGGGCGCTTAACGGCAGAGGAAGAACCTTCCGTGGAGTTTGAGGTTTTCTGCATTATACTCTGTGTTGTTGCAAAAAGAACCAAGCGATACTCATTTACAAGTTTCTCTAAGAGCTGCGAACACTTCTTCAGAGTAGACTCCTGTAAGTTAACACTTTCTCCTCCGTTGGCTCGGTCTATCCAGTAGAAAGCGGACAAGCTATCCAAAATCAAAAGGCAGAGAGAGGGGTGACTACAAAACATGGCTTCTAGTGAGTAGAGTGTGAGCAGCAACTGGCTGCTACTGCAGCAGTACACCAAGAAAAACCTGCCAAGGCAGTATTTTATTATTTCTTCAGAACTCTGGGGTAGTCTATGCTCAAGAATTGTAACAAGCCGAAGCAGATCAAAGTGGTAATCTGTATCAATAAATAAGACTTCTATTTCCAGTCCACCTGCTGATTGTGGAAGAATGCACCGTGCTGTTAAATGATAAAGCATTTCTGTTTTTCCTGTTCCTTCTGGACCATGAAATTCAAGAATATCACCTGTGTAAAATGTAAAAATGTCAGTCAAAATGCAGCAGCACAGTAAGAGTAGGCTACAAGTGAAAAGTCTGCAAAAATGTTTAAAAAGACATTTGCTGGAACATAAAAGAAAAATCTAAGTCCATTTGCCAAACGGATCTGTAAAAGCACACACAAATAAATAGGGAAATCGTCATTTGAAAAGCAGAATGACAGCAGTCTGTGGGGATCTCCTGAGAACGGGTCTGATACACTCACAGTGAAATGGTGATGTGGAGAGTTAGGAATAAAGTGCCACAGATCCGGGGCCTTTCAAACACTACTGATTACTAAGGTGCACGCTATTTCTGGTAATTGATCTCCCAATATCCATTCTCTCCTTTTCCCTTACATATGAAACCCCAATTGGGGAAGGTAATGTGCCCAACTTAAAAAACGATTTTTCTTAGTCTCCCTTGCAGAGGGGTCACCAGGTATCTCAACTGTAGACAGTGAGACGTGCGCAGAGTCTGCTGGGATTTCTACGTTTCGCTTTCCTGACCCAGCTGCCACTTCTGCTCTTCCGCTCCCTTCTTTGGAGGTGAAGAGCCATCTTGAAAGAGTGAGGAGGGAAGGTGGACCCTCAGGGGCAGACCCTAAGGAGGTGGAGCAGGAAGACAGGAGGTACCCAGGACCAGTTATGCATAGCCTGCCTTGCCGCCACTTCTGATTGAGGAAAACAAGCCTCTATCTGGCAAGCCACTAGGCTGGACTTCTGATACATACAGAGGAAATAATCCCCAACTAGGGTTTCTCAGTGTTATTGGCATTATGGGCAGAGCAATTCTTGACGGTGCAGTCTTACATGGATAGGGTGGTAAGAGCCGCAGCTCTCAGGTCTTCCATGCCAGTAGCATCCGTCCACTGTGTTTTACATTGCCACACTGCCGCAGTCAGTCTCTGCTGTATGAGTCTCCCAGGAAACTGCTCAGGGAGAATGACACCTGCATTGTGAATAACCCTCCTAGCATTATTAATCAGTCACCTACTCTAAACTTTGAAGCCTGCAATCTCTCTCTATACAGTTCCAGTATCTCTTCCACTGAGAAAGTACAAACTAAAACACCTGGAACACGGTCCTGCCTCCACGGCTTCTCAAAATCCACCCAACTGTGGCCTTCCAATTCTTGTTACACTAAAATTACTGCGATTTGATTTATGGCTGAACCACAGAATTGAAAAGTTTTAAAATGCAGATTCTTAGGCCTTTGCAGATTACAGAGCCTGAAAATCCAATTACTTTATTTCCTGTCATTATTAATAAACCATTAAATGTTGAAACAAATAATGTGTAAGAAATCTAGCAAGTTGTTACCAACCTATAAAGTAGTATAAAACTTCAGCCAATTTCTTCTACAATCTTTCATATAATTTACAATTCAAAATGGAGTGAAACTATGTTTACATTAACAATTGTTCATGGACACTTTTATTAAAAGCTGACATAATGACTATAACTACATCAACCCAGATGTTCAGTTTACTCTCTGCTACCATATTACTGGGGAACTAAGCTGCCCCCAAATGAAAGTCTTTTACTAATAATATAGGAGAATGAACTACATACACAAGATGAAGAAACACTGACACAGAAGCACTATTAATGGTAGTGCAGGAAAGTCAAAAACACTTTAGCAAGATGAGTCTGAAATGGTTTGCAGGACACAGTGGACTGTGCAGAAACTTGATGGGGAACAGTAGCACCCTGCACTAAATCCTCCTCCCACGCCCAGAAGAGGAGCAGAGAGGCTGATGAGCACTTCACAAACAAAAAGGGACTTCTTCATGGTAGCACCTTGGATCCTAGTAACAATACCGAGTGGGGAATAGCAAATCCCGTCATCTTCCATGATCGCATCTATCGCACTATATAATTTACTTCATTATATTTCTTGTTGGCTACTTTAAGGTTGGGACTTGACTATTCTATCCCCAACACAAACACAGTATCTTTTTCATCAGATGGTTTTCTTCTTAAGAACTTCTTGAGAGACATCTAGAGTGAAAATATAAGTCCTGGTTGGGGGAGGATTACAGGCCCCACAGTCAATGCTGGAACATGGATTTTGAAAGGAAACAGGCCTACCAATAAGTCACAGGTGGGACTTGAGGGGTGGCTTGTTTAGCAGAGCCCAGCAGGTGTGAACGCCCATGACCACGGCTTGGAACAAGGGACTATCAGCCGACGGAGCAGGAACAGGAACTGTGCCCAGTGCTAGTCTAGCCCCGCCTGCTGCCCCTGCCCAACAAGAGCCGACACTCAGCTTCTGTCAGGTCTCCAGCCCCTTCTCTGATCCCTAAGGTGATGGTAGTGACTTAAAAGTTCTGAGACAGGCTCAGAAGTTCCCACACAAATCAATACTTATGCACATAGGGATTTTTCATTTACATAATTCACGTACATATCCTAACATGAATTTACCTTCCAAGTGGTATGTTGAGATGGATCTCCAAGGCTCACAAAATAAAAATGTCCTACAGCCGCTAGGACTTAAGATTCAAGACAGTACTAAGATGCTGGACACAGACGTCTGGGAGAAGCTACATAGAAATAGAGAACAGCTACAGCGAGAGAAGTCAGAAAAAATAGAAATTTCATAGAAAAAACAGGAGGAAAACAGCACAGAGCACAGAAGCTGTCAAGAAAGTGAAGTGGTACTAAGTAATATTAATGAAGCAGGAAAGACCTAAAAGTGAGAAATGGGAGGGGAAGGTAGGGACAGATCACAGACTAGTCCTGGACAGTGGCCTTAAAGCAGTAAAGGAGTAGTTTGCAAAACCACTTTTAATATAAATATTAGTTTATGAACCAAACTTCAAGAATGGAGACACTCAGAAGATGGACTGTCAGGCACTGCAGGGAACATTCATGCTGTTCAAGGAACAGCAAGGAGAAACCAGGGAACCATGAGGAATTACAGAAAGCATACAATGGTTTACGCTCATTGGCAAAGTGAAAGAATTCAACAGTAGTTTCGTGAGGCTGGCGAGTGAAATGAGGACCATTTAAGGTAAGGGAAATGTAACATATTCTGAAGAAAAAGGGAAGGGACTTCTCGGGGAGATAAACATACACGATACTGGCCAGAGGGTAACTGTGAGATATGTCTGGATATTTGTGGAATTCTTGGACTAAGAACAAAAAAATGAAAAATTTGCCAAGTATTTTCTTTGAGAAATGGGTGGTGTGCTTATAACAAATTTCAGCACAACTTGAAAGAGTAAGTCTTCGAGAGAGCTTTCCTACATGGTTTGACAAGGAAAACAACTGATATAGTAGGTGGATTCCTTAGCTCTGTGGTTTGGCATAAATGAAACTGAAGCAAAGTTTAAGGTTAAGTCCTTGGTTAAGAGGTTATTAGGTATATAAAAATACTCTTCTCCCTTTATAGATTAACTAGAGGCCCAGTGCACGAAATTTGTGCATGGGTAGGGGGGTAGGGTCCCTAGCGGCTGCAGCCACCGCCACCGGCCCCGCTCCCTGGTCGAACTCCCGGTGGAGGGGACAATTTGCATAGTAGGCTTTTATTATATAGGATAAGCAAAGCAGATAAAAAGGTCATTTATAAAAACTGGAGAAGTAAAATCTGTAAACTTGTAAATTACACATGAATATTACCATTAATGTCCTTGAATTAGGTTCCCTACAAATGTTCAATGATGAACTGAAAGCAGTTTCACTGATGTTATAAACATTTACTATCTAATCATAAGATCAAAAATGATATCCAAACTTTACATTCTATAGAGGGAACACAGGCCTTTCAAGTGTATTTGAAGTCACTAGCTCATATGTTTCTGTGAGCTGCTACCAAAAAAATGCACCCTTGTCCAATGAAAGTACTGGGTATGACAACTGGTAGTAAAAAAACAAACAAACACAAAACCTGTACAGTTTGGCACTTGGCAAACTAAATCAGAAAATCTGGATGGTTTGGCCTTGCTAGTTACTCTCACAAATAGAATGCTGTAAGGGGTTTGGGTAACATATTGTCAGAGTGAGTTTATGAATCTAAACATCCTTCAAAATGAGGAAAAGAAAAAAGCCTAAAAATACATCATCTTGGGACCAACCTACTAATTGTATAACGAATATGTTGAATTTGCAGATTACAATCATCACAGTAATAAAGAGGTCATTATTATCTGAAAAAGCATTAAAAATATGGTTAGTCCTAGCCTGTTTGGCTCAGTGGATAGAGCATCGGCCTGTGGACCAAAGGGTCTCGGGTTCAATTCTGGTCAACAGCCCTTGGTTGCAGGCTCCTCCCCAGCCCTGGCCCTGGTCAGGGCTTGTGCAGGAGGCAGCCAATTGATATGTTTCTCTCACATCGATATTTCTCTCTCCTACTCTCTCTAAAAATCAATGGAAAAAAATCCTTGGGTGAGGATTAAAACATAAAAAACATATGTATATGTTTACAACAGCATTAGAGACTCCTATAACCCCTAAATCTCTTATTGCTTCTACTTGAGCTTCCCTATGACAATTTCTAATAAAATATTGTTGTTGATAAGTAATCTTTATAATCCGAGTCTTGTGTCTGCCATTGCTCCACTGAGTATTCATTGAACTAGTGTTACAGCTATAAAATGTATGATAGTTTTGAGAAAACTTCGTAGGTGACCGAACAAGATGGTATTCCTAAAGTACCTATAAATGTAATATTCAAATGTATAAGCTGATTTGCAATCCCATGTTTCAACATCAATTTCATAAGGTTCAACTTATCCTTTCCAGCAGAGAGAATAGAAAGGCACCTCAATCTTTTGTCTAACAGGTTTGATCAAAATTTGTCTTTTATTATTGATGAGAGAGGCCCATGTGCATCATAGCGATGGGTCATTCCGCCATTCAGTTGATTTGCATATTAGGCTCTTATTATATAGGATAGTTCAGAATTTTACTTGTTAATAGATCTGTTCTGTAAGAAATATTACAGGGAATCCTTCAGGTTGAATGAAAGCACAGTAGACAGTAACTTGAATCCAACTGAGTTCATAAAGAACAGTAAATGTAACTACATAAGTACATAGATAAGACAGCATAAATGTGTTTTATGTCTGAAACTCCTTTTTTCATCTATCTGATTTAAGAAGCAATCCCAATTGTATTAATAATTTTAAATGTTTATGGACATACAATATATACATACGTAATTTGTGTTTTGTTTTTTTTAATCCTCACTTGAGGATATTTTTCCATTGATTTTTAGAGAGAGGGGAAGGGAAGAGAAGGGAAAAAGAGAGAAAGATCGATGTGAGAGAGACACATGGATTGGTTACATCCCACGCGTGCCCCAACTGGGCCAGAGATCAAGCCTGCAACCAAGGTACAGAGGTACCTGCCCTTGACCAGAATCGAACCCAAGACGCTTCAGTTCATGGGCTGATGCTCTACACACTGAGCCAAAACAGCTAGGGCAAATATGTAATTTGTAACAGCACAATGCAAGGGGGAGGGAATGGAGATATATGGTAACAAAGTTTTTGTAAAATACTGAGGTTAAGTGGTACTAATCCAAACTAAATTGTTATAAATTAAGATGTTAATTGTAATCCTCAGGGACCACTAATAGGAAAAATAATCATTTTTAAAAAGTAAAAAGGATGACAGGGAATTAAAATGGTACACTAGAAAATGTCTATTAAACACAAAAGACAATAAAGCAGGAATAGAGAAACAAAAAGCACACAAGACATATATAAAACAGACAACAAAATGGCAGTCATAAATCCTATCTTACTGGTAAATTCACTAACTATAAATAGTTTAAACAGTCCAAACAAAAGGCAGAGATTGGAAAAATGGAATAAAAAAACATGACCCAAGAATAGGCTGGCTATAACGGGCACACTTTACAGTCCCAAGTTACAAACAGGTTGATAGTAAAAGGACAGAAAAAGACATCCTATCTAATAAAAGAGAAACATGGTAATTAGCCATACGTCCGCTACCCTTCCCATTGGCTAATCAGGGCGATATACAAATTAACTGCCAGCCAAGATGGCAGCCGGCAGCCAGGCTACTGACACGAACTGGAGGCTTGCTTGCTTCAGTAACGGAGGCCTCCACCATTCCCCGCCTGCCGCTGCTGGGCTCTGAGCTGCTAAGAAACATTGTTACAAATATAGAAGCTAAACAAAACCCCAGAAACCTGTTTTCAGTCAGCCGGGATCTCAGACCTGGAGTCGCAACAAAGTTTCAAATACAGAAAGTAAACAAAGGCAGAAACCTGCTTTCAGCAGCGAGGTCTCACAAATAAAGCCGGCTCTCAGCTACAGTGACAGCCATAAATCCAAGAATAAAAAAAAAAAAGGAAAAAAGGAGCGGTTGGGAGCTTCAGTCACCCGCCAGCCTGAAAAGAGCCCTCAGCCCCTCACCCAGACTGGCCAGGCACCCCAGTGGGGACCCCCACCCTGAAGGGTGTGTGACCAGCTGCAAACAGCCATCATCGCCTCATCCAGGCTGGCCAGGCACCCAAGCGGGACCCCGACCCTGATCCAGGACACCCTTCAGGGCAAACCAGCCGGCCCCCACCCGTGCACCAGGCCTCTATTCTATATAGTAAAAGGGTAATATGCCTCCCAGCACAGGATCAGTGGAGCCATGAGGCCTCCCCGCACCGGGATCAGCGTGACGGGGGCAGCGCCCAAACCCCCTGATCGCCCTGCAGCTCTGCGTGTGACAGGGGGCGGGGCCACAACCTTCCTATCCGCCCTGCTCTGTGCGTGACAGGGGGGAGCTCCCCAAGCCCCTGATGGGCCCTGCTCTGTGTGTGACAGGGGGGAGTTCCCCAACCCCCTGATGGGCCCTGCTCTGTGCATGACAGGGGGCAGCGCCCCAACCCCCTGATCTGCCCTGCTCTGTGCGTGACAGGGGGTGGCACCGCAACCTCCCCATCAACCCTGCCTTGAGTGTGACGGGGGCAGTGCCCCAACCCCCAATTGGCCTTACCCTGAGCGTGACTGAGGGTGGCATCACAACCTTCTGATCCGCCCTGCTCTGTGCATGACAGGGGGCGGTGCCCCAACTCCCCAATCGGCCCTGCTCTGAGCCCGACCAGGGGCTGCGGGGCAGGCACCTAGGGATTGGGCTTGCCCTCTGCCACCCAGAAATGGGCCTAAGCCAGCAGGTCGTTATCTCCAGAGGGTCCTAGACTGTGAGAGGGCACAAGTGGGGCTGAGGGGCCCCCTCTTCCTCCCCGAGTGCACAAATTTTTGTGCACCGGGCCTCTAGTCTACACTAATAAAAGACAAACATGCAAATTGACCATACCTTTGCTATGCCCTAAGCCATGCCCACCAGCCAATCAGAGCAACTATATGCAAATTAACCCAACCAAGATGGAGGCCGGCAGCCACGGAGCTGGAGCAAGCAGGAGGCTTGGTTGCCCCAATGATGGAGGAAGCCAAGCTTCCCGCTTGCCGTGGCCTGGCTCTGAGCTCCACTCAAAGTAACAAAGTTTTACTTTTTTTAAAAAAAATTTTTTAAATATATTTTATTGATTTTTTACAGAGAGGAAGGAAGAGGGATAGAGAGCTAGAAACATCGATGAGAGAGAAACATCGATCAGCTGCCTCCTGCACACCCCTCACTGGGGATGTGCCTGCAACCAAGGTACATGCCCCTGACCGGAATCGAACCCGGGGCCCTTCAGTCTGCAGGTTGACGCTCTATCCACTGAGCCAAACCGGTTACGGCTAGCAACAAAGTTTTAATTATAGAAGGTAAATAAACCCCAGATACCTGCTTTCAGCTGGCCGTGGCCACGGAGCGGGAGCGAGAAGAAGGCTTCCCTCCCGCCCGCCCTGGCCAGCTCTGAGCTCCTCTCAAGGCTACAAAGTTTCAATTATAGAAGGTAAATAAAACCCAGAATAAAAAGAATAAAGAAAAAAAGGAGAGGCTGGGAGCTTCCATGGCCGGGGGGCTTGGCCAGCCTGAAAACAGCCCTCAGCCCCTCACCCAGACTGGCCAGGCACCCCAGTGGGGACCCCCACCCTGAAGGGGGTGTGACCAGCTGCAAACAGCCATCAGCCCCTCACCCAGGCTGGCCAGGCACCCCAGCGGGACCCCCACCCTGATCCGGGACACCCTTCAGGGCAAAGCAGCCGGCCCCCACCTGTGCAGCAGGCCTCTATCTTATATAATAAAAGGGTAATATGCAAACTGACCCTAACAGCAGACCCTAACATTCAGACTGGGAATGACTGGTCACTATGACACACACTGACCACCAGGGGGCAGATGCTCAATGCAGGAGCTGTCCCCTGGTGGTAAGTGCTCTCCCACAGGGGGAGCTCTGCTCAGCCAAAGCCAGGCTGATGGCTGCCAGTACAGAGGTGGTGGTGGTGGGAGCCTATCCCGCCTCCTCAGCAGTGCTAAAGATATCCAACTGCAGCTTAGGTCTGCTCCCCGCTGGCAAGTGGACATCCCCCGAGGGCTGCCGGGCTGCCAGAGGGATGTCTGACTGCCAGCTTGGGCCCAATCCCCCAGGGAGCGGGCCTAAGCCAGCAGGTGGACATCCTCTGAGGGGTCCCAGACTGCAAGAGGGCATAGGCCGGGCTGAGGGAACCACCCCCCGCGCCCGAGTGCACAAATTTTTGTGCAGTGGGCCTCTAGTAGTATATAAGCAAAAACCAACATAAAGCTGAAGTGACTATACTATTATTAGACAAAATGTATTTTTAGATAAAAACTATAATTAGAGACAAAGAAGAATGTGTTTTGTACTGTGATAAAAGACACATAATAAAATTTACCATCTTAACCATTTTTAACTGCACACTTCAGTAGTATTAAGTACATTCACATTATTGTGAAACAGATCTCCAGAACTTTTTCATCTTACAAAACTGAAAATCTGTATTAATTGAACAATTCCCCTTTCCCCACTCTGATCTAGACCTTGGTAACCACCATTCTACTTTCTGTTTCTACAAATTTGACAACTTTAGATACTTCATATAAGTGGAATCATATAAGTATTTTTCTTTTTGTGACTGGCTTATTTCACTTAGCATCTCCTCAAGGTTCATCCATGTTGCAGCATGTGACAGGATTTCCTTTCTTTTTAAGGCTGGAATTATATTCCACTGTATGTAGGTACCACATTTTATTTATCCATTCATCTACTGAACATTTGGATTGCTATAATTTCTTAGCTACTGTGAATAGTGCTGCTATGAACATGGGTGTGAAAATATCTCTTTAATACCCTGCTTTAAATTCTTTTGGATAGGTACTCAGAAATAGAACTGTTGGACCATATGGTAGTTCTAATTCTATTTATTTATTTTTATTATTATTTTAAATATATTTTTATTGATTTCAAAGAGGAAGGAAGAAGGAGAGAGAGAGCTAGAAACATCAATGATGAGAGAGAATCACTGATGGGCTGCCTCCTGGATGCCCCATACTGGGGATTGAGCCTACAACCTGGGCATGTACCCTTGACAGGAATTGAACCTGGGACCCTTCAGTCTGCAGGCCGATGCTTTATCCACTGAGCCAAACCGGCTAGGGCTAGTTTTATTTTTTTTTAAGGAACCTCCATACTGTTTTCCATGGTGGTTGTACCATTTTACAATTCCATCAACAGTGAACGAGGGTTCCAATTTTTCCACATCCTACACTTTTTATTTTCTGTTTTTTTGATAGGTGTGAGGTAACGAAGACAGACATTTTATAAAGATAAATGAGTCAACCCATCAATTATATCACAAAAACTTATTTGTGCCCAACAATACATGAAGCCCCAAAGAACATGACACAAAAAGTAACAGACTAAAGATAGTAGACAATTCAACAATAATAGTTGAAGACTTCAATACACACTTTCAATAATGAATACAACAACTAGTCAGAAGAACAGCACAGAAACAGAAGACTTGAACAACACTAAAAACCAACTATAATTAAGAGACATCAATATAACATTTGACCCAACTATAGCAGAATACACAATCTTCTCAAGTGCACATAGAACATTCTCTAGGATAGACCCTGTTTGGCCATAAAACAAATCTCAATAATTTAAAAAGACTGAAAGCACAAATGTTCTCTAATCAGAAAACAATGAAAATAGAAACAATAACAAGAAAAGCTATAAATCTTTTTTTAAAAAAATATTTTTATTGATTTCAGAGAAGAAGGGAAAGGGAGAGAGAGAAACATCAATGATGAGAGAAAGAATCATTGACTGGCTGCCTCCTGTACGCCCTACACTGGGGATCGAGCCCGCAACCTGGGAATATGCCCTGACTGGGAATCAAACCGTGACCTCCTGATTCATAGGTCTACGCTCAACCACTGAGCCAAGCCAGGCGGGCTGTAAATCTTCTTGATCTTGAATTAGACAATGGCTTTTTAACTATACCAAAAGCATAAGCAAGAACACACAAAAAACCCAGATAAGTTGGACTTCATCAAAATTAATAACTCTGTGCTTCAATGGACACCATCAAGATAGTGAAAAGACAACCCACAAAATGGTTAACAAAAATACTTGCAAATCATATATTTGATAAGAGACTTAAAGGACTCTTATAATCTATAATAATAAAAGTGTAATATGCTAATTAGACCGGATGTCCTTCTGAACGACCTTCCGGACGAAGCCGTGGTGAGCAGGGGCTGAGGCAGAGGCAGCCACGGTGGGGGCCAAGCCCCTTGCATGAATTTTGTGCATCGAGCCTCTAGTTCACTAATAAAAAGACAATCCAATCTTTTAAATGGGCAAAGATTTGACATATATAAGTTGTCAATAAGCACATACCAAAATGCTTAACATCACTAGCCATCAGGGAAATGTAATAAAAACCACAATATAAGATATCACTGCATATTTACTAGAAAGGCTATAATCAAATAGCCAGACAAAAACATTTATTTGCAGGATGTGGCGCCGGCCATTTCAAACATTTCACTCTTGGTGGCAAGTAAACTGTGCAGTTGTGAAAAAAACAGTCTGGTGGTTGCATAAAAGGTTCAACACAAAGTTATCATACAACCTAGCAGTCCCTTTCATAGGCATTACCCTAGAGAAATGAAAACATATATCCAAAGAAAAACTTGTACAAAAATCATCATAGCATTATTTGTAACAGCCAAAAAGTAGAAACAACCCAAATGACATCAATCGATGAATGGATAAACAAAATGTAGTATACCCATACAATGGAATATTATCTATATATATAAGAAGCAAGCTACCATAATGGCCATAACGACCAGTCGCTATGATGCCCACTGTGGCCAGCGAACCGCCCGATCAGGGGGTTGGGCCAGCCAGCCAACCCCCTGCTGGCCTGACCCTGATTGGACTCTCCCACTCCGATCAAGAGTGGGGGGCCGGCCAAACGCCTCCTCCCTTTCCCCCCAGCCCCGCCCCTGGTCAGCCCGCCCCACCACGATAGGCTCACAGCCCCTTCCCCTGGTCGACCTGCCCTTGATTGCACCCCCCACCCTAATAGGGGGCACGGCTGGCTGGCCAACCTCCTGCAGTCCCTCCCCCCGGTCATGCCCCCTATGGGCCCCCACCACCCTGATCAGCCTGCAGCCCCTCCCCTGATTGCCCCACCCCCACCCTAATTGAGTTCAGGGCTGGCTGGCCAACCACCCATGGCCCCTCCCCCAGACCACTGGCTCCCAATTAGCACCCCCAACCAACTGCAGCCCCTTCCCCGATGGCCCGGCCAACCTCTTGCCATCTCCTCCTCCCAACAGACCCAGCCCCAATCTGCCCTGACTGGGCCCGGCCAGATGGCCAGACCCCACCCGTGCATGAATTTGTGCACTGGGTCTCTAGTTCAACAATAAAAAGGAGTCAACTACTGATGCATGCTACAATATGATGAACCTTGAAAAGATTATGCAAAGTAAAAGAAACTTGTCACAGAAAACCATATAATATATGGCTCTAATTATATAAAATGTCAAGAAAAGACAAACTGCTAGAGTCAGAAAGTAGATTAGCAGTTGCCTAGGGTTGAGGGATGTGGGAAGAAATGGGGAGTATCTACTAATAGGCTTGAGTTTCCTTGGGGTGATGAAAATGTTCTAAAATAAATTGTGGGGATGGTTGCATAACTGTGTGAATACTAAAAATCACTGAATTGTACACTTAAATGGGTGAACTGCATCACTATAAAACTGTTACAGTACATTAAAAAAAACCAACAACATAAGCACACTACCTTCTTTATAAGTTTTCCCTAGGGTAGCAGTGCTAATGGAACAAGTAGGTATATATTTTCCCAACTGTAGAAATATTAACAGAACAACGGAATACCTGAGTCTTTCCTGTGATTCTCAAACTTCTAAAGAATAAAAAACACAATTCCCACAAATTTGTGTGTTGGAGTAAAAGAGCTCAGTTTATTCTGAAGATTTACCGCAGATAAGCCAAACTTTATTTCATCTAATGTAGATAAGGCAGGCTTCAGTGTGGTCAGAGCACTGGCCCGTGCACTGAAGGGTTGCGGGTTTGATTCCTGGTCAAGGGCACGTACCTGGGTTGCAGGCTCGTTCTCCTGGCCCTGGTCAGGGCTCGTGTGGAAGGCAACAAATCGACGTGCCTCTCTCACATCGATGTTTCTCTCTCTCAAAGGGCCGACGCACAGCATGGACTTACTCAGACTCACTCCCGGAGCTCCAGCACTAGGACAGCAGCTTGAAAGGATCCAGGGGCATACAGGGAGGAATTAACTTCTCTGGCATCAGGCTAAGAACTGGGGGACAGCTTTCTACCAGACAACAGTGCTGGCAGAGACCATTGTTCCTTTGCTGAGACCTCTCTGGCACAAAGCCAACCAACAGTCACCATAACTGAGTCTCCATCAACCTGCAGCTGATTCCCAGAGACCACACCCCATCTAATTTGCAGCCTCACCCAAGCTACCTGCAATGACTTTTCCATATGAATAGCCTGTCCTAGCTCAGGCTTCAGACTCCTAAAATCTCCCAAACAAGCAGCACCTGACCTCAGCATGCCCCATACCTCTGGATAAGCAGCCCTAGGCCCTGTACTAGCAGTAGCCTGCCTTCTCCTGGGCATCTCCAAGCCCAACACAAGTAGCAGCCATCTAAAGATTGCTCTGTAACTCATGCCAGGTAGCCCCAGGCAAGAGCTGGCTATATACCTCCCAGAACCAGTGCATCCAGTGATCAGCTTCAGACTATGTCAGATTACAACCTCACCACATCCAGTAGCAAAACACTGGAGGGGCAGACTCAGTGAGCACCAAAACCCACTGAAGCAAGTCCTGCTCCATAGTGTGTCTCCCACACAGCAGCTAGCTCTCTCGCTCTCTCTCTCTCTCTCTCTCTCTCTCTCTCTCTCTCTGTAGTTGCAGCTGGTTCTCACAGCCAATTGGCCTGGGGGTCAATTACTCCCAGTGACGCCAACAGCAATCAAGGCTCAAATACAACAGGACATTGCACACAGGGATGCACCTAGAGTGCCCAGCTCAGGTGACTGGGGAGGCTGGGCCACTGGGCTCTATAGGACACTAACTATACAGGCCACTCTACCAATTCCAAGAGACATAGCAGCTCTACCTAATACATTGAAACAAACACAGGGAAGCAGCCAAAATGCAGAAACAAATAAACATGTCAGAAATGAAAGAACAGAAGAAATCTCCAGAAAAAAGAAATAAATAAAATGGAAGTAAGCAAACTACCGGATGGAGTTCAAAACAATGGTTATAAGGATGCTCACAGAACTTAATGAGAACGTCAAGGAACTTAGTGAGAACATCAACAACATAAAAAAAGATCAGTCAGAAATGAAGAATTTACTAACTTAAATGAAGAATAATTTATAGGGAATCAACAGTAGAGCAGAGGATGCTGAGAATCAAATCAGCGAATTGGAATATGAGGAAGCAAAAAACACCCAATCAGAAGAGCAAAAAGAAAAAAGAACCAAAAAATATGAAGATAGTGCAAAGTTATCCTCTGGGATAACTTTAAGCATATCAACATTTGCATCATGGTAATGTTGGAAGGAGAAGAGAGGAAGCAAGAAATTAAAAACCTATTTAAAAAACAGTAACAGAAAACTTCCCCTCTCTAGTGAAAGAAACAGACATACAAGTCCAGGAAGCGCAGAGAGTCCCAAACAAGAGGAACCCAAAGAGGCCCACATCAAGACACATCATAATTTTTTTTTTTTAATATATTTTCATTGATTCTCTACAGAGAGGAAGGGAGAGAGACAGAGAGCCAGAAATATCGACGAGAGAGAAACATCGATCAGCTGCCTCCTGCACATCTCCTACTGGGGATGTGCTTGCAACCCAGGTACATGCCCCCGACCGGAATCGAACCCGGGACCCTTCAGTCCGCAGGCCGACGCTCTATCCACTGAGCCAAACCGGCCTTGGCAAGACACATCATAATTAAGTCCTTGCCGGTTTGCCTCGGCCTGCAGACTGAAGGTCCTGGGTTCGATTCCGGTCAATGGCACATACCTCTGTTGCAGGCTCCTCCCCAGCCCGGGCCCTTGTCAGGGCATCTGCGAGAGGCAACCAATCGGTGTGTTTCTCTCACATCGATATTTCTCTCTGTCTTTCACTCTTTCTTCTACTCTCTCTAAAAATCAATGGAAAAATATCCTTGGGTGAGGATTAAAAAAATAGACATATCATAATTAAAATGCCAAAGGTTAAAGACAAAGAGAGAATCTTAAAAGCAGCAAGAGAAAAGCAGTTATCTTCAGGGGAGTATCCAAAGGACTGTCAGCTGATTTCTCAACAGAAACTTTGCAGGCCAGAAGGAAGTGGCAAGAAATATTCAAAGTGATGAAAAACAAGGACCTACAACCAAGATTACTCTACCCATAAAAGCTATCATTTAAAACTGAAGGTCAGATAAAGAGCTTCACAGCCCAGCTGGTGTCGCTCAGTGGTTGAATGTTGACCTATGAACCCGGAGGTCATGGTTCAATTCCCGGTCAGAGCACATGCCCAGGTTGCAGGCTCAGTCCCTAGTAGGGGGTCAGGAGGCAGCTAAACAATAATTCTCTCTCATTATTGATGTTTCTATTTCTCCCTCTCCCTTCCTCTGAAATTAAAAAAACAACAAAAATGGGTCGAGAAACTAAGATGGCAGCATAGATAAACACCGGGAAATTGCTGCTTCCCACAACAATTGATAAATGCATCAAAAACACAAGCCGGACATCACCCAGAACTACAGGAGAGCTGGCTGAGTGTAAATTCTACAACTAGAAGGAAAGAAAAGCACACTGGGAGCCAGAGGAGCTGAGGAGGTGGAGTGCAGAGGTACAGGGGCTCGCGCGCGCGGAAAGGGTCTGGCACCTGAGGACGCGGCTGTCTTTTTGAATCCGGAGGGAGACACAAGCTCCCGACGGCTCTGAAATCCGGTTCCGGGAAGTCTCTGGGGACCCAGGACTCATACAGGGAGAAACTGGTCTGTCTGGCAGCGGGCGAGCTTGAGGACAGCTTTCCCTCAGAGGTGCTTGCAGCCATTGCCCGGACACTGGGACTCGCGACTCCTTAGGGCGGGGCTGAGGCTCCGCCATAGCTGCTTCCTCCGCCCTTTGATTCCTTGAGACCCCGCCCCGCCCAGGCTGCGGCAGAGGCTTTTGCATATGAATGCCCCGGCCATTTGCAACCTGTAATTACCTAACCTCAGCCGGGCCAGATAGACCCAGAGCTTCCAAGAGAAGGCCCAAGGCCCCACAGCAGCTTGCATTGCTACACAGCTGAGCATCATCAGGGCACTTCCAAACTCCAAAAAAAGGAAGGGGAATCTGCAGTTCTCTTCGTAGTTCCTGCTGTGTAACCTCAGGCAGAGGCTAAATTAGCACATCCTTAGATCCAAGAGCCACTGTACCCAGTGGTCAGAGGGGGACCATCCAGATCACAACTCCTCAGATCCATAAGGGACACACTCAGGGTGCAGTCTCAGTGAGCACCAAAGTCCCACTGAAGCAAGTCTTGCCCCAGAAGGGTGTCTCCAGCACAGAAGTTCTCCCGCTGCAGACCCAGCTGATTCTCACTGCCAATTGGCCTGGAGGTCAATTCCTCCCAGTGATCCTACAACAACCAAGGCATAGCTACAACAAGACTGTGCACAAAGCCCACAAGGGGGTGCACCAAGAGTGTCCACCTCAGGTAACTGGGGAGGCTGAGCCACTGGGCCCTACAGGACACCTAGCACACAAAGCCACTCTATCAACACAGGGAAGCA
The DNA here is from genome assembly GCF_963259705.1 of Myotis daubentonii. Taxonomy (NCBI): domain Eukaryota; kingdom Metazoa; phylum Chordata; class Mammalia; order Chiroptera; family Vespertilionidae; genus Myotis; species Myotis daubentonii. The sequence goes on along the minus strand of NC_081849.1, from coordinate 5,926,917 downwards.
GCCAAAATGCGGAGACAAAGAAACAGGTCACAAATGGCAGAAACGGAGGAAAGCAAACGACTGGATATAGAGTTCAAGGCCACGTTTATAAGGTTTTTCAAGAATTTTATGGAAACCGCCGATAAATTTAATGAGTCCCTCAGTAAGTATAGTGAGACCATGGAGGACATGAAAAAGGACCAACTAGAAATTAAGCATACACTGACTGAAATAAAGAATAATTTACAGAGATCCAACAGCAGACAAGAGGATCCCAAGAATCAAGTCAAAGATTTGAAATACAAAGAAACAAAAAATACCCAACCGAAAAAGAAAAAAGAAAAGAGATTCCAAAAATATGAACATAGTGTAAGGAGCCTCTGGGACAACTTCAAGCGTACCAACATCAGAATTATAGGGGTACCAGAAGAAGAGAGAGGGCAAGATATTGAAAAACCTATTTGAAGAAATAATGACAGAAAACTTCCCCTACCTGGTGAAAGAAATAGACTTACAAGTCCAGGAAGCGCAGAGAACCCCAAACAAAAGGAACCCAAAGAGGACCACACCAAGACACATCATAATTAAAATGCCAAGAGCAAAAGACAAAGAGAGAATCTTAAAAGCAGCAAGAGAAAGACAGTCAGTTACCTACAAGGGAGTACCCATACGACTGTCAGCTGATTTCTCAACAGAAACCATGCAGGCCAGAAGAGAGTGGCAAGAAATATTCAAAGTGATGAATAGCAAGAACCTACAACCAAGATTACTTTATCCAGCAAAGCTATCATTCAGAATGGAAGGTCAGATAAAGAGCTTCACGGATAAGAAAAAGCTAAAGGAGTTCATCACCACCAAACCAGCATTATATGAAATGCTGAAAGGTATTCTTTAAGAAGAGGAAGAAGAAAAGGGAACTCTTACCATTTGCCACAGCATGGATGGAGCTGGAGAGCGGATAAATATCACAGGATCTCACTCATTTGTGGAATATAATGAACAACATAAACTGATGAACAAGGACTGATCCAGAGACGGAGAGGCATTGCTTGGACTGTCGGGCTTTGGAGGGAGGGTAGGGGAGGGTGGGGGCAAGGGGGAAAGATCAACCAAAGGACTTACATGCAGGCATATAGGCCTAACCAATGGACACGGACAACGGGGGGGGGGGGGGGTTGAGGGTAACGTGGGGACAGGGACACATATGTAATATCTTAATCAATAAAAATATATTTAAAAAAAAAAAAACAACAAAAATGGGGGAAGGTCAAGGGGGGGTGGGGGGGGGAGAGACATATGTAATACTCTTTGTAATACTTTAAGCACTAAAACAAAATTTAAAAAAAAAATTAATTAATTAAAAAACAACAAAAACATATTTTAAAAAAAAAGAGCTTCACAGACAAGAAAAAGCTAAAAGAGTTCATCACCACCAAACCAGTATTACATGAAATGTTAAAGGGTCTTCTTGAAGAAGAAAAATATGAACAATAAAATGGCAATAAATACATATCTATCAACAATTGAACCTAAAAATCAAAATAAATTAACAAGAAATCTAATGAACAAAATAAACTGATGAATAAAATAGAACCAGAGGCATGGAAACATGGAACAGACTGACAAATCTCAGAGGGAAGAGGGGATGGAGGCAGGAAGAGATTAACCAAAGAACTTATATGCATACATGCATTACCCATGGACACAGACAACAGGATGGTGAAGACCTGGGATGGGCGGGATCTGGGTGGAGGGGTTAAAAGGAAAGGGATATCTGTAATACTCTCAATAACGATTTAAAAATATTTTGTTATTGATTTTAGAGAAAGGAAGGGAGAGGGATAGCAAGATAGAAACATCAATAAGAGAGATGCACTGGGGATGGAGCCCACAAGTCAGGCATGTGCCCTGACTGGTAATCGAACCATGACCTCCTAGTTCAGCCGTGGGCAAACTACGGCCCGTGGGCCAGATCCGGCCCGTTTGAAATGAATAAAACTAAAAAAAGAAAGACCGTACCCTTTTATGTAATGATGTTTACTTTGAATTTATATTAGTTCACACAAACACTCCATCCATGCTTTTGTTCCGGCCCTCCGGTCCAGTTTAAGAACCCACTGTGGCCCTCGAGTCAAAAAGTCTGCCCACCCCTGTCCTAGTTCATGGGCCACAATGACCAGGCTCAACAATAAAGATTTTAAAAAATAAAATAAAATAAAATAAACAACATTCAAAAAGTTCGGAAAATTAAAAAAAATAAAAGCAATGTAAAAAATATCCTCAGGTGAGCTTTTTTAAAAAAAATTCTGTCATGATCTGTGTCATTTTAATTTTACAATTGAACCTACAGAGTCTCTTGCTAGGAGTACATGAATATATATGAAAAAAATACTTTCGTTTACAAAACTTAATTTGTGACACGACATTTTGAAGTTGTGTTTTTACCATGCACAGGTTCATCTTCATTGACAAACAGACAGGGTTCTATTTCTTTCAAGGACCGTCTTCCTTCAAGCCGGGCAAGGAGCTTCAAACGGAAAAAAAAAGAGAGAAGGAAAAATCGTTACCTAAAAATGTAAAATCTTGAAGATCTGCATTTATGTAATTTCCCAAAAGACTATAAAAAAGGCTTTCTATAATTTTAAGGGTGTAGAGAGAATTCTGAAGTATATAACTTAGAAGAAAAGTTGTGTTCACTTGTTCAGAAAATATTTCATTTTTTGTTTATGTACTCGGTACGGATGGTATGGGTTCCTGCCCTCAAAGGAGCTGATAGTATAGACTGGGATATAGACTAAACTGCTAAATGCAATGTAGTCACCCTCCTTATGCATTATAATTACCTTTCTCACGATGCTTATTGTACCTGTTATACAGGTACCGGTGTTTAATCTGTCTGTCAACTCCTTTTCTAGTGGGGGGAACTGGACAAAGGAGAAAGGTGGAGAAAACTTCCTTGGGGAGCTCCTACCTGAATTAGTTAGGTATGTGGGGCAGAGGTGGCCAAAGCGCAGAGCTTATAAACAGCACTGTGTGTAGGTCAACCATAAGCACATTTGAATTGCTACAGCTTGTAGCACAAAACAGACAGGAGATAATGAAGTTCCAAAGAGCAGAGGTCAGATCCCAGAAGGTCTCAGATGCCATGCTCAGGAGCCTGCTCCTTGGCTTGTACATAGAGCAAGGGGTCTCAGCTACACAATGAGAAGCAATCTGGACAATGCAGAGTAGATAGGACTCCAGAAGCAGACTTGCTATGTCACTTCCCTGGGCCTGAGGTTTCTCATCATAAGTGAGGGTAACGAACAGTATATCTCCCTCACAAAGCTGTTGAGGATTCAATGTGTTAAGAGTGCTGCCTTGCCCTGGCCGGTTTAGCTCACTGGATAGAGCGTTAGCCTGCGGACTCAAGGGTCCCGGGTTCGATTCCAGTCAAGGGCATGTACCTTGGTTGCAGGCACATCCCCAGTAGGGGGTGTGCAGGAGGCAGCTGATTGATGCTTCTCTCTCATCGATGTTTCTAACTCTCTATCCCTCTCCCTTCCTCTCTGTAAAAAAATCAATAAAATATATTTAAAAAAAAAAGAGTTCTGCCTTGGCCGGGTAGCTCAGTTGGGCCCCGATATATCAAGGTTGCAGGTTCAATCCCCAGTCAGGACACATACAAGAGCCAGCCAATGGATGCATAAATGAGTGGATCAACCGGTCCATGTTTCTCTCTCTCAAAATCAAGCAATAGCCCTGGCCAGTGTGGCTCAGTTGGTTGGCATCGTCCAGTGCACCTAAAGATGGCTGGTTAAATTTCCGGAAGGGGTCATGAGGGAAGCAGATTAATAATGTTGCTCTCTCTTTCCCCCCTCTCCCTTCCTCTAAAAAAATCAATAAAACCCAGCCAGCATGGCTCAGTGGTTGAGTGTCAACCTATGAACCAGGAGGTTGCGGCTTGATTCCTGGTCAGGGCTCATGCCCAGGTTGCAGCTCAATCCCTAGTGTGGGACGTGCAGGAGGCAGCCGATCAATGATTCTCTCATCATTGATAGTTCTCTCTCTCCCTTCCTCTCTGAAATCAATAAAAATATATTTTAAAATAAATAAAATAAAAATATTCTTTGTGATGACAAGGAACATAGTAGTAGTAAAGCATTTAACCTAGTCCTAGACCAGGGGTGGGCAAACTTTTTGACTCGACGGCCACAATGGGTTCTTAAACTGGACCGGAGGGCCAGAACAAAAGCATGGATGGAGTGTTTGTGTGAACTAATATAAATTCAAAGTAAACATCATTACATAAAAGGGTACAGTCTTTTTTTTTTTTTTTTTTTTTTAGTTTTATTCACTTCAAACGGGCTGGCCCTCGGGCCGTAGTTTGCCCACGGCTGTCCTAGACCAAAGAGAGGTTTGGCCTTTGCCCTAGGCTCCTGGAAATCATCTCTAAGCCTCTTAGAATATCCCGTCAGATAAAGTGTTTTTGTGTACCTGGGGCCCTTGAGCCACACCAGATGGTAGAACAATGTGCTGGGGGCTTTGGGTCAGCTCAAATTCTGCTATCAGCTCTGGTGTCTGAGGAGCTGGAGACAGAGGTCAGCTGTTTGGGCAGCTGACTATGTCCACAGGACAGAGCCTCATTATGACTCTGGACACCGAAGTTCAGGTGGTCTTCCCTGGCTGGCATACTGTCACATACTGCTGCTGGGAGAAGTTAGCACTGCCTATGACTCCACTGGGAGAAGACAAGCAGGTCTCCATTTGGAATTCTTCTGGACTTTATCAATTACATCTCTTCCCTTGGCTGATTTCAATCTGATCCCTCGCACTGGAGTAAACCATAGCCACGAACAGGGAGCAGGCAATTCTGCGAGTCTGTCTAATGAATTCTTAAACATGAAGGTGGTCTTGGGGACCCCTGAACTTGCAATTAGTGTTATGAGTAACATAATCTTGGGGCCCTGAATTTTGCAGTTGGTGTCCAAAGTGAAGGCAGTTTTGGGGACTTCCCCAATGTCACAGATAAAGTACTTCTGCTCCAAACACAAATATAATGGTTTCCTCTCGGAAAAGCAATTGTATGATTATTTGAGTTAGAGAATTTTTCCCTGGAATACTATTTTATTACTTGAACTTTGGAAAATTTTCATCCACCACTGTGAGCTTGACAGCTTCCCAATACTTAAGATCCTTTTTGGTGAACTCACTGGTGAGTTTAATGAATGTGACTTTTCAGGGTAATTACTTAACGAAATGTGTTAACACCTGGAAGATCTGCATAACTCAGTATTTCCAAATGACCAATGCATGATGTTAAAACATTCCTGGGTATGCCCTAGCCCCGGGGTCGGCAAACTGCAGCTCGCAAGCCACATGCGGCTCTTTGGCCCCTTGAGTGTGGCTCTTCCACAAAATACCAACTTCTGCGCATGGGCCACGAAGTTTCAATCACACTGTACGTGCGCGCCCACACGTGGTATTTTGTGGAAGAGCCACACTCAAGGGGCCAAAGAGTCGCATGTGGCTCACGAGTCGCAGTTTGCCGGCCACTGCTCTAGCCAGTTTGGCTCTGTGGATAGAGCCTTGGCCTGTGGACTGAAGGGTCCAGGGTTCGATTCCAGTCAAGGACACATACCCAGGTTGCGGGCTTCATTTTTAGTAGGGGGCATGCAGGAAGCAGCCGATCAATGATTCTTTCTCATCATTGATGTGTATCTTTTTTTCCCTCCTTTCCTCTATGAAATCAATAAAAATATATTTTAAAAACAACAGCCGAACCGGTTTGGCTCAGTGGATAGAGCAGCCGTGGGCAAACTATGGCCCGCGGGCCGGATTCGGCCTGTTTGAAATGAATAAAACTAAAAAAAAAAAAAAAAAAAAAAAAAAAAAGACCGTACCCTTTTATGTAATGATGTGTACTTTGAATTTATATTAGTTCACACAAACACTCCATCCATGCTTTTGTTCCGGCCCTCCGGTCCAGTTTAAGAACCCATTGTGGCCCTCGAGTCAAAAAGTTTGCCCACCCCTGGGATAGAGCATCGGCCTGCGGACTGAAGGGTCCCAGATTCGATTACGGTCAGGGGCATGTGCCTTGGTTGCGGGCACATCCCCAGTGGGGGGGCGTGCAGGAGGCAGCTGATCGACCTCTCTCATCAATGTTTCTGACTCTCTGTCCCTCTCCCTTCTTCTCTGTAAAAAATCAATAAAATATATATTAAAAAAAAATTTTTTTAAAAATAAAAAAACACACACACACACAAAAAAATAAAAACAAACATTCCTGGGTAAAAGATTCACTCCAAGTGCAAGACAAATCAATGGGTTTTAATGTCTGAAAAATTCACTGATATAATTTTATGTTCTACATTGCAATGAATTTTTTAGGAAAACTACTATTTGTTGAGTTTTGATATAGTATCAAAGAAGAATATCCATAATGAGCTGAAAAGATCTTAAAATACTCTTTCTTTTTCCAACTGTATACCTGTGAGAAGCCAGACACTTTCAATATACTTTAACCACACAACATATAGTAATCGATGATACAGAAGAAATGAGAACCAACTATAATATGTTTTTAAAGGCATGTATACAAATGACTAATATCCTCATCAGAATGATTAACTTGGGAAGTCCCTCCAATTGTTTACTATTACTGTAACTGCTCAAAATATTTTAGAACTCTACCATCCGAGAGTTCTGAGTAAGATAATATTTAAGAAAGTATTATTTTATTGACATGACTTTTTTGGACAAAGATGGTGTTAATTACCCCTCTTACCAAAATATCTGATTTAGCCAATTTGCATATGACTTTCCACTGTTATCTAAAAATCAAATTTATTTTTTATTTTTTAAATATATTTTTATTCATTTCAGAGAGGAAGGGAGAGGGAGAAATAGAAACATCAATGTTGAGGATCATTGATGGGCTACCTCCTGCACGCCCCCTACTGAGGATCGAGCTGGCAAGCTGGGTGTGTGCCCTTGGCCAGAATCGAACCCGAGACCATTTAGTCAGCAGGCTGACACTCTATCCACTGAGCCAAACTGGCTAAGGCCAAATTTATTTTCAAAGGATGGGAACTTCCCATCCTTTGAAAATATTCAAAAAAATGTTTTATAATGCCAAAAGCAGAGAGTACAGAGGGAGTGAAAGTAATTCCCAGAACTTGGAAACAGATTTACCCCTACAAATAAGGGATAATATTAGCAAGATGTCTTCCAAATATAGTGTATCCCCCCAAAAGTTTACACGCCTTGAATGACTATAAAGTCCGTGTTTCTGAACATACAGTTCATTTTCAAAATTTTAAAGAATCCACACAAATGAATAAGATTTTTGTCAATGCCTGTTTTCAAACTGATGACCATTCTGGTCCAGGCACTGCTGATAACACAAAGCAATGGAATCACAAACACAGTTCAGTACTTGTACCCTCTCAATTCGTCAACTGTTGCCGGTTTTGTACCGTAAATGTTATCTTTTATGTATCTCCATTAAAAAGTCTAGTGGATGAATTTTCTTTGTTCAAAGCTTAGTCTGGCTTCACCCTTTATTTCAAATCTGCTAAACATGTAAAGGAGTAAAAAATTAAGTGAGGCCAAAACCGGTTTGGCTCAGTGGATAGAGTGTCGGCTTGCGGGCTGAGGGGTCCCGGGTTCGATTCCGGTCAGGGGCATGTGCCTGAGTTGCAGGCACATCCCCAGTGGGAGATGTGCAGGGGGCAGCTGATTGATGTTTCTCTCTCACTGATGTTTCTGGCTCTCTATCTCTCTCCCTTCTTCTCTGTAAGGACTCAGTGAACTATATTTAAAAAAAAAAAATTAAGTGAGTTATTAGCTATTAAAGTGTGTATACATTTTTTGGGACAGGGTGTCCTCTCAAAAATGTATACACATTTTGAGTAATTATAAAGGCAGTGTTTGTACTTCAACTGCATTTTCAAACTTCCAGTAGCATTTTAGGAAGAATTTCCTTTGTTCAAAGCTTAGCCTGGCTAAAAAAAAAAGAAAACATCAATTGAGCTATCAGCTGTTAAAGTGTATATACATGTTTTGGGGACACCTTATATAAGCAGAAAAATACCCTAAAAATCTGAAATAAACCTGAATGTTATAGAAATTAAAATTAATGATGTTGTCCAGACTTGAGGAATCAGTAAAAAGAAGCCATTAGTCAATCTGGAGTTTGTTAAGCATCAAGGTAAAGGGAACCCAAATAAGTTCTGCCTGACATGACAGTTAATCCTTTTGGGAAGATGAACACACCAGGCGATCAGAGCTTAGTGATGGTAGCATTAATACATTCAACTATTCCTCTTGATTCTCTAAGCCAGCGGTTGCCAACCTTTTGGACCTCACAGACCACCAGCGGTCCACGGACCACTGGTTGGCAACTGCTGCTCTAAGCAACCTTTATGAGGTCAAATTATTGTGGACACAATCATCTTCATCTATTTGTCGGTTTTATAAATATTGTGAAGTAATAGGTTTGGCATTAGGTTTGTAAATCAGTAACTCCTAGGTCAGCGGTTCTCAACCTATGGGTCGCGACCCCTTTGGCGGTCAAACGACCCTTTCACAGGGGTCACCTAAGACCATCCTGCATATCAGATATTTACATTATGATTCATAACAGTAGCAACATTACAGTTATGAAGTAGCAACGAAAATAATTTTATGGTTGGGTCACAACATGAGGAACTGTATTTAAAGGGCCAGAAGGTTGAGAATCACTGTCCTAGGTTTTATTATCATAATAATTATCTAACAATGGCTACTATTTGTGCTTACTGTCAAATCAGCAGTACATAATTTATACACATTCTCTCTTTTAATTGTCACATTCACTCTATTTATTATCATTCTGTTTTTCAGATGAGAAAACTAGCAGACAATGCAGCCAGGATTTAACTGAGATCTCTTGGCTCTAAAAGCCTGGAGTTCTCCTTCTGTACTACATAGCCTCAGAGTCAATCAATTATTATCAAGTCTGACCAAATCTGAGGACAGAGACAAAATAGTCTTGGACCTACTAACTGAAGCTGAAATGAACCTGAGGTCCTATCAAGGCCATTATTCGGCCTCTCAACCATCTCCCTTAGTACTCCCTCTAACTCAGTGATGGCGAACCTTTTGAGCTCGGCGTGTCAGCATTTTGAAAAACCCTAACTTAACTCTGGTGCCGTGTCACATATAGAAATTTTTTGATATTTGCAATCATAGTAAAACAAAGACTTATATTTTTGATATTTATTTTATATATTTAAATGCCATTTAACAAAGAAAAATCAACCAAAAAAAGAGTTCGCGTGTCACCTCTGACACGCGTGTCATAGGTTTGCCATCACTGCTCTAACACCTAGCAGACTCAAATGTTTTCAACTGAAGCAGCAACACTTGAGCAAGCATGCCATCTGCAAAGGGACCATACTCAGTTACACAGAAATTCACTGGGACACGTTTCAGGAAGGCAAATGTGTTCTAGGAACTGAGGTGCTGGGACACAGAGAGGTAGCAGACAGAGTTCCTGTCCTCAAAGAATTTAATGGGGCCGTAACCGGTTTGGCTCAGTGGATAGAGTGTCAGCCTGCGGACTGAAAGGTCCCGGGTTCGATTCCGGTCAAGGGCATGTACCTTGGTTGCAGGCACATCTCCAGTAGGAAGTGTGCAGGAGGCAACTGGTCGATGTTTCTAACTCTCTATCTCTCTCCCTTCCTCTATGTAAAACATCAATAAAATATATATATATATTTAAAAAAAAAAACAAATAAACTTAAAAAAAAAGAATTTAATGGGGAGAGTCAAAACGTTAAAAAAGTACAATAAAGTATGGTAGGTGCTAGAACAGATACGCACATGGGGGTGTGTGTAGGCATCAAAAAGGGATGGTCAATTCTAGCTTGTGTGAGAGATACCTTTAATTCTGAATGAGAGATTTGAACACATAGTTCTTTCAGGTACATACAGAATGAGCAGTAATAACACAATGCTTTCCTTCTTTCTTCCTGGAATGTCCTTTCCCTGGTCTCGAAATTAAATTTCCTAAGGCCTAGACTAATGAACAAACAAAAATCCTACACATTCTTCAAGGCTACCTCCCTCCATGAAGCCATTACTACACTTAAGAGCACATTACTAGCCTGTCTTCCTGATCTAGATGTAAAAGCTTAAAAAGGAAGGGTTGTACCTTGGCTCGTCACCAATTCCAAAATGCAGAAACTCAGCTGCCTGGTAAATCAAAAGTAAACAGGTAGGTAGAAGTGGGGGAACTATTTAGATTTTCATATATTTGGATACTTTGTGCAAATTTCCACTAAACAAAAGTTCAGGAGTATTCTTACAGCTATCATCAAAGTTCTTCATACTCACTAACAAAGTCCATTTTTGAGGCAATCATATACCTTCAATGCTTGCTAAGCAGAACATATCATATAGATCAGGGGTCCTCAAACTACAGCCCGCGGGCCACATGCAAATACAAATATTGTATTTGTTTCCGTTTTGTTTTTTTACTTCAAAATAAGACATGTGCAGTGTGCATAGGAATTTGTTCATAGTTTTTTTTAAAACTATAGTCCGGCCTCCAACGGTCTGAGGGCCAGTGAACTGGCCCCCTGTTTAAAAAGTTTGAGGACCCCTGATATAGATGTTTCTAAACATACTTAGTATGGAAATGCTTACACTAAAGCAGGAAGGAGTGCTTAAAGATCGAATTAACCAGAAGTAAGTGACATGATGGCAAACATGTGTATCTAAGACTTATTTGCATAAAGGCTCATTTTCCCTGATCTTTTGTGATTCAGACTGTTTGCAAGATGGATACCAGCAACAGGGCTTCAGCAAGTATAAGAGTTCCCTACAGAAGCAGACACTCTAACCACATATTCCCAACCCTGTCCACCCTACAATAGGACTGGACTTCTACCTACAAATTTAATGCAATTCTGCCTGGCCTGCGTGGCTCAGAGGTTGAGCATTGACCTATGAACCAGAAGGTCAAGGTTCAATTTTTTGTCAGGCCCATGCCCAGGTTGCAGGCTTGATTCCCAGAATGGGGTGTGCAGGAGGCAGCTGATCAATGATTCTCTCTCATCATTGATGTTTCTCTCTCTCCCTCTCCCTTCCTCTCTGAAATCAATAAAAATATATAAAAAACATACACACAAAAACACACCAAATGGAATACAATTCTGAATAGTTTTACTAATGATATAAGGAGGATCTATGTCAGGCAAAAATGTGAACTATTTAACAGAGGGAAAGTAAGAGAGGAGCTAGAATGCGTAGAAAGAAAGGGAAAGCAGCAGCTATGTTAACATGCATGTGACCAATGCAAATCTGATCCTTATCATGGTAACCCTTTAAATTAGAGGACTAGCCCTGGCCCAGTAGCTCAGCTGGTTAGAGCGTCACCCCAGTATGCTAAGGTTGCAGGTTTGATCCTGGTCAGGGCACACACAAGAATCAAACAATGAGTGCATAAATAAGTAGAACAACAAAAATATTTGATGTTTCTCGCTCTCAAATCAATACATTTAAAAAATAAATAAATTAGAGGACGAATTCTTTTTCACATGTGAAATTAGGCTCCTCTGACACTTTGAAAATTAAATGATTTTTGGGGGCATAGTACTAGGCCTGGCTCTTCAATAATGCTTTTGTCTAAATTACATATAAAAGACAACCGCTACTCATATACTATATGGTTAAATTCCACTGTTTCTAAATATATTCCCTGAAAAAAATATATTCCCTAAAAGGCTGCTGCTTTTATAATATTTTAAAGCAATCATGCTATAAGAGGAAAAGGAAAATAGACAAATATATAAATAATCAAGCAAAAATTACTACATATACCTGACTACTTAGGCAGCATTAATGTCTAGCAGAAATTTTAAGGACTAAATTTTAAACTTATGACATTCCACAGATTAGAAATTCCACTAAATGCATACTTAAAATTTCATTAAGTTATAGCAGACTGTGCTTTAAAATTTCATCTAGACAGAAAAATCACTATATGCAAGATCCTAGAAAGAGACAGTGAAGCACAGAATCCAAATTGCAAGAGTATATTGCTGGTGAAGGCTTATTGTTCCCTTAGTACGAGGAGGAGCTCTGCTGGAGAAACACTTAGGTGCATTCCATCCTCTCATTCTCTCTTCCCAGGAGAGGAGAGATTTTCCTAAAGGGTAGCTTTAGGAGCAGGAACTAGATGCGCATTGATCAGCCTGCTCCTCTCTCCTGACAGCTTGCCTGCACCAACACACATTCTGCTGTTTCTTCAGCCCTAAATTTGACAGAGGCAGATCCTTAGATGTCCCTGGGACGAAAACGTTTTAAGGTGCTATCCATCAACTGTGAGAGGTCTGGTGTGAGGAGGACATGGCAACAAGCCAAGCACTGTATTTGGAAACAGAAAGGTCTTGACAAGAGCACTTTTAGGGGACTGTGAAGACAGAGGTAGATTACAGTGGCTAAAGAGTGAATGGGAGAAAAGGAAGTGCAGGCAGAAAGCACAGACACTTTGATGTGCTGAAGCGTACAGGAATGGAGCTGGAGGAGTGCGGGAAGCCACTGCATGCAGATACTGTCACTAGAGTACATCAAGGAACTCGATGAAATTTGGGCATTAGCAGGGCTGACACTAAGCGCCGATTGTGTTGAGATAATAGTGGCTCAAGGCAATTCTCTAACCTGATAATCCTTTTACTGTTTATCAAACTTTACCTTTGATATGCTTGTATGCATTGCTAAAGGGCAAATGTGTATTCAAGTAAATAAAAGGTGGACCAGACCAGAAGTCAGTGTGTCTCTTCAAGAAACAGGCTCCCCCTGACCCCCAATGTCTTCTAAATTCATATTTCTTGTATAGCATTTTCATTTATGCATGGCAGGTGTTTTTTTTATTTTTTTTATTTTAGAATACTGATGGAAATGGTTGGTGGAAAAGAAGATTGAAGATGCAGGAAACAGAGGGAAACGAACCAGGAGTAGAAATATCTGCAGGAGTGATGTCCTTGAGGAGGGTAAATAGGATGGATGGAAACCATATCACAGGGAGAGAAGTTGCCCTTTTTTAGGAGCAAAAATACTTATTCTATTTTACAGGAGGGAATTCAGAGAAAATGAGCATTATTTTGACATATATTATATATTGCTATATATAATAATGTTAACGTTTATTATTATCAATACAGTCTTGATGAAAAAGTTGCTCTATTGCGTCGGCCTGCGGACTGGGGGGTCCCGGGTTCGGTTCCGGTCAAGGGCATGTACCTTGGTTGCGGGCACATCCCCAGTGGGGGGCGTGCAGGAGGCAGCTGATGGATCTCTCCCATCTCTATCCCTCTCCCGTCTTCTCTGTGAAAAATCAATAAAATATATTTAAAAAAAAAAGAAAAGAAAAGAAAAAGTTGCTCTATTAATATCCAAGAAAGTAGACTTCTGAGCAAAGAAAATTACCCGAGATAAAAAGCGACATTACATAATAATAAAAGAATCAATCCACCAGCAAGAAATAGCATCCCAAATGTGTATATATCAAACAGAGCCTTGAAACAGGTAAGGCAAAACTAATCCAGCTGAAAGGAGAAACAGGCAAATCTACAATTGTAGAATTCAACACCCACCTCTCAGATTTACTAGACAGAAAAGCATCAAGGATTTAAAAGCTTTAAACTGCATAACCAAGAGGATCTAATTCATATACACACTAGAACATTTCACCCAACAATAGCAGAATGTCCATTTGTTTCAAGTGCCCATGGAACATTCATCAGGACAGATCACATCCTTGGCCAGAAAACAAGTCTCAACACATGTAAAATAACTGAAATCATACAGAGTGTGTTCTCTGATTGAAATGGAAACAATAGGAAAAAATAACGGTGTGCTTGTCAAATTTCTTGTTTTCTCAATGACACATGAGGTGAGGTAGAGAGAGGGCAGAGGGAAAAGGAGGAAGGCATGAAATCCAGCAACTAAACAATTATTGAGCACCTATATGCAAACTATTGCTCTGGACACTGGGACCAAAGGAGAAAACCCAGACAACAGTCTGTCTGCTCTCATGTCCCTAAATGGCAGGTCGGGAGATGGGGAGGAGACACATAAACAGTATAAAACATCAGGTGCGGTAAGTGCTAAGAATAAGCACGGGAAAGGAATAAACAGCAGCAGCAGGAAGGACTGCTTATGCAGTGGTCGGCAAACAGAGCCAAATATCAACAGTACAACGATTGAAATTTCTTTTGAGAGCTAAATGTTTTAAACTTAAACTATATAGGTAGGTACATTGTTGTTAACTTAATTAGGGTCCTCCTAAGGCTTAGGAAGAGCCACACTCAAGGGGCCAAAGAGCCGCATGTGGCTCAAGAGCCGCAGTTTGCCGACCACTGTCCTAGACACTCAGGAAAGGCTTCTCAGCTGACAGGGGAGCAGAAGCCTGGAGGAGTGAGGAAGTGAGCCATGTGAATTTCTGAGGGCAGAAAGAACAGGAATGCTGAACCACTCGCCCTCAGATACTTTAATATACTTTATCTCCTTAGAAAAATTATTGTCTCCTGCACAAGTACATTATTAATTATCACAATGATAAATTGAGCATTGATACATACAATACTCTTCTTTAATACTCTCTGTTTTCCCTGGATCCAGGATTCAATCATGAGCATGATAAGTTTGGGACGCCTATTAGACATCCATGTGGATATATCAAGAAAATAAAACATGTGTCTGGAATTCAGAAATAGGTTGTATTTGTTGACATTTTGAAATGAGAAAGTGAACTAATTACTACAGAAATATGGTTGGACTGTGTATCCATTTGAGGTTGATGGTTATAACTTTAAAATGAAATCAGTTGGCCCAGTTGTGATTTTCTCTAGCAATATTCAGCCGAGGTAGTAGAAACACAGTGAAAGTAGACAGCTGGGTTTAACCTTGGTTAGGAAAGTAAGTTAGGGTGGACAGACACAAGGAAGGTGATGGGGTTTATAATGGAGTCATGGTAACGTTGGAGCGCCGACTCTATTCTAGATAAGAAGGGAAGCAAAGAGAGAAGGGGATAGATGTTCTAAAAGTCTATCGCACAAAACCAAAATATTATTACTTAATAAATACTAAATACTTGTCTTTTTAATATTTGCTTCTGGGGGAAAGGCCTCCCTGTACCTTTCCTAAGAAAAAAATAGCAACAACCAGTCATTATTATTAACAAATATTTATCAAGTGTTTACTATGCAGAGAAAACTATGCCTGGTGAAAGGATACAAATAGTAAAACCCACCTCCTAGAGGCAGAACTAAAAGGGATCTGAGAAATCATTGCCCACTACCCTCAGCGTACGAAGGTAGCAGCCCGGGTAAAATAACTTATCCAAAATCACGAAGCTTGTCCACTGGCAGAGCCAAGATGAGAATCCAGGTCTCTGAACTTCTCTAGTCAAGCATTATCTCACTCAGCCTCCAAAATAAGGACACTAGAAAATTTCTGGATGTACAAATTCACTTTGGGAGATGATACTTGGAGTGGGTAAGTTTCCTACTTTACCCTTCAGAACTGGAATTTTCTGTGATAGACACGTACTACTTTAATAATAAATATAGCCCGGCTGGTGTTGCTCAGTGGTTAAGCATCGACCTATGAACCTGGAGGTCATGGTTCAATTCCCGGTCAGGGCACATGCCCAGGTTGTGGGCTTGATCTCCAGTGTGAGGTGTGCAGGAGGAAGCTGATAAATGGTTCTCTCATCATTGATGTTTCTATCTCTCCTCTCCCTTCCTCTCTGAAATCAATAAAAATGTTTTTAAATAATAATAAACATAATAGAACAATTATAACAAAGTTAATTAAAGAAAAAAGCAGACAAAATTTTGTGTGTGGCAACCAAAACTGAACACCTTCAACTTTTTATCATCAGTTATTTTTTTAATCCTCATCCGATGACATGTATATTGATTTTTTAAAAATATTTTTTTATTGATTTCAGAGAGGGAGAGATAGAAATATCAATGATGAAAGAATCATTGATCAGCTGCCTCCTGCATGCCCCACACTGGGGATCAAGCCCGCAACCTGGACATGTGCCCTGACAAGGAATCGAACTGTGACTGGGCTTGATTTTTGAGAGTAACATTGATCAGTTGCCTCCCATAGACACCACGACAGAGATTACCAGCAATTTTTCGGTGTACGGAACAAACACCGCTCCAACCAAGTGACCTACCCAGCCAGGGCTATTATCAATTATTTTAAAACTCAAGGCATGTTACCATATTTGACAATGTAAAATACAACACTATTTAACAACTGTGTGTAAATGAAGCCATTGGTTGGATAATACCAAAATCACTGTGAATCTTTTCCTTTCTTTTTTGTTTGTTCATCCTCACCCGAGGATATTTTTTCCATTAATTTTTTTAGAGAGTGGGAGGGAGGGAGGAAGGAAGGGGGAAAAAGAGAAACACTGATGTGAGGAAGACACAATAACTGGTTGCCTCCCACATGTACCCTGACTGGGGCCGAGGAATGAACCTGCAACCTAGGTATATGCCCTTGACCTGGAATCAAACCTGTGACCTTTTGGTCTGTGGGCCAACGCTCTGTCCACTGAGCCACATCAGACAGGGCTGTGAATCTTTTCTATACTCTCAGAAGGATATAAATGCAAAAATTCCATTGCTATGGCACAAAAGCAAGGTAAAAATGGATTATTCTACTGTAAATCATATTCAAATGCTTGTCTTCCTTATTTCAAGGGCTTATTTTATAAGGTTTTCTACTCTCTATTTGGCCTACCATAAATTGCATCCCTAGGATCTATGAAAACAGTCTTTGCAACTTTGTTTTTCTGGAAGAGCCTGTATGAAATGTCTTTTCCCTACGATTCACAAGATTTGGGAAAGGTTAACCATTTATTAAGGTGGTAATTCTAGTGGATTAAAATTTTAAAGTAGCTTATTTCAGTTCCTTGGGATAATTTCTGACTTTGCCTCCAAGTAGAATCCCTAAAATAGACTAATGTGCACAGAAAGAAAACACCACCCAAACAGCAAGCACCTCACGGAAAAGAGGCTTGCTTACTGGTTTTAACAAAAGGGGAGAGAAGAGAGGAGCACCCACTGCCCGCTGCCTATTCTTCCCCGCTCCACGCCACTCCAAGTAACATGAGCAAGGCAGTCTGGCTCAGGATCTGCAGACAGGCAAGGCAGGCACAGGATATGAGGCTAAATTCTTTGTTCAGTGACTTGACTGCGCTGGGCTCCCGTTTTCTGGATTAGCAAGGCTTGTTCTGACTGCAAGTCATCTCAGTTTAACCTGGTGTCAAACGATCATTTAAACAAGTAAGGCTGTGACTGTAGTGGTTCTTATATCAACCAGTGGCTCTGCTCTTAAGGAGCAAGGGCTGGCAACCCAGGGCCAGCAGGCCAAATCGAAAATAAAAGTTGTGACAGAAACCGCTTGACCTGCAAAGCCTAAATGTTACTCTTTGCTAACTGGTCTTCTGAAACAGTACAGGATCGTAATGGACTCCATCCTGACCAGAAGAACTCCATCTTGGAGGCCTGACGATGGCTTTGGGCTTTCAGTAAAAGTCCGTAGTTAAAGGAACTTAACCACATTCTTAAAGGAAAGAATGTATGATGATGACATCCTTTCCAGAAACATGTTCTGCTAGAGTTGTTTTGTCCATTTAATGGTAACCGGAATATGTGTGCAAGCATTATTGTACAGGCCCTATGACCACCCCGGGATCAACCATGGCCTGATGAGGATGGTAGGAGGAGGAAGACCTGCATCCTCTTCCCCAAGCCCTACGCACCTGCCAAGGCCCCTCTACAAGGCACCCACAAGGACCCCTTGGGGAGCTCGGCTTCCCTCTTCTGGTTGTCTCCCTTGTGCACAAGGTCTTTTTTCTTTTCTTTTGTTAATCCTCACCTGACGATGTTTTCCACTGATGTCTTAATAGAGTGTGGAAGGAAAGTAGGAGGAGAAAGGGAGGGAGGAGAGAGAAGGCGCCCCAACCAGGGCCGGAAATCGAACCCGAGACCGTGCAGTGTGCCAGCTGACAGCTCTAACACTGAATCACCCTGGCCAGGCTGCACAAGCTCTTTCCAATAAACGCTGCTTGGTCTGTACTGAGTTCCCTGCTCACTTCTGTGACACTGAGAGGGAGAACCTGGCATTCTAGGTCCCTAGCACTTCCTTCCCTCGCCCACATAAAAGACCCTTCCTGGGGCACCTCTCCCCTTCCCCAGGGCTCGCCTCCCACCTGTTCTCAGTCACGGGCTTTGCTCCACACGCCGCCTGCGGGTCCCCTGAGCGAGCCATGCGCTGGCCACTCTCCGCTGTGAACGCCGAGCCGACTCCAAACGGTCCTCCCAGGAGCCGCTCAGGCATCTGCTCCTCCCAGCTAGTCTCCCCTCCACCGGACAGCATGACCTACACACACTGTAATGTTTGTCAACCTCTCTCCTAGCTCTTCAATGGCACAAGTTGTTTCTTCTGTTCCTGACTCCTATTCCTTAACCAGTGGGTGACATAGGGTAAATGTCTGACACTTGGTTCAATTCCTAAACAAATCTTGCAGGGCATCAAATCGCTTGTGGCTCTGGAGTTACTCAGGCTGGAAATGTAACCTGCGGTGGCGAGGGCGTCAGACGATTCAAACACCGCCTGTTCCAGAGAAGCGGCTCCCACGGGCGGCCCCTCCCTTCTCGGAGTTCCTCTCGCCCAGTGACCGCCTCCTTAAACTGTGGCAGATTTGAGCCATAATCCCAGAGAGCAGAGAGCTCCAGTTTCACCCCCATCTGTGCACGCATGTCTCGTATCTACGGGAGTGACTTCCTCCGGCTCCGAGCCTGCGCTTCAGACCGCCCGTCTGGGGAGACTCCGCGTCACGGGGCCTGGCTCCAGGTGCACAGGCAGGCGGGTGCACAGGTGGGGTGCTCAGGTGGGCGGGTGCACAGGTGGGGTGCAAAGGTGGGATGGGATACACAGGTGGCGGGACTCTAGGCCCAGTGCGTCCCCGGCCCCGAGCCGCACTCCCCACCTTCCCGGCTTCCGGCCTCCCTCATCCGCCAGTCCTCCCTGTCCACTTTTCCTCTCGCTCCCACCCAAACGACTCTCACCTCCGTCCCAGACTCCGCCCTGTGGAAGTCACTACACATCGCCCCGAATGCTCGGCGAACCAGGGACTCAACTTTCCCGCCACCAGCGCCATTTACGGCGGCGCCAGTCAGGCGCGTTGACCTGTTGACCCGGACGCGAACGTGCGCGCTGCGCCCGCCCTCGGCCGGGAGGAAGTGGGCATGCGCAGAAGGCGGGCGTGCGCAGAAGTGGGCATGCGCAGGAGGCGGAGCTGTACGTACGCAAGAGAGCGTGGGGTCAGAGCGTCAGACACCATTGCGCGAGAGACCATTGCGACGGAGACCGAGGCGCGGCTGGTGACTACTTTCTTAAACTTCATTTCGTCTTTACTAGGTAAAATTAACAGCGTGTACTTTTTATTATTTTTTACTACTAACAAACCATTTACCGAGTAAACAGGCATTTTCGGTCTATTCTTGGGTTAAAAGCCTCCAGCTGTCTGCGTATGTGATTCGTAGTGAATTCTGAGAAAAAAGGACGCTAAATTTAAAAGAACTTTAAAAATATAGTGGGCCTGCATATTGATCCATTTCTTTTGGAGATAGAATTTTAGTACTATTGGTTACCAAGTGTTTATTCATTAAGATAGACATTAAGTAGATAGACACATAGGCGGATATGGAGTATTTCGGGCACGTGAGGCCTTGCGCCACGTTCTGGGAATACAACAGAGTAAGAGCCGTGCCTGACGGAGTTTACAACCATTTGATTTACCGGAGTGTGTTTTTACTTTACAACGGCTGTATCGGTTGTCTTATTCTTACATTTGTCGGCGTGTAATTAAAAAATAATGTTTAGGCCCCTAGCCGGCTTGCCTCATGGCGCGGCCTGCGGTCCGCGGACTGAAAGGTCCGGGTTGGCTTCCGGTCTAGGGCGTGTACCTCGGCTGCAGGCTCCTCCCCGGCCCCGGCATGCGCCGGAGGCAACCTTCCGTGTATTTCTCTCACATCAGTATTTCTCTTTCCCTCTCCCTTCCACTTGCTCTAAAAATCAATGGGAAAATATCCTCGGGTGAGGATTTTAAAAAAGAAATGTTTGTAATGGTACTAATCGTTAACACAGTGCATGGTATCTGCCAGGCAAGGGCCTAACTACTTTATATATAATAATAACCCGTTGCGCCCCACACCTTATGAGGCAGGTACTTGTTACCCCGTTTTGTGAAGGAGGAAATGGGGTGCGACTTTGGCCCACATTACTCTGTTGACCAGATTGTAGTGAGTCAACACATTAATGTGAAATGAATACGGACGATTCCTCAAAATAAAACCAGTTGGTTATGAAGGAAGGAGGTAACATCTAGAAAAATACAGGGTTAGCAAAAAAAGTTTATAGTTGTGAGTACACGAAACAATTTATTCTTGTGCTATTATTTATTAATGAAGCTGTTAACCTGCATGTCTTCTTCCCTTTAGAACAACTGCAAACCTACTTTTGCCCACCTCTGTATATAGAATGAAGGAAGAGTCTTTTAAGAAGGCAAAGCCTGGGGCATGTTTAAATGCTGGTAGGCATAGAAACTTAAGGGTTAAAAACACCATCTGGCCTCAGCCAGTTTGGCTCAGTGGATAGAACATCGGCCTGCAGACTGAAGTGTCCCGGGTTCGATTCTGGTCAAGGGCAGGTACTTCGGTTGCAGGCCCGATCCCCAGTAGGGGGCATGCAGGAGGCAGCCAATCAACGATTCTCATCATTGATGTTTCCCTCTTCCTTCCTCTCTGAAATCAACAAAAAATATTTTTTTAAAAAAGAAAAAGAAGCCCTGGCTGGAATGGCTCAGTGGGCAGAGCATCGGCCTGTGAACTGAAGGGTCCTGGGTTCGATTCCAGTCAAGGGCACATGCCCAGATTGCGGACTCGATCCCCCATGGGGGCGTGCAGGAGGCAGCCAATGATTCTCTCTCATCATTGATGTTTCTCTCTCTCTTCCTCTCCCTTCCTCTCTGAAATCAATAAAAAGATATTTTAAAAAAAGAAAAGGAATGGGTGCAGATGCAGCTGTTTGGGGGTAGGTAGCTCAGAAAGGCTGAGGAGGTTTTAATCTGAGGGCTTATGTTTTTTTTCTCCAAAGAAGAAAACAAGATAGTAGAATTCCAAGACTTAAGTTAAAGCCAAGTAATCTGTAGGAATGTTACCCATCTATAGGCTCTGCTAAAATTTTTCCTTAAAAATGATTCTTGATCCATTCTAGTACATGGAACAGTGGGTTTCATAAAACTATAGAGCAGTGGTTCTCAACTTTGTTGCCCTTTAAATACAGTTCCTCATGTTGTGACCCAACCATAAAATTATTTTCATTGCTACTTCATAACTAATGTTGCTACTGTTATGAATCGTAATGTAAATATCTAATATGCAGGATGGTCTTAGGCAACCCCTGTGAAAGGGTCGTTTGACCGCCAAAGGGGTCGAGACCCACAGGTTGAGAACTGCTATAGAGTATGGCAGTAATTATTTTAATTAAGGATATTTTCCTGCAGCACTCATTGTCTGTAATCACATTTAATACTTAGCATATATTAGCACTCTTTTTCTCATTGCACAGAGCTGTTTTCCCTGAGTTACAGTCTTGAAATCCAAGATGAATTTTCTGAACTCACCTTGGATTTTGATGTCAAATGCAGCTAGAATTTTCAACCTGGTTCTGTTACTTATCACCATGGTACATGTTACTTTATCACCCTGGACCTTAGTTAACAAAGTGCTATAATGGCTAAATGAAAAAATGTACTAAGACAGCTAGCACAACACCTAGCACAAAATATGGATACCCTTTCTAATTTCCTTTATTTCTTAGATCATCATTTAAAAGTGCCAAAGATTCAATATCTACTCAGTATATATCTCCTGTTTACTATAATGGCAGTGATTAGGGCCAGATTAAGAGATGAGCCCATCAGGTAGTTATCCAGGGTGGCTAACCATAAAGGGTGCTAAAACTTCTCTACATACTAAAATATTCTGAGAATATGAGATGGGTAAAAAACTGTTTATTGCAATTCCTTCCAAGGAGAATATGGTTAGGAAGGAAAAGCCCTTGGAAAGAGGGGAAAGGTCGGTGGGTTGTGATGGAAGGCAGAGTGGACAAGCTGGCACAGTCCCACCATCAACACTCACCTACTCTTCCTTCTCCCCACCCACTCCCACACATAGAAGCAGAATTCTGAATCTAAAATATATATATATAAAATGTGCCAAATTGTATTATTTGCTCCCCAAGCAAGTCCATAAATGTTAATCCAATTCTGATGGTATTGACGATGGTGATGGCTTAAGCTAAAATCCTTTTAGAACTGGGTAGGGTCCTTCCTGGATTTCCTGTCTTAGAAAAGTGAAGTCTTTGTTTGTTTGTTTTTGTTAATAACACAAGGTGTCAGTTGTTTGTATAGTAAACAAAGCAAAGTCATGCCTCTACTGCCCATTATAAAAGATTTGGGTTTCCTGAGCTGAAGTTTCCCCTGGGGTAATGCCACCCACTTCACCTGCAAGCGTTCCCTTACTCTTTTCCCATTGCCCTGTGGTTGCAGGGACTCCAGTAACCAGTGCAAGGAAATACTGCTGTTCTGGATGTTGCTGTAATTGAGACAGACAAGAAGACTTTTTTTTTTTTAATTGTGGCAAAATAGATGTATGTGCCTCTTATTCTGACCTAAAAACTTTTTATGCCTTGTTAAAATTTCTTGATAATGGTTTGGATCTAAATTTTATGATTTGAACTAGGAATTTAAAGCTGGTAACAATAATGTCCTGGGATTCTAAAAGGCAAGAATTTAAACTAGTAGCATCGGCTATTACTAGCAGAACAAACTTTTCTGTCATGAAAAAGCTTTATATAGAGATAACTATTTTTCACCCATCTATTCTTTTAAAAGCCTAGGGAATAGCATGAGCTTAAGAAATATGTCTTGTGGGTAATACTAACGTTGCTCATTATATAGAGTATTTTTGTTTGCAAGTCACAAAACATCCAGCTCTTACTGATTTAACTAATAAATGGAATTTATTGGGTCAGACAGCTGGAAGTTCAGAGGTACGACAGCTTAAAGGTTAGTTTAATTGAGAGGATCAATTACACAGGTACCTCGTTTCTTTTTTCTCTAGACAGCTTCTTCTTTTTTATTGTTCCCCTCATGGGACTATGTGTCCATACTTGAAACATTAAACAATCCGGGAATAACTGGGCTGGTTGGCTGAAGCCTGAGCCACATTCTCAACCTTAGGCACAGGGGTTGATGTATGTTTTTTCAAAGGTTATAGTCTTTGTGGAAAGGAGTGGATAACAGGAAATGACAGTGAGAACAACAAAATAAGAGTAGTATGTGCAGTGTGCATAGGAATTTGTTCATAGTTTTTTTTTTAAACTATATTCCAGCCCTCCAACGGTCTGAGGGACAGTGAACTGGCCCCCTGTTTAAAATGTTTGAGGAGCCCTGCTCTAGAGCAGTGGTCAGCAAACTGCGGCTCTTTGGCCCCTTGAGTGTGGCTCTTCCACAAAATACCAACTTCTGCGCATGGGCCACGAAGTTTCAATCACACTGTACGTGCGCGCCCACATGTGGTATTTTGTGGAGGAGCCACACTCAAGGGGCCAAAGAGCTGCATGTGGCTCACGAGCCTAAGTTTGCTGACCACGGCTCTAGAGACATCACTTCTCTTTTAAAAAAATGTATGAGGCACTCATAAATTGCTGGTAGAAATGCAAACATGTTCAGTCATTTTGGAGGGGAATTTGGCAATCTCTAACAAAACTTTACATTTATTAACTTTTTGATACATCAATCCTACTTCTAGGAATTAATCCTAAATCATGCCTCCAATTCCACTCTTAGGTATATGCACATGAAATCCATTTAAATGGGTTTTAAATATGTTCCTGGGTGTGCCTCTAACTTCCATGAGATAGTAGCCTCCGTTTCTTCCTCTGTGAAGTGGGGAAATTGGAGTATATAATAGCTTCTGCTTGAGAGTCAGTTATATTCCAGACACTATGGTTATTGTTCTATGTGTATGATTTCCAACTCTTCCCTGCAAGGTATTTACCCTCCTCTTATAGGGAGTACTTTGAGGACCTGAGAGGTTTAGTGATTATGCAGTCCTCTAGCTAGTAAGTACCCAGGTCTATCTGACTGTAAATTCTTCAGTCTTTCTAACACATGAGTTGCTTCCAGAAGATGCAAAGATCTAAGGCCTTTTACAACTCTAGATTCTGTGATTCTTAACTCTTTTTTAAAAATTAAATGCATTGGGCCCTAACCAGATAGAGCATCGGCCTGCGGACTCAAGGGTCCCAGGTTCGATTCCGGTCAAGGACATGTACCTCGGCTGCGGGCACATCCTCAGTAGGGAGTGTGCAGGAGGCAGCTGATCGATGTTTCTCCCTCATCGATGTTTCTAACTCTCTATCTCGCTCCCTTCCTCTCTGCAAAAAATCAATAAAATATATTTTTTAAAAAAGTTAAAAAAAATTAAATGTATTGGGTTAACATTGGTTAATAACATTATATACATTTTAGGTGTACAATTTTTTTTATTAGTTAAGGTATTACAAATGTGTCCTCATCCTCCCCCATTAACCCCCAACCTCCCCCCCACCCACACACACACTCATGCTCCCATCCCCCTGTTGTCCATGCCCATTGGTTTGGCTTATATGCGTGTACACAAGTTCTTCGGTTGATCTCTAACCCCTTACCCTCTCCCTCCCCTACTTTCCTTCTGGGGATTGATAGCCTGATTGCTGTTTCTCAGTCTTTGATTTGGATCTGTCCCTTTTCATCAGTCTATGTTGTTCTCTATAATCCACAAATGAGTGACATGTGGTATTTATCTTTCTCTGACTGGCTTATTTCACTTAGCATAATGCTCTCCAGTTCCATCCATGCTGTTGCAAATGGCAAGAGTTCCTTCTTTTTTACCGCAGCATAGTATTCCATCGTGTAGATGTACCACAGTTTTCTAATCCACTCATCTGCTGATGGGCACTTAGGCTGTTTCCAAATCTTAGCTATGGTGAATTGTGCTGCTATGAACATAGGGGTGTATATATCCTTTCTGATTGGTGTTTCTGGTTTCTTGGGATATATTCCTAGTAGTAGGCTGTATTGGGTTAACATTGGTTAATAACTTATATATTTAGGTGTACAATTTTATAATCTATCATCTGTATGTTCTGTTGTGTGCTCACCCCCCAAAGTCTAGTCTCCTTCTGTTACCATATATTTGACCCCTTGTGATTTTTTTTTTTTTTTTTACTTTTAAGCAAGAAGAGTCCTCTTTCCGTGCCTAGCGCAGCCATGGCTCGTGGTCCCAAGAAGCACCTGAAGCGTGTAGCAGCTCCAAAGCATTGGATGCTGGATAAACTGACCGGTGTGTTTGCTCCTCGTCCATCTACCGGTCCCCACAAGCTGAGAGAATGTCTCCCTCTCATCATTTTCCTAAGAAACAGACTTAAGTATGCCCTAACAGGAGATGAAGTAAAGAAGATCTGCATGCAGCGGTTCATTAAGATCGATGGCAAGGTCCGAACCGATATAACCTACCCTGCTGGCTTTATGGATGTCATCAGCATTGAAAAGACTGGAGAGAATTTCCGTCTGGTCTATGACACCAAGGGTCGCTTTGCTGTTCATCGTATAACACCTGAGGAGGCCAAGTACAAGCTGTGCAAAGTGCGGAAGATCTTTGTGGGCACAAAGGGAATCCCTCATCTGGTGACCCATGATGCTCGTACCATCCGCTACCCTGATCCTCTCATCAAGGTGAACGACACCATTCAGATTGATTTGGAATCTGGCAAAATTACCGATTTCATCAAATTTGACACAGGTAACCTGTGTATGATCACCGGAGGTGCCAACCTGGGAAGAATTGGTGTGATCACCAACAGAGAGAAACACCCTGGTTCTTTTGACGTAGTTCATGTCAAAGATACCACTGGCAATAGCTTTGCCACCCGGCTCTCCAATATTTTTGTTATCGGCAAAGGCAACAAACCATGGATTTCCCTTCCCCGTGGAAAGGGTATCCGCCTCACCATTGCTGAAGAGAGAGATAAGAGACTGGCGGCCAAACAGTTGGTGAAATGAGCTGCCGTGACATGATTAGAAGAGTCTTTGTCCTTAATAAAAGATAATGCAGCATGGGGGGGGGGGGGATGGACACTCCCACTAAGATGCTAATAATTCCTAACCTAAATTTCATTCCCTTTTCCTGTGGGGCTTAACAGCTAAATCAGTATGACAGTCCTTTATCCTAAAGTCTTCTCACTTCAACCTCTTCCTTTTTTTAGATGCCCGAGTTAGTTCATTGTACTTTTCAGTTTGTAACCAGCTATCTGCTCCTGAAAAGCTCTTATTTCATTTATTTGTTTATTCCCTTTTAGTCACATTTCTTACTTCCTATCTCATAGCTGCATGGGCAATTACTCTGATGTATTTTCAGCATATATTTGAATTTGTAGGTTTCTAGCAAATTAAGTAGTTTTGTTTTGACTTTATGTAATTGTAATTAAAATGCAAATACAGATTTTAGTTAATGGTAATGTATTAGTATTGGTTTATGAGATGTAACAAATACACCATACCACTGTAGGATGTTAGTAATTGGTGAAACTGATGCCAGGTACATGACAGCTCTGTACTATCTTAATTTTTCTGTAAATGTAAAATTACTTTAAAAATAAAGCCTATTAAAAAATGTATGTGTACGAGGATGTTCATGGATAAAAAGATGCTATTTAAACTGGTAATTTAATGTATCGCCTTTTATATTAAAACTAAAATGAGGGGTAAAGTGTGACAAATACCTCAATATATACACTACTTTTTAAAAATTCCAATAACATTAAAAGACTAAAATATTCTATATAAATGATAAGTTCTCATAATTTATATATTTTTTTTAACTACTGAAGGGCAAAGGAATATTTTTTGCCTTGTTTAAATAAAATATAACTGAATTAGGAAGCTCATTTCCCCCCACTTTAGACTCAAAATTATTTTGTTCCTGGTAGTCCACAAGCCTCCAGTCAAGCTGAAATATCTAACTTTTCTTCATTTTTTTATCTTAGCATTTGTAAGATATAAATAATAGATGAACGCAGAATTTCTGGGGATAGCTGAATAGCTTATGCTCAGTACTAACCTGTTTTTAAATGTCTGTAGACACCAACCCGAAATGTATATCAAAAAGTTGTCAGTTGCCCTAACCGGTTTGGCTCGGTGGATAGAGCGTCGACCTGCAAACTGAAAGGTTTCAGGTTTGATTCCAGTTAAGGGCATGTACCTTGGTTGCGTGCACATCCCTGGTAGGAGGTGTGCAGGAGGCAGCTGATTGATGTTTCTCATCGATTTTTCTAACTCTCTATCCCTCTCCCTTCCTCTCTGTAAAAAATCAATAAAATATATTTAAAAAGAAAAGCATAGGAAAACATCAAGTCAAATTAGGGTTTCAGGCTTCTCTGCCTCTGATAACCACCGCTGCCTCTTCTCTCTGGGAATGTGAAGGAAATGGAATGGATAAAGACTCCCCCCCCCCCCCCCCCCCCCTTTCCCTGGCTCTTCTGTCTCTACCTTCACAGCTCTAAGTTAAAAGGGACCTGAGTGGTACCATGATCAGGTCCTTCCCCAAAGCAGGAATTCCTTTTAAAGCACTCATGCGCTGCCTGACAGTCTGCTTAAGCACCATCGGTGTCAGGAAAATTGCTAGGGCACCCCTCTCCCTTTCATTTTATTATGTGAAAACAGGCAGAACAAAAGTGAGCAGGGTAATTCCCCATCCTATCCCTGTCTCTCTTCCTGTGGTAACCATTGTTAAGGCTCTACGTATTTTAAGAGGGTTTTGTACACGTATTCATATATGTGTAGCAGTCTTCCTTCAACCAGCACCAAACGTGTGTGTGTGTTTGTGTATTTAAAATACAAATGATAACATAATTCTATGTTAAATGCCATTCTGAGCACTCCCTATGACAGATAATAGTACCTGCATTTGAACTGGAATTTCTGTGGATTTTAAATGGTTAAGTCCTTGTTTTGGCTTCTAGAACATCACAAAATGAGTTGGACTCTTTTATTTTTTATTTGTTTTAGAAAGGAAGGGAGAGGGAAAGAGAGAAACAGATGTGAGAGCGAAACTGCACCCCCCACACCCACTGAGGATTGAGCAAGCAACCTGGGCATGTGCCCCAGCCTGGAATCAACTGGCAGCCTTTTGGTGCACCGAGTGAGCCACACTGTCCAGGGCAACTCTTCCGTGAAATGATGGTTCTGCAAGAATTCCACAACTGTCTTCCCCAACTTGCCCCAGCCTTCTGTCTTCCCCATCACCCATCCTTCACACAATTAATTTCTGGCCAAAATGTTTTGAGCTTTATTTCTCATTGTAGAATTATATGTTTCTTTTTAAAAAAATATGTTTTTACTGATTTCAGAGAGGAAGGGAGAGGGAGAGAGAAATAGAAACATCAATGATGAGAATCATTGATCAGCTGCCTTCTGCATCCCCCCCCCACCCCCAAACCGGGGGATCAAGCCCGCAACCTGAGCATGTGCCCTTGACCAGAATCAAACCTGGGACCCTTCAGTCTGCAGGCCAATGCTCTATCCACTGAGCAAAACTGGCCAGGGCTATACATGTTTCTTGCCAAATAAAAATATTAAGAGTAATAAGCTTGCTTTCAGTTAAAGAAAACAAGCTAATGACTTTTGGTGAAAGGTTTGTTTGGTTGTTCTTGCTATTAGAGCCTTATGCCATTATCTGGCATACATGGTGCTATTACAGCATTGGGCTATAGACTGTTAGTTTCTAAAGACTACTATCTTGGTTATCTGAATTTGTTCTTGTTAATATTCATCCAAGGATATTTTTTCCATTGATTTTTAAAGAGAGTAGAAGGGAGGAATGGGGGCGGGGGGGTTGGGGAGAAAGGGGAGAGAGGGAGAGAAACATGGGTGTAAGAGAGACATCAATTGCTGCCTCCTGTGTGTGCCTCGACCAGGGCCGGGCAACAAACCCTCAACCAAGGTATGTGTCCTTGACCAGAAGTCTAACCAGCGACCCTTCGGTGTGAGGTCTGATACTCTACCACTGAACACACCAACCAGGTCAGTTATCTGAATTTCACTTGCATAAATTAAATCAGATACTCGTCTGATTTCTTTTTTTTTGCAGCTGGAAATGTAAACTTTAAAAATCAAGATAACTTTTTAAAAAATTTGTAGAGTATGTCTCCTGAAGTGGAAAAAATGTTTAAATACATTATATTGTGTAGCATGTTTATAGATACAATCAAATTTACTTAGTGAAATGAAAAAATAAATGGATTAGGCCCTGGCCAGTTAGCTCAGTTGGTTAGAGTGTTGTCCCAATACCCCAAAGTTGCAAGTTTGATCCCCAATCAGGGCACTTACTAGAAACAACCAATGAATGAATCCATGAGTGGAACAACAACGTGATGTTTCTCTCTCCCCCTTCCTCTCTCTATAATCAATAAATACAATTTTTAAAAAAGATAAACTGGCCCGGCCAGTGTGGCTCAGTGATTAAGCATCAACCTATGAACCAGGAAGTCCCAGTTTGATTCCTGGCCAGAAGACAGTAGATTGATGGTTTTCATCATTGATGTTTCTCTCCCTCTCCCTCTCTGAAATCAATAAAACACAAACAAAAAATATATATATATATACTAGTGGCCCGGTGCACGAAATTCGTGCAGGGAGGTGGGGGCGGTGTCCCTCAGCCTAGCCTGTAGCCCAGCCGTGAAATGAATAAAACTAAAAAAAAAAAAGGCCGTACCCTTTTATGTAATGTTGTTTACTCTGAATTTATATTAGTTCACACAAACACTCCATGCTTTTGTTCTGGCCCTCGGGTACAGTTTAAGAACCCATTGTGGCCCTTGAGTCAAAAAGTTTGCCCACCCCTGCTGTAGCCTCTCCAATCTGGAACCCTCAGGGGATGTCTGACTGCAGGGATCGGGCCTAAACCAGCAGTCAGACATCCCTTTTGCAATTTGGGATCACTGGCTCCTATCTGCTCACCTGCCTGCCTGCCTGATTGCCCCTAGCCATTCTGCCTGCCAGCCTTCTTGCCCTCAACTGCCCCACCTTGCCAGCCCGATTGCCCCCAACTGCCCTCACCTTCTGGCCTGATCATCCCTAACCGCCTCCGCCTCTGCCCTGCCACCATGACTTTGTCCGGAAGGATGTCAGGAAGGTCTCCCAAAAGGTCTCCTGGTCTAAGTAGCATATTACCCTTTTATTAGTATAGAATAGAGGCCTGGTGCATGGGTGGGAGCCGGCTAGTCTGCCTTGAAGGGGGTCCCGGATCAGGGTGGGGGTTCCTTTGAGGGGCGAGGCCGGCCTGGGCAAGGGGCTGAAGGCCGTTTGGGGGTGGTTTGCAGGCCGGCCAAGCGGAAGGTCTCCTGAAGGTCTCCTGGTCTAATTAGCATATTATTCTTTTATTAGTATACTTAATAGCCCAGCAGATGTGGCTCAGTGGTTGATCGCTGACCCATGAACCAAGAGGTTACTGGTTCGATTACTAGTCAGGGCACATGGCTGGGTTGCAGGCTCTATCTCCAGTAGGAGGTGTGCAGAAGGCAGTTGATCAATGATGTTTCTCTCTCATTGATGTTTCTATCTCTCTATCCCTCTCTCTCTAAAAATCAATAAAAACATATTTAAAAAATAAAAAAAGATAAACAGGCATATTAAAAATGTTGCCCTGGCCAGTGTGGTTCAGTGGTATAGCATTGGACCTCACACCAAAAGGTTTTGGGTTTGATTCCCGGTTAAGGGCATGTGCCTGGTTTGCAGGTTCTTTCCCCAGCCCCAGTAGGAGTGCGTGCAGGAGGCAACCAACTGATGAAATCCTTAGGTGAGGATTAACAACAACAAAAAAGTAAAGAGTTTATTTTATAAAAAGAAATAAATAGATTCAACTGAAAGGCAATTAAAATCCCCAGCTAGCCGAAACCGGTTTGGCTCAGTGAATCCGCCCTTGGCCGGAATCGAACCCGGGACCCTTCAGTCCGCAGGCCGACGCTCTATCCACTGAGCCAAACCGGCCAGGGCATGGGGGGTAAATTTTTTAAAAGTTTATCTTTATTGTTGAAAGTATTATAGATGTCCTATTCTCCCCCCACCCCACCCCTGCCCCAGGGGTCATTTAAAAAAATTAATCATCACCCTAGGATAGTTTTCCATTGATTCTTGGATAGAGTGGAAGGGAGGAGGGAAACATCAATGTGAGACACATTGATTGGTTGCCTCCCACATGTGACCCGACCTGGATGGGGAATCCAGCCTACAACCAAGGTACATGCCCTTGACCAGAATTGAACCAGGACCCTTCAGTCCACAGGCAGATGCTCTATTTACTGAGCCAAATCGGTTAGGGCTGGGGGGCATTTTTTTACAGCACTTTCTTGGATTTCCTTCATTCTATTCTATAGATTTTTTTTTTTTAAGACACTCAGATTTCCTCCAAAACCTGACTGGCTTTTGGTTTGCACATGTGAAACCCCACGTTTTCTCACCTGGCATTCCATGCCTTTTACAATATGCTCCGATTCATCTTTCTAGACGTGTCTCACCGAGATTTACTCACCCACGGCGCTCTGCCGAGCTGTGATACTTCTACTTCTGTTCCTGCTTCTGACCCGAGGGCCTGTCTCGGGTGCCACCCTTTTGAGGAGCCAGGTTATTCCAGTCTGAAGGGATCCCTCCCTCCTCACTTGGAAATGCTATGGCATGGGCTGCACAACTCATATGATTTCCCTAGGTACACCATCATGGACAGTTATTTGTGTACGCAAATTATCTCCTTCGATATGCTGTAAGACCAGAGATAACAGCACACAGCTGTTTCCACAGCTGGCTTTTTGCAGAAGTGGGAGGTGGCATTTGGAGCCCGGTAGGGGAGGAATTGCTAGCAGGCCAGCTTGAGGCTCAGGTGAATGGCCTTGGGAGCTAGACTATTAATTACCAGGTCTTCTGTATCTACTTTGTTTTATTAACAAAAGGAAGCTTTGTTTTATCAGGCCATATGAATGCAGTAGAAACTTCCTTCCAGTCAAAGCCAGTGCCTTGGGCCCACTGCACTGCAAATTCACCTGGAAAATATTTTTTAAAATGGGAGCTCTCCTATGTCCCTGGGCAATTATTCACTGGAATCTCTTTCAGGCTGTCCTGAAACCAGAATTTGACCCTGTGGTTTTCGCTTGAGTGGATTATGACAGGAAGTTAATAATGACACCCTGAAATGAAAACTACCTTTGCGTTTTTCTTTGCGTACCTTCATAACGCTGACATTTAAATTGCTGTGAGGTATACAATTAAGAGTGAAAGCCTCTTTAGGACA
The DNA here is from genome assembly GCF_963259705.1 of Myotis daubentonii. Lineage (NCBI taxonomy): Eukaryota > Metazoa > Chordata > Mammalia > Chiroptera > Vespertilionidae > Myotis > Myotis daubentonii. Next base: position 5,894,431 of record NC_081849.1, on the reverse strand, counting down.
GGGGTTCAAAGTCCTTTAACAAGCATAACAGGCAGAAATAACCATTTCTTGATAGTGGCCTGACAGTCAGACAACACTGCCTCCTGGTGTCTAACGCAGACACTGTCTAATTAGCATGGACATGAAGCCAGTGGGTTGCAGAGGAGGCTTTAGAGTAGGCAAGAGTGTGTACAGTATTTACTGGACAGCATACATCTTATGGATGTAAAAGCTTAATCACAAAATGATCCCAAACAAGGAACTTTGAGCTTTTCATGCCCATGATTCCAAGCCTACAAAATCTGCTTTCCTGAGCCCAGTAAGTAGGTGTGAGACCACAGAAGCTGTGGCCAAGACACTTACAAAGGTACTAGCTTTCCTCACTTTCTAAAATGGCATGGGAGCCGGCCATGCATTTCATAGATTTTGCTACTTTTCTCTCTATTTGCTTCTTCTCTCCCTGTTTTCTGTGTATGCTCCTTGTTCTTGGTGCCATCTTGTGCCCTATAGCTTGCCGGGAAGAGGGCAAGCGTTTTGGCCATGGTAGTCTGGAACCATCTCTGCCTCCCAACCCCAGCATCTGGGACTAGACTATATGTCTCTTTATTATCGATTGATTGATTCGTTTAATTATTGGTTGATTGGTGGGGGTTTTTTGTGTGTTTAAGAGAGAGAGGGAGGGAAACAGAAAGAGAGAAAGATTGATTTGTTGTTCCACTTATTGATGCATTCATTGGTTGCTTTGTTGTAAGCAGACATGAGCAGAGCAAGGACGATGGTCCAGGTGCAGAAGGTCACGTGGGTGGAAAGCCCCAGGTGCCTAAAAATGGACAATTAATTGTAGGGAGGGACTTCGCTCCCAGGGTGACTTTCCCTCCCCCGGCACAGAGCTGGCCTTGGGATTTGGACCCCCTGACCTTCCCTCCCTAGAGATAACATCTAGATTTCAGTTGTACTGCAGCTTCAAGCCCAGATAAACAAGGAAACCAGCCACCGCTGCCCTCAGGACCAGCTGCATTAAATAATGACCCTGCCCGGGGCGGCCAATCAATCAGTGGGGACCACACCCCTGAAAGGACACACCTGGAGAACTGCTGAATACTCTAAAGCAGTGGTTCTCAACCTTGGCTGCACATTAGAATCACCTGGGAATCTTTTTTTTTTTTTAACATGTTTTATTAGTTTTTTACAGAGAGGAAGGGAGAGGGATAGAGAGTGAGAAACATCAATCAGCTGCCTCCTGCACACTCCCTACTGGGGATGTGCCCGAAACCAAGGTACATGCCCTTGACTGGAATCGAACCTGGGACCTTTCAGTCCATAGGCCGACGCTCTATCCACTGAGCCAAACCAGTTACGGCTGGGAATCTTTTTAAAACCCTGATTTCTGGGCCTCATCCTCCAGAAATTCTGTTTCTTTGTTGTGGGGTGGGGCCACAACATTAGTAACAAAGAAACAGAATTTCCGGAGGATGAGGCCCAGAAATCAGGATTTTAAAAAGATTCCCAGGTGATTCTAATGTGCAGCCAAGGTTGAGCACCACTGTGATATTTCTCTGGGACTACATCAAAATAAAAAGCTTCTGCACATGCCCTGACCGGTTTGGCTCAGTGGATAGAGTGTCGGCCTGCGGACTGAAGGGTCTCAGGTTCGATTCCAGTCAAGGGCAGGGCACATCCCCAGTAGGGAGTGTGCAGGAGACAGCTGATCGATGTCTCTCTCTCTCTCATCGATGTTCCTAACTCTCTATCCCTCTCCCTTCCTCTCTGTAAAAATCAATTTATATATATATATATATATATATATATATATATATATATATATATATATATATATATATATATGAAAGCTTCTGCACTGCAAAAGAAACCATCAACAAAACAACAAGAAAGCCCACTGCACGGGAGAACATATTTGCCAATGTTATCTCCAATAAGGGTTTCATCTCCAAAATTTATAGGGAACTCATACAACTTAACAAAAGGAAGATAAACAATACAATAAAAAAATGTTCAAAGGACCTAATCAGCGGTTCTCAACCTGTGGGTCGCGACCCCTTTGGCGGTCGAATGACCTTTTCACAGGGGTCACCTAAGACCATCCTGCATATCAGATATTTACATTACGATTCATAACAGTAGCAACATTACAGTTATGAAGTAGCAACGAAAATAATTTTATGGTTGGGTCACAACATGAGGAACTGTATTTAAAGAGCCAGAAGGTTGAGAACCACTGACCTAAATAGACACTTTTCAAAAGACGACATACAGAAGGCTGAGAGACATATGAAAACATGCTCAAAGTCACTAACCATCTGAGAGATGCAAATCAAAACGACAATAAGGTACCATCTCACACCTGTCAGAATGGCTATCATCAACAAATCAACAAATGAAAAGTGCTGGGGAGGATGTGGAGAAAAAGGAACCCTCATGCACTGCTGGTGGGAATGCAGACTAGTGCAGCCACTGTGGAAGACAGTCTGGAGTTTCCTCAAAAACTTAAAAATAGAACTCCCATTTGACCCAGTGATCCCACTTCTAGGAATATATCCCAAGAAAATAGAAACACCAATCAGAAAGGATATATGCACCCCTATGTTCATAGCAGCACAATTTACAGTAGCTAAGATTTGGAAACAGCCTAAGTGCCCATCAGCAGATGAGTAGATTAGAAAACTGTGGTACATCTACATGATGGAATACTATGCTGCTGTAAAAAAGAAGGAACTCTAACCATTTGCAATAGCATGGATGGACCTGGAGAACATTACGATAAGCGACATAATCCAGTTGGAGAAAGATATATATTACATGATCTCACTTATTTGTGGAATATAATGAACAACAAACTGATGAACAAAAATAGAGCCAGAAGCATCGAACAGACCATTAAACCTCAGAGGGAAGGTGGGAGGGTGAGGGGGTGGGATAAGAGATCAACCAAAGGACTTTATGCATGCATATGAGCATTACCAATGGACACAGACAGTAGGGGGTGAGGGCATGTGCTGGGGGTGGGTGCAGTAGGGGAGAGGTCAATGGGGCGGGGGTGGGAGGAGACTTTAAACAATAAAGAATTTAAATTTTAAAAAAAGGTATTTCCCTGGGACCACCCCTAAAATCTCCACCCTTAAAACCCTTAGGATGGCCCTAGCCAGTTTGGCTCAGTGGATAGAGCATCCGCCTGTGAACTGAAGGGTCCCAGGTTCGATTCCAGTCATACCTCAGTTGCAGGCTCCTCCCCGGCCCAGGCCCTGGTCAGGTTGTGTGTAGGAGGCAACCAGTTGATGAGTTTCTCTCACATTGATATTTCTCTGTCTTTCCCTGTCTTTCCCACTCTCTCTTCCACAAAATCAGTGGGAAAATATCCTCGGGTGAGGGCTAAAAACAAAAACAGGTGACACCCTAGGACGGAGGACCTGGTGCACTCACCGCCAAGGGCCTTCCCTTTACTTCCATGACTCCTTTCCCAAGCCCATTTCTTCTAGGGTTTACTTCTACCTCTGTGTTCTACCAAATAAATGTTCTCTTACAGTTTGGGTCTTGGCTCTGAATTCTTTCCTTGCCAGAACCCAAGTACCGAGGTTGCTGAACCTGTTGGGGGCAAAAATAGAATACTGGGGACTAGCTATGCTTATGGGAAATATTAATCATGCTGTTAACTGTGATTGCCTTGTTCTGGTTAAAGAAGGGACATTCTAACCTGATTGGGAGTTGTATGCCCCCAGGACTGGGAGTCAACCTTTGACCTGGGAGTCAACCTGGAATGCGGTCCATTCTCATTCAAGAACTGCCTGTTATCATGGAAAGATGAACAACCTTGTTGCCAAACAATGGAGTCCCACCCCAGCCCTCATTGCCTACCTCCCCACGCCTGTAATCTCTACTTCCCCATGTAATCCTTGTCCTACCCTATATAAGCAGCTGGTTTATGAGGGGGTGCAGAACGGATTTTTACGCTGCTCTCCCTTACTGCCAGCAGTTTTGAAAGAAATGCTCATCTATGATTCAACTTGGTCTTTGCTGAATTGGCTCAAGTAGTGACAAGCAGCCTGGACCCATTGGTTGTCTGGTTTCAAAAGGTTGCTGGCTCGATCCCTGGTGGGAGGTTTTGCAGATGCAATGGATCAATGTTTCTCTCTCCCTCATCCTTCCCTTCTCTCTAATAATAAATAAAATTTCAAAATAAGAAAAAAATGTCACTTCTTTGGTCTGCCCCTTCCCCATAGCCCTACTTCTTTCATGGCACCTTCCCTGAATTATAATGTATGTGCTTGTCTGATGTGATGGCAGAGGAAGAAAATGAGACCTGTTTCCAGAAACCAATCAATAAAATCAGATCTAGTGTTTTTTTTGGTTTGGTTTGATTTTTAATATGGTCACATCGACAGACTGGTTAGTCACCTGCCATTGAAAGAGCAACTGATGGTCATTACCAACATTTCTATAGACCGATAACGAAGATCCCCAGTGACCCAGAACTAACTCCCAGTAACCCAGAAACCGTTCCAGTGACGGCAGTAAGAAAAGCTCAGCTGTGGAAGGCAGAAAGTGTTTTTAATGAGCATAGAATCACCGTTGTGAAGGTTGGCTTAGGGCCAATCTAAGTAGACAGACTCCCAGTATTAGGGCCCTAATGACACAATTATCACCACTCTCATTATTTCGTCTGATTCATTAAGCCCTTGGTTTCCAGGCACTAAATCCAGCCTTTTGTTGCTAGTTGAGGTAATAAATAGTGAATGGCACCTTTCTCCAGCCACCCATTTGATTAGCTTAAAATGACCTCATACTAGCTTTTACATCCTGGCGTGACTCAGGCTGATATCATCAGATCCTGCTAAGTGCTTATGACTCCCCACGGCAATCAGCACCTTCCCCAAAGCTTCTCCAGAGAAGATTTTTAAAAGCCTTTTAATTTGTTTTGCATGTTGTACGATGGGCTTTAGCCTCGAGTTCATTGTCTCTGTTGACATATGACGTCTTTAATTTTTTGTGTCTTACATCCAAAAAACATTTTCAGTTTTTAGTAAGTCATCTTCTAGTAAAACTTAATAGAATTTAGAAAATCTCAATTCAAGAACCAATTTAGGGAGAACCAAGATGGCGGCATAGGTTAACGCCGGAGTTTGCTGCTTTGAACAACTACTACAAAAGTGAAACTAAAACACAGAACGGACATCACGCAGAACCACAGGAACACTGGCTGAGTGGAAGTCCTACAACTAGGAGGAAAGAGAAACGCATACGGACACTCAGAGGAGGCGCAGTGCTGAAGTCAAATTCTGAGGTGCGGAGTGCGCGGAGCGGGCTGGCGGCGGAGGGCGCGGTTGTTGTTTTCAATCGGGAGGGAGTCGCAGACTCTGAGCTCCAGATACAGGCGAGTCTTTAGGGACCCAGACTCAAACGGGAGAAGCGGACTGTCTGGCTTCGGTCAGAGCGAGTGCAGCTTTCTCTCCAAGCTTCGCAGCGGGTGCTGGAACTCAGAGAGGCAGAGCCCCTGGGGACAGGACTGAGAGCCGCCATAACTGCTCTCTCCGGCCCACCCTGTTGATCCTGTGCAACCCGCCCTGCCCAAGCCCTGCACAGAGGCATTTGCCGGATAGCCTCAGGCAAAGGCTAGATTAGCACCTCCCTAGAGGACAGAAGTTCTCTCACTGCTGACACAGCTGATTCTCATAGCCACTTGGCCTGGAGGTCAAACCCTCCCTGGAATTAGCTACAACAATCAAGATTTATCTATAAGACTGCGAACAAAGACCACTAGGGGGTGCACCAAGGAAGCATAACAAAATGCGGAGACAAAGAAACAGGACAAAATTGTCAATGGAAGAAATAGAGTTCAGAACCACACTTTTAAGGTCTCTCAAGAACTGTTTAGAAGCTGCCGATAAACTTAATGAGATCTACACGAAAACTAATAAGACCCTCGATCTTATATTGGGGAACCGACTAGAAATTAAGCACACACGGTCTGAAATAACGAATATTAAACAGACGCCCGACAGCAGACCAGAGGAGCGCAAGAATCAAGTCAATGATTTGAAATGCGAGGAAGCAAAAAACATCCAACAGGAAAAGCAAAATGAAAAAAGAATCCAAAAATGCGAGGATAGTGTAAGGAGCCTCTGGGACAGCTTCAAGCGTACCAACATCAGAATTATAGGGGTGCCAGAAGATGAGAGAGAGCAAGATATTGAAAACCTATTTGAAGAAATAATGACAGAAAACTTCCCCCACCTGGTGAAAGAAATGGACTTACAGGTCCAAGAAGCGCGGAGAACCCCAAACAAAAGGAATCCAAAGAGGACCACACCAAGACACATCATAATTAAAATGCCAAGAGCAAAAGATAAAGAGAGAATCTTAAAAACAGCAAGAGAAAGTAACTCAGTTACCTACAAGGGAATACCCATACGACTGTCAGCTGATTTCTCAACAGAAACTTTGCAGGCCAGAAGGGAGTGGCAAGAAATATTCAAAGTGATGAATACCAAGAACCTACAACCAAGATTACTTTATCCAACCAAGCTATCATTCAGAATTGAAGGTCAGATAAAGAGCTTCACAGATAAGGAAAAGCTAAAGGAGTTCATCACCACCAAACCAGGATTATATGAAATGCTGAAAGGTATCCTTTAAGAAGAGGAAGAGGAAGAAAAAGGTAAAGATACACATTATGAACAACAAATATGCATCTATCAACAAGTGAATCTAAGAATCAAGTGAATAAATAATCTGATGAACAGAATGAACTGTTGATTATAATAGAATCAGGGACATAGAAAGGGAATGGACTGACTATTCTTGGGGGGGAAAGGGGTGTGGGAGATGTGGGAAGAGACTGGACAAAAATCGTGCACCTATGGATGAGGACAGTGGGTGGGGAGTGAGGGCGGAGGGTGGGGCGGGAACTGGGAGGAGGGGAGTTATGGGGGGAAAAAAAAGAGGAACAAATGTAATAATCTGAACAATAAAGATTTAATTAAAAAAAAAAAAAAAAGAACCAATTTACTCTCCTTGGAGAATACTAGTCAGTGTTTCCCTCATGAGTTATAACTAATAACACCTGACACTTTAGACCTCTTACTTCCTCAAAGCACTTTTACATTTATTATCTCATTTGACTTTTCAATAGTCCTTTCAGGTCCATAGGGGACATAGAATTCCTGGTTGTTATAACAAAGCCACCATGAGCATGTTTTTGCCTGTCCTTTAGAGGTTGTGCGCACTACTAATCTTGGGTATATACTTGTGAATGGACTTACTGGATCACAGGAGAACACATGTTAAACTTACCCAGGGCTGTTAGGCAGTTTTACAAGTGGCTGTACCAGTGTACACTCTACCAGCAACAGACAGGACTCCGAGTTGTCCCACAGCTGCACGCACTTCGCATCCAGGACTTGATCTAAAGGCACCAGTAGAGGTGATGTGCTCATTCATCAGGACGGTTTTCACTCTTTTTTCATGTGAACAGCCATTGATATGCAATGCCTAGAGTCACTGTTTCGTTGGGGGTTACAAAATGGTAATTTTCTAATTCAATCTTTCATTTTAAGTTGTCAGCTGAAATAAGTTTATAAGAAACAGCTACTCCCTCAACTGCTATCTTAGACAGGAAAGTCAAGATAAATGCTTGATTATTTTTCCTTTTGCTTTTTAAAAAAAGTATTGATTTTTTTTTTTTCTTAAGAGAGAGAGGGAGGGAGAGGGGAGAGAAAGGGGAACACTGATGTGAGAGCCTCCTGCATGCTCCCTACCGGGGAATCAAGCCTGCAACCTGGGCATGTGCCCTGACCAGGAATCCAGCCAGCAACCTTTTGGTGCACGGGACAACACTCAACCAACTGAGCCACATCGGCCAGGGCTATTTCCTCTTTATTTACTAAATTTTCAGATAATGAATTGGTTTTCTGTCATCTTCAGGAGATAATTAATTTGTTACTTAGATATTATTATGAACTCATGGATTTGAGCATAAAATGCATTGTAATTCTTATCTTTATTGAAACTCAAATTGTCCCATCTCTGGCCACTGGGGGCCTCTCTAGGTTGACTCTTAAGTCCTTTTGCCAAACTCGGAGAGAAGGTACCAAACAAGTAGGGACAGCCCCTATGACCCCAAACCCACAAGAATTATTTAAACTAGCCAGTCCTGCCGTAACCGGTTTGGCTCAGAGGATAGAGTGTTGGCCTGTGGACTGAAGGGTCCCAGGTTCAATTCTGGTCAAGGGCATGTACCTTGGTTGCGGGCACATCCCCAGTGGGGTGTGTGCAGGAGGCAGCTGATTGATGTTTCTAACTCTCTATCCCTCTCCCTTCCTCTCTGTAAAAAAACAATACAATATATTTTTTTAAAAATAAACTAGCCAGTCCTCAAAGGACCTAAATAGACACTTCTTCAAAGTGGACATACAGATGGCCAAGTTGTGGGGAGCCGATATAGGTTTAAGCCTCGGACTGACCTGTTAGCAAAGTCACAAACAGGTCTTCCGAGTCTTAAACAACCCAATCTGAGAGGTGGCCGCTGATTTACATGTGCTGTCATTTAAAAAATAAAAATGGGGGAATTTGCTGGAAGCTGGTCCACCCTTGCTGCTTGACACAGTCACTGCAGGGAAGAAACATCTGCACAGCTTATGTTTCAAGGGACCTGGCATACTGTTCTTAATATGGTTTGCTCCCCCTCTTAGCACTATGTGTTTTAAACAGGACCACCTCCCCAAGGAAGGTTGTTTCCCCAGGTGAGGATTTTCCCCTGGAGTTAGGGATTAACAGGACTAAGACTGTTGGCAATAAATTTGGGACTTGTTGGGCCCACATCCCCAGGGGTCTGCCCACCAGGGAAAGCACCAAAGCCTATACCCCTGGAGACCCACCAACACAGGGCAGTCCCAGGGAAGGCAAGCAGTGGGGCTGCGAGGACATAACCTTTACTGGGTAGGATAATCTCCTTCAGTCACTTTTTTGTAGCTTATCAGTAGAGCAGTAGAATAGTGATCTTGGAATAGCCCTTATAATGGAACACAGAGATTAACCTAGACAAAATTAAAATCAACAGAACTAGATAGAGACAGGATTTTTGGCAAAGGTCAGATAAGAAACTATGGAAACGAAACAAGGAACTGTAGGTTACCCAAAACAAACATACCATGATGTGATTATAGAGGCATGCTTATAAAATCAGCTGGTATAAATACAGATGGAACAGGACAATACAAAGAGAACCTAGCTATGATGATCATCTGAACGCTGTCTCCCGCGTCCTTCCTTCTTCGCCAACTCCGTCCACACCTTTGGGAACCCCTGGACCTGCTGGGGCTGGACCCCAACACAAAGTTACATATGAAAAAATGCTCAAAGTCACTGATCATCAGAAAGGTGCAACTTAAAACGACAATGAAGTATCACCTCACACCTGTCAGAATGGCTACCATCAAATCCACAAATGACAAGTGCTGGTGAGGATGTGGAGAAGAGGGAACTCTCGTGCACTGCTGGTGGGAATGCAGACTATGCAGCCACTGTGGAAAACAGTATGGAGTTTCCTCAGAAAATTAAATATGGAACTGCCTTATGACCCAGTGATCCTGTCAGAATGAACCAGTGCTCTTTTCTGTCAAAGAAAGGAGCTGGCCACCATCCTAGGTTCTGCCATTTTGATATGACCTTCAGACTCTCAGGGGGCCACCATCTCAGGCTCCATCTTACCCCTCCCCTTCCTCTGAATTAGCCAATCTCGCAATAATGGGAACCCGAGCTCTGAGCCCTGACCAATCAAGTCAGAGTTCAGAGTGAGGGGCAGGGCATACCTGCGTCAGGAAATAAAACCCTAACGGACTTCCCGTTCATTGTGCTTTTGCCCATGATTTCCAGCTGGCAGAGACACCCTTCTGCGCAGAAGTAAATTTGCCTTGCCCATCCGGTTTCAAGTGTTTGTCTTATTCCTACGACATCATTGAGGGCATTTCTAACCATCCCACTTCTAAGAACATATCCTAAGAAACCTGAAACACCAATCAGAAAGAATGTATGCACCCCTATACTCATAGCAGCACAGTTTACAATAGCTAAGATGTGGAAACAGCCCCAGTGCCCATCAGTAGACGAGTGGATAAAAAGCTGTGGTACATCTACACCATGGAACACTCTACAGCTGTAAAAAAGAAGGATCTCTTACCCTGTGAGACAGCATGGAGGGAGCTGGAGAGTATCATGCTAAGTGAAATAAGCCAGTGAGAGAAAGACAAGTATCACATGATGGCACTCATATGTGGAATGTAAGTAACAAAATAAACTGATGAACAAAATAGACCCAGAGACATGGAAGCATGGAACCGAATACGGAATCTTGGAGGGAAGGTGAGGGAGGGTGGGTGGGTGGGTGGGTGGGAGGTGATCAACCAAAGACCTTGGATGCATATATGCATGGCCCATGGAGATAGACAGTGGGATGGTGAGGGCCTGGAGTGGAGGCTAGGGGTGGGCTGGAGGGGGTCCATGGGGGACTAAAGGAGACATATGTAATACTTTCAACAATGAAGTTTAAAACAAGCAAACAAACAAACCAACCAAAAAACCAAACTGGCCAGTCCTAAATTGTTCATTCTGCCCTGCCTGGCCCTCCGTGCAGGAATTCCTGCAAAGGATGCCGCTTGTGCCTTCCCTCACTCCTTTCTGCCTCCTGACCAAACCTGGGGCTGCGGAGGATGACGCGCCTCTCGTTTCTAGGGGAACTGCGAGGCACACTACACCTTTCTCTCAGTAGCACCGACCTCTTCATACAGAACTCAATCACCTTCGCAAATGAAGACCTAGGCACAAAGCACCAGGTTTCCCAGCTCTTGCCCCTCAAGTGGGACAACTTGAACTTCCCCATGAGAGTAAGTCCCACTGCACATAGAGGTGCTGGTTTGATGAGGCATCTGCTAGTGGCAGCTTTTCCTTGCCTGCTTTGCTTTGCATCCCCCTACAGGTGTTTCCTGCACTTCCCAAAATAGACTACTGGCCCCTGCGTCCTTGTTTTGGACAGAAAGGTTAACAAATAAGTGCAAAAAGAGGGGTCCAGGTGGTGCTATAAATGTATAAAGATGCATGACGGTGGCTCAGTGGTTGAGCATGGACCTATGAACCTGGAGGTCATGGTTCCATTCCTGGTCAGGGCACATGCCCGGATTGTGGGCTTGAACCCTAATGTGGGGTGTGCAGGGGGAAGCCTATCAATTATTCTCTCTCATCATTGATTTTTCTATCTCCCTCTCTCTCTCCCTTCCTCTCTAAAATCAATAAAAATATACTTTAAAAAAAGATGCATGAAGGTGTTACAGAGTGGGGTGTGGTCCATTCTACCCACCTAGGGCAAGATGAAGAGGCAGGAGATGATCCATACGTTTTGAAATAAGTAGGCAAATAAGTGGGTGAATTTTGGATTAAGACAGGTGTTGGAGACTGGGTGTAAGCTGACACAGTCCTTGCACCTGCAGGGGCTAGCAAGGCTGGGACCCTTACCCACACAGTTTTCCTAGACTTGTTTGGATGGTGGTTATCAGTAGAATGAGAGCAACCTTTGTAGAATGAGAACAGCCTTTCATGGCTTACCAAGAAGTCTGTAACTATTTACTGAGATATGCTGTACTGAGAACTTGTCCTTCTGCTATGTCTCTCCCTTAGAGATTAAGAGGAACAAAGAATACATTCCTCTTGACAGACCTCCTATTCAGTGTTTTGTGTATAAAAGGCATTGCATGATTAATAAACTTACTGCAGCTCCTCGATTGACCTGTAGTCCTCCCGATCCCGCTCTCCTGTCTTTCTTTCTTTTCTCAATTCCCAGCTCCCTACCTCAGCCCGGCTCAATCTGTCAGGTTGGCCCTGATAGTCAGGGAATTGCGTAGGTCAGAGGCAGGGTGATGTTAGCAAGGAGAGGATTCCAAGATGGGTGAGCAGAGATAAGAAATGAAAGTATTGGGGATTGTAAGGAGGTTCTAGGGTTGTTAAGAGGTGAGGCTAGAGATGCTAGCAGATCAAGGAGGCCCCAGTACTCAGTTGTATAGGTACTGGGGAGTCTTTTAAGTGGCACATGTGTAATTAACAGGATCAGACTTGCATTTCCCCTGACAACAGCAAGGAATTGGAGAGGTTATTTAGGAAGAACAATTACAAAAACCAAGTCAAGAGACCGAGAATACAAACTAAGGCTAGCATTATGGTTAGAGAGGACATATACAGGGATACCACAGAGGGAAAGCTAACAGGAATTGGATGTGGGGGCTGGGGAGAGTAAGGAGATGTTGACAAAAATTATCCCAAACTTGGAACAAGGCAAAAAGGTAGGCGCACAGCTCTTCAATGATGTTGTTCAAGGGCAAGCATCCACCCAAGGATTATCAAGGTAATATACTTAGTTCAACTCATGGTTTTCCAGGGACTAAAGTTCCCACACTTAGAGAAGATACATGCTAACTTGTAGAGTTTTGTCTAGTAGAGATGCAAATAATTTCTTTCCAGTGGGGTGGGGGAAGGAACAACCCCAAGGTCATTCCCATTGCCCTCTAGAACATTCACCAGTTTTTTAATCCAAACCATTAATCTTATCCTAATAGTTCTTCATGAACTTGGTTATAAGTAGCTAGCTTCTCTTTTGGTCTTCAAACTAGTTTCCACATTTTACCATTTCCCGCATTATCAAGTTGAATAAAATGGTTGACAAGTGTTTATTTTATGTTTACACAAGAATGATGATTTCATCACTTTCAAACTTACACTTTATTTTATTTTTTTTAATTAAATCTTTATTGTTCAGATTATTACATTTGTTCCTCTTTTTTTTCCCCCCATAACTCCCCTCCTCCCAGTTCCCGCCCCACCCTCCGCCCTCACTCCCCACCCACTGTCCTCATCCATAGGTGCACGATTTTTGTCCAGTCTCTTCCCACATCTCCCACACCCCTTTCCCCCCCAAGAATAGTCAGTCCATTCCCTTTCTATGTCCCTGATTCTATTATAATCACCAGTTCATTCTGTTCATCAGATTATTTATTCACTTGATTCTTAGATTCACTTGTTGATAGATGCATATTTGTTGTTCATAATTTGTATCTTTACCTTTTTCTTCCTCTTCCTCTTCTTAAAGGATACCTTTCAGCATTTCATATAATCCTGGTTTGGTGGTGATGAACTCCTTTAGCTTTTCCTTATCTGTGAAGCTCTTTATCTGACCTTCAATTCTGAATGATAGCTTTGCTGGATAAAGTAATCTTGGTTGTAGGTTCTTGGTATTCATCACTTTGAATATTTCTTGCCACTCCCTTCTGGCCTGCAAAGTTTCTATTGAGAAATCAGCTGACAGTCGTATGGGTATTCCCTTGTAGGTAACTGAGTTTCTTTCTCTTGCTGTTTTTAAGATTCTCTCTTTATCTTTTGCTCTTGGCATTTTAATTATGATGTGTCTTGGTGTGGTCCTCTTTGGATTCCTTTTGTTTGGGGTTCTCCGCGCTTCTTGGACCTGTAAGTCCATTTCTTTCACCAGGTGGGGGAAGTTTTCTGTCATTATTTCTTCAAATAGGTTTTCAATATCTTGCTCTCTCTCATCTTCTGGCACCCCTATAATTCTGATGTTGGTACGCTTGAAGCTGTCCCAGAGGCTCCTTACACTATCCTCGCATTTTTGGATTCTTTTTTCATTTTGCTTTTCCGGTTGGATGTTTTTTGCTTCCTCGCATTTTAAATCATTGACTTGATTCTTGCGCTCCTCTGGTCTGCTGTCAGGCATCTGTATTATATTCGTTATTTCAGTCCGTGTATGCTTAATTTCTAGTTGGTTCCCCAATATAAGATCGAGGGTCTTATTAGTTTTCGTGTAGATCTCATTAAGTTTATCAGCAGCTTCTAAACAGCTCTTGAGAGACCTTAAAAGTGTGGTTCTGAACTCTATATCTTCCATTGACAATTTTGTCCTGTTTCTTTGTCTCCGCATTTTGTTATGCTTCCTTGGTGCACCCCCTAGTGGTCTTTGTTTGCAGTCTTATAGTTAAATCTTGATTGTTGTAGCTAATTCCAGGGAGGGTTTGACCTCCAGGCCAAGTGGCTATGAGAATCAGCTGTGTCAGCAGTGAGAGAACTTCTGTCCTCTAGGGAGGTGCTAATCTAGCCTTTGCCTGAGGCTATCCGGCAAATGCCTCTGTGCAGGGCTTGGGCAGGGCGGGTCGCACAGGATCAACAGGGTGGGCCGGAGAGAGCAGTTTTGGCGGCTCTCAGTCCTGTCCCCAGGGGCTCTGCCTCTCTGAGTCCCAGCACCCGCTGCAAAGCTCCGAGAGAAAGCTGCACTCGCTCTGACCGAAGCCAGACAGTCCCGCTTCTCCCGTTTGAGTCTGGGTCCCTAAAGACTCGCCCGGATCTGGTGCTCAGAGTCTGCGACTCCCTCCCGATTGAAAACAACAACCGCGCCCTCCGCCACCAGCCCGCTCCGCGCACTCTGCACCTCAGAATTTGACTTCAGCACTGCGCCTCCTCTGAGTGTCCGTGTGCGTTTCTCTTTCCTCCTAGTTGTAGGACTTCCACTCAGCCAGCGTTCCTGTGGTTCTGGGTGACGTCCCTTCCGTTTTTTGGTTTCACTTTTGAAGTAGTTGTTCAAAGCAGCAAACTCCGGCGTTAACCTATGCCACCATCTTGGTTCTCCTCTCAAACTTACACTTTAGTAGCGTGTATGCATGACCCGAGTATCTGGCTTTAGTGACAATACAGGGAATGATGACTTCCCATAGAGCAGTGGTCGGCAAACCACGGCTCGTGAGCCACATGCGGCTCCTTGGCCTCTTGAGTGCAGCTCTTCCATAAAATACCACGTGCGTGCGCGCACGTACAGTGCGATTGAAACTTCGTGGCCCATGCGCAGAAGTCGGTTTTTGGAAAGGAGATACATAGACAAAACAAGTATACAAGACGAGTGTAGATGGGAGAGTTGGAAGGGGTCGACCTCAGCGAACGTACCTCAATCAGATTGAGGACGTTTTTAGCAAAGGCCAGCTTAGGAGGACCCTAATTAAGTTAATAACAATGTACCTACCTATATAGTTTAAGTTTAAAAAATTTGGCTCTCAAAAGAAATTTCAATCGTTGTACTGTTGATATTTGGCTCTGTTGACTAATGAGTTTGCCAACCACTGCCATAGACAGATCTAATTTGTTGGCAAAGATAGTAATTTACCTCTTTTTATTGCTTGAACTTGAAGTGCCTTTGGGAGATCCAGAGGCAAATATGTGCTGAACTTCCTAATGGAGATAAGACAGAGCTAGGGAGTGAGGAAAGGTAGCAGAGGTGTTAGCGTGCTCTCTGCAGACACACACACACACACGCGCGCGCGCGCACGCACAGGACAAAACTGCTATTTGCAAATTTTTCAATCTGAAAAACGGAGTGCTGCTCAAGCTTCATATGCTGAGAGGGAATGTCTTCCAAGTAATTTTTAAATCAAATGAAGCAGCAGAGCAATTAATTACTTCAGATCCAAAGATACCCTGAGAGTTGCACTTGACAAATTAAGATAACTCTCTAGCTGTAACTCTGTAATAATCGTACCAAACATAAGGAGACCAGCCTCTGCTTGTCAGCAAAATCGTCTTCAGATATTATGTGTGTTCACAAGCGGGGAGGCTATTTAAACATTTACCCCAAACTTGGAGGTAGGGTCACAAGGTAGGCAGCACGTCCTTTCACGGCCACACAGGGGCAGAGCCCAGCTGGGGCCCAGCCAGGGACTTGCCCGGTCTCTTCATCATTGATTGTACTCGCGTGTAAGGCGCTGTGATAAACACTCGATGATGTACATTTACAGGAACATGCACTTCCAGTGTTTCTCCAATGAGAGGGTCTCACTTTCCTCACTCATTACATTTTCTAAACACTTTACTTAAAGCAGTTTCTCTCCCCTCAAAAAGCTGTTATAAATTGACGGTGCTCCTTGTGATGAAGAAAGTATTGTACTATTTCAGTTGAATCTTACTTACATCCTTGCAAGTGTTCATATTAACTAATCAAATCTTCTAATTTCCCATTGATCTAAGACATTGACGGACAGCATAGTGCCATCAGTGGCTGACAGCAATCAATCAATTAATTATCAAGCACAATTAATGAGAACAAGGGTTGTCATCCTTTTAAATTTTCTTCTCCAGTGGAGTGAGTGTTTTGATTGCTAGAATTAGCGGAGTAAAAGACAGACAGCATTTTGATTTTCATGGAGCATGTACGTTTCATATTTTGAATCATAGCAGCAGGTATATTTTAAATAGTTTTTAAAAACTATGTTTCCTCTGATTTTAGAGAGAGAGAGAGAGAGAGAGAGAGAGAGAAAGAGGCAGGGAGAGGGAGATAGAAACATCCATGAGAGAGAAACATTGATGAGCTGCTTCCTGCACCCCCCAGCCCCCACCCACCACCGGGAATTGTGAGGCAATCTGGGCATGGGCTCTGATTGGGAATCAAACAGGCCACTTCCTGGTGAATGGGCCAATGCTCGACCACTGAGCCACACAGCAGGTACAGATAAAATAAATTAAACGCCTCTGGGTGCATCTCTTCGTTCTAGATGTCATGGTGTCATTAAGTGAGGGAGGGTGGTTAATTGTCCCTTGGTAGTGACACATCTTGATTTTGAGGCTGATTTGGGTTTCTCATTTATTTTCTTGAGAGCCGTGGGGTGAGAGATCAGACTCACTAGGGCTTCTGCTTGAAGGTGAGCTGAGGAAAACACAGTAAAAGTAACTGAAAGTTGCCGAAACCGGTTTGGCTCAGTGGATAGAGCATCAGCCTGTGGACTGAAGGGTCCCAGGTTCTACTCCGGTCAAGGGCATGTACCTGGGTTGGGGGCACATCCCCAGTAGGAGATGTGCAGGAGGCAGCTGATTGGTGTTTCTCTCTCATCGATGTTTCTGACTCTCTGTCTCTCTCCCTTCCTCTCTGTAAAAAAATCAATAAAATATATTTTAAAAAAAAAAGTAACTGAAAGTTAACCTCGTTCATCTAGCTGCTTTGGAATACTTCTGAGAACAGATGGCTGTAATAAATGGTCAAATACATGTTTCTCCCTCATCTCATGTTGATAATGAAAGTGAACTGCTCACGTGTGGACATACTCCGGTAGTAGGGAACTTTTTATTTATTTTTTTGTTAATCCTCACCTGAGATTTTTTCCCACTGGTTTTTAGAGAGGGTGAAAGGGAGGGAGAAACAGAGAGGAAGAGAGAAACAACACTGTGAGAGACACACATCAACTGGTTGCCTGCTGTGTGTCCCCAACCAGGGCCAGGGATAAAACCTGCGACCTGGGTATGTGCCCTTGACCAGGAATCGAACCTGAGACCCTTCGGTGCGGGCCAGTGCTCTAACCACTGAGCCCACCGGCTGCGATGCCGTTTCAATAGTGATTTACGTCCATCTACACACTTCCCAAGAATGCCGCCATCTCTACATAAGAAGTAGCCCTTGTCGCCTGGAGCTGCTCTGGTGCCTCCGTATTCTGAAGGAGAACGTTTATCCCCAGCGTTCCTGCTAAGTGGCTGAACCTCTCCACCCTTCCCAGCAGCTGCTACTGTGACTTGCCATACTTTTCCTGGAAGCATAATGTCTCCCTTCGCTCCGGCAGCGCTCCCTGCGACTAACGCTGCTCGTCAGAGGTCTAGCCCTGACTCCCGCCGCAGCTCCTGCCGCTTTCCAGGCCCGGCTGCCAGGAGAGGCCTGCGGGCCAGGCAGTGGGACCCCGGGACTTGGGAAAGGCCTCCCAGCACCCCCACCCCGCCCCCGCCCGCTCTCCCCTCCAAGAGAGGGCGCACTGTCCACCTTTTTAATTCCTTGAATAAAAGGGTTTTTTTTAGAAGGGTCGCCTGCTCTAACCCCTCCACTTTACAAACGAGGTGGCTGAGATCTGGGGAGACCATGGCGTTGCCTACGGTCCCTAATTTGAAGCTGATAATGGCGATCTCCGTGCGCTGTTACTGCAAGTCCCCACCTACCAACAGCCTGTCCGGTTGTGGAATTGGGCCTCCGGAGCCTTTCGGTTTGGCCCAACCCAATCCCCGAGTTAGTGAGAAAAAAAGAGCAAACAATAATGAGGGGGATTCCCTTCATCCCCCGCTGGATTCGCATCCCGGAGCTGGGGGCGCTGCAGGATGGGGCAGGGATGGAGTACAACCCACGGCACCCGGGTTGTTCTCCTTGGGGTTCCCGTCCAAGAGCCCTGTGCCCTGAGCTTTCGGACTCAGTGTTACTCTTCCTGCAGTCGTAATGGAACACTCAATGCCGCTGGCATTGTTCAAACCTTAAAAACACCACCCCTTCTCCCCGCCTCCTCTCCCTCTGAGCCCGGCTCCAGATAGCATCCTGTCCCCCAGCAGCGGCCCAGAAGGCACCGCTCATTTGGGATGACACGTGGATGTCCGGACCCTTCCCCTCTCCCTCCCATCCCCTCCCCTTCCTCTCCCCCTCCCCTCCCCCTCCCCCTCCCCCCTCCCCGAGCTGCCTACATTGTTAAAGACGGGGGGGGGGGGGGGGGGCGGGGCGCGGTTCAGGTCTGGGCTTGCAGGCGGCGACCCAGAGCCACCCTGAGCCGGGCCGGGACATTCACAGCGCCCTAGGCTCAGCGCTGTGTGGAGGGTGGAGTGCGGAGGGCGCTCTGAGGCCCAGCAGCCACCCCTGGAAGTGCCACCTGGGATTTACGCTGGTCCCGTTTTCTTCATCCTCTTTCCTTCCTGCATTTCTTAAGCCAGTTCCCTGAGAGCCCCCGGAGTGTTCCCCAGGGACCGGGGCTCTGGTAAAAACTGGGACCCTTGATGGGGTAAGTGCTTGCGCAGACTCAGTCAGAGGCTGTCTGTCGATGTATTTGTGGGCACAGAAGTACAAGCCGACCGGGGACAGAAGGTGTGGGTGATGGATAACTGGTGACTAAGGTCTTGTGTGGTCCAAGCCAAAAATCGGGATACAGAAAAGGACAAACGCACTTACGGGACAACGGGACCAAATAAATCACCCAGCTGGGATGTGGGCCACAGGCCCGGCCGCTGGGAGCTGGGAGCTGGGAGCTGGGAGCTGGGCAGGGAGCCAGCAGGAGGAGGCTCGCAGGCCTCGGGAGGAGGGCTGCCATGTCCATCTCCCTGTGTCACAGACCGACCAAGATGAACCACCCAGTGGCTCCGCCTCTTCAACCGAACAGAGAAGGTGCTCCGTGCTTTTTATGGCGCTGCGGCCGCCACAGTGTCTGCCCTGGCTCAGCTCCAGACCAACATTCCCAACTCCTCCTCCTCCTCCTCCTCCTCCCCCTCCTCCTCCTCCTCCTCCCCTCCCCTCCCCCTCCTCCTCCTCCTCCTCTTCCTCCTCCTCCTCCTCCTCCTCCTCCAACTCCTCCTCCTCCAACTCCTCCTCCTCCTCCTCCTCCTCCTCCAACTCCTCCTCCTCCTCTTCCTCCTCCTCCTCCTCCTCCTCCTCCTCCCCCTCCTTCTCGTCCTCCTTTTAAAATCCTCACCAAAGGTATGTTTATTGATTTTTAGAGAGAGGAAAGCCCAGTCGGAGTGGCTCAGTTGGTTGAGCATGTCTCCTGCACCAGAAGACTGCAGGTTTGATTCCTGGTCAGGGCACATACCTGGGTTTCGGTTTGATCTGCAATCAGAGAATATATGGAAGGCAACCGATACATGTTTCTCTCACATCGATGTCTCTCTCTCTCTCTCTCTCTCTCTCTCTCTCTCTCTCTCTCCCTCTCTCTCTCTCTCCCTCTTCCTCTCTGTAAGCATGTCCTC
Source organism: Myotis daubentonii (assembly GCF_963259705.1). NCBI lineage: Eukaryota > Metazoa > Chordata > Mammalia > Chiroptera > Vespertilionidae > Myotis > Myotis daubentonii. The sequence goes on along the minus strand of NC_081849.1, from coordinate 5,874,655 downwards.
GGGTGCAGATTAAAAAAATAAAAATCCTTAGATCAAGAGATTAAAGCCAAGTGCAGGAGGAAAAAAAAAAACACCTTGGAAAAATCCTCCCTTACATAAGGAAAGTAAAACTCAGCGATAGTAAATAACTCATGCATAAACATATTTAAGTTTTTGAGGTGGGATTTTGACACAGTTCTGAAAGGCTGAAAAATTTGGGCTCTTTCCATACTCTAATCAACAAGTAAAATTAACTTTTTATTTATTTATTTTAAAAACTTTATTGTTGACAGTATTAGAGATGTCCCCCATTATCCATGCCTTGCCTCCTCCACCCAGCTCCCACCCCACCCCACCCCACCCCACCCTAGCCATCCCACCCCACATTTTTTATTGGTATAAACTGACACAATGACAAATGTCTGGATTAAGAAGACAACATGCTTTTTGCCTTAACTGACAGCTATTTATTATCATTACAAAGATCTGGAACACAGTGACTCTTTGTTTTTTTGAGAACAATTCCTGCTTAGAATCATCTTGTACCTAGATAAGTAAGCAAGCACAAGATATAGTGAGATAAGACACGGAAGCATTGCAATTCTGTGTCTGGTTTTCAGATACACATTCTTGCAATCAGAGTTTCATTTGGATGAAAAGACAAATTCAGGAGGCAGGGGTACCCCCCAATCCTCCCAACCTCCTGCCCCTATCACTGTTCACTATGACATGTTTGAGTTTCTCTGACCAATTTTTCACATCCAAAAGGACCAAGTCAATATCTGGGAAGACAGTTTGAAATGGCATGGCCTTGATTAATTCGTTCTACTATAGTTATATAAGAGTTCCTGCTGGGCACTTCTGAAAAATGTTCTATAATGAACGTCAGTAAGGAACAGAGAGGCCCCTGGGAAGCCAACTCCTTCAAAACCTGTTGCTTGTGAGATTTCACAATGGCAAGAAACATTTGGGCTTCGCTCTTGGCAGTACGCTCTGTCCAGATTGCTTGGCGTCCAATTATAACACTCAGCAGTTTCATGCCCGTTGGCAAAAGAAGTAGATTTTTATTGGCTACTACTCAGTCTCTAGAACATACAGTGACTGCCTAATGGGAGCTTGTGGGTATTGGTTACTGGAAATAGAAACCATTCAAGGTGAAGAGCTCAAAATTTTCCAAGTGCATTTGAAATGATCAAAGGGAAGGACGATAGATTGCTGAGACACCTTCTGGCTCCAACATCCATCAAACCTCCGCTTACCAGGTGCTGGGTTTGCAGCATGTTAGCATTTTCCTGTTTCCTCCGTAGGCCCTAAAGAAGGTGCCCAGAACAAAATTAAATTTTAATATGTCCTAATTTGAAAAGTGTAAGCCTCCGTTTTCTTATTTGATAAAGAGAGGTATTTATAATATCTACCTATGGGTTTTCTATGAAGATTAAATGTGATGATGTACTGAAATGCTTTGTAAACTAAGATATTGTAACTCAGTTCTCCATAAGAAAATCAGAATTCTACTTGGTAGAACAGAAGACCTTATTAAAATGCACATCTCTTCAATAATAATAATAAAAAGCCTTGGCCAGGTATCTCAGTTGGTTAGAGCGTCGTCCTGATTCACCATGGTTTCAGGTTCAATCCCTGTTAGGACACATACAGGAATCAATCAATGAATGCATAAATAAGTGGAATAACAAATCAGTGTTTCTCTCTCAAATCAATAGATGCTGACTCATACACCGAGTTAGTGATTGATTTTGATTAGAGGCATAAAGAATTCCTCGCTGTTTTGTTGAAGGAATAAATGAAGTGAATTTGAATTGAAATTGGAAGGATGAGTGAGCTTTGAACCAAGTCTTAAAGGATGAAAAAAACAGGGTAGGTGAAAAAGAATGTTCTAGAATCAGCGGTTGCCAACTGGTGTTCTGTGGACCACTGGTGGTTCGTGAGATCTGAAAGGTTGGCGACCGCTGTTCTAGATTGAGGGCCTGCATGAAGACCTGACAACACAGAGGGTTAAGCCTCTGTCCCAGATGTGTCAAGGGACATACTGTGAGATGAGATTTGAAAGATCACTGAAAGATCACTTGAGGGCAGCTCATAGAGGACCTTGAATGTCATAATAAGGGTTTGGATAAAATTCCATAGTTTAGGGAGTCGCTGAAGGTTTGGGGGAAGGGAGGTTGACATGATGTACAAACATCTGTACTTTGGCACGATGCCTCTTAGAGCAGTATTGTTTGCCCAAGAGATGCCTTGGACAGGCAGGCGATGGAGACAGGGTAGCTAGAGGGAAGCTATTGAGCAGGTCAGCAAGAGTGACAGTGAGATAAAAAGCAAGGCTGCAGACACAAGGGACATGAGTGGTGGGATTGAATGAACAGGATTTGGCAGCCGAGAGGTAGTGGAGGGAGGGGGAGTCCAGAACCAGCAATCGCCATAGGAGGAGGCAGAAACATCGTAGAGTTGATCGAATAGGGCCAGATCGACTAACCAGTCCTTCCTTAGCAGTCTTGTGTTTTGGGGTCTGTTATCAACTCTGGCACAGCCAACACACTCAGGCCAATCAAATCCAACTTGGACCGTTCTCCTCCACTGTTGCCAAGACCTCTGGGAGGTCCATTGAGTGCGATGACAAGCCCTTCCTCTTAAAGGAGAATGCCAGCTACTTTCAAAGGAACAGGGCACTAATTTTTTGGTCCTCTTTTCTCTATTTGCAACCTCATGGCAACAGAGAACACACAGATCGTTCTGCTTTCAGCGCTGCCATTGAAGATTCGCAGAGCTGCCGGGTGGTCAGGTTTTGAAGACAGCCTTTATGTTTTGTGTTCTTTTCCCTCCTTGGCCCAGCATGACTAGTTAAATGCAGGAAATGAAGATCACATTGTCCCAGTGCTCACTGACTAAATCCCGTTAGATCCACAACCTCTAAGCACTGATTATTTTTTAAAAGTTGTCTTCATTGGCATAAAAATGCTCAAAAGGTGTTTATTTAAAGTTCATCTGAGGGTGGAGCTGGGTTGTGCAACAGTCAGGATAGTAGTTATGAAACAGTCACATTATCCATCATGGAGGAGATGCTGAATTCTACACAGGAAGTGTTCCGGTTTCCATGTTTCTGCGTATTGGGTGTGGGTGGGGTGGTGCCTCCTGTATATGCCCCAAGTGGGGATGGATATGTGCTCTGACAGAGAATCAAACTCCCAACATTTTGGTGCATGGGAGAACGCTCCAACCTACTGAGAGTTTCAAGCAGAGGCTAGAGGAGTGAAAGGGCATACAATGAGTGAGAAAAAAATCAGTTTAATTAGGAAAATTACCAGTGAGGCAGGAACTATTTGTTGTCATTCTCCTTCTTGCTGATCAAACCCAACTCCAGTCAGGTATTGGCAGCTGTATGTTTCAGAGAACACGAGGTTCCTCTCCAGCCCAAGTGGGCCGTCCTTAAGAGTCTAAGTCGGGGTGGGGAACCTTTTTACTGCGAAGGGCCATTTGGATATTTATAACATCACTAGAGGCCCGGTGCACAAAAATTTGTGCACTCGGGGGGGAGGGGGGTCCCTCAGCCCGGCCTGTGCCCTCTCGTAGTCTGGGACCCCTCGGGAGATAACGCCCTGCTGGCTTAGGCCTGCTCCCGGGTGGCAGAGGGCAGGCCCAATCCCTAGGTGCAGCCCCTGTTCGGGCTCAGAGCAGGGCCAATTGGGGAGTTGGGGCGCTGCCCCTTGTCATGCACAAAGCAGGGCGGATTGGGAGGTTGTGATGCCACCCTCAGTCACGCTCAGGGTAGGTCCGATTGGGGGGTTGGGGCACCGACCCCTGTCACACTCAAGGCAGGGTCGATGGGGAGGTTGCGGCGCCACCCCCTGTCACCCACAGAGCAGGGCCAATCAGGGGGTTGGGGCGCTGCCCCCTGTCACGCACAGAGCAGGGCCCATCAGGGGGTTGGGGAGCTACCCCCTGTCACTCACAGAGTAGGGCCGATAGGGGAGTTGGGGCACTGCCCCCTGTCACACACAGAGCAGGGCAGATCAGGGGGTTGGGGCGCCGCACCCTGTCACACTCAGGGCAGGGCCGATGGGGAGGTTATGGCTCTACCCCGTCACACACAGAGCAGGGCCCATGTGGGGGGGGGGTTGGGGGCGCCGCACCCTGTCACACACAGAGCAGGGCCGATCAGGGGGTTGGGGCGCTGCACCCTGTCACACACAGAGCCGCAGGGCGATCAGGGGGTTGGGGAGCTCCACCCTATCAGGCACAGAGCAGGGCTGATCAGGGGGTTGGGGCGCCTTCCCCTGTCCCGAATAGAGCAGGGCAGATAGGGAGGTTGTGGCCCCACCCCCTGTCACACACAGAGCAGCAGGGCGATCAGGGGGTTTGGGCGCTGCCCCCTGTCATGCTGATCCTGGTGCTGGGAGGCATATTACCCTTTTACTATATAGGATAGAGGCCTGGTGCACAGGTGGGGGCCAGATGGTTTGCCCTGAAGGGTGTCGTGGATCAGGGTGGGGGTCCCTACTGGGGTGCCTGGCCAGTCTGGGTGAGGGGCTGATGACTGTTTTCAGGCTGGCGGGTGACGGAAGCTCCCAACTGCTCCTTTTTTTTCTTTTTTTAAATTCTGGGCCAGCTTTAGCTCTGGCTCCAGCTCTGAGGCCTCTGCTGCTGAAAGCAGGTATCTGGTTTGTTTGGGTTCTATAATCGAAACACTGTATCAACTCCAGCTCTGAGATCCCGGTGGGCTGAAAGCAGGTTTCTGGGGTTTTGTTTAGCTTCTATATTTGTAATAATGTTTCAAACTGCAAGCTCAGAGGCCGGCAGCGGCAGGCGGGGAACGTTGGTTTCCTCCGTCACTGAAGCAAGCAAGCCTCATGTTAACTTCAAGCTGCCTGGCTGCCGGCCGCCATGTTGGCTGGCAGTTAATTTGCATATTGCCCTGATTAGCCAATGGGAAGGGTAGAGGACGTACGGCTAATTACCATGTTTCTCTTTTATTAGATAGGATTTGAGGGCCATACAAAATTATCAACTTAAAAATTAACCTGCTATTTTTTATCAAACATTTAATTAAGTCGCTCCTAATGCCTTGGCAGGACCAGACCAAATGATTTCATGGGCCTTATTTCACGTTCCCACCCTGGTCTAAGTCAATCACTGTATATTACTTCCCCTCATGGGTGGCTGCTTTGGCACAGGCTGTGTCCCCCAAAAAGACATGTTGAAGTCTTAACTCCTGGTACAGGGAATGTGATCTTCTCTGGAAACAAGGCCTTTGCAGTAATCAAGTTAAGATAAGGTCATTAAGGTAGACCTTAATCCAGTATGACTAGTATCCTTATAAGAAGAGAATGCCACCCTGGCCAGGTTAGAGCATCATCCTGATACGCTAATGTTTCAGGTTTTAGCCCCAGTGAGGGCACATATAAGAAGCAAACAATGAATGTATACGTAATTGGAACAACAAATTGATGGTTCTCTCTCTCAAAAAATCAATCAATAAAAAACATTAAAAAAGAGAAGGCATGCCATGTGAAATGCAGACACACACAGAGAGAATACCATATGGCATGGAGGCAGAGACTGGAGTGATACACCTACAAGCCAAGGGACCTCAGGACTGATGGCAACACCAGAAGCTGGGAAAAGGCACGGAACAGTTCCTGCCCTAGAGCCTTCAGACCTTGATTTTTGCCTGTGACCTCCAGAACTGTGAGACAATAAGTGTCTGTTGTTTTAAGCCGCCCAGTATGAGGCGCTTTGTTATGGCAGCCCCAGGACACTAATGGAGCTGGTTAATGAAATTGAGGGAAAGCAGCTAGGGACTTCTGGGAATGGGTTTTCTAGCTCCGAGGCTTATTTGACCTTAACAGGCAAATTAAGAGAAAAAAAAAAAAGGTAATGAACATGGGTTACCTAGAATGACCAACTCATCTATTATTTTCCCTAGGGGAAAACACAATGCTTTAAATACTAGCTAAGCTACATGGAACTATGTCTCCATGTAGCTCATAAAAATTAATGTCAAGAGTTTGCAACAGGGCAGGAAGCAGAAAGCCGGTGGGACCGTCAGTACCTTTATAATGAAATGTGGTAGGAGCTTGCCTGTCTGGTCCCTGGTTTCCATGAGAACTTTTGGATGATTCCATCTTTGATACTTGGGAACATTTTCCTGTAATAATCTGGGTGTGGTGTTAACTCAATCTAAGGTCATTGGTTCCTTAAGGCTGGCCTGCAATTTTTTGGTTATTTTTCTACTAGAGAAGGAATTGTGCAGTGTTCTGCTAGGTATCATAAGTCTATATATACACCAGAGGCCTGGTGCATGAATTCGTGCACGGGTGTGGTCCCTTGGCCTGGCTGGTGATCGGGCTGATCAGAGCTGTCTCACCCAGTCCTGATCAGGGCCAACTGGGGCCAGCTGGTCTGGAGGAGGGACGGCCAAGAGAGGTTGGCTGTGGGAGTGCACTGACCACCAGGGGGCAGCTCCTGTGTTGAGCGTCTGCCCCCTAGTGGTCAGTGCACGTCATAGCGACTGGTAGTGGTCATAATGGTCACTTAGGCTTTTATATATATAGATATATATTCTTTATGATGAAGGTTATTCATTCACCCAGCAGACATTTGGGTCCTTTTTATGGGTGCGGCAAGTTCTGTGCACATGCATGCAATAATGGGTAAAACAGGATCCCTATCTGAGTGGGGGGAACAGACTACAAATAAACGTATATAAAAACTTGCTTCAAGTGTTGTGAACGAAAGCAATAGATTGTTGAGATAGAGAGTAAGGTGCGGGGAGGGGACAAGTTCTCTGAGAAGGTGACATTGGAGCCAGGCCACGGAAACCAGGTCAAATTCACTGTTAAGTTAGCTAAAAATAGCCTCCAATCTCCAGAGCCGGAAGCTGCAGGTGTGTTCCAGGAGGCCTCGCCGCCAGCACTAGAGATGGCGGGTGGGCGTGGCCTGGCGTGACGTATGGCGTGCCCGCGCCGTGATTGGCTGGCCGGAGCGGCGTCACGTGGGCGGTACCGACCATCTGGGCTCCCGCGGCGGAGCTGCGGCGGCTCCCGGGAGCGGGAGGCTCGTGGCGAGCGCGGCACGAGGAGGGCGGCGGGTCCTCCGGGGGCTCTCGCGTGGCCGAGCGGCGCGCTGCCGGGCATGGCGGGCTCCCTGCCTCCCTGCGTGGTGGACTGCGGCACCGGGTAAGAGCCGCCGGCGCTGAGCACCTGTCCCGCGTCCGCCCGCTCTCACCTGCGCCGGGTCCTGGGTCCCGCCCACCCCGTGCCGGTGGCAGCGGCGGCTCGCCCCGCACACTCCCCGGGCCGGGAAGCGCCACGCGCGGAGCCCGCTCACCTGGCCGGGAGGGCTGCGGGGCTGAAGCCGGCCCGGCTCGCTCGCCGCCCCCTCTCCGCCCGGCGGGCCTCCCCGGCCGGACAGCCTCCAGGCGGGTGGCTGCAGGCCCGCCGGCGTCCCGGCTTTCTACCCACCTAACGGTGCCCCGACCTCCCGGCCCTTAAACCCGGCCCTCTTTGGGCCCGGGTGCAACCATTGCGCCTGCGGAATCTTCGCCGCTCACCCTGGCGGTGGTTATGTCCATCCATCCACCACCCACCCATCGCCGGGCACCTGATCTGCTCTCCCCAGTATCCAGTGGCTCACTAGGCTACTAAGCTCTTGCGGTAGTTTGCGTAGACTTGCCTTTTCGCTTAAAAAATGAAAAAGGCCCCATTTTGAAAAATAGAAAGTCTAGATTTGGGAAAGCCGGGTTGTGGTATAGGTCTTTTTTCTTTTTCCTCCTCTATTTTTGGGTGGGATTACTTCTTTTGATGTTAAGGTATGCAAGAGCCTTCTGGGACATTTCCGGAGCTCGCTCTCGGGGGCCCAAGCGTCCTGATGTTACGAAGGTGCTGCTGAATACGTCCAGCTCGTGGTTTAGGAATTCCAGGTTGCCTGCTTGCTTTATAGATGAAGTACTTATTAAAATGACCTGGGAGGAAATGTAGCCTCTTAAAGTATTTCAAGACAGGATTCTAATAATTTTTTTTGGTCATGAAATAGCCCATGGCATGTTCACCTTTGCCTTGATTTCTTTTCTGTACAAAAACAGGTTTAGTTTCCATGACAACCCTGTGGGGGTGTCTTTAATTTGCTGCAGTTCATCTACTGATCTCTTTTTTCCCTCTGCTAAAGGCACCAGCCATCTGGGAAAAAACTGCCTTTTTTCCTGTACTAATCCTTTTTTTTTAAATAATATATTTTTACTGATTTTAGAGAGGAATGGAGAGGGAGAGAGAGATAGAAACATCAATAATGAGAGAATCATTGATTGGCTGCCTGCTGCATCCCTCCTACTGGGGATGGAGCTCGCAACCCAGGCATGTGCCCTTGACCAGAATCGAACCTGTGACCCTTCAGTCTGCAGGCCAATGCTCTATCCACTGAGCCAAACCGGCTAGGGCTGTACTAATTCTTTTTGAAATACATGTTATACCAGAAGTATTGTGGCCCTTTATGTTATAAGTCATTTTGCTGCCCAAAACACAGGCCAAAGTCAATATTGGTATTAACACTCCCTCAACTGTCAGCTCCTTGAGGCATCTGCTCCCCTCACAAACATTCCCTCCTCCCACAACCCAGTGTTCACCCAAGCCCACCTGAGGTCTGGTGGTATCAAGAGGGAAGGCAGCAGGTAAAAATATTTTTCATTCCCACATTTGCATGTGAGATTTTTGCTTTTGTATTTCTAGTCTTGTCAGACTGTTGAAATCCAGAGCACTTCCTGGCAATACAAATAATGCTCACAGGGCTTGCCACCTTTACTATTAGTAAACTGGGGACTGTACTCATCATTCTTGCTCGAAATACCTACAATGTGTGTACAGTGTTGACCTTCTGAGGTTAAGTGATCAGTGGAACTTGGCCCCTTTGGAGCTATAACTTCAGGATATTATTATTTTATGGCCCCAAGTCATGTCATTGTCTTCAGGCTGTCATAGGCTTTGGCAGGGAATTTTCCCAGTGGGTCTCACGTAGTCAGTCCTGGAAGTGACTGTGGTCACTACAAATGCCCAGTGGCCAGGGTCTGGCCAGAAGGAGCAGCCCGGAAGAGCCTACATTTACTTAAACCATATTAGTAGTTCTTATATTTCCAGAGAGCTAAAATGGTTTTTGGATTGCTTTTTACTTCAAAATAGTATAAAAAGGGGTAAATGCAGATGAAAGTAAGCCAGGACCAAGGAAAAGAATGGGCCTGGTGCCCGGCCAGTGTGGTTCAGTGGTAGAGTATTGACCTAAGAACCAGGAGGTCACGGTTCGATTCCCAGTCAGGCCAGATGCCCAGGTTTCAGGCTCGATCACCAGTAGGGGGTGTGCAGGAAGCAGCCGGTAATTCTCTCATCATTGATATTTCTATCCTTTCCTCTCTGAAATCAATAAAAAAATATTTTTAAAAATTAAGAAAAGAATGGACCTCTTGAGTCACCATAAGGTGTAGGCCTGTGGCTGTTGTAGTCAAGCCTCACTCTTCCTGTCTGACATAATGGTAAAAGTCATTGTTATTACGTAATTCCTGTCATCAGGAAGGAAAAGAAATACCTGCTTCTCAGGTGAAAGCTTTTTCTAGTGCTAAATTCTATTTTTTAAAAAATATATTTTATTGATTTTTTACAGAGAGGAAGGGAGAGGGATAGAGAGTTAGAAACAACAATGAGAGAGAAACATCTATCAGCTGCCTCCTGCACACTCCCCACTGGGGATGTGCCCACAACCAAGGTACATGCCCTTGACCAGAATCGAACCCAGGACCCTTGAGTCTGCAGGCTGACGCTCTATCCACTGAGCCAAACCGGTTAGGGCTAGTGCTAAATTCTAAAAGAAGAATTCACATTGAACTATACATGGTGGACACCAATGATTTAGTGGGCAGTGTACTATATAGCGTTTTCTTTATATAGTATTTTTATAGCAAATAAATTTCACACTGGTAGCCTAGAATCTTCTAATAAACCCTGAGACAAACCTGCTGAGCACAGGTGGACTGGGGGCCAGGAATAGTATGGACCAGGGGTCTGCTCCATCTAAAGGTAAAGTGTCGTTTAGCAGGGATGGGGAACTTTGTTTTCTGCCAAGGGCTATTTGGGTATTTTCATATCACTCACAGGGCATACAAAAATTATCAGCTTAAAAATTAGCCTGCTTTATGTGGTCAAACCATTAACTCACCCTAATGCCTTGGCAGGGCCAGACCAAATGATTTTGAGGGCCTTATATGGCCCGACATTCCCACCCCTGATTTAAAGGAATTACTAGGAGGCAAAGTTTTCAGAGAATATCCACAAATACTAGTCTCACTTCTCATAACCAGACTTTATTAATGAAGATTTTTGTATTTTTTAAACCTATTTTGAAAAAATGTCTGACCTAATGAAAAACTGCAAAAAGTATGTAAAAAAAACTGCATATTCTTCATCCAATTGTACCAACTATTAACAGTTGCTTTTCATTCTCTGTATTTCTATCTATATTATTATTTTTCTGAACTATTGAGTGTAAAGTACAGATAACCCCGTGGTTTTATACCAAAATGCTTCAAGGTATACTTTCTGAGAACAAGGAACTTATATTAGCACAGACTAATGGTCAGAATCAGAAAGTTTAACATTATCTACTTGTTATCTAATAGGCAGTCTGGGTTCACGGGCATGGCTCCATGTCTGTCTCATGGATCCTCACCTCTCCTTCGTCTAGCATCATACATTCTGTTCGGTTATCATCTTGACTTTTTAGTCTCTTGTCGTTTTAGTCTGGTTTAACTGGACCAGTTGCTTAGCCTTTTTCTGTCTTTCAAGACATTGACACTTTTGGGGCCCAGTTCTTAGTGTATCCCATCAGAAGGCTTTTCCTCCCCTCAGTTCTATTGCGATGTAATTGACACAAAACGTTGTGGAAGTTTAAGGTGTACAATATGTTGATTTGATATTGTAAATATATTTGCAAAGTGGTTATCACCATAGTGTTAGCTAACACCTCCATCATGACACATAATTACCATTCGTTTTCTGTGATGAGAGCATTTAAGATCTACTTTCTTAGCAACTTTCAAGTATATAAGGCAGTGTCGTTAACTACAATCACTGTGCTGTCCATTAGATTTCCAGAACTCATTGGTCTAATCAGAAGGCCTAAAGATAGTGATTTGCCTTGTTCTTGATAGGTTCACTTGGATTATTTGGATACGGTGATGTCCACTGGATTTCTTCACTGTCTGGTTGCTGTTTCCCCTTTGTTGTTAATGTCATTCGTGGAGAGATACCTTGGTTCTTCCATAAACTTTCACCCACTGTTTCAATATCCATTGGTGATTCTTGCCCTAAGTCAGTGGTTCTCAACCTTCCTAATGCTGCAACCCTTTAATACAGTTCCTCATGTTGTGGTGACCCCCAACCATAAAATTATTTTTGTTGCTACTTCATAACTGTAATTTTGCTACTGTTATGAATCGTAATGTAAATATCTGATATGCAGGATGTATTTTCATTGTTACAAATTGAACATAATTAAAGCATAGTGATTAATCACAAAACAATATGTAATTATGTATGTGTTTTTTTTTTTTTTTTTTTAAATATATTTTATTGATTTTTTACAGAGAGAAAGGGTGAGAGATAGAGAGTTAGAAACATCGATGAGAGAGAAACATCGATCAGCTGCCTCTTGCACATCTCCCACTGGGGATATGCCCGCAACCCAGGTACATGCCCTTGACCGGAATCGAACCTGAGACCCTTCAGTCCGCAGGCCGACGCTCTATCCACTGAGCCAAACCGGTTTCGGCATGTATGTGTTTTTCGATGGTCTTAGGCGACCCCTGTGAAAGGGTCGTTCGACCCCCAAAGGGGTCGCGACCCACAGGTTGAGAACCGCTATCCTAAGTGATTATTACAGTGATGATTGCAAAATTGTGATTAAAAACCCACACACACAAAACTCTAGTATTACCTACATTTGTTAACATTTTACTATGAGGAAGCACTTCATAGCCCCCATTTTCTATTATTTTTAAAAATGATTTTATTGATTATTAGAGAGAGGAAGGGAGAGGGATAGAGAGATAGAAACATCAATGAAAGAATCATTGGTCAGCTGCCTCTGACCATTTTTTGGTGTATGGAATGATGCTTCAACCAGTGAAGCCACCTGGCCAGGGCTTGCTTCATTTTTGGTGATTGTGTAACATTTTAGTGAATGATTCTATTTATTTAATACTAGAGGCCTGGTGCACAAAAATTTGTGCCCCACTTGTGCCCCACTTGTGCCCTCTCACAGTCTGGGACCCCTTGGGAAATAACGACCTGCTGGCTTAGGCCCACTTCCAGGTGGCAGAGGGCAAGCCCAATCCCTAGGTGCCTGCCCCGCAGCCCCTGGTCGGGCTCAGAGCAGGGCCAATTGGGGAGTTGGGGCGCCGCCCCCTGTCATGCACAGAGCAGGGCGGATCAGGAGGTTGCGATGCCACCCTCAGTCACGCTCAGGGTAGGGCCGATTGGGGGGTTGGGGCGCCGCCCCTGTCACACTCAAGGCAGGGTTGATGGGGAGGTTGCGGTGCCACCCCCTGTCACGCACAGAGCAGGGCCAATCAGGGGGTTGGGGCGCTGCCCCCTGTCATGCACAGAGCAGGGCCCATCAGGGGGGTTGGGGCTCCATACCCTGTCACGCACAGAGCAGGGCCCATCAGGGGGTTGGGGAGCTCCCCCCTGTCATGCACAGAGCAGGGCGGATAGGGAGGTTGCGGCCCCACCCCCTGTCACATGCAGAGCCGCAGGGCGATCAGGGGGTTTGGGCGCTGCCCCCGTCACGCTGATCCCGGTGCCCGGAGGCCTCGCGGCTCCGCTGATCCCGGTGCTGGGAGGCATATTACCCTTTTACTATATAGGATAGAGGCCTGGTGCACGGGTGGGGGCCAGCTGGTTTGCCCTGAAGGGTGTCCCAGATCAGGGTGCGGGTCCCGCTTGGGTGCCTGGCCAGCCTGGATGAGGCGATGATGGCTGTTTGCAGCTGGTCACACACCCTTCAGGGTGGGGGTCCCCACTGGGGTGCCTGGCCAGTCTGGGTGAGGGGCTGAGGGCTGTTTTCAGGCTGGCGGGTGACTGAAGCTCCCAACCGCTCCTTTTTTCCTTTTTTTTTTTTTTTTTTTTTATTCTTGGATTTATGGCTGTCACTGTAGCTGAGAGCTGGCTTTAGCTGTGAGACCTCGCTGCTGAAAGCAGGTTTCTGGCTTTGTTTACTTAGGTTTCTGGCTTTGTTTACTTTTTGTATTTGAAACTTTGTTGCGACTCCAGGTCTGAGATCCCGGCTGACTGAAAACAGGTTTCTGGGGTTTTGTTTAGCTTCTATATTTGTAACAATGTTTCTTAGCAGCTCAGAGCCCTGCAGCGGCAGGCGGGGAATGTTGGAGGCCTCCGTTACTGAAGCAAGCAAGCCTCCTGTTCATGTCAGTAGCCTGGCTGCCGGCCGCCATCTTGGCTGGCAGTTAATTTGCATATCGCCCTGATTAGCCAATGGGAAGGGTAGCAGACGTATGGCTAATTACCATGTTTCTCTTTTATCAGATAGGATGTCCTCTATTTGATGGCATTTGAGTGTTCCCAGTTATTTTTGTTGTTGTTCTTTTGTTATTGTAATACTGTAGTGACCATTCTTGTGCATATCTTTGTACACATGTAAAAGTGCTTCTGTGAGGTAAATTCCTAGAAACATGCTATTTGGACCTAGGGCATCCTATGTAATAAAAGGTAATATGCAAATTGACCAAATGGTGGAACGACTGGTTGCTATGACACACACTGACCACCAGGGGGAAGACGCTTAATGCAGGAAGCCAGCTCAAAGCTGGTGAGTTCAGCCAGAAGCCAGCTCAAGGCTGGTGAGCGCAGTGGTGGTGGCAGGATCCTCTCCCGCCTCCATGGCAGTGCTAAGGATGTCTGACTGATGGCCTGAGGGCTCCTGGACTACGAGAGGGATGTCCGCCTGCTGGCTTAGGCCCGCTCCCAAGCCAGCAGGTGGACATCCCCCGAGGGCTCCTGGGCTGTGAGAGGGCTCAGGCTGGGCTGAGGGACACCTCCTTTGCCCCCAGTGCAAGAATCTCGTGCACTGGGCTTCCAGTATGCATATAAACTATTTGGACCATAGGGTACATGCATTTAAAATTTTGACTGGTAGAATGAAGCTTCCTTTTGTAATGACTCTTCAACCTTTACTATGCCCAGGTATAATTTACTACTATCTTCTTCAGAATTGGCCAGATTTTTAATGGTTTTGCATTAAACTTAGTGGTAGGTGAATTTAGTGATATTTGATGTTTCTTTTAAAACTATTGACTCTTGCTTGGCTGGTGTGGCACAGTGGTTGAGTGTCAACCTATGAACCAGGAGGTCAGGGTTTGATTCCTGGTCAGGGCACATGCCCGGGTTGTGCGCTCAATCCCCAGTGTGGGGTGTGCAGGAGCCAGCCAAACAGTGATTGTCTCTTGTTGACTAGTGTTCCGGGGCATGTATTCGTGCACATTGAAAGGAAAGTAATTAGAAGAATTATTTTAATATTGCTGTTCGCCCTTTCTCTATAATAGAAGTGTCAACCAAATTCACGGTCAACAATGACAGATGGAAACACACGCATGCGATTGACGCCAGCGAGAGCTTTATATGTATTGCACATGCGCAAGTCAACTTAGCCATATATATATATATGTTTCTATCTCTTTCTCCCTCTCCCTTCCTCTCTAAAATCACTAATAAAAATATATAAAAAAAGCAGTTAAAAAAAAAGAAAACTATTGACTCTTCCTATTTAAGATATGTCTCCATTTATTTGCCTACTTGTACATGGTGAGTTCTTCACACACACTATACAGTTTATTTGTAAGGACAGTGTTATTCGGTGTTTCTATTGTGAATGGGATTCTGACCCAGTGTGTATTCTGATCTGTTGCTTAGGTAGGAAAACCGTGGACTTTTGTCCCTTCATTAAGTACCTGGTCATCTTACTGAGTTCCTATTGTTTTTAGTTTTTTCATTTAATTCCTTATATATTTCAGGTCTATAATTATGACTTACAAATAAGTTTTTGTCTCCTTCCCAATATTATTTCTTTTATTTAGTTTCTGATTTGTATTATCTACTTCTTCCCAAACAGTGTTAAATGAGAGCAATGATAGTGGGTCTCCTTGGCTTAATTCTGATTTTAATAGGGATGATTCTAGTTTTTCACTATTATTTGAGCCTGTTTTTTTAATTTTAAGTTTTTTACTACTAACGGTTGCAATAAATGGTGTCTTGTTTCCATAAATGGTGTCTTGAACACACTCCGTGTTTGAGTTGTGTTTTTCTTGTCGTTTTGTGTCCTGTTCTGTGTATAGCTGAGCCACTTTGTTGTCGGGTCATCTTTACTGGGCATGCTAGGCTCGCATGGGGCTGCCCTCCTAGGAGTTATTAGAATGCACACTTGTCAGGTATGTTTGCAGTGTTCCAGTTAATAGCTTCTCATGGAAGTTTGAGATGAGCCTGTGCTGATGAAGATTTTATTAACATTTTAAATGTGGGCCTAAAAGTGCTCTGGCCCACTGCTGCGGTCTGACCCTTTGCTGATGGTTTCAGGGCACAAAACTTTGGGATGGAGATGAGACCCAGTTGTGGAAGGGCATTGGTGTCACACACCACTTGGTTCACCACTTGTCCATTGAATTTCTACCACTACACACATTGGCGTGTCCATTGAATTTCTACCACTACACACATTGGCGTGTCCATTGAATTTCTACCACTACACACATTGGCGTGTCCATTGAATTTCTACCACTACACACATTGGCGTGTCCATCGAATTTCTACCACTACACACATTGGCGTGTCTGTGGTGTAGAGTGGTTTGCAGAGTGGTGTGTGACTTGGGACACAGAACAAACTTAAAATGACTCCTCTCCCCCCAAATTTAACTGAAATATTTCAAACATACAGAAAAATAATAGTAAAAATGATAACATATAGATAGCACAGTTCGAGTGCTCTTTCCCTCTATTTATGTATTTTTATATATTAACTCACGAATTCCAGCAGATAGATTGTATTATCCTTATTTTACAGACAAAGAAACTGAGATTATAGGTAGGTAAAGTAACTTGCTTAAAGTTACATTTTGGCAAATCACAGCTGGGATTTGAACCCAGGCAGTCTGGTGCCAGAGTACATGGTCTTAACTAATACAATACACTCTGTTGCCTTTCAGAAATACAAAAAGTATTATCATATACATGGATGATATTTAGCACCTAATTTTAACAAATGTTAACATTTTACTATATTTGTTTTCAGTTAAAAAAAAACCCCATTGCAAAAAAACAAGTGTTTTCTCATCCTTGAGGAATTGTATTAGACCAGCCGTTCTCAACCTGTGGGTCGCGACCCCTTTGGAGGTGGAACGACCCTTTCACAGGGGTCGCCTAAGACCATTGGAAAACACATATATAATTACATATTGTTTTTGTGATTAATCACTATGCTTTAATTATGTTCAATTTGTAATAATGAAAATACATCCTGCCTTTCAGATATTTACATTACAATTCATAACAGTCAACAAAAATAATTTTATGGTTGGGGGTCACCACAACATGAGGAACTGTATTAAAGGGTTGCGGCATTAGGAAGGTTGAGAACCACTGCTCTAGACACTATCTTTGGTCTTTTCCGGACCCATCAGATTGCTTTTCAGCATTGCCCTTTCCAACATCGCCCTCCCGCAGCACTGTGACGTGATTACTTTTTCTTCTGTCTGGTAAGCACTCATTCAGCAGGCATTTTTGGAATATCTGTGCAGTGGTAGAAATTCAATGGACACGCCAACGTGTGTAGTGGTAGAAATTCAATGGACAAGTGGTGAACCAAGTGGTGTGACACCAGTGCCCTTCCACAACTGGGTCTCATCGCCATCCCAAAGTTTTGTGCCTTGAAACCATCAGCAAAGGGTCAGACTGCAGCAGTGGGCCAGAGCACTTTTAGGCCCAAGGCCAGGCACTGTGCAGGGTGGAGAAACAGTCAAGAAAAAGGCCCCGTTTTGGTCATGATACAAGTCATGATCTCAACAGCATGGAAATGTGGACTTACTTTAGTGCAAGGGGTTGTTCAAAACACAGGCGTGGAAGCGCTGATTTTAGTGTTTGCTGGCCTGCTTGTTAGACCCTGTAGGCTTCCTTAGCCCTGGGTCAGTAATTTAGTTTATTTATATTTATTGTCTGCAGTAAACTCCAGCGAGATGGTTGAATTGGATATGATCTAGAATTGTTGCAGTTCAGTATGTGTTGACTTCCTTCTGGAAAGCCCTCGGCTCTGTATTGGCTTTGAACCCACCCTGTGGGTCTTGTGGGCCATGGGATGAGGAACTGGTGGGTACACGTGTACTTGGGTAATTCATGGAAATTGGAAGGACCCTCAGGTGGGTCTCAGGGCCTGGGCCAAGCTGTTGTGACACCAAGCCCTCTGATCCTGGGATACTGAACAGTAAGGTGTGATTTAAGTGGAGCTGACTTGCTTTTTTTTTTCTTTTTTTTTTTTCATCTTCACTCTGTTTTGAAAATAGTAAAATGAGCTGTTAATGTAAAAAAAACATTGAAACCTGTAAAGAATTTTTGTGAGTTTATTTGAGCCAAACTGTTGACATATGCCGGGAAGCAGAACCTCAACGAATTGAGATAATGCTTCAGAGAATGGCGGGTTACATCTGTATTTATATATTGCAATCAAAGGAAGGGACATAGGTGGGTTACATGAAATTCATTGGTGATAGACTAGAGAGGCGGGAGAAAGCAAAGCAGGGAAACCCCAGCGATTGGATAAAAAGTAAAATGATAGACAAATATTTAGGTGGGTGCAGGAACAATTAACATGATAATAATGAAGGAACTTGTGGTATCTGTCTTGGCACCCAGCACATTAGGTTGTGCCCCAAGGGGTCTGGAAAAGGGAAGTTACAAGTTACCCAGACATTTCAAGGGCATGTTATTATAGATGCAAAAAGATATGCTAGTATAGGCTCAGTTAAGGTAAAGGTTGGCCTCGTCAGTGAAGATACTGGCCTAGGACATAACTACCCACCATAACAGCTTTTAGTTAAAGTTTAATTTCAGACCATCCTTTGTTAAGGTCTCTGAGTTTGCAAGACCGCCATGCAGGCCTT
Source organism: Myotis daubentonii (assembly GCF_963259705.1). Taxonomy (NCBI): domain Eukaryota; kingdom Metazoa; phylum Chordata; class Mammalia; order Chiroptera; family Vespertilionidae; genus Myotis; species Myotis daubentonii. Next base: position 5,856,466 of record NC_081849.1, on the reverse strand, counting down.
CCCTGAGCTTGTCAGGTTAGCATGTGGCCCCTTTCGTCCACATAACATATATTAAAAATATATTTAAAAATCATTAAATTATTGGAATTTGGAATGTATTACTATATCAAAAAATTAGTATCAAGCATCTTGAAAGAATTTGTAAAATGGAATGAATTAATAAAGTCACTTTCAGCACTGCCATCAAGTGTTTTACTCATTATATGCATCACTACAGAATGGAGGTCACTGCCCAGACCCCACTGTTCATACAGCAGCCTGATCAGGACGGGAACGGGGGCCGCATATTGAGATTTGGGTTTTTTCCTGCTCACTGGCTGTTGGGCTTTGGGCAGCTTAATAAACTCATTAGTGCCTCAATTTTCTCATCTGCAAAATAGTGATAATATTTACTTTCTTCACAGGGTTTTTTTTGTAAAGACTGAAAGAGGGTAAAAGCACTCTTAAAGTTATTAGGACACATAAATGTAATCCTACTTAATAAAAGAGTAATATGCAAATTAACCGTCACTCTATGACAAAGATGGTGGTGCCCATAGCGGCCAGGGCAGGATGCTGGCAGCATCACCCCGGCAACGTGAGCCCAACAGGCAAGTGGGGCCTGCAGGCAGCACCCAGCACGACCTGCTTGCCCATCCCTGTGGTGTGGAGCAGGGAGGCCCCGCAGAGAGCAGAGAACCACGGAGAGTGGGCCCAAGCCATCAGTAGGACATCCCCTGAGGGCTCCCGAATTGGAGACGGTGCAGATCGGGCTGAGGGATAACCCCCCCTCTGCATGAATTTCGTGCACCAGGCCTCTAGTTTATAAATATATACATATAGAATCTTTCCAACAGAAACAAGCATACTATTTTACATTTTTGTAACTGCTCGCTTGTCCAAAATTAGTGTGATTCTCAGTCATAAATTTTTTTAATTTCAAGGGAATATTTTGAGCCACGATATTCTAGGACTTGGAGAGCTTATAGTAAGTGGGATGTAGAAGAGAGTATCGTTTTCTAAACGTGTCGATGACTTTGTGCTTTTAGGTATACCAAGCTTGGCTACGCAGGCAACACTGAGCCCCAGTTCATTGTCCCTTCATGTAAGTAAAGCTCCTCTTTCGAGTGTATAATAGATTGTTTCTCAGAATTGTTCTAAGCGTTCTAATTCTGTTTTGTAAGGTATACCTGCCATCTTCATGTAGAACTTGTCCTGGTTCCTGGGGACGGTTATTTATTTTGACACCTAGTTCCTGAATATTGCTATTGGCTGCAGGTGTGACCTAACCCCCTCCCCCCCCCAACTTTCTGACAGTCCTTTGTCATTGTCATTGAAGTTTCAGCTAGGGTGGTTGGTAGGGGCTGTGCAATTCTAAATGTCTGAATTATTTAGAAGTGTATGTGTCACTTGAAGAATAATTTGTAATTTTTAAGTCAGTGCAGTGTTATTGGCCACGTTGTGGGCTGAATATCCATTGTACTCACTGTTCACTCTATTGAAAGACTTTTTTTTGAAATGAGAGGCCTGATGACTGTTTTACTGTGTTCAGAAGTGTTCTTTTGTTTAAATTTTAGTCAGTAGAGAATGGTAGACTGAAAAGGGCATGCTCTCACAGTTTGGTAGCAGTGCCTCCCACCCCCTCTCCGTTTCCCATGGGAGTCTCCAGGCTTAGGTTGGTTGTTGAGAGGGTAGAATTAGTCTCCGAAATGATTTAAATTCTGGAGATAGTTTACCAAAGAGTGAAGTGTAACCCAGCTGGTGTGGCTCAGTGGTTGAGCGCCGACCTATGAACCAGGAGGTCATGGTTCGATTCCCAGTCAGGGCACATGCTTGGGTTGCGGGCTCCATCCCCAGTGTGGGGTGTGCAAGAGGCGGCCGATCAGTAGTTCTCTCTCATCTTTGATGTTTCCACCTCTCTCCCTCACCCTTCCTCTCTGAAATCATTAAAAATATGTTAAAAAAAAAAAAAAAGAGTGAGGTGTGTCAGTGAAGTGAAACTGCCTCCTAAGTGTGGCTCTGGTACGAGAAGCTGCGACCTTAGAATCCAAGCTGCTCTGGGGCCGGTGACATGGTGGTGACAGGCTCTCCTGACCCGTGTGGGGCATGGACAGCTGAGGAGGCGGGAGAAGGAGCCGGCTGAGTGTTTACTCAAGGGAAGACCAAAGATGTTCTGGTGAATATGGGCATTCACATCTCCAGGGCCCTTGAGAACATTTTCTTCACCCCATTCCGTGACGGCATGTCCTCGACAACAGGTCTGCTGCACCCTCATTTTAAATCCATAATTTGGTGTATAGTTTATATCCCAGAATGGGGTCTCCAAGTCCAAGGTCAGTGCCATCAGGGATGGTTTCTGGTGAGGTGTCTTCTCATTGTGTTCTTGCGTGACCTTTTCTCTCTCCATGGCCGACAGAGCTCTGGTGTCTCTTCCTCTCCTTTTTTTTTTTTTTTTTAAATCCTCACCCGAGGACATGCTTTTATTATTTATTTTTATTTTCTAACCATTATTTTATTTATTTATTTAAATCTTTTTTTAAAAAAATATATTTTATTGATTTTTTACAGAGAGGAAGGGAGAGGGATAGAGAGTTAGAAACACCGGTGAGCGAGAAACATCGATCAGCTGCCTCCTGCACACCCCCTACTGGGGATGTGCCCGCAGCCAAGGTACATGCCCTTGACTGGAATCGAACCTGGGACCCTTGAGTCCGCAGGCCGACGCTCTATCCACTGAGCCAAACCGGTTAGGGCTATTTAAATCTTTATTGTTGAAAATATTACATAGGTCTCTTTTCCCCCACTCCAGCCTGCCCCTCCTCCCCCACCCCCCACTCCAGGCCTTCAGCACCCTATTGTCTGTGTCCATGGGTTATGCATATATGCATACAAGGTCTTTGGTTGATCACCTCCCACCCTCCCCCATCTTCCCTCTGAGATTCCTCACTCTGTTCTGTGCTTCCATGCCTCTGGATCCACTCCGTTCATCAGTTTATTTTGTTCATTAGATTACACATATGAGTGAGATCAGGTGATACTTGTCTTTCTCTGACTGGCTTATTTCATTCAGCATAATACTCTCCAGGTCCCTCCATGATGCCTCAAAGGGTAAGAGAGCCTTCTTTCTACCCCTGCATAATATTCCATGGTACCATAACTTTTTTTTATCCACTCGTCTAATGATGGGCACTTGGGCTGTTTCCAGATCTTAGCTATTGTAAATTGTGCTGCTATGAACATAAGGGTGCATATATCCTTTCTGATTGGCATTTCGGGTTTCTTAGGATATGTTCCTAGAAGTGGGATCACTGCGTCAATGGCAGTTCCATGTTTAATTTTTTGAGGAAACTCCATATTGTTTTCCATAATGGCTGCACCAGTCTGCATTTCCACCAGCAGTGCACGAGGGTTCCCTTTTCTCCACATCCCCACCAGCACTTAGGATATGGTTTTATTGTATTTAGAGAGAGAAAGAGGGTTAGGGGGAGAGAGAGAAAAAAAAATCGATGTGAGAATGAACATTGATTGCCGTGACGGGGGATCGAAGCAGCACCTGGGTGTGAACCCTGGCTGGGAATTGTATCTGTGACTTTTCAGTGTGGGGATGACACTCCAACCAACTGAGCCACACTGGCCAGGACTCTCTTCTTCTTCTTTTTTAAAAAATATTTTTATTGATTTCAGTGAGGAAGGGAGAGGGAGAAAGATAGAAACATCAATGATGAGAGAGAATCATTGATTGGCTGACTCTTGCACACCCTCTACTGGGGATCAAGCCCACAACCTGGGCATGTGCCCTTGATCGGAATCGAACCTGGGACCCTTCAGTCTGCAGGCTGATGCTCTATCCACTGAGCCAAACCAGCTAGTGCTAAAGCTTTGGCCTTTAAACCGAGTGCAGCATTTTGTTGTGGGCTCCATGTAACCTGTCATCATTGGTGGGGAGGGGAACTGAATCCTGTTGTTAGAGGGATTTTGCTCACTGTCAGGAGGCGGGGACTCTCAGATTGGTGCTGCAGAGCATTTGCAGTGGCAGAAGCTGGAGAGAGGCTAAAACGTCAGGAGTGGGAATGAAAGAAGAGCTATCCTGTTGGCTGAACTGTTGCCAGAGAGAGCAGCATAGGAGGCAGGTAGGTGTTTGGACAGAGAAGGTGCTGGGGCAGGTAGGGAGGGGCCTTGCTTACTTGGGCCCGTGGCCCACTGCTGTGTTAGTGCTGGAGCTGAACTGTTCTTCTGGTTCCAGAGGCTCCGTTCACAGACCAAGGCCAAGACCCATGTGCTGAAGTGCGTGCAGAGAGAAGGGTGGAGTGGGTGTGCGGGTGTGTGGAGAGTGCCGGGACCAGGCTTTCTGACCAGGGGTGCACAGGCGAGGCCCTGGTGTGTGTGGTGGGGGATGGCAGCACTCCGATAGTTTCTGAAATCACAACTCCGAGTGGACGATGGAGGATGTGGAACCACAGAGAGGGCCCAGGTGATGAAGGATTTCGAACCGCCTTCGGAAGGAGTTTTCATTTGTATACCAGGGATTTTCAGATTGGCTCTGCGAGGTCTGGCTTGCCTGAGCCTCTGTGCAGAACTTTAAGTTGTTGGAGAATATTGGGAATCACTGACAAGAGAGGGCGTGTGTGTGTGCGTGTGTGCATGTGTGTGTGTACGTGTGTGTGTGCGTGTGTGTGTGTGTGTGTGTGTGTGTGTGTGTGTGTGTGGCGATTACAAGCATAGAAGGCAGGGCGGGGCGGGAGAAGAAGTGCAGCTCAGACATTTGGTGTCTGAAGAGTTCGGTGTAAAGGTCCAGTAGGCACTGGGGACAGGTTAGGTGCTCTGGGGGAAGCCTGGACTCGAGACAGAGGCTGAGCCCAGAGATGGTTTTCTTTTAAAAAATTAGAGGTCTTTAAAGTCTTTATTTTGACAAAAAAACAAACAAAAACCCACCCATGTACCAGCACCCTGAATGAATAAATGTTAGTGGGATTTCACCTTGTGAACACCGGAACAAAAGCACCCGTCAGTGCGAGCGCCAGCCTCTCCTGTTCCCCTGTCCTTCCCTGTCCTTCCCCTGTCCTTCCCCTGTCCTTCCCTGTCCTTCCCTGGCCTTCCCCTGTCCTTCCCCTGTCCTTCCCTGTCCTTCCCTGTCCTTCCCCGTTCCTCCCCCGTCCTTCCCTGTCCTTCCCTGTCCTTCTCCTGTCCTTCCCCTGTCCTTCCCTGTCCTTCCCTGTCCTTCCCCTTTCCTTCCCCTGTCCTTCCCCTGTCCTTCCCTGTCCTTCCCCTTTCCTTCCCCTGGCCTTCCCTGTCCTTCCCCTGTCCTTCCCTGTCCTTCCCTGTCCTTCCCTGTCCTTCCCCTGTCCTTCCCTGTCCTTCCCTGTCCTTCCCCTGGCCTTCCCCTGGCCTTCCCTGTCCTTCCCTGTCCTTCCCCTGTCCTTCCCCTGTCCTTCCCTGGCCTTCCCTGGCCTTCCCCTGGCCTTCCCCTGTCCTTCCCCTTTCCTTCCCCTGGCCTTCCCTGTCCTTCCCCTGTCCTTCCCTGTCCTTCCCTGTCCTTCCCCTGTCCTTCCCTGTCCTTCCCTGTCCTTCCCCTGGCCTTCCCCTGGCCTTCCCCTGTCCTTCCCTGTCCTTCCCTGTCCTTCCCCTGGCCTTCCCCTGGCCTTCCCCTGTCCTTCCCTGTCCTTCCCTGTCCTTTCCCTGTCCTTCCCCTGTCCTTCCCCTGTCCTTCCCTGGCCTTCCCCTGGCCTTCCCCTGTCCTTCCCCTGTCCTTCCCCTGTCCTTCCCTGTCCTTCCCTGTCCTTCCCCTGGCCTTCCCCTGTCCTTCCCCTGTCCTTCCCTGTCCTTCCCTGTCCTTCCCGTTCCTCCCCCGTCCTTCCCTGTCCTTCCCTGTCCTTCCCCTGTCCTTCCCCTGTCCTTCCCTGTCCTTCCCTGTCCTTCCCCTTTCCTTCCCCTGGCCTTCCCCTGGCCTTCCCTGTCCTTCCCCTGTCCTTCCCTGTCCTTCCCCTGTCCTTCCCCTGTCCTTCCCTGTCCTTCCCTGTCCTTCCCCTGGCCTTCCCCTGTCCTTCCCCTGTCCTTCCCTGGCCTTCCCTGGCCTTCCCCTGGCCTTCCCCTGTCCTTCCCCTGTCCTTCCCTGTCCTTCCCTGTCCTTCCCTGTCCTTCCCCTGTCCTTCCCTGTCCTTCCCCTGTCCTTCCCTGTCCTTCCCCTGTCCTTCCCCTGTCCTTCCCCTGTCCTTCCCTGTCCTTCCCCTGGCCTTCCCCTGGCCTTCCCCTGTCCTTCCCCTGTCCTTCCCTGTCCTTCCCTGTCCTTCCCCTGGCCTTCCCCTGTCCTTCCCCTGTCCTTCCCCTGTCCTTCCCTGTCCTTCCCTGTCCTTCCCGTTCCTCCCCCGTCCTTCCCTGTCCTTCCCTGTCCTTCCCTGTCCTTCCCCTGTCCTTCCCCTGTCCTTCCCTGTCCTTCCCTGTCCTTCCCCTTTCCTTCCCCTGTCCTTCCCCTGGCCTTCCCTGTCCTTCCCATGTCCTTCCCTGTCCTTCCCTGTCCTTCCCCTGTCCTTCCCCTGTCCTTCCCTGTCCTTCCCTGTCCTTCCCCTGTCCTTCCCCTGGCCTTCCCCTGTCCTTCCCTGTCCTTCCCTGTCCTTCCCCTGGCCTTCCCCTGGCCTTCCCCTGTCCTTCCCCTGTCCTTCCCTGTCCTTCCCCTGTCCTTCCCTGTCCTTCCCCTGTCCTTCCCTGTCCTTCCCTGTCCTTCCCCTGGCCTTCCCCTGTCCTTCCCCTGTCCTTCCCCTGTCCTTCCCTGTCCTTCCCTGTCCTTCCCCTGGCCTTCCCCTGGCCTTCCCCTGGCCTTCCCCTGGCCTTCCCCTGTCCTTCCCTGTCCTTCCCTGTCCTTTCCCTGTCCTTCCCTGTCCTTCCCCTGTCCTTCCCCTGTCCTTCCCCTGTCCTTCCCCTGTCCTTCCCTGTCCTTCCCTGTCCTTCCCCTGTCCTTCCCCTGTCCTTCCCTGGCCTTCCCTGGCCTTCCCCTGGCCTTCCCCTGTCCTTCCCCTGTCCTTCCCTGTCCTTCCCCTGTCCTTCCCTGTCCTTCCCTGTCCTTCCCCTGTCCTTCCCCTATCCTTCCCCTGTCCTTCCCTGTCCTTCCCTGGCCTTCCCCTGGCCTTCCCCTGGCCTTCCCCTGGCCTTCCCCTGGCCTTCCCCTGGCCTTCCCCTGGCCTTCCCCTGGCCTTCCCCTGGCGCTGCTGCCCTGCTCTGGTGGCTGTTTCCTGTATCCAGTCCGTATGTGATCCTTAGGTGACAGGCTCCAGGATCCATGAACAACATGTAGCATTGTTTTGTGAGTAAACATTTCCATGATGGTGTCATACTGCGAGTAACTTTCTGTTATTGCTCTTTTGAAAACCTCTCAAAGTTTTGATTCTAAGGTGTATTTCATTGTTGGTGTACACAGACCTAGGTTGGCATTCTAACACGTGCATCTACAACAGTTTGCTTTTAAACTTAGGAGTTTCCCAGCTTTCTCTGCTGTACAAAATGGTGCAGTGAATACCTCCTTATTCATGTGTGCTGGTTTCCCAAGAGAAAGCAAGGAGAAATGGGTGGTTTCATCATCCAGGTGTGCCCCTCTTCCCCCATGTCAGGCACTGTCAGATGGCTCTTCCGAGGCTGTACTGACCTAAACTCCCATTAGCAGCAGACGAGTGTATGTTTCTACACGTCCTGACCACAGTTGATACCGCTGGACTTAAATTTCTGCCAGTCTAATGAATGTAAAATGATGATGTTTCATTTTATAAGTGCATTTTTGAATACTAGTAAGGTAACTTTCTGTTTTTGTTGTTTTTTCATGAATTTTGTTAGAATTAAATTTTCTAATTAGTTATTGCCAGCACATAGGAGGAATGCTGCTGAGATTTTTAAGTTGTTTTTGAATCTAGTAACCTTTCTGACCTGTCTGATTTGTTCTAATATCCCACAGATTCTATTAGTTTTCTATGCAGAATATTGTCCTAACTGCAAATAATAGATATTTTGTCTCTTCCAGCCCCAGTACTTTATTTTTTTCCTTGGTCTTGTGTAACCAGGGATTAAGAATTTGAATAGAAAATTGAATCTTTGCTAAGCTTTCCACATTTCATCAGATGTTAAGTTCTGGAGGGAAGTTTGATATAATTATTTACTACTAAGTGTATTTCCAAATATCAAGGCTAAGCTCTTTAAAAAATGTTTTTATTGATTTTGGAGAGAGGAAGGGAGAGGGGAAGAGTGAGAGGGAAACATCAATGATGAAAGAGGATCATCCATCATCTGCCTCTTGCATGGCCCCTACTGGGGACCGAATCTGCAACCCAGGCATGTGCCCTGACCGGGAATCGAACTGTGACCTCCTGGATCATGGGTCCACACTCAAACACAGAGCCGCCCCTACCGGGCAAGGCGAAGCTCTTATTAAAATAGTATATCAAAAGTCTTTAACATTTTCATATAGTGCAGTTTGATTACTGTACTTTTGTGATAGATATTAGCTGGGATCCTCCTAGTTTTTCTTTTAATGGGAAGTCAATTCTTTTTCTTCTGTAACAAAACAAGAAGTATTTTAAGTTTATCTGATGCAGAGTGTTATTAAAATGTGAAGGAGCATACTGGCTGCCCTGGCCGATTTGGCTCAGTGGATAGAGCATCGGCCTCTGGACTGAAGACACCGGATTTGATTCAGGTCAAGGACGTATGCCTTGGTTGCACGCTCAAGCTTGCAGGCTCGAGCATATGGGAGGCAGCCAATCGATGTGTGTTTCTCTCACTTTGATGTTTCTCTCTCTGTCTCTCCCCTCTCATTTGCTCTCTCTGGAAAAAAAAAAAAAAAAAGCAATGGAAAAATATCCTCCGGTGAGGATTAACAAAAACAAAACCAAAAAAGAGCATACAGGCATTTTTTTTTCCAGTTAATTCTCCTCTCTTGTATTATGTTTTTAATTTTGTCTCCTTCTGTCTTGTATTTTAAAATTTTGGACCTATTGATATATACTTTAGGTGCATTTCACTGTCTTGTGGGATTTTTTTTCAGATGGAACTGAGAAATGGAGTGTTGTAGCTTCTGTCAGCACTAAAAGCAGAGCAGCTAAGTCCCCTGTGCCCTCCCGAAAAGAATGCCCGAACATGGAACCGGTCCTGTAGCACTTTACATGCTCTTTGATAGTGTCTTTTTTGGGAACACCCTCTACCCTCCCTAAATATTATGCAGAAGTATTTACTGCATATACATAGGGATTATATTACCCTTTCTTAATTATTTATCTTTTAAAATTTTTTTTTATTTTTAAAAGAATCTTTATTGTTGAGAGTATTACAGATGTCTCCCCTTTAACCCCCTGTTGCCCGCCTCCACCTGGTTCCTGTCACCCCCCTAGGTCTTCACCACCCTATTGCCTGTGTCCATAGGTAATGCATATACGAATAGAAGAGCTTTAGTTAATCTCTTCCGCCCTCCTTCCCTCTGAGATTTGTCAGCCTGTTCCATGTTTCCATGCCTCTGGTTCTATTTATTCATCAGTTGATTTTGTTCATTAGATTCCTTGTTCATTTATTTTGATTTTTAGATTCCGTTGTTGATAGATATGTATTTATTGCCGTTTTATTGTACACATTTTTCTTTTTTTCCTCTTCCTTCTCCTCTCCCTCCTCCTCCCCCTCCTCCTCCTCCTCCTCTTCCTCTTCCTCCCCTTCTCCACTTCCTCCCCACCTCCTCCTTCTCTTCCTCTTCTTAAAGAATACCCCTTAACATTTCATATAATACTGGTTTGGTGGTGATGAACTCCTTTAGCTTTTTCTTGTCTGTGAAGCTCTTTATCTGACCTTCAATTCTAAATGATAGCTTTGCTGGGTAGAGTAATTTTGATTGTAGGTCCTTGCTATTCATCACTTTGAGTATTTCTTGCCACTCCTTTCTGGCCTGCAAAGTTTCTGTTGAGAAATCAGCTGTCGCGTGGATGCTCCCTTGTAGGTAACTAACTGTGTTTCTCTTGCTGCTTTTAAGATGATCTCTTTGTCCTTAATCCTTGGTATTTTAATTATGATGTGTCTTGGTGTGGACCTCTTTGGGTTTTGCTTGTTTGGGGTTCTCTGTACTTCCTGGACTTGTAGGTCTATTTCTTTTACCAGGTAGGGGAAGTTGTCTGTCATTATTTCTTTAAATAGGTTTTCAATATCTAGCTCTACCTCTTCTCCTTCAGGCACCCCCATAATGCAAATGTTGGTCTGCTTGAAGTTGTCCCAGAGGCTCCTTACATTGTCTTCATATTTTTGGATTCTTTTTTATTTTTGCTCTTCTGATTGGGTGTTTTTTTGCTTCCTCATATTCCAAATCATTGATTTGATTTTCGGAATCCTCTTTTCTACTGTTGAATCCCTGTAAATTATTCTTTAAATTAGTCTTTATTTCAAGTAGTGTATGCTTAATTTCTGACTGGTCCCTTTTCATGTCTTTGATGTTCTCACTAAGGTTCTTGAAATTCTCACTAAGATCCTTGAAATTCTCACCAAGATCCTTGAAGCCTTCATTAAGATCCCTGAGTAACCTTATAACCATGGTTTTGAACTCTGTATCTCGTAGTTTGCTTGCTTCTGTTTCATTTAGTTCTTTTTCGAGATTTCTTCTGTTTTTCCATTTGTGACATGTTTCTTTGTCTCTGCATTTTGGCCACTTCCCTGTGTTTGTTTCTACGTATTAGGTAGAGTTGCTATGTCTCCTGGAATTGGTAGAGTGGCTTTGTGTAGTTGGTGTCCTATAGCGTCCAGTAGCTCAGCCTCCCCAGTCACCTGGGCTGGGCACTCTAGGTGGGCCCCTGTGTGGGCTCTGTGCACAGTCTTGTTGTCGTTGAGCCTTAATTGCTGTTGGCATCACTGGGAGGAATTGACCTCCAGGCCAATTGGCTGTGAGAACCAGCTGTGACTGTACTGGAAGAGCTACTGTACAGGAGACACTCCTGTGAAGCAGGACTTGCTTCACTGGGGCTTTGGTGCTCACTGAGTCTGTCCCTTGAATGTGTTGCTTGTGGATGTGTAGCGTTGTAATCTGGTATGGTCTGAAGCTGTTCACCGGGTGCACTGCCTCTGGGAGCTGCAAAGTCAGTGACTGTCTAGACTAGAGCCACTCAGCAGGAGCTACAGAACGATCTGCAGGTGGCTGCCACTTGTATTGGGCTTGGAAGTGACCAGGTGAGGCCCAGGTGTGAAGCAAGGTGCCGGGAGCCAGTCCATCCTTGCTGTTTCAAGGGACCTGGCATATATGGCATACAGTTCTTAATATGTTTGCTCACCTTCTTGGCGCTGTGTTTTAACCAAGGTCACCTCTCCGAGAAAGGTTGAATCCCCAGGTAGGGATTTTCCCCTGAAGTTAGGGAGGGAATAAAACCCCTCAACTAAGTGCCAGGAGGGTAATTAATCACGTTAACTATGAACAATCATGCTTAAGCTACATAATCTTTACTCCCTGGAATGGAGATAAGAAACACCCTAACCTTTGTAATAGAGATTGATAGGATTGAATCAACTGGTATAAATACAGATGTAACAAGACAGCAAGAGACAGAACTTAGAACACAGAACTTAGAAGTCAGAACTCAGAAGACAGAACTTACACAGAACCTACAGACAGAAGAATTTCGCTGGAGAGAACATGGCAAAAGATCCTGGACTGAACCTGACTACAGAAATATGGCAAGAGAACCTGACTAGAACCTGGTGACTGACCTGGCTGGAGATCTCAGACAGAACCTGGCTGGAGAACCTAGCGAGGGAACATGGCTACAGAACCTGGCTGGAGATCCTAAGCAGAACCTCTCTGGAGATCCAGACCAGAACTTGGCTGGAGATCCTGGCTGGAGATCCTGGCTAGGCTGCCGATCAACTGAACACTGTCTCCGTGTCCTTCCTTCTTCGCCGACTCCGTCTACACCTTTGGGGACCCCTGGACCTGCTGGGGTTGGACCCCGGCAGCAAGGCAGGCTGGTACTAGTGCGGAGTCTTGGGCCACTTATTGGTAGTATGAGGCAGGCTGACACCAGCTGCTACTTGTTTTAGAGATTTTAGGAAAGTCTTAAGCCTGACCCAGGAGAGCCCATTCATATGGATAAGTTGCTGCAAACATCTTGGGTAGGGCTGCAAATTGGATGGGGTTGGGTCTCAGGGAATCACCAGAATCTGGTGAATAGTGTGAGCCAAGCTTATGGAAACTTAGATATGGCTTCCAGTTAGCTCTGGGACAGGGGGAGGTACCAGCACAGGAACAATGACCCCTGCAAGCACCCCTATCTGGGATAAAGCCACCCCCAGAGTTCCTGCCCCAATGCCAGAGAGTCTAGCATTGGGAACCATATTTCCCTGGTTCCGCCAATGCCGCTGCCCAGTGCTGGAGCTCAGAGAAAGTGGACTGTGTAAGTCTGTGTGCTGTTAAGAGGAACACCTGTGTCTCCTTAACCATAATCCCCGCTGGTTTTTACAGCCTGAAGTTATGGGGACTTCTCTTCCCAGTTCTGGAACCTGGATTGAGGGTCTGGTATAGGGCTGGGATCTCTTGCTCTCACAGGAGGCCTCTGCAGCCACACTACCTCTCCCGATTAAAAAAATGGGGCGTCGGACCAGACCAATTCTGCATCTTTGCTCTCCAGCCTCAGCGTGCTTTCTTCCTTACTTTTCTAGTTGTAGGACTTCCATTCAGCCAGATTTCAGGTCGTTCTGAATGATGGTTCTGTATTTTAGTTGTAATTTGGATTGTGGGAGGCAACAAGTACCAATGTTTACCTACCCTGCCATCTTGGTTCTCCCCCTAAATTTAGAACCCCTTTCTTAATTATTTAAATAAATGTGGATAGTGATGGAAATATTTGTGCTTGTTTTTAAGGTATTGCCATCAGAGAGTCAGCAAAGGTAGTTGACCAAGCACAAAGGAAGGTGTTGAGGGGCGTGGATGACCTGGACTTTTTCATTGGGGATGAAGCCATCGATAAACCCACATACGCCACCAAGGTGAGCCCAGACGGGAATGGCTTTAGGGAGTAGCCAGGACGAGCTGCAGAATGAACTACGCAGAATGGCAGGTTATCTAGAAAGTGTGCTTGTGAGTTGAATGTGATTTTATCCTTACGTTTGTAAAGAGGTTTTGTTATTTTGGATGTGGGGAAGCGGGTGGATTTTCATAGCCCTGGGATGCAATCTGGACTCAGGCTTGCATGTGAAGGCAGGTTCTGCTGAGATGGAAAATCACAGGTTGACTGAATGACCTGTCAGATATGGAAAGTTGCAGATTGATTAATTAAAGAGAAGCACTAAAATTATTTAAGTAGACGTTTGTTCTAAAAAACCCCCAAAAACAAAACCTCCCAGTCGAATGGTATGGTGGATTAGCTGCACTTTGCACCTGCCCTCCACTGTTAAGACGTTCTTTGTCGTTAGAAATGGGTGGAGTTAGAGTACAAACAATTACATAACAGTCTTTCTGTTAAGGTGTCTCTTTTCTCTTTGGGACCAACATTCACTTCATGCAAAGGGGACCTTGATTCTGTAGTTGCTCAGCCTCCCCCGGCCTTGTCGTTAGAATTGCTCTCACTGATGTGAACCGAGGCTTGACATACTTGGTTTCTCTTGGGTTAGTGGCCAATAAGACACGGAATAATCGAAGACTGGGATCTTATGGAAAGGTTCATGGAACATGTGATTTTTAAATATCTTCGAGCTGAACCTGAGGATCATTATTTCCTAATGGTGAGTAACTGGAGCTAAGAGGGATAATTCCCAAGTGCTTGCATTTAACCAGTTAACTGCCATGCGTCCAAAACAGAAACCATTCCCACACACCACGATATTTTGAATTTAATTAATAAAGGTCTGCTGCTTGCGTCTGTACGACGCTCATGGCGTACAAATGGTTAAACTCAGGATAGTCTTCCCTGGGGAGTCTTTATTTCTGCTAAAGCGACTTATATGAATCAGGGTGCTCTTTTGGGCAAATAATGGAAGGGTCAGCAAAAATGTCTAATGCCAGAAAGGGCTCATTATCTCACTAAACAGGCAGCCTAGAGTCGGGTGGTTCCAGGGCAGGTCATCTCAACCGCTCAGTGACAGAGGCGAGGGCCGGCCCAGTGCGTCAGCTGGGCCTCCTGTGTGGTTCCCCTGAGGCCCAGCCTGCCAGGTTCCCATGCCTTAGTATCTGTACTTTCAGGGAGAGGCTCACCTTTTAAGATTCCCAGAAACCTTTCCAGCAGATTGGCCCACCGTCCATTCCAACCTGGGGATGGAATTACCTTGACAGGTTTAGAGTAATCAGGATTCTCTCCCTGGGGCTGGGAGAGGACCCTCTCTGATCACCTGGCCTGGGAGGGTAGGGACCTAAACAGGCCTCCAACAGCCTGGGAGGTGGAGGGAGGGATTGGTTGGGTAGGAAACAGCTGTGTACTTAGATAGCCCCGTGAAGTAACTGGGTGGCTGTGATTTTTTGCTTCTGACAACAGAGGAAACCGAGGCAAGATGTTATTTTGCTGTGGTTTAAGTCTTACTGCAAAATAAAATTGAGTAGGGTTATGGGCCCTGATTATGTCACTTAATCTTATTCAAACAAAATAAACAATTACAGAGAAATGAGAAGAATTATGTCTTGATTATGGATTCTGTTCTAATTGTTATACTCAATATTATGTGTTTTCTTCCATGATATATTCTTTTTAAGTTAAAATTAATTACATGTACAAAACTCATGTTTTATAGAGAGCAATTTCATGTAACATAAGCTGCCTATTAAAACCTACATGGTTTGGCTGCCCAGGCCGAGCTCTGTGCTTTCCAGGCTGCCGTGTGTCCCTCCCGTGTCCCTCCAATGGGACCAGGAAGTGACAGTGTGTCTGAGTGGCTTTGTCTTTGTAGCCAAAACAAATCATAGACTCCCACCTGGCAGGTTTGGCACTTTTCCTTCTCTAGTGCATCACATGGCTACCTGTTGGACAGGATTTTAGGAGCGGGCACCATGCCCAGCTGCTTCCTTCTGTCTGCTCTGCTCATGTGCCAGGAGTTGTCCCTCTTACTCCACCTTGAGGGACATCATCCACTAGGCCTGTGGAGCAGATGCACAGGAAGTGTCTCCTAATTCTTTTTTTTTTCTGGTTTAGCTGGCGTATGTAGGCCAGTAAGCTAAAATCACTTGCCAGGAAAGAATTGGAAGTGTTTGGTGTGAATGTGGAAAAGCTAAAGTCCATTTGCTAAAAATGAACATCTGCGGTGAATGTTCAAAAATAATCAAGTTTATTAAAGATAAGAAAATACTGTGTTATATATGTTGCGTTTTGGATTCTGCAGGTTGGTTCAATGCGTGGTGTGATTGAGGGAGTGTGTCTGCCCATTTCTCAGGTGTCTGCCCTTATTATCGGCTACTGCAGCTGTGACAGGAGTAAAGCGGTGTAGAGATTTACAGCTGAGTCATTGAAGTTCATTGAAGATATTTACTAAACTGCTGCGTCAGATGAGGGCTTCTCCATATGAGTCTGAGTTCTAAATTCTGTGCCCCTCACAGCCACAGGGTGTCCGTTTTGACTGCTGTGACAGACATCAGAGCAAATGGGGTGCTCCTCATGCCTCACATTTTTCACATAGTTCCAGAGACTCAGCTCACATTGGTTGTGTGGACTGAGTAGAGCAAATGGGAACCACTCTGCCACTGGATTGCCCATGTCTAAACCAGAATAACAGATTTCAGAGAATTGTGGGGCTGGGGAGCAGAAATTGAGTTTTATTTTTCTTTATTTTTTCCATCACCATTTATCCCCTCTATGCCCACTTCTCCCCAACCCCCCGCCTAATCACCACACTGTTGTCCATGTCTTCTCTCTTTTTTTCTTTTGTTTTGCTCGATCCCTCTCACACCCCAACTCCCCCCCCCCCCAATTTAGAAATTGAGTTTTAACTTCAGAAGAGATTTGGAAATTTTGACTATGAGTCGAGCAAGAAAGAGGAAAAAAGAGAGGGAATATCACCCTTCTTCCATCTTTTTGTTCCAGTCGGTCCTTGGTGAGTTGTGGGATGATGCCGCCATGTGAAGGGACAGCTCTTCACTAGGTTTGCTGGATGCTCTCCTCTCCAGCAGCACCCCAGACGCACCCAGGACCAGTGTTCTGCTAGTTATGTGGGCACATCCGGTGCCGTCAGGTGCACAACACAATGGACCTTCCATGCATTGTGTCCTGATGCAGGGATGGTCCTTCCCTGCTTCTCGAGAGGGTGCAGCCCTGCTCGGTCTAGTTGCGGCCAGCTGAGCCAAGGCTACTTCTTGGATTTGCTCAGTTAGTGCCTAGTGGCCTGCATGCTTTCCAGCCTCTAGTGCAGTGGTTCTCAACCTTCCTAATGCCGCGACCCTTTAATACAGTTCCTCATGTTGTGGTGACCCCCAACCATAAAATTATTTTCATTGCTACTTCATAACTGTAATTTTGCTACTGTTATGGAATCGTAATGTAAATATCTGATATGCAGGATGTATTTTCATTGTTACAAATTGAACATAATTAAAGCATAGTGATTAATCACAAAAACAATATGTAATTATATATGTGTTTTTCGATGGTCTTAGGCAACCCCTGTGAAAGGGTCGTTCGACCCCCAGGTTGAGAACTGCTGCTTCAGTGTGTTGTCATCTCCTCCCTGTCTTCCCTTCCTTGAGGATTTATAGTTTTTTAAAAAAAATACATTTTTATTGATTTCAGAGAGGAAGGGAGAGGGATATAGAGATAGAAACATCAATGATGAGAACGAATCATTGACTGGCTGCCTCCTGCACACCCCACACTGGGGATCGGGCCTGCAACCTGGGCATGTGCTTTGACTGGGAATCAAATCATGACCTCCTGGTTCATGGGCCAACACTCAACCACTGAGCCATGCTGGTCGGGCAAGGATGTATGGTTGTTTTTTCTTTCTACCATGTGGGGCATGATCATATCATCCTATATAATAAAAGCCAAATATGCAGATCAACTGAACGGTGGAACCACCAGTGGAACAAATGGTTGCTATGTTGCACACTGACCACCAGGGGGCAGACGCTCAACGCAGGAGGTGCCCCCAGCCCACAGGCCCCAGGCCAGTCAAGGTGGGTGCCAGCGGGGGCCCCCTGATCGCCCTGCCCATTACTCCACAGAGGGAGGCAACTGGCGGCAGCGGCGCGGTTGGGGGCAGCGAGCGGGCTGGCAATGCCACAATTGTCTCCTGCAGAGGGTCGTGATTGGTGATGGTCGGGGGGGGGGGGCAGCAAGTGGGTGGCGCCAGACCGGCCAAGGCGGGTGACAGTGGAGGTCCCCGATTGCCCTGCTGGTCGCCCCACAGATTGGCTCTGATCGTCGCCAGGCCTAGTACCCTACCCATGCATGAATTTTGTGCACCAGGCGTCTAGTATATTCATAAAGCTTTCCCAATTACAAAGCACTTCTCCTTTTTATTTTAATTCTTTATTGTTGAAAGTATTACATATGTCCCCCTTTTTCCTCCATTGATCCTCTCCAGCTCGCCCCTACCCCCCTCCTCCACCCCAGGCCTATAGTTTTTAAAACGGTTTCTTTGCTGCAGTTACAAAGGAGATTGAGGTGGGGCAGTATTAGGTCCATGTGTACATTTTGCTGGCTTAATCCAGAACTATGGATTGGTTTTTATGACAGTGACTAATTATTCATTTTAGAATCAATACCAGATGATATTTTACCATTATTTTTTTTAAAAAAATATTTTTATTGATTTCAGAGAGGAAGGGAGAGGGAGATAGAAACATGATGGGAGAGAATCATTGATTGGCTGCCTCTTGCATGCCCCCTACTGGGGATTGAGCTGCAACCCGGGCATGTGCCCTTTACTGGAATTGAACCCGGGACCCTTCAGTCCACAGGCTGTCACTCTATTCATTGAGCCAAACCAGCTAGGGCTATTTTACCATTCTTATGAATAAAAATGTTTATGCAGCTTGTGTTCCTGTGATGTTTTAATATGTTTGAAAACACGATACCTCCAATTTAGAGCTTGTCATAAATAATGGTTTAGGGAAGTTTTATTTAAGTTGGTATCCTAAAGGAACAATTACTGGTAGTAAACATAGAAGAAATGGAGGATTGAGGAAGAAATGGATTTATGATTAAAGTTCTCAGAACCCATGAGGATATGCCCTTAATAATTCAGAATTTGATTCAAGAAGCAGGGCAGCCTAATTATATTGTAAGCATTCCTTAAATGGAAGTATATGGATTTTAATGTAGAGTCTCCACAGATGGTGAGTGTTTTGGTAGCAAGTAATAGAAGTATAAAGAATAATAGTTTAAACAGTTGGGGCTTTTATTGTTGTTAAATTTGTAGTAGGGGCCAGTGCTGGTCTGGCACTCCCAGTGTCGTTAGGGACCTTGTGCTCCTGCCAGCACCGGGCTCGGTGATAGCCAGCGGAGATTAGCATGAGGCTTCCATTCCAAGGATCTCATCATCACAGGGTGGCTGCTGCAGCTCCTGTCAGCACTGCTGTGTTCCAAGAAAGGGCGGGTTAAGGGCAGAAAGGAGACTACTGCTTGAGTCTGCCCTTGACCTTGAAGGAGCTTTCCTAGAAGGTGTATCCATCAGCTTTTGCTTCTTACTGGCCAGAACTTAGTTCTTTAGCCATCCCTGTCCACAGGGAGTTCAGGGATATGCTCATCTTCTGGCCTGTCGCTGCCTCCTATGACTGATCAGTGGTCAGTCAGGAAGGCAGATGGGAGAATGGACAGGGGGTAGGCAATGGGTAGTGCTTGCCATACTATGTGACCACAGGTATGATTGAACCCACAACCTAGGTATGTGCCCTGACCGGGAATTGAACCCTCAACCTTTTGGCGCACAGGATGACACTCGATCAACTGAGCCACCCGGCCAAGACCTACCTATACTTTTCATACCTTTGTAACCTTTCCCTTTTGCTACTTTCCCCCTCTACTCAGTTGAAATGCTTTGCTTATAAAGGTAACTTATTAAGGTGCTTGGATTCCTATTTAAGGTGAGAAAAAACTTTATAGATTTCTTTAGTTCAAACAGGTTATTTCTTCTGGTCTGAGACTCATTATTGATCATTGCAGTTGACTTTTATAGAAAATTTGCTGTGGGACCGTTCCCCCCCACCCGCCCAGTATTGACATGTATTAACTCGTTTATTTCATCCCACCAGTGACCCTGAGGAAGGTAGTTACTAGGCCCATTTTTCAGATTGGTAGTAGGTACTTTAAGAGACATACTGTGACCAGTACATGTATTTTATTATTTTTATATATTTTTTTAATTTAGATAACTTTATTATTATTTTTTAATTAAATCTTTATTGTTCAGATTATTACAGTTGTTCCTCTTTTTCCCCCCCATAACTCCCCTCCACCCGTTTACCACCCCACCCTCTGCCCTCCTCCTCACCCCCCACTGTCCTCATCCCTAGTTGCACGATTTTTGTCCAGTCTCTTCCCGCATCCCCCACACCCCTTTCCCCCCCAAGAATAGTAAGTCCACTCCCTTTCTATGCCCCTGATTCTATTATAATCACCAGTTTATTCTGTTCATCAGATTATTTATTCACTTGATTTTTAGATTCATTTGTTGATAGATGTGTATTTGTTGTTCATAATTTTATCTTTACCTTTTTCTTCTTCTTCTTCCTCTTCTTAAAGGATACCTTTCAGCATTTCATATAATACTGGTTTGGTGGTGATGAACTCCTTTAGCTTTTCCTTATCTGTGAAGCTCTTTATCTGACCTTCAATTCTGAATGATAGCTTTGCTGGATAAAGTAATCTTGGTTGTAGGTTCTTGGCATTCATCACTTTGAATATTTCTTGCCACTCCCTTCTGGCCTGCAAAGTTTCTGTTGAGAAATCAGCTGACAGTCGTATGGGTATTCCCTTGTAGGTAACTGGGTTTCTTTCTCTTGCTGCTTTTAAGATTCTCTCTTTGTCTTTTGCTCTTGGCATTTTAATTATGATGTGTCTTGGTGTGGTCCTCTTTGGATTCCTTTTGTTTGGGGTTCTCCGTGCTTCCTGGACCTGTAAGTCTATTTCTTTCACCAGGTAGGGGAAGTTTTCTGTCATTATTTCTTCAAATAGGTTTTCAATATCTTGCTCTCTCTCATCTTCTGGCACCCCTATAATTTGGATGTTGGTACGCTTGAAGCTGTCCCAGAGGCTCCTTACACTATCTTCGTATTTTTGGATTCTTTTTTCATTTTGCTTTTCCTGTTGGGTGTTTTTTGCTTCTTCGTATTTCAAATCGTTGACTTTATTCTTGCGCTCCTCTGGTCTGCTGTTGGGAGTCTGTATAATATTCTTTATTTCAGTCCGTGTATGCTTAATTTCTAGTTGGTCCTTTATCATAACCTCGAGGGTCTCACTAGATTTCTTGAGGGTCTCACTACATTTATCGGCGGTCTCACCAGGCTTTTTGAGGGTCTTACTCAATTTATCGGCGGTTTCTAGAAAGTTCTTGAAAAACCTTAAAAGTGTGGTTTTGAACTCTATATCCAGTAGTTTGCTTTCCTCCATTTCTGTCATTTGTGTCCTGTTTCTTTGTCTCCGCATTTTTTATCCTTCCCTGTGTTGGTAGAGTGGCTTTGTGTGGTAGGTGTCCAATAGGGCCCAGTGGCTCAGCCTCCCCAATTACCTGAGGTGGACACTCTTGGTGCACCCCTTTGTGGTCTTTGTGCACAGTTTTGTTGTAGTTAGGCCTTGATTGTTGTAGGTATCACTGGGAGGAATTGACCTCCAGGCCAATTGGCTGTGAGAATCAGCTGTGTCTGCAGTGGGAGAACTTCTGTGCTGAAGACACCCTTCTGGGGCAAGACTTGCTTCAGTGGGGCTTTGGTGCTCACTTAGTCTGCCCCCTGAGTGTGTCCTTTATGGATCCGAGGAGCTGAAATCTGGATGGTCCCACTCTGCCCACTGGGCACACTGCCTCCTGGATCTCTAAGGAGGTGCTAATCTAGCCTCTGCCTGAGGCTACCCAGCAGGAGCTCAGCTGTGAAGCAATGCAAGTTGCCTTGGGGCCTTGGGCCAGCTGCAAGTTTGTTAGGTAATTTTCAGATTGCAAAGGGCCAGGCCTTTCATATGCAAAAGCCGGCACACAGCTTGGGCTGGGTGGGGGTCCTAAGGGATCAACAGGGCGGGGCAAGCAGCTATGGCTGCCCTCAGAGGCCCCGCTTCTCAGTGTCCCGGCAATCGCTGCAAGCACCTCCGAGAGAAAGCTGCCCTGGAGTTCCGACCGATGCCAGGTACTAATAACTCACTTTCATTGAACGCCAGGTGCTCTGTAAGTACTTAGACTCTTTTCATCTTTCCAGCTAACCGAGGTGGAGAGAGGAGATCACTGTCTTCTGACCCCAATCAACCCATTGGTCTGCATGCTGCTGTGACAGCTATGGCTGCTCTTAGTTTAGCCACTTGCTTTATGTTACACTTTCTGTTTTTAGTGTGTTTTGTTTATGTATTAATTTGTTAACACTCAGGCTTGGTGTTCTCTTTGCATTGCATTGGGTGTGTATTCTTTCTAATAACTTGGGTTTTTAAAAAATCTTTATTATTGAAAGTATTACATATGTCCCACTTTCCCCCTCATTGACCCCTTCTAGCGTGCCCCCACACCCCCTTTCCCCCCATTCCAGACCAATCTCAGAGGGAAGGTGGGGATGGGGAGAGATCAGTCAAAGAACTTGTATGCATATATGCATAACTAATAATTTGTTTTTAAATGTAACTCAAATTTCAAGTAATACATTGACCTGTGTTTGTTTAGCGATGATTACTTCCTGCTGTGATCAGTGACCAGACTGGCTCATCCTCACAGTTTCATCCCTTGTCCTTGCCTCTGCCACCTGCTTGTGATTGAGTTTGTCACTGAACTTACTCTAATACTAACATTGATGACTTTCTGTATGTTAGTGCCTCCGATACTTTGTCAGGTTAAAGCAGAACCTTTTGATTCCATCATAAGAGGATATCAATGTCTTTATATTCCCTCTTTTCTGTCTACATCTCTCAATTTGATATTATTGCTGTTTAAATTGACGACATTTGCATTCTGTCCAGTAACTGTGATTCCCAGAAAAGAAAAAACGTACACCTTAACTGGATTACATGCGCATTGCCAGTTTTTTCTATACTTCTGCACTCTTCTTGTTTGGCTCACGTTGATCTTCTAATAGTTCCTTCATGCAGGGCTCATGGGAACCACTTCTCCAAGTTCTCAAATGTTTAAAGAGACTTGTTTTTGCAACATACTCGATTGACAATGTGGTCAGATGTAGAATTCTTGGGTCGTAGCTTCCTGCTGTATAGACTGTGAGTGAGCCCTTATGTCTCGGTGGTAAACGTTGGTATGCTAATGGCCAAGGCTGGTGTGCTTTTCCCACTTTAAGGTGGCTGCTGGAACTGCCATAACAAGCACCACCAGCTCGTGGCTTCCACACACACGCTTGTTTTCTCAACTTGGAGGCTTAAGGCCCAAGGTCAAGGTGCCGTGAGGGTTGGCTGCTGGAGGCCTGTTTTCCCGGCTTGTAGGTGGCCACCTTCCCTCTGTGCCTCACATGGTCTTTCTTCTGTTCACGTGAAAGAGAGCTGCCTGGTGTCTTCCTTTTCTAATAGACATTATCCTGTTCAATTAGGGCCCCATCCTGTGACCAGTTAACCTCAATTACTTCCCTAGAGACCCCAACTCCAAATACAGTCACACTTGGGTTTGGGGGTTCAACATGTGAATTTTTGGGGACATAGTTCAGTCCATAACAAAGGGTGATGTGAGTTGCTTTTTTTTTTTTTGGCCAAAAGGCCTGGATAATTTTTATTTATTGTTTTTTTTTCCTTTTGCAGCTTTAAATATGTGATGTATACCCATACTTATTGACATGGAAAAATTCACATCATACCACTGAATGGCAAAAAGCAGGTTTATTATTCTTTTAAAAAATATTTTTATTGATTTCAGAGAGGGAGGGAGAGGGAGAGAGATAAAAACATCAGCGATGCCCTAGCTGGTTTGGGTCAGTGGATAGAGCGTCAGCCTGAAGATCGAAGGGTTCCGGGTTCAATCCCAGTCAAGGGCATGTACCTCGGTTGCAGGCTCCTCCCCAGCCTGTGGTTGGGCACATGCAGGAGGCAACCAATCGATGTGTCTCTCTCACATGGATGTTTCTCTCTGTCTTTCCTTCTCTCTTCCTCTCTCTAACAATCAGTGGAAAAGTATCCCTTGGTGAGGGTTAAAAAAACAAAAACCCACATCAGTGATGAGAGAGTCATTGATCGGCTCCCTCCTGTACGCCCCCTACTGGGGATCCAACCCTCAGCCCAGGCATGAGCCCTGACCAGGAACCATGGAGCCATACTGGCCAGGCTATTTATTCTTTTTATCTTTCCGTAATCCTGTCATTTCCTCCTATTTGGTCATGGCTATTATTTTAAAACTAGAGGCCCGATGCACGAAATTCATGCACCAGCCTTGGCCCCGGCCCCCGCCCGCCGCCACCGCAGCTGGGGGCCTCTGGTGCCGCTGCCTCAGCCCCCACCCGCTTCTGCTTTGTCTGGAAGGAAGGACGCCCAGAAGGATGTCCGGTCTAATTAGCATATTATGCTTTTGTTATTATAGATAGAGATTTGAATTTTTTGAAATGCCTTTGATCTTTATCTGCTTTATTTTTATGTTTTTCTGGGGAAGAGTCTTGTCTGCCATTTGTTTTTCCTGTGACTTTTCTCTTTTTCTTTAGTTTTTATATCTCTGCCTAGTTTCTTTCCTCATCTTTGAATGAGGAGAGTTCCTCCTGGACCAGCTGTGTGTGTGGTTTTGGCCGGGGTAGGGGGAAGCGGGCAGTGTGGGTGAAGCCGCTGCTCTCTGGGGTTCTGCCTCGCAGCTGGAGGCACAGGCGTTCGTCTGAGCTTGCTCTGGGCTCTGGTGGCAGGGGTTTGGCAGGTCTGCGGCTGTCCGCTTAATCGGCTCTTGCTCTAAGCAGGGCTGCCTGCCTGTGCTCTGAGAACTCTGCCCTTCTGAGATCTGAAGTCCCTGGTGTTCTCCCGGTGCCTCACTGTCTTGGTTGAGTGTTTCTTGCCTGTGGCAACTTGCTGCCGGTTAGTCTCAGGAGGTTCAGGTGTTATGTTATCAAAGATCAAGCTTTCTTCTGCGTAACTGACTGTTCTTGGTCTGGGTGGTCACAAAGAGCAGCATTGTTCAGAGAGGCCTTTACTTTGCATCTTCCAGGTTTTGAGCCCCACAGTCAGGTTTCTTTCTTTCTTTCTTTTTTTTTTTTAAATACATTTTTATTGATTTCAGAGAGGAAGGGAGAGGGAGAGACAGAAACATCAATGATGAGAGAGAATCGTGGATCTACTGCCTCCTGCACACCCTCTACTGGGGATTGGGCCTGCAACTGGGCATGTGCCCCGACCCCCAGGTTCATAGGTCGAAGCTCAACCCCTGAGCCACGCTGGCCGGGCCAGGTTTCTTAAGGAACCACATTGGTTTCGCCATCTGCAAAGGGAGGGCGCTCTACAGCATCCTGATGATCATGCAATCCCATGAAATCTGGGCGAATACTGAACACAGTGACTGCTTTCTTACAGACAGAACCTCCGCTGAACACACCAGAAAATAGAGAATATCTTGCAGAAATTATGTTTGAATCTTTTAATGTACCAGGACTCTACATTGCAGTTCAGGTAAAAGCAAAGTTATTTTTATGATTCCCAAAAAACCTTCACTGCCATAGGACGGCATGGTGATGCCAGAGGCTCTCTGTTACAAGATAGGGCTGTGTGTTCTTCCTTTTTCCTTTCCCTCCACACACACACAGCACATGGAGACACAGACACACAGAAGGACAGACACACAGACACAGGACAGACACATTCGCAGACACACACACATTCACAGACACAGACACACACACAGAAGGACAGACACACATACTTACACACACCCTACTCTGCATTCATCTCAGACCAGGGTTCCCAGCTCAGGGTAGGACGGGCAGTTCTCTGTGCGGGGGCTTCCCGGGTAGAGCAGAACGGTTAGCAGCCTCTGGCCTTGACCCCCTAGAAATAGCACCTGCCTGGTCTCCCCAAGTGTGACAGACATGGCACCAGGCTTCCCCAGTGTCCCGGGGGCAGATGGCCCTGGTGGGGAACCAGTATCCGGTGTGAGGCCAGTGAACTGCAGCTGTCTGTGGACCCGCACCGGGAATGGTGGGTGAGAAACACCCCCCTCGGACTCCATAGTAAAATCCCCACCTCACTGGCTTTTTTGGGGTAAAAACTGATTTATTTTATTGAAAACTTGAGTCCTCCACTTTAAGTACACATGGTCCTTGTCCAGGTTGGGATTTGAATTTTGGGGGGAGGTGAAGGAGGGAGAGGGAGAGTTGGCCTCAGTCGGGGAGAAGGACCGATTGCTTGACCTGAGCATGAGCACGCAGAGGACCTGAGGCCGCTCCCCGTGCTGATGGCTCGTGTCCTGTCCAGGCAGTGCTGGCCTTGGCCGCGTCGTGGACGTCTCGGCAGGTCGGCGAGCGCACGCTGACAGGCATCATCATCGACAGCGGGGACGGGGTCACCCACGCCATCCCAGTGGTAAGCAGACTGGTCAGTGCTTCTCTTTGCAGGACTCACCTGATTGGAGGTAAGGGAACAATTAAAAGGAAAAAAGCTTTTCTGCTTAAAATACCACTTTTAAAGTCATAGCTGTACTTAGACAAGGGAATAAGAGGAGAAAAAATCCGTGGCCGTCGCAGTTTTAAATGTGCAGGGGCAGCTTCTGCTGTTGAACGGCAGCCATTGGGCGGGGTCAGCAGGACTCTGCCTTGCCCCTGGGGTCATGAGGTCATGGTCCCTGGGGGCTTTTCCTGCTCACCTTCCGAGCCTGGGCCACCCAGAGGATCTCTCTGTTCCGGGACAAGACGTGGGTGGCTTTAACCAGCTCCTGCTCTGGACAGGGTGCTGCTGGGGTTTGAGAGTTTATGTAAGAGCTGAGAGGAGGGGTTGCACCTTTCAGTTTGCAGAGTGGTCTGCAGTGCCGCTTTTTGGTTTTACATTTCAGAATATTAGAGAAGTGATTCCTAATTGGGGCTCTAAGAGACTTCTGTTTCTCCCCCCACCCTCCATAAACTATTTAAAGGAGTTGTTTAAAGTTGTTTTTGAAAAGAAATGGAAACTCTGGAGAGGGTGTCCAGGGGAGAGTCGCCTGGCTCTCATTCCTGATCGCCAGGCCCTCCTCCCAGACGCAGCCCGTTTCCGGTTATCCACGTTTGTTACAAGCACGCTGTTTGTATATACAGGTGTCTGTGTGTATAACACCTTTGGGAAAGACAAACTAGGGCTTTTAAAAAACAAATCATTTACTTCCATTGAAAAGTAGCATTTCGTTTCAGGAGGTCGCAGCTAGGACATGCTCACGTGCTTTAATTCCTTCCGGGTTAGAACGCCAGGAACAGGGTAAAGGGTGGACGTGCCCCCAGCCGGGTGCCCTCTGCAGCAGGGCCCGGAGGGACGGGCAGGACTGCACGCGCCCTCCCGGTGTTCTCTGTGCTGGGAGCCCCGCAGCTGGCCTCACCCCTTGCTCCTGTAGGGCTGCTGAGGCGTGTCGGCGCTGCTGCCCTGGCCGTGAGAGCAGTGCTGACCGAGGGTCCCGGCGCCTGCCCCTTCCCAGGCCCTCCCCTCAGAGGCCAGTGCAGACGGACCCGCTGGGCGCGTGGGCCTGCTGCCCTCTCTCCCGTGTTTCCGGTTGAGGAGGAGAAAGGAAAACTGGTTCTCTCGGTGTCGAGGCCCACAGAGAAAGTCGCTTTAACATTTTTGTCTGTATCATAATTCAGTGTTTTCCCAAAAAATTACATGTTGTACAAAATTAGGGTGAAATGGAGAAATGTAAAGGAGGAAGTAGAATACCCGTGAACTGACCCAGAGAGCGCGCTGTGGCTTTGGTTGCAGAGTCTTCTAAGCTCGTTTCTTAGACACAACGCGTGACGTTTTCAGCGAAATTGGAGCATCCTGTGTCCGGTTCTGTGTCCTGATTGTACAATACAGCCCTAACTTTACAGCTTGCATACAGACTTACCCCTAATAGTGTTTCTTATGGCTGAGTATTCTGTGAAAATAGTTAGTAGCCATGTAATAGCGCATCCTGGAGTCTAGCCTAATTCACTTGTCTGCCTGTCCTTGGACGGGGTGTAGGGTGTTCTGAATCTGAGACGAAGCTCATGTTAGTAAACACTGGCTGGATTACTTTTAGAAAGTGTTAGATGTGATGCATGGAGTGTAATAATTGTGAATAGTTTGTGTTAGCTGATATTCTTGTGACTGTAAGTTGATCTTTACTATTTTAATAATTTGGACATATCTTTTATCTCCCTCTTTTTTCCTCTTTCTTAAAATATTTTATAAATAACTTAGACTGTGGGAAGGCCACATCTTCTCTTACTTCCAGACGTTAGGCACATCAGGAAGAAACCTGAGGGGTCAGCAGCGTGTCCTCGCCCTCACGTGGCCCTGCCTGGTGGCTCTCACCGCAGAGTGCAGTCTGCGGCCCCCTGCCGGGCCCTCTGTTTCCCAGGCATGGGGCACGGAAGCAGGGCCGTCCTGGGGACTGGCGTGCCACGTCCTTGTCTGTGACACTGTGGTAGGAGGGATCCACTCTTACTGTCGGTCCCTGTCGGACGAGCTGGGTGTGCCACAGCCTGTGGCTTCCTGGAAGGTTGGGGAGGGGCTGGTGCTGGGCTCTGGCCTGTTCCTGGCACCAGCAGACAGTGCCACGGTCCAGGAAGGCCCCCAGTGAGCGGGTCTGAGACACACAGTGTTAGGGGAACCGCAGAATCACTCCTAGCCCCACACTCGGGGCTGTCTATTGGGTGCTTAGTAAATGGCCTCACAGTGCTAGTGCTGGGCTGCGTACTGCACTGACTCTGTATTGTTCCCCAAGGGGTCATTTGCCCCGCACTGTGGGCAGAGGTCCTGGCGTGAAGCATGTTAAGATCCTTAAATACACGTAGATTTATAGTTGGCTTAGCAGCTTACAGGTAGAACTCTTTCTGTTAAGGAACAGAGTTAGGTTGGATTCACGGTTCCGACACGCAGCATCCGTTTTTGGAATGTGGTTTTCCGAGCACGTTCCTGATGAAAGCACCGTTCTGGCTGCTTATGGGGGGGCCAGGTCATGGTGACGGGATTGGGAGTGCAGTCACTTTAAGGACCTCGCCCACGGAGCCATGTGGGGATCTGTAATTGTGTGTCAGGGCCGCCAGGGCAGGAGGCGCTGGGATTGCTCACAGTCTTCTGCCTCCTCTCTTCCCAGGCGGAAGGTTATGTAATCGGAAGCTGCATCAAACACATCCCGATTGCAGGTAGAGATATTACGTATTTCATTCAACAGCTGCTAAGGGAGAGGGAGGTGGGAATCCCTCCTGAGCAGTCACTGGAGACCGCAAAAGCCATTAAGGTAAAAACGGACGGGGAATGGGCTGGTTTGGGTGGAGGAGAAATGGGGCTGCACGCTTCCCCGCTGCCCCACCCGCGCCCACCTGCTTCCTCTCCCTGCTTCCTCTCCGTGAATGTGGCTCTTGAACTGTTCACCGCTGGGTTCAGTGAGGGCTGAAAGACTGACAGCTCAGGCCCTTCCTCGGACATCAGCCGTGGAGGCTCCGGTGTAGACGAGAATGGCTTGCTGGCCAGACTGAGCCTGTACTACGGATGCAGCCTCACTTAATGGGAGCCTGATTAGGTAGGGCCTCCAGATACCTGATCGCCTGCAGCTCCCTCCACGGTTGGACGGTTGGACGAGGCACTAGCAGCAGCAGCAGTGACGCCCGGGGGCCTGGGTATCGGCCAATGTCAAACTCGTTTCCCATCCCTGTTGTGTGTGGTTTGCACCCTCTTAACTGCAGTTCAGAACAAGTCATTCCAGGCTCTAGAATCATGAAACACAGTCCACTTGTATTTTCTGAACTCTAGTTACCATGCTAAAAAAGTTACAGGAAGTTTTAAAATGAAATCAATTCGATAAGAAGGAGCATGGCTTGTCAGGACATATTTAAGTGCTCACTTGACCAGTTTAGTCTGTTACCGTGTCCATTTCAGTTGAAAAACCCTTTTAAGGAAACTTTTCTAGTAAAAATTCAAGAGATTCTTAGGAATGCAAGGATAACTAATATGTAGATCAGTGATGGCGAACCTATGACACGTGTGTCAGAGGTGACACGTGAAACTCATTTTTTTGGTTGATTTTTCTTTGTTAAATGGCATTTAAATATATAAAATAAATATAAAGAATATAAGTCTTTGTTTTATTATGGTTGCAAATATCAAAAAATTTCTATATGTGACACGGCACCAGAGTTAAATTAGGGTTTTTCAAAATGCTGACATGCCGAGCTCAAAAGGTTCGCCATCACTGATGTAGATGAAGAGAGAAGGATTTAGTTTGTTTTTGAAGAAGAATTTCGCGTGGGTGTGCCATGAGCTTGAGCATCTCCTGTCATTTTGAGCTTGAGGGGGAGTGAGGGGCGCTCCCCCACTGCTTTCCTCGGCTTAGTTCCCGGGAACCCTGCTGGTTGAAGGACAGGAAGCATCAGAGATGGCCCCACATTTGCACGGCACTCTGGGTAGCAACAGGGTGCACTGGTGTAGGTCAGGGCTCCGACAAGCCAGGTGGCCAGCTGCCCTGCTGTCCTGGACCACAGTTTCCCGGGATGGGCACGCTTAACTGGACAGCATAGCCCCGGGCAGACCGGGACACTTAGCCCTTTCTAGCTGGGGAGAGTTTACCCAAGAATCATAGACTGTCTTTTTAGACTAAAATGCTTCCCAAGAATTCCCCTCTTCCTTTCCTTGCCTTTTTTTAGTGAAAGAAAAAAAAAATTAGAGATTTGACCCAAGCTCTCTTGCCACCCCATATCTGTGACAGATGTCAATCAGAATGGAACCTCTTGTTTCTGACACTCAGGGGTCGAGCTGGTGAGCGTGACTGTTCCCTTTCTCAGTCAAGATTCCTGAGTGGCATGGCTCAGGAGGTTGCGTTCTGGTCCTCACGGTGGCATTTGCTTTACTCACTGGCTTTCTGGGGTCCTATCCTGACCTTGAATTAGAGCTGGCTGTCGAGGCTGCAGAGGTCAGGAGAAAAGAGACTCCTTTGGTGACGCTCTCGAGATCAGCTGCACTGGCCCTGCTGGGTGGCTGTGGGCCCTGCTGTTGGTTCCCGCCTCACTTGTTTCTGTGAAGGCAGAGGCCCTGGGGAGTGTGGAGCGGAAGTGCCTGCCTCATGTTACTGCCATGGCCGTGGCCTGCGGGCATGAGCGGGCCTGAGGCTGTGTGGACTGTGGCACGCCGTTCTCGTAGTGTGATCCAGAACTCCAGTCTAGGTCTGCACACGCCACCCACCTTCCCTTGAAGCCTTTCGTGCTGTCACTAGGCCAGTTGAGGTGCCGTTGGAAATTGACCAGGCCTCTGAGGACAGCTCGATGCTTCTGGCTCCACCTGGTAGATTTAACTGTGTCGAATGGCTCACTCTCTGTTGTCAGGGAACACAGTTTGTATAAACAAACCCTGCCCACCAGTCTCACAATTCTGTTAGAGTGTCAAGGATGAAACTGGAATATGTTTCAGGGAGTCTAGGAAACTTCAAACTTCATAGCAGAAAACACCTTCAGAGGTTCTTCCAAAATGTGTACGAGCGCCCATGTGCTGCCTTCCCACCTGGGGGTGGGGGCACCATCTAAGCAGGGAGTAGGACGGACCCAGCAGGTGCAGATCACCTGGAGACACCGAAGCCATTCTGGGTCCCTGCGTATTCCTGAGTGGGCATGGCTTGAGTGTCTCCATGGTGATCTATAGCCGCTCTGTCAGTCTCGCTCCTTGTGTACAAGGTGCCCCCCTCTGCCATCTGCCCGCAGGAAGCTGACTTTCGGAAGCTGGTACTCAGGTGCCACCTGCAGCTTGACAGAGGTTAGCTCTAAGGACAGGTGCCCACCCAAGGAGCCCAGTTGAGCATCGCCAGATTCAGAGGAAACATTACACGACTAGGCTGGTGGTTCAAGGTGAAAGCCACGGGCATGTTCGTGCAGCAGCAGCAGCCATAGTCCAGTCCTGCCTAAGTCTGCCTCTTCTTTTTCCATGGCCCCTACCACCTATCGTGTCACCTGCTTGTTATGGACTCTCAGCCAGAGCGCATGCCCCAGGGCCGGGATCTGTGTGTCTGTTCACTCGTGCCTCAGCATGGAGACTCTCCGTGCAGCTGATGGCCGCGCTGTCCTGTCAGGCTGCACAGAGGGTAACAGGAGGCGGTGGCCGTGGCGGGCATCATGTTGTCTGCCTTATTCAGCGGGCGGGGCTGCAGTGCAGGCCAGCTGGTCCAGGGCCATGGTAGTGGGTACCCGGGGCAGGTGCCATGTGGGCGCCTAGGAGGAATAAAGAAAGAGGTGATGGAGACAACATACTTAGTAGACTCCTAGAAACAAGCAGCTTCACAGGTCCAACATCAAAGCGTAGTCATGTCTTGTGTGAAGGATGACGACTGTGAGGCTGGCGTTAGGGGTGTGGGCAGGACTCAGTCCAGGGGCGTGTTCAATGCTGGGGTTACTGGGTGTTTGTCTGAGGCTCTGGGTTGGTTGTTAATGCCTTGTGACGTCTTTGTGTGTGTGCATGCAGGAGAAATACTGTTACATTTGCCCTGACATCGTCAAGGAATTTGCCAAGTACGACCTGGACCCCAGGAAGTGGATCAAGCAGTACACGGGCATCAATGCCATCAACCAGAAGAAGTTCGTGGTGGATGTGGGCTACGAACGGTTCCTGGGCCCCGAGATTTTCTTCCACCCCGAGGTGAGGTGCTTGCCTGTGGCGTTGAAGCACTTCATATGTGGAGGAACACTGCCACCTCGTGTGTGTAAAGCTGATTCTCCGTCACTGACTGCGGCTGAGTGAGGACACTGGTGCGCACAGGCCCTGTGACGGTCACAGCCGCTGGGCCGTCTGTCTGCGTGACTGACCGTGCCCCTTGCTCTCCATAGGCTTGATTATCTGTAAATAGCGAACCATTGATTATGCCACGAGTGGTTCGGAAGAAGTTTGAAGAGCGGTAGGAGACAATGGAATTGAAACGAATCACACACTAATATGAAAATGAGTTACTCTCAGGACCGCGTGCAAGTTGCCTCTATCAGAGTGGATGATGTAACCGTTTCCTTTCCATCTTTTGTGATTGCCCTTCCTAACCCAGTTTCTAACGAGGACACCTGCCTGCCGCGGCCCCCTGATGCTTAGTTAAGGCTTGTATCTGAGGGCTGTCTGTAAGAACCACAGCTATCGTCATTTTAGCTGGGAGTCACAAATTATTACTTTTGTGGAAGCAGTAATTAAGGGGCAGCATTTTAAAGTTTAAATAAAATGCACTTAAAAATATTTTGGGATCTTTGCCCATAGCTAGCCCCTCACGGACGCCGACATGTTGCTCCGGGGTTCGAGCACCGCTAATCCCGAGCAGGGGGATCCCAATGTCCTCCAGGGAACGAGAAAAAGCATTAAGATCCTGCATAGATAACTTTAATTTCTATGACAACTTTTCAAATAACAATTCCTAAGTCTTAAAAAAAAAA
Organism: Myotis daubentonii; assembly: GCF_963259705.1. Classification (NCBI taxonomy): domain Eukaryota; kingdom Metazoa; phylum Chordata; class Mammalia; order Chiroptera; family Vespertilionidae; genus Myotis; species Myotis daubentonii. Next base: position 5,823,894 of record NC_081849.1, on the reverse strand, counting down.
AAATATTTTGGTATATTTTCCTGCCTGATTCAGTTTGTATTTAATAGGAAGATTGCAAACTGCTACTTGTTTTTTTAGATGTGCGTAACACTATTTTGTACTGGGAAATGGCACAAAACGTGTCCAGTATTATAATCTAATAATATCATACTCCTCCACTCATGCCCTTGATATCAGTGATTGAAATAGACATAAAGCTGCCCAGGCCCAGGGAACAGCTGGTGAGCAGCTGGATGTGACCTCCTCCCAGCAATAGTGTACATTAAGGCTTTCCTTCGACTTTTAACACATGTTTCAAATGGAATGTCAATGCTGTTTCCTCAGATTAAATTCCCTAAGTTAAAGAAGCTAAAATTTTTTTTGGTTAATCCTCACCCAAGGATATTTTCCCATTGATTTTTTAGAGAGAGTGGAAAGGAGGGGGCGAGACAGAGAGAGAGAAACATTGACTGGTTGCCTCCTGCACGGACCCAGGGCCGGGGATCGAGCCTGCAACCGAGGTACGTGCCCTTGACCAGGATTGAACCTGGGAGCTTTCAGTCTGCAGGCCGACACACTATCCACTGAGCCAAACAGCCAGGGCATTGTTATATTTAAAAAAAAAATCCTCACCCAAGGATATGTTTTTCATTGACTCTAGAGAGAGAGGAAAGGAGAGGGAGGGAGGGAGAGAGGGAGAGGGAGAGGGAGAGGGAGAGGGAAAGGGAGAGGGAGAGGGAGAGGGAAACATCAATGTGAGAGAGAAACATTGATTGGTTGCTTCCTGTTCGTGTCCTGACTGGGGATCAAACCCATAACTTGGCTTGTGCCCTGACTGGGAATCACATGGGAGGACATACCAACCACTGAGCCACACTGGCCAGGGCAGTCGTTACATTTTAAAGCCACCATACAGTGGCCTTTCATTGGCCATGTTTTTTTTTTTATTTTCTGTATCTTGGATAATTTTTTCATAAGTTAGTATTCATAAGTGATGTACTCATTCGTATTCATAGTGTTTCATTATTTCATATACATCATGTACATGCTTTTTACAGTCTCTTACCACACATTTCACTGTATTTGTGATGCAGGGCTGGTCTGCTTTTGTTACTGTTTCATGTTTTTCCTTCACCAAACCCTACATTTCATCTCTTGAGGGGACGTATGTTGTCATCAGCCCGTGCACACAGTCACAGGGGATTCACTTGACGTGTTGTTCATTCCCATGTGAAGTGCTTAAAGGTATAGTGAATTCTGTCTTTGTTAAAGTTACTTTTTAAAAAGTGCTCTTGTTTTGTCCTGTTGAGAGAAGTGTGTAATGTTTCCTTTGTGTTTGTGTGAAATGTAGTTTGCCAACCCAGACTTCGTGGAGTCCATCTCGGATGTTGTTGACGAAGTGATACAGAACTGTCCCATCGATGTGCGCCGTCCGCTGTACCAGGTAGGAGCTGCTGGGGTTAGCTCCGAGCTCATTGCACAGCTAGAGGCCCGCCATCCTCAGGATAGGTCATTAACGTCGATACGCAGACTTTCCTGTTTCACCTCCTGTCTTACAGGATTTGTTAAAGGCCAGTGGAATGGCAAAATTTTTTTCTTGGAGTGGGGATGCCTTAGATGTTTGGAAGAATGACTCAGTAAACCAGAAGTATTAGTTTAACTGTTCTAGTATCTTTAATTCTCATCCGGCAAGCTATGCTATTTTAAATTGGACCCTTTTAACTCTATGTATTGATTGAGAGAAAAGTGATACTTCCCCTCTGATTTCCATGAATTCTGCTGGTTTTGTTTGATGCGTATTTAGGTTTAGTGCCAATGTGGTGTTGCCAGAAGAAGATAGAGCAAACAACTAGAAAACGCTCGTGCAATATTTTTTTCCAAAGTCTTTGGAGGGACTTTTGAACTTGAGAAAATGCTAATCCATGTAATTACAGGATAAAAGGAAATATTGCTGACTGCCAAATATTGAGAGCAGAAAGGGATGGTCCATTAGCCGCCGTTGGAGCATTTAAACCTCTGCGTGAGGGGGTCATGCCTCATCCCAGCCTCAGGACTGCGTCTCCCCTTACTCAGGTCTAGGCAGCTGCATTTTACAGAGGAGGGACTCAGGCTCAGTAAAGAGGGCCCAATACATTTTTTCATCTATAATGCCCAGGGCCATTTGGATATTTATAACATAATTCATGAGCCATACAAAATTATCCACTTAAAAAACAGCCTCTCATATTTGGTCAAACATTTAATTAACTCACCCCTAATGCCTTGGCAGGCCAGACCAATTGATTTTTCAGGCCTTATGCAGCCCGTGGGCCTGGCGTTCCCCACTCCTGATCTATAAGATGGAATACTATACAGCCTTTAAAAAGAAATAGGTACATCAGTGCAAATGCAAATGAAGAGTTGTGAGAATATACTGATAGCTAGAAAAGCAGGTTGTAGAATTTGCACATAGTATTTCACTTCATATAGAAATATAGTTTGCATATTTATAGAAGCAAAGGTTCTGAATGATATATGCTAAACTTTTTTATTATATCAATTCTTTGATTTTTTTTTTAGTCCTTTTCCTTTTCATCCATCCCTGCAGCCCCCCTCCCACCTGGCAACTGTCAAAGTAGTCTCTGTATCTATGAGTTTGTTTCTTCTCTGCTTGTTCGTTTATTTTGTTATTTTAGATTCCACATATAAGTGAAATCATATGGCCTTTGTCTTCCTCTGTCTGACTTATTTTACTTAGCGGAATACCCTCTAGGTCCATCCATGCCATCACATATGGTAAGATTTTGTTCTTTTTAATGCCTGAGTCTCACTCCATTATATATATGCACTACTTCTTTATTCTTTCATTTACTGATGGACATTTAAGTTTCTTCCAAACTTTGTTATTATTGTAAAGAATGCTGCAGTGAACATATGGACATATGTTTTTTGGATTTAGTGTTTTGGATTTCTTTGGATAAATACCCAGAAGTAGAATTACTGGGTCCTTCTTTGTCTCTTGTCATATAGGCTTTGTTTTAGTCTATTTTGTCGAGTCAGTGCTGGTTCTGATGCAGCGTTTCTGTGGGTTTCTACGTCACCATGATCACACGTGGCATTGAGCCCTCAGAACGGGGCTCATGTGACTGCAGGACTGCTTGTAAAATTTTGTTTACTTTAAATTTATTTTTAAAATTTTATTTAAAATTTTTTAATTTTTTTTAATTTTTGTATTTAAAAATCTTTTAAATTGATTTTTATATATAGAGAGAGAGATACAGAGAAGCATCAATTTGTTGTTTTGCTTATGTATCCATTCATTGGTGAATTCTTTTTTTTTTTTGTTAACCCTCATCTGAGGATATTTTTTCCATTGATTTTTAGAGTAGAAGAGAGAAAGAGAGAGAGCGAGAGAGAGAGAGAAACATGGATGTGAGAGAGGCACATTGATTGGTTGCCTCCTGCACACGTTGTGACTAGGCCTAGGATTGAACCTGTAACCCAGGTACTTGCGCTTCACTGGGAATCAAACCTGAGACCCCTCAGCATGCAGGCTGACCCTCTAATCACTGAGCCACATCGGCCAGGGCACTGGCTGATTTTTGTATGTGCCCTGACTGAGGATTGAACTTGCAAACTTGGTGCCTGGAGGTGATGCTCCAACCAACTGAGCTACCTGGCCAGGGCTGTTTACATTTAAACCGAAGTGGCCATGTGTGGCTGCTGGCTACTGGGACAGCTCAGATCCACTGAGTCCTGGCGGCCGGTGGGGCTTCCTGGTCAAAGGGAGGCTCTGTCTCCGCCCCTGGGTGAAGGGGAGGAGAGCATGTGGGTCTGAAAGGAGTATGGCCTCCGCGGGCCTTCCATTCAGTGGGCATGGTGGGGTGGGGCCTGGCTGTTGCACAGGAGGGTGCTGGCAGCTGCGTGTACTCAGTGGGATTCAGAGAGAGCTGCGGTGGGTGCGCCGGGAGGGCCTTGCGTGCAGTTGGGTTTTACCAAGCTGAGGGCATCGGGGGTTTTTTGCAGGGAGGTGACATCCCCCTTAGGGCTAGGAAAGCGTGTGAGCTGCACCACGGAAGTGGGTGGGAGCCAGAGGGGCAGGAGCAAGTTCTGTGGGCGGCCCAGGCCAGTGCCCACGAGGGAGGTGGCGGCGGACTCGGGCAGTGTTTGTGATGTGCTGATAGGGGAAAGTGCAGGGTTCTTACACGCACATCTAGGAGGGGTGTCACTAACGAGGACATCAGAGAAAGGAGCCCATTGAGGAGTCCTGGGCGCGAGGTCTGGCCATGACGAGGTTTAGGAGGAAGGTCTGCATCCTCGTGCTGCAGGAAGGAGGGCTGCCGGCGGCTGTCACAGGGACAGGACGGAAGACGGTGGTGCCGACCGGAAAGTCAGGTTTTAGGGACGGGCAGAGAAGAGACGTCAGTGGGCTCTCCAGAGACACAAGCGGCAGAGGTCGTCGCACTGTCTCCGTCTCCTCCTCCCTCCTCTGCTCCGTGTCTGTGTCAGGGTTAGTACGTCTCTGGCCCGCTGTCAGCCTGCTCGGGCCTGAATCGCAGGGCAGGCGGCTGCCGGGACTGGGGCAGGCGCGGACCGCAGTCTGAGGCCCATCCCTTCTGCCCCGGGAACTCTGCTCTCGGATGAGGCCCACGGACGCTGGGGAGGGACACTCATGTTAACCACATCCACAGAGACCCCGGCAGAGCCTGGGGCCGTGTTAGTTAAATTGGGGGCCATAGCCAGGCCAACCTGATGTGTAAAATGAACCATCACAGAAGCCAAGAAGTAGCGAAGAAAGAGAAAGAAAACTCCAGAAGCCAATGGAAGGTTGTTGGCAGCCATGTCTGGCGATGCGAAAAGTCATGCAGGGGAGGTCGAGACCTGGCTGTGGCCGTCGGGTGAGGAGGTGAGCAGCCTGTGAGGGGAGGTGGGCAGAGCCAGGTCCCTGCAGTCGGGGAGAGGAGCCGTGCGGACAGTCTCACCCCGGCAATCAGGCCGCTTGGAGGCAGCCGAGACTCACCCGTCTCTAGGACTTGGCACCACGTCCTAGAAACGGCTGCTCTGGCTTCGCTGAGTCCCAGTCTTCAGGTTCAGTTCCAGAGCAGGAAAGCCTTGTCCCTAAAGAGAGACAGCCTTTCACAGCACGGTACGGGGCAGCTGCTTCTTCCCGGGCAGCGTTTGGTCTGCTGGTCAGGGGGAGCCCGCTCCGTGGGCAGGGGACGTGGTTTCTGCAGTGAGCGCAGGGATTTGTTAGTGGCACCAGGAGGTCGGTGGGGGGCCCTGTGTGTCTGTCAGGTGGGATTCAGGGGGAGCCTCCAGCACAGGCACCAGCCACACAGCATGGGGTTCAGGGGGAGCCTCCAGCACAGGCACCAGCCGCACAGCATGGGGTTCAGGGGGAGCCTCCAGCACAGGCACCAGCCGCACAGCATTGGGTTCAGGGGGAGCCTCCAGCACAGGCACCAGCCGCACAGCATGGCTGCTCTGGTTGTGAGAATCTTGGAGTCATGCGGGCCCTTTTTTCTGACTAAAATGGATCACAGATTTAAATGTCAGGCCTAAAACTAAAGAACTCTAGAAGAAAAAAATATATATATATTTTATGACTGATCTAGGCAAAAGTTTCATAAGAAATAAAAACTATGAGCCACAAAAGATAAAAATTGATTTAATTTATAACAGTTGAAATAGGTAAAAACCTGTAAAAATAGGTACAATAAGGTAAAACCCATTATCCGAAGAAAAATGTCCCCCTAAGCTACCTATGACCTATAGCACTTTAGTAAATTACACCTTTGCCAGCAAAATTAAAACCTTTATCGTTTCCTTCCCACCTGACCAATGCCCCCACAATTGCAGGCCCCCTTCCGAACGACAGCAGCCAGTTTTGAGATTCTCAGTGATGGCTTTGGTTTTCAGGGTTTCGGTGAAAAGCAGCCGCATATCTGGGACAGTCATTTAGGGAGGAAGACGCTCAGTCACAGGGAGACGCTCGGGGGCAGAGCCGGCTTCCTGCCGTGACACATGGCCGGCAGGAGGCCCAGGCCTCTGGTCAGTGCTGTGCAGCAGGGACCTGGTCATTTTAGCCTGAAAAGAAGTTTCGGAGGCGTTGTCTGCTGTGCAATATAAGAAATGAAAATAAAAGCTAGTATTTCAGCAAAGCACCCTTAGAAATGGCTGATGTCAGGCCGGTGCCGTCCTGCCCCCTGGGCTCGGGATCCGGTCTTGGATGTAAGCCGAGGTCTCTCCCCCAGAAGACAGTAGGCCCGTCTGACCGGCGGTTAGGGCGGGGGCAGGTGTCAGTTGAGGCTTGTCCTAAGGGACGGTGACCAGAATCGTGAGGATGCTTTTCAATTGCGATTCTTAGTGGGAAACGCATGGCACTTTGTGTGAGTTCCCAGTTGAGGCCTGTCTGAGAAGGGGCGGGGGAGGACACCCCTGTATTAACGATTGCCACCCTGGCGGTCAGGGGCTCGGCCCTGCGGTCTCGCCTGCGGCCACACGGCCAGTGAACGTGGGTAACCAGGTGGCCCTGGGCTGGCGGGGCGGCCTCCTGCTGTTGCTCAGCGCTGTCTCTGGGAGGAGCAGAGTGCCGCAGCGCTTGTCCGTGACCTCCCTCCTGGGTGGGTGTTGCGGGTACGACCTCCATGTGCGGTTTGTCACACAAAGGCGCTGCGGCAGTCCCTGTGGGGAGGGGTGTCCGTAGACGGCTGCCCCTCGAGAAATGGACGAGGCAGCAGCCCGTGCCTGCGGTGTCCAGAGAGCAAGCGAGGTTTGGACGCTGGTGCCCACGGGAGGGCTGGCCATCACCATCCTGGTGGCGACACCATCCCTGGGCACTGTGTCGCGTGTGTTTGTCCTTAATGTTTTCTGAGGAGGGGTCGCCCCCCCGGAGGGTCCTGGGGAGGGTGCTTGTGGAGGGTCCTGGGGGGGGCCCTGGGGAGGGACCCTGGGGAGGGCCCCGGGGAGGGTCCCGGGGAGGGTCCGGGGAGAGTCCTGTTGTGACTACTTAGCAGAGTCTCAGGGTGACAGAGGGGACACGGGCACAAGGGTGTCTCACCCGAAAACACCGTTCTCCATAGCGCCCTCCTGATCGGACGAGTGTTTAAGACGTGTTTCCCGGTGATTATTAAGGCAGATAAACTGGGCCCAGTGCGACTTGCCGTAGGTTTTCATGACAACCAGCAGTCGGGTGGTGTGCACGGTTGCTTTGCCCTCCTGGTCCTTGTCTAGCTTCCCCGTGTGCACGGCGGGTGGGTGGGTGCGGGGCAGAGCTGCCTCTGGCTTCCCTGGGTCAGGACGGAGGAAGGGACGGGACGGGGGACGGGAGGGGGGACGGGAGGGGTGGCAGGAGGGAGATGCAGCGGCGCTTCGGCGCTTCGTATGCAGTGACCTGGGTCGCTGCTTGTCTTCTCAGTCGGCTGAAATGTGTTGTTCACACCGTCGTCGGGCCCCTGGCAGTTTTTTTTTTTTTTTAACAATAATATATTAGTTTATTATGGAAACTTTTAAACATAAAAATAGGGCACTGATAGACCCCCAGTACCTGTCACCCACACATTCCTTCTTCATGGATTATTGTTAAGCTCATCCCAGACATTGTATTCCATCCATAAAGTATTTCAGAAAGTGTCTCTAGTCTAGCAGGTAAGGACACGTTAAGAAAAACAGAACCGTAATACCATGATCGCACCTAAGAGCATTGATGCTAATCCCACAGGATTATCAGATGCCCAGTCAGTCCACATTTCCCTGCCCTGTCATTGCCAGTTGTTGGTCCCTCTGGCGGTTTCTGTGGGCGGCCACTCACCCCGGGAAACCTCTGCTTTGCCTCTAGAACGTCGTTCTTTCAGGAGGCTCGACAATGTTCAGAGACTTTGGACGGCGGCTGCAGAGAGACTTGAAAAGGGTGGTGGATGCCAGACTGCGACTCAGCCAAGAGCTCAGCGGCGGCAGAATAAAGGTGGGGACCGGGACGGGCGGGCCTGGGAGGAAGGGCGATTCTGCCCCAGCTGACTCGGCTCTCCCCCCACACGGAGCCGAGGACTCAGCTGTCTGGGGAGCAGGAAGCGAAAGGTGTCCGAGTCCCCCCTGAGCCACACTGTGAAGTTACGGGTAGAGGTTGTCCGAGTCCCCCCTGAGCCACACTGTGAAGTTACGGGTAGAGGTTGTTGCTGAACTCACTCCAAGTGTGAGCAGACTGACCGGCCGCGGAGGCCAGCAGCTCTGCCCCCGCAGCCCCCGGCAGCCCGTGTCCGACGGGCTCTCTTCACCGAGGGCCTCGGCGCCCTGACGTGGGCCCTGAGCAGGGAGTTAGCGCCGCTGCACGCCCTTCGCCTCCACTGGACAGCCAGCAGTGGTCACAGGGGCTTGGGCGGAGGGTGAGTGGGAGATGTCACCTGCTGAGTCATTGTTGGCAAATGTCATTTCTCAGAGCATTTTGGGGACTCTTAGTGTTACTTGGAATTATTCCTACAAAACTAGAACAGCTAATTTGTTCAGTAAAAAAATGAACTGAGTTAGTTGCTTGGATTTTTTGCCTTTTAAAAAATCCTCACCTGAGGATATTTTTCTATTGCTTTTGGGGCGGGGGGTGGGGGAGGGGGCCGGGGAGGGGAGAGACACATCAGTGTGAGAGAGACATACTGATTGGTTGCCTCCCACACCATCCCGGCCAGGGCTGGGGACCTATCTAACCTGCAACACAGGTACTTGCGTGCCCTTGACCAGAAATTGAACCCGAAACCTTTCGGTTTGCGGGCCGACGCTCTAACCGTTGATCCATATCGGCCAGGGCCGATGGTTTGCTTTTATAAATGCCCTTAGTGTTCTGAGAGACTGCCTGCTGTGTTCTCCGCACCACCCTGGGCTGGGGGCTGGGCTGGGGGTGAGCAGAGTGTGGGGCGGAGGTTGGGGGGCAGTGACCTAGGACAGTGATGGGGAACCTTTTGAGCTCGGCGTGCCAGCATTTTGAAAAGCCCTAACTTAACTCTGGTGCCGTGTCACATGTAGAAATTTTTTGATATTTGCAACCATAATAAAACAAAGACATATTTTTGATATTTATTTTATATATTTAAATGCCATTTAACAAAGAAAAATCAACCAAAAAATGAGTTCGCGTGTCACCTCTGACACGCGTGTCATAGGTTCGCCATCACTGGCCTAGGAGGCGGAGGGGGCTTGAGGGGTGCAGCAGGAGTGGCTGAGAACCTCCTTTCTGAGGCAGCTGTGGCTGCTGCCTCACAGAGGGATTGACCATAGGGTCCGTGCCACGGGAGGGGGGCACATGCCCGTCTGTGGAGAGGCTGGTGCCCGGGTGACCGTGTCCCTTCCCTGCAGCCCAGGCCGGTGGAGGTGCAGGTGATCACGCACCACATGCAGCGCTTCGCCGTGTGGTTCGGCGGCTCCATGCTCGCCTCCACCGTAAGTCCCTGCCGGCCAGCACTGCTCCCTCCCGTGTCCTGAAGGTCAGCTGGTGTGCCTGCTCTAGACTGTCGCCCCCTAATGCTGTGGGACAGAAACGTGCGGTCCTTTCAGTTCTCAGTGATTGGGGGTGACGGGCCGTGTGGTCAGTGAACCCACATGCGTTCATCGTCCTTTCCGTGACTGTCCGAGTCATGAGTGCCTTTTCCTCGTCAGCACGGAACAGGTCATGAGTTGCTAAACCCAGGGCAGCACACAGCTGGTCCCAAACAGAGGCTGAGGGGTTTTTAACACAGGACCCGTGTGGCTGCTCAGGCCAGGAGAGGTGGAGGGCAGGCCTTCTGGGGGAGGGAGGGTGGTGAGGAGAGGTGGAGGGCAGGCCTGTGGGGGAGGGAGGGAGGGGGGAGGGGCAGACCTATGGGTGGGATGAAGGGAGGGTGGTGAGGAGAGGTGGAGGGCAGGCCTGTGGGTGGGGGGAGGGAGGGTGGTGAGGAGAGGTGGAGGGCAGGCCTGTGGGTGGGGGGGAGGGAGGGTGGAGGGCAGACCTGTGGGTGGGAGGGAGGGAGGGTGGTGAGGAGAGGTGGAGGGCAGGCCTGTGGGTGGGGGGGAGGGAGGGTGGAGGGCAGACCTGTGGGTGGGAGGGAGGGAGGGTGGTGAGGAGAGGTGGAGGGCAGGCCTGTGGGTGGGGGGGAGGGAGGGTGGAGGGCAGACCTGTGGGTGGGAGGGAGGGAGGGTGGTGAGGAGAGGTGGAGGGAGGGGCAGGCCCGTGGAGAGGGGAGGGGGGAGGGGCAGGCCTATGCGGGGAGGGGGGGGGAGGTGGTGGTGTTGGGGGGCGAGGTGGGGAGGGTGTGGGGCTGGGGGGGAGGGCGGCGAGGAGAGGGGCACTTGGGCTGTGTTGGCCTCGGACACTCACTCACTCTGGGCGGCACAGCCCGCGTTCCTGCAGGCCTGCCACACCAAGAGGGACTACGAGGAGCGCGGCCCCAGCATCTGCCGCCACAGCCCCGTGTTCGGAGTCCTGTCCTAGCGTCAGCCTGGCCCTTGGCCTGTGGGTCACCTCGCCAGCCCGCTGTCCTTCGGGCCCTGCAGAGCGGGGTCAGCGGTGATGCCGATGTTGGGGGACACGAGGCACCTGCGCCAGGCGGAGCCCCTGGGCCGCGGTGCCCCCCCTCCTCACGCCCTGCACTCCAGCCGGCCTCTGGGGACGCGGGAATGTTGGAAGGAGCTTAACTGCGACTACTCACCGTTCGGAAAACAGCCAGACTGTGGCGCAGAGCAGCCTCCTCCCCAGCCTATTTTTGTAAATAAATGTTATAAACTTGAAATACAGATCGGTGTTTTATTTCCTATCACTTTGCCCTTTATGTATTTGGTACAACTGGCTGATCCCCGGCCTGGGCGGGTGCTGGGTCCCGGGCCTGGGTGGCTGTTGGGGTCCCGGGCCTGGGCGGGTGTTGGGGTCCCGGGCCTGGGCGGGTGTTGGGGTCCCGGGCCTGGGCGGGTGTTGGGGTCCCGAGCCTGGGCGGGTGTTGGGGTCCCGGGCCTGGGCGGGTGTTGGGGTCCCGGGCCTGGGTGGGTGTTGGGGTCCCGGGCCTGGGCGGGTGCTGGGTCCCGGGCCTGGGTGGGTGTTGGGGTCCCGGGCCTGGGCGGGTGTTGGGGTCCCAGGCCTGGGCGGGTGTTGGGGTCCCGGGCCTGGGCGGGTGCTGGGGTCCTGGGCCTGGGCAGGTGCTGGTGCCCTGGAGTGTGGTCATCCATGTTCCCTGAGGCACATCCTGGCATCGGGCATTAACCTCACCAGATGGAAGGTAGCCACGTGTCTGCTAGGAGCTGACCTCACTCTAGTGGAGTGCCATGGAGCTTAGAGCGCTGTGAGAATTGCTCCAGATAACGTACCTGCTCACGTCCTCGCGGGGACCCTCGGGCTGTGCTGTGGAGGGGACCCCACACCGCTGCGCCCTGAAGGAAGCCGCGGTGAAGTACCCGCTGTGCTGGGCGCTCCTGGCTCTCCTTCACCCATGTTTTTCTTTTTTTTTTTTTTTAATATATATTTTATTGATTTTTACAGAGAGGAAGGGAGAGGGACAGAGAGTTAGAAACATCGAAGAGAGAGAAACAGATTTAGCTGCCTCCTGCACACTCCTCACTGGGGATGTGCCAGCAACCAAGGTACATGCCCTTGACCAGAATCGAACCTGGGACCCTTTAGTCTGCAGGCCGACGCTCTATCCACTGAGCCAAACCGGTTAGGGCGACCCATGTTTTTCTTAAACATCCGAGATTTGCTTCGTGTCTGTGGGGTCTGATGTTGATCCCAAGTTTGCGGAAGGAAATCTAAACGATGTGGATGCCGCCCCGGTGGCTGCCGGCCGTGGACGGGCACGGTCACCGGCAGAGGTCAGGGCAGGGCAGGGACCTGCGGTTTCCATGACTACGCTTGCAGTAAGCAGGACTCAGGAGCTCGCTGGCTTGAAAGGGATTTGTTAAATTAACAGGTTTAGTTTTATCCCGTTCATAGAACACTTGCCTTACTTTTAAACTGGTGTTTGTGGTGTTTCTTCGAAGACATGAAGTATGTTTTATTCTCTCAACATTTGGAAGAAAGCATTGGGCTTTTTACTGCCGTTTAGGAACAAGTTGGGGACTCGTGCAGCCCGCTCTCCGCCGAGCTCGGGAGGTCGGGTTTCCCACGCCGTAGGAGGTCCGGCCGCCACCTCCTGAGGGTCAGCGCCCACCCCTGTGCGTCCCCACCGGGGCGTCTCAGCCACGGGGTCCTCCTTGGTCCGCGCAGACCGAGCCCCTGCTTTCCCTCTGGCCTGGCTCCTTCTGGGCTCGCTGCTCGTCTCGCACGGTCCTCCAGCCACTTGGCCACAGGAGGTCTGGGTGGGGCTGTCGGCCTCGGGCGCCCACGTGCGCCCCACACCCTGTCCTGTTCAGCGGCCAGGTGCCTTGTGGGGTGCCTGTCCCCAGGCCCCGGCTGATGCACGGTGGACGGCAGCGGCCGCGGCCTCCGAGGCGTCGCCCCCTCCCAGCTCCGGCAGCTCCTCCAGCTCCTCCTGGGCGCTGCTCGGGAGGCCGTGCCACCAGCGGTGGTTGAGGTAGAACCTGACGTACGCGTTCTCAGGCCACAGGACTTGTAGGCTTCTCTTGAAGTTGGGGACAAGGTCATCTCTGAGAGTGTACTCACGTTTGTCCAACTTACAGATCCTGAGCAGGGCATTTGGCCCTAAACATGACATTGATGGGCGGAGGGATTAGAACGTGACCACAGTGCAGGCTCTCAGCCCTGGCGGGTCCCCTGGACCAGGCGAGTCAGATGAGGCAGGAGGAGGGAGGGGGCAGGAGGAGGGAGGCAGCTGTTTTTCTAAGCTCCTGGGGCCGTGGTCGGCAAACTGCGGCTTGGCAAACCGAGGCTCTCGAGCCACATGCGGCTCTTTGGCCCCTTGAGTGTGGCTCTTCCACAAAATACCGGCTCTTCCACAAAATACCGACTTATGCGCATGGGCCACGAAGTTTCAATCGCACTGTACGTGCGCGCCCGCACGTGGTACTTTGTGGAAGAGCCACACTCAAGGGGCCAAAGAGCCGCATGTGGCTCGCGAGCCGCAGTTTGTTGACCACGGCCCTAGGGGATGCCAGCCTGTAGGTGATCCAAGTGTGGGTGTTGGTGGCTCCTTAAGCAAGTGACTGCTTACCCTCTGTTTCCTTATCTAAGACTGCAGTGGTCCTACTGCTGGTAGCAGGTTGGAGTTGTACATTTTAAAAATATTTCGTTTATTTTTTAAAATATACTTTTATCGATTTCAGAGAGGAAGAAAAAGGGAGAGAGAGATAGAAACAACTATGAGGAGAGAGAATCATGGATCGGCTGCCTCCTGCACGGCCCACCCTGGGGATGGAGCCCGAAACCTGGGCAAGTGCGATGACTGGAAATCGAACCGTGACCTCCTGGTTCATAGGTCGACGCTCAACCACTGAGCTATGCAGGCTGGGCAAAGATTTTATTTATTGACTTGAGAGAGAGCGAGAAAAAAGGAGAAAGAGAGAGAGAAACATTGATTTGTCGCTCTGCTTATTGATGCGTTCCTTGGTTGCTTCTAGTATGTGCCCTGACCGGGGGTCGAACCCGCTGCTTGGTGTATCCGGAGGACGCTCTAGCCACTGAGGTACCTGCCGGGGCTAATGTGTCGCTTCTTTCCACCGACCTGCCGGGTACTGTCTGCAGGAGGAGCTGGGGTTGGTCACTCGGTAAGAAGGAAGAATGCCAGTTAGGTTGGTAATCTTAAGGAAATCCGCACATGCTTTTTCTCCAGATTGAATTGGATCATAATGTGACAACGTCAATGAGTAAAATCCACCTTCTACAATAAAATGCCTCCGTGAACAGTTTTCTGTAAAAATAACTCAACAAATGCACACGTTAGCATTCTGAAATGGTCCGCCAGTGGTTTAGAACATCACACGTCTTCACGGTGTGGCAGTTGCTGTGCGCTACTTAACAGACGTGGACGTAAACTCGGCTCTGGGCCCAGAATGTCACGGGCGCTTTCGCTGCACACCTGGTGGCCGGTCAGTCTTTCCGCCCGCAGGTGGGGCCGCTCAGGGCTCTCCGCGGGCACCTGGGGGACACCCTTCAGCATCGGTCCCCAGACATCAGCTTCTGTCTTTACTGAATTTCTACCCAAGACCAGATGGGAGAGCAGGAGGCTTGGATTTTGCTCCGCACGTGTGGAGCATGGGGGGAACTCCAAGTGGGAGAGATGGAGGCTCCTGATAGGGTAGCTGGCCCTCGAGGAGGTGCGAGGTGGCTCCCCTGGAGCACGGGGAGCTCTGAGGCCCCAGGGGCTCACGGGGGACAGATCCACGAGGCAGGGGTTCTCCCTGTCCAGCTTCCAAAGGGAAGGGGAGGAGTGGTGAGCTGACCTTGGGGCTGGGGTTTGCCAGCAGGTGTGGCGGCAGGGCAGGTGCCGGGTTCTCTGTGGGTGGGGGCAGCGGGGATGTGGGGTTCTCTGTGGGTGGGGGCAGGGAGGGTTGGGGTTCTCTGTGGGTGGGGGCAGGGGGGATGTGGGGTTCTCTGTGGGTGGGGGCAGGGAGGGTGTGGGGTTCTCTGTGGGTGGGGGCAGGGAGGGTGTGGGGTTCTCTGTGGGTGGGGGCAGGGCAGGTGCCGGGTTCTCTGTGGGTGGGGGCCGGGGGATGTGGGGTTCTCTGTGGGTGGGGGCAGGGAGGATGTGGGGTTCGCCGTGGGTGGGGGTAGCGGGGATGTGGGGTTCTCTGTGGGTGGGGGCAGGGGGGATGTGGGGTTCTCTGTGGGTGGGGCAGGGGGGATGTGGGGTTCTCTGTGGGTGGGGGCAGGGAGGATGTGGGGTTCTCTGTGGGTGGGGGCAGGGGGGATGTGGGGTTCTCTGTGGGTGGGGGCAGGGGGGATGTGGGGTTCTCTGTGGGTGGGGGCAGGGAGGGTGTGGGGTTCTCTGTGGGTGGGGGCAGGGAGGGTGTGGGGTTCTCTGTGGGTGGGGGCAGGGGGGATGTGGGGTTCTCTGTGGGTGGGGGCAGGGGGGATGTGGGGTTCTCTGTGGGTGGGGGCAGGGGGGATGTGGGGTTCTCTGTGGGTGGGGGCAGGGGGGATGTGGGGTTCTCTGTGGGTGGGGGCAGGGGGGATGTGGGGTTCTCTGGGTGGGGGCAGGGAGGGTGTGGGTTCTCTGTGGGTGGGGGCAGGGCAGGTGCCGGGTTCTCTGGGTAATACCCCTGAAGCCCAGGAGGGTGGGGAGGACGGAGTGAGAGGCTGGGAGTGGAGGGACTGAGGACTGGAGGTTCAAGCCCCAAGATCGGGAGACTGTGGTCAGAGACAGAGCCCTTCTCAGCGATCACTGCGTCACCAAGGTGGGCATCGGTAGAGGTTGAATCCACTGGAAACTGGAGAATTCAGGGCGTTGGACAGATGGTCTAGTTGGGGGTGGGCACCATCTGGGTGGAATGGGGCCTTGGGGATGAGAGCCAAACTGTGACCCAGAGTCGCAGGTGCGGAACGGCCAGAACCCGAGCATCGCCCGTGGGAGCTCCCAACGTGCCGACTGCACATGGCCTTGTTTGAGCTCAGCAGCACCCCTGTGAAATGGTGCTGCCGTGATCCTCATCTCCAGGCTGACATGCTCCAGCACACAGTGAGGGGGGGAGGCACTGTGTGGTCTCAGGCGCGCATCCGCCCCGTCCTGGAGAAGTAGGTGGGCGACAGCCCGCGTGGGGGGGGGGGCACATCTGAGGCGTGAGCCAAGTGATTTCCTGACAGCGCGTGGCCAGGTGGGAACCGACGACGAGGCGCTGTAAAAGGTCCTCCCCCACCCAAACCCCTGGCATGTGATGTCTTGTAGGGAGCTGCTGTCGACGTTTTTATGTTGAATTATTTTTGTTCACGATGCTTTGCCAATATGTGTTTGCCCTGTGCGTTGACTTCATCGTATGTCATAAGGCAAACGAGGTGGAAGGGTCGTCGATGTGAGAGCCGAGAGCCACACGGGGTACAGCGAGTATGCGGGGAGTTTCAGCCGTTATCACTTTGTTAAAAAGCGACTGTCCTGAGAGCCTACTCGTGAAAACTGCTTTAAAAAATAGTTTTCCTGGGGAAAGAGAATGTTAGGTCCGTGAACTAACGGGTCTTCAGGGCTTCCAGTGAGAAAATATTTAAAAAGGCATTTGTCTGTAGTTGCAGAGTCTAAACATCACTAGGCCTTTCTTCCTGCCACATTGCTGCCATGATGGAATCGTTTATCATCCGTGAGTTAGAGCCCCGCCCCGCACAGCCCCTGCCTCCCCTGAGCTGCGAGCTGCCAGCCATCCTCTCAGGCCCGCGCGCCCCGCAGCCAGGCTGCAGCCGAACGCGCTGGGATGAGAGAAGCTCTCTCAGTGTCCCTGTGTGGTTTCCGGGGCAGGATGGGGGCAGCGCCCGAGTGACCAGCCCCCGAAGGGCTCCCTGCACCCGAGCGCTCTCACCTGCGCCCTTGCCCCCAGCCCCACCTCCCACGGTCAGCATCTCCTCCCCCGTCCTGCCCTGTGTCCCTCACCGGACGAGGTCCTTGAACCCGGGGACTGATCTCTGCAGTGCCGGGTCCATGGTAGGTGCCCAGCAAACGCTGGACTCCATTCCTGTCACAGGAGACCACCCGGTTCCCCAGGCTGGGCATGCTGTGCAGAGTGTGGGTAGCCTCCGATGAAGCTGGTGTTTGCACGCTTGGGGTGTTCGCGAGTGTGACCTTAGGAGTTTTAATGGTGTGAAGCCCAGCACGTGAGGTCACAGTGGGCGTCCCGTCCGCCCGCTCCTGGTGTGCGGGCCCGTCCACGTGGTGCCCGTCCTTGTGTGGCCACAGCAGAGCTGGTGGCAGAAACGCCCGCAGAAGCCGTGCGGGCCTGGGCTGCCGAGCAGCGGCCGGCACCTGCAGCTCCCTGAGGTGAATGATGAGCCCCTTCCGACCGAAGCAGCGGGCCTTTCGCAATGAAATCCTTCTCTACGGTCCCTCCTTCTATCTCATCTGTGAACATGACGATGGTGCCAGACAGTCTTGTGAGAGTGATCGCGTGCACAGCTGCTGTGACACCGCAAGTGGAGATCTACTGGGAAAAAAGTCTTTACTTAAATGAAGGATATTTCATAATGTTTCCTTTAAAAGTAACTGTCAGGCTTGTTAAATAGAAATAGATTGGCAAAATAATTGCGTGAGGCTTTAATTGGCAATTACATCAATTCCACTTGGTCAGATGGAATACATTTTAAAAAAGAGAGGAGAGAAATGATAGCTTGATATTGGTGTCAAGGAGGGATTGTTCTTGTGTTAAAATACTAGTTCTTGCCCTGGCTGGTTTGGCTCAATGGATAGAGTGTCGGTCTTCGGACTGAGGAGCCCCGGGTTCAATTCCGGTCAAGGGCACATGTCCAGGTTGTGGGTTCGATCCCCAGTCGAGGGCATGCAGGAGGCAGCTGATCAATGATTCTCTCTCGTCATTGATGTTTCTATCTCTCTCTCTCTCTTCCTCTCTGAAATCAATAATAATAAAAAATACTAGTTCTTTCTATCCTGCACTATGTCTCAAAGCAGGCAGGTGTACTCCCGCAGGCTGGCATTCAGGTTACCCTTGTTTTCATCTTGGGGTGCAGATTATTTCTGGCTGTGTGTGTGTACAGTCATATATATATGTATTAATAGTATTGGCTAGCCTGTCCGGTGTGGCTCAGTTGGTTGGGCATCGTCCCATGCACCAAGAGGTCACCAATTCGATTCTCAGTCAGGGCACATGTCTGGGTTGCGGGCTCGATCCCCAGTTGGAGGCCTGCAGGAGGCAGCCAGTCAGTGTTTCTCTCCCTCTCACTTCCTCTTTCTCTAAAAAATCAATGAAAACATAGTTAAAGAAATAGTGTTTGCTACTAAGAAATTGAAAATTTTTTAATTGGTTAAAGAAGGTTGATTGGTAATTGACTTGATAGCTTTAAATTACTGTTAAAAATTAATACTAATAAACCTAAGGATGGATGAGGAAAATTTAAATAACATGGTGTTGGCTATCTTTTCAATATTAACCGGTCAGATGGATCGGCCCTCACGTTGACCTAGTTGCCTGCTGGCTGCATTAGCGCTCCCCGCGGATGCATTCTGACTAGTTTCCCCTCAGACATCCCCTGGCCTCGAGTGACCTTTCCTCCTGCTTCCCGTTTGTGATTGGCGGGGTGACCAGACGATACGGTTTCCAGTGAGGTTCACTTCATGCCGTTTGCTCATCACCGTGAAGCGGAGTTTGGGGGTGAAGCAGCGACGTCACTGCCTTTGCTGGCTCTCGGTGCTGTTGCTCTCGGCTGTCTCTTCGTCTCCTTTCCTTCTCTTCACCTGGTGAGATGAGGGCGTGTGAGCCAGGGGAGTCGGGGGTAGGACCCAACCTACGAGTTTGGCGGGCAGATGAGCGGTGGGGGTGACGGAGGAGGCTGCAAGGTGAAGGCTCTGGGTGTGAGGACAGACAGCTCTCATGGAGACCCCAGGGGAGCCCTTCAGTCTGGTCTGCAGAAGCTGCACCCTCTGGGTTTGTGCGATTGATCCTCTTGCCTCAAGTTGTTTTTTTTTTTGAAATACTCATCCGGGATATGTTTATTAATTTTAGAGAGAGGGGGGAAGGGTTGGGGAGAGGGAGAAAGAGAGGGAGAGAAACATCCATGTGGGAGAGAAACATAGAAACATTGATTGGTTGCCTCCCTCATGCACCCCAACCAGGGATCAAACCTGTAATCTGGGTATGTGCCCTGCCCGGGCTGACACTCCAACCTACCGAGCAGAGCACCCGGCCGGGGCAACGTGCTCTGATAACTCTAGCAACGTCCGAGTCCTGGCTAAATCCAGAGGCTGGTGGTGTCCTGGCTGGGAAGTTCTCCCGACAGCCGCTGGGAGAAGGCTAAGCTGTGGGCTCGTCGGGGACGGAGCCGCGTGCTCCCCTCGGGCCCCAAGGTGGCCCCTCCCCGAGGTGCAGAGGCTGAGGGCGCTGGCGGCCCCTTTGTGGCAGAGTTGCATTCGGGGTGGGGAGATTGACAGAGGGAGGTGTGGGGACAGGCTGCCCCAGGAGGGGCCGGGAGCGGGCCAGGGAGTCAAGAACGAGCCCGAGAGGACGCTGGACGGGGCCCTGCAATTCTCACAAACCGACACCCCCCCCAAATTTTACTACCTCCTTTGTTTCTGACCCCAGCTTCGTTGAGATATAATTGACAAATAGCATTGTATACATTTAAGGTATACAACACAACCTACTTTTAAAAAAATGTTTTTATTGATTTTAGAAAGAGAGAAGCATGGACGAGGAGAAGCAGGCCCCCTACTGGGCATGTGCCCTGACCAGGAATCAAACGGTGACCTCTTGGTGCGTGAGTCAACACTCAGCAACCACTGAGCCACACTGGCAGGGCACACACCTACTTCTGATAGAAGGTCTAATAGGTCCAAGTGTTAAGTTTTACACTTAGAATAGCCCACCACATGCAAACTCTCACCGAGCCCGGTGGCGTGTTGAAGGGGTGGACAGCAGAGAGAAGGACGCCATCCTTTCCCCAGGAGGACACGGCGAGCAGGGCGGCGAGATGCCTGCTCAGGGAGAGCTTAGGGCTGACACTCAGCTATCACCCCGGGCGCTGGGGGACCCTCGGCTCCTCCCTCAATGTGCTCTGTCAGCTCCCTGCAAGTCACATGATGAGACATGACTTTCTTTAAAAAAAAAAATTTATTGATTTTTTACAGAGAGGAAGGGAGAGGGATAGAGAGTTAGAAACACCGATCAGCTGCCTCCTGCACGGGATGTGCCAGCAACCAAAGTACATGCCCTTGACTGGAATCGAACCTGGGACCCTTCCGTCCGCAGGCCGACGCTCTATCCACTGAGCCAAACCGGTCAGGGCCTGAGACATGACTTTCCGACCTGGTCGATGTCTGTATGATGGCGGGCCGTCCTTGGAGCACTTTCTGACCCAAATGATGGGAAGGCCCGGCTGCTGCTATAAACATGGGCAATTCTGATGCAGAGAGAAGACTTGCTCCACCACACAAAGTGATGTGTAGGTGCCCAGGGGTGCCCTGGGTCTGGGGTCCCAAGGGCCAATGTCACCAGAGATTGTGTGGGCTCCAGTGGTCAGGGCAGTCTTGATGGAGCAAATGAGACTCGAGGCGACGTTTGTGAGTTCAAGCGACAAAGCTAAGCAGATGGAGATGCTTGGTGATGCTCCCAGCTGGTCAGCCCGGACGGGACACCTGTGGGTGTCTAAGGGGGTCCTACTGACCCGGATCCGATGAAGACTTTTAAGAACGGATGTTCGAGGGACTAACTAGAGAGGCTGGGCGCGTGGATCTGATTCAGACGACGAGAGCGTGGAGGAAGTGGGCGATCTGCGTTTACCCGGTGCTGTCTGCCGTTCTAATTGGTGGTAGCGTTGGAGTCTGTAGCGTTTTCTTCTGTGGGGACTCCACACCGCCCCTGAAGCCTTCTCGTCGGTGTTGCTGTGTGCACAGCCCCGGGGGAAGGCCTGCTTAGACTGTTGCCTTGTGGCTTTTAATGGAAAAGCAATTGATTTCGGCTTATCCCACTCATAGTGCCTGTTGGATATTAACCTCCACCTTTGCTTTAAGTCCCCCTCCCACCTCTCCTTTCTCAGGCACTGGGGCAGGGACACTTGAGAATGTGAGAGTGGTGACTGGAGCCCCGCCCGCCGGAAGCGGAGGTGGCCCCCAAGGAGCTTTCCGATGGAATTAGGAAATTCCCGAAGGCGTGTACAGTCTATGATGGAGAGGATGGAGTCTATGTTACTTCTGTGTTCCGTTAGGAAGTGGCATCACGGGAACCTGTGAAGGAAGTGGCCCGAGTGTGCTCTGAGGGTGACGGAGGGGTTGGCACCTTCGATGAGGCGGCCTTTCTAAAACGGGGGAGCGTCCCTGGTACCTGTGCTGGCAGAGTCCACGTGTCCCTGTGGCCCGGCGATGGTGCCAGGCACTTGGTCAGACACTCACCAGGATGTCAGGGTGAAGGCATTCTGTGGAGGTGGTTAACGTCTGCCACCCGTTGACTTTAAGTGAAGGAGAGCGTGTGGCTGGGCCTCAGCCAATCAGTTGAAGACTTTTAAGAGGGAAAAGGAATTCTGCCTCAAGACTGACATGGAATCCACCTGAGTCTCCAGCCTGCCAGCCTCCCGTGCAGATTTCACACGCAAGACCCAAACATCAACTCTTCCTGCGTTTCCGACCGCCGCCAACCCTCACGGTTCAGACTGGCCAGTCCCTACACGCACGTGAGCCAGTTCCTTAAAATAACCCTCTCAGGCCCCACCCCACCTACTGCACACCTCTGATTGCATCTATCTCTGACTGACAACACCTGACGGACCACCTTCCCTCTCGGCTTGGCCTGGACCGGGGTGTTCTGGGTAATTGCTGAGCCCAGATCGGCCTCGGGACCATCTGGAGGAGGCTGTGGCCCTGATTGGGAGTCGGCACCAGAGAGGGACCAGAGTGTTGTTCTAGGCCTAGGGGACACTCTGTGGATGTTGGCTAATAACACAAATGAGCGTTTCGTGCTAAGTGCCATCGAGTTAATTTCCAGCCAGCGTTTGCGGGATTGAGCCCCAGCCCTGTGGTTAGTATTCAGGGGGTACAAGATGGACCAGACACAGCAGCGGAGAATGGGCCTGAGTATTTCCTTATTTTTAAAATTAAAAAATCCTCACCAGAGGATATCTTTTCCATTGATTTTATTTCAAGAGAAAGGGAAGGGAGGGGGAGAGACAGAGAGAGAAACATTGATGTGAGAGAGATACATCGATTGGTTGACTGCTGCCCGTGCCCCGGGGCTAGGATCGAGTCTGCAACCAAGGTACATGCCCTTGACTGGAATCGAACCTGGGACCCTCAGTCTGCAGGCCGATGCTCTAACCACTGAGCACCGGCTAGGGCTGGGCTGAGCATTTCCGGTCACACACCTGCTGGGAGCTCCCGGGGAAGGTGGACAGGAGGAGGTGGGGCAGCAGCCGCTGGGGCCAGGGGGCGGGTCTCCCAGCACCTGTGAGCCGGAAGTCAGCGCAGCCTGGAGTTCACGGACATGGACATGCCCACCACCTGCTGTTTTGAATCCTGATGTTTATCAGGTGAGCTGTTCAAGTCAACTGATGTTACAGTGACAGCGATGAAAGAATTGTCTTTAACCAGAAGGCAGAGAGCAAGGGGGGACTTGAGTGATGTGTGTGTGTGTGTGTGTGTGTGTGTGTGTGGGTGTGTGTGCGTGCTCCCGCGTGCTGGCCTGAGCGGGGATGACGGAAGTTACAAATGATGTCGTTAATAAACCAGGAGGAGCTTTTAAATTAACTGCACCCAAGATTGGAGATTACTTTTCTAAAATGTTTCCTCACAAGACAAATGAAGCAAATACATCCCGACAATGAGGAAGAAATGAAGACCTTGCGAGAAGAGCCCATTGCCAGAGGCAGGGCCAGCGGTGAGTCAGCCGGCCAGGCGTGAGGTCTTCATTACGGGCACTGGTGGCTCCTGTGTGAACCAAAGCAGCTGAGGGGAGTGCAGCAGGGAGTGGGGTCCCCCCTCCCCACCCCACGCCGGTCCAGGAGTGACATGGAAACACACGTCAGGTGGGGGAGCAGTGTCCTGTGCTCTCAGAGGCTGCAGGTGCGATGCCTGGCCCCGGCCAGGCACATGCCATGGGTTGTGTGATGAGCCAAACAGTCGGTGTTTCTCACATCGATGTTTCACTCTCTCTCTTCCCCTCCTTTCCTCTCTCTCTAAAAATCAATAAAACATGTTAAAAAAGAAAAAAAGAAACACGGCAGGTCAGGCACTGAGTTCACAGCTCGCCAGGAGGCGTGCTGCTGCCTTCATCAGTGAGCACACGGGAAGGCCCTCCGCACTCTGCCCTCCACCCGCTCACGCCTGCCCCTCCATCCATTGGTTCCAGAGGCATTAAAGCCCTGAGCTGAGGAGCTGGAGGCCTGGATTTAAGTCCTGGGTTCTCATTTGTTAACCGTGCGAACCTCAGTGTATTTCCTCACCTCTGACCCCCAGTTTCCTGCCCCCCAAAGGGAGGATGTAAACCAGCGGTTCTCAACCTGTGGGTCGAGACCCCTTTGGGGTCGAACGACCCTTTCACAGGAGTCGCCTAAGACCAACGGAAAACACATATATAATCACATATTGTTTTTGTGATTAATCACTATGCTTTAATTATGTTCAATTGGTAACAATGAAAATACATCCTGCATATCAGATATTTACATGACGATTCATAACAGTAGCAAAATACAGTTATGAAGTAGCAACGGAAATCATTTTATGGTTGGGGGTCACCACAACATGAGGAACTGTATTAAAGGGTCGCGGCATTAGGAAGGTTGAGAACCACTGATGTAAACTGAGCTGTCGGGGTGGCGGGAAGTGGAAAGGAGGAAGGAAAGCGCCAGTGCTGAGATGCGACACCTCCCCATGGTGGGTCCTCCTTGCTCTCTCCTCCCTTTACTCTGACTCCTTAGGTTTCCAGGGAGGGGCGGCTGTGTCTGGAGGCTCCCACGTGGTTCAGTCCCTGGTTCAGTCTACCCTTTGCCCGGGCTTGCAGGCCGCCTGTCCCAGCGGCGGACACCAGAGGGCGCACCAGCACCGCCCACCGCCCTGGCTCTGGGTGACACGGAGCACCACGTGATTGCAAAGGCTCGTTGCCAACCCTCAGAGGTCAGTTCTGAGCTGAAATCTGAAGCAACGGAGGGCCAATCACCTGCATCGACCCTTTCAGGGGATTGTAAGAGCTTGCCATTGCACTGAGTGGTAAGGAGCAAATGGCATTCCGTGACAGCAAACCTTTGCAATTTGACCTTCAGAGTGAGTGTGCCTGTCAAACCCTCTTGGAACAAGAGCCGAGAGGCAGATGCAAAGCCTGAGCCCACCCAGCAGCCTCGCTGGGAAGCAGCCCAGCTGCTCTGAGCTCAGAGCCCTCATGCTGGAAGGCATGGAGCCCCCTGAGGCTGCCATTTCTCACACACGCTGTGACCTCCCAGCCTGGCCTCAGCACCCAGAGCTGCCCCGGGGAAGGGCGTGGGCTCGCCCCGCTGTGACATGACCGTGGGGGGAGGTAGGGTCGGCAGCTGGCACTAGCGAGGGAAGGAGCAGCCTCGCTGTGGAGGAGGGCGCACGTCTGAGTCTCTGACCAGACGGACCTGCACATTCAGCTCCCAGACAAGACACCTGGCAGCTCCTCGGGAATTCGGTGCGTCCAGAATTTCCATTGGAAACCTGGTGAGGTTCTGAGCACGCACAGCTTCCAGGTGCACAGGGCCCCACCAGCCAGTTCTTTCCCGTCTCACCGTGGAGCGTGTCGGGAGTGAAAGAAAGATCACCTGTGTCCCTCTCCTGTGGTCACCTTATGGGTAGTTCCCACGGGGCATCTCCTCCAGGTCCCTAAAAAGGGCCACCAGAGTCTCAATGACTTTCCACTTCTACTCTGGGGGAGGGACAGAGCAAGGGACAGGGGCGGGCAGGAGCAGAGGTGGTGGGGGCCGGGAACAGGAGGCCTCTGTGCTGCTGCACCTGAAAGTGGGAACGGGAGGACGGAGAAGGTGTAGGTGTCTCCTAGGGGCTGGGGGACCTGTCCCAGGTGTGAGGTGGCCCAGAAAAGCGGCGAAGAGAACAAAGAGAACCGAGTGAATCAGAAAGAAAAAGGAGAAGTTTATTTGCGTTCTCGGGCGAGACCCACTGACCCAAAAGGTGGGGTCAGTGAATGTCGCGCCTCCAGGGAGGGAGGGGGATCTTTTTATTCAGGTGTTTGGTGAGGGCGGGGGGCCTGAACTGAGGAAGTCTGCACCGCAGGGATCATCATGACACTCAACTGAGAAAGTCTCAGCTGCAGGGGAGTGGGCGGAATATTCAGGACGAAGTTCTTATCTTATCTGTGTGGGGGTATGTGAATTCAGGGAGAAGAAGCTGGTATCTGTGTCTGGCACGTTGATCTGTGAGAAATTCCAGGGGAAGTTCATTATCTCATCACATGCCTGCATGCATCCAAACCTGGGCTCTCTCCGACCTAACACCAGGCAGCTGAGTGAGGCTTTCCAGCTGGTGGAGGTGGGTGTGGGATGGAGGGGAGGGGGGCCGGGTTGGAGAGCGGGTACTCAGGTGGTGCAGAGCCCTGGGTGCTCCTGAGGAGTGGTGGGGGCTGGGCAGGCCCTGGGAGAGCCAGGCTCACCCTCTGGGGGGCGGGGGGAAAGGGTCTTGGAGAACTTGTGGGCAGCATGGTGAAGGGCTTGGAAGGACAGGCGGGGGGCTATGGTGACGTAGTAGAGAAAGGGGGAGGGTTTCCCAGCTTGCCCTTGCCGGGGGGCCCAGTGCTGGGTGCGGGGCACAGCCGTGCTGCCCGCAGAGTGGGGTGGCCATGGGTGGTTCCTGGGCCTCCGGGCCTGACTCCTTCAGGTGCTGGTGGTTCCGGGAGGCCTGGCTCGGATCAGGCGTGGGCCTCCAGCTGGAATAGAGCTCATGGACACCATCGCTTTCAGGGAGCGATCATACCCCAAAACTCGCGTTTCTGGCCCACTCCGAGTAACAGGCAGTGTGTTGAACCTCGTGCCATTAGCAATTCTGACATCCTGCCTCTGGCCCCACGCTGCCCCCTCCTCTCCAGCACTTTTTCTTCCACACCTGCCTGTCCCCTGCTCTCAGGACTCACGAGGCAGGGCAGCCAGTCGGACACTCTGAGCGACTCTGACCACACGAGGCTGGTGCCCTGACAGACGGGCAGTGACCTCTGTCAGCAGCCTGGCTGAGCGGCCTTGCTACTCTATTTCAATAGCTGTGAGCTGTCAGCATGTGCGTGGCTACAGCGAAGTCCCTGTCGCTACGGCCTGTCGCTGTAACAGGAAGCCTGAGGCCACCGGGACCCGGCTGCTGGCCTGCAGGCAGTCAGCAGGCCTGAAATGCAGGCTCCACGGGACGGACGGCCTCTGGAACCCACGTGTGACAACAGTGTCCCAGGAAAACGAGTGGCGGCAAGGCAGCATCACACGCCCCTGTCGTCTCCTGTCAGTCAATGCAGTGTTTTCAACAATCGCGTGTGCTAACAACCGGCACCAGGTGACCATGGACATGTGTCACAGTGTGGCCTGGGCCGGGTGCGGTTGCCGCTCTGTCTCTCCCGGCGGGACCAGGCCCCCTGCTCTGTGCCTCGCGTTCTTCACTGTGGAATGGAGACGGCGACAGGCCTACTGGATAAGGTTGTTGGAGAGTCATCGAGCTGCCTGCTGGACAGCGCCTGCCTCCTCAGCGGTGCCCAGTAACTCCAGGTGGATGGAGATGCTCCCTCTGCAGGGACCGGGAGAGAAACACCCGTCAGCTGGGGGGCTCTCTGGAGAGACTTCGGGGCCCTGCGAGCACAGGGTGGGTCTTGATGGTGGATGAAGGAAAAGGCACAGAGAAAGGCAGGAGGGACAGAAGCGAGAAGGGCCACCGTGACAAGCAACACATCATGACCACATCCTGTGACATCATCGAGAAGGGGCTGCAAAAGGCGAGGTACTGAGACTTCTCGAAGCTCAAAGGCGCCCACAGAGCAGAGAGGGGGTGCAGGCTTCTCCTCATGCTGCCCCTCGCCTCTCTGATAACCTGAGCGGTGAGCTGAGGGCTTTTCCTGGGGTGGTGTCTCTCGACGCTGAAGAATGAGCTCCAAGAGCCAGAAGATTTAAGCAAAAGTGTGGAAAGTTTCCTACAAGCAGATTCGGACTCCCCACACGGGGAGGGTGCCCTGTAATGGGCGGCCTGGGAGGCCTTGTGGTCTAGGGGCAGATACTTGCTACAATCTGCTCTATATCTATCCCTGTCATCACCTGATCGATTTCCTCAATTGTTCTCACCCAGCAATGGACCTGAACTCTCCCTGTGTCTATGTGTCCTGTCTCTGTTCCTGTGCGGGACTCTCCCTGTGTCTATGTGTCCTGTCTCTGTTCCTGTGCGGGACTCTCCCTGTGTCTATGTGTCCTGTCTCTGTTCCTGTGCGGGACTCTCTCTGTGACTATGTGTCCTGTCTCTGTTCCTGTGCGGGACTCTCTCTGTGTCTATGTGTCCCTTCTCTGTTCCTGTGCGGGACTCTCCCTGTGTCTATGTGTCCTTTCTCTGTTCCTGTGCGGGACTCTCTCTGTGTCTATGTGTCCCTTCTCTGTTCCTGTGCGGGACTCTCCCTGTGTCTATGTGTCCTGTCTCTGTTCCTGTGCGGGACTCTCTCTGTGTCTATGTGTCCCTTCTCTGTTCCTGTGCGGGACTCTCCCTGTGTCTGTGTGTCCTGTCTCTGTTCCTGTGCGGGACTCTCCCTGTGTCTATGTGTCCTTTCTCTGTTCCTGTGCGGGACTCTCTCTGTGTCTATGTGTCCCTTCTCTGTTCCTTGTGGGACTCTCCCTGTGTCTATGTGTCCTGTCTCTGTTCCTGTGCGGGACTCTCCCTGTGTCTATGTGTCCTGTCTCTGTTCCTGTGCGGACTCTCCCTGTGTCTATGTGTCCTGTCTCTGTTCCTGTGCGGGACTCTCCCTGTGTCTATGTGTCCTTTCTCTGTTCCTGTGCGGGACTCTCTCTGTGTCTATGTGTCCTGTCTCTGTTCCTGTGCGGGACTCTCCCTGTGTCTATGTGTCCCTTCTCTGTTCCTTGTGGGACTCTCCCTGTGTCTATGTGTCCTGTCTCTGTTCCTGTGCGGGACTCTCCCTGTGTCTGTGTCCTGTCTCTGTTCCTGTGTGGGACTCTCCCTGTGGCTATGTGTCCTTTCTCTGTTCCTGTGCGGGACTCTCTCTTTGTCTATGTGTCCTTTCTCTGTTCCTGTGCGGGACTCTCCCTGTGTCTATGTGTCCTGTCTCTGTTCCTGTGCGGGACTCTCCCTGTTCCTATATATTCCTACACCTT
Organism: Myotis daubentonii; assembly: GCF_963259705.1. Classification (NCBI taxonomy): domain Eukaryota; kingdom Metazoa; phylum Chordata; class Mammalia; order Chiroptera; family Vespertilionidae; genus Myotis; species Myotis daubentonii. The sequence continues at coordinate 5,796,086 of NC_081849.1, read as the reverse complement.
GTTGCTGGAGGCCCTCCCTTGGTTTCCCATGCCTCTGGCTTTGAGTCCAGAAACATTTGATTATTTCTGCTTGGTTGGGTCCTGTGATTAGGCTTTTCAAACTGACGTGTCTGCCCTGCCTGTTTGCCACCTGCCTTTGTTTCCCACTGGACCCTGCCCTGTCTGCCTGCATGTCCAGCTAACCTCTCATCTCTACGAGCAGGGCCTGCCTCCTGTCTCCGGGCTCAGTATCCCTGGGACGCCACCCTTAATGGCAAAGAGGAAACCTCAGGGTTTTTGGCACCAGAAGACTTTCTGACGCTGCCAGGCAAGCAGCACGGAGGGAGAGAAGCCAGCCCCACTGTGCGCCCCAGCGAGCCCGGCAGAGACCAAAGAACACGGACATGGCCGGTGTGTCCTAAAGCCCTGCAGCTCCCGGGGCTCCCGCAGCTCCCGGGGCACCCACAGCTCACACCACAGGGGTCGCGGCCCTCGGCCAAGGTGCTTTCCCTGGTGCCTGCCTGTTTGCTAGGCTGGGCTGAGAGGAAGGAGATCCGTGGCTTTCAGAAACGAACGCTCCAGCCTCCATGTTAACTTCACTGTCCAGGCGGCAAGAAGAGAGCTCAGGACCCGTCCGCTGAGATATTTTGCAAGCTCGCAAGGGAATGTATTCAGCGCGTTCAGAGGTAATTTCTTTAAAACATTGGTTAGGTCGAAGGGCCTGGGTTAATTATAATAAGGCAGTCAGCGAATTTTATTTTCTGTGGCAAATGTTGTTCATGATGCTGAGAGAACGGGCATGATTTCCTGTAACAAACATCCTTACACGCACAATTGCCTACGACAAATGTTTAAGGGAAGCCTGGGTGTCCTGGTGGAAGGCGACAGGCAGGTCACCAGGACACGCCTCGGAGTGGAGGCGCAGGAGGCGCAGGCTGCATGCCGAAGAGCATGCGTGGTGGTAATCCACACGGAGCGTGTTAGCCTGGGCCTGAGAGGAAACGTCACCTTGGGGAGGCCACAGCTTCTTCTGCCGCAGGACCGTGAACGAGGCAGGGATGCGCGGCAAACGGACGCTCCCAGTGTAACACGGCGATCACGTCCCACCAGGCTTTTCCGAGCACACGGCCAGTGAGAGAAGAGAGCCCTGGCCCGTGCAGTGGGAGCCTCGGCCGGTGCACTGAGGGGTCGTGGGTCCGATGCCTGCCAAGGGCTTGTACCTGGGTTGCAGGTTCGATCAGGCCCCAGTGGGGGTGTGTGCGGGAGGCAACCAATCGATGTGTCTCTCTCTCCCCCCTCCTTCCCTCCCACTGTCTCTAAAAGTCAATGGGAATATATCTGCAGGTGAGGATGAACAACCACAGCAACAATGAAAAGCAAACGAAACACAAATGAAGCAGGAGAAGGGGGACAGTAATGTAGAAATTAATGAGCAGAAGGCAGATAAACAATAGAGGAAATCAGTGATGGGGAAGTCAGTTCTCAGGGATCAGCCCCATTGGCAAGTCTCCTTAGCAGCGCTGGTTGGGAAATAAAGACGAGGCCCGACTACAGCACGGGGCTGAGCGAGGACTCCCGGCGGGGTCAGCAGCATCCAGAGGGTCCGAGGACATTAGGAACAGCTTATGTCCTAAACGCCTCAACTTTGATAAAACGGGCAATTCCTGGCAAGACGATCAGAACGCACTCAGGGAGGAGGAGGCAGTGAATGTCCCTGCATCGATTAAAAACAAATTGCATTTGTAATTACAAACCTTCACGTGAAGAAAGCTGTGTAGCCTTATTGGTGAATTCTACCCGCATCTAAGGGAGACACAGCACCACTTCACTACGTGGCGCCCACAGCCGAGACAGACAACACAGGAGGCCCTGACCACTAGCCGTCATGAACCTGGACGCACATAATCTAACAAGAGTCAGCAATCTGAATCAAAAATGTATCTACACTCAGAGTTCTCGTGGTCAGGGATTTAGCCCAGGGACGTGCGGTGGATTTGACATTCAGAACTCAGTGTAGCCCGACCGGCGGCTCAGGTGGTGGGCATCGCCTGATCCTCCACGGCTGAGGGTTTGACCCCGGTCAGGCACATGTAAGAATCGGCCAATGAATGTATCAATAAGTGGACCAGCAGATCAGTGTCTCTTTCTCTCTCAAATCAATTAAAAAAAGAAAGAAAAGAAAATCCACCCCCCACCACGAGGCTGTGTGACCTTGATCAGGCCCTCCGGCTAGGAGAGCATTTGAGTGCCTTTTGTAGGTTAAAGGTCAGTGACGGCGGACATGCTGGGAACTTCCTGTGAGAGTCTCATTACAGGGGGTGGTGGTGTGTGTCTTGTCTATTTTGCGGGTTGTGGAGTGGCCACCCGATTCCCTGCACGAGGGGCCTGCTGCCCCAGATGCCAGGAGGGCTGTCAGCACTTGTCTCAACTGCAGACTCACTCCTTTTCTTGGCAGCCCCTGCAGTGATGCAGGGACAGAGGCCTGGCTATATGCACCCTGCAGGCACCCCTGCAGGCATCCCTGCAGGCACACCTGAGGGCACCCCTGTGGGCACCCCTGCAGGCACCTCTGTGGGCACCCCTGCGGGTACCCCTGAAGGCACCTCTGTGGGCACCCCTGTGGGCATCCCTGAAGGCACCTCTGTGGGCACCCCTGCGGGCATCCCTGAAGGCACCTCTGTGGGCACCCTTGCGGGCATCCCTGAAGGCACCTCTGTGGGCACCCCTGCGGGCACCCCTGCGGGCATCCCTGAAGGCACCTCTGTGGGCACCCCTGCAGGCACCTCTGTGGGAACCCCTGTGGGCATCCCTGAAGGCACCTCTGCGGACACTGTACTCCAGGCTCCTTAGAGGCTTTGTGGAGCCTGAAGATGCTCCAATGACCACACCTTTGCCCTTGCCATGTCCCTCCCTCCACAGGTGTCCATGCCAGCTGCTCCCTCCAGCTCCTCCCCTGCAGCCCCTAGCTTCCAGCACTGCACCCTTCACCTCCCAGCTCAAGGTCATCAGTCAGTAAGCCTATAGCAAATCACACACACACCATCTCTCACACACACCTATATACACATACACCATGTCATACACACACACACAACCTACACATACTACCTATACACACACACCATCTCTCACAAACACAAACATGCTCACACACACACCATCTCTCACAAATATACACATGCTCATACACACACCATCTCTCACAAACACACACATGCTCACACACACACCATCTCTCACACACACCTATATACACATACACCATGTCATACACACACACACAACCTACACACACTACCTATACACACACCATCTCTCATAAACACACACATGCTCACACACACACCATCTCTCATAAACACACCATCTCTCACACACACCTATATACACATACACCATGTCATACACACACACACAACCTACACATACTACCTATACACACACACCATCTCTCACAAACACAAACATGCTCACACACACACCATCTCTCACAAATATACACATGCTCATACACACACCATCTCTCACAAACACACACATGCTCACACACACACCATCTCTCACACACACCTATATACACATACACCATGTCATACACACACACACAACCTACACACACTACCTATACACACACCATCTCTCATAAACACACACATGCTCACACACACACCATCTCTCATAAACACACCATCTCTCACACACACCTATATACACATACACCATGTCATACACACACACACAACCTATACACACACACCATCTACATACACACCATCTCACACACACATACACCATGTCACATACACACACCACACACACACACACACATTCACACACCACCTACACACATAAGCCATGTCACACACTCACACACACAGCATCTCATACACATATATCATGTCACATACAGACCACATACACATATACAAACTCCCACACACAAATACACATCTCCCTCTGGCGTTGCAGATATGTGTGTGGGGGGTTGTGTGTGTGTACCCTGATTTTAATGCTTTTCATTGTGTTTACGTCTTTTGTTAAAAGGCACCTCAAAAACTTTTTGGGTGTGGGTCTCACACATGGACACCCTGACACCCGACTGGTCCAAGGATGCCGTTCAGTCTTCACCCTGTCTGACGGCTCGTCCCAGCTGCTCCCTTTAACTCCTCCCATTTTTCTCAAGGTTTCATCCGAGTAAAGGCTTCCTCCTTCTGCGGCCGAGTGACCATGCCAACCGAGTGACTGTGCCAACCGAATGACCGTGCCAACCGAGTGACCGTGCCAACCGAGTGACCATGCCAACTGAGTGACCATCCCAACCGAGTGACCGGCCCGCCTCTGGAAACAAGGGCACTTGCTCTGCGGCCCCACATGACTCACAGACACATGTAGCTCTGTGATAGCTTTGCCTCCTTGTCCTCCTCCTCCTCCTCCTCCTCCTGCTTCTTTAATCCTCATCCGAGGATATGTTTATTGATTTAGAGAGAGATGAGGAAGGCAGAGAGAGAGAGAGAGAGAGAGAGAGAGAGAGAGAGAGAGAGAAACATCAATCAGTTGCCTCTTTATTCATTTATTTATTTATTTTTTTTAGTTTTATTGCTTAAAGTATTACAAAGGGTATTACATATGTCTCCCTTTCCCCCCGCCCTTGACAATCCCCTGGCCTCCCCTACCCCCCAGTGTCTTATGTCCATTGGTTATGCTTATGTGCATGCATACAAGTCCTTCGGTTGATCTCTTACCCCCCTCCCTCCTGCCCCCCAACCCTCCCCGGCCTTCCTGCTGCAGTTTGACAATCTGTTTGAGGCAGCTCTGCCTCTGTATCTATTTTTGTTCATAAGTTTATAATGGTCTTTATTATCCATGAATGAGTGAGATCATGTGGTATTTTTCCTTCATTGACGGGCTTATTTCACTTAGCATAATGCTCTCTAGTTCCATCCATGCTGTTGCAAATGGTAAGAGTTCCTTCTTTTTTACAGCAGCATAGTATTCCATTGTGTAGATGTACCACAGTTTTCTAATCCTTTCATCTACTGATGGGCACTTAGGCTGTTTCCAGATCTTAGCTATGGTGAATTGTGCTGCTATGAACATAGGGGTGCATATATCCTTTCTGATTGGTGTTTCTGGTTTCTTGGGATATATTCCTAGAAGTGGGATCACAGGGTCAAATGGGAGTTCCATTTTTAGTTTTTTGAGGAAACTCCATACTGTCTTCCATAGTGGCTGCACTAGCCTGCATTCCCACCAGCAGTGCACAAGTGTTCCTTTTTCTCCGCATCCTCTCCAGCACTTGTCGTTTGTTGATTTGTTGATGATAGCCAATCTGACCGGTGTGAGATGGTACCTCATTGTTGTTTTGATTTGCATCTCTCAGATGATTAGTGACTTTGAGCATGTTTTCATATGTCTGTTGGCTTTCTGAATGTCCTCTTTTGAAAGGTGTCTATTTAGGTCCTTTGCCCGTTTTTTTGATTGGATTGTTTATCTTCCTTTTGTTAAGTTGTATGAGTTCCCTATAAATTTTGGAGATTAGACCCTTATCAGATATGACATTGGCAAATACGTTTTCCCACGCAGTGGGCTTTCCTGTTGTTTTGTTGATGGTTTCTTTTGCTGTGCAGAAGCTTTTTATTTTGATGTAGTCCCATTTGTTTATTTTCTCTTTAGTTTCAAGTGCCCTAGGAGCTGTATCGGTGAAGAAATTGCTTCGGCATATGTCTGAGATTTTGTTGCCTTTGGATTCTTCTAGAATTTTTATGGTTTCCTCAGTTGCCTCTTGTACATGCTCCAACCAGACCAGGCATAGAACCTGTAACCTGGGTGTGTGCCTTGACCTGGAATTGAACTCACAGTCTTTTGGTTTACGGGATGACACCCCAACCAGCTGAGTCACCCGACCAGGGCTAGCTTTGGCTTCTTGAGCCAGTAACAGGCTTTGCTACTGTTTCTGACTTTCCCGGAGTGTGTGCATGTCTGAGCTAGGTTGTGAGCTCCTTTGGGGCATGGTCGCGTGGACAGAGGTGCGTGTACATAGAGTTGAGACTCTATTCAGGCCAATGGGGTGGAGCCAGAGGAATGTGTGCCGAGTTCTAGATCCATACCCACAGTGGTATCATCTCTGAGTCTGCACAGAGCACTGTGAGCTTAGCGAGCTGCCATCTGTTCATGCACATGCAAGGCTCTGTTAGTGAGCGACGGGCATCAATGATGATTGTGTGTGACTTCGGCCTGTGCTGTATTAACCGGTCCTTCTATGCACGCAGAGATTGTTTGTTCCATACATTAGGTTACCCACGCCTCCTGCAAGCTTACACTTTTCTTAGCAAACTTATTTCCTTTACATTTATTTATACCCTCCTTACAACTTTCAGAAAAATCAGCGCTGTTTTATATCTATAATAATAAAAGCGTAATATGCTAATTAGACTGGACAGCCAAACAACCTTCCGGACGTCCTTCCGGATGAAGCTGCAGCAGCGGGGGCTGAGGCAGAGGCAGTTAGGGGTGATCAGATGGGCAGGTGAGCAGTTAGGGGCTATCAGACAGGCAGGCAGAGTGGTTAGGGGTGATCAGGCAGGCAGAGTGGTTCAGGTGATCAGGCAGGCAAGCAGAGTGGTTAGGGGCGATCAGGCAGGCAGGCAGAGTGGTTAGGGGCAATCAGGCAGGCAGGCGAGCAGTTAGGGGCGATCAGGCAGGCAGAGTGGTTAGGGACATCAGGCAGGCAGGCAGGCAGGCCAGCGGTTAGGAACCAGTGGTCCCGGATTGTGAGAGGGTGCAGGCTGGGCTGAGGGACCCCGCCCTCCCTGCAGATTTCGTGCATGGGTCCTCTAGTTTAATTCTAACATCAATGTTAGCATTTTGAAGCCCAGACTAAGGCTGGTGGACACAGGTTCTGCTGAGAGGCCGAGAAGTGGCTGCCTGAATGCCCGGCTACCGCTCTGGGAACAGGAGCCCCGGGTGGGGTAAGGCACCTCGCCCAGAGCCATTCCTCCTGCCTATGCTGAGGACTGCTCGGCTGCCTTCTGGGTCCCGCAGTTCAAGTGGAAATGGAGCTAAAGGGACCTCGCAGGAGCCCGAACTCTGTGGCGTGTCCCAGATGGCACAGACCTGGATCAAGGCTGACCGCAGGGCCTGTCCTGCCGGGACTGCCTCATTGTAACCCTGGCTACCAGGGAAAACAGCACCAGTGGTCTTTTAAAAAAATATTTTTATTGATTTCAGAGAGGAAGGGAGAGGGAGAAAGAGCTAGAAAAATCAAAGATGAGAGATAATCATTGACCAGCTGCCTCCTGCATGCCCCCTACTGGGGATCAAGCTGGCAACCTGGGCATGTGCCCTTGACTGGAATTGAACCCGGGACCCTGCAGTCCGAAGGCTCACACTCTATCCATTGAGCCAAACCGTCCAGGTCACACACCAGTGTTCTTAATGAAATCCCTCCACCTCACTCTCCCAGGCTAGCCCCGCCTGCTGGAGGGGAGTGCGGGCTGGGGACCAAGTGCAGGGCAGTAATGGCCAGTAATGGGCAGTAATGAGCGCCTGCGCCGAAGCAGGGCGGCCGGCCGGGGCAGATCCTGACAAAGTAACGCACCGGCCAAGTTATTTCCAAACCGCCTCCCGAGCAGGCACTGTGGCTGAAATAGAAGCGATTGAACAATAAAGGCGATTGGCAGCTCTGCAGGCTCCGCGTGCCGATCCCAGCCCAGCAGCTACATTGCGTCCTCTCTGGCTTGTCGGCTTCCGTTTTGCCGCTAATTAGAGGTCACCCAGGGAGTGCGCCCTGGACTACAAAGAGCTCTTGGACTCTGGCCGGTTCTGGAAACAGTGGCTTTGCTGAAGGAAAGCGAGGGCCTCCCCGCTGACCTCTGCGAGGCTGGCGTGGCGTGTGGTAAGCCGTGCTGTCGAAAGTGCACGATGCTGCTTTATTTAGAATCCCCAACCCCGTGACCTAACAAGACAGACATGTGCCCAGACGGCTCCCTGTGGCCCGAGGCCGACTTCGCCGGTGACAAGGCCACACGCGGAGTGTGTCTTTGGTTACTGTTGTCAACGATCATATCTCAGTGGCCAGTGCAGTAAAGTTGGCTGCCATCCGTGTGCGGCATCGCTCCGCAGATCTGGGCTGAGATAGTGTCGCCCTCAGTTTTGTAAGATCAGAGATGGTGCCTTGGTGAATTCCAATGCCGCTTGGTTTAAATGCAAATTTTAAAATAAATAATTGCTTTGCTGCGGGCCACGGTCCAGCAGGCTGAGAATATCTTTCTATTAAGAACACGGATAGGATGCATGTCTGAAAGGAAAAACTTGACATGTTATCAATTATTTCATGGAGGAGAATTAACAGAAAAAAATGCTTATTATAGCCATTTCCTTGTCTCCAATAACCACTAGGAGGCCACTGTTCACCGGACCCGCACAGCCTCCTGACCTCTCGTATGGATGGTGTAACAGGTCCTCATGTTTGATACGGCTTCTTTGGCAAACAGGGCTCCTGGGCCGGGTGTATTCACCGACGCAAAGACCTTACCTCATGGGGTGTGTGCTAAGCGTGTGTCTTCTCCCCTACACGGCACCGTCTTCCAGAGCTTAATCTCTATTTTCCTAAAGTGTGTTTAACCGACAGACTGCCTTTGAACACAGCCCCGGGCAAGGCCCTTGCTCTGGAGGTTGGGGACATGCCACCCCCACCCGAAGGAGGCACTGGAAGTGCCGGAGAAGACCAGCACCCGCTCCGTGTCTCCCTCAGGTTTTTGTTGCACCAGCTCCTGGCCCCGCCTCATCTCTGCAGCCTCCTGCCTGCTTCGAGCCCTGCAGCCCTGTCTCACCTGCCCTGGCCCCGTGCAGGACTGAGGGGTATCATACCGCAGAGACCCCCGAGCACACACCTCACGCCGGGCCTGCCTCTGAGGCCGGGTACGGCGATGGCGAATGGCAGGTGAAGGGTCACCTGTGCCCTGCCTTCCTGCCCTGGGGACCCTCTCACAGTTTCATGCACGAAGCACTCATGTCTGTGCAGAGGGGAGAGGGAACCTGGGACTCCGGAGGTGCCGTTAGCCAATGGGAAGTGCCGGTCTAGACTCTGGCTCGTTTGAGTTTCTCCCCAGAAAGTTCCAGCAGCATGGAGCACCAGCCCCGGCGGCGCTGGTCAACATGGTAACACCCCCTGGTGTGGGCGGTTCTTCCTTCTCCTGGTCCTTCACTCCTGCGCCCGACCACTTCCTGACTTAACTACCAGCATGCAAGTTTTCATCCCAGCCAAGACACTCGGGAAACCAGAGTGGGCCCTGTCGCTGGGGCCCAGTGGCTGGAGCGTTGGTCCACACACTGAAGGGTCCTGGGGTTGACTCCCGATCAAGGCACATACCTGGGTTGCAGGGTTGTTCTCTGCCCCTGGCTGGAGCATGTGTGGGAGGCAACCAGTTGATGTGTCTCTCTCACATCAATGTTTCTCTCTCTCCCCCTCCCTCCCTTCCACTCTCTGAAAATCAATGGAAAAATATCCTCGGGGGAGGACAACAACAACAAAGCAGGGGCTGGGTTATTAACTTCTTCACAATTGTCTTAAGTTTTACGTATGTCTCCTTTCTCCCCATTGACCCCCCCCACCCCCCAGCCATTCCCACCCCCGAGGGCCAGCCCCCACCGCCCGTGTCCTGCCGTGTTGACCAATTCCCCGTGGGCCAAATTGCTTTCAGATAATTGTTTTCTGGCCAAAATAAGTGCTCCCGGAGGCTCACCTGTTTTGCCTTCCTGGCCTTTCATGCACACACACATGCACCCATGGCCATGACACAGATGTATGCACCCACACCCAACCCCACCCACACGCACGCACATTCCTCCCATGTGCATGTATGCATAGCTGTGCACATAACACACTCCTGACAATTCCTCACACACACACGTACACGTGCACCCACATCCATGCCCAAGTGTGCGCATGTGCGTGTGTACACACACACACACACACACACACACACACACACACTCACTCTTTGTTCTGCTGCCTCCTGGCTTACTCCCTCCTGGACCACACTGTGCTCAGACTGTCCTGAGCGTCTGATCTCTCTGACGTGGTCCGAGGACCCTCCTGACCTGCCCTGGAGCCCTGTCGAGTGTCTGGCACTAAAAAGACCCTTTCCCCTTCCTGCTGCCGCAAGGCCTGGAGATCTGCACTGGGCAAGCCAGGGGGCGCGCTCTGGGCGGGGCCGGACTACTCCGCACACCACGCATGGCGCTGTCGCAGGTTTGTGGCATGTGCAAGTGTGTGTGGTGTGTGTGGGTGTGTATGGGTCTGGGAAGACATGTGTGTGTGGCATGTGCAAGTGTGTGTTTTGTGTGTGGGTGTGTATGGGCCTGGGCAGATGTGTGTGTGTGGCATGTGCGAGCGTGTGCTGCATGTGCAGTGTGTGTGGGTGTGGAGGTGAGCGCAACAGGAGCTGAGTGCGAGTGGGTGCATGTGGGCAGGGTTCCGGTCCGGTTCCGGTCCGGCGGGACTTGGGGTGCTGGGAGGTCAGGTGAAGGAAGTGGGGCAGAGCATCGTCGCTGGGGCGGGGCATACCCTGCACAAAAGCAGAGGAGTATTTACGGGAACGATGAGAAGTGAGGAAACAGCATAAATTCAGAGCAGAGAGAGCATGTGGGTGGACACGGCAGTGGGAGGAGCCGGAGGGAAGGGCCCCCCCCGCCCCCCCCCTCCCCCGTCTCCTGGGCACCTGCCCGAGCCCTGACACCTGGGTCCCAGCCTCTCCCTCTCCCTCTCCCTGCGACAGCGCCCGGGCTGCGGAGAGAGGCGGCAAGGAGAGACCCGGGAAGAAAACGGTGGACTTCCCACCCTTTCTGGTCAGGAGCTGTGCTGGCAAAGGTGAGAGGAGCAAGTGAAGGACGCCCCGCGGAGACGTGCGGAGACGGCACACATTTGGGCATATGCGACCTGCTCTCCCTCGCAGGCTCGGCCACGCGTTCCGGGGTGGGGGCTGCGGCAAGTCCGTCTGGTCTGGTCTGGGAAAGCCTGCGAGAGGGGTTGGAGGTGACCGGACGGGCAGCTTTGGACAGAACCCTTACTGCTTTTTCCCCGACTTTCGACTTTCCTTTCACAGAGTATCTAGTTAGAAACGTGTCAGTTCTTCCTCTGCCCGTTGAGATGTAAATTGAGATGTAAATCTTTTCTTTTTTTTTTAAAAAATATATTTTTTATTGATTTTTTACAGAGAGGAAGGGAGAGAGAGAGAGTTAGAAACATCGATGAGAGAGAAACATCAATCAGCCGCCTCCTGCACATCTCCTACTGGGGATGTGCCCGCAACCCAGGTACATGCCCTTGACCGGAATCGAACCTGGGACCTTTCAGTCCACAGGCCGACGCTCTACCCACTGAGCCAAACCGGTTTCGGCGAGATGTAAATCTTTTCAAAGCCTGTTGCTGGTTTCTAAGCCAGGACTGTCTTTCTCAAGGGCCTGGAGCCATCTCTTTGAAATGTAACATGGGGGGAGGGGGGAGCAGCACCCCATCTTGATTTCCCAGGGGGTGGGGCCTGCCTTCTGAGGGCATCTGGCTCCAAGTACAGGACTGCCTCCTGTCCTGAAGATACAGGCCACTTTTCTTTTGGGGAAAGGTAATTGGCAAACAGATGGACTATCTCCCCCAACCCCTTGGCTCCAACTCTTAACACCCTCCTGCCCTCCCTGGCTGGTGGGGCACAGTTTGTTGAAGCACTGTCCCATGTATAGAAAGGTCACTGGTTCGATTCCCGATCAGGACACATAACTGGGTTGTGGGCTTGATCCCCGATCAGGGTGTGTGAAGGAGGCAGCCAATCGATGTTTCTCTCTCAGATTGATGTTACTCTCTTTCTCTCTCCCTCTTCCTTACTCTCTCTCTCTAAAAAAATTTCCATAAAAGCAGATAAAAAACAAAACAAAACAAAACAAAAAACCCTCCTGCTCTTTGGCTCAGTGGAGTTAAGCTCAGGTGGAGTTCTGGTCTCTCTCCACCATTGCAATAGTTTTGAATAAGTCTTCCTTGCCTGTTTAACTTTGTGCAATTTTTAAAACTATATTTTTATTGACTTCAGAGAGGAAGGGAGAGGGAGAGAGAGATAGAAACATTAATGATGAGAGAGCATCATTGATTGGCTGCCTCCTGCATGCCCCCTACTGGGGATGGAGCCTGCAACCCAGGCACGTGCCCTGACCAGGAATCGAACTGGTGACCTCCTGGTTCATAGGTAGATGCTCAACCACTGAGCCACCGGCCGGGCCACTTGGTGCCATTTTTGTCTGGACAGAGAGGTGGGCCACACCTGAGGAAAGACAGATCACTTCCGTTTGGGAAGTGGAGACACAAAGAGTGAGTCCTACGTCCCCAGTACTTTTGTGCTCATGTTCTATGCATTGGGCGGTGAAAAGGGAAGGTGGTTGTATTATGGCTCCTGTCCGGGAGGTGGCAGCAGCCACAGGACCTGAGGCTGTTCCTGTTAAACTTAATCCCCAAAGGACAGTGGCCACTAGAGGGCACCAAGCCCTAGGTGGGATGAAGACGCAGTGAGCTCCTGTGGCTGTGCCTCCAGCAGGTTTGTGCTCGGGCGTGGGCTCCCCAGACATTTCATCGCCCAGCACTTCGTGCCCTTTTTGTCATGGGATCTGCTCGTTGGTGCTGAATTGAGCCCTGCCTCCCCCTGTGTCCTGGGTGAGGAAGCTGTCAGAGTGAAGCGTGGCGGGAGCCTGGTTGCTGACCCTGACCGCCAACCACGGGGCGGTGTGGGGGTGGTGTGGGGTGGGGAGGGGGGTTGGGGGGGGGCGCTCACTGAAGAACTCAGCATGGAGAGATTCCGCTTGATCCGGAACTGAAGTCAAAGAGACAACTCAGCGGAGGCACTGACCGAAATGCCTCCAACAAAACCATTGCTTTTTCAAAATAAAGATTTTACTGACTTTTTAGAGCGAGGAAGGGAGAGAAGGAGAGAAACACCGATTCGCTGCCTCCCGCATGTGCCCTGTTGGTGTACAGGATGGCGTTCCAGCAACTGAGCCACACCGGCCGCGGCACTTTTGTTGGTGGGTTGGTTTCCATGGTCTTTTGTGGTGTCATATACACGCAGCCTATTTAAGATAAACCTCTCCTCCCTCTTCGCAGCCTAGTAATTATATACCCTTTTGCTTTAAAAATATTTTTTATTGGGGCCTGAAATTACGCCTCGGCGTTTCCTTTTTCTTCCTGGTCCTCCCAGGCTGTCTCTGGTGCCATCGGGAGGCCTGCAAAGGAGTCATACAGGCGGGGTGTAGGATGGGGAGTGTCAGAGGGCTCCCCACGTGCATTGGGGACTGCGTGTTAAAAAAGAATGTTTCTCTCTCTTATTTTTCTATATTTGTATTGATTTCAGAGAGGACGGGAGAGGGAGAGAGATAGAAACATCAATGAGGAGAGGGGATCATTGACCAGCTGCCTCCTGCACGCCCACAGGGATCGAGCCCACAATCCAGGCTGATCAGGAATTGAACCTGGAGCCCTTCAGTCCGCAGGCCGACTCTATCCACTGAGCCAAACCCGCTCGGGCAGAACGGCGTTTGTTAGTCTGCATCGTGTTCTAGGCGCTGCCGGGAGACAGTTCAGCCGACAAGCCCGGCAGAGACACGGAGAGAAAGTCAGCAAGATTCAGAAATCCTCAGGCGACTGAGAGCGGAGTCAGCGAGAGGAGGCAGTTCCCCAGGGTCCGGAGTGCCTGGCGGCAGTGCTGGGGTGGGCGGAGCCTGGGCCTGTGTAAGGGTTCGGGGCCACTGCGCTGACTTGTCTTCCCATTACTGTCACCACCACTACTGCTACCCTGTACCACTAGTACTACTACCACTGTTAGTGCCACAACTACCACCACTAGTATTACTACCACTGTTAGCGCCACAACTACCACCACTAGTACTACTACCACTGTTACCGTCACAACTACCACCACTAGTACTACTACGACGGTTACCGCCATCACTACCACCACTAGTACCACAAGTACTACTACCACTGTTACCACCATAACTACCACCACTAGTACTACGACCACTGTTACCGCCACAATTACCACCACCATTACCACCACTAGTATTACTACCACTGTTACTGCCACAACTACCACGACTAGTACCACTAATACTACTGCCACTGTTACCGCCACAATTACCACCACTAGTACTACTACCATTGTTACCGCCACAATTACCACCACTAGTACCACTAATACTACTACCATGGTTAACGCCATCACTACCACCACTAGTACCACTAGTACTACTACCACTGTTACCGCCACAATTACCACCACCATTACCACTAGTATTACTACCACTGTTACTGCCACAACTACCACGACTAGTACCACTAGTACTATTACCACTGTTACCGCCACAAAACCACCACTAGTAATACGACCACTGTTACCGCCACAATTACCACCACTAGTACTACGACCACTGTTATCGCCACAACTACCACCACTAGTACTACTACCGTTACCACCACAATTACCACCACTAGTACTACCACTGTTACCGCCACAATTACCACCACTAGTACTACTACCACTGTTACCGCCACAACTACCACGACTAGTACCACTGGTACTATTACCAGTTACCGCCACAATTACCACCACTAGTACTATTACCACTGTTACCGCCACAACTACCACCACTAGTACTACTACCACTGTTACCGCCACAACTACCACCACTAGTACTACTACCACGGTTACCGCCATCACTACCACCACTAGTACCACTAGTACTACTACCACTGTTACCGCACAAGTACCACGACTAGTACCACTAGTACTATTACCACTGTTACCGCCACAACTACCACCACTAGTACTACTACCACTGTTACTGCCACAACTATCACCACTAGTACTACTACCATGGTTACCGCCATCACTACCACCACTAGTACCACTAGTACTACTACCACTGTTACCGCCACAGCTACCACGACTAGTACCACTAGTACTATTACCACTGTTACCGCCACAACTACCACCACTAGTACTACTATCACTGTTACCGCCACAACTACCACCACTAGTACTACTATCACGGTTACCGCCATCACTACCACCACTAGTACCACTAGTACTACTACCACTGTTACCGCCACAACTACCACCATTACTACTACCACTGTTACCGCCACAACTACCACCACTATTACTACTACCACTGTTACCGCCACAATTACCACCACTAGTACTACTACCATTGTTACCGCCACAATTACCACCACTAGTACCACTAATACTACTACCACGGTTACCACCATCACTACCACCACTAGTACCACTAGTACTACTACCACTGTTACTGCCACAATTACCACCATTACCACCACTAGTATTGCTACCACTGTTACTGCCACAACTACCATGACTAGTACCACTAATACTACTACCACTGTTACCGCCACAATTACCACCACTAGTACTACTACTACTGTTACCGCCACAACTACCACGACTAGTACCACTAGTACTATTACCACTGTTACCGCCACAATTACCACCACTAGTACTACGACCAGTTACCGCCACAATTACCACCACTAGTACTACGACCACTGTTATCGCCACAACTACCACCACTAGTACTACTACCACGGTTACCTCCACAACTACCACGACTAGTACCACTAGTACTATTACCACTGTTACCGCCACAATTACCACCACTAGTACTACTACCACTGTTACCGCCACAACTACCACTAGTACTACTAGTACTATTACCACTGTTACCGCCACAATTACCACCACTAGTACTACCACTGTTACCGCCACAATTACCACCACTAGTACGACCACTGTTACCGCCACAACTACCACGACTAGTACCACTAGTACTATTACCACTGTTACCGCCACAATTACCACCACTAGTACTACTACCACTGTTACCGCCACAATTACCACCACTAGTACTACGACCACTGTTACTGCCACAACTACCACGACTAGTATCACTAGTACTATTACCACTGTTACCGCCACAATTACCACCACTAGTACTACGACCACTGTTACCGCCACAACTACCACTAGTACTACTAGTACTATTACCACTGTTACCGCCACAATTACCACCACTAGTACTACCACTGTTACCGCCACAATTACCACCACTAGTACGACCACTGTTACTGCCACAACTACCACGACTAGTACCACTGTTACCGCCACAATTACCACCACTAGTACTACTACCACTGTTACCGCCACAATTACCACCACTAGTACTACGACCACTGTTACCGCCACAACTACCACCACTAGTACCACTAGTACTATTACCACTGTTACCGCCACAATTACCACCACTAGTACTACGACCACTGTTACCGCCACAATTACCACCACTATTACTACGACCACTGTTACCGCCACAACTACCACCACTATTACTACTACCACTGTTACCGCCACAATTACCACCACTATTACTACTACCACTGTTACCACAACTACCACCACTAGTATTACTACCATTGTTATCACCATAACTACCACCACTAATACCACTAGTACTACTACCACTGTTACCGCCACAATTACCACCACTAGTACCACTAGTACTACTACCACTGTTACCACGACCACACCACCACTAGTACGACTAGTACTACTACCGTGGTTATCACCACCACTAACACCACTAGTGTCACTGGTATTACTACCGCCGTTACCACTACCACTACCATCACTATTTTGACTTGTACTACTACCGCAATTACCACCACCACTGCTACCACTAGTAACACTAGTATTACTACCACTGTTGCCACCACCACTAGTACCACTGGTATTACTACCACCGTTACCACTACCACTACCACCACTAGTACCATGGGTATTACTGCTTCTGTTACCACCACCACTACCACCACTAGTAACACTAGTATTACTACCGCCGTTACCACCACCACTAGTACCACTAGTATTACTACCACAGTTACTACCACTACTACTATCACTACTACTATAGCCACAACAACCACCACCACTACCACTGCTCCGTGTGCTCCCCATGTCCCTGGCCCTGGCTCCTGCATCGCTCTCCTGGGTGGACCGTCTGAGAGTTTCTGCATGTGGATCCCCAGAACCAGCAGGGCCTGACTTGCACGTGTGCTGGAAACCTCATCCCACCCAGTGCGTGCTGCCTACCTGGCGCCCGCCCTGTTCCCACCTTGTGTGCTTATGGAAGAGACTGCTTTTCTGAAATAGATGAGAGCAGTTTCGCTCCGGTGCAGTTAGAGTCACAGCAGCAGGGCATTTGGAGTTGTTTTCTTGCAGGTTTTTGGTTTGTTTTCAGTGGAACGGTTTGAAGATAACAGGACAGCAGGGGGCAGTTTTGGGTTTGTCTGTAGCCAGGAGGGAACTAATGTACCCCTTTGAAATTGAAAATCAGATCCAACAATTACTTTTAGTTGGAGGCTCGCTTAAACCATGTAGACTTCTAGGTGATCAAACATTTTAAGTTGTTTTTCCTTTCTTGAATTTCTTTTGGACATTTCCTGACTGGATTGAGGCACAAACAGAGGGAGGAGTGTTATTTCTAATGGGTTGGCCGGTGCCTGAAGATGGTACACCTTGTTTTCTTCTCCCGAGTCGTGAAAACACAATCCAGATGTGTTCTGTGCGGGGTAACTGGTCACACCAGGTGGCATCTCCACAGAAGTCATGAAGAGGGAGCTGGACAGTGTGGGTTGAGAGCAGCACTATGGTCGGATAGCCTGGGAATGAGTCTTTGCTACTTATCAGCTGCATGACCTTGCAAGTTATTCAATGTCTCGGTTTTCCTCATCTGTAAATTAAGGATGAACATGAGACTTAGCTCCTGGAGTTATTTGGAAGATTAAAAATACCTAATTATGGATGTTTCTATCTCTCTATCTCTCTCCCTTCCTCTCTATCTATATATATAAAAGCCTAAGCAACTGAATGACTGGTCGACTGGTCGCTATGACATGCACTGACAACCAGGGGGCAGACACTCAATGCAGGAGCTGCCCCCTGGTGGTCAGTGCGCTCCCACAGCCAGAGTACTGCTCAGCTGACCGACCGGTGCAAGCCTCTCCCGCCTCCGCGGCAGCACTATCGAGGGGCGGCGGTGGTGGTGGCAGGTGCAGCAGGGCCAGGATGAGCAGGAGGGGCGTGGTGACTGGGCTCCGGCTCCTCCCAAACCTTCGGCCTGATCCCCACAGGCTCCTTGGCCTGCGGGGATGGGGCCAAAACAGGCAGTCTGACATCTCCTGAGGAGTCCCAGATTGTGACAGGGCGCAGGCCAGGCTGAGGGATCCCACTGGTGCACAAACCCATGCACTGGGCCTCTAGTATAAAGTCCTATATAATAGACAAACATGGTAATTAACTGTAGCTCCGACAAGCTTCCATTGGCTAATCAGGGCGATATGCAAATTAACTACCAACCAAGATGGTGGCTGGCAGCTGAAGCGAACAGGAGGCTTGCTTGCTCCAGTGAAGGAGGAAGCCAAGGTTCCCGCCTGCCGCTACCGGCCTCTGAGCTTGCACTCTAAGAAACAATGTTGCAATTATAGAAGTTAAACAAAACCCAGAAACCTGCTTTCAGCCAGCCGGGCTTCAGCCAGCAGGATCGCAACAGTGTTTCAACTATAGAATCCAAACAAACCCAGATTCCTGCTTTCAGCAACCGAGGTCTCAGAGCTGCAGCCGGGCCTCAGAGCTAAAGCCGGCTCTCAGCTCCAGTGACAGCCATAGAAGGTAAATAAATCCCAGAATAAAAAAAAAAGAAAAAAAGGAGAAGTTGGGAGCTTCAGTCGCCCGCCAGCCTGAAAACGGCCCTCAGCCCCTCACCCAGATTGGCCAGGCACCCCAGTGGGGACCCCCACCCTGAAGGGGGTGTGACCAGCTGCAAACAGCCATCATCCCCTCATCCAGGCTGACCAGGCACCCCAGTGGGGACCCCCACCCTGAAGCAACAAGATGGCGGCTAATTTGCATACTGAAGGTGGGCGGCAGCGGGCAAGGCTGTCCGCTGTCCTGGACCGGATCTGTGACCCTGCCGGGCGGGGGGCAGTGCTTGAGGCTGTCCGTGGTCCCGGGACCCGGATCTGTGACCCTGCCGGGCGGGGGGCAGCGTGGGAGGCTGTCCGCGGTCTGGGACCTGGATCCATGACCTGGCGGGTGGGGGGCAGCGCTTGAGGCTGTCCACGGGACCAAGACATGGATCTGTGACCCTGGCGGGCAGGGGGCAGTGCTTGAGGCTGTCCGTGGTCCCGGGACCCAGATCCATGACCCTTTCTGGTGGGGCGGCAGCTCGCACAGGGGCGGCAGCTCGCACAGGGGCGGCAGCTCGCACAGGGGCGGATCAGCAGGGGTTGGGCAGGGCAGAATGCCTGGCTTCCACCCAGCCCCAGTCACTCTGGGCAGGTGAGCAGCGCAGAGAGCCTCTGGACAGGGGAGGCAGGCTGGCGGAGGGCGGCCTGTACTCCCCACACAGCGGTGGTGACAGCTGTGAGTGCGCCAAGCGGAGCCTGCAAGCTGAGCTGAAGTAGCGCCTGCAGGCCATCAGCACCCAGGAGTGGCTGCGCAAGATCCGACTCCTGGCCCAGAAGGTGCAAGATCGCAGGGACAGCCACCTTGGCGGGCCAGACTGACGTCCTCCTGGCTGCACCACGGGGGTTTGCAGATCTGCAAAGCCAGAGGCCTCCGATGTGTACATCCCCCCCTGGCATGCGAACATCCCCCAGCACACTGTCACCCTCCTGCGCCTGCAACAGTTGCAAACCGAGGTGTGCACAAGTTCCCCCCGCCTCTCCACCACACTTCCATCAACCCAGCATGCCTAACACCCCCACAGGATGTGCACACATCCCCTCTGATGCGCTCACGTCCTTTGGAGAGTGTCTGGGTGTTCTGGGTGCTGAGGGTGGGTGCCTGTGAGATGACAGTGAGGGGGCGGAGTGATGATGCCCTGTTCCCATGGAGGCCAGTGCAGCTACGAGATCACCTCTGGGGGTTAATGCAGGTGCTGAGGCGGGAGCAGGTGCAGACAGACACACCTGGTGGGCGCGGGTGGCCCTCGCTGAGGTGCCTTCGGTCAGCGTTCAAGATCAAGAACCCAGAGGTGGAGAGGAATTCCGTCCTCTCAGTGAAACAGTGGGATAGTCGGGGCGACTATAGAGAAGGAATGTGCACTTTGGGTGCCAGCACCCATGAGCGAAGGCTGCCCTGACTGAGCCTCGCTTGCTTGGGGCCTAGCGCACTCCTGCTGGGCAGCGGGTGACAGGACGTGCTTTTCCAAATTAATGAGAGAAAACGTTGATTCTCCTGCTGCCCACGAAGGTGGAAAGTGAAGTGGGGAGACATGTGGGGAGTGAGCGAGGTTCCCTGTCTGGGGGTCCCAAATCTGCTGTTGGTTTCTTTCACCACTGACTAGAGATATACAGGGTGTCCCCCCAAAATGTATACACACTTTGAATACCTGCTAATTCCAATGGTTTTAAGCATAAGAAAGAAACAACAATGGAGCTGCTATCTGTTAAAAGTGTGGGCACAAACAGGTAGTTGGACATTCCCTGAGGGGTCTCAGATTGGAGAGGGTGAAGGCCAGACTGAGGGGCACCTCCCCACCCCCCAGTGCATGAATTTCATGCACCGGGCTACTAGTAATATTTATAATTCAGAGTAATGTCCTTGTACTTTGTAAGTGTAATAATAATTATAGAGTGAGCACGGTATTTCTTTTCTGGGAAATAGTATAGCTATTCAGAGAAAGAGTCTAACTGCCATTTGTAAGAACCTGGACTCCTGAAGGCATGCGGGAGAACAGCTTGCTTGCTCAACAACTGGACACTCGCCCTGGTTGGTGTGGCTCAGTTGGTTGGGTGTCATCTGTGCACCAGAAGGTTGCCAGTTCGATTCCCAGTCAGGGCACATGCTCGGGTTGTGAGCTTGATCCCCAGTAGGGGGCGTGCAGGAGGCAGCTGATTGATGTTCTGCTCTCACATTGATGTTTCTCTCTCTAAAAAAAAAAAAATCAACAAAAATATTAAAAACAAGCAAACAAACAAAAACTGGACATTTGATCTAACTGATGAGCATTGAAATTTTTGTGTGTGTCAGGCACTTGGCTAAATACATTCCATACCCACACCCACTGTTATTCACATTCTGTGGGATGTTAGTGGATTTTCCAAGGTTACAGACCTTATAAACAGGAGAGTTGAGATCGGACTTAGACTTGACCTAACTTCTTTTTTGAGTTATGCCCAGTTTGCAGTCGAGCTAGATTTAATTAAGAAAACTAAAGAGAGGGGACACACTTTCTTTCACTGGACTAGTCAATGGTACAATCTTGGAGAAAATGGTGGCCTAGGCTTGGGGTGGTGAACACACAATGCAATATACATTTGAAACCTATATAATTTTATTAACCAATGTCACCCCAATAAAATCAATACAAAGTAAAAAAATGATATTCACCTCTTTGAGTTGCTGTATCAGAGACGCTGAACGAAAAGCCCCTTTGAACAGGCTTGGCCTGTGATGTGTACTCAGTAAATGCTAACTCTTCAAAAAAGAGAGAACATGGTGGCCTATTTATGCAGCATTCCTTTGTCCATTTACTCAGGAAACATTTATTTGTGGCCTCTGAGTGTGAGCTCTGGCCTTGAATCAAGCAGAGAGGATGAGAATTGTCCGTCCTGTGGTCCCTTCTGGCCCGATTCCCGTGAGTGTGGGACATAAGCACACCACATCATTCGGAAGCACCACAGCGTTTCCCCAGAATGTACTCAGCATAGCTAGTGAGCCAGTTTCCCTTTGGGCCTCTCAGGACAGACTCTCCTTCCCTTCGATGTCTAGGTTGGAGGCTGGACGGCCCCGATGGTCAAGTGTGCTCCCTACAGCAGAGCCATCTGAGGCTGCCTGGCGGTCCTCAGGCTGAAGGCCCCACAAAGGGCACCTTTTCCCTCCAAGAGGAGCTTTCACTCTGGCTTGGAACAAATTACCCACAAACGTAAAGGCTTAAGAAAATAAACATGTATTTTGACCACGGATCTGAAATTTGTGCAGGGCTTGCTGGGGATAGTGGTGTTTACCCCGTTCAACAGCAGCTGGGGCGGCTTGAAGCCCCAGGGCTGCAATCTTCTGAGGTCCACACACTCACTGCTCACTCCCTCACATATCTGGCTGTTGATGCTGGGTTTGGCCGAAACCCTGCCTGGGACACTTGGCTGGAACATCCTCCATGTGGCCTCCCCACGTGGTCTGGGCTTCCTACAAATATGGCGGCTGGGGTCCAAGGACTGGCTATATTGCCGTGGGCAGCTCTGGAGGGTGCATTCTGCCCCGTGCATATTGTGGTCCCCATCACTCTCTGAAACTGCTCCCAGCCTCCTCTTGCTCCTGGCTCCTGCTGTCCTCCCTCCCTCCCTCATGCATTGCTGTCTACGGCCCAGACTCACAGGATGGATGCGCTAATGCCATCTGTTGTCCTTTTTAGATTCTCATGTCCAAACAAAGTGATCAAAGTTGGCAACGTCAACTTGACAGCCACTGGTGGGAAATGCCCAAGCCAAGAAAAATGTGAATTCTGGGCCTTGCAGATTCCCTTCTCGTGTCAGCAGAAACAGGTAGATTTAGGGACTTGTAGTTAACAGTGAGATTTAAGATGTTTGGTCATACAAATCAAAAACCACAAGTCTCCTTGGGTTAACCAGGACAAATTTATGACGAAAAATATTATATTCAAAAAGGGATTCTGTGAGATGAGCTAAGATTCCCCTGTCGGCAGGGCCATTTTTCCTTGTGAAATTCTGAATTTCTCATTAAGGCGAGAGATACTGTCCGTGGCCCTTATGTATGACTCAGAAAGCAATATATTTGCAGAGTGAAATTTTCTTCCCAGGAAGTTAGTCTGTCCTTGACTCATCGAAATGCTGCTTTGATTTATCCAAAGCCGAACTTTCCCAGCAGAAGGGATGATTAAACCGACTCGCAATGGAAATACGATGCTGAGTAATTCTGATTGGACGAAGCCATATGACCGGGACACATATTCTCCACTAGGGCCTGGTGACCCTGGGACAGGTGTTTTGGGAAAATTTATAGGATGATTGGGAAAACAAAGAAGATGGATGAAAATAGAAAAAAGTAAATCTTCATTCCGAAACCATGGGAAGCCAGAGTTTGACAGCAACTCTGAGATAAAATAAATGCCTCATCGTTTAAAAGCTATTATGCAAAACAGGGTATAAAGCAAGTTGTACATTTGCATAAAAAAGTGAGCAAGCAGGAGCCATGGAAACCCAGACATAACGCAGTAACTAGAAGAGCCAGTAGGTCCTCCACTCATTCATTCAGCAAACTTGTGAGCACGGTTAATGCTACAGGCAGGCACTGGAAGGCCCCAAAGCAGAGAGTCTAAGGCAGCCTTGCCCCTGAGGCGCTCATGGTCTTGGAGGGGAGCGGTCAGCGGCATATGGCCCCTCAGAGCTCCCGTCCTGTGAGTGTCATACTGGGGAAGGCTCAGCAGGCATCCTGCCCGGGGGAGATTACCCCAGGGTGTCTGAGCGGCCCTGCCTGTCACCACAGGGTCCTCACAGAGGTGCAGCGGGCGAAGGCAGCCAGGTGAGGGCAGGAGCGATGCTGCTGGCTTTGGAGACAGAGGAGGGGCCGGACAGAACGGGGCATGCAGCCGGGAGCGGGGACAGACGGCGGCCCCGCGAGGCCCAGCGGAGACTCTGACATCAGAGCTGTGAGAGCATTTGCTTTATGCCCCCAGCCTGTGGTAATTTGCTACCTCCACCCCGGAGATGGGGCAGGAATTCAGACTCAGGAGCCCTGTCTATGTCGTCGTTGTAAGGAGCGGAGCTGCCCTTCAGAAAATGCTTGTCATGTAACTGAGGACTTCGCTTTGGGATTTGTTCAGTTGTCAGCAGTCAGGTATCCTCGGCGACTAGCATTCCCGTCCCCTTGTCAGTGCTCTTGTTAGATTTTAATAACGTGAGAGGAGGGGACGAGAGGTGGAGGAGATGTGGGTAAGGCAGGTCTCCATTTTGGGAGATGTATGACATCATCAGCCTTTTATTTTGGATTCTTTTCCAGACTTTTCTTTTTTAAAGATCAAAACTGAAGCGTGCAAACACATGTTGGCCCTGCCCAGTGTCCCTTTGGGGTATTGTATAGTAACTCTAATGGGACTACCATTGCTTAGAAAAAAATTTAGATTTTATATTTTATTAAATATTTTTTAAAATTTTTATTTTATTTTACATTCACTATTATTTCGTATTAGAGTCAAGTGTGCAGCATAGTGGCTGGACAGCCATATATTAGTTAGACGTTTCCCCTCAGAGCCTTTGAATGTCCTCAGAGTTGGCAGCCCTGTCACCGTGGAAACTGGGTTTTGGTGATGAGCACACGATGTCTGCAGGGCCCCCTGGGGTCGGGGGCTGTCTGTTCACACTTGGGGTGAAGATAAACTACTCACACATGCAGACAGAGCCCTGCCCAGAGAGGGGCGACAGAGCCCTGAGCTTCATTCTGCGCCTGTGGCGTGGGGGTGACATTTCACTGAATTCGCGTCCCCGCCACCATCTGGAGCCCCTCGGTCGGTCTCACAGGGGAGGAGAGCCTGCTAAACACAGCACGATTCCTCTCTGGACGTTTTATACCACACGAATGGAGAAGATATTTTAGCCTCATTTAGATAAACCCCCTCCCGCACCCCAGTTATCATTCTGTGAATGTCTGAAAAAGAAAACCTCAGTAAAGTGGGTGGAGAGAGTCCGGAAACATTTTCAGTCGGGGCCTGACACCTGTGAGTCGCTGGCAGACTCGGGGTGACTACCTGCACAGGAGGCCCTCTTGCCGGGAGCGTGTTGGCGGGGGGCGCAGCGAGGATCGGGGCTCCCCCGGGTCCCGTGAGTTTCTCCAAGTCCCTCTCCCGGGCCCACTTCACGTTTGGGTGCTGTGAGCTTTCTTCTGCTGATGAATTTTTGCTTTGCTGGTATAACCTTTGCTTCTGGCTGTTCCTTCCTGTTTGAAATCAGAATTGTCATCTGTGTGTTTTTTTAAATTGAATTGACTGGGGTGACATTGTTAATAAAATTATATAGGTTTCAGGTGTACAATTCCAATTCACCTGTAAATATCCTGTGTGCTCACCACCCCAGGTCAAGCCTCCTCCTGCTACAGACAGGCACCTGGCCGCGGCGGGTCCGCCTCAGGCCGGCCTGCAGCGTGTGGCTCTTGACTTGGAAAGACTTCACAACGTGAGTCCCGGTGACGGTGAGAGGGCGTTCACTGAAGCTGGGGGCAGTGAAGCAAGGAGGGCGTCGGGCGGAAGGGGCAACCCCAGAGCGCCCAGCGGGGCTGCTTCAGCTCCCTGGGAAGTCAGGGAAAAGGGGGCCTTGGGGACAGGATCAGGGGCTGAGCCTGGGTGCAGCTGCCACTGCCACTGCTCTGCTGGCTGCAGTCTGTCATGGGGACCCTTAGCATTTAGGAAGAAATAACACGTTCATGTCCGGGCGGGGGCATGGCCTGCTCCAGAGCGAGCTCACATGGAGTCTGTGTCCTGAGGGCTCTCTATCCCTTTTCCCCTGCAGTGAGAATCTTAGGGGAGGGTTTCAGCAAATGTTCCTCAGCTTCCCAGGTGCATTTGTACACGCGGATGCATCAAAATGAGTGTATGGGGGGGGGGGTGTGGAATTAATTTTTGTTCTGTTTTACTGTTATCTGAGGTCTGTCTGGCTTTAATGGGTTTTGTTATTTGTTCCCTGGCTTCATCTGCCCTTGGGATTAACTGGCACAAATGGCCTTAACTGGGTCTTTGTGCTCCACTCCCCAGACCAGGGTGATGTAAGCTATGTGTCCTCTGGTTCGGGAGGAGAGTATAACCCATTTGCTCTCAAGTGCCCTTGGCTGGGGAAGACAAGGCCTTGTGATTCACAAGCTGGCTGCAAGCCGCCCAAACAGATTGGCCTTGTTTAGTTTTCTTGTCTCAGTTTCCCCTTCCTACTTGCCCAGGAAATTTCCTAGCTTCTCACTATCCTGCCTCACTTCCATCACCATTTCCCCCTCCTTTACCCACTCCAACCTCCCCTCAACCTCCTTCCCTCCAGCAATCACCATACTGCTGTCTGTGCCCATGAGTCTTTCTTTGTTTTCTTTGCTTAATCCCTTCACCCTTCTCATCCAGCCCCAATGCCACTCCCCTGACAGCCGCCAGTCTGTCTCAACTTTGTCGGTTTATTTTGTTCATTAGATTCCACATGTGAGTGAGATCATGTGATACTTGCTCTGACTGGCTCATTTCACTTAGCATAATGCTCTCCAGGTCCATCCATGCTATCGCAAAAGGTAAGATTGCCTTCTTTTTTTTTTTCTTTTTTAAAGCTGAGTAGAATTCATTGTATAAATGTACCACAGCTTTTTTTTACCCACTCATTTACTGATGGGCATGTGGGCTGTTTCCAAATCTTGGTTATTGTAAATAATGATGCAATGAACATAGGGGTGTATATATTCTTTCAAATTAGCATTTCGGGTTTCTTTGGATATATTCCCAGAACTGGAACCACTGGGTCATAAGGTAGTCCCACTTTTACTTTTTTGAGGAAACTTCACACTGTTTTCCACAGTGGCTGCCCCAGCCTGCACTCCCACCAGCAGTGACTAGGTTCCCTGTTCTCCACAATCCACAATCTCACCAGCAGTTGTTTGTTGATTTGTTGATGGCAGCCATTCTGACAGGTGTGAGGTGATACCTCATTGTGTTTTTAATTTGCATCTCTGAAGATTAGTGATGTTGAGCATCTTTTCATATGTCTATTGGCCTCTGTATGTCCTCTTTGGAGAAGTGCCTATTCAGGTCCTTTGCCTACTTACTACTGGGACGTTTGGGTGTTTTTGGTGTTAGGTTTTATAAATCCCTTATATATTTTGGGTATTAAGCCCTTATCAGATGTATCAGGGAACATGTTCTCCCCTTTAGTGAGTTGTCTTTTCATTTTGTCGATGGCTTCGTCATCTTTGTTTTTAATGCACTAATTTTATTTATTGGTAGGCTTTTATTTTTCAGAGCAATACTAGGGTTATAAAAAAATGGAGCAGAAAGGTCAGAACACCCTCCCCTTCCACATGCCATTGTTCTGAAGACAGTTTAACCAGCAGTCACACTCTGCAGGTTAGGATGGAGAATGCGTGCTACCCGCCGGCAGGGAGGACGGTGAGCAGCCAGGCTGGCTCTGCTCGTGCACGCTCCAGGCAGCTTGGCTGACGGTGGCTGCAGGACCACACACTGTGTGGAGGGAGGGGATAGGGCAGCGATTGGAGGACTATGAGCAATTCTGACCTCAGAGTGGTGAAAACGTGGAAAAAGTGTGCCCGTTGGCATCGCTAGAGTTTATTGCCTTTGCTTATGAGTGTACAGTTTTAAAGCCGTGCCCAGAATCAGCAAGGCAATCACTCTGACTTACTCTTTGTTCTTTTTGTGGAGCTGGGAGGCTCTGCATCACCGTATTTATAACAGTTCCTGACAAACAGAAACCTGCGCCCTCAGATTTAGTGGGGGAAGACACGTGCTCTTGCTGTGGCTGCTGATTTCCACGTGGTTGCCGGTAGTCACCTGGAAAGCACTTGCGCGGGCGAAAGCTCAGGGGGACAGCAGGGTCTTCCCCTGGTCAGTTTAGCATTTTCAAATGGCAGCTGGCTTCTTAGGAGCCAACGGGAATGCTGCTTCCTTCCTTCACTGGCCCCGATTTGCTAAATTGTCCTCAGATGTCATCCCCAATAGGAGTGTATCCTGGTTTTTTATAAAGGTCTTTAAGCACTTTCGTTTCAAAACCTAATTTGCTGGGACTATTGATTCAATTAGCCTGCGGTCGTTTGTTGGATGGCGACCGTGTCTGGGTCCTCTCCTGGGCCTGGCGCAGTGAGAGTGGTGGGGGGAGGAGCGCCTGAGCTCAGCTCTGCGGACGGTTCAGCTGCGGTGTCCTGCTTCTCTGTCCGCCTGTGACCACATAGACTCCACGTGCCTGACTCGCAGGAGGCTCACACATTATTGGGAAGCACTGAGTTACATGACGTTTAGGAGAGATGGTGTCACAGGATACCGTTCAGCCAGGGTGTTGGTCATTTTGGGGCTCCCATGGCTCAAATACAGATGTCGCAAAGGCATGATGTTCATGGTGTCTACTCAAGCGTCGTAGAGCATGTAGCTGGCATAGGGTGGGGGTTGGGAAGACGAGGTTGAAAAAGACAGGGTTCCTGCTCTTGGCATGATTGCTCACCAGCAGCGGAGGCAAAGGGTTTTAGTGCAGGGGTGTCTGTTATCCAACAGTGGGATAGAGAGGGTGGGGGGCACCCAGAGGAGAGTCCACTCCATTCTGGCTAGATAACTCCATGGACCAAGCTGGGGATTTTCCTGGTACCAGGTGACGGGGAAGCTTTTCTGAAGGGCAGGACTTTTGGAGGTTGGGTGGAGAGGAAAACAGTTTCTAGCTCTGCTAATGACACCGGATCCAGACAGCTGGGCCTAACAACTACAGGAGAAATCCTTACACTTTGACGAGGTTCTCCAGGGTCACAGGGATGTAGCATATGATGGCTTTTGCCCATCTGCTTCATTCACTCACCCATATGCTTACCAAGAACTAAGCCAAGGTCACTGAAGTCTTTTTCTTACTCAGTTAACTCTCAGCAGCATTGGTAGTGGGATCTGGTCCAACTTGACTCATTTATGATTCAAGCTCCGCGTTGGCTCCCGTGACACCGCTCTCGGCTGGATCGCATTCTGGCCTCTCTGCCTGTTCTTTCAGGCTTCTTTTCCGTCTGTCTGTCCCTTAGTCCTTTGTTTTCAATAATTCTCTCCCACCGGCATGATTGTGTTACCCTTTTCCATGACCCCACCTAATATCTTTATGTTGGTCAGAGAGAGAGAGAGAGAGAGAGAGAGAGAGAGAGAGAGAGAGAGAGGGAGAGAGAGAGAGATTGGTTCTTCTTAGCTCTAGGATGACTTGGGCACTTGGACAGCTGCTCCTGCTGCTGTTCTTGGTCATGGAGACGTGGACATTGGCGCCGCCTTCCTGAATTAGCTGCGGCTGGAACAGCTTAAGGGACTTACATCCTCTAAAGCCCTGAGTTGGTAAGTGGCTTCTCCCTAGGGTGGCCATAGCCAAGTACCACAACCTGAGCGGCTTAGAACAGACCTTTGTTCTCTCAGTTCTGGGCCTGGCAATTTGAGATCAAGGTGTTGGCATGGCCACTTGCGCTCTGAAGGCTCCAGGGGAGCGTCCTTCCTGCCCTCCAGCTCTGGGTGGTGGACATCAATCCTTGGTGTTCGCTGGCTTATAGGTCACTCTGATCTCTGTCTCTGTTGTCACGTGGCCTTTTCCTTTGTGTGTGTGTGTCTCCTAGTTTCTGTTTCTTCATGAGGTCACCAGCCATTGATGTAGGGCCCACCCCAATCCAGTCTGACCTCATCTTAACCCGATCACATCTGCAACGACCTTCAGCCATGCAAGGGGACGTATTGACAGACTCCAGGGACGAGGGTGTGGGCATCTTTGTGGGGGAAATGGATGTGCTTCCCATCAAATATCAGAGCAGAGAGCTATGTAAGAGCAGCAACACAGTGCCCGCAGGGTGCCTTACCCACGACACACACTGATGTCTATTTTTGGAACTGAATTGGGATTTATGTTGGTCCTTGCTCCCAAGTTCCCCTCAGTAGGAGGAAAGTTTGGCAGGAAGACATCGACCTTCCTGCCTGGGAAAGATGGGGGTGGGGTCACTTGGGTCTGGCCCATGGCTATGAGGTGGGAGCTGAGATTCCTGATGGGACAGGGATGGAGGGCTCTGGGGAGAGAACCCAAGAGTAGGTTCAAAGCAGAGGGACAGCAACCAAGACAGGGTTACAGGACAAATGAGGGCCTGAGGCCAGGGAGGGGTAGAGTCTGGAGAGATTAATGGTAACAGTGGTACTAATAATTCATCACATAAAATCATTCTGAGGATGCATTGCATTAGCTGCTGTAGTTACCACATTTAACTCTCACAATAACTTTATGAGGCAGGTATTGTTCACATCTGCATTGTGTAGATGAGGAAACTGAGGCAGGTAGTACTGAAATAACTTGCCAAAGGTCTGGAGCCAGCAGGTGGCAGAATCAGGATATGAAGTGGGCTCAGTTTAGCTCCCGAGTTCCTAAGATCAGTCTGCTGACGTGCCTCAGTCATGTTCCTAGTTTCTCAAGTCTTCATATGTGGTGCCTGCAGCTTCTCCTGTAGGCTTGGTTCTGAGAAAGAAAACCTTAGGGGGCTGAACCCAAGATGCTGGCTTTTAAAAAATATTTTTATTGATTTCAGAGAGGAAGGGAGAGGGAGAGAGAGATAGAAACAACAATGATGAGAGAGAATCACTGATTGGCTGCCTCCTGCACGTGCCACACTGGAGACTGAGCCCGCAACCTGGGCATGTACCCTGACCGGGAATTGAACCATGACCTCCTGGTTCATAGGTCGATGCTCAACCATTTAGCAAACTGGCCAGGAAAAGTGCTGGTTTTTAAAAGCATTTTTATTTATCAATTTTAGAGAGGGGAAGGGAAAGGGAGAAACATTGGCCTTTTGTTCCACTTATTTCTGCATTCATTGGTTGATTCTTGTTTGTTCCCTGACTGGGGATTGAACCCACAACCTTGGTGCATTAGGACGACGCTGTAATCAACTGAGCTATCCGTCCAGGTCAAGATGCTGGTTTTCTTTGCAGTAAGTTCTAAACAATGGAGCTGACTACACTCAGATCATTAAGAATAATTTGGTTTGTATCATAACAGTCAGTTCTTTCATTA
The DNA here is from genome assembly GCF_963259705.1 of Myotis daubentonii. NCBI lineage: Eukaryota > Metazoa > Chordata > Mammalia > Chiroptera > Vespertilionidae > Myotis > Myotis daubentonii. The sequence continues at coordinate 5,765,230 of NC_081849.1, read as the reverse complement.
TTGTTATTGCTACTTTTCATTGGTAAAACATCTCTTATGGTTCCCGCCCCCTGTTTTATTGAGATATAAATGGACATACAGCTCTGTATAAGCTTAACCTATGCAGCATAATGACTTCTTACACATGTATTGTAAAACAATTACCACAATGCTTAGTTACCATCCTTCTCCTCATTACAGTTACAAAAAGCGTTTTTCTGTAGTGTTCTTTGCAGCTCTGATGAATCGATGGCTTCTACATTAAGTGCAGTTTTTGTTTGCATCATAGCAGTCAGTTCCTTTGTTATTGTTGCTGTTATTTCCCATCGACAGCTGGCTCTGCAGTGTTACCTGCAGCTCTGCTCAATCCATGGTGGCTCTATGTTAAGTCCGGCCCAGGCTGTGGCGATTCTGCTGCAGCTGCTCCTTGGGTTTGGCAAGAGTGCCCAGCGGGGGCGAGCCCCGTATTAGCATTTTAATTGTCAGCCCATGGCTTTCCTGTGGCAAGACTCGGCCCACTCAGGTACAGCAAGCGAGTTTCAATTATTTCTCATCCTGTGACTTACTGCGCCTATAAAGAACATGTCCCTGTAGCATTTGGAAAGTCACACCCTCAATGTGCTGAAAGCGACAGAGAACACTCCTGAGGAAACATCGCCTTGAGGAGGCTGAAAAGCTAATTCCAACATAACCCTGATATCTGGGGGCTAGCGATCTGAATCCATGCCAGCAAGCTCCGTGTACATGCTTGATGACCTATAATTAAGTCACTACCTCCTTCCCAGATACTGGTCTTGCAGAACCTGTTACAGAGGCCATAAAAGTGTGAACAGCGCACTGCCCCGGAGGGAGGGTGATTAACGCTGGCCCAGGGCAAACCCTCAGATATGGCCTGGAGACCCCCAACTCCTGGGGGCCTTCTTGCAAGGCCCGGGAAAAGGACCGGAAGCATAATCCACAGGGAGATATAAAGAGAAACCCCCTGCATGTTACTTTACTCAGATTTGGAAAGTTATTCTCTGAGTCTGCTGGCGTAAATAAACAGTGTCCCTCCTTTCCCCTAAAGCATCGCTTGGTTTTTCTTTGGTCTTCTGCAACAGCCTTATCAAAGTCCGGCCTCCAGGGTTCCCGTGGGAAGGGAAGTTCCTGTCGGAAGGATGGTGCATTTTCTTGGTGGGTTCTCACTGAAACAACACAAAACACACAAAACCCAGGGCTCCTCTGAGTTCTTGGCTGGGCGCTACCTCCTTAAGGCTAATAGGGTGTTAAAAACGAACTAACAGCCCCCACGAGGACAGCAAACCGAGGGGTAACTGCAGCATCCAACCTCTGCCGAGAATGTGACTCTGAAACAGCCGAGCTGAGGTGCCCTGATCGGCATAGTGACGCCACCTGCAGGGCGAAGGCGTGCAGGTCCCGTTCCTCCCCAGGCGGGTGTCCTCCTGACCCGAAACCGTCCTGCCCACTCTTCTGCCCTGAAAATCCCTCATTCCGCACAGCCCTCTGCGCACCCTCTCGTTGCTGGATGGGATGCTGCGATGCTGTGCTTAATAAGATGATGGAATTTTGTTCTTTGACAACGAGCTTCACCGCTGAGCTCCCCCTGGCCTGCCTTATAGGGAAGACAGTTCATCAAAGCGACGCCTGTGAGCTCAGCGCATTTATAACCAGGTGCCCAGCAACTTGGGTCTAAGCATTGGAAGTTTGGTACCTTTTGGAAACATTGGGGCCGTTAAAACACAGATTCCTGCCCTGGCCGGTTTGGCTCAGTGGATAGAGCGTCGGCCTGCAGACCAAAGGGGACCAGGTTCGATTCTGGTCAAGGGCACGTACCTCGGTTGCAGGCTTCTTCCCAGCCCAGGCCATGGTTGGGGCTCGTGCAGGAGGCAATCAAGCGATGTGTTTCTCTCACATCGATGTTTCTCTCTGTCTCTCCCTCTCTCTTCCACACTCCCTATAAACCAACGTACAAAACCACAGATTCTTGGGCCACCGCATGGAGCTGACAGGAGGTGTGAGTGGTGACAGCGTGGCCTTGGCATTCCCTTCAGCTCGACCGAGCCTCAGACAGCTCCTCCTCACCGTGGGCGCCGCCGCCTCAGAGCTTGCCCTGCCCAGTCTTCTCTGCCCCTCGAGATGCGAGTCTCCCAGCCCCGTGCCGGGTTTATGCCCAGGACCAGCTTTCCCGAGGAGCTGAGGGCACCCCTTTGAAATGCCATCATCGAGAGAGATCACACCCTGAGTGAAATAAGCCTGTGAGAGAAAGACAAATACCTTCTGATCTCAGTTAAAGGCGGAGCCTATGAACAAATAAACTGACGAACAACATAGAAACGGAGGCAGTGAAGCATGGAACAGACTGACAGCTGTCGGAGTGGGGCGGGGGGTGGGGGGCGCTGGATGAAAGATGGCGAAGGGATTAGCCAAAGAACATCTATACATGACGCATAGACACAGACAACAGTGTGGTGAAGGGCCAGAGGGAAGGGGGTGCTGGGAGGAGGTGGGCAAAGGGGGGGCATGGGAGGCATCTGTGATAGTGTCAACAATAAAAAGAAAGTTAAAAAATAAAATAAAGCCAAACAGTAATAAAGAAAGAAGGAAGGAAAGACACGCGCCTATTTCCCAGTCTCTGCGAAAGGGGAGGAGCCTATTTTCAGCAAGTGCTGATCAGCCAACACAGATGGTCCCATGACATGACCAGCCTCCCCCATACATCCTCCAACGCCTCCCCAGGCGCGAGGACTCTCCGTGCGGAACTAAATCGCTCTCCCGTGTTGCAACAGCCTCGAGTCAGGTCTTCCTTGCTCCTTCAGCTCTGCCCGTGCGATGTGCTTGGATGGTTTGGTCTGAGTCTGCGTCGCACAAGCTCCCAGGTGATGATGCTGGTCTGTGGGCGACCCTCTGAGTGGCAGGTGTCTAGCGGCAGCACAAATGGGGGAACCCTGCGTGTGTGCCTCGGATTGAAGGTCTTAGTGCCCAGGTCCTGCCTCCTGCTCCCAGGCCTTGGGAGGAACTTACAGAGAGGACACACCCCTGGGAGGACCGAGAGGCTGGTCGCCTGTGCTGTGGTCTCATCAGCGGTACCTGTCGGAGATGGTAGGGACCACCCTGTGTTCCCATGGCTCGGCTCAGACGGCTCGTCGCTAGGTTCTCCATGGGATCTAACTCTTTGGGTCCTGGACTTCTTCCTCTTTTTTTTAAAAAAATATATTGCCCTAACCAGTTTGGCTTGGTGGATAGAGCGTTGGTCTGCGGACTGAAGGGTCCCAGGTTCGATTCTGGTCAAGGGCATGTACCTTGGTTGTGGGCACATCCTCAGTAGGAGGTGTGCAGGAGGCAGCTGATCGATATTTCTCTCTCATCGATGTTTCTAACTCTCTATCCCTCTCCCTTCCTCTCTGTAAAATATCAAATAAATATATTAATAAAATAAAATAAAATAAAATAAAATAAATATATATGTATTGATTTCAGAGAGGAAGGGAAAAGGAGAGAGAGATAGAAACATCAACGATGAGAGAGAATCATCCATCAGCTGCCTCCTGCACATCCCCTACTGGTGCTCGAACCCGCAACCTGGACATGTGGCCTTGACCAGAATTGAACTGTGACCTCCTGGGTCATAGGTCGACACTCAACCGTGGAGCCATGCCGGCCGGGCCTGGACTTCGTCCTCTTTTGGGGAAGATATAACTGCAGTCTCTATCTTGGTAATGAAAACTCCTTTCCTTATTTTTAAGACTCTGCAGCGACCAGGACTCCAAGGCCTCCTTCCTGCAGACGTCTTGCATCCCCTGGCTTCCTGGCTCCGCTAGAAGAATGCCTCAGGCTGGGCAGGGCAGGCCGCTGATGGAGGCCTCAGTCACCGTTACTGCCGCCCTCACAGTATCTACGGGTCCCTGCAGACCCGATCTTCAGGCTAGTCCCCGGCATGGTGCTCATGCTACATTGAAGCAAAAGGGAAGAGAAGATGGTGCATATTGTGTGTCAGTCAATGTTTAGATAAAGAGGAAGCATCCTTAAAACAATGTAGATTTTTTAAATTAAGTTCTCTAGTTGTGTTCGGAACCACTAAGAGGTTAAGGAACAGGACCAAAAGTGATAATAGTGCTGCATTAATTAATCTTTTAAATTTAGAATTTTCTTCAAATTGCAGCACTAATTTTATAAAATACCACTGGTGCTTGTGGATGCTAAATAACGAATCCAGCACTGCTTCCCCTCTGGCCACGCACTGGTGGTGGTGTGATTGGAGCTGTCCTGTTTCTAAGGTCTTTCCTTCAAAGCGTCCGTTCACTAGCTCTTGCTATAGCCTGAGATGAGGAGGATAAAGAGAAGTTGGGAGTGGTTTTGTTAAAAAAAGTGAAAAATCATCCTGTTTGAAACTCATCTTGTATATCTATCACCTTTCTCTGTCCTTTTCTCTGTCTCTGTCACTCCCCCTACTTACTGTCTGTCTACTACAGTGGTTCTCAACCTGTGGGTCGCGACCCCTTTGAGGGTCGAATGACCCTTTCACAGGAGTCGCCTAAGACCATCGGAAAACACATATATAATTACATATTGTTTTTGTGATTAATCACTATGCTTTAATTATGTTCAATTTGTAACAATGAAAATATATCCTGCATATCAGATATTTACATGACGATACATAACAGTAGCAAAGTTACAGTTATGAAGTAGCAACGAAAATAATTTTATGGTTGGGGGTCACCACAACACGAGGAACTGTATTAAAGGGTCGAGGCATTAGGAAGGTTCAGAACCACTGGTCTACTATATATCTATCTCTGTCTCATCTATCTACCTATCTGTTATCTACCTATCTATTATCTATCTATCTATCTATCTATCTATCTATCTATCTATCTATCTATCTATCTATCATCTCTCTCTCTCTCTCTCTCTCTCTCTCTCTATATATATATATATATATATATATATATATTTCTGTCTATCTACCTAATCTATGTATCTATATCTATCTATTTATATCTATGTACCTCTACATATCTATGTATCTATATGTGCCTATCCATCCATCCATTTGTCTGGAAGAGACAGGAAGTGGGGTTTGTGCATTGATGGTTGTGGCTAATGTGCCTCTGTGATCAGGGCACCTTAGCAGGGAGGAGGGAGCTGCGATCCATAGGCAATAGCCACACCCCCTCATTTACATAGGACTCTGGAAGGAAGGTGAAGGGAGCGGTGGCAGGGATCCAGGCAGGTGGTGTCCTGAGCAAAGGAAGGCTGGGGCATCTCGGTGCACAGGCCTGGCTGGTTTGATAGCAGCTGAGGGTACCCATCTCATAGAGGCTGGACATTCAGACGGTGACCAGGTTGGGGGGCCCAGGTGAGACCTCACAGACAGCCGCCTGCTGAGGGAAACCATTGGGAAGACGAGCCTGGCAGGGGTGCAGGGAGAGCTGGCGGGCTCAGCAATTCGCCCCGACTGCCCCTCCAGGATTTGGACCCTGGATTTGGAACGTTCACCTGTCGGCCACCGAGGGGGTGCTGCCTTGAAGGGGACGATGTTCCCCGGGCAGGAGCAGTCAGGGCAGCTATGAAGCGCTGTGCTTTAACATTTGTGGCCTACCTCCAATTTAACAGGGTCTGAGCAAGGTCACAAGGCAATCGAATCTCCCAGATGAACTGCTAATGCACAGTATCTATTACTGTGGTTGGCAGAATAAATCTGCTTTTATGGGCTGTTTGCTTTGGAATGCGACAGCTCTTGGAAATGACATTGGCTCCACTTTCCTGTCACCCCGTAAACATGCGTGTGTGCTTGGGGATGGGTGCTCTCCTCATGGTCTCCCCTTCTAACCCTGTGGGCTGGGTCACCCATCAGCCCACCCTACAAAGCTCAGAAGGCGGTGGTGCCTTTTGGGGTAATGTGGGAGGAGTCAGAGGCTGGGGTTTTGGATCTCCATGGAGAGGCTGGGCTCAGCTCTACTGCAGAGCTGAGGTGGGGGTGGGGCGTAGGCGGGGTGGGGGTCGGGGGGACACAGCTGTGTCAGAGGGGCCGTGAGGCCCAGGGGAGACCCTAAACCACCGCAGGGCAGGGGCCCAGCACACGTTTAGTCTAATGAAGAAATAAGCAGGGTGTCGGTCCACACATGAGTGGTGGCCGTGAGCTTCCCTGACTGATTTTTTAATTGATGTTGAGGCTGAAATTAGACTTGAATTTGTTCTCAAAATATGTACCCCATGCACTTACATCTATGGCGACTGATCGAATCTTTAACAGGTGATGAGTGGTACTTAGAGAGAATGGCAATCCCCACTCTGAATTGTCCATTAAAAGCACTGCCAGTTTTTCAGATTCAATGGGCCTGGGAGTGAGGCTGTGGCGTTACCTGTAACTTGGTGAAGTAAAGAGCCTACCAGCAATTACTAATTGAATGTTGGAAAAGTGAGCACTATTTTGCAAGGCAATATATTACTCTGTGGACTTAATAATAATAATAATAACAACAATAGTGATAATACTAATAATAACAACAACTGTGCTTGCATGCGCCCCCTGGTTTACAAGGCACTTTCACACACGTCACTGAAGCCAGAAAACAACCTTGCCCAAAAACGGGGGCGCGCAGTGATTCCATGTATATACATACACATGTGTGTGTGTGTGTGTGTGTGTGTGTGTATTGATTTGAGAGAAACATTGATTTGTTGCTCCACTTGTTGATGCACTCATTGGTTGATGCTTGCAAGTGCCCTGACTGGGGATTGAACCTGCAACCTTGGTGTATTGGGGTGATGCTCTGACCAACTGGTCTACCTGGCCAGGGCCATTCCTAAATGTGGGGTTTTTTTTCAGTCGAAAAAAATTAAGCTGAGTGAGGTTAAGGGGCTGCGTGACATCACACAGCTTCGCCCCGGCCACAAAGCTCCTGGCGACAGAGAGCTGGGCCTCAGTGACTTCTTCATCGAAACCTTGTACTTTTCAATCATCATTAAAGGCAGTCAGCCATGGGGCGCTACCCACTGGGGCTCAGGAGGGCCGGTAGTCTGGTGATTTCTGTCAGCAGGTTATTCATTCTTCTAGGTTCACTTGTATGTATGTGTGTATGTATTTATTTATTGTTAATCCTTACCCAAGATGATTTTCCCCACTGATTCATAGAGAGAGCGGAAGGGAAGGATGGGGGTGGGGGGCAGGGAGAGAGAGAGATGTGCCCCGGCTGGGCCTGGGTATCAAACTTGCAACCCAGGTATGTGCCCTTGACTGGGAATCAAACCTGAGACCCTTTGGTGCGTGGGCCAACACTCTAACCACTGAGCACACTGGCCAGGGCTTACATATTATATTTACTACATATTCTCCTTCCATCCTTTCCTTTGTTCTCTTTCTCTCTGCCTGTCTGTGTGTCTGTCCCCCCTCTCACCCCCTGGGGAAACATTTCCCTGGCCCTGGCTGGTGTCCCCGAGATGACTGCCGTGAGTCACTGACTCTGCTAAACACCATCCAGCCCTAAGATTCTCAGCGGGTGGCTTCCGCTTTCTAAGGGTTTGTCCTGTAGAGAGTCCAGCTCAGAGGCAGTAGCGGTGCCAGGGACCCCTCCCTTGAACGGTGGTGTCTACTGTTTCATGATGGACTTGGGGCCCCATCATCCCTGTGGGCATGTGCTGGGCTCTGTGCCGTGGCTGAGCCTGCCCTTGCTGTCCCTGTGGGCATGTGCTGGGCTCTGTGCCATGGCTGAGCCTGCCCTTGCTGTCTCGTGGGCATGTGCCGGGCTCTGTGTCTGGGCTGAGCCTGGCCTTGCTGTCCCTGTGGGCATGTGCCGGGCTCTGTGTCTGGGCTGAGCCTGCCCTTGCTGTCCCTGTGGGCATGTGCCAGGCTCTGTGTCTGGGCTGAGCCTGCCCTTGCTGTCCCTGTGGGCATGTGCCGGGCTCTGTGTCTGGGCTGAGCCTGCCCTGGCTGTCCCCGCGGGCATGTGCCGGGCTCTGTGTCTGGGCTGAGCCTGCCCTGGCTGTCCCCGCGGGCATGTGCCGGGCTCTGTGTCTGGGCTGAGCCTGCCCTGGCTGTCCCCGCGGGCATGTGCTGGGCTCTGTGTCTGGGCTGAGCCTGCCCTTGCTGTCCCTGTGGGCATGTGCCGGGCTCTGTGTCTGGGCTGAGCCTGCCCTTGCTGTCCCCGTAGGCATGTGCTGGGCTCTGTGCCATGGCTGAGCCTGGCCTTGCTGTCCCGTGGGCATGTGCCGGGCTCTGTGTCTGGGCTGGGCCTGGCCTTGCTGTCCCCGTGGGCATGTGCTGGGCTCTGTGTCTGGGCTGAGCCTGCCCTTGCTGTCCCTGTGGGCATGTGCCAGGCTCTGTGTCTGGGCTGAGCCTGCCCTTGCTGTCCCTGCGGGCATGTGCCGGGCTCTGTGCCGTGGCTGAGCCTGCCCTTGCTGTCCCCGTGGGCATGTGCTGGGCTCTGTGTCTGGGCTGAGCCTGCCCTTGCTGTCCCTGTGGGCATGTGCTGGGCTCTGTGCCATGGCTGAGCCTGGCCTTGCTGTCCCTGTGGGCATGTGCCGGGCTCTGTGCTGTGGCTGAGCCTGCCTTGGCTGTCTACACGCGAGCACACAGGTGGCCTCAGCCCTGGCTGCAGCCTAGAGACCTGGAGGGCCTTCCGACCGGGCGCCGGGCCTGCTCCAACCAGCACAGCCATCTCAGGGCAGGGGCGGGGCGGGCAGGGTTAGTCACGGAGGGAACAGTTTGGGAATGACGGTGCACCCGCACGTGGGCACGCAGCGTGGTGTAGGAAGTGGCCCAGGACCGCTGGACCAGGGACCAGGGGCCCCCCGGGAGGCAGACAGGCCTTTGTGGGGGCCTCAGCTGATGTAGGACTGCAGCTCCATCGGCTCTGTGACTGCTCCGCTGCTGCTAAGTAAGAGACGCGAGCGAGAAAGAATGGACCTCTCAGGGCCGTCTCCGTCCGAAGGGGCTGTCAGTGTATCTAGGAGTCTGGCTCCAAGGGATGTAGTTCCTATATTTTTAAAGGTTCTGGGGAAATGAAGACTCTGGGAGCATTAACATGTGGTGAGTTGTATCGGCAACTTAAACAAGATCTCTCTAAATGACATGGGCAAGTGCGGACTAAGGACAAAGAAATGAGCCAGTTACCTTTCAGAAACCGGAGGATCCCACAAGCTCTGAGCTGTCTTTTGAGCAGGACCTTTGGGGCAGTTCAAGTGTCAGGTGTCGGTTCTTAGCATAGAACTTGAACAGGACACAGTTGCCTTGTTCGCCTGACGCAGCAGCTCAGAGCCCAGCGGGCCATGTGGGCGCAGCTCTAGGCAACGGCCCATTCCTGGGTTGGTTGGTGGTCTTTGCAGGAACCCTGGAGATGCTCATTAACCTGTCAGGCCACCAGGACACGGAGTGCCAGGCCTCCGGCATATCCGAGACTCCGTGGCCCCGAGTCCCCTTCTCCCATGGCAACAGCTCACAAGTCCTCTCCATTCTGGCGTTTTCCCTGTTGCCCCAGGTCTCACAGCAAGACGAGAGGGCTTCACCGGGAGGGGGAGGGAGGCACTCACAAGTGGGTTGTCTTCTGGTCTTCTGGCGAGGTGTTGACTTGTGTGATGCCCAGCATGTGACAAATTTGGCTTAAATATTCTAATCCCTCCTAATGGGTCAGAATGAATGCTGTGAGGTACCGGTGTTTCTATCCAGGAGGGACCGGTGGACTCAGTTCATTTTCTTGTTCCCTATCAAAAGGCAAAGTAAGATGATCATATTGGTTATTCCTTCCGTAACCCTCCACCACCGAACTGTAGCTAGTGTTATCTTTCTTAGTGCTCATCTTCTTTCCCCTCGATTTGTTAGCTATAAATTCTGTTCTTTGCATTATAGCCCTTATAGATGAGGCAACTAGTGTATTTTTTCCTATTGTCTCCCTTTCCCCCTCTCTCTTCCTCTCTTTTTGTTAGTTGTGTTATTTCTGCATCATTAGGCACAGAATTGTATTCTGTTCTGTCACTAACCCTCAGGTTGGTTTTAGACTTTATTCTACTGTTAATGTCACCCCGGCTCCTCATTCGTCTGTCTGCTGTAGTATTCCTGACCAGCCTTATGGGTAGCTGAAACCCATGCTCTTGCTGTTTCCTCAAGGAAGATCCAAGAGAAATATTTTAATTCTTTCTTGTTAAAATTTTTTTTGTCTGGTCATGGCTGGGTGACTCGGTTGGAGCATCATTGTGGGCACCAAAGGGTTGCCGGTTCAATTTCCAGTCAGGGCACATACTGGCTTGTGGGTTTGATGCCCAGTCAGGAATGTGCTGTAGGCAACAGATTGATATTTTTCTCATATTGATGTTTCTCTCCCTCTGTCTCTCAAAATCAGTAAAAATATATCCTTGGGTGAAGATGAAAAAACTCCACAAACACCTTTTGACCATAGTCTTTATCAATGAAGGACCATTTGGCTGGATACAAAATACTTGATTTATACTCTCTTTACTTGAGGACCTTGTCTTCGCACTCTGACTTGTGTTGAGGCCTAATTTCTTCCCCTTATCAGTGACTCTATCTGGCAGTGACTCTTTCTTTTTTATCTTTGAAGTTTGATAAATTTTGAAATATGCTAGTTATCCCTGACACACTGGACTTGTTTCATATGTCCATGTATAAATCTTTATGTCTGTGAAGAATTCTCAAATTATGAATTCAATTTGTTCCTTTTAAAACAATCCAACTAGGCATCTATTGGCTCTCCTTTGCTTGTTTTGACATGTATCACATTCTCTCTAGCCTTTTGAAGTGCAGCCTTTGTCTTCGTTCTGTTTTATTTCTTTTTTAATTTTGGTCCCCTATATCGCTTAATGGTTATACCAGCATCTTACCTGTCCCCGTTCTTATTCCAATTCTGTGACAGTTTTATTTTTCTCCAATTTATTTCCTGAATTTGCCCGTGGATACTTTGTCATTTCCTGGCCATCTCCTTCTCTCCCTCCTGGATGCTTTCATATCTGCTTGCTGTTCTTCCCTAGAGGCGATTCTTAAGATTAAAAAAAAAAAAAAAAAAGCATGTGAAATACTAGGTCACTCTGTTTGGCTACTTCGTGGCAATACTTTTCTGGTGTTATTTTTCTGTTAATACATTTGGTGGCTCTTTTCCTCCCCTTTTCTTACAACTCTGTGTTTAAATGCTTTTGTATTACAGTGAGTCAGATTTCCTAGGGGCACAGAGTCTCCTAGACTCTTTTCTGCTCCAACAGAAGCAAATACGGAAAATGAGACTCATCTACCTGGTGAGCTTTCAACCCTCACAGCCGGCGATTGGTCATAGGTGCGCGTGGGGAAGCCGGGGCCTTGGCTGGAAGGTCTGTGAGGAGGCGTCTCTGAAAGGCCGGGGCCTCTGGGGACTTGCCGAAGGCGGCAGCCCCTGCCTTGACTTTTCCAAGCAAGTCCGAGCCCCGGGCGTTTCACTGGAATCTCCGTTTAGTCTTTAAAGACCCGACCTTGTAGAAGCAGGAGCTTTCTCAAGGATGCTCACCCTGCTGATTGCGTCCAGAGGCTGATTTTAGTTCCAGCTGTTGTGACAATAAAAAGTCAATGAGGCAGGCGGACAGGGCTACTTGGTGGCGATAGCCGTAGTGCCTTGGCCTCGCTGTCACAGAAACCTGTGTCAGAGCAGTCATCCACCCGTCGCTCAGGGCCTGCCGGTCAGCCCAGCACGTGCGGACTGAATACATAGCGATTCTGGCCCAGCATCCGGTAAAGCCTCACTCTCTGCAGAAGGCAGCTTTGCGCTGGTTTTCAGCAGCTGCATTAGAGACGTCTGAGGGCCGGGCGCCAGCACTGTCTTGGGCAGGGCTGCAGAAAAAGCAGTTTCAGGACTGGACTCCTGAGGGGAGGGTGGTCTTGGAGAGCACAGCTGTTCTGGTAACGAGGGATTAATTCATCTCCACCCACCCTCCCTCCCCGAGGCTCCCTGACACCCTCTGGCTCCCGGGGCAGAGCAGGGGCTGATCCGCACTGTCCCAGCGCTGGGCCAGGTCAGTCATCACATCCTCTAGGACAGGAGAAATGAGCACCGTCCAGCGAGACTGCTGTTCTCCCATGTGACCTGTGGACTAACTAGTCATTAAACATGGCCGCCCCGAGCTCCAGATGTCTAACTGAATTCCCAGTCTTCTCCTGAAACCCTCCTCTGCTCGCTCCTCTTGCCCTCTTGGAGCAATGCCTCACCCAGGGGTGGGCTGGCACATGTTTCACAAGATGTGCTCATTAAAAAAGGCCCGGCCAGGCTGGCTCAGTTGGTTGGGTGCCATCCTGTGTACAGAAGGGCTGCTGGTTCGGTTCCAGTAGCGGGCATGCAGGAGGCAGCTGATTGATGCTTTGCTCTCACATCAATGTTTTTCTCTCTCTCCCTCTCCTTTCTTCTCTCTCTAGAAAAATCAATAAAAACATCTTTAAAGAAAGCATTCCCACTTCCTTGGTATGAACACTCCCCCAGGCCATTTCCAAGCCTCCCCCGCGATGTCCTGAGGGAGGAGGGAGCGCGGAGCTGTCTCAGCGGCTTTGGCTGCACCTCAGGCTGAAAGCCGACTTCAGCTCAGACCTTCCGTGTCTGGCAGCAGGAGGAAGGCGGGGTTTCCCGCTGTCCCACGTCCTGCGGTAGCCCTGACACTCATGCCAGCTTACCCGGGGCGTGAGGCTAAAAACACGGACTCGTCAGGGCAGCCGGGCCCAGACCACGGGGAAGAGCTCAGGCCCCGGAGGGCAGGTGTGGCGCCTGCTGGGCCAGCTGCTGCCCTGGCGCCTGCTGGGTGGCGGTGAGGCTGGTGGGTCTCGGGGAAGGTCAGGTGGGGGTGGGGGTGGGGAGGCATGTGGGAGCTTGGGGCTGTGGATATGTACCATCCGGCGTGGAAGTCAGTTTGAGTTGCTGTAACAGCAATACCATAGGTGAGCGTCCTACACAACGAGAGGATTTCTCTCAGTCCTGGGGCCACAAGCCCAAGAGCAGGGGCTGCAGACTAAGGCCGGGGGAGTCCTGCTTCCTGTTCGCTGCAGCTCTCTGCTCCGTGGGGGAGAGAGCTCTGGCCTTCCCGTCCCCTGTTATAACAATACTTTTTTCCAACCAAAGTAGACATTTTTAAAAGGATACTCCTTTAGATGGATATCCAAAGATATTTACTAGTATTCATTGGGTTGGTCTTGTGCCTTCCTGCTGCGTGATAATTTATGCTTCACCCTCTGACTTAGTTCTGCATTGCGGTCTGGGCATCAGCAGGTGCCTCGTTAGAGCCACGGCAGGAGCTACAGAGAGGGGCACTGGGGAGGATGGAGCCACACCTGTTTCAGGAGCGAGGAGCAAACACATGGTCCCTGTGCAATAACTGCCCCCACCCCCACTTCTTTTTTTTTTAAAAATTAAATCCTTATTGTTCAGATTATTACAGTTGTTCCTCCCCCACCCCCCATAGCTCCCCTCCACCCGGTTCCCACGCCAACCTCTGCCCTTACCGCCCCCCCCCCCGCCACTGTCCTCATCCATAGGTGTACAATTTTTGTCCAGTCTCTTCCCACAATCCCCCACACCCCTTTCCCCATGAGAATAGTCAGTCCATTCCCTTTCAATGCCCCTGATTCTATTATATTCACCAGTTTATTCTGTTCATCAGATTATTTATTCACTTGATTTTTAGATTCACTTAATAGATGTGTATTTGTTGTTCATAATTTGTATCTTTACCTTTTTCTTCCTCTTCCTCTTCTTAAAGGATACCTTTCAGCATTTTATATAATCCTGGTTTGGTGGTGATGAACTCCTTTAGCTTTTCCTTATCTGTGAAGCTCTTTATCTGACCTTCAATTCTGAATGATAGCTTTGCTGGATAAAGTAATCTTGGTTTTAGGTTCTTGCTATTCATCACTTTGAATATTTCTTGCCACTCCCTTCTGGCCTGCAAAGTTTCTGTTGAGAAATCAGCTGACAGTCGTATGGGTATTCCCTTGTAGGTAACTAACTGTTTTTCTCTTGCTGCTTTTAAGATTCTCTCTTTGTCTTTTGCTCTTGGCATTTTAATTATGATGTGTCTTGGTGTGGTCCTCTTTGGATTCCTTTTATTTGGGGTTCTCTGTGCTTTCTGGACTTGTAAGTCTATTTCTTTCACCAGGAAGGGGAAGTTTTCTGTCATTATTTCTTCAAATAGGTTTTCAATATCTTGCTCTCTCTCATCTTCTGGCACCCCTATAATTCGGATATTGGTACGCTTGAAGCTGTCCCAGAGGCTCCTTACACTATCTTTGTATTTTTGGATTCTTTTTTCATTTTGCTTTTCTGGTTGGGTGTTTTTTGCTTCTTTGTATTTCAAATCTTTGACTTGATTCTTGCAATCCTCTAGTCTGCTGTTGGGAGTCTGTATAATATTCTTTATTTCAGTCAGTGTATGCTTAATTTCTAGTTGGTCCTTTTTCATATCCTCGAGGATCTCACTAGATTTCTTGAGGGTCTCACTAAATTTATCGGCGGTTTCTAGAAAATTCTTGAAAAACCTTATAACTGTGGTTTTGAACTCTATATCCAGTAGTTTGCTTTCCTCCATTTCTGTCATTTGTGACCTGTTTCTTTGTCTCCGCATTTTTTTATGCTTCCCTTTGATAGAGTGGCTTTGTGTGCTAGGTGTCCTATAGGGCCCAGTGGTTCAGCCTCCCCAATTACCTGAGGTGGACACTCTTGGTGTACCCCCTTGTGGGCTTTGTGCACAGTCTTGTTGTAGTTAAGCCTTGATTGTTGTAGGTATCACTGGGAGGAATTGACCTCCAGGCCAATTGGCTGTGAGAATCAGCTGTGTCTGCAGTGGGAGAACTTCTGAGCTGGAGACACCTTTCTGGGGCAAGACTTGCTTCAGTGGGGCTTTGGTGCTCACTGAGTCTGCCCCCTGAGTGTGTCCCTTATGGATCTGAGGAGTTGTAATTTGGATGGTCCCACTCTGACCACTGGGTACACTGGCTCTTGGATCTCTAAGGAGGTGCTAATTTAGCCTCTGCCTGAGGCTACCCAGCAGGAGCTATGGAGAGATCTGCAGATTCCTCTTCTTTGTTTGGGGTTTAGAGGTGCCAAGATGAGGCCCAGCTGTGAAGCAATGCAAGCTGCTGTGGGGCTTTGGGCCTTCTTTTGGAAATTCTGGGTCTCTCTGACCCAGCTGCAGTTTGTTAAGTAATTTTCAGATTGGAAAGGGCCAGGCCTTTCATATGCAAAGGCCTCTGCTCACAGCTTGGGTGGGGTGGAGTTTCAGGCAATCAACAGGGCAGAGCAAACAGCTATGGCTGATCCTCAGTCCTACCCTAAGAGGCCCCGCGTCTTAGTGTCCCAGTAATCACTGCAAGGACCTCAGAGAAAGCCGCCCTTGAGCTCCAACTGATGCCAGACAGTCCAGTTTCTCCCCGTATGACTCTGGGTCCCCAGAGACTCACCTGGAACTGGAGTTCAGAGCAGTTGGGAGCTTGAGACTCCCTCCCAATTGGAAAAGACAACCGTGTCCTCAGTTGCCAGCCCTTTCCGCGTGCACCTCCGTACCTCTGCACTTTACTTCTGCACCTCCTCTGAGTCTCAGTGTGCTTTTCTCTTTCCTTCTAGTTGTAGAATTTCCACTCAGCCAGCCTTCCTGTGGTTCTGGATGATGTCTGTTTTGTTTTTTAGTTGTGTTTCTGAAGTGGTTGTGCAAGGCAGCAATTTCTGGTATTTACCTATGCTGCCATCTTGGTTTTTCTGACAACCCCCCCCCCCTTCTTGATCGCCCTCAGGTGGTGGCCTCTGAGTTCTGAGTTGATGTCATCCACTGCTCCTTGCCTTAAAACTACAGCCGCAGTGAGCAATGCTGAAATGGTCTTGCCTCTTGTTAGCCTCTCTACCCCCACGTCCCAACCTCCTTCTAGGTTTTCTTTTTTTTAAAATTAAATCTTTATTGTTCAGATTATTACATTTGTTCCTCTTTTTTTCCCCCTCCATAACTCCCCTCCTCCCAGCTCCCGCCCACCCTCCGCCCTCACTCCCCACCCACTGTCCTCATCCATAGGTGCATGATTTTTGTCCAGTCTCTTTCCGCATCTCCCACACCCCTTTCCCCCCCAAGAATAGTCAGTCCATTCCCTTTCTATGTCCCTGATTCTATTATAATCAACAGTTCATTCTGTTCATCAGATTATTTATTCACTTGATTCTTAGATTCACTTGTTGATAGATGCATATTTGTTGTTCATAATTTGTATCTTTACCTTCTTCTTCTTCTTCCTCTTCTTAAAGGATACCTTTCAGCATTTCATATAATACTGGTTTGGTGGTGCTGAACTCCTTTAGCTTTTCCTTATCTGTGAAGCTCTTTATCCGACCTTCAGTTCTGAATGATAGCTTTGCTGGATAAAGTAATCTTGGTTGTAGGTTCTTGGTATTCATCACTTTGAATATTTCTTGCCATTCCCTTCTGGCCTGCAAAGTTTCTGTTGAGAAATCAGCTGACAGTCGTATGGGTGTTCCCTTGTAGGTAACTGAGTTTCTTTCTCTTGCTGCTTTTAAGATTCTCTCTTTGTCTTTTGCTCTTGGCATTTTAATTATGATGTGTCTTGGTGTGGTCCTCTTTGGATTCCTTTTGTTTGGGGTTCTCTGCGCTTCCTGGACCTGTAGGTCTATTTCTTTCACCAGGTGGGGGAAGTTTTCTGCCATTATTTCTTTAAATAGGTTTTCAATATCTTGCTCTCTCTCATCTTCTGGCACCCCTATAATTCTGATGTTGGTGCGCTTGAAGCTGTCCCAGAGGCTCCTTACACTATCTTCATATTTTTGGATTCTTTTTTCATTTTGCTTTTCCAGTTGGGTGTTTTTTCCTTCTTCGCATTTCGAATCTTTGACTTGATTCTTGCGCTCCTCTGGTCTGCTGTTGGGTGTCTGTATAATATTCTTTATTTCAGTCAGTGTATGCTTAATTTCTAGTTAGTTCTTTATCACAACATTGAGGGTCTCATTAGATTTCTTGAGGATCTCACTACATTTATCGGCGGTCTCACCAGTCTTTTCGAGGGCCTTACTAAGTTTATCGGCAGCTTCTAGACAGTTCTTAAGAGACCTTAAAAGTGTGGTTCTGAACTCAATATCCTCCATTGACAGTTTGTCCTGTTTCTTTGTCTCCGCATTTTTTATGCTTTCTTGGTACACCCCCTAGTGGTCTTTGTGCGCAGTCTTGTTGCCTTTAAGCCTTTATTGATGTCGGCAATACCGGGGGTGATTTGACCTCCAGGCTAACTGGCTATGAGAGTCTGCTGTGTCTGCAGTGGGAGGGCTTCTGTGCTGGATCTCTAGGGCGGTGCTAATCTAGCGTTTGCCTGAGGCTGTCCGGCAAATGGTTCTGTGCAGGGCTTGGGCGGGGCAGGTCCCTGGGGATCTACAGGGCAGGCGGAGCAAGCAGTTATGGCTGCTCTCAGTTCCTTCCCCAGGGGCTCTGCCTCTCAGAGTCCCAGCAATGGCTGCAAACCTCAGAGAGAAAGCTGCCTTTGAGTTTTGACCGAAGACAGACAGTCCCGCTTCTCCCGTTTGAGTCTTGGTCCCCAGAGACTCGCCCGGATCTGGAGCTCAGAGTCTGAAACTCCCTCCTGATTGAAAACAACAACCGTGCCCTCTGCCGCCAGCCTGCTCCGTGTGCGCACTCCGCACCTGAGTATTTCACTTCAGCACTGCGCCTCCTCTGAGTCTGGGTATGATATTCTCTTTCCTCCTAGTTGTAGAATTTCCACTCAGCCAGCCTTCCTGTGGTTCTTTTAGGTTTTCTTATTGTGGAACAAGATAAATAACATTATTTGCCTGCACATTCAGGAGCAGTAAGTCCATTCACGTTTCTGTGCAGCCATCCCCACCGTCCATCGCCAGAACTTTTCCATTTTCCTCAAATTAAAACTCTTCCCACTGAACACTGCCCCCTCCCCCCTCAGCCTGGTCACTGCGTTCCAGGGTCCGTGCCACAATTTGCGGCTCCAGGGACCTCACTGGCGTGGCAGCACACAGTGTGGTGTGGGGCTTCCTTCACGGAGCATGACGTCCTGGGAGCTCATCGTGTTGCCCATGTGCCAGATGCCCTTTCTTCTTCTTGGAGGGTAATCCTCACTGAGGATGTTTTTTCCATTGATTATTATCAGAGAGGGTGGAAGGGAGGTAAGGAGAGGAAAGAGAGAGAGAGAGAGATACAGAGATAGATAGATAGATAGATAGATAGATAGATAGAGAGAGAGAGATTAGTTACCCCCCACTTGCACCCCGACTGGGGCTGGGGATTGAACCTGCAGCCCTTTG
The DNA here is from genome assembly GCF_963259705.1 of Myotis daubentonii. Lineage (NCBI taxonomy): Eukaryota > Metazoa > Chordata > Mammalia > Chiroptera > Vespertilionidae > Myotis > Myotis daubentonii. Next base: position 5,746,973 of record NC_081849.1, on the reverse strand, counting down.
GTGCTCAGGCTGATGCTCCAACCACTGAGCCCCACGGGCCAGGGCTCCATTTCTTCTTCAGGCTGAGTAATAGTTCACCGTATGGAGGGACCACATTTTGTTCCTCCGTTCATTCATCGATGGGCGTTGGGTTATTTCTGCCTTTTGTCCCCTGTGAGTGATGCTGCTATGAACACAGATGTGTTCCTCTAGTGTTGACCGTTGCCTTTCTAATGCACTGCTTGCCCCATGGTCCAGTGTCGCCTTCAGCTCCTCAAACACACACTTGCTGACCAGGTGCCCTGGCGCACCAGCCCCCACAGGCCTCCCCTTCGCCTGCCTTTGCCCCAGCTGTGCCTGGTGTGGCATGACCTCCATCTGTGCCCTTGCCCAGTCCCCCCTCTTTGCTCTGGTGCCACCTGCTTTCTGGAACCCTGGCTCAGTTCCCCGTCCCGGGGCCTGCATTTACCCCCTTGCTTCTATCAAGGAACTGCCTCGGCTGCTCTGTGTGCAGCGGGTGGGTGTCCCTGAGGCTGTGACTCAGCCTGAGTTTAGCCCTTTCTTCTCCGCAGCCCTCCAGGCAACGACAGCCGAGCTCACAGCACAGAGTTCAGTATCGAAATCAAGTGAAACTTACAACAAAGCTAATCAAACATGAAATTCATTACATGCACTGCGCTTATTATGCCACTGGGTAATTAGGCATGAATGATAAGCAGCTCATAAATGACTATAATTTTTATTATGATGGGGACCACCCAAGTGTTTCTGGAGTGGCAATTGCCTGTGTGGGTGCGTGTGCATGTGCGTGTGCGTGTGTGTGTCTATGCATGTGTGTAGACAGGAGCAGAGAAGATGAGAAAGGGTCATGAGGAGAGGTAGTGTGTCAAGGAGTAAATGGGGGGACCCTGTGACCCCAATAGCAGGCCGGGGCAGATGCCCCTCATGAGGACTTGGCCTGCCTTGTCCCTGATTGTGCACTCCTGATTGAGCACTGTCCCACTCTCTCTTTTATTTTTCTGGTTCCCTCCCCTGACCTGGAGGGGAGAGGGTGGGGCTGTGACAGGACCTGCTGAATGCTGTGCTCAAAGAAAGGCTTCCTGGCCAGAATTGCTCTGTGCGGCTGCCAGAGAGGCCAGCTGCTGACCAGCTGTCCAGCTCCTCCGATGGGCTAGCAGGGTGACCGGAACCTCAAGTAGGTTATAGGATGTCCCAAAGCAGCACCCAACTGCAGGCTGTGGAGTGACTGCATGGGTCCTGACATTGTCCACTTTGAATAATTATCTTGCCGATATTTATGCAAATTTAAAAAGCCACGCACAAGGATGCATGGAGATCAGAAACCTGTCCATCTCAAATATTTACTGAGTCCATTGTTGGCCCTTGAAGCGAGAGCAAGGACTCCCATTCCACAGCTGTGGGGTCCACGGGGCAGCTGCCACCTTATTCCTGACGGCTGCATCAACACCTGTGCACTTGTCTTGGGAACCCTTGGGGCCAGTTCTGAGGGGAAGGGTTAAATAAATGTGAACATGATGGTGTGACAATAATTCTCACTCCCACGCAGGGCCCTGGGGCGGGGATAGTCACTCAGATGCCCACCTGTCGTTCCCCAGAGGACCCGGCCACGTAGCTCATGGGCCTTACATGGCTGAGTCAGCATCTAACTGGCGTTGCCAAACCAGAGGCAAAGGAACAGGACACCAGGTAAGTGCCCAGTAACTGCTGTTTCTTCTGTCCAGGCATCAATGAGACCCTGTCACCGTGATGTCCTATCGCCAGAAATGAGGGCAACCAGGTGGTCATCACATCATACTCTTCACGATTTAAATCATTCACTCAGCATTTTTTCATCATCTGGCTGCTACTTTAGTGCGAAAGACCCAGGACCCCGTGGGAATGGACTGAGGAGAGGGCTGGAGGTCAGCACAGGAGGGTCCCCAGCCAGCAGCCGCCCTGCCCGGGAGCCACCAGCTGTGTGACCTTGGACAGGCCATTGCACCCCACTGGGCCTTGTCCGTAAAATAACCCGTAACTTGGTGACTGCATGCTTTGTGCTATAACTCCTGGCTGATTCCTATCTGCCTCTTTCAAACAAATGCGTGGAAGGAGTCAGACAGAGAGAGACAAATACCATATGATTTCACTTATACGTGGAACCTAAAAAACAAAACAAACAAATAAAACATAGACAAGCACATAGATACCAAACTTATGGTTGCCAGATGGAAGGGGGGTGAGGGCTGGGTGAAAAAAGGTGAAGGATTGAGAAGTACAAGTTGGTGGTTACAGAATAGTCATGGGGTTTAAAATACAGCGTAGGCAACACAGACAATAATCTTATATAATAAAAGCATAGTATGCAAATTGTTTCCTCGACCGGGAGTTCGACCTGGGGCCGGGGTGGCCTGGGGAAGGGAGGGAGTACGGATTTCATGCACTGGGCCTCTAGTACTGTAATAACTACATATGGGGCCAGGTGGGGGGTAGACTTACTGTGGGGATCACTTTGTAAATCAATGTCTAATCACTATGCTGTACACCTGAGCTAATATCATATTGTGTCAACTGTCATTGGAAAATAACCAGCCCTTGCCAATGTGACTCAGTTGGCTGAGTGTCATCCATGTACCAAGAGGTCGCAGGTTTGATTCCTGGTCAGGGCACATGCCTGGGTTTCAGGCTTGTCCCCAGTAGAGGGTGTGCAGGAGGCAGCCAATCAATGATTCTCTCATCCATATTTCTCTCTCTCTCAAAAATAAAATAAGGACAGGAATGAGAACACCTAAGTGAGAAAGGGAGTGGGAAGCGAGGGGAAGGAGGCGGGGGTGTGTTTGGAGGACACGGGCCGTGATCGTCTCTCCTCAGCCACCCGTGAGCTCCTCGCTGCCCGTGAATAACAAGCACATTTCCTAGGTGCGACCACAAGGAGTCATGCTCATTCTCACTCGCAGTTCAGTCCATGCTCATGGCCCCGGTGCAGGAATGTCATGGCCACTTCCCCACAGGAAGCACAATGCAGGGAGGGTAAGGGGTTCCTGGTCGGGGGTGGGGGGTGAGAAAGAGCCCCGCAGAGGAAGACAGAGGAGAGTGGGACTGGTGGGAGAACCTCCACGCGTGGTGCCGCCTGGGCCTGGCCCTGGGGCTGGGCTCTTTTCTGGGATGAACGCCCTCTTCCTTCGGCCCTGCCTTTGAGCGTAGGACACTCTCCTGGGAGACCGGGGCCCTCGCCTGCCCTCGTGACTTCTCTTCTTCAGGGAAGCCCATCCTGTTGATGACAGTGAAAGAATGGCGCTGGCGGTGGCTGCAGTCTGTCACGTGGCTCCCTCCACCCCTTAGGCCCTGTCCTGCAGGAGAGAGGGGATGGAGAGGAGGGGCGGGAGGAGGCTCGGGAAGCAGAGTGGGCAGTGTGGCCGCCTCTGAGCTGATGGCCTGGAGGCTCCTTGCAAAGGAGGGACTATCCCTCTGCCTGGCAGTCAGGAGCTGTGAGGCGTGACTGAGACAACAGGCCCAGCGCAGTGCCTAGTGCGGGGTTGGGGGGGGCATCCAGGTCATTGCTCCCCCTGTGGCTTCCTCACGGCCCTGCTTCTTCCTTGCGCCTGCCAGCCCCTCCCCCCCGCCCCCCCTCCTGCCCCCCGCCTCTGTGTGCAGCACAATCCGTGCAGCTCGCCTCTGACTGCTTCCCACGTGGAGTGCCTGCCCTTCCAACTCTCTGCACTAACCGCAGGGCAGCCCTTCCTCGGCCAGACAGCCGTCTTCCTCTCGTGCCAGTGGGGTGCCCGCCCGCACCGTGCCTGTCACTGAACCTCGAGGTTCCTGAGTTCCAGCTCCCTGCTTCCTGAGGGGAGGGTAGCAGCTGCACTCCCCAGTCCCTCCCCCTCCCCCTGCCTCTGCCTCGAACATTTGCTGGGCCACTTCCTGTGCAGCTGCCTGTGTTCCCTGACTTTCCAGGTGAAAGTGAACCTCCTCCAAGAGGCTTTCTGTGACTAGAAGCATCACTAGCCTCGGTGTCAGGGAGACCCCGTCACTGGGGTTGGCAGGACCCTGGGTGGGAGGTGGGCGGGGACCATGACATTTCAGGGGCTGTTCAGAGCCATCACCCCTTGAGGGGCTGGGTGTGGCGGAGCAGGACCCTGGCTGCTAAGGAACAGAGCTCCTGGGGAGGAGCTAAGCTGGACAAGACAGACACCCCTTAAAGGGATTCTCAGAGGCCAGAGAAAGGGCAGCTGAAAGCTGCACCGTGAAGCCAGGGCTCCAGCTATAAACCCCTGCCAGAGGCCGGAGGCCAGGCGCCTCCCTGGAGCCGGTGGGGACTGCCTGCGGTTTCTATTGTGTCAGAGCAAGTCCCACAGTTGCAGCTCTGAGCAGTGCAGACACATTCTCTCCCAGTTTCTGTGGATCAGAAGTTTAAGTCCAGGCTCATGACCAGGCTGCAACCAGGGGTCAGCAGGAGGCATTCCTTCTGGAAGAAGCCTTTTGGGAGGTCATTAGGGTTAGATGAGGTCATGATGAGGGCATGAGGCTGAGAATCTCAGGATGGGATTGGTGCTCTTAGAAGAGGAGGAAGAGAACAGATCTCTCTCTCTCTCTCTCCAGCTCCCACCCCACCCCTTGCATGAGGACACAGAGGAGAGCAGCTGCCTGCCAGCCCGGAAGAGGGCTCTACCAGAAATGAAATTGGCCAACACCTTGATATTGAACTTCACGGCCTCTAGACTGAGAAAGAAATGCCTGTTGTCTAAGCGCCCAGCCTGTGGTGTTGTTAGAGCAGCAGCCCAGGCTGACTAAGAAGGGAGACATTCTGAGAGGGAACCAAATTGTGCAAAGGGCTGGTGGGGGACAGCCCAGCTGGACTCATACTTCTCAGCCTCCTCTCACTAGCTCTCTAAGCGGACAAATTCTTAACCCTTGTTATGATTGTTTCTTAAATCAGTGAAATGAACATGTGAGCGTTCCACATGGAGGTGCTCAGAACAGCGTCTTTGCATGGAGGATGCGTACGTTGCCGCACGATCATCTTTACACCACTTGTTGAAATTCTTTCCTCCTCACCACCGTGCATAGGGGCAGCTCGGGAAGTTTATAGAGGAGGAAGCAGAGTTAGACCTGCCTGAGCTCCCACAGGAAGTCAGAAGCGGGGATCACAGCAAAGACCTTCTCGGCTGGGTTTGCCGGACGACCTATCTGCCTGCCACCGATCAGTGCTGTCCCCAGGTATCCTCAGGGCACATCCTCAGGGTTAGTGTTAGGTGCCAACATGGCCAGGCTGTGGCACCCAGTGATTTAATCAAACAATATTGAGGCGCTGTGGGGAGGTGTTTTTCAATGTGGTTAACACCCAAAATCAGCTGGCTTTATGCAGGAGATTTTACTTTACGGTATAAGCCCCATAAGGTGGGTGGGCCTCACTGACAGCCTTAAGGGTGAGCCTTGCTCGGCTCAGAGCACCATAGCAAATGCCACAGACTGGGCTTTAAACAGCAGACATCTGTTCTTACGGTTCTGGAGGCTGAAAGCCCAAGATCAAGGTGCGGCTGATTCTGTCCCCAGGTGAGGGCTGTCCTCTTGGCTTGCAGTGGCTGCTTTCTTACCGGGTCCTCACATGGCAGAGAAAGCAAGCTCTCTGGCGCCTCTCTTAATAAGGGCACTAACCCCATCATGAGGGCCCCACCCTTCCAACCTCATGTAACCCTAGTTTTTTCCCAAAGGCTTCATCTTCAAATACCATCGCATTGAGAGTTAGGGCTTCAGCATATGAGTATTGGGGACACACCACAGTTCACAACAGAGTGAAAACAGGTTTCCTGAAAGAAGGCATTTGCCTCCAAATACAGTGTCAGCTCCTGCCTGGCGTCCAGCCCTACAGATTTCAGACGTGTCCGACCCCACACCCACAGATGCCATGACTTAAGGTCTCTCTCTCTCTCTCCAGCTCACTAGCTAGCAGCTGTATCTCCTCTTGGCTCGGTTTCTCTGGAGCTACCTGGCTAATACATTCTAAGAGGCAACTTTGGAGTTAATGATTTTCTGTCCTTTATATTCAGGCCAGCAGTGACTTAAGTCAGCCCAAACCAAGATATTTACATTATGACTTATCCTTAGGAAAATAGGAACCGCAGGTGCCAACCCTCATTTTCTGCTTTGGGCTCAAACTCCTGGTTCTCTGCCAACCTGTCTGTTGCCTCACGAGAGGCTTATGGGTCAAGGTTCATCAGCAAGTTTCTTCTAGAACTGCCGGGGTCAATAGTGGTGCCACTTGTCACTCGGAGGAACAATTTAACAGTGTGTAGTCATCTCTGTATTAAGACTATTCCTTGCCCAGCTGGTGTGGCTGAGCATCGACCTATGAACCAGGAGGTCATGGTTCGATTCCCAGTCAGGGCACATGCTCGGGTTGTGGGTTTGATCCCCAGTGTGGGGCATGCAGGAGGCAGCTGATCCATGATTCTTTCTCATCATTGATGTTTCTATCTCCCTCTCCCTCTCCCTTCCTTTCTGAAACCAATAAAATATATTTTAAAAAGACTATTTCTTTATTCTTTACCCTCGCAGTATTTTAGGAATTTAGGAGGGAAATGAGTTAGAAAAAGAGAAAGGAGATATGAGGTAACTGGGGAGTGGATGGCGCACCTCCTAGAAACTCACTATTTGCTCCTCTCACCCGTCTTCATGGGTCCCTGCAGACATTGATTCTTCTTAGTGTCCAGGCGAATTGTTAGGTTGAAGTTTCATCTTCTGCAATGTGTTTGGGACAAGTTATTATTGATAATATTAATGGTGCATCACAGTGACACAGCTTTGTGCCTCCAAAAGCATTTCTGAAGATCACATTTCATTCATGCTTTAAACATCCCTCCCTGTGGGAAGGCTTATACAAACCCCTGGTGTTTACGAGTGATTCCCCCACAAGCCTGCTCAAGTCCTCACGATCAGGTGTGTCATTTCCTTCCTGAAGTGGAATAAAATGTAATGAAAATGTTTGAAGAATAAGAACTGCAGACACCACAGGCAGAGAGCACCGTGAGGAAGGAGCTGTGGAGTGTGGAGCTGGGCTTCGGGGCCCCAGGGGCTTGGCCGTCTTCCTGCCGACGACTGAGGCTGTACACGGCTTCTCAGCCTCTGTCCGCCCACCACGTGGCTCAGCATCCAGCATTACCTGTGACAGCTGAAACTGGGAAAGTTGAATTCTCAAGGGTCTACAGCAGGAATGGCAAATGCGGGACATTTTGTTGATGCTTCCCACTCGAGACCTTTTGGCAGACATGCGTGATTACCTGTGGAATGATCTCCCACTCGTTTCTGGACGTGTCCACAGAGTCCGTCTCTGACGCAGTGTTCTGAGCAGCCATCGATCAGAGTCGGTGCCGCCTGGTCCCCTCTGTGCCACGGTGGTGCGGTATGGTTCTTCTGCCACACAGAGGCCAGGCTGATGCTTTGGGGAGCACAGGGCCAAGGGGGGTGTCTATGGCCTGGGAGCCACAGACTAGGCTGTTGTCACATGGGCTCCATGGAGAATCCCTGTCCTTTACCCGGGGGTCGCCTTCCAGGCATTTCTCAGGGTCAGAACGGCTTCCTCTGGCGTGTGGGTGGCTCCCAGTGCCATTTGACGGATGGTAATTTCCCCCAAAATGCGAGCCATTTAGACACGAAGAGTGTGCTTTTCCAAGGCACTTGTGCGCCGATCACTTGCCATCGGCCTCTGACAAAGCTATATGTTACTGGAAATACCGAAGGAGCAGCTCTCCTTGACGCCATAACTCAGGAAGCATATCAGGCGCTGAAATTCTAATACCTCATTTTCATGACAAATGATGCATGGAGCGCCCTCACCGCCTATGAGTCTCTGTTCCCGACAGCCTGGCCTCAGGAGGGAGGGCAGGTGCCGGCCTTCACCTCCCGGCTCTGGCGCGTGGCCGCGTGAGGCCTGTGGGATCGCTGAGCCCAGTTTGGGCTGCCATTCCTGGGGCTTTGGGCTCTAGTAGCTCTGAATGGACTCCATTCTAAAATGCAGGATGTGCCAAGAAGCCAGGACGTCATAGTTACACCTGACCTCGCCCGAGCACAGAGCCCTTGACAATGGGGCGGTAGAAGCTCAGGGGTGAGAACATCCGTGGGAACGAGCACGTTAACCATGGCTCTGGCCAGCTCCCGGGCTCAGTGAGGGCCTCCGGCGGCGTCCGCACCGTGGTGGGCCTGGGCTCACTCACCTGATGTGTAAAGGAGAACAGGACTCCGTGTGTGCACCAACCCTGGGAATTCCAGGCTCCCTCAGCCTTGGTTATGCACAGCTTTCACGACAGAGCAAAGTTCAGAAGTAGGAAGTGCTAGCGACTTGAACGTGGGGCTGGTATTACCCAGGGCTCTCCTGAGAAATGGGACCAGGCTGGGAGGAGGCTCCCTGTGCATCCATGGGGGTGGTTTTGGCAAAAGCGCTGCATGGAGGGAAGGCAGGGCTGTAGAGTTAGTGTCTGTTCCAGTCAGGACACACTTCCTACACCAGAACGCATGTGGGAAAGCAATCCACCTGCCCCAGGCAGTGGTGCTCACCCAAGGATGGTGCATATGAGGAGCTCAGGGATGGCCTCCCTGCAGACACATAGGGCGCTCAGGGGTGGCCTCCCTGCAGGCACACTGGGCACTCAGGGATGGCCTCCCTGCAGACACACAGGGCACTGAGGGGTGGCCTCCCTGCAGGCACACTGGGTGCTCAGGGGTGGCATCCCTTCAGGCACACTGGGCACTCAGGGGTGGCCTCCCTGCAGGCACACTGGGCGCTCAGGGGTGGCCTCCCTGCAGGCACACTGGGTGCTCAGGGGTGGCATCCCTGCAGGCACACTGGGCGCTCAGGGGTGGCATCCCTGAAGGCACACTGGGAGCTCAGGGTGGCGCAGTTCAGTCGACCTTGATGAGGGGAAGTCCTCAGCCACCTCTGGAGCAGAGCTGGCTCACTGGGTGTGATGGAAGGACACTCTGCCTGGCTTGTGGAGACAGGGTTCAGCGGAGAGGCGCGTTCCTGCCCGGCCCCACATGCCCATAGCAGCGGCCGCCTTCTGTGGTTTTGCAATCCACACATCATGGACTGCAAGAGCTGGGAGTTTAGAAAGCATCACAGCCCCCAATTCTGTATGCAGATGAGAGCCAGAGAGGGCAACCGATGGGCTTGAGGCCACACAGCATGCTCCTGTGGAGCCCTTGGCTGCTGAGTTAGCGCTGCTTTCTCTCCTCCTGTCTCTAGAGAGGGAGATGGGATGGCACAGAGACCAGCAGCGGTGGAGGGAGCGACCAGGGAAACCCCTGCCCCTGCCCCGTGCCCACGGGCTCCCCACCCTTTCACACTATATCCGTTCTCTGCTGTCTCTGCCACACGTGGGTTTTGAGCAGCCAGCAGCGCTGACATTTTACTAGAGAGTAATGCCCAGGGAGTGGCGTGCCCAGGACAGTGCGGATGGTGAAGCCAACAGGAAACGTGACAGAGAACGTGGTCCTTGGCCCAGGGCTCCAGCCACACTGGCCCAGGGCTCTGGATTTACGGCCGCCGGACACCCAGAGCCCGGGCGGGGCTGGGAGGCTGGGTCCGGCCCGCAGTCTGTCCCAGGATGAGGGTAGGCGCTGGGATTGGATGTAAAGACGGTCCGATTTGGGTCTGGGGATTACACAAGAGGTCTGGATCCACCTCATGTCTAGCAAGAACCAAGAGCAGACACATTTCCACGGATGTCTGCCCCCCTGATGTGGCTCAGACAGTGGGATCTGCCGAGTGAAGCCGGCACAGCCGCGGGGGGGGGGGGGGCGAGCAAGGAGGAGTCATAGTGAACTGGGTGACTCTTCCGCTGAAACCATCCTATGCTGCCTCCCCCCTCCCCCCCGCCCCGCATTCCGAACTTTGTTTTAATTGGCCAATTACACGCCGTCAGATCAGATTGAATTTCGGGAAGCCACCCCCGGGTGGGAGTAATTGCAGGTAGTCATCGCATTAACGCCCCTGAAGACCGGCGGTGAGGAATAATGATGGTAAGTCATTAATTTGTCTGCTAAGCTGCGTTGGAATTAAATCTGTTCCACTGTGGGTTTCACACTTTTATGGCGGTTCCTGGCCCTTTGGGACAGGCTCATAACGGCAGCCCATAACTCCAGCCAGCCCTGCAGCGCACTGCCTCCCAGCAGTCACCGCGTCTCCAAGCTCCGAGCATCGGCTCTCTCCGGAGCGGACAAGGGAGGCTCGGGCCTGAAAACCAGCAGGGTCCCACCTGGCTCGTGTGGCTCAGTGTTTGCAGTGGTTCTCAACCTTCCTAAGGCCGCGACCCTTTAATACAGCTCCTCATGTTGTGGTGACCCCCAACCATAAAGTTATTTTCGTTGCTACTTCATAACTGTAACTTTGCTACTGTTATGAATCGTCATGTAAATATCTGATATGCAGGATGTATTTAGGTGACCCCTGAGAAAGGGTCGTTCGACCCCCAAAGGGGTTGCGACCCACAGGTTGAGAACCACTGGTTAAGAGCGTCGGCCCCAGACTGAAGCGTCTCGGGTTCGATTCCTGGTCCAGGGCATGTACCTGGTTGCAGGTTTGATTGCCAGCCCCCGTCGGGGTGCATTTGGGAAGCAACTAATTGATGTGTTTTTCTCACATGGATGTTTCTCTCTCTCTCCCTCCCTCCCTTCCACTCTCTCTAGAAATCAGTGGAAACATATTCCCAGGTGAGGGTTCATGGAAAGGAAAAGAGCCGGGTCTGGAAAAGAGCAGAGGAGGGTCAGACGTGATCGATGCTCTTCGGAGGGATTCATCCCACGGATCCCGGAGGCTCCTGGTAAACGTACTCTGTGTCTCTGCCTCAGTTGTCCCCCAAAACAAAACAAAAAACAACAACAACAAAGTAGGCACAGTTGACAGTCTCTTGACAGTCTACAGCAAGCATGTCAGACTCAAAGGCTAACACGGCCAAATAAATGAGGTATGCGGCCGCGGGCCCTGAGTTTGACATGCTTGGTCTACAGGCTCACTCTTACCTCGTGCCATGGGGCCGTGGGGACCCTGTGCCGGTGAGCTCAGCCCAGACCGTGGAGTGAGGGAGTCAGCCAGTGGCCCTCAGCCTGCTGGGACCAGGTCCCTGCCAATCCACCCAGCTCTGTTTCTGTGGTGACCGCTGGCTTGGCCAGCCTCTCCAGGCCTTTGAAAGTTCAGCCACAGCACTCCCAGAGCAGGAAGGCAGGGCTCTCTGAATCTGTGGGGTGTTGCATTTATTCACTGTTTTAACTTGAGGCTGGTATTAAGGGCAACTGCCTGACGCAGTGCTGTAAGGGTCCTCCACCGGCGCCTAGAGGACTGGGAGTTGAAGTACAGCAGGTCCTCGGGCTACGTCGAGATCTGTTCCTACGGCGGTGCAACGTAACACGATTTCGCCGTAAGTCGGAACCCACCTACATAAGCAGCTACGTCACTCACATGGAGCACATACACAGCAGTAATGAAGTGAAACAGTAAAAACAATTTAAAAGAAAGATGACAATTCCTGACCTTTACTTGTGGTAAATAAATAATAAAAACCATAAAGCACATATGCACATACATCAAAATGACGGAACTTTTTTTTAAATAAATAAGTGGGAGATGGCGATGTTACCACGAAACAAGGTACGTCGAGTCTGACGTAACCCGAGGACTGCCTGTACTTTATTTTTATTTTTTATATGTTTTTACTAAAGACCCAGTGCACAAAAATTCATGCACTCTGGCGGGGGGGGGGGTGGGGGGATGGGGGGGAGGGGTCCCTCAGCCTGGCCTGCGCCCTCTCACTGACCAGGAGCCCTTGGGTGATGTCTGACTGACAGCTTAGGCCTACTCCTAAGCTGCAGTCTGGCCTCCCTCCGCAGGAGGCGACTGGTGGGCTGATCAGGGGACAGCGCCAGCTGGCAAGCGGCCGTCCCCCCCAACCCCCCGATTGCCCCCCTGCCACCACAGGTTGCCCCAACCCCCTGATTGCCATCCTCTCCCTCTGCCCACTGGCACTCACCTTGGCTGGCCTGGTACCTCCTGTTTGCAGGCCCTGCCCACTGCTGATCAGTTGTTCCACCATTTGGTTGATTTGCATATTAGGCTTTTATGATATAGGATTGACTTTTAGAGAGAGAGGAAGGGAGAGAGAGAAATGCCAATGATGCCTCCTGCATGCCCCCTACTGGGGATTGAGCTCATACCCCGGGTATGTGTCCTGACTAGGAATCAAACCCTGTGACCTCTTTGTTCCTGGATTGACGCTCAACGGCTGAGCCACACAGGCCGGGTGAGTTGAAGTTCTTTAAAGTCAGAGCTGACTTACATGTCAGTTCTGGGGAGACTCCAGCTGCAGCAGGAGGGCGGGCTCTCCTCAGGGGCCCGAGCCACACTCCTCTGGGGGAGAAAACTGGGGCCTGGGGGAGGAGGATGTAGTAGGAGGGCAGGTCCATCAGGGCCTAAATGCCTGGTGGGAACCAGGCCCGGGCCGCTGGGAAGGCTGCGCTTCGCTCAGTGTTTGGTGGCAGCAAACCGGCTCCCACACATCGGGGAGGCAGGAGTGGCTCTTCCATGGGCGGTGGGCTGGGTGGGCAGCATGGCTACGGCAGCCAGCACTGCTGCTCCCCGAGGCCCGGCTCCTCCTGAACACCAGCCTTCAGGCCCTGCAGCTGGGCACGTGACCACTTCTAGCCAATGAGCGGTGAGCGAGAGCTGTTTCCCGGTGACACAGGGGCCCTGGAGCTTTTCTGTCACCCGGTCCTATCCCGGGACCACGGGTCTCGTGCTGAGTCGGTGGAACAAGACGGAAGCGGGTGCCGGGGGCCTGGCCTGGCACCCGTGTCGCAGAGGATTTACAGGGAGGGCGAACACGTTTCTGTGTGCGTGGCTAGTGAAATGTGGGGCTTGTTTTTTGTTACGTCCGTGTAGCCCAGCTTATCTTGATGGACAACATGATTGTGTACCATGTGAGATGGAAACAATAGGAGGGCCCATTCCCCACCTACTGCAGGCAGGAGTCCGTGCAAACTTCCCTCCTGGTTCTTTTCATTTCGAAGGCTTCCGAGGGCAGCTTCAGGACCGAGAGCCGTGAGGCGTGAACACCGTCACGTGGGTCCCTGCTATTCACACAGGAGCCGCCAGCGCTGGAGAACCGCCGTCAGGACACTCCCGACTTCCCACCAGAGGGAGAGCAGCCCGAGGGGAGTGCAACCAGCCAAACCACGATGCACAGGTGAAGGGCCCTCGAGCCACTCCCGGCAGCCCGTCCTCAGAAACGCCCTCCGAGATGCCCGTCTGTTTGGTTTGTGCTTCTGTTTGGTGGGCGTTGCCAGGGATACCGATCACCAAGGCCCATGGAATGGGATGCGGGTCCAGCCGTGGCTTCTCACCTGGGCGCTGGCTCTCCATTCCCGTGCTCACCTCTGCCCACAACGATTTCCATGTGGTCTGTGTGCTCCCCCCGGTGCAGCTGAACTCTCATCCCCGGCAACAGTTTAATCAGAGGTGAAGCCATGGCACTGTTTCATATGCTCATGCCCACAGGTGGACCGACAGCCCCTTCACAGGACTCTCCACCAAGCCCCGTCCCCCACCGGACACAGCGGGACACGCCAGCCCGATGTCCCTGCCGGTCGGGACGTCCCCTATGTTTCCTGGTCTCCACGCCTGCTGTCCACCGTGAGCCGTGACACCGGGGCATGACCGCCCCTCCTGGCACACGCCCCCTCTCCCTGCGGCCCTGGAGGTGGCTGGTGAGGCGCCCTGAGAATTCCTGCCCTCCTGACCGTTTGTCCCGGGCCACTTCCCCGGGCTGGGGACAGGTCCCCCCGCCCCCCCCCCCCGGAAAACCCCTCAGAGCGCCGCTGAAGACGCAGAGGCACATTTCTCATGCTTTGGGTTCGTTTGAAAAGCCAAGAGAAGGAAAGTTTCCAGCAAAGAAAGGCTTGAAAAGTACAAGACGTTGAATAGTGAGACTTAAAGGGACGATTGGGGCAATTTCCTGCTCGTGTGCGGCATCTGGGGAGAGATGTCACAGTGGGCCATTTGGCTGACATTTCTGGTCATCGCTTCTTTCTGGTTGTCAGAAAATCCCGACAGGCGTGCCCTCCAGAATGGCGCTCGCGGGACTCGCCGGGACCTGCGTGACGGGGTCTCCGGGAAGGAGCCCTGCTCCCTTCCCCCACCTTCCTGTGGCTGGTCAGGGTCTGAGATGCTCAGGTGTCTTGCTCGTCCCCTTGCCCCTCCCCCACTCTCTAAAGCTCAGCTGTCCACCTGCCTGAATGACCTGCCAGCTCCGCCAGGGAGAGACGGGGTCCCTACTGCTCTGCAGGGAGCTCTGGGCCGTCCTACCCTGACGCTGTCAGGTTGGGTGACTGTCTCCGCCCACTGGGTATTTCAGTTCGGTCCTGTCCCCTCTCAGGAACATGTGATCTGTGTTTATTTTTACGTTCCCAGGGGCTGGTCCAGCACCTGACCCGGGCGGGGCAGTGAAGACATTAAGAAGTTTCTCAGCATCATGTCTCTCTCTACTGTGAGGTGTGGAATGAACCTTTTGTTACAAAACTGTTTGCTGACAAAGGGCATAAAAGCATAAAGGTGAGGTGTCTTGGTCTGGTTGTGGCATTCAGATGTGCATTCCACCGGGGACGTAGGAGAACTGACCAGAGAGGATGTGGAGCTCGGGGAGCTGAGGGGAGAGCAGGACGCTGGGCGGGCAGTGGCGGGAGCCCCAGCCAGTCGGAGGCCTTCGAGGTGGGGAGAGTGTGGGCAGCAGGACCCAGGGGCTTGGGTGACAAGTCCACGGTGACTCAGAGAGGAAGCCAAGGTCCCCCCCCCCCACCCCGCATCACTGTCCTCTCTCCGCTTCTCTGACCTGCCAGCAATTCCCACTGCCCACGTCAGACCGGAAACCAGAGGACGGTCCACGCTGCCTGCCTCCTGGAGCCAGGTTGGCAGGGCCTTGGCATTTAGCATCCATTCTTGTTCTTGTGGAGGCGACACATTCGTGTCCCACCACAGAAGGCCACACCCTTCACCCCACCCAGCATCCCCGCCTGTGTCACCAGGGACTGCCAGGAGGCCCCGGCTTCTCCTGACTGTCCAGTTTGTAAGAACCAACCTCACAAGCTGTGCATTCGCCTGTTCCTTGTTCCTCTGTGTATTTCAGTTCGTTACGGGAACGTTTTGTCTGACCAATCATTGATAACTTGACTTATTTCCTTTTCATCCTTAGAGGCCAGGGCCATGCCTGGGGAGTCGTGTGCCTCTGTAAACACCCCGAGGACATCAGCTCCTGTTGGGCATGTCCACGCTTACAGGGCCGCAGGACCAGGAAAGAGGAGAGAGAATGTCACCACGCTCCACTCTGAGGCCTGAGTGGAGTGGACGCTCCTGGCTGTGGTGGGACCTGGGGACTGTCCTCAGTGCTAGCAGCAGGCCAGGTATTGTCCTTAATGAGTCTCCGGATCTCCCGCTCGCTGAGGTGGCCCAGGTGGCACTGGTCCTTGAAGATTGCCTGGAAGGGCTGTGTGAGCTGTCCACACGCTCTCCCTGGTTCCTGACTGGGCTGTGCTCCTGGCATTCACGTCTCTAACTCCCAGAACAGCTCTCTGTGCCTGTGGACAGTAACCCGCCCTCTGCTCTCTGCCAGGTGCTGTTTACCGGGTTAGCAACCAACCCACAACGGTGGACCCACCTGCCTGCCACTTACCCAGGCGACGTGTCTCTCTTCAGACCTGCTCTGCGAGGCCCGGTGCGGGCTGGTCTCCCACCTGATCCTCATTCCTGACCCCCTGAGAGCCGACAGCCGAGGAATTCATCTCCTTGTCACTCTCAGTTCTGACAAAGATGGAGTTACCGGGAGAGGAGCCGAGAGACCCACTGCCACGTGAGGTCGGGATTTGTGAGGTCAGTGTGCCAGGAGGGTGGTGGGGTGCCCTGTTGGGAGGTGGATGGAGCGGGTGTTTCAGGACCTAGGCCTCTGCTGTGCCTGTGTGTGCCGGCTCCCCGCTGGCTCACATCTGTACAGCTCTTTCCCAGAGAACTAGACGGTGGCTCACAGACCTAATTTAACTGCTTTGATTCTTGTTTTTTTGTTGTTTTATTTTAAATTTTAAATTGATTTTTTTTGGAGAGAGAGAGAGAGAAAGAGAAACATTGATGTGAGAGTGAAGCATTGATCAGTTGCCTCCTGCTACCAGGGATGGAGCCCAAAGCCCCTGATCGGGAAACAAACCAGCAACCTTTTGGTACAGGATGACGCCCAACCCACTGAGCCACACCGGCCAGGGTTTATGTACAACATAAAGCCCAAGTGTCTCTCAGGTGTTTTCCAGCCCTTAGAACCCTCCGAGCTCCCTGCAGCCACAGCTGGTTCTCTGGTTTCTCCCGTGGAATCGCGTGGCGTCTGGTCTGATGTAGAAGGCACGCATCGGTACAGAAGTGATGCTCTCAGTGGAAGAAAGTCTCCCCTGGGCGTGAATGCACTTTAAATATATTGAGGCTCGTCCTGTCATGGAAGAGTGACCCGTGAGATTAGGATGGTCCTGGGACGCATGCTGTGGCTGGGAACGTGGCTGCAAAGAGTTCTCAACAGCCTGGAGCCAGATCGTTACTGTCTCGTGACTGAAGAGCCCCAGGATGGAAGCTGAAAGTGCACGAGTAAGCTTTGTTTCTCCACGACGTCATGGGCAAGAGGGAAAGACTCCTTGAAATGGATTATTTTCTCTGCAAGGTCAGAGAATCTCAGTAAGAGTGACATCTCCCTGACCCCACCTGCATGGGCTCCGCCCTCACACGTGCCCCCTGGAGCCGCCCTGGAGAGGTGAGTTTGCATCAGCCCGACCAGGAACGAAGGTGGTGCAGTATGGCCACCCCGCATTGTCTGCAGAGGGAGGCAGCTCGCACGGACTCCATCTCAGACTGCTTTGGATTTGAATCTAGAC
Organism: Myotis daubentonii; assembly: GCF_963259705.1. NCBI lineage: Eukaryota > Metazoa > Chordata > Mammalia > Chiroptera > Vespertilionidae > Myotis > Myotis daubentonii. Next base: position 5,730,056 of record NC_081849.1, on the reverse strand, counting down.
TCTAACCCTCACTGGCTGTGGCTTTTCAGCATGTTATTTAGCTTATATGAGCCTCAGTTTCTGCACCTAGAAATTGGGCATAAAAGTACTTATTTCATGGGATTTTGTTGTATGGGTTTATTTATGTAGCAAAATTTAATGACTACATGTGTCTTATGTTCCAGATATAGGTGCCTACTGCTTCTATATATGCTACTCTACTTAAAACACACACACAGTACATCTCTGTGAGTCTTACTCCTCATCCACCACTTATCCACTCATCCATCCATCCATCCATCCATCCATCCCCAGCCACTCACTCATTCACCCACCTCCCATCTATCCATCCACTTATCCATCCATCCATTCATCCATCCACTTATCCATCCACTTGTCCATCCATCCATCCATCCATCCATCCATCCATCCATCCATCCATCCATCCATCCATCCAAATAAAAGCCTGTTCTAAGTTCTGGAGATACCAAGATTAATGGGATAAACATGTCTACCTTGAACTGAAAATTAAGACACAAATGTTCTCTCTGTTACACCACTTCTTTGTTTACATCAGCGGTTCTCAACCTGTGGGTCGTGACCCCTTTGGAGGTCAAACGACCCTTTCACAAGGGGTCGCCTAAGACCATCGGAAAACATATATAATTACACTAGTGGCCCATTGCAGGAAGATTCCTGCAAGAATAGGGCTTCCTGCGGTTGGAGTGAAGCAGAGAAGGGAGCGAAACCCGCTGAGGTGGGCTTTGATCCTGCTCCCAGCCGCCGCGGCTGGGTTTCCCCTCCATCTCCCACCTCCGCAGTCTTGGCTCCGTTCCTGTCTCTGCCACCTCTACTTTGCTCCTTTCTGGAGCGCTTTGCTTCCACGTTGTCTTCAGTCTTCGCTCCCAGCCGGTATTTGCAAATTAATCGCCATCTTGGTTGGGTTAATTTGCATACTGTTGCTCTGATTTGGCTGGTGGGCGTGGCTTAAGGCGTAGCAAAAGTATGGCAATTTGCATGTTTGTCTTTTATTAGTGTAGATATTATTTTTGTGATTAATCACTATGCTTTAATCATGTTCAATTTGTAACAATGAAAATATATCCTGCAATCAGATATTTACATTACGATTCATAACAGTCAGCAACATTACAGTTATGAAGTAGCAACGAAAATAATTTTACGGTTGGGGGTCACCACAACATGAGGAACTGAATTAAAGGGTCGCGGCATTAGGAAGGTTGAGAACCACTGGTTTACATGGAACTGGCTCATGGGTGACTAGCAGCCCTGACTTGGAGCTGAGCACGGGCTGTGTAGTTCAGCACCGACATTGACTAGCGTGGCACCCTGGGCAAGTGCCTCAACCTTTCTGTGTCTCAGCTGCCCTTCTGTAAAATGGTGATGGTGATGGTAATACGTCATGGAATCACCGGTGCACAGAGGGCTTGGAGTGGTGCCTGGCACGCCTCACCTGCTTGTGTGTTGTGATGAGACCAGGGGTCCTCAGTGCTTTCAGTGAGGCAGAGCCGGGCGGGAAACCCGGCACCTACGGACCAGCCTCAAGCCTTGGGCAACTGATGGCACTTACACTCTCTGAGCCTCAGTTTCCGTATTTGGGGATCAAGCCTATTCGTAGCCCCTCATCCTCCGAAGTGTCAACAGGCAGCATGATCTGGTGCAGACAACACCACAGGTTCTGAAGTAAGAAACTGGGCTTGCGTCTCGACTAACTCCTGGCCCAGGCGGCAGGGCAGGCCTCAGCTCCCTGTCTGTGAAATGGGGAAACAGTTATGCTTGATGGTGAAAATAAAGTAGCTGATATTTTAATGGCATGATATAGAGTATGAAGCATGATACAGGGTGGGCAAGAGTAGGTCTACAGTTGTTCCTGTGGAAAATAATACAACAATTAATAAACAATACAAGAATAAACTCTGTTTCATGTGCTCACAACTATGAACCTACCTTTGCCCACCCTGTACAGAGTATAACGTTTAGAAACAGTGGTTGAGCTTCCTGTCCCTGGGGCTGGGGTACGGAGCAGGGATGACCCACACATGTTGGCCAGTGAACTAAACCCGTCGTGAGTTCTGCTCGGTTGCTGAGCCTCCAGCTGCATCCCTGCACTGGCCCATGGTGCGGCTGGAGCAGCTCCCTCGGTCGCTTCTTGGAGGACCCGATTTCCTCAGGGGCTGGGGGAAGCCACCCTTTCATAGGAATGATCACGGAGGAGCATGCACATTATTCATGAGGTTTCCATTAAAACACGAGGCTGCAGTGAAAACGCAGGGCTGTGGTGAGCTGCTCCGATCGTCGGTCTCTGGATGGCGGTGCTGCGGGGGGTGATGGAGAAGTAGGGGCAGCCGGGCCGATGGCCACGGCACAGGCTGTCTCCCAGGCTGGGCTCCCCATGGTGGACGGGCACCGTCTTTTACCTAAAAGGTTAGAATTGTTGCTTGCAGGCCGAGAAGCTGCCTTGGAGGGAAACTCCATCAGCTGAAGTAGCCTTGACTGCAAGTGACAAATAAGTCCCCAATTCCAGCTCCCTTACCCAGTAGGGAGTTTATTCCCCCACCTGCTGGGGCTCAGAGGAGGGCGGTCTCTGGGGTTGCGGTGCAGCATGGTGTGAAGGGCCCAGCTTTCTTTCCAGAGCTCCCTCTGCTACCGAGTGGTCAGCAGATGACAGGGTGGAGCCCAGTGCATCATGGCCACCTGCTCCCTCCCTCCATGGGGAGAGGAGGACAGGGAGGGTGTGGGGTGGGACCTGAGTTTCTGCATTTCTAACCGGCTTCTAGCCAGGCCCACGCCGCTGGTCTGGGAACCCCCCTTCCAGCAGTCAGACCCCAGAGTGCTTTCTGTGTCACCTAAACTTCCAGAATTTTCCCACCTATAAATAGCTCCTTTGGCATTAATTCCCAAGTCGATGCCGATCAGTCTTTGTCTTCAGACCTTTAACTCTGTGTCACTTCTGTCCTGGGTTGAAGTGGGTGTCGCCTAAAAGATATGTTGACCCCCGGCCCCCAGGAGGCGCCCTTGTTTGGAAATAGGGTCTTTGCAGACGTCATCAGTTAAGTGAGGTCACTGAGGTAGCACACCATTGGCTAGACCAGTGGTCGGCAAACTCGTTAGTCAACAGAGCCAAATATCAACAGTACAACGATTGAAATTTCTTTTGAGAGCCAAATTTTTTAAACTTAAACTATATAGGTAGGTACATTGTTAGTAACTTAATTAGGGTACTCCTAAGCTGGCCTTTGCGGAAAATGTCCCCAATCTGATTGAGGTACGTTCGCTGAGGTCGACCCCTTCCAACTCTCCCATCCTCAACTCGTGCATGAATCGCGCGCGCCTCCCCGGCGCTGGGTATCCCACGCCCGCCTGCACCGCGTCTCCCGTCGCCCAACCGACCGACACCCCCCACTTCTTCTAACGCCACTTCTTCAAAATAGACTCATCCAGGCTGAAAACCGACTTCTGCTCATGGGCCACGAAGTTTCAATCGCACGGTACCTGCGCGCCCGCACGTGATATTTTGTGTAAAGAGCCACACTCATGAGCCGCAATTTGCCGACCACTGGGCTAGACTGATGTCCTCATGAAAGGGGAACATGTGGACACAGAAGTGCACAGAGGACGATGGGAAGAACGCCATGTGACCGTGGAAGTGGAGACCGGGTGATGCATTTACACGACGCAGCGCGCCGTGGTGTCTGCCTCTGGGAGCGAGGTCACAAGGCAACTGTCGACGGCTGCCTCTCAGCGCGCAGTCTGTGATCCTCCCATCCTTGATGGGTCCAGGGCTTGCGTCACAAGGCAGAGCAAGGCATGCTCTCTGTACCAGAAAGCCTCACCAAGAAAAATGCAGCCAGACTCCACACGCCCTCAGCCACAGAGTCGACTCAGGCTCTGCACAAACGGGTGTCTCCTGATGACCTGGGGCAGTTTGCAAACGGCCCCCTGCCCTCAGGCCACTGCGGCAGGCCAGCCTGAGGCGGCCACACAGAAGGGCCACCGCTCATGTCCTCGGCGGCTCTGTCCGTGAGGCGCATCTTCCTGTGACTCCCAGGGGTGGGTCAAGCCCTGCCTGCTCTCTGCTTTCCTGACGGACCTGCCCTGGTGCGTCTCAGCAGATATTGTCGAGTGTGTCCCGCAACATCTATTTTGTCTTCCCAAATGTCCAACCTTCGTCGGCTGTGAAATATTCGAAGCGCTGACGAGGCTCTGGTGGACAACACACCTGTCATCGCAGAGTCTGTGGGATTATTTCTTCTTAATTATGCCAGCGCTGGGCCATCACTCACGTTTATTGATGCTGCCTGCTCCTGTCCAGGAGATTTATAGGGCCCGCGATTCGCCCCCCGCACAGGGGACCACAGACGCCTTGGTTGGTCTTTCAGCATCGTTTGCAGGAGACAAATGAGCAGCGATCACGACGCCTTTTAATAAACAAGCACTTGCTTCTCCCAGCTTCCTCTTCGGGGCCGTGGAAGGGGGTGGAAATCTGGGATTGATTTGGCAACTCCTGTTTCTCTTCCCCGGCGGCTGAGTTTCAGACCCACGCTTTGCAGTCAGAGCTTCATCTCTAGTCCCGGGAGTATTTGTTGAGAATGATGTACAGGTTTACCGGGCAGAACGGAATCGTGTGTATGTGCGTGGCCTGGGCCTTCACATCACCGAGTATGAAATGCCTCAGTCAGAGGAACAGAGTGAGTCTAGGACGCGGGGCCGGGGCAGGTCAGGGGTGAAAGGGACGGGGGCCGGCCCCGAGCTGCTTCGTTCCGCTGCACACACCACGCTCAGGGCTGTGCTTCTAATCTAGAGTCAGGGGTGGCCATCTAGCGTCTGGGTGTCCTGAAGGCCCGGCCGGTTTTAAAGCCATGGATGTCATCGTCTCTTAATCTGGAGGGAAGGAAACTGGGCGTGAAGAGCCACGTCTGCGTGGTCAGTAGGCCTCCCAGGTTTGGTCAGTGGGGACGTGACCCTGAGCCGGGGGGAGGGAGCTGGAAGCCAGAGGCGCCGGGGTTGGCCAGTCCGAGAGGTCCAGCAGCAAGCATGTGGGTGGACACTGTGCCAGGTCCTGGGCTAAGCTCTGAATGCATGATCTTCTAAAATAAACGGCAATCCTCTAGGTTGGCATTACTATCCTCATTTGTGTATTTAACCCACAGGGTTAAATAACTCGGCCACGATGACATAATAGCAATCAGGCACCGGAGCTGACCCAGTCTCCTGGCCGAAGACCCTCCTTTTGCCTCCCTGCTGGAGGAAGGAAGCCAGTAGGAGACGTGCAGGGACCTTCTGCTCTCGCCTCTGAAGAAACTTGATGTAACATATGCATGTGGGCGCCCGTAAAGACCTCAGCATGGTGGTTGGGCAAATTCAATGTCATTCTCCTTGTGCAAGGAAAGAAGCCATGCACAGTGAAGCGAGAGGAAAAAGCAGAGTGAGAGGAAGAAAAGGTGGGGCGGGTGATGAATGATTGGCGCTCAGTGGGGGATGGCGCTCAGGCGGGAATGACCAATGAGATGCTGGATAATGATCAATGGCTGAGACTGACAGCAATTTATGAGTCACGTGTACTCACAGCTGTGGGAGGACGCCACACACCACGCAGGGCACGGGGCGGGCACTGGGGGCAGAGTGCACATGGGGGGCCGTGGGAGGCAGGCTGTGGAGGAGCAAGGGGGCGGGTACCCGTGGTCCTCACGGGAGGGTGAGGTTGATGGTTTGAACGATTCCGCAGGCTGGTGGGGACCCCAGCCCACTACCCATGGCTAAGCCCACAATGTGCCTAGTCCCCTGATGGGAAGGGTGTTTGACCAGGAGTTTACCTGAGGAGCGAGGCCGTGAGGCCTCCCAGTTTTACCGGATGTCGAGTCAGCACATACAGTGAGTCTTAATTTCAGGCCTGAAGCCACAGCCACTCCTTCCTTGGAAGGTTGTCGTGGTGACAAAGATGGCTGACGAGGGAAACTCAGAAAGCACATCATTAAACAGGAGGTTCCTACGCGAAGAGCTGGATGCTTGCCTATCACTTGCTTTCTTCCCATAGCTGCACGGAGTTTGCGAGTGTGAAGTTTTGATTTTGCTTTATGACGATGCATGCATGTCTCCCAGTCTCCCCATGAGCAGGAATAAGACAGACCTTGGCTAGGCGCTCTCTGCTCGTCTGTGACTCACCCAGGTCCTCCGCCCCCTGCCAGGTGGGAGCGAGGCTGAGCCCCTGACCGCATGAAAGACAATTTTTTACTTGAAAAAATACCTTACCTGAAGGGCTGGGGGTAGGGGTGGGGTGGGGGGGGGGAGTCATAGTAGGACCAGAGGGAAAAATAAGGGCCAGACACAACTTCAGATATTAATTAAAAGGTCATTTTTTATGTTCAATGATCACAACCCTCCCCCCTTTATGAACATTTAAAATGAGAACGGAAGCATAACTCCTCCCAAACCCGACGGCACTGCTTCACGCAGCGGGTCCTGGCGGCGGCAGGCGACACGGTGGGCCTGTTGCGTGTAATGGAAGGAACACGCAGGCGGGGGTTTGGAATGACTCAGGGCCTCGCGGCATGCTTCCTCCTGATTTATAGAGGGAGACACAGAGAGAAACAGTGAGGGAGCGGCTTATGGGTTCTCAGATGAGGGGATAAAGTGCCACATAACATGGAAAACCCCAAGGGAGCCCCAAGTTCCAAGGCCTGGATTTCGGTCCCGACTCCATTGATTGCTCAGCGCAGAGCTCCGCGAGCCCGCGCTCCCCCTCCAGCTCAGGGCCCTGGCTTATGAATGGGTGCGTCACCACCGGCCTCGGCCACACTGGGTGGCGGGTCACACGCTGAAGGAGAAGAAAAGCCGCCGTGGTTAAGAACTGCACGTGCATCATGTCTTTTATTGTATCAGTAGTAGCCATGGTACAGAGATGTAGGTGTCACTTCAAGAAATTAACGCTACTGAATTAGAGTGTATTTAAACCATCACAGTGTGGGAACGTCTAACAATAATTTGAAACTCGCCGATTGCCTGATTCATGATGAAAATAAGCCTCCTGTCCCCTGTAGTCCTCCCAGCTGAACACGCCTTTCCAGGCCGAGGAGCAGGGGTGGAAGCTGGGCACGTGCCGTGGCCGTTCCTTCCAGTCCCAAGCGGTTCTGTCCCCGTGGCAGCCCAGGTGTCTCTGTAAGACGAATTAGGCTTTCTCTCACTAGTGCTGCCCCTGGAAGTGGGAGGTGGCCTTGCATTTCAGTTCCCCACCGTGGAGGCCAGAGCAGAGAGCTGCACCAGCCGTCCCGAAAGATGCCACGAGCAGTGTGACTGTGTGTTTTAAACGCATCGGGACCCTCGGGTGCAAACATAAGAGCAGGTGCTGGGAGTGGGGGTGGGGGGGGGCAGGGGCGGGGCAAGGCTGCTTGTGACTGACTCCTTTTGCAGTTTGTTGCTGTGGCAGGTGCTGACCCCCTGATCACCTGGGTAGACGTTGGGATGGATCCACTCGGGGATAGTTTCAGCCGCAGAGCTCTGTGCGGGGCAGACTCGGGCCGGAGGTGCCTTCTGTGAGCAGAGGCAGCACCATGTCCAGAAGCTAACACAGCCCGTGAGGGGGTGGGGGTGGCTCCCCATTAGCACGGGGAGGTCAGACCAAACGCATGCCATCCCCACGTCAGTCTCTGGCCCTCGAGCTGCTCCCCTCACGCACTCCTGCTTCCGACTCCGAGCAAATCCTGAACCGGAACATTCCCCGGGATTCGAGCTCTGCCTCAAGCACACGTAGAGGAGCTCCATGCTTGGTTTGCCTCTGACTTCTTGTTACACATGACGCACAGAGCAGCTGTGTCCCACGTGGGTGCAGTTTCTTTTATTTCCACACCAGAAACCCTCTGCATTGGAAAGGGCGGCTTCGTCCTAAACCCCAGTGTGTTTTAATCCCAAACTCAACCGGACTGAGGACACTCATGCCCTGTGGGCGTCACCGGCAGTCCCTCCTCGTCACACATCCCGGGGAGATGAAAGAGGGGAGAGGTGATCTATGACACCAGGGATGTGGGCCTCCCAGGATGAGGTGCGGTTGGGGCCATCCCTGTGTCAGGTACAGAAACAGATTTGACCTGAAGTCAGGGTGCCACGGGAGCTCCCCTGAGAACAGGTGACAGGGCCGTCTCCCTGGAGCGTGGAAACCTGCATGCAGCTGCTAGTAGTGAATACAGATCCTTTGGATTCATAGCAATGACACCAAAGGCAGCTGTTTGAGGGGACAGGGAAACACGGTGAGGGCTTGTTGAGCATGGTCAGGTCCTAGGTACGGCAGCCTTTAAGGCTGAGACGGAAGAGAACACGGGAAATAAAGTTTTCATCGCATTCATCACCTCAGAACCAAGGCACCTTCAAGGCATCTGAAGCAGCCTTTTGAGGAACTCATACAACTTAACAAAAGGAAGACAAACAACCCAATCAAAAAATGGGCAACGGACAAATAGACACTTTTCTAAAGAGGACATACATAAGGACGAGAGACATATGAAAACATGCTCAAAGTCACTGTGGTACATCTACACAATGGAATACTACGCTGCTGTAAAAAAGGAAGAACTCTTACCATTCGTAACAGCATGGAGGACCTGGAGAGCATTGTGCTAAGTGAAATAAGCCAGTCAAAGAAAGATAAATATCACATGCTCTCACTCATTTATGGACTATAATGAACAACATAAACTGATGAACAAAAATAGATCCAGAGACAGAGAAGCATCGATCAGACCATCAAACCTCAAAGGGAAGGTAGGGGAGGGTGGGGGTATGGGGGAGAGATCAACCAAAGGACTTGTACGCATACATATGAGCCTAACCAATGGACACAGACAACAAGGGCGAGAGGGCATAAGCAAGAGGTTAGGGGGCAAGGGAGGGGAAAAGGACACATATGTAATACCTTACTAGTAATCAATAAAGGAAAAAAAATAAAGTAGCCTTTTGATTCTTCCAACTATTTTAAAATATTTTTATTTATTTTTAGAGAGAGAGGATAGGAGGAGAGAGAAACATCCATGTGAGAGTGAAACACGCCCTTTATGGGGATCAAGCCCACAACCCGGACATGTGCCCTGGCCAAGAATCAGACCAGCAACCTTTTGGTGCCGGGACCACACGTAACCAACTGAGCCACACCAGCCAGGCACTTCCAACTAGTTTCACTGATGGCAGGGAGCGTGGGCCCACCTCCTATAAACCTCCAGTCACCCCTGGACTGTCAGCATTCTACCCATGGCCTCTCCCCTGGTCCTGCCACAGCCTGGCCGTTCTTGGTCCTTTGCTTGGTCCTACATTCCACGTCCATCATGGTACCCCTCAGTCCAGAAGGCTTCCTGCAAACCAACTTCATCAGATGAAAAACTTGGTAAAGGAGTTCCAGTCTCCTTTAATTCCTTAAAACTTCAAAGGCCCCCATTGGTCTTCTAAATACCATTCCCACCACAGGAGCGACGGCTGGTTCCAGACTGAAGAAGAGGAGGGAAAGGTGAGCCCAGAGCACCTGTGAGGCCAGCAAACAGGAAGGGGCTTGAAGAATGATGGGGAAATGTCAAAGGGACACAGAGCCGCTGGGGCCAAATCAGAGGCAATTTGAAGATCAAAGCACGTGGTGTGAGTAAGGGGTTTGAAGCCATCGAGTAAAACAAAAAGCGTAAGTCCAAACCAACGTGACTCGGTACATAAATAGATGGGAAGCCTAACGAGGAATGAGATGCTTACATGGTTTCAAAGTCTCCTTCCTCACCAAATACTTACTAGTTACCCAGAAGGGAAGGCCGTACCTCAACCCAAATCAGAGTCAACGTCTCCAGCGGGGAGGAGATCAGCCTGTCCTCACCTGACAACACAGCGAGAACACAGGGCCACGTCTGGGACCTTCCTGCCAAAGTCCTGCAGCTGGAGTGTGGCCACAGGGAAGCCCCAGCAAATGCAGGCTGAAGGGCATTCTCCGGGACAACTCACCTCTCGAAAGGGTCGAGGCCCTGAGGGTTCGGGAAAGGCTGAAGACCTGTTGCAATCAGAGAAGATGCAAGATACACGAGGATCAGTGACAACTAAAGGCAGCACGCGGATTCGAACAGGATCTTTAGCTCTAAAACATTATTGGGACAACTGGGAGAACTTGAATGGAGGCAAAGAATTAGGCTGTTGGGACCACATCTGTGTTATGACCTGATTTTGATGGTTGTGTTATCCTTTTGTAGGATAGCGTCCGGGTTTGTAGGAGGTACCCACTAATAACATACGCAGCATAATGACTCGCTCAAAGGGCTCAGAGAAAAGGTTGTGTTGTATTGCAAACTTTGTAAAGGTTGGATTATTTAAAAAATAGAAATAGGCATATAAAAATGCTTTTACAGTCACTGTTTTTGAATCTCTGCAACCAACCTTTTATTTTATTTTTACTTTTTGTTAATTCTCCCCTGAAGATATTTTTCCATTGATTTTTAGAGAGAATGGAAAGGAGGAGGAGAGACAGAGAGAGACACTCTGATTGGTTGCCTCCCGCAAGCACCCTGACTGGGGCCAGAGATTGAGCCTACAACCGAGGGACATACATTTGACTGGAATCTAACCCGAGGTCCCTTAGTCCACGGGCTGACGCTGTATCTACTGAGCCAAACTGGCTAGGACTGCAACCACCCTTTAAAAGGCGATGCTACTGGCCAGCGTGGCTCATTGGCTGAGCGTTGATCTATGAACCAGGAGGTCACGGTTCGATTCTCAGTCAGGGCAAAGGCCCAGGTTGTGGCTCCTCAGTGTGGGGCGTGCAGTGTGGGCTGATCAATGATTCTCCCTCATCATTGAGGTTTCTATCTCTATCTCCTTCTCTCCCCCTTTCTGTCTGAAATAAAAAATATATATAATAAAAAAATAAAGGTGATGTTACCATTGCTGGTTCTTACATAGAGAGGATCCAGGAAGAAGGTAAGTGGCACCTGACTGGGTAGCTCGAGTGTCGTCCCCATATGCCAAGGTTGTGTGTTTGACCCCTGGTCAGGGCACATATGAAAATCAACCAATGAGTGTGTAAATAAGTGAAACAACAAACCAATGTCTCTCTCTCTCTCTCTCTCTCTAAGAAAAATAAATATCAATAACTAAGAAATGAAGTGGCACCTTGAAGGCAGAGCCAGACCTTCATCTGCATCTTCTAACTTCATATCTGCTCCGTCTGAGCCCCTGTTCTCCACTCTCTCTGGGTGGGGTGTGCCAGAGGGGCCGCTGGGGTCAGGCTGAGGGTCAGGCTGCGCAGAGGGGTGGCGGCCGTACCTTGCTGTGTTTGTGTGTGTGGGACCCCGGAAACCGGCTGAAAACATGCACATATGCAGTCCCCACCTCAGAGGTCTGATTCCCTGGGTCTGGAGGAAGCACTGGACATTTGTTTTTTTAACAAGCGATGCAAGTGATTCTGACAGAGGTCACGCATAGGCCACACTTTGAGGAACACGGAGGGTGATCAATGACCCTGAGTGGCCACTGAAACCATTCAATCAACTGCTGTGCCGAGGCTTCTCGGTGGAGCTCCATGTGGCCCGGAAACAGGAGGCGAGGTGCGCCTCCAGCTAAGCGTTGCTTAGCCCACTTAATTTTAAAACGAATTAGCAATCTGTAATTGAGTCACAGTGGGCAGGCACTCTGAAACTCCTGCAGTGGACAGAGGAGTTGGAAACAGAGACATCAGCCCGGCCAGCGTGGCTCAGTGGTTGAGTCTCGACCTATGAACCAGGAGGTCCCAGTTTGATTCCTGGGCAGGGCATGTGCCTGGGCTGTGGGCTCCATCCCCAGTGGGTAGTGTAGGAGGCAGCCAATCAACAATTCTCTCTCTTCATTGATCTCTCTCTCTCTCTCTCCCTCTGAAATCAATAAAAATAAATTTAAAAAAGAGAAACAGAGGAATCACCTGAGAAAATCGCTTTTGAAATGTTCTGTGCCCGTGGAAACCCATTTATTCTCCCTCCAGAAGTGAGCACAGAAGGGCCTCCCCCGCCCCGTCCCCTTTAGCCAAGGGCCCTCTAATCCCCATGCAGAGCAGGCGGCCTCGGGAGCCGCACTGCTGCTGAGGAATCTGCAGGGGAAACAAGATCGTTTTTTGTTTTTCTTTTTAATTTTTGGATGGTTTTGTTTGCCCCAAAGAAAACAGCCTTGAATATACAGAATGTCAGGGAGCACTTCTAATCTGTTTATTAAATATTTTGTTTTAGAGAGAGGAAGAGAGAAAGAGAGCGAGAAAATCAATGGTTGCCTTCTGCACGTGCCCTGACCTGGCATCAAACCCACAGCCCAGCACGTGCCCTGACCGGGCATCAAACCCACAGCCCAGGCACATGCCCTGACTGGGCATCACACCCACAGCCCAGACACGTGCCCTGACTGGGCATCACACCCACAGCCCAGCACATGCCCTGACCGGGCATCACACCCACAGCCCAGACACGTGCCCTGACCGGGTATCACACCCACAGCCCAGACACGTGCCCTGACTGGGCATCACACCCACAGCCCAGCATGTGCCCTGACCGGGCATCACACCCACAGCCCAGACACGTGCCCTGACCGGGCATCAAACCCGCAGCCCAGACACGTGCCCTGACCGGGCATCACACCCACAGCCCAGACATGTGCCCTGAATGGGCATCAAACCCACAGCCCAGGCACATGCCCTGACTGGGCATCACACCCACAGCCCAGACACGTGCCCTGACTGGGCATCACACCCACAGCCCAGCACATGCCCTGACCAGGCATCACACCCACAGCCCAGACACGTGCCCTGACTGGGCATCACACCCACAGCCCAGGCACATGCCCTGACCGGGCATCACACCCACAGCCCAGACACGTGCCCTGACTGGGCATCACACCCACAGCCCAGCATGTGCCCTGACCGGGCATCACACCCACAGCCCAGACACGTGCCCTGACCGGGCATCAAACCCGCAGCCCAGACACATGCCCTGACCGGGCATCACACCCACAGCCCAGACACGTGCCCTGACCGGGTATCACACCCACAGCCCAGACACGTGCCCTGACTGGGCATCACACCCACAGCCCAGCATGTGCCCTGACCGGGCATCACACCCACAGCCCAGACACGTGCCCTGACCGGGCATCAAACCCGCAGCCCAGACACGTGCCCTGACCGGGCATCACACCCACAGCCCAGACATGTGCCCTGAATGGGCATCAAACCCACAGCCCAGGCACATGCCCTGACTGGGCATCACACCCACAGCCCAGACACGTGCCCTGACCGGGAATCACACCCACAGCCCAGCACGTGCCCTGACCGGGCATCAAACCCACAACCCAGGCGCGTGCCCTGACCGGGAATGGAACTGGCAACCTTTCGGTGCGCAGGATGACGCTCAACCACTGAGCCCTGAAGCCAGACTAATGTGCTATTTGCATGGTAAGCACAGCCTGAACAAACGCACCTCCAAGAGAAGAAGACCTGCCACGGCCCTCCAGCGCTTATGGGAGGAGCAGATTTTACTGAGAAAGGAGGAGGGAGAAGGCCGTCGGATGGGAACGGAGCACTGGCAGCTGTGCTTTTAGAGAGAGGAGAGATTTGGGGCCCATGACAGTTTCCGGGTTCAGCCGTGGTCCCCGGTTGAGCTCATCTGCAGGCATTGCTGGGAGGTGACCGTGGCCACCACCTGCAGGCTGTGGGCGGGGCCATAGGAGCAGCATCCTTGCTCATCCTCAGGGACATGGGACCAACTGCCGGCTCAGCAGTGACAAGTGGGGAGGGGGACACAGGGCACAGGATCGGACTAGACCGCTCTCCCTCCCCTCCCCTCCCCCCACACCTAGGTCCTAGGAAGAAAGAATTACATTAGAAACCAGCTCACCTTTAAGCCTGCAGCCAGGGTGGGTCCTGAAAATGCTTCCGTGCCCCAGGGACCCCCGAGAACCTTACACTTGGGGTCATCTCTTGCTTCAGGAGCGCTGGAAGGTCCCGTGCCCCCGAGCAAGGCACCTGCTCCCAGTTCGCAGGAGTTCAGGGCTCGGGCTCCAGTGCCAGCCTGCAGGGACCCGCGTCTGCTCGTTTCTCTCCTCCGGGTCATAGCAGCCACTGGGCCCTGGAGGGAGCCCCGTACCCACCACACCTGAGATGCTCGGACCCTCCTACAGCTTCCCCTGCTGGGCCACTGGCTGTGGTCGAGGTGGAATGCTTGACCGAGGGACATCAAGTGACCACACATGTGCAGTGACAGCTGCAAAGACCCTGTTTCTACACGTTCTCAGCTTCTGGAGTAGGCACCTCAACATCTTTTGGGGGTGACACAACTGAAACCACAGTACCAGGTGAGCCACCAAGACCAGGGGAGGTGGTGGCTGAGGGTCCTGAAGAAGGAAGGAGATGGCCAATCACAAGCCACTGGCCCAGCGCAGGGACAGGACGCAATCTCGCCCCCTCAGGAAGCCCCGTGCACCTCAGAGCCATAGGGAAGCGCACTGCTCGCACAAGTCTCCCTTCCAGAAAGATCTGGTTCAGCTGCAATGGGTGTAGGCGGCTCACAGTGTTCAGGTGTCAGCACCTTAAGGTCCACCTCACTTTCCAAAATGAGGCTGGCTGTCCCGAGCAGCCAGGCACACACTGAGCTCAGGGAGGTGGTCCGGCCTTGGCCATTTCTGCTCAGCCCTCTCAGCGACAAGTTTTGCTCCAAAGCCGCTCGCTGGCTTGGCGGAGACTTCACTGGACCTGTGTCGCCTTTTGGGATGATACTCAGCTTCTCTTCCTGTTCGTTTTTTCATTCACAAGCAGTCTCCCGCCCTCTCTCCCTCTGGCACGAACTCCATCTCAGCAGGTGCCCCTGGAGGCCCCGGCCAGCACTGTGCCTGGGGACATGGTGGGCCCGGGAAATAGCCGCCCAGCCCACACGTGGCTCCTTCCTTCCCACCCAGGCGTCTTCTCCAGATCATGCATCCCTGGAGCAAGGCAGGCCTCCTGCAGGGAAGAGCCACCTCCGTGTGAGGAACAGCCCCCGGGGGCACCTGGCGCAGAGCTGCGTGTCCTGCCCTTCGCCCATGCCTGGGATCGGCCAATGGATCAGCACCTTGGCATCAGCCGAGGGGGTCAGCACCGAGGCCAGTTCCAGGACGAGGCCTCTGTCCAGCGGAGCGCGTTGCCTTGGTCCCAATCACACGCTCCCCAGTAGAGAAGATGACTCTGGAGGCGGACACGGGGGGAGTCCTAGGAGCCTATGCTGCTGACCAGTGTCCACGAGGCCTCCACGAGGTAGGACGTATGTCTAAAGGTTCAGAGCGACTTCACAGGCGCGGAGCAGACACTGCTGTCCTACCTCACGTCCCTCTCTGCGTGAAACCACTGCTGGCGGTAAGCCTGGCACCTGCGCTTACCCACCTGAGATAGATGGGCGGCGGGACCCTGGGCAGGCATCTCTGGGGGCGTCGTGGTCTTGGCTGCACCGCTTCAGGGTACCTTCAGGGTACGAGGACTGTTCCTGTTCCAGGAAGGAGTGTAACCAGCATTCGGTTCAGCCCTGTGTGTGCGGCTGGTTTCGGTCTGTGAGCGGGACTGGGAGCTGCATTTGCACCCGGCTCACGGGACGCTCCGGAAAGCAAGGCGCCGCCTGGGGGGACTCCCGCTCACAGGACTCCCCTTCAATCGCCTTCACTAAAAGAGGCAAGTCATCGGCGGCTTCACGGACGCTTCCAGAGAGAGATTCAGGCTGGATCCAGGAACGCACGTAATAAATCCACTCAAGGTGTCTCCCCTCCTGCGAAGACTTGGTTTTTGGATTTGGCTGGGTTTTCCTGTCCCACCTGCAGGGGGGCAGGTCCAGCTGATTGCTGGGGCCCTTTGCTAACAATTCCCACAGAAAGGACCTCGGTGCTGAGGACTCCAGCGTTATGTCCCAAAATTGGACCTGGGGTGGGCTCTGTGTCACCCTACTCAGGCCCTCGGTGTTGGGTTTGGCCAGGCCTGGGTCACTCGCCCACCCTGCCGCTGAGCTGGAGACGCCCACCTGACAGGACAGCGGGAAATGGTGCCCGTGGAAGTTCCCGGGATGCCTCCCTGGAAAGGGGGGACGGGTCCCAGCAGACACGCTCTCCAGTGCCCCCTGCGCCCCGGGTGGGCTGCAGGTCGGGAAGGCGCTGTCCTGAGTCGCGGGGAATTGGTCGTGGTCACAGGCCTGGGGCCGCTGGTCTTGCAGGAGAAAAACTGCTTTCAAGCAGCCGCTCTGGACTCCGTCAATTTGCTAATTATAATCATTCTCATGAAAGCAGGAGCTCCCCAGCCTTGCACTTGGCAACAATGTTCACGGTTTGAGTTATGGGCTGTGGTTGGGAGCCTTTAAGGTTGTATTTCTCGCTCAGTGTTTGATCAATAACGTGAAGCAATTAGGGGCAGGCCGGCCCTCCTGTGGTTTGGCTCTGTCGCCATCACTTTGCTCTTTGAACACAAAGCTGCCCGGTGACATTTTGGGGGAGCTGCTGGTTCTGGAACCTCGGGGCGCCCCTTAGAAGCTGGCTCTCAGAATTTAAAGTCCCAGAATCTCCATCTCCTCACTAGTGAAGTGGGGGTCCTCACCCCCAGGGGTACGCGGAGGCCCCAGGAGAGTGGGAAGCGCCTGCCCAGCGTCCAGTGCTTGGTGGGAGTCTGCATTAGCATATTAGTCTCAGGGGTGCAGCACAGTGACTGGACACCATGTAGCTGACACAGTGGTCCCCCTGACAAGCCTCAGGCCCAGCATAGTTCTTACAGTATTACTGACTACTAGAGGCCCAGTGCATGAAATTCGTGCATAGGCAGGTCCCTAGTGGCTGCCGGCGGGGGCGCCTCCCTTCCCCCCCCGCCGCCTGCCGCCATCGCCGCTGGCCCTGCTCCCTGGTCAAACTCCTGGCCGAAGTCCCCATTGAACTCCCAGTCGAGGGGGCAATTTGCATATTAGGCTTTTATTATATAGGATATTCAGTATGATGTGCTTTGTCTCTGGGGCTTTCTGTAATTACCAATATGTACTTGTTTTTGTTGTTGTTTGTTAACCCTCACCTGAGGGTATTTTTTTCCATTGCTTTTCAGAGAGAGTAGAAGGGAGGAGGAGGGAGGGGGAGAGTGAGAGAGACAGAGACACTGATGTGAGAGAGACACATCGACTGATTGCCTCCTGCACTTTCCCTGACCAGGGGCAGGGATCGAAGTGGCAACTCAGGTACATGCCCTTGACTGGGACTCAAACCTGAGACCCTCCAGTGTGCAGGGCAATGCTCTAACCACTGGGAAGCACCAGCCAGGGCAATCTGTGCTTCTTAATTCCTTCACCCTTTTCACCCTGTCTTCCAAACTGCCCCTCCCAACTGTCAAAATGTTCTTTGTATCTAGTTTCTGTGTTGTTGTTTTTTTGTTCATTTATTTTGCTTTTTAGATTCTACTTAAGTGACATCATATGGTATTTGTCTTTCTCTGTCTGATTTATTTCACTCAGGATAATACCCTCTAGGTCCATCGATGTTGCTGAAGATGTAAGACTTCATTCTTCCCTATGGCTGGGTCATATTCCACCGTATAGATGAACTATCTCTTCCTTATCCATTCATCTCTGGACATTGAGGTGCCTCCATAGCTGGGCTGCTGTAATCACGCTGCAGTGAACATAGGGTGCATATCTTTTTTCAAATCAGTATTTTGAGTTTCTTTAGATAAAAGAATTGCTAAGTTCTTCATTGTCTCTTGTTATGGCCTTTGTTTTAAAGTCTGTTTCATCCACTATAAGTGTTGTTACCCCAGCTTTTTGTTCTCATTTTCATTTTCACGCAACATGGACCCTGATTTATTGAGCCTGTGTGAGCCTGGGTGCTGAGGGGCTGCCAGCGTGGGAGAGTGGAGTGGGGTTCGGGGCTGCTCAGTGCCGTCTACCTCTTCCAGGTGTTAGAACCCCACGATCGTGACCCAGGATCAGCAAGCGCGATGCTTGGGAGGCAGACTCCTCCTGACACGCAGGATGGTGGCTGCCCGGAAGGAATTCCATTGTGCAGTGAGGTTTGCTTTTAGCCTTAGCCAAGCGTACCTGGGCATTGTCCTGGCTGGAGGTCAGCCGGGGAAGGGCAGGCTACCACCCCAGGCGGTGACACTTTTCATGTCGCTGTCTCTGCTTCCAGTGAGGGGGGCCCAGATCGCTCCGCCCACTGCACCCCAGGTCTCTTTCCCACCTGCGCTCCGGCCTCCAGGCCTCTGCACAAGGATCCCCTGGGACAGGGCTGGCACAGAGCCCTTAGCGAGGGTCGGCCATCACGGTGCCCTGGTGCTTGTCACTGACGCCGGGACCCCGCGTGCCTGGCAGAGCATTATTTCAAAGGCCTTGAAGAACGTGATTCTTGTCTCCCTTCTTCTGTAACCTTCATCCCAGCTGTTACTCTTTCACAGTGTGGCTTTCAGTTCACTGTGGGAAGTGTTCTCGGGATGGAGGAGACTCAACAGCCCCTGTGACGCCCCCTGCGACCTGTGGGTGACGTGCGTGCATCGGGTGAGGCAGAGGGTGGGGAAAACAAGACCTAAACCCGTCTTTTCCTGCTCAGTCCTGCCCGCCTCTGGCTGGCAGGACCCTGCTCTCCCAAGGCCCCGCCCGCTTGCTGTGACTCTGCCCACCTGGCACTTCCAGGGGGCAGCCCAGGAGGGAGCGGGCACCGTCAGGCCTGGGCGTGTCAGGAGGTCTGGGCCCCTGAGCTGCCTCCTTTCGCTGCAGAGAACGGAAGGGAATGTCAGTGCCGTCAGCTTTCCCGGGTCCGAGCCAATGACTCCAGACAAACGGCTCATTGGCTGTGTGGGGGGAGCTGGTGCATGAAAAGGACCCAGAGCCTGTGTGAGGTTCCCACGGAGAGCTGGGAGACGGAGACGTGCGCGTGGCTGTCCAGCAGGGGGCTTCGCAGGGGCGGCCTCCCAACTGAGGTGTTTCTTTGGTTACTGGGCAGGTGCCCTGCCTGAGGTGCAGTGAGGATGCGCGGGATTTCACTGCAGGAGAATGGAAGCCAGGTGACTGAGGCAAGGGGGAAGCGCAGGTGGGCTGTGGGAGGCGTAGCGGGCAGAGAGACGGGAACGGGCGGAAGGGAAGGGGGAGAGGGAGGCCACAGGGGACTGCACTGGCCCTGCTGTGCCCGGAGCTCGAGGGGACACTTAGTCACGAGCTGTGTCCTTGCTCGCCACCGGATGCCCTGGGACGGCCGTCAGAACTGAGGGACGGGGAGGGGAGGGTTGCTGCCTGGGGCCAGCCTGTGGTGGGATTTCTGCCCCTGCCTCCAGCTGTCACCGCCCTCAGCTGTCACAGGAAGGAGGAATCCTCTGGGGTGTTCGCCAGGCGTGGGCGTGGGAGAGTCAGGACCCGAGCACCCTGGGCCCTCTGAGGAGCATAGGAAGGGGCGCAGGCCTAGGCTGCCAGGCCCTCTGAGTCCCTTGCCGGGGCCACAGCTGAAGAAGAGAAGCGGCGAGGATGGGGCGAGGGAGGCCGGGGAAGGGGAGGAGCTGTGTGTGCTGACCTTCGAAGCCACCGAGGGGTAGGTGCTGCCTGACAAGACCCGACCAGTGAGCGGAAACCCTGTATTGCAACCGTCGGGGGAGCCCAGCTGCCTCGGGCCTCGAGAGTGGCACGCCTGGCCCTCTACGTGACGTTAGTGGGAAATGCCTTCGGCACTTGGAAGTGATAGGAGAGGGCTGCAAGGTCAAATGCAGTCTGGCTCTGGCCATGGGTGTAATCAGAGCTGGTGGCTGTTCCTATGATTTATGGGAACGTGGCCCCAAACATACCCTTTAATAAACAGCTTTGTCACTCACCCGCCGGATCGCCAAGAAGTCCATGTGGGTATGTCGAGTCAGGCTCATGTGGTATCCAGGGCAGTCATGCTGGTCTGCACGCCTCATGTGTGTTACATCAAACAGAACCTCAGGCTTGGAGCCTGTGTTGGGTGCTGGGCGTGTGCCTGAGGGACGAGGGAGCATGGGTTCCTGGCGTCTGTGGACGGGCCCTGGTCAGCAGCAGGGCTACGGTCCGGGATGCAGTGCACTGTGCTTGTAAGTACAGCCGTGGCCGCATGAGCGTGTTCTTTTGTTTCAGTCTGACGGTCTTTGTACTCTTTCTTGTCGGGCAGGTCTCATAGCCACCACCTCTGTTAGTTTGGGTTTTTCTGAGAATGTTTCACTTCTGCATTTTAAAGCGGCGTTACTGAGCTGTAATTCACACACCACACCATTCACCCATCCAGCTGTCCAGTGGGGTGGCCTTTAGGAGATTCTCACATCTGGGCAGTTCTCTCCACAGTTGATTTTAGATCGTTTTCATCCCCTCAAAAAGGAGCTCCGTGGTCCTTAGCCTGCACACCCGACCCGGACAATCCAGAACGTGTAGGAAGAGCTGACTTGGCCTGACTCTGACCTGAATTCCATTGGAGGACGGGGCCTAGGGTAGCAGGGTCGCCAAAGTCGCTGTGATCTGTGGGCCTGGGTGAAGAGAAGCATCCCCCGTGAGTCCGGGACCCAGGCATCCGTGCCGGCGGCTTCCCCCAGCTCTCCCCCTTCTCCTGACGTTATTGAGGTCGAAGAGAACAGCAGGAAGAGGGTCTGGTCACAGAGGGCAGCCTAGTTGAGTCTGATTTGCTACCCTGGTTTCCCAATGGGATGCCGTTGACATTTGGGAGGGCAGCTCTCATTGGACTGGTGTGTCCTCTATATTTCAAAATGTTTAACATCCATGGTTTCCTCGCACTAATGTCTAGTGTGCCTCCCCCAATTCTGTTCCCAAGATTTCCGAATATTTCCTGATGTCCCCTCGGTGTAGGTACCCTCCTCTATGGTTGGCCTCTACCAGCCGAGCGTGAGCTGGGGTGTGAGGTCAGATCTTTGCAGGATCAGAGCTGGGAGGCTGTTGAGATGTGGCTGTGACTCCCTCCTCCCTTTCCCTTTTTATCTGTAAAATGTTCCTGGGTCATTGAACTTGCCTTGGATTGTAAGTGGTATGGAAATGCGTCGACTTTGTTCCGCCATTCAGAGTAGGAAATGGTTGAATTCTGGACTTTAAATCTTAAAAGAGCTGTCATTGTACTTCTTATTGGTGAGTTCCCCCCAGCTGAACATCAGGCTTTTATTGCAATGGTCCTGAAAGGGTAGCAGTCCCTCGGGCAGACATTTTTCATTTGGATGGGCAATAGCAACTCAAGACCCTTGGGTGAGTGAGTGCTTTCCAAGTACTGATGTCTGGAAGTTCTCACTTTCCCTAAAACCGACGCTGCAACTGCCCTTGAAGCCTGGTCGGCGAGGGTGCAGCCGCTCAGCAATGCGGACCACGTGGGAGGCACGCAGAGGACATGGTACGTCCACACCTTCGTGTCTGGCAAGGCACCATCGCTCTCCCACGCCGCGGGGCGGGGCCGCGGGGGCTTCCTGGAGGCTGGAGACTCAGCTTCTCACTGCGGCTCTGCACAGCCTCCCGCCAGGCCCCGGGAGCCGCCCGCGGGGATGAAGGCAGAGCTTCCCCATGGAAACTGTCCCGTGGGGACAACTCGCTGCACAGGACACATTTCCAATCGCCCATCACAGCGTCTCCACGGGCCGGAGGTGCGGAAGGCCAGTGGCTTCAGCTCCAATTTCTGAGGCTTTGTTGATATGATTCTTGACGCCTAGAACGCTCTCGCTTCTTTCTTCTCAGAGTATTTCCTAGTCCCGGGTCCGGGCTGACGGAGTTCTGCCTCTCCCACTAGCCCTGTCTGCCTGCGGCCCTTGGATGACTGCTTTCCGGCCGCGCCTCCCGCAGGGGCCGCCTTTGCCCCCACCCAGCAGGGACACAGCGGCTTAGAGGGGCATCGCTCTAAGCAGCGGAGGGCCCCAGGGTGCCTGGGCTCCAAGGCGGACTCAGCAAGGAGATCCGAGTCAGTACTCACCGGTGCCGTGAAAAGCGCAGAAAGAATTTGCATTTCTGCACCAATGTTCAAGTTTGCCTGCTCTATGCTCTTAACCCGACTCCCCAGGATGAGCCTGCGACGTCGTCTTACTCGGGGAGACAGGAGCACCTGCCCGCTGGGGGGCAGCTTTACTCGGCGCTTTGCTGCCTGGCCTTCACTTTAATTCGCTGTTAATTGCCTACTTAACACACCTAGCGATTGAGGCAAAACGGCTCTTTGACAAATGGGAGAGCTTTTAAGTGAGTGCTAATTGCTTTTGTTAATTAAAAGTAAAGCCGTATATTGTGTTATTGGAATTCTCTGAATAAAACCGGATTAATGGCTTCTCATCAATCCTACCACCGAGGACTTCCTTCCAAGCGGCCAGTGGCAGGCCGGCTACCTGGAATGAGGAGATCCCCCTGGCTAGGGGAGGGTGCCACTCCCACCAGGTTCTGCAAAGCTCCAGGTGTCCAGGGGAGGGCGCTGTTTCCGCAGGTTCCAACAAGAAAGGGACTCCCGCTCCAGGGTAACTGAGGAGGGCTGAGTAATGGGCCTGCTTACAGGGCCTGTGAAAGGGGTTACAGCCGAAAGGGCCACTGCCCCTTTAGGTCCGAGACACAGTGAGGGAAGGGGCTAGAACCTGGGCCCGCCACAGTCCTTCAGGGCAGGGCGCTGTCAGGAAATCGGCGGCGACCTTCGGTGGGAGGACCCAGTCGCATTGCAGCACCTGCAGGGATGGGGCCAGCGGCCTGTCCTCACTCATGTCCCCTCTGGACTCTCGCCGGGAGCCCCCTCCGCTGAGCCCAGCTGGAGGTCAGAGGGCGAGGCAGCCACTCGATGGCCTGGAAGTGGTCATGCTCCCTCTGCCTTGTGGAGGGCAGAGGACGAGTGGGCCTGTAGGGCCAATGGAACCTGCCCAGCACAGCTGCCATCTCCATTTCAGAAGTTCCTGGAACGGAGGAGTGGCTAACTTCTCTTCCCGAAGGTTCCACGCTTTCTATCCCCACTGCTCCCCTGCTCCTGGCCATCCACTGCGACTTCAACCCTCCCCCGGGCCCACTGAGCCCCTGTGGCTGTAGACGGTGCACCGGGACGTGAACGGTGGCCTCTGCATGTGCCACACGACACCTGCACCACTGTCCCCGGAGTCCTGCCGCCTGAGCGGGTGGACCGACGGCTCGGGGACAGGCTTAGCCTCGTGTGAGAGAGCCGCTCAGTCAGAAGTGTTGAAAGTGTGGGAATGCGATACCGCAGTGCCTTTCACGTCCAGGTGTGAATGTAACTCTTCCTCTGTCATCTCTGACGTCGGGCACCAGTTCCTCCTCCTCCAAGAAGCCTTCCTTGACTTTATCTGGGCCCTCACTCATGTAATATGCTGCACAGTCTCCGCATTTCACAGGCGACTGCCTTCCTGCTCCGGTCTCAGGGTCACTTTCTCCTGGAGGCATTCCTGCCCGCCCCCCCATGCCCTCCCCACCTCCCACGTTGCTTAGAAAACGCTGCGATGCCAGCCTCAGTTGAGCGAGCTGCTCCTTCGCCAGTTATGCTGAGCAGTCAACAACCCCCTCTTTTCCCGACACCCAGCACTTTGTTCACAAGGTCCAGGGGCCACCCCCACCCCGTGTCCTTGGTATTCTCTTCACATAAATTTACAGTCACCGCTGGGCCCTGTCAGAGCCCTTTGCTACGCCCCGGCTCACCCAGGCTCCATCCACCTCCGACGCTAAGTGCTGTCTCTTGTATAGAATAGACCTCAGGTAGGGTTGCCAGATTTAGCAAAAGTCCAGATACCCCATTACATATGAATTTCATATAAATAACAAATAAGTTCTTTTTTTTCATTTATTGATTTGAGAGAGAGAGAGAGAGAGAGAGAGAGAGAGAGAGAGAGATTTGTTGTTCCACTTACTTGTGCATTCATTAGTTACTTCTTGCATGTGCCCTGACTGGGGATCCAACCCACAACCTTGGTGTCCAGGGATGACACTCTAACCAACTGAGCCACTTAAGTTTTCAGTAAAGTATGTCCCATACCACATTCTGGACGTGCCTATGCTAAATGACTATTCATTGTTACTCAGAATTGAGAGTTGACTGCTGGCAGGCGGCATTGTGTTTGGCACCCCACATCAGAGCAGTTCTACTGCTTCCACATGGTGTTGGCACTGCCAAGGACATGTGTGCTGCGTGTATTTGCTTCATGTGAGTGAGAAGGAGCAGTTGTTACCTTGAAGCACCTGATCTCTTCACCTTGTCCCTCGTCCCTCGCACCCACTCCCTCCCTCTGCATTCTCTTTAGCCCCCATGCCTCTGAGGAGTCTAAGGGCGCTCGCACGCACCTCAGCCACGCACACAGGGAACCTAGAATGAATCCAGCAAACAGCATGGGCGTTCCACCGATTCTTATAAGCCGGCACTGACGTCTTTAACTGTGGTGAATGGTCTGTTTCTCCTTTCAGTTCTGTCAGCGTTCGCTTTATGTATTTTTCAGCTTTTTTGTTAGGTCCTGCATGTTTATAATGGTTAAGATTTCCTGGTGGATGGGCCCTCTTCTCACTATAAAATGGCTTCTTTCGACCAGCCCGTGTGGCTAAATGGTTGAGCTCAACCTATGAACCAGGAGGTCACGGTTCGCCTGGGTTTCAGGCTCGATCCCCAGTGTGGGGGGTGCAGGAGGCAGCCAATCAATGATTCTCTCTCATCATTGCTATTTCTCCCTCTCCCTTCCGCTCTGAAATTAATAAAAATAGATAAAAAAGAATAAAATGTCCTTCTTTAATTTTAGTAAAATGTTTAATTTGCAGTCCACGTCCTCTGATGTTCATGTAGACTCCACCTCTCGCGTGGATGCTGCCTGCATCCTGTTTTCCATCCTTTCTTTTCAGCCCTGTGCAGCTCTGCGTCGACAGCGCCCTCTCGTAGAAGGCACACCATTGGAGCTTGTTTTAATTAATTTATTTCGTTTAAGACCCAGTCTGACAAGCCCTGTCCTTGGATTAGACTGTGAAGGCCCTTGTCCTTCTAGTCGGCTCCCCCGGAGACACCCCACTCAGAGCCGAGGTGAGAGAATGAGAGAAACTCGGGTTGAACCAGGAAAGCGTGTGGCATCCCAGGTCTTTCCTGAAAGCTTGGGACGACAGGCTGCCTTTTAACTGAAGGACAGAAGCGAGAAAGCCAGGGGATCAGATTCCTACCGAGTCAGAAGCACAGCCTGCAGGGAGGGTTGAGAAGGAAGCGGCCTTGGGGGTGCCTCTGGGGCGCGGCGTAGGTCTGGGTGCTCGGAGCTCTGGCTGGCATTCTTCTGGCCGTAAACATGGGACTGTGCCCTCAGCACACACAGGGGCAGCCCTGCCTTCCTTCGTGGTTTAGCATTTCTCAGGAATCCATGACCAGAGGGTGTCACTGTGTGCCAGGGCTAAGATTTTCTCCCTTCCACCACCAGTGCCTCCAGCTAGCAAGAACAGATACGAGGAGAGAGAGAGAGAGAGAGAGAGAGAGAGAGAGAGAGAGAGAGAGAGAGAGAGATTGGCATCTGTTGCTGCCTCTGTTTGAGTTTCTCTCGAGGACTTACACACAATTAGCAGCAGCAAAGTCTGGAGAGAGCTGATGATCTTTATGACCTTGCAATATTTAGTAGGATTTTGGGTCTCTTATTTCTGTGACTTGAAGTTGTCCAACGATGCTTCCTCGGCCCCCATTTTGTTGGCGAGAGCAGACTCACTGTGCACACTGAGCCTGATGGTATTAAAAACCTCTCTGTGATTAGAATTCTAAACGGTCATTGGTGAATGGCCACGTGTTGCAAAGGTCGATTCCGCAATCCTGAGCATGAAGCTGGAGAGCTGCTCTTCCCTGCCCATCCTTAAGTGACCTGCTCTCCTCTTTGTTATAATAATTAAAACTAGAGGCCCAGTGCACAAAAATTTGTGCACTTGGTGGGGGGGAGCGTCCCTCAGCCTGGCCTGTGCCCTCTCAAAGTCTGGGACCCCTCGGGGGATGACCACCTGCTGGCTTAGGCCTGCTCCTCAGGGGATTGGGCCTAAGCTGGCAATCAGACATCCCTCTGGCAGCCCGGCAGCCCTCGGGGGATGTCCACTTGCCAGCGGGGAGCAGACCTAAGCTGAAGTTGGACATCCTTAGTGCTGCTGAGGAGGCAAGAGAGGCTCCCACCACCACCGCTATACTGGCAGCCATCAGCCTGGCTTGTGGCTGAGCAGAGCTCCCCCATGTGGGAGCGCACTGACCACCAGGGGGCAGCTCCTGCATTGAGTGTCTAGCCCCTGGTGGTCAGTGTGTGTCATAGTGACCAGTCATTCCCAGTCGTTCAGCTGTTAGGGTCAGTTTGCATATTACCCTTTTACTATATAGGATAGAGGCCTGGTGCATGGGTGGGGGCCAGCTGGTTTGCCCTGAAGGGTGTCCCGGATCAGGGTGGGGGTCCCGCTTGGGTGCCTGGCTGGCCTGAGTGAGGGGCTGATGGCTGTTTTTAGGCTGCCCGCACCCCCTTCAGGGTGGGGGTCCCCACTGGGTTGCTGGCCAGTCTGGATGAGGGGCTGGGGGCTGTTTTCAGGCTGGCCAAGCCGGTGACGGAAGCTCCCAGCCTCTCCTTTTTTTCTTTTTTTTTTATTCTGGGATTTATTTGCCTTCTATAATTGAAACTTTGTTGCCACTCCAGCTCTGAGGTCAGGGCCTGCTGAAAGCAGGTATCTGGGATTTGTTTAGCTTCTGTAATTGAAATATTGTTGCTTTCAGGCTCAGAG
Organism: Myotis daubentonii; assembly: GCF_963259705.1. Classification (NCBI taxonomy): domain Eukaryota; kingdom Metazoa; phylum Chordata; class Mammalia; order Chiroptera; family Vespertilionidae; genus Myotis; species Myotis daubentonii. The sequence goes on along the minus strand of NC_081849.1, from coordinate 5,703,393 downwards.
CAGGGCCGCGGCAGGCCGGGAACCTTGGCTTCCTCCATCACTGGAGCAAGCAAACCTCCTGCTCGTTTCAGCTGTGTGGCTGCTGGCCGCCATCTTGGTTGCATTAATTTGCATATCGCCCTGATTAGCCAATGGGAAGCATAGCGGAGGTATGGTCAATTACCATGTTTGTCTATTATTAGATTAGATAGTAAAGGACTCTGAGAATTTCACTTTGCAAATTCCATTCACAAACGAATGATTTAGTTTGTAATATTTTACGTTTACAAAGGGGAATAGGAGTTGTTGCTGCTGGGAGCACCTAGAATGACCTGAAGTGTGTTTAAAACCCCCGCCCCGCCCAGTACAATGAGGTATCCACTGCCCGGAGGGTGCGATCAAGCTGAGCGTTGCCGTGAGCATGCATGCTCTCGGTTCTCCCGGCAGAGCGCTCTGTGGGCTGGATGCCGTGAGAGTGGATCTCAGGTTTGGATGTTACTGTGATTGGATGGGGTTGCAGCAAACACCATTTCCCCTCGGACACACGGAGGCTTTCTGCAGAAGTTGGATGCCCCACAGCCTCGGGCCGGGAAAGTGTGTGGGAAGGTAAGAGAAGGGGTATTTCCCGAGGTCAGGCCGGTGGTGCTGTCAGGACAATGGGGCCCCCAAGCTCGGCTCTGCAGCGGATCCACCCAGGGCGCGGAGTCCATGGCAGTGCCTGCACTTCCTAACACGAGGGAACATGCCAGCTGTGGCCTTGTGTTAATAGTGGGCAAGACAGAGAGCTGTGTGTGTCCACCTACCAGGAAGGCGGCTAAATACACACATATTTACTCTGAAAAACACAGATGCCTGGCTTGACCCCTGGGGGCTCTATTAACTATGAAGCACATGTGTGTGGGCTCAGGGATCTGGTTTTTATAGCAAAGAGCCTCAGAAAACCCTGATACGCTGTGTGTTTGTCGGCGAGCCTCACGCGTTCCATCACCTGCCATGCGGAGCGCCCGCCTGTGCACGCTCACTGGGAAGCTGGTGAGTCGGCGCGGAGCTTGCCTGCCAGACTGTCTCCTTTCACCGAGTAACCGCGGTCAGTGAGGCCCGGGCCACTTCCCAGAGCCTAAGATGGAAATCCTTCACCCAGTTCAAGGGCCCAATCGATGAATTTCATAAGAGACGACATGCTTTAACCCTTCCGTAAGTGTGAACGGCCTTTGCTCTGTGGGCCAGGACTTAGCTGTGCCGTCACGTTGCCCAGTGGCTATTCCTGGCCGGATTCCTGCTGGGCCAGTGCCACCGAGTCCCCTCACGCCCAGCCCGACCCTGTGCTGCAGGCGTTCAGGCCCCGGAAAGTGATCGGAGAGTGAGCATGCTCCAGACGATGTCCTTAGATGAGCGTTTTGCATTATATCATTGATTTGGGGGAGCTTGGCTTTTCATTAGAATAAAAGTCAGTTTGAAGTACTAGTATATTTGAAAGAAAGGATTAGGAAGGATTTGCGCTCTCTGATGAGAGCTGAGGGTCTGCATGTTGCCTGGAATGTCACCATTACAGGTTCAGTCCTTTAGTGTAAATGGTGGTTTTGGTGCATCTGCCACATGATGCCGGGCTGGTGGCATTTAAGACAATGTGACGCAGCGGGAAGGCTGTGGCATCGCGATCGGAAGGGGTGCTGCCGGTCGCTTTGGATTTGGGCCAAGCCACCTGGCCCTCTGAGCGTGGTGTGGAGCGGAGGGCCCAGAAGGTGCCTGCGCACCTGAGAGCCCCTCCCTCCCTGCAGCAAAGCGAACCCCTGATCAGACACCGGAAGCGACTCTTTCCAGAGTGTGGGCTCCTCGCTTTCTCAAGGGCAGCCCTTGGTGGGCAGGACGCTGCACGGTGCCTGTGGAGTAAGTGCTGTTGCCGTGTGAGGGGTGTTTGCCCCTCTTCTCCGGGATGTCCCCATCTTCTCTGCTCTCTCATCTTCCCTTTTCTCTCATCCTTTCCCTGGAGCTCACGGCGAGCCTGCAGCCCCTACCACTCTGTGAGACGTGTGTTACAGGGTTGTAGCATCCTCGCAAACTGGCCGCCACACTTAGGTGTTAGCTACACACAGGGATGGGCACAAGTGGGCTAATAATAGTAGGAAGTAATACAATAACTATAAATAAGTAATAATACAGGACGAAACTCTGCAGTCCTGCCGGGTGGCTCGTTGTTTAGAGCATCGTCCCAATACGCCAACGTGCTGGTTCGATCGCTGGTCAGGGCGGTACAAGAAGCAACCAATGAGCGCGTCAGTAAGTGGAACAAGTCCATGTCTCTCGCTTTCTCTCTTTCTCTTCCGCTCCCATTTCCTCTCTCTCCCTCTGAAACCAATAAATAAAAAATTAAAGAATAATAAACTCTGTTTCACGTATTTACAACTGTAGACCTACACTTGCCCACGCCTGCGTACACATCACTGTACTTGGTGCACTTCCATCCTTATCTCCATCCTTGCCTGTTAGTTCCATTCTCGTCCGTCCCGACCTCTGAGCCTTCTTTCCTATTGACTATCTTCATATGCTCAGCAGTGACTGTCGCAGGGGAAGAATTCCCCGTGTTGGACGGGAGTGACTGTGGCCCGAAAGGGGAAGAGTGAGAAGGTCTGGCCTAATTCACCGTGTGTGTGGGGAGGGGTAGGGCTGGACTCGGGGCGTGGAAGGCAGGGTGAGCAGTTCACCTTTGATAGAAGAGGGGTCCCGAGCCACGCACGCTAAGAAATTTGGCGGGACCACTCTCCTGGCAACGCCTGTGAGGGTTGGTGAGGCCAAGCGGGCACTGGCAGTCTGGGCTTCCCTGCCCCTGAGTGTGACCTGGGGGAGAGAGCTTGCTTTGTTTGAGGGCGATATGCAGAGATGTCTGTCCCATACAGGAGTCACTCCGTTTCTTAAGGAACCTGGTGTCAGGCAACACAGTTATTTGGAGGTGGCGATGCCTGTGAAAGCGTGTCCCAGGGTGTCCCAGGGGCTGGAGACAGGAAGCTGGCTGGGGCTACAGGTCTGCAGCAACGCCCCCAGCATGGGTGGGGGGCGTGAGCCGAGGTCATGCTGCACTTGACCCCGGTGATTAGTGCTTAGGTCCGTATGTGGCTGTGTGCCGGGAGGCTGATGCCAGTGGCCGCCGCGTGCCATCACCATGCTGCTGGGTGCCAGCGCTTCTGTGATGCAATCAGAGGCGCGTCAGCCCTGGGACAGACGAGCCACTTGGAATACGGGAGGCGTGTGATGCAGTAGGACCCGAGCTGAGAATCATGGCGTTGAGAGAAACACACACCCAGGAGTTGGGGCTGAACCACCTGACAGATGGGGAGTCACCAGCCCCTCCTGACCTCGGGCTGGAGGTGACACCTCAGAGAGGGACAATGAACCCGCCAGCCAGGGCCGGTCCCCGCCTCGCCTTGTGGGGAGCAGGCTTTCATCTCCCCCCACCCCCCCACCCAGAACCTCAGTCGGTGTAATCCAAACACATGAGAACCGCAGACATAAGCACTGCCAGGAACATGGTGTTGGTGACACTGTTTTGTTCTCCTAGTTTCCTGTTGTACAGATTCGTCTCAGTGGCTGAGCGCCGGCCATGTACCAGGTCCTGTTAGTTTCCTGGTCAGGGCACAGGCCCGGGCTGTGGGCCTGATCCCAGCAGGGGACGTGCAGGAGGCAGCTGATCCATGTGTCTCTCTCATGGCTGTTTCTATCTCTCTCTCTCTCTCCCTCTCCCCTCCTCGCTCTGAAATCAATAAAAAACATTAAAAAAGAAAGCACATGGGGTTTGTTTCAACTGAATTCACCCCATTGCTTTCATTCCTCCAGGTCACCCGCCGGGACTCAGGCCGGTGGGACTGCTGCGGGGGGGGGGGGGCGCTGGGTCAGCTATGGGGCTGCCAGAGCTGGGAGGCACTTGAGGGACCCCCCTCCCCGAGTACAGAGAGAGCCATTCCCCGAGGTGCATCAGTTTGGCCAGAGACTGTGCCACCCACTCCCCTGCCTCCCATGTTGCTCTGCGACCCTGCCAGGTGGCTCCACGGGGCCAGGAGGATGGCACCTGCTGCTGCTACCCCTCTGGGCGGGGACAGACACCTGCAGTGCCCGGATCCTGACGCATGTCCCACTCCTCTCTTCTGGAGTCTAACTCACCACCGCCTTCATTTTCCTTGACGCGTCAACCTAATAAGAAACCCAATCCATAACTTACTTAAACATGTGCACCCATTGGTGAGGGAAGTAGGCGTTATACAGGGAGTCTGACATCCTGACACCCTAAAAGCAGCCCCCCAATGCTGGCCTACCTTCACAGCCCCCCGGGACTGTCTCCTCCAGACGCTCGGAGCGGCCGAGGCCGGATGATCTGCCCGTGAGCCACGCCGTGCGGGCGACAGGCCAAGGAAGCTGGCCGAGCGCAGGGTGGTGGTTGACACACACCTGTCTACACGAGGATATTTTATTCAACATTTTTGGTTGTTAATCCTCACTCCAGGGTATTTTTTCCATTGATTTTTAGAGATGGGGTGGGGGAGAGGAAAAGAAAGAGAGAGGAACATCGATATAAGAGAAGCATATCAATTGGTTGCCTCCAGCACGTGCCTGACCAAGGTTAGGGATTGAACTGCAACCCAGGTACAGGCCCTTGACCAAGAATTGAACCCAGGACCCTTCAGTGTGTGGGCCAATGCTCTAACCACTGAGCACACTGGCCAGGGCACAATCGGCTATTTTGAAGCCGTTAAGTTGGCAGGCAGCTGTTTAGTGACTACGCTGACTTGGGGAAACACACTGACAGTGGGGGGTAAGCAGCGCACTCCGCTGTGGGGTTTCCGTCCCACACTCACAGGGAGCCCCTCATGAGCCCACACCTGCTACGTGCTGCTGAGGGTGAGGTGAGTCAGCTCCACAGGGCATTGCCACATCCACACGGACAGCCAGCATCACGGGCATCAGACAGTTAGGCTTTGGCACAAGCACGATTCCCAAAGGTCCGGCACTTGATATTGGACAAAGGAAATAGGCCATCAAGAGGGGAATCCCAGACATGGAAATCTTGCCTAGATCCCCCTCCAAAGAGAATCTGCTGCCAGCTGTGGGGAGCGTGGTCAGCAAACAGAATCCGGCTCAGCCCTCCAGGGCCTGCCGTAGCGGAGAGCTGCTCCCCACTGAGTCACCCCTTTCTGGGGCACCCACATCCTGAGCAAGGCAGGCTGCAAGGATGGTTGCTTTGACCCACGAAGGCAGTGGTTCCCAACCTTTTTTGGCCACACCCCGCCTAAGCATCTGTAAAACCCTGTGACATGTAATTCTTATTATTCAAAACGTGAACTCCTGTTCACGTGGAGGAAACCTAAAAGGCCATGAACTTGGTCTAAACAAGCTTCCAAGGAAGATGGAATCCATGAAAGAGAAAAATAAAAGAACAAAAGGAGAGTTGAAGTACTGAGGAGGAAATCACTAAGAAATTGTTTAAGAAATAGCCAAAACCGGTTTGGCTCAGTGGATAGAGCGTCGGCCTGCGGACTGAGGGGTCCCGGGTTCCATTCCGGTCAAGGGCATGTACCTGGGCTGCGGGCACATCCCCAGTGGGAGATGTGCAGGAGGCGGCTGATCGATGTTTCTCTCCCATCGATGTTTCTAACTCTCTATCTCTCTCCCTTCCTCTCTGTAAAAAATCAATAAAATATATTAAAAAAAAAGAAAAGAAATAATAATAACATGAAGTGATATGAAAAAACAGCAAATAAAGTTCCAAAACATATAATAGAGAATTTAAATGAATAAATATGTCACAATATATATTTATATACTGTCTATGAGGCACCTAGACCATAAAAAAGGCAAAAAATTCACTGTTAATAACTCATTCTCGAACAGCCCGCCTTAAAAATCAAATTGCTCCCCTGTGGGGCGTGTGCCCCACGCTGGGAACCACTGAGTACAAGGTCCTAGGATGGGCAGTGCTCCCTCAGAGCTCCTCCTAACGGCCAAACACATGCTCTCTGCTGAGAGCCAGGGCCCGGGGCAGCAGTTTTCCTGGGGAGCCCCAGGGGTCCGCACTGTGACCCTCTGGTGGGACTTGCCAGAGACTCATCTGCTCTTGGCACCCCCGCACCACGAATCTGCCGGGCACGTGGCGAGAATGGGGTGCGAGGCGACTCGCTGAAGAGCCCTCTTCTGCTCTGGACGCCTGGGGCTGGACTTTGGAAAGAGCGCATCTCAGACTTCAGAATCCCGACCCCCAGGATCAGCTGATTTGGGGGTTGCAGAAGAGACTGCAAAGCTTTCTCCCCAGGGGCGGGTGATACAAGGTGCGAGGACCTGTTTCTCACAGCACAGGGCGGGGGAGGGTGTGTGTGTGTGGTTCAACTTGCCCCAAACCATTGCACACACAGCTCACTATCCTGGCAAGAGGGCAAGCCCTGAATCTCCACGGGGTTTTCTCCCAGCAGCTGGCAAAGCCCCACCTCACGGGGACACCCCCCCACAGCAAGTGCCATGTAACTGTGACTCTGGCTGGTGAGTGGGAAGCACCCCTGGAGTTAAGCCTAGAATTCTAGACTTTTCCCTTGGGTTCGAGCTACCGATACATTTCCTTTTCACTTGAACTGTTGTCCTGGAAACCTTTGAAGCAAAAGCTGTTTAGCCTCGAGCTCCAGAGCTTGTCTTTTCTACATCAGAACCTGGGTCTCCTTAGGGACTCGGGGCTGCTGGTCGACCTCCATTCTCTGCAAGAGAGAGATCTTTGGGAAATGTCACCGGGGGAGCAACCACGCTACTCTCGTAGCCTCTTCTCTGCGGTGATTCATGATAAAACGTGTTTTAAAAAAATCCACTGGCGAGTCTATAGATGGTGGGTTGTTTTGAATCTGTATCAGCAGTATAAACAGTTTCACATTCCAAATGCGATTTCTACTAATGCAAGGCAGACCGATTTGAACAAATGGGGCACTGTTTTAAAATACTGGCATAGATGAAAACGCAGTATCCACGCCATCTTTCCCACTGCTTTGAAACGGAAGAGTACCTCAGTGGCCGGCTCTAAACAAACACGGGAGTGAGTGCCTCCCGGACCACGATGCAGTCACCGGCTCCTCTCACACAGCTCCCTCCTCTTTTCCAGGGTCTTTCTCCCTTTCCACCTGCTTTCCTCACACATGGGTTTTTGGGGGAGTGTCATATGTCATAAAGTTCTCCTTTGTCTGTGTCTTTCTTAGAATCTTCTGGAACTAGGACAGGGATGTGGTCTGGCTAGAGGGACAGGCATGAGGTTGGGTTGGGAGACGGTCTGAGTCAAACTGTCTCAAGATCAAGTTCAGAGTTTCAGCCAAAATATGGAAATACCTTAAATGTCCTTTGATGGATAAATGAATGAGGAAAAGTGGTGTGTGTGTGTATTGGAATATTATTTTTATATTTTATCTTATGAAATAAATCACAAGCCATTCATCGAATTGGTGCTTATGTTTATAACAGCTTATTTTCTGTTTTGTTCCTTTTCAATGAAGCCTCTCTCCTCTCTGATGCACAGTGTGAAGGGAGGTGGGTGGGCTCTGGGACGTTTGCCCGCCTCAGGGCTCCAAGGCCCCAGAAGTCAATGCCAGTTCCTTAAAGGTGGACTCGTTCCCGTCGCCCCTCCTCGCAGGTCCTGCCCACGTGTCCCAGCCTCCACACCCGGTCTGAGGGTCCATCTGCTCACCTCGCAGTTACGCTCATTCTCTTGAGTCCACAGTGGATTTTCAGTGCCTCGTAGTCAGGACCATCACACTGTAAATTTAACGATCGTTTACACAGTTACCAAGCTTTTGGGGTCATATACCGGACAATCCATGGAAAGCCTTTGGCCAAATGATTGGACTTGCGGGGGGCCTCGGTGACAGAGGAGCAGAAGGCGAGACGGTGTGGGAGGGTCACTTTGGGAGCTGGGAATATCTACATTAACGGGGAAAGGTGACCCTTGAGTGATGTCTGTGATGGAGGTATGGCAAGTGTCAGGGTCGGACAGAGCAGGGACGCTGCTCGTCTTATTCCCCAGGTGATGCTGTGATGCCGCAGCTCTCACCTGATCTCTGACCTCCCTGTGCCCCACGAGGGCCCACGTGCGGCCCGTTCTCCTGGCTGCAGTCAGGGCGACCTTTCAAAATGCCCATCAGACCACGTTGCTCCCGTGCAGCCCTGTACCAGTTTCTGTTGCCGTTAGAATTAAATCCCACGGCCATGGCCTCGGGAGTCTGGCCTGCCCGGCCCACCCGCTCCGCCCTGGCTGCCCTCACTGCCAGCCACACGCTCGTCTCCCCTCCCCCCCTCCCCCCGCCCAGCCGGGGCTGACCTTGTTCTCACCTCCGTGCTTCCTTCCCTGGGTGTGCTCCTCAATCTCCTCTTCGTGTAGCCAGCACCTCCCTGCAACTCTGATCTCCTCTCCAGTATCAGTTCCTCAGGCAGAACTTTGTCGGCCCTTCATGAGAAATGTGTGCATCATCGTCACATCAGAGTCATCAGGCTTTTTCATTTTCTGTATTGGATGATGCTTCAACATCCTGGGAGCTTGCTCATCCTAGAGAGAATGCCCCCCCCCCCCCGGCTAATTCCTAGAAAAAGTAAACAGCTTTAGTTGATTTTGCTCAGTGGTTAGAGCATCGGCCCACAGACCAAAGGGTCATGGGTTCGATTCCGGTCAAGGATACATACTTCGATTGCAGGCAAGATCCCCAGCTCTGTGGGGGCATGCGGGAAGGGCAACTGATGGATGTGAGCACTTCTTTCATATGCAAACCACAGTGATACCCCCAACCACTTCCTTTATCTAACTCTTACACACCAAGCCGACAGTCCCCTGCCCCAAGGTCCCCCAGCACCAGGTATCAGAGGACGGGGGACCCTAGAACCCAGAGACCACTGAAGGTATTTGCACCCTCCAATCCTACACTTGCTCAGCTTGTCTACCTTGTCTGGTCCATTCCTTCCTGCTAAACCCGTAATAAAGGCTCCTGCCCGAGCTCCTGCTGTCTCACCCACCCTGGGGCTTCCCGTGCGGTCCGGCATGCAGGGCCCGCCCCCAACTCCATCGCGATGCCCCGTGTCTGTTCTTTGGGGTCTTATCGGCAAAGGAAAGTCTCCTGCACATTGTTGATATGCTTTTTACTTGTCATTCCAAGCCACTGTTCCAGGATGCAGGCACCATGCGGCAGGTGATCCTCTGCCTGTTCAGCATCCCTAGTACCCAGACAATGGGCTGTCAGTCGGTATTTCTTGTCTGAATGAAGTTTGTAGGCACTGGGATTACAAACATGAGATTGACGTTTCACACAGCATCACAGGGGGGCCTCAGAAGGGCTTTATGGAAGTACTTATATCCGTTTCCCAGCACTCAAGGCCAACATATCTATGTGATCTCAGAGAAAGCTCATATGAGGGAAAATCAGGTCAAGGTGACATGTGGCTCTGCTGAAAAGATCTCTGTGTATTGCCTCCTCTTCCAGGGCAATTGGACTACAGTTCCCAGCACCCCTTGCAATTAGGTCTGGTCATGTGATTGAGTTCTAGCCAATAGAATGTGAGTGAGTTGATAGGCACCACTTCTAGATCCAGGCCCTATACCTATCCAAGGGCCATCCTCTAGGCTTCACCTTCCCAGGCGACCTCGGAAACCACCAGTGGAAAGTGGAAGTGACAGATGGAAGGAGTCTCAATTCCTACAGTATCACTCAGAGAAGCGTCACTCTGTCACATGCAGTTTGGACTTAACCTGGGTGAGAAAGTTTTATTGAGTTCAACCACTGAGGCTTCTTGTTTTCATAGCTATTTTATTAACACAGATGCCTCTAGTTGGTCCCAAACGTGTTGGCAGGGATTTGAACCCTATTCATGTCTCTTCATGCCGCCGGAAGACCAGCGGTGGTGGGAGTCGAAGAAACTCTTGCTAGTGAGCTTGTGACTAATGAGGTTCCACACCCACGCCCGCCCTCCTGTCTTCTCTTCATCTGTCGGGGTTTGGTTCTGCCGCCACTCAGCACCGTGCCTTGACTGGCTTAGAAAAAATTATCCCGAGGAATGCAATTCATATCTGACAGTTTTGCAGACTTGGCAAAAATCTAACAGCAAAACGGCCTGATAGTGCTTCTCTGGGCCACGGGCAGATGGCCAGAGGTGGAGGTGTGATTTCCTCTGTCAGACCTACCTTGCTCCTCCAGGCCCGGCTGTCGCCAAACGGGGAGGCCAGACTCCAGCTGTCACTCTGCAGCATCCCCCTTCCCAGTCCGCTCTCCTCTCCCGTCCTGGGCATCTGGCCTCTGGGTGTTCCCCTGGAGGTGCCAAGCCTGGTGGAAGCTGCCTGCTTTCTATGCCTCTCCTGTCTGCTCGGGGACACACCAGTGACTGCACCCAGGGGGAGTGCCCATGCTCTGTCCTGGTCAGCCAGGTGAAGACAGGTGCTCAGGTAGCTGGCCGCCAGCCCCACTCTCCCAGGCAGGCCGTCCCATCTGTGAGGTGACCCTCCCTCAGGTGAGTGACACAGCTCGGGAGGACACTCGAAGGGTCTTTGGTGAAGGGTCAGCATGCATCCCTGTACATGGATGGGAGTGTCAGCCATCTTGCACCCCCTGGCGGTTTGCCAAGCCCCCAAATCCAGGAGTGGGTACTCCCTACACTGGATTCTCCTGTGGAAGCAGCCTTCTGTGACACACGTCACAGTGGGAACAAAGGATTTTCACCGATTCCTCTGGGGCAGCGTGGGTGGCACTCTCAGTGGTTGGAGATGTGAGCTTGAACTTCCCGGACCCAGACAAGCTGGCAGAGCCCACAAGCTGGCGTGTGAGCTGCGGGTGACCCGCGGTCTGAAAGGCACTGTCAGGCCCTGGGAGGGTCGCCCTCCGGCAGCCCTGTTCACCTGTCCTGCCCCATCGCAGTTCTGTGCTGACATGGCCCTGGTTTCTCCTCCCAGGAAGCAGGGCCAGGCTTTCAGCCCTTTTATCAAGCCCACGGTAAGCATTTGAATTCTGAGAAGTTCATTCCTGCCTTTGGACTCCAGCATACACTGGGTTTTATTTGTAATATATTAGAGAAAGTTTATGGACAAGTCCCCTGTTCAATAAAGGACTTGTATCTAGAATATATAAGGAAACTGAAAACTCAGGAACAAACAATCCTATTGGAAAACGAACAAAACCACAACCTGGCATTCCATCAGAGAGCATTCCCACGGGGGATACGGACGTGAGAAGACACTCAACTCCATTAGCCAAGGAGGGCGATCCAAACCCCACGAGAGATTGCCGTGACATGGTGAAATGGGTAAAATAAAAAACAGTGACAACACCAAGCTCTGGGAAGTGTAGAGAAACTGGACCTCTTGGGCATTGCTGGTGGGAATGTCAACTAATGCAGTTACTCTGAGAACAGTACAGCAGCTCCTCTTAGGACTAAAATCGAACCTGCCATTCAACCGAGCAATTGCGTTCCTGCACGTTCATCCCAGCAATGAAAGCTTGTTGTCCCATGGACACCTGTAAGCAAGTGCTCACGGCATCTGAGGAGTCCTGGCCCGGACTGGGCGCGTCCCTGGCCGAATGCTCAGTGGTGCATCCCACCCCACGGAGGACCACTCAGCAGTGAGCAGAGAGAGCTATGGGCACGGGCCATGGACAACAAGTGGGATGAATTCCCAGGACGTTTTGCTGAGCGGAAGAAAACCAACCTCACAAGGACATAAGTGGCACGATCCTTTTTGTATAACGTTTGTGATATAGTTGTGAACACTGAAGTGAATGATGGATATCGGGATAACATATTCACAGAAATGGAAAGCAGATCAGTGGTTTTAGGAGTCAGGGAGCAGGCGTGGCTGGAAAGGGGTGACACGGGGGAGACGCCCACATGGACAAAACATCACGGAGCCACACACAGGTGAGTGCACGTGTCACGGGTGAAGCCGGAATGAACTCGGTGTCTGTGCCAATGTTCGTTTCCTGTTTTGATATTGTGGCCGTTACCCGAGGTATGACCTTTGGGGAAAACTGTGTGAAGGGCCCATAGGACCTCCCTGTCCATTCTTCCTCTGAATCTTTATTCAAAATAGAAATCTTAAAAAATATATGGAACTCTAACGTAAATGAAGACAAAATTGGAAATAAATGAAAATGTTTACCAAATATTTTATGGGGAAAAAATTAATGGAGCCCCGGTCGGGTGGCTCAATTGGTGGGAGCATTGTCCTATACCCCAAAAGGTTGTGGGTTCAATTCTTGGTCAGGGCACATACCTAGGCTGCAGGTTTGATCCCTGGTCAGGGCTGTAGGGGAGGCAACTGATCAATGTTACTCTCTCACATCAATGTTTCTCTCTCTCTCTCTCTCTCTCTCTCTCTCCCCCCCCCCCCGCTCCTTTCTCTCTAAAATCAGGAACACATATCCTTGGATGAGGATTAAAAAAAGAAATTAATGGGAAGAACCCTAGCCCGGACCTCAGAAGGTCTTGGGTTCAAGTTGTTTTGTTGTTGCAGCTTTGTGAGTCTAGGTAACAGATCTTTGAGCTCCGATTGCCTATTGATAACACAAGGATTGCAACAGTCACAATGCCTGTTTCAAAGGCTTATTATAAAGGTTCACTGAGTTATTACACAGAAAGAACCTTTCATAATGCCAGGAATATGGGAGAGACTCAAGCAATGTGCGTTTTCCCATCATATGTCACACGATTATACTAAGTTACGCGTATCCATGGAGCAGACAACACTGAGTGTCTTTCCAGAGAAGCTGGCTGCGTGTCCAGGGTGGGCAGGTCCTCAGGTGTCTGAATGTGCGCGTATCTGTGGGTGCAGGAGAATATTGATGAGCTGGGACGTTACCAGATCAGCAGTTCTACCCGAGGCAGTTTGCAACTTTCTGTGGCTGGCGTCTGTTTTCTGGGGCCCCTTCATTCTCAGGGTCTCCCTGGGCTCTGACTCCTGTCATAGAGTTTGTAGCTTTATCCACCTTGTACCGGGAAACAGGTGTCCAGAAAGCTCTTGGTTGAGTGACAGCTTTACATAACGTCCCCGTATCACTCAGGATTGTCTTCGCAATAACATTAGAGGAATGGATGGGGATTCTGATGGTGTGGTTCGTGCTTCATGTCCAACGTTACCTGGCTACGGGGTCCCGTCAGCCTGATGTTATGGTGTCCGGAAAACAGCACCTAATGTTGGTCCCTTGAAGTCTGCCATGAGACACTCAGGAATGCCTTGTCCTCTGGTAGGTCCTGACTCAGTTTGTTGTGGTCCGCCCTCCCGGCTGCCCAGGCTGGAGATGGTCAGTGGGTCAGATATTTCCTTAACAATCATTTTCTAGCTCCATCGACATGTCTGATGGCAGTTTCCATTCTATTTCTTTTTTTAAATTTTTTTATTTTTTTTAAAAAATATATTTTATTGATTTTTTACAGAGAGGAAGGGAGAGAGATAGAGAGTTAGAAACATCGATGAGAGAGAAACATCGATCAGCTGCCTCCTGCACACTCCCTACTGGGGATATGCCCGCAACCCAGGTACATGCCCTTGACCGGAATCGAACCTGGGACCCTTCAGTCCGCAGGCCGACGCTCTATCCACTGAGCCAAACCGGTTTCGGCTCTATTTCTTATTAAAACCCATATTCTCTCTGTCTGTGGAGTTGTGGGCGTGTGGTCTCCGAATCAGAGCCGCTGCCAGACGTCTCCAGAGCACCATCCCAGCCCCAGGAGGGCGGAGGGTGGGCGGAGGGGGGCCGCTCAGGCCCATGGCTGCGTCCTCACTGACCAGGAACACAGAGCCTCTGACGGGCCTGGGGGAGGCTGACACAGACACAGTGTGTCTCGTTATACAAGATGGGATCCCTGCTCTCAGGGTTCACTGAGGAAGGCGGAACCAGACCTGGCACCCCTTTCACGCTCAATTACCGAAGCCCCTCGTCCAGCTCAGGACAGCCCCCCCCCCCCCCGCCCCATGCGCTGTTACATTCTCCATTTCCAGATTCGGGGTGGGGGCTTGAATCCAACCAACCTCCTCTCAAGCCCTGAGCTACTCAGCTTCTTCCTTTTCTGCTGGAAACACTCCCTGGCTGTCAAAGATACTCAAATGCCTCAGTTCCAATCAAAGCCAATTGATCGCGTTTGGTCCCTCCCAGTTCTCCTCTCCGCATTTTGCATCTCCACGGCCTGGGCAGGACAGGGCTTGCCTTCTGCTCTGCACCCTCCACCCCCACCCCGTGCAGAGAGGTCGACGTCCCTGTGCAGCAAGTTCGATGCTCTAGATGCTTCCCCAGGGGACCACACAGCCCCATTCAGAGCGCTCTGCCCACTAGTGACTTGTTCGGTGATGCTCTTAACGTGTGAATGAAAATTAAAGCCATTTTAATGGCGATTAAGTAAAAATTGGATGCCGCATCCTCAAGGGGCCTCTGTTTTCCTGTATCTCCGCCGGTTCTTGGTTCTTAACTGGCTACTTTCTGAGGGTGGGGCCTGAGAGCAGGAGGTGGCGGCGGTCCGTTGGGTGGAGTTGTAGCAGACAAGCTTGCAGCACTTTAAACTCCGTTTACAAGAAGTGGCTTCCAAACATTACTGGGCTTCATGAGCCGACTCCCTTAACATGAATAATTCAACGCGTCTTAATTAAATATTCCAACCGAGGTTCTGGGGTTTTCTTCTCATTTAGTTTATTATGCCGGATTGCAAAGTTAAGAAGCACTTAGAAAAATTAAACTAGTATCTCCTACCATCAGAGAGCTCTTTAAATTCAGGTTGAAACAGAGACTTCCTAGCGTGAGGTGATGTGGGTGTGGGATTAACTCTTTCTATTCCACACCAGTCCAGGGAGTCGGGACACACGCGGAGTCTACGCCTGAGCCCTCAACAGCGACACCTCGGAGCAGAACTGCTGCTGCAGACGCTGTTTCGCTGAGCTGTCCAACTAAAAAATCAAAGAAAGATAATTGTCCTAAATACTCCACAGAAGTGACCGTGTAGGGTGCAGCCAACCCCTTTCTCTCTGCCATCCTTGTCTCCACATGTGCCAGCTGCTGCGGAGTGTGGACAGCCACGCTTCCACCGGGGGCTGCATGTCGCATTCGTCACCGACCTTGAGTTCTGGCTCTGTCGTGTGCAGATGGACAGCGGAGCGGAGGAACTGCCGCAGCCGTGGTGTCCTGGGAGGAGTGGCCACGCTCTGAGTGTGCGAAGGCACTTTACCTCCATGCCGGGAACTTCCAAGAGCGTAAACGTCCCGAAGTCCTGCATGTTCTTGGAGGAAGAATATCCTTAGAATGTTCTTTATACGCTTTGATATCAGCGCTGCGCATTTCCAGTGGCCGATCCTCATGCGTGAAACCCTGGCCACGGCTTTGACCCATCAGAACGCCACGTGCTGTGCAGTGGCTCACCCACGGCAGGAGCTGCTGATGGGAGCGGACTCGGAGGCGGGACCGGAGGACCCGGGCAGACGCTGCTCTGGGCTCTGACCGTAGGCCTATGGGCAGAATGCTTGTTGGGAAACACAATTCTTACTTGTGTTTTGAGGGGAAATCATGGCCTCATCGAGAATTTGATAAAAGCTACAGGCTCTTCCACAGACATGTGTGTCTGTACATGGTTTGCACGGTCTCTGCTCTGAGCTTGGATGCCTGTGCGGGGCCACCGCTGGCTCCCTGCGTGGTGGATAAGCAGCTCAGCAAGGACGTCCACATGAAGGTCACGGCTGCGGTGAGAGGCCGTGTTTCTGGTCGGAGAAGCTGGAGGCAGGAGTCTGGGTTCAAGTGGGGAGGGCGCCAGTTTTCAAGCTGGACATTTTTTTCCTTTT
Source organism: Myotis daubentonii (assembly GCF_963259705.1). Lineage (NCBI taxonomy): Eukaryota > Metazoa > Chordata > Mammalia > Chiroptera > Vespertilionidae > Myotis > Myotis daubentonii. The sequence goes on along the minus strand of NC_081849.1, from coordinate 5,687,612 downwards.
CTCTTGATCCCTCAATCTACCTGAAATCCTAGTCAGGTTCTGCCTGCACACAGATCACTGCTCCGTGCGTCCTCCCCTTTCCTCCTCTTGCCTGAGGAATGCAGTGACTGCCCCCCACCCCCGGCCTCCCCGCCCTCTTTGACCTCCCCCATCGTCCTGCTGCCGCCAACCACGGAGATGCTGGTGGACACAGACCCGGTCACGTTGCAATGCTTCCCTCCCAAAACATGTGAGGAGCCCGTCCCGGTCCCGGGGCCCTGTCACCAGCCTGTCTCCCATGCTCAGAGCCTGCGATGATGCTGTCTTAGGCTCAGGGGCGGGGGGGGGGGGTCGTTCTTAAATGTGCTGGGTCTTCTCCGCAGGGAAGCCGGGGCCTTGGTTGGAAGGACTGTGAGGAGGAGTCTCTGAGAGGTCGGGGCCTCTGGGGGACCTTGCCGAAGGCGGCAGCCCCTGCCTTGACTTTTCCAAGCAAGTCTGACCCCCCCCCCCCCCCCCGCTGGGTGTTTTACTGGAATCTTTATGTTTAGACTTCAGAACGTCCTTGTTTGAAAGACACTACAGACACAGGTGCTTTCTCAAGGATGCTTCCCTGCTGATTGTATCCAGAGGTTAATTTTAGTTCCAGCCGCTGTGACAATAAAAGCCCAAGGAAGCAGGTGAACAGGGCCGTTGGCTCCTAAAGCAAGCAGCCCCTTAGCCTCTCTCTCACAGAAACGTGTTCAGGGTAATCATTCATCCGTCGCTCAGGGGCTGCGGTCAGCCTCATCTCTCCAACCAGACTACGAGCTCCCTAAGAGCAATCACCCAGTTTTATGCTTTTCATCTTCAACAGCCCCACCTTCGCCTTCAACCCCTCCCTGTGGCTGCGTCTAGGACAGGATCTTGCACGAGTTCACGGAGCACTTTGCTTTTTGAGCACCTCCTCCGCCTGGGCTAGGTACTGGGACTTAGTGGGTGCAGATGTTGAGACGTTTCTCTTAGTCGAGGGCTGTGGGCCGTGGCGTGCGTGGTGCGGAGGGAGCGAGGAGATACTTGCCGTCACACGTGTGAGATGTGTCACAGCAGATTTTCAGCCGAGGTGGAATGTGCCACGCTGGTGAACTTGGAAAACCATCGCAAGCTGGCGCGCTGCCTGGGTTGGCCACTGAGGCAATGGTGCCTTGGCTGCTCCCAAGAGCGACTGTGATTGCTCAGTGCTCCCTGTGCTCCTGGCTGCAGCTGAGGGAACGACACAACCGGAGAGGAATACTGTCCCAACGAGAGACAAGTCAGGGGAGCTCTGCTTCACCTCCCCCGCCCACCGCCCCCTGGGCAACTGCCCTGCCGAGTGCCGTCTGAAACGCGCAGGACTAGAACTGAAAGCACATGAAAGGAAAAGGCGTTTCTCTTTTAGCAGCAGCCTCTTCCTTCAGACTAAACACAACAGCCCCCGAAGGCCAGGAGTGAGGTGGGTCGGGTGTAACGGGGTGGGGATTCCACCGGACTCTCTGCCTTACAGCTCGGTCTGAAAAGAACTTAGAGCAGGTCTTGCCCGGTTATAACCAAACGCCTTCTTGCTGACGCAGAGGAATTGCCTACCTGTTCATGTCACCGGGACGCTTAGCTGGCAGAGCTGAGTGAGCCAGTGCGAGCACCTGGGACATGTTCAGCTGGCGACGAGAGCAGAGCGTGGTTCAGCTTGGATGGAGCTGGGAGGCGCTGGGCTGTGAAATGACGAGGGCTTGTGGAGATGAGTGCCTGGGTGTTGTTTTAAAAGATGAGGTTTTTTTATCTCCCCCACTCCCCTGCCTTTTCTGTTGAAATAAAAATAGCATCAGGGAGCAGGAGACTGGTCAGCACATGCTCTTTCTTGCTGTCAGGGGGGTGGAGCCTGGGGAGTGCTGTCCCAGGACCCTTTGGCTATCCTGAGCCCGGGAGGCGCATGGGGTGGAGGCCGGCAACCTAACCCAGGAAGAGGATGCGAAGTAACAGGGCCCAACAGCCTGTCAGAACTTCTTATTCAAATAAAGATCAATCATAAAAGCGTCCTCTTTGGGGGCTGCTCAGTTTCCAAAAACATGGCAACAATGGCTTAACCCTTTGAAAACTGCAGACATTTTCTTAAGAAACAATTTACACCTGATCCTTTGGAGTTATTTTTGTGTGTGTGGTGACAAACAGCAGTCTAGCTTCTTTGTGTGTGGCCTTCTCATGTTCCCAGCACCATTTGTGGACGAGGCTTTCCCATCTCCATTGTACGTTTTCAGCTCCTTTGAAGAAAATTAGGTGCCCATCTACATGTGGGTTTACGTCTGGGCTCTCTATTCTGTTCCGTTGGTCTGTGTGTCTGTTTTTCTGCCAGTACCATGCTATTTTGATTATTGCTGCTTCGTAGTCACATGGAATACTTCTCAGCCATCAGAAAAAATGAAATACCGCCATTTGTGACAACATGGATGGATCTGGAGAATATCATGCTAAGTGAAATAAGTCAGATGGAAAAAGTCAAGAACCACGTGATATCACTCATATGTAGAATATAAAACAGAAATCAACAAATGAACAAACAAAAACTCATGGACTCAGACAACAGTATGGTGGTTCCCAGAGCAAAGGGGGGTGGGGATATAGTGAAGGGTCAAGGGTCAGATATATGGTGATGGAAGGAGTCTTGATTTGGGGTGGATACGGATGATGTATCATAGAATTGTACACCTGGAACCTATATAATTTTATTAACCAATGTCACCCCAATACACTTAATAAAATTAAAAGAAACAATTTAAGTCAAATCAGTTTTGCTAGTTTAGTTTCTGACGAAAAAATGGTATGTGTTTACCTTAAAACAACTACCGAGACTTGAGTGCCTCTCAATCTCACAGCGGGGGTCAGGGCCAGGCTGTGGGTGCAGGGCAGGGGTCAGGGCCCTGGTCTACTCCTCCCACTAGGACAGTTCAGGGCTGTTGGCCTCACTCTCTCACCTTGAGACCCATCCAGGAATGCATCTTGGGCCATTCCTCCCTTCCCCTCTTCCTAGCCATGTTGCGCACCTGTGAGCAGGTGCTTCGATGCCCCGTGGCTGGAGCTGCCACGGGAGCTGTCAGGAACTCGGTGCCGTGGAGTCCACAGTCTTAGGGGCCACAGGCGGCAAAGGGCCACTTGCTCCCTCCCCAGGCATGGAGGATACACTGTCTCATTTTTCTCACCGCCACCATGGGACAACCCTCTTGCCCAGTGGAGGGTCGTGAACAGATCTTAAGTCTGAGAAATAGTCCTGAATACCTCATCCCCCTTCAAAGACGCATACCACAAACCAGTCCATTAAACTCAGGCTGGGTTTCTTACATAAAGAAATGAGCTTAGCTCAGCTGGTGTGGCTCAGTGGTTGAGTGTCAACCTATGAACCAGGAGGCCACAGTTCGATTCCCAGTCAGGGCAAATGCCTGCGTTGTGGGCTCGATCCCCAGTGCAGGGCGTGCAAGAGGCAGCTGATCAGTAATTCTTTCTCATCATTGATGTTTGTGTAACCGGACAAACTATGGATCTGTGCTGCCTGTCACTACTCGAGCCAATTCAGCAGAGACAGGGTTGAATCATATATGAGCATTTATTCTAATGCTGCCGGCAGCATGGGAGAGCAGCAGGTTAGCTCTGCAGCCCCCATAAGCCAGCTGCTTATATAGCAAAAGGCCAGTGTACAGATATGAAAAGGCCTAGGGGGTCTTCACAGGGCTAAGTGATGTGCAGGGGCTGGGGTTCCAGGGGAAATCGCCAAAGGGAGTGCCAGGTGGGCAGTGAACAGATGAGCGGGCTGGAGGTCTGCAAAGGCCTGCAGGTGTGCAAAAGGGCTGGTGATTCTGGTTTCTGTAACAAATCTTTGTTAATCTCCCCATGATGACAGGCAGCTCCAAATGGGGAGGAGGGGCTGCATCTCCGGGTGAGCTCCAGCCAGGGTGGAGGTGCCTTCTTAAACAGAATTAAACAGTCATGGTTCACAGAGCAGGATTCACATTTCTCACAACACTAGCTGGTTCCCCACATTCTATTGCTGCCCCCTTTCATTTCTATCTCTCTGTCCCTCTCCCTTCCTCTATGAAATCAATAAAAATATATTAAAAAAAGAAAAAAAAAGAAATGAGCTTAGCTTTATTTAATATAATCTTTCCAATGTACATAGACATGCTTTTGTCAGAACTTGTTATTAATATTATCTGGACCCGTTTCTCCAGAGACATCGAGTGAGGTGCACCCCAAATCCTCACACTCATTCCGTTGCCTCCACAATGAGGCCTACAGGTCATCTCGTCTCATCTGCTGCAGTTTCCCACGTCCGCTCAGACGGGCAGAAGGCTGCCTGTCACCAGCGCTTGCCGATCGATCAGGCCCAAGGACCATTCCCACTTCTTTGCTCACATTATAATCCCCCAGGAATCTCTCTGCTTCGTTACCACTGCAATGTTAATGTACGCATTAATCACTTACCATCTATGAGACCTTTTCCAATCTCGCCCATCATTTGATTAATAATAATGGCTAACACTTGGTGAACATCTGCTGTGCCCCATAGACTGACTATAGCCCTTTTCATGCATTATTTCAGGTGGTTACTAGTCTTCTGTAAGGGCAGGAATATGAGTCACTCTCTAGCCCTCCACTTCCTGGTCTGTGAAATGAGCCCACGGGCTGGTGAGGAGCAGGGGTGGGATCCAAACTCACTCTGTTCGACGGCAGAGCCTGCCTCTTACGGATATTGTCTCATAGAAATCATTCTCTCATCCAAATCCTTGTACAGTGTTTGATCAGGCTAGTTTTGGAATGTAGGTATTTATTGTCCTTTTAAATTCATTGCTTTAATTAACTTGCAAATCCCAGTGCTTAAGTCAAGACAAAATCTCTCTCTCTCAAAAAAATACTTATTTTTTTTCTTCCAGGTAGTTGGGGACAATGGCTGCTACTTCAATTTGCACTTCACCATAATACAAAAGACAGTGCACAAGGTGAGCCTGTAAAACTATAGAAAACCCAGGACAGCCACACAAGGAGAATTTAGCAGATGCACAAATGCCATGTTGCTTGTAAGTTAAAAAATAATCAAAGCTTGGTAAGCGATCTCTCAGACTCTTTTGCAAACCATGTTGCAGGCAAGGTGTCTAATTAAGGAAAATATGCAGAAGAAAGGCAAGTGAGCAGCAGGTCTGGAATTATTCTAAGACTACCACCAGAATGAAGTTCTCCCAACTGGGGAAATACCAGAAAAGTTGTATTAGTAGGCCACTGCACTGAGCACAGGGCAGAGATTTAAAATATATGTAATTTGAAAAAAAAATATATAATTTGAGGTAGCAGTCTTCATAAAGCATAGCTTCCATGGAGAAAACAACTAAAAAGAAGGGGTAGGCATCTTTGATGACTGGGTGGTAAAAAGTAAAGAAGCAAAAGTAAAAATGAAGGTCCTGGAAGACAGAAAGTGATATAAAAATCAATATAAAAATCAGAGTACACCACCATTCCACACAGGAAAAAACTCACTCACCAAGAAATTAAGGACAGGATGCAGATAATGGAAAAAATGTGTAAACACCACAAAGGCACAAAACGAATTGAGTGAAACTAAATATATCCGTATGAAGTTACCACAAAAATAGGAAAAATGGTAATGAACACATTTCATTTGTTGAAAGTCCTCCCTAAAGATAACCACGAAGAAAAAACAAAACACCAAAATACAAACACAAAAAAAGGCCAAAACTGTAAGATGTGGTCCAAGTGAGTTAAATAGCTTAAACAGACATTTATAATTTGAAGAACAACTCTGATTCAGAAATCAAGCATTAAAAACATAAAGCACAGACAAATAGAAAAAAAAGTGGAGAGTTGACTGAACTCAGGAAAGAAATGAAAGAAAAAGACAAAACCGTCTCAGAGGTGATGATGACTCCTGTGGAGTGTATAAGGGGCATTGAAGAAATGTAAGAAGTTATCAGCACATGAAATAAGATAGAGACACATCAAAATTACAACTAAACCACAGAACCACCTGAAATCTGGCTGGATGAAAGTCCTACAACTAGAGAATTCAAGAAAAAGCCACAGTGACACTGGGCGGAGGGGCGGAGGTGCAGATTGGGCTGGTCTGATATCCATAAGTAGTGTTTTTTAAATCAGGAGGGATATCTTGGCTGCAGAAGTCTACGTGAGGAGCAAGGAGTCCCAGCTCCAGACCCAGACCAGACCCATCAGCTCAGGGTTCCAATGCCAGGGAGAGAAGTCCACACAAGTTCAGGCTGTAACTACCAGCAGGAATTGTGGCTGAGTTGTGATGCAGAGGCTGCTGGAGTCCCAAGCAGTTCCTCTTACAGTCACTCGGACTTACTTGGACTCCCTCCTTCTGAGCTCCAGCACTGGGGCAGCAGCTTGAGAGGATCCAGAGACATATGGGGAGGAACTAACTTGTCTGGCATCAGGGCAAGAACTGGGGGGACAGCTTTCTCCCAGACAGAAGTGCTGGCAGAGGTCATTGTTCCTCTGCTGAGACCTTCCCTGCCCCAGAGCTGACTAGCAGGCACCCTATCTGAGTTTCCATCAGCCTGGCTCACACTGTTCACCTGGCCCGGTGACTCCCTGAGACCCTGCCCCACCCAATTTGAAGCCCCACTGTTTGCAGTGGTCTTTCCATATGAATAGCCTGTCCTGGTTCAGGCTTCAGACTTTTTTAAAATCTCTCAAACAAGCAGTGTGCCCCAGACCTCTAAAAAAGTGGCCCCAAGCCTGGCACTAGCAGCAGCCTGCCTTAGTTCAGAGCTTGGCATCTCCTGGGCACCTCCAAGCCCACCACAAGTAGCAGCCATCTGCAGATTACTCTGTAGCTCATGCCAGGTGGCCCTAGGCAGGGCACAGGCAGTAGCTGACTTTGTACCTCCCAGGAGGCCCCAGAGCCAGTGCACTCAGTGGTCAGCCTCAGACCATGCTAGATTACCACCCTACCGCATCCATGAATGACACATCAAGGGGCAGACTTAGTAAGCACCAAAGCCCCACTGAAGCAAGCCCTGCTCCATATAAGGGCATTTCCTACACAAGAGCTCTTCCACTGTAGTCGTAGTTGGTCCTCACAGCCAATTGACCTGGGAGTCAATCCCTCCCAGTGATGCCAACATAAATCAAGGCTCAACTACAAGACTGTGCACACAGCCCACACAGGGGCACACCTAGAGTGCACAGCTCAGGTGACTGGGGAGGTTGAGCCACTGGGCCCTACAGCACACCTACTACACAGGCCATTCTACAATTCCAGGAGACATAGCTGCTCTACCTGATACATAGAAATAAACACAAGGAAGCAGCCAAAATGCAGAGACAAGGTAACATATTGCAAATGAAGGAACAGAAGAAATAAGGTGGTGAAGGCCTGGGGTGGGGGTTGGGGGTGGACTGGAAGAGGTCAATGGTGGGGGAAAAGGGGACAATACTTTCAACAAAAAAGATTAAAAGAAAAAAAGAAGAGGAGGAGGAGGAGGAGGAAGAAGAAGAAGAAGAAGGCAATAAATACATATCTATCAACAATTGAATCTAAAAATAAAAATAAATGAACAAGGAATCTAATGAACAAAATAAACTGATGAATAAATAGAACCAGAGGCATGGACACATGGAACAGACTGACAAATCTCAGAGGGAAAGTGGGTGGGTGGGTGGGGGGGAGTGGGAAGAGATTAACCAAAGGAATTATATGCATACTAGAGGCCCGGTGCATGAAATTTGTGCACTTGGGGGGTGGGGGGTGGGGTCCCGCAATCCAGCCTGCGCCCTTTTGCAGTCCGGGAGCCCTTTGGGGGATATCCAACTGATGGCTTAGGCCCGCTCCCCATGGTCACAGACAATAGGCCAGTGGGGAGCAGGTCTAAGCCATCAGTTGAATATCCTTAGCACTGCCGTGGAGGCAGGAGAGGCTCCTGCCACTGCCACTGCGCTCGCCCAGCTTCTGACCACCAGGGGGCAGCTCCTGCATTAAGTGTCTGCCCCCTGGTGGTCAGTGCACGTCATAGTGACCAGTTGTTCTGTCTTTTGGTCAATTTGCATATTAGCCTTTCATTATATAGGATATGCATAACCCATGGACACAGACAGTAGGATGGAGAGGGTAAAGGGGGAAGAAAAGGAGGGGACATCTATAATACTCTCAGCAATAAAGGTTTTTATTTAAAAAGAAAATAAGGTAAAGCAAGAGATAAAAGGACCAGAGAGACATCCTGAAGAGGGCGCTGTGGAGGAGCTGCATGTGCCATGTGATCACCGGTGTTAAGGACCAACTCTTCTCCCTCTGACGTGCAAAGGTTAATTTTTGACATCACAAATAGCTCAGTTCCCCTTGAAAATGGCTTCATTCTGTGCTGCCCTCCTCTTGAGCTGCTGATGAGGGACACATGTGGAAACAGCTCAGACTCTGAAATCCTGAACGCCACCTGCTGCATAAGAAATGCCTCCAAATCTTAGCGCGTACACCACAGGCAGGTGAGACGTGGCTGGCGGTACTGGCCCTGGGTGTGGACAGGGCTGCAGCCAAGCTGCTGGCCAGGGAGGGCTGTGGCCTCATCACTGGGGCTGGAGGTCTGCTTCCAGGCTCGATTACGGGGCCTCTCTGTGGGACTCCCGCAGAATGCATCGTCCGAGAGGCAGAGAGAACTCACAGGCAGCAAGTGCCTCTGGGCTGGGACCGCAGCAGGGAAGGAGCTGATGTTCGCTGGGCTGCCACAACAAGGACCACACTGTGGCTAAAACTACAGAAACGCATTGTCTCTTGGATCTGAGGCTGGAATCCAAGGCCAAGGTGTCAGCAGGGTTGGCTCCTGCTGAGGCTCTGAGGGTCGCTCTGTTCTCCTCCCCTCTAAGGGCTGCTGGTGGCTGCTGGCCGTCTCTACAGGTCCTTGGCATGTACATGCACCCCCACCCCTGCCGTCACCTTCATGAGACTCTCCCTGTGTGCACGTCTAGTTATGTGTCCAAATTCCCCCTTTTTGTAAGGACAATTCGGACCCCCATCATGACCTCACTTTAACTTGACCACTTCTTATGAAGACCCTACTTCCAAGTAAGGCCACATTCCCAGGGGCTGGGGGTGGGTCCAGCATCTTTTTTGGGGAAGAACACAATCCAGCAGAACAGAGTGGAACCCTGTTTTATTCGGGGTCTCACTGGCAAAGCACATCCTTTGGGTTGAAGCTGGGTGGCGTGAGGCTGGGCCAGCTGATTGGGAACAGACTGGACTGTGGAATTCACTAGCATTGCTTTGTGCTTTTCTGCACTTCCAAGACTTCTTGTCTCCACAGGACGAATAATACTGTGTCCATGTTGGCGCTGCTCTCACTGCCGCTGCCACCGCGTCCTGCTCTCACTATGCGTCAGTGTTCCGTACACGGAGCTGCCCAAGCATGCCCGTGGCCAGCACACCCGGCGACACCGCCCGCTGGGCCTGAGTGAGGACTGGGCATCTCACGGCAAGTGAAGGGTGTGAAGTTGGTGGTGACAGAAGCCTTGAGTCTCCTCTGGGATGTCCTGCCCGTATCCCAGAAGGACCAGGGAGCCGCCGAGCATCCCAGAGCGGGAGGGAATGCTGTAAGACACTCTGAGGACAGATTTTCGGTTGACCTCCGTACTAAGTGGAATGAGTCGGAAGGACTGATTCGTTCCTGGCTTGCGGTTAGTGTCCGGGTTCATGCAGAAGCAATACTTCATGGCTGAGACGCATTCTTTAAGGTCTGCAGTCTTGGCATTTCTAGTCACCCCAAGCTTTCTCTACTAAAAGGCCACTGATCAACCAAAGAGCTTGTGTGCATATATGCATCACCCATGGACACAGACAATAGTGTGGTGAAGGCTGGGGTGGTGGTGGTGGTGGTGGGGGGGGGGGTGGGCTAGAAGGGGTCAGTGGGGAAAAACGGGATATTTGTAATACTTTCGACAATAAAGATAAATTGGAAACCCCCTACAGTAATCTTCAAGTCGTTATCTCTGACACTGCATTTGTCTGCTGCTGGTTAGGGCAGATGACCAACCAAAGTGCCAGCTCAGGGAGATGAACGCCCTCATTTGTCACCAGCAAACCCAGGGAGGCCCATGCCCTTTCTCGCTGACTGACTAACGGCTTTGGAGGAGCAAAGTGCCAGGGAGAACCCTCCCCCAGGAGGGAACCCCATCAAAGGGATAGGCCCCACCCTTTCCGCTTCAATGAGTCAGTCCTGCTGCCAAATGCGAGGAGTTTGTCAGCGTCATAGGACGGACGGGGTGGGCGCTGTGGAGGGAGGCACCCGTACTGCGTAGGGCCATCGACCTGGGCGGCGTTGGTTCCCACTCCCTCTGCTCAGCAGGCCAGTCTCTAGTCTCCTCGCTTCTTACTGATGCTTCTCACCCACCTCCTCTGCCTTTGCTGGGAGCCCTCACCCACCTCCTCTGCCTTTGCTGGGAGCCCTCACCCACATCCTCTGCCTTTGCTGGGAGCCCTCACCCACATCCTCTGCTTTTGCTGGGAGCCCTCACCCACATCCTCTGCCTTTGCTGGGAGCCCTCACCCACATCCTCTGCCTTTGCTGGGAGCCCTCACCCACATCCTCTGCCTTTGCTGGGAGCCCTCACCCACCTCCTCTGCCTTTGCTGGGAGCCCTCACCCACATCCTCTGCCTTTGCTGGGAGCCCTCACCCACATCCTCTGCCTTTGCTGGGAGCCAGCCCAGCTTTTGAAGCCAACACCAACCTCTTCTCTTGGGAGTCAGAGCTTCTTTTTCTGAGTTTCAACCATGTGCAGAGAGTGCCGTGTGATCGGACTCCGGGTTCGCTGCTTCTTTCTTGCATCTGCACTGAGCTTTGGAGGCCATTTACCACGTCTTGCACAATCTATATTCTGCCATCACAGAGCCCACGCGGAGAACACACAAAGCCCACGCTGAGGACACACAGAGCCCCATGCTGAGGACACACAGAGCCCCACGCTGAGGACACACAGAGCCCCACGCGGAGGACACACAGAGCCCCACGCTGAGGACACTCAGAGCCCCACGCGGAGGATACACAGAGCCCCACGCTGAGGACACACAGAGCCCCACGCGGAGGATACACAGAGCCCCACGCTGAGGACACACAGAGCCCCATGCTGAGGACACTCAGAGCCCCACGCTGAGGACACACAGAGCCCCATGCTGAGGACACACAAAGCCCACGCTGAGGACACACAGAGCCCCATGCTGAGGACACACAGAGCCCCACGCTGAGGACACACAGAGCCCCACGCGGAGGACACACAGAGCCCCACGCTGAGGACACTCAGAGCCCCACGCGGAGGATACACAGAGCCCCACGCTGAGGACACACAGAGCCCCACGCGGAGGATACACAGAGCCCCACGCTGAGGACACACAGAGCCCCATGCTGAGGACACTCAGAGCCCCACGCGGAGGACACACAGAGCCCCATGCTGAGGACACACAGAGCCCCACGCGGAGGATACACAGAGCCCCACGCTGAGGACACACAGAGCCCCATGCTGAGGACACTCAGAGCCCCACGCTGAGGACACACAGAGCCCCACGCGGAGGACACTCAGAGCCCCATGCTGAGGACACACAAAGCCCACGCTGAGGACACACAGAGCCCCATGCTGAGGACACTCAGAGCCCCATGCTGAGGACACACAGAGCCCCACGCTGAGGACACACAGAGCCCCACGCGGAGGACACACAGAGCCCCACGCGGAGGACACACAAAGTACATGCTGAGAACACACAGAGCCCCATGCTGAGGACACGCAGAGCCCCACGCTGAGGACACTCAGAGCCCCATGCTGAGGACACGCAGAACCCCACGCTGAGGACACTCAGAGCCCCATGCTGAGGACACGCAGAGCCCCACGCTGAGGACACACAAAGTACATGCTGAGGACACACAGAGCCCCACGCGAAGGACACACAAAGCCCACGCTGAGGACATGCAGAGCCCCACGCTGAGGACATGCAGAGCCCCACGCTGAGGACATGCAGAGCCCCACATGGAGGACACGCAGAGCCCCATGTGGAGGCCTTGGGGGGGGAGGGGACTCGATGCGTTACCTGGAGAAAATCGCTGCTCTTTGCTGGCCAGCACCACCCTCTCCCCCGGGAATACTAATGTGGAAACTGTCACCGGAAAGGGGACCTGGCCCTGAGCGGGTCTGCCTCGGGCCGACCAGAGTGTGTGGTTCCTGACTTTGTGCAGGAAAAATGTCACAGCCGGAGCCCTGGTGAGCGGGGGAGGACATCTGTTAACGCTGGGGACAACGAAACAGGGAGGGCTGGCAATGGGCCTGGGCTTGGGTCACTAAGGAGCCAGAGAGAAGGGGCCTTGGGGGCAGGGTCGGGGGTGTCTGGGACGAGCTGCTGCTGCCTGTTGCTGCCCTGGGGGCAAGCCTCGCGGGTCCCTTAGAGACACTGCCTGTGGGGGAAGCGAAGGGGGAGTCGGAGGCTCGGGAGTGCTCCTGGGGGGGAGAGTGCGCTGGTCCTCTGTCTTGAGGCTTTTATTTCTCTCTTGCGGAGAGCGCCCTGCTGGCGTTGAAGGTCATCACAGCACCGTGGCGGACACATCTGTGCTCTTCCAGCACCAGCTGGGCCTCCCCTACAAGCGCTCCCTTCGCAGTCTCATGGCCGATCACCTCAGGCTCATCATCCAGGACAGGGTGGGTGGGCCCAGCTCAGGAGGACGCCAGCGTCTGCAGGCACCTGGTGATCTGGAAGATTGGACAAGACGCCAGGACCAAGTGTTGACGGCTGCCAATCATTTTAAGGAAATAAGTATGAATTTGGAAAGTTCCATATGATCAAAGATATCTCTTGCCCCAGACTGGAAACACAAATGTCTAACAATAAAGGAATGGTTAAGTAAACTGTAGTACATCTGTAGTTTTATTTTTCATAATGTTTATTTCCTGTCTGGCCGGCATGGCTCAGTGGTTGAGCATCGACATAGGAACCAGGAGGTCATGGTTTGATTCCCAGTCAGGGCACATACCAGGGTTTCTGGCTTGATCCTCAGTGTGGGGCATGCAGGAGGCAGCCGATCAGTGATTCTCTCATCATTGATGTTTCTCTCTCCCTCTCTCTTCCTCTCTGAAATATAATTTTGAAATATATATTTAAAAATAATGACAATAAAATAAATAAAATTAACAGCCCTGTGCAAGGTTTTCTCTGTGGTTGGAGCATCAGCCCTTGGACTGAAGGGTTGAGGGTTCGATTTCCGGTCAAGGGCACATTCCTCGGTGGTGGGTTTGACCCCCAGCTCCCAGTCAGGGTGTGTGTGTGAGGCAACCAATCTCTCTCTCTCTCTCTCTCTCTCTCTCTCTCTCTCTCTTTCCTCCCTACCTTCCACTCTCTCTAAAAATTAATGGAAAAAATATCCTCTGGTGAGGATTAACAAATAAAAAACCAAAATATTAAATACAATTACCAAATGGTCCAGCAGTTCCACTTCCGGGTAGATACACACAGAAATGGAAAGCAGGGTCCTGAAGAGATATGCATGCACCCGTGTTCACAACAGCTCAGAAGTGGGAGCAGCCACTGAGGACTGTGCCTGGAGAGATGAATGGATAAGCAGAATGTGGCATAGACACAGGCCGTGGAATAGTGTCCAGCATTAAAAAGGAAGGGCATTCTGACACACGCTCCAACATGGATGACCCTGGAGGACACGATGCTACGTGAAGTCAGCCAGGCCCCAAAGGCAAGTTCTGTATAATTAATGAGGTGGTCAAATTCAGAGACAGAAAGTGGAACGTTCGTTGCCAGGGACTGGGGGGGAGAAGGAAGGGAGAGTCAGGGTGTTGAATGGGTACAGAGGTTCCGTTTTGCAAGTTGAAAAAAGAGGGAGGGAGCCTCATTGAGGGATGAACATGTTCCAGCCCCCAAAGAAGAGAAGGCGCAGGACAAGGAGCCATTGGGTCTGACCACGCTGTCCCCTGGGCGGGAGGCAGAGAGGACCTCTCATCTCACCAAGCAGGGCAAGGAGAGGCAGCCCAACACGCCCCGGGTCCTGGCAGAGAAGTTGGGGGGGACGGTCAGCTGCAGCCCTGACTTCTACCCAATAGACACCACTGGCCCCCCTCCTCTCCCAGGGTGTGACAACCAAAGAGGTTTACAGACGTAGCTCACTGCCCCTGGCTCTCCCCCTGCCCCCCCCCCCCCATGGAGAAATTCTACCCTAAGGGTGTGAAGGGGGTATAGTCTGGAGAAACCACACACTCCAATGTTCCAATATTCCCTCTTCGGAGGTATTTCTCTCATTAACATGCTGAATCCATTCCCCAGGGCCTCCCTGCTGACAGGACAAGAGACCTGAGATGCCGGGGCCTGTCGGACGGGACTGATCCCCGTGGCCCTGTGCAAATGGCGGGTCCCCTGACATTCTGCTCCCAGCCACGTCTTTGCTGTAAAGAGAGAACGAGTAACCCAGCGCCGAGTTTCGAGTGTGTATCGCTGCCGGAGGAACACAGTGGGGAGACACTGTTTATTGAGCACCTACTGTGTGTTAGCACCACACTCAGTGCTTTGTGTTTGTCCAACCTAGTCGTCACATGGGGGAGTGAGGTCCGTGTTGCTACTGCACTGTCGGCTCAGGCTTACCTCCGTGAGCCACCCTCACTCCCAGGGTTACACTCGGGTCTGGCTTCACAGCTCAGCGTTTTACTCGGCCACACTGAGCCCGGGGACAGACACTTCCTCTCCAGGAAGGCAGGCTGCGGCCGCTGAGGCTGCTCACCAGGGAAGCTCGCTGAGAAAGGTGTTAAAAATCCGCTGTTTCTCCTCTCTGCCCGCCTCTCGGACCTCAGGTCTGAGGGCGGGGATTGCAAGGTGCCTTGTGCCTTCAGGTGCCTTCGATGTGCTTCTGAGTGCCCTGCTCTGAGGATCTGAGTGTCTGTCCCGTCCCTCTCCTCCTGCGTCCGTCACCTGCCTGGGCCTTCCCGCCTCTGAGGACAGCAGGCACACAGGGGCCCTGTTCCGTCCCGCCTCACTGGGAGGTCGCAGCTCCAACGGGGACCCCTGTGGGCGCCTCTCCCCCCTGTGAGGGTCTCTGCGGACGATGGCTGCAAGCTCTCGGGAGCGGGAGGCCCCATCTTCTAACGTTGTTTCTGGCTTCACCTTGGTTTTAGTTTCCTGCCTTCATTTTTCTGTTCTCTCCGTTCTTTCCTCCCAAGCCAGGCCCGCCACCAGCGCCAGGCCTCCTGCTCCGAGCTCCTCGAGGGGTGCCTGGGATCCTAACGTTCAAACCTCCCTGTGGGCGAGGAAATGCAAAGAGTGAACCGCAGTCCATGCTGAGAGGGGACCAGGGAGGAGCAGGTGGGCAGGCCCGCCCTGTCCCTGGGCGTGGAGGGGCAGGAGACGACTCTACGGCCTCTGGGTGGTGGGAAGGCACAGAGCCCGACAGCACCTCAGAGAGGACGCTCCGTGAGCTGGGGCGGGGGAGACACCTGTGACACCAGGCCAGGGGCAACGGCCGTCCCTGGGCCCCTGGGAGAGGTCTCCCCACCGGGCGTCACCCTGATCAGACCACACGTCCCCGGCTGAGCTCAGGCCGTCGCGGGAAATGCAGAGATCAGGGCTGGGACGAAAGGCCAGAGGGTTCAGTTATGCTGACCTGCTGGGTAGACACAGGTGGCCTGGCACACGGCACCCAAACATCGGTGCTCCGGCTGCGATGAGTCACAGGTGACCCTGGGGCCTGCCCTCCCTGAGCTCGGCGGTGTAACTGTGTCAAGGACCTTGGAAACGCGATAGCTCAGCTGCAGGGACCTCACCCTGCGGTGCTCAGCCTCTTTGTCGTCCTTCAGATCTAAGCTGCAGATGGGAGAGGCGAGGGGACCACGGTTATTTACACTCTTGTCCCGCCTGGGCCATAAGTCTGCTTAGCACCGCGGGGGCCAGGCAGCCCAGCGGTGTGGGTGTTGCTGGGACGTGACAAGCCCCTCGAGGCTCCTCCTCCTGGAGGTGCAGTCAGGGTGGGCGGGGCCTCCAGTTGATCATGATTCTTTGGAAGAAGAGGCTCCGGGAAGGAGAGCAGCCCAGATGCCAACGGGGCTAAATCTAAGCAGGTGCGGTTTTGCGGTTCTCAGGACACCCCGGCCCATCCCCCGAGGAGTGGCTCTGGCTCTCACGCCCCGGCCACCTTCTGCACTCGCCATCTGAGCTGACCGCTGGCCAGCCCTCCATCCCCATGCCACCAGGGGGGTCTGAGCCGGAGTCCATTGTGAAGTTTTCCTGCTGGCACCCAGCGGCTGGCAGGGAGGGCTGTGTGGAGTGGGCGTGGCAGGGAGCTGGCCGCAGGGCTTGGGGGAGGGGGCTGGCCCAGCCTTGGATTTCTGGCCCCGAGCTGAGCATTCTGGGAGGGCAAGTCCTCCAGAGGTTTCTTTGGAGAAAGACGAAGGCCTGCCCTGTCTTTGCCAGGACTCAGTACCCCGCGCCTGGGACTGGGCCGCAGTCGCTTTTTACTTTATACACATTCCATTTTTAAAATCTGGCAAGGATACATCACTTAAAAAAATTTAAAAGCAACAGTAAAATTCCCCACTTCCCGGCATAATTACTGCAAAGAGTTTTCACGTGCTTAGATAAAGCTTAGAAAAAAGGATACATACAAAAATTGAGGTGATCAGGGGAGGCCTACATGGCAGTCTTGCAGACTCAGAGACCTAAAGTAACCACAAAGGATGGTCTGAAATTAAACCTTAACTAAAAGCAGTTATGGTGGGCAGTTACGTCCTAGGCCAGTATCTTCACTGATAAGGTCAACTGAGCCCATCTGTCTTTTTGCATCTATGATAACGTGCCCTTGGGATGTCTAGGTAACTTGTGACTTCCCTTTTTATGGAGCTCCTGGGGCACAGCCAGGTGTGCTGGGCCCAGGACAGATACCACAGATTCTTTCATTTATCATGTTAATTGTTCCTGCACCCACCTAAGTATGTGTCCATCATTTTACTTTTTATCCAATCCCAGGGTCCCCCCCCCCCCCGCTTCGCTTAATCCCACCTCCTTAAATCTGTCACCAATGAATTTCATGTAACCCACCTATGTTCCTCCTTTGATTGCAATGTATAAGTACGGATGAAACCCTGCCATTCTCCGGAGCACTATCTCAATTTGTTGAGGTTCTGCTTCCCGGCATATGTTGACAGTTCGGCTCAAATAAACTCACAAAAATTCTTTACAGGTTTCAATGGTTTTTTACGTTAACAATCATTTTGTACATTTTTTGCCATTTTATTTTTTAAAATATCCTCACTCAAGGATATGTTTTTGATTTCAGAGAGAGAGGAAAGAAGAGAGAGAGAGACCAAAAGAAAAAGATAAAATAGATAAATGGGCCAACTGGGCATTTTAATGTGAGGGAGGACACAAATGGCCAACGAGGGGGAAGACACCGTGTTATCACGGAGCAGACTGGCCAGTCAGGAGCCTGCGCGTGTTAAGTGGTTGGAAGGATGTGAGCCAAGGGCGCATCCTGCTCATCGCAGGCAGGAACACTGTCTGGGACCCTTGCTGTAGAAAGAAGACTCACGTCTTCTTGTAAGTTGAAGGTGTGCATGCCCTGTGACCAGAGCCATCCTGTTCCTCGGTATATCCTCACTCAGAATCCTGTGACGTGGGCCCGGGGACACGCACAATCACGTTGAAGCAGCGCTTGTACAGTGTGGGAAAAGCACCTGGAAGCAACCCCAATTCCCATCGACACGAGAATAGACGAGAGTAACCTGAAGAGGGAAAATTCATACTCAAGGGAGGGCTCAGGAGTGAGGGTCACGCCTCTGTGCCAGGGTCCCTATTGCCATGTGTGGTAGGATTCGCAAGCTGTCAGCTGTCAGCTCCCCCATCAGCTCCCCCAACGCCATCCGTGGATGTGTTGAACCAGAAGGCGAGTCTCAGGCTCTCAGCACCCAGATCCACGGGAAGGTTAGTGAGGCACCAGACTCCCCAGGGCTCTGGTGTCTGTGGTGTGTTTTTGGATGAGGTTAGTGTTTGAGTCAGTGGACTCCATCGATGGACCTTCCCAAGGTCTGTGGACCTCATCCGGTCCATTGAACAAGAGGTGGAGGAAAGAAGAATTCGCCCCCTTTTCCCACCTCACGATGCACAGGCGACAGCTCATCGTCTCCAGACCTTGGACGGGACCTACACACCATCAGGAACTCTTGTTCTCAGACCTTTGGACTCAGACTGAATCACACGACTGACTTTCCAGATGCAACTTCTCAGCCTCCATAACTGTGAGCCAGTTTCTCATACTAAATCTATATTATTATGAATATATGTTGTGAATGTTTCTATGACTATATAATTCATAGCATGTATTCTTATTCACAATTATATGCATGTCCTACTGGTTGTCTCCCCAGAGAACCCTGGTTAGTATCCCCTGCTGTGCAGGATACTGATGGGTAATAGGAAAAGCGTATGTTACAACAGCTTTAGGTGGCGGGCAGAGAGGCGAAGGTACTGAAGAGAGCATCAGGGAGCAAGCTGTCTGTCTTGGGAAGTAAGTGTTTTAGTTGGTTTGTAGAGATATATTTTAGGGCAAAGATTCCTTAGAGCAAATACCCAGGATATTTTTGCTTGGCCCTGATAGGTTGTTTAGCGAGGAACAGGAGAGTAAGTTTTTCCCAGAATTTTCAGTCCAGCGACAGTAAAGCATGTTGGGTCCTGGAGCTTGGCACAGCAATCGGGAATGTTGGTTCAGTCCTCGCCCCGCCCACCCGACAATTCTTCAGTGGAGCTAGAGGGTCAGCCTTGAGCTGCGCCCCTGGTGGTCACGTCGTGGTCACAGGTAGAGTTTCCAACCTCAGTGAGTGTCAGTTTCTTGTGCGTTTGGTTAGAAGATCACTTTTTGGATTGTTTCACTGGGTGGTGGCCACACAGCAGGGCTGAAGACTGGAGCCCTCCCATCTGAGCATCGTATGCAGACACTGTGGGAAGATTATGGTCAGAGCGTGTTGTCTGCATCTAAGCCAAAATAAACAAAATACCCAAATAAAAAACCAAAACAGAGACCTCACCCCAAATCTGAAGAGCGATGTGAGGGTCCCTGAATTACCTAATGTCATGATCTCTTTCTTTCCTAGACGTCTGCCATCTTAAAAATCCACGGCAGATGTGTGAGTACAATGTTTGTCCACTCGGAGGGGCCGGTTCATTGCTGGTTAGCCCTATTTCCAGCGAGCACCTGTCCATTTTCGTAGAGCTTCTCTCGAGAAAACACTGTCCCCAAGGTGGGGAGCAGTGGACAGAGCAAACAGATTCCCACGTCATTTACAGGTCAGACCCACAGGCTTTGTGCTACCAATCCGAAACCAATCATTAGGAGCAAGGCGACACTGTGTGCTGTTATGACAACCAGCCACACTCGTCCGATGACCTGTTACTGTGCTCCAGGATGGTAACGTTTAAAAACCACGCAAGCGTGGTTCTCTCAGATGGACTGACGGCAAAGAGCTCAGGGCCGAGCCCGAACAGTACACCTTCCGTGGCCCCTAAAAGTGTGGACACTGGCCCAGCATGGTTACAGACCTGCGTTCTGGTAGAAGTTCGATCACAAGGGCGTCTACCGTGAAAGGCACGGGAAGGCCGCTTCTGTGGGGACACACCCTCTTTCTGTGTGGGATGGGAGAGAGGGTTTGCATGTCCGGCTGGCCGTCCTGTTGTGTGGCTTGTAATCTAAAAGTGCCTCGTATTTGAGCCCAGTTAGCAAGGGCTCCAACTGATTTATTAAAAGGAAGCAGAATCAAAGGAAGCAAGAGACCAGAAAAAAGCGAATACAAACCAAATGGTTTATTTGCTTATCTATTTGGGCTAAACCATTAACACATTATATTTCCTAATTAGATGCACCCCAAGGAGTGGCTAGGAAGCGAAATTATATATTAATGGTAAGGATCTTACAAGCACCACAGTGAACAGACAGAAGGCATCTCTTTTTTTTAAAAAAATATATTTTATTGATTTTTACAGAGAGGAAGGGAGAGGGATAGAGAGTTAGAAACATTGATGAGAGAGAAACATCAATCAGCTGCCTCCTGCACACTCCCCACTGGGAATGTGCCCCCAACCAAGGTACATGCCCTTGACCAGAATTGAACCTGGGACCCTTGAGTCCGCAGGCCAATGCTCTATCCGCTGAGCCAAACCGGTTAGGGCAGAAGGCATCTCTTAATTCAAAACCTTACAGTAAGCAAAGATGAAGGAAAACAATAAGCACAAAAAGCTTGCAAATTACAGCATGAGACTCTGTGGCCCCAATGCCCTGCATCTCGTTCTGCGGGCCATGGCACTGAGCTTCATGCGGACGTCCGCTTGATCTGCAAGTCTTCGATGGACGCTGTTTTCTTCCGATGAGCACAGCACCTGCTTCGGGGAAGTCCACGCCCTGTGTGTGCAGCTCCAGGGCTCCCTCCAGAGCTCAGTGATTAGAAATGCCCCGTGCCTCTGTTTTGAAGTGGAGGTGGGGGTGGGTGGGAGGGAGGCAAGTGTGTTGCCAGGGATCAAGCCCTTGGGGTTTTCCCTCGGTGCTACTTCAGCATCCGATGAAACAATTCCATCAGGTGGGAGGGCCGCTTTCTCAGATCTCTCTTATCAGACTTCCAAGTTCTAGTTACACCATCTGCAAGTAAAGAGATTATCGTCAAAATCTCCTTGGACGCGCAGATGGAAGTCTACAACAGAGGGAAAGCCAGGTGTCGTTAGCAACCTTGACAGGTGTTTTCTTTCTTTTTCATATTTTATTTTATTGATTGATTGATTTTAGAGAGGGTGGGGGTGGGGAAGAGAGAGAAACATCTATTTGTTGTTGTTCCACTTACTTATTGGTTGATTCTTTGGTTGATTCTTGTGTGTTCCCTGACCTGGGATTGAACCCACAACCTTGGCAAATCGAGATGATGCTCTAACAACTCAGCTACCCAGCCAGGGCTGCAGGAGTCTCCTGACAACCCAGCGAGTCAGGTGACGATTTCCCCCCGACACCAGCCTCCTTCACCACAGACTCCACGAGTGGTCCCGCCTCTGCTCTGTGGCGGGCTCCCCGTAACTTAGGCCACGGTTGGCCCCTTCTCCATGCTGCCAGTCCTCGGATGTTTCCACTCAGCCCGCCCCTTAGAAATGGAAGAAACAGACCCAGATTTTCTATTTATGTTCAGATTACTTGTCTCAAACTCTCTCATAAAGAAATGAAATAATTCTTCAAAAGCAGCTATACTCTGTGAGAATTTGCTCATATAAGTCTGGGTTCAATAGAGTGCTACCCACATGCCTGGCCCAGAACTGATAAAAACATCCCCAATCATGTCTCTACATGCCGAGTTACCCGAGCCCTGGGATGGTGCTGGGGCCCCTTCCACATACTGAACATGTGGTGCCATGTGCAGGGGACCACTTTCTTCCTTCTAGTCTGGTCTCTTTCTCTCCCGCATGGTTTTGGTGTTTGCCCTCCCCAGGTTCCCTGAGGCCCGGCTCCCAGTGAGCCTTCTGTGTGTTTGCAGACACATTCCCGACCCGTGAGCCTCCCCATTGCTCTCACACACCTGGGCTGTGTCTACCCCGGTGGCCTTGTTGAGTCCCAGCGGGTCCTTGCCTGACTCACCGGCCCTCACCAGGACCCACTCGGCTCCACTTGGGAGTGAGGGTCTCTAAGCCGTGTGTCTTGTGAGCAGGCACGTTACTTGTCAGGACTGTGAGCAGGGGCAGCTCCGACTGCTGTGTGACCCACCCATCTGCTTGTACGTGGCTGCCTTTCCTCTATGTTTCATCCGTTTGGTGCAGATGAGGGAGCCCTATTTCCCCGTGAGCTGGAGCCTCGTCGCTGTCTCCCTGGCTCCCCAGGGTGGGCGGCCCCTCCACAGCCATGGTCAGGCCTTTGTGGGAACACTCTCCCCCCAGAACGGTACCATGTGGCTCACAGAGGGCAGGGGCTCTGGTGTTAGTCGCTGCAGGCTTATTTTTCAGAATAATCGTTCTACAATACTCGGGTTAGGGGGGAAAAGAAAATATTTTACAGACTTTGTTTTACCAAGTTGCTGCATTTGCATAGATTCCTCTTTATTGTTGAAACTCTTTAGATTTCAGAACTTTTTAAATGATAGAAAACAACAACAATTAACTAATAATGATGATAATAACATCACCACACAAAAACCATTACTGTTACTGGGAAATCCCTGGTTGGGCTGGGCCTGCCTGTAGCTGTGTCCAATAAGGAAAGCGGAGTTGAATCATATTGGGCGTTTATTGAGAAGGCCAGCCCACCAAGAAGACAGGGTGCTTACAAGCGTCAAATCCTGCCTCCCAGCAAGATTCAGGGGACAGGATTATAAAGGGGAAGGGGCTGGGTGAGGAATGCAGCTACGTGCGGGCCTAGGGCCTGCAGACATCACTATTGTAGTCATCAGGCAATGAGATGATGTTGATGAGGTGATGTTTTGACTCCTGGTGGGTCGGCCTGACCATGCTTATCGGTTCTGCTTGCTGGATTCACAGCTGTGTCACCTCTTCAATTGCTTCACACAGGCCTTGAAAAGGAAACTTTAAGAAAAACTTAATCCCTTATTCACATACTAGAGGCCTGATGCATGAAATTCGTGCATGGGTAGGGTCCCTAGGCCTGGACGGTGATCAGGGCCAATCTGTGGCGATCGCGGTTCCCCTCTGGCACCCACCCTGACTGGCCTGGGGCCTGCGGGCTGGGGGCAGCTCCTGATTTGAGCGTCTGCCCTCTGGTGGTCAGTGCACATCATAGCGACCGGTCGTTCCACTGGTCATTCCGCTGTTCAGTGGATTTGCATATTAGGCTTTTATTATATAGGATAAGAAACTTAACCTCCTATGCACATAAGTATATGTGTTCTAAGATTTAAAATAATATGATTACTTTTCAGATTAATTCAGGTGCTCTATCTATCAGGTTATAGGTCCCTCCTATCACTACCAGCCTACATTTGCATGGCTCCTTGCTCTTTTTGGGGTGTCTTTGCAAGAATCAATTAATTTGATCCTCACAACAGCTTCCTGGGGGAGAAAGAGTGGACAGGTTGCCAGCATTTGGAGGTGAGGAAACCATGGCCCAAGGTGGTTAAGTGACTGTCTCCAGGCCAATCAGTAACACAGGAAGTGACAGTCACTTCAGACGTCGAACATACTCTAACGCCCTCCATCGGAAAGCTAACCAAACCATGCCTGTGATCTCCTCTGCCCCAATCACCGTCTTTTCTGTTTTCTCTCTGCCTTCCTTTTTAAGGCAGATTCTATGAGATAGTCACCTGGGTGACTCCAGACACACACACTTGAAATGTTATTCTCACAGCAAACATCACATTCTCCACGTGTGGACACATGTGTTTTTGGAATAGAGTGGATCCCAATAACACCAGTACATATTTTTACAATCCAGATGTACTGAGGTATAACTTATATACAGCAAAATTCATCTTTTTTAGGTGTACAATCCTATGAATTTTGACAAATGTACACAGTTTGTAATCACCAATGTTATAATTTTTTTCATCACCCTAACTCAGAAGGCATCATGCTAAATGAGAGAAGTCAGACGGAGAAAGACAAATATTGTATGATCTCACTTAGACGCGGGAGAAGCTGAACTTAGAGAAACAGAGTGGAATGGTGGTCACCAGGGCTTGGGGGTGTGGATAATGGAGAGATGTTGGTCAAAGGGTACAAACGCCAACTGGTAAGATTAACAACTTCTGGGGATCTAGTGTACAGCATGGTGATTAGAGCTGATACTACTGTGTCATATACTTGAAAGTTGCTAAGACAGTAAATCTTGCCCTGTCCAGTGTGGCTCGGTTTGATGTCATCCCATTGCACCAAAAGGTCACTGGTTCAATTCCCAGTCAGGGCACATGCCCGGGTTGTGGGCTCAATCCCCAGTAGGGGGCATGCAGGAGGCAACCAATTGATGTTTCTCTCTCATATCTATGTTTCTCTCCCTCTCTCTTTTTCTCTCTCTCTAAATTAAATAAAAAATGTATTAAAAAAAGGAGTAAATCTTAAAGGTTCTCACCACAAAAAAGAAATGGTTGTTCTGTGACATGATGGAGTTGTTAGCCATCTACAGTGGAGATCAGTTTGCAATATGTAAATGTATTTTGTCACCATGTTGTGTATGCCTTAAGCTCAGGTAGTGTTTTATGTCAACTGTGCTCTATAAGCTGGGAGCTTTTTAAAACAATGGGTGAGGTAAGACACTCACTGTCCTGAGATGCTCCACTTGTTATTTTTCTGGAGCCTCAGCTCATTACGTGCTTAGGCTCTTCCAATCCTCGCGGAGCCATTCTCTCCGGATGAAGCGCGGTGAGAGGGCCGGCTCCCTGCTTTGAATTAAGGGAGCCGAGTCCCGTTTGATTGTTTCGCATTTGGCTGTGAGGACATTCTGTGGTATTATTAACAAAAGCGTCTGTGGAACATTGTGTCTTGAGCAGCTCTGCAGGTTGTCACGATGTTCTGACTGCAGAGTTAATTTTGTTCAAATAGAAAACCCACTAGGGCATTGGGCGGAGAGGGGCACGATAACGTCACATACGACTTGGTGCTGGCGGCCCCTGCGTGGGTGTAAACAACCTGCTTTCATACGGGCGCCTGTGCTTCCAGAACCCGGGCCTTCCTCTCACGCCTGAGCTGCTGGCTCGGTGTTGCTGCTGCTATTCATTCTCATTGTCTTTATGCCTTTATGCCTTTCTCCATACAACGATGAGGTCTGTGGGCAGGCTTAAATCCACGGGTAATGTTGTTCCATGGCATGTCTTAAGCCTGAGGCAATCACTTTATGCAAATACGCTGAATGAGCTCTTAATCCCGACGCTGGGACACAGTCCTCTGTGGAATTTGACTTCAGTTTAAATAAACAAGCTTGCTCTGAACCAGTGCCCTTGCTGCCCTTCTGGAGAGAGTGTGGCCTCAGGGTCCCCTGGCTTCCTCGTCCTCCAGACACTACTGTCGCCTTGCTCCTCGCCACGCCCACCCCCTGGGAGGGGTTGCTCTGGTGTCGACTAAGATGGCGCCAGTCGTGAGACTCCAAGATATATTTCCATTTTTTGTCGGAAATTCTTTTTAAAATTGTATTTTTATTGATTTCAGAGAGGAAGGGAGAGGGAGAGAGATAGAAACATCAATGATGAGAGAGAATCATTGATTGGCTGCCTCGTGCACAGCCCCTCTTGGGGATGGAGCCCACAACCCTGGCATGTGCCCCTCCTGGGGATCAAACCAGCCGGGCTTTGTCAGAAATTCTTGAAGACATTAGGGTTCTCTGGTGATTCTCACTCAGGAGAGCCACCCGAGTTCCGATGTTCGTCTCCCTTCCCTGTACAAACCACATTGCAGCTCTAAAGAAATAGAAAAAAATAAACAGCAAGAGAGAGTCCCGTGCGAGCTCCAGGGGTGGACGGAGATTCCGGGCTTTCTGAGCGCTGGGAAGGGGCTGCGATGATGCCGGCAGGTGAACAAAGCACAGGAAGCATCAGAGAACGAGCGGAGGAGAAAAGGCAGCACGGGGGCGCCCATGCCCCTGGGAGGCTCTGGGGACGTTCTAAGCACAGCACCACAGGTGCGCACAGGTGAGGGGGGGCACGTTCACATTGAACTTCCCCCTGCAGAGCAGCTGTGAGGGGACCTGGGAGCGAGCATTTAGCCGCAGGACAAGCCAGTCACGTAGTTTCTAAACTCACCGACCCTTCTGGGCTCCCCGGGGTTCAGGATGGTATCTCAGGGCAAAGTCTCCTAACCTTATCTTTGAATGGAAGGTCATCCCCACTGCCTGGTGCCCTGAAGTGGCGCCCAGATGACACACTTCCGATACGAAGCCCAGAGCTCAGTGGCCTCTGGGGCCACGTTTATCACACCAGGCAGGCGGGATCAGAGCCATTACCTCTGGAACGTGGACGTCAGGCGGCTGTGAGTCAGGAAGTGGGAACCTAGGCAGATGTGGTTCTTTCCTGGGCGCTTCCTCTACGGTTGGAGCTGTCATCATATGAATGCAATATTACTGTAACAACACTGTGGGTCATACAGAGATGCGTCCTCTGATACTGGGCATTTGGGAGCAGAGAGAACCCACTTCCTTCCTCTCGTAAGAGTGAACTGGCGCTCGGTAGAGGGCCTGCGATGAAGACGCAGTGTTTGCTGGGACTGGAGAAACAAGACAAAGACAGAGGTCACGGTGACAGGGTGCCCGGCTTCCCCACCCAAGAATCGGGACCCTGGCGTATGGGACGTGCTCTCCATCAGGTGCTGTAGATGGCATGGCTCAGGGCACAGCTCACGTTCAAGTTCAAGGCTGGACTAGGGAAGGCTGTTGCAAAAAGATGGTTGTAAACGGTGCCCAACCCCCCTGTGAGCTAGAGCGCATCATGCATGGTGGAGGGACAGGACGCAGGCACAGGCGGTTACGGAGTCAGAGGTCGAGATCACACGTAACCTTAGCTCCCACAGCAAAACTCTCTCTGTTCCACATGCTTGGAACCAGGATCTGTTTTCCTCACCTGCTCCTCCACCAGGTGAGAAGGCCCTCCGCCTCCACACTGTGTGTGTGCGCGCGCATGGCATTACAATGAACGTAATCCATCTTTTCAGACCAATAGTTGACACCTTTTTGGGGCCAACATAGAGAAACAGAGATCGAGTCGGAGAGCCATGCTAACCGAAGGAGAAGGGCCTCGGAAGGCGACCCAATGGCCGTGTTCATGGGCTTCACAACTCAGCAAGCCTGACCTATTTTTGTCTCATGTGTTGCTCAAGTTGTGTCTGAGTTTTCTTTCTTTTACTACTCCCACTCCTCCTCTTACTTTTTAAATAGCTCTCCAGGATTCCAGAATACATGAATGACCTGCATCGGGGAAAAACCAAAATGGAAAGTGTGTGGTACCCACTGCCTGATTGTGTTGAATTGTCTTTAGGACCCAGACATCATACACCCAGGCAGGTCGCTTGGCTTCCCTTCAGAGGGCAATCCGATCACCTGATTGCAGGAGAGTCCATAAGGGACACCTTCCGGCAGCCGTGGTGGCAGCTTCCTCTCTGCCTCACGCCAGTCCAAAGCACTCGCCTAATCTGTGCTAATCAGCAAATGCAAACACTGCCTCTCGCTGGCTTATTCAGCAGTGTTCACCTGTGCAGCGCGCTCTCTTAAGACGAGGACAGAGACAAACAAAGGCTTTTGATAGACTTGTCTTAATATTAAAAAATAAAAGGGTGTTATGGGTTTGGAAAAAGAGAACAGTCAGTTGGCATCTGACTTTGAATGCAATTCAGGTGTTAGGCGGAAGCAATGTTATTTACAAGTCAACTATTCTTTCCCAAAGTAGCATGAGCAGCATTAGGTTGAAGTTGAAAAATGCAACAGGGCATTTTTGAAACAGGGAAACCAAATGGGGGGAGAGAAGAAACAGGAGGAAATAAAGTCAAGATGGCGTTTCCCTCTGGTCCTGTGTTTATCCAACAAACACTTCTAAGTGGATCTGTGCCAAGCAAGGTACTGTGAGCGAATGAAGTCATGGCTGTTAGCAAACAGTGCTTGAGATGAGAGCATGATGAACACAATCCTTCCTGTCTCTATCGAAGTGATAACTGTTAATTAAATCTTTGTAATGGTGTGGTCGTTACCAGAGGGAAAGGGGGTGGGAGGTAAGAGAGGGTAAAGAGGGGATAAATGGTGATGGAAGGACACTTGACTTGGGGTGGAGAACACACAATGCAATGTACAGATGGTGTATTATAGAATGGTACGCCTGCACCTATATAATGTTATTAACCAACTAGAGGCCTGGTGCATGAAATCTGTGCACTCGGGGCGGGGGGGTCCCTCAGCCTGGTCTGCACCCTCTTGCAGCTGGGAGTCCTCAGCTGTCAGTCGGACATCCTTAGCGCTGCCACAGAGATGGGAGAGGCTCCTGCCACCTCCACTGTGCTCACCAACTGTGAGCCTGGCTTCTCGCTGAGCGGCACTCCCCCTGTGGGAGCGCAATGACCAGCAGGGGGAAGCTCCTGTGTTGAGCGTCTGCCCCCTGGTGGTCAGTGCATATCATAGCAACCTGTTGTTCTGCCCCTTGGTCAATTTGAATATTAGCCTTTTATTATATAGGACAGGGGTGGGCAACCTTTCTGTGAGTGTGTGCCAAAACCAGCAAAATCTCTGACTCAAAATTCTTCTGCGTGCCAACCCTAATTTTTTGAGAAAATGTTACGCCTACTTGATATCTCTTAAGGTGTACGTATGTGAAGAACCTTGAAGAAATAATAAAATTTATTCGAGTGACAAAAACACAGTATATGATGATGAAAAATACATTTATTTTTTAATGTATACATGTACACTGACAGTCCGACAGAAAGCTTTATGACTCCGTTTGATATCAGTGGGGCTTTTGCTGCTGCATCACTGATGACAGAGATTTTACATCAGGTTTATATTTCGTGACCTTCAGAGATATGCACGAGCTACTACTTTCATCCGCCAGGTTACTCCTATTACGAGACTTAACAAAATTCATCACTGAGAACAAAGATTCACAAACGTATGTGGATGAAACTAAAACACTGGTCGGATCTAGGAAGGCAGGGAGAGTTAAGGCAGAGGCATAGAAATTGCTCTTCCCCTCTCTTGTCAATCCATGTCTATGGTCTTTAAGATAACTTGTCATGTAAAATTATTTATTTATCTAAGATGCACCTACACTGAATTTGTCTGAAAAATAAAAAAGTTGATATTAAGAAAAAAATTGTAAATGGAAGATTATAAGAAGGTTTTGCGTGCCAGCAAAAATTACTGGCGTGCCATGTTTGGCACGTGTGCCAAGGGTTGCCCACCCCTGATATAGGATGTCACCCCATTAAATTTAATTTAAAAAAAATCTCTGGTGGTCCATTGCCTGGTTGTTCTCATTTCTTCACTGCCTCCCTCCAGCCAGAGATCTCCCAGGGTGCTGGGCAGCAGAGTATATTTCTCTGTCTATAGTTGCCTGGCTTCCGCACTTGCTTTGGCCAATGGAATTGAATAAACCTGGTGCCAGCAGAGACCTTCAATGTGTTTGAGTGGGTGGCTTGCCTCCTGCGTTCCTGTGATCCATCATGAGAACAATGTGACCGGCGGGCGGCGGGCCCAGGGAGAATGTGGAGACAAACAACAGACACGAACTCAAACAAAAGCCTGGAGCCACCTCAGCCGACTCATAGCCCAGAGCAGGGCTGCTCCAGGTGACCTGGGGGCCCAGGAAGAAGAAAAAACAGAATTGTGAGCTGTAAGCCACCGAGTTGTGCACTGTTTTGTGCTTTAGTGCAGCTACTATGACCTTGAAAGTTAATAGAAATTAATCAAATAGGAGGCGTGGTGTAACATAGGTCAAGTTTTGGGACAGGTGTGTAGATCACACACTCTGGTTTTTAATGAACGAGAGTAACTTTACTTTTGAAATCATTTGGGCCCTTTCCATAGAGGGACAAAAGACAACGTCTCCAGACAGGCTTGTTTCACCTGTCCACGCAGCGGTACTTGGTTGAGAACTGTTGTTCGACACGGGAGAGGTTGGAGAACTGAGGTTGGACTGTATTCCATTGCATAGATATCCTATGTATATATACCTCACCTTCTGAACCCACTTCTGGGTAATTATCCAAAGAAACCTGAAGCACCACCTTAAGAAGACACATGCACCCCTATGTTCACTGCAGCCTTATTTACAACAGCCACGACCTGGATGCAGCCTGGGAGTGAGGTTGACCTTTGATCATTCCATAGAGGTCCCAGCTTGGGCTCTCCGCCTGGCTGCCCCAGGGAGAGGGGTGTGGGGGGCTCTAGGGTGCAGGCCAGTCTTTGTTCCTGGCACAGGCCTCCTGTTTCTAGTTCCCTGTCGTACCTGTGACCTGCTGATCCATCTAAGAATGAAAGGCCCTTGAAAGAGACCAGAGGTGGGAGGAAGGGGCAGGCTCTCTCCCCCTGGCTTCCTCTCCAGGAGGTTCCCTAGAGGGCTCCTTGCCTTCCGGCTGTGCTCACCTCGCCTTCAGCTTGTCTGGCTGGCGTTGGGTGGAGACTGCCCCCGCTGCTCATCCTGGGCGCCCCAGTTCATCAGCCTGACTTCCTATCCACACCTTTGTCCTCAGTCTCTCGCACATAAACTCCTGGAATGTCCCAGAGTCCAGCCTTCTGTTTTGATGGGGACCCTGGCTGGTACAGGACGTCCTGGTTAAACTCTCGAACTGAGGAGTAACACAGAGGAGCCAATTTGGGGCAGTCAGGGTGGAGTCATACTTTGGTGGGGACCCCTATATTTACGTCATTAGTCATTCATCTGACTTATTTATTCCTTGTTAAAAACTGTGACTCATTGAAGCCCAGAGCCATTCTTGCCTAAAACCTAATTTGTGTCCAGCAAATGGAACAGAGTTTTGAGGGAATCGCTCATGGCCGTTGAGTGAATTGTCAGGCCTCTGCTTCGTAGATGGCCACAGAGAATCAGGAGCCTGCCAGGGGCATGTGCTCACACATGAACAAAAGTGATTTTCTTGCAACTGGTAAGTAATGCTCAGTTAATGGACATCGGCGTGCCTGGCGCTGGGCTATGCACCCGTGGGCTTCTTGCTCCTGAGACGCATGCCAGCTCAGCAAGGCAGACACACTGGGCGCGTGGTAGGACAGGAGCGCCATCAGGATAAATCAATCTGTGTTTTGTGTTTCATACAGCAGTGATCAGCTCTCCCCTGACCTGTCCGGGCAGAGCTCTGTAAAAATGGGAAATTGCTGTGTGTATTCTCTAACATCTCTCTCTCTCTCTCTCTCTCTCTCAGGCCAATTGTGGGAAACAAATGAAAAGATAAGAAATATTTCAATGAACTTTAATTTTATTTATTGATTGATCTGAGAGAGAGGAAGGGACAGAAAGAGAGAGAAGGAGAGAGACCTTGATTGGTTGTTCCACTTACTGAAGTATTCATTGGTTGATTACTGTGTGTGCCCTGACCGGGGGTCGAACCTGCAACCTTGGTGTGTCAGAACAATGCTCTATACCTGGCCAGGGCAGGTCAATGGACTTTAGATGCCAGAACAAAGCGACTTGATCTTTAACCAAGTGACCTTGACCCTCTAATGCTGTTGCTGCTGGGGAGAGGACGGTGTGGTGGGCTCTGTGGGGCGGTGGCCACAGGGCGCCTGGCCATATCCAGGCGCTGGGAGCAGCGCTCTGTCCAGAAAACAAGCATGACTGACTCCGTTTCCCCACGTGTGTAGTAGAGATTGGGGGACGAGACTGATGCACTCTATTATGTCCTCTTTAGAGAAGTGTCTATTTAGGTCTTCTGCCCATTTTTTAAATTCTATTTTTCAATGACAGTTGAAATTCAGTATTACATAGTGTCAGGTGTACAGCAGACTGGTTAGATATTTGTAGACCCTACAAACTGGTCCCCCTGATAGTCTGGTACCCACCTGGCACCGTCCGGAGTTAGCATATTATTTAAAAATGATAAATGTTTGTTGTGATCATTGCTATCGGCATCACTAGCCCATCTCCTCTGAGTCACAGAATTACTGAGGAAGGCAGGAACTGCACAGGCAGGTGGGTCAGAGTTCAGGACAGTTCCTCTCCCGCGACGGCGTCCGGCCCTGCTCTGCCTGGTGAGCGTGCACAGCCGGGGGAAAGCCTGAGGCCCGACGGGCGCACAGAAAGAACCCGATCGGGCAGTTCCCATGGCAGAGGCTGCGCTCAGCTCCAGTCCTGCACCAGACACTGCACCACGCGTACCCGGCTCGCTCAGTCCTGTCTGTCACGGGAACCCCCACGTGCGCTTTGTGGGGCTCCGCGTCCCTCTGAGCCGACCCGAGTCATGGCCCTACAGCTCACCGTCACCACAGCCGCCCGCTGTCACCGGCGGACAGGCCCAGGCGGACAAATAAGCCTGTTACTGTTCAGTCAGATACTGATAAAGTCCTTGTTCACCGCGATTATTTATCATGTTGATGCCCCCTCCAGAGCGGAGAGCAAAGTACGAGAGAGCCGGCTTGTTACCTTGAGAACCAAGTACAGGTGCAATCAAGCTGTCGCCTGTGCTGGGAGAGTGATGGGACCCCCGTCCCATGGGTGTCGCTGTCCTGTGCCCGCAGTTGCTCAGGGAGCCTTGGCCTTGGGCCGGCCCAGCGTCTGCCAGCAGGTGTCTCTCTGGTGTGCACAGGCACCGAATTAACAATTCTGCCGCGTTTTTCTTCTGAAAATAGTGTCAGCAAATTGGCTCCACCTCCTACACATCTGCTTACGTCCCAGTTTTGCAGCGGCTTATGTGTTGTTGGGGATTTATGATGTATACGTTAAAAATGGCTGTTCCGCCAGCCGGAACAGGGCCGCCCAGAAATGGGCCGGGCTCTCAGCAGGGGCTCACGGAAACGTACAAACCCGTGGCCGTGGATTTTGCCTTCTACTCTCATCTGCCATCTCTTCAAGGTCATGGGGAACTTGCCGTCCTGTGAACTGTGGGCCAGAGGAGGGTTTTGTGTCAGGGAAGTTAGAGCGGGGACACCATCAGATTCTCGGTCTGACCCAGCGTCCAGGTGCAGACAAGAGGCAGGGACGCGAGTGGCATTCACAGTCAGCCGCCGAGCGACCCTTCTGCAGCGTCCGAACCGCATGGGAACACTGCACCCCATGCACACATCCTCTCCCCACCCCCGCCCACCACACACACACACACACACACACACACACACACTCGCACACCCCGCTCTCTCCTGCTCTGTTCCAAACTCAATAATCACTTCCTCCTCTCTCAAACCACAGCTCGGGGGAGGAGAAAGCGACGCACCTGGCATCGTCACCTGAGGTTAAGCCTCTGTCCCAGGGGGAAGCTACCAGCTTCGGAGGCTGATGAACCGGCCGGAGAGGCCCCAGCTGGGACCCAGGGGCCCTGGGAAGCCAGGGCCTGCGGGCTCAGAGGACACGGTGCGGGTGGCGCCAGGTTCTCAGGGTCGGGATGGTCTGGGCTGGTCTGGGATGACAGGCCGCTGACTTCAGGTCGAGGCACAGCCTGGAGGGATGACTTGGGGGCCATTCAGGGACCTGGGTCAATCCCACCAGCGAGACAGGGAAAGTGATGCTGGAGCGGCCACCCAGACCCTTCGATGTGACTTCTGTGGAGCTCTGAGGATGGTCTCAGGGAGCTTCAAGCCTCCATCTCTGCTGCTCCTAGTCCTGGGTCAGGGGGAGGTCTGCACACCACTGGGCTCAAACCTCATGCTTCTGGCCCGGCCGGCGTGGCTCAGTGGTTGACCATCGACCTATGAACCAGGAGGTCACAGTTCTGTTCCCGGTCAGGGCACATGCAGGAGGCAGGCAATCAACGATTCTCTCCCTCTCCCTCTCCCTCTCCCTCTCCCTCTCCCTCTCCCTCTCCCTCTCCCTCTCCCTCTCCCTCTCCCTCTCCCTCTCCCTCTCCCTCTCCCTCTCCCTCTCCCTCTCCCTCTCCCTCTCCCTCTCCCTCTCCCTCTCCCTCTCCCTCTCCCTCTCCCTCTCCCTCTCCCTCTCCCTCTCCCTCTCCCTCTCCCTCTCCCTCTCCCTCTCCCTCTCCCTTTCTCTCTGAAATCAATAAAAATGTATTTAAAGGCAAAAACAAAATTCATGGTTCTGTATATCAATTTTCTGCTATTCACTATTTGCTTCTTGGCATCCGGTACATGATCAATTGATCAATTTTAAAGCCGTTCGATGCCTGGAAGGGAGTTTTCGACGCCGATTCCGTCTGCACCCGTAGAAGCAGCTGCGAGGGTGCTGGTCAGGCCTCCTGCGCCCTCAGCATGTGAACTATTCTTGGCTGACCAGGCACTGAAAGGGTACAAGGTCCCTATTATTTTAGATTTCCCGTGTTATTCCTTCAATTTCTAACTGTTTCATTGGACACTATAGCCGGCTCATGCCAGTTCCGCATGGCCCCAGTTTCTTTCTGTCCCTTGTCTGACCCAGCAGTTTGAGTCCTGTGTCCAGTACGCGTTCCTGACACTAATGACGCCACATCGACTTCCTCTTGGCTACCATTTGCCCCATTGGTTTCTCTTACATTATTTTCGGTCTCAAATTTCAGAAATGTCCCTTCTTGGCAATTTCACATGGTACTTGTTTCACAGCAAATGAAATGAGTTCTTCTCCAGGAGGTTTAACGCAACGACTTTCCTGGGTACGTTCATGTCTAGGGGTCTGAGCCCACAGCCCTATGTCCTTGTGCCTTATGTCCACTTGACCCCTGTTGTTCCCGCCCCCTCCTCGCTATCTTCTTGACTATCAACCAAGTTTTTTATAGCCTCTATTTCCCTCTGCTGGTTTGGAAGTTACATATTTTATTCCTGTTCTTTGCAGTGGCCAAGCTTAATTTTTAAGTTTGTTATTATTTTATTTTTCAATTTTTTTATATTTCATTATTACAGCTTATTTATTTTCACTATGATTGTGTATTGGTTTCAGGTGTATAGCATAGTGGTTAGACAATCATATACTTTACAAAGTGTCCCCCCTTAGTTTTTAATTAAAAAAAAATTGGAAATCTCACACTTGGTGATAAGTTGCAATACAGTACAAAGAACATTGATACAACATCGCTACTACTTAATGCGGGTTCCCTACCACAAGGACGCTCTCCCACATGGACATCTGAAAAGCAGTGTTCTGTGTTCCTGCCATCCCAGAAGCCCTCGCTCTCATTTCCCCGAATGTTCCAGCAACTTCCGTGGGTCAGAAGGATGCACTTCAGAGCCCGTATTAGAAGGTGATGTTACTTTAATCTGGGGAGTCTTCATTTTCTCCTGGACTTTAGTCCCTGGCGCTTTTGCAGCTGTGGCCA